>NC_138898.1:81410570-82850416 GCF_965194825.1 Balaenoptera physalus
TGCATGCAACTAAGTAACCACGTTCAGGGCTGTTTTGACTTAGGGGCCCTTCTGAGTTCCGGGACCACCTGAGTTCATAGCCCTGAAGCTGGTCCTGTCCACTGGTTCCAGTTCTTTTCATCCTTCAGGTCCAATTTCTCTTTCCCTTGTCTTTGAACCTCGTTCACGTAGGACGACAGATTCATGAAATAAAGGGTTGCTTTCATCCCAAGAGGCAGAAGTCATAACTAGAGGCCAGTCCGGGAAGATAGCTTATTAGTCAGAACATGGGTGTTGACTGGGTGACCTGGCTGTAATAATTGTATCTGTCTGATAGAGTTGTTTCGAGGATTACATTAGCTAACTGGTGTAAAGCGCTGAGAATAGTGCGTGGCACAGAGCAAGCTCTCAAGAAATGCCAGGTGTTTTTATTCAGTGGGACTGTTCGTATTTTGATCTATGGTTTATGGCATCCACCATCTTCTTCCTTTTAAAAACTCAGCTCTGAGAGTACTTGCCTATTTCCATGGTTCTAGTATCACCCATTCTTCATCCTGCAAGGTATACAATTGGCGCCCCCCCATCTCCTCTCTCACTCTGCTCCACTCCATTCTCTACGTAGCAGCCAGAGTGAACTTTTAAAAGTGAACCCCAAACCATGTCGCTCTCTGCTTCGAGCCCCTTGGCAGTGCTCCCCACCCACTGCCTTCTGGATAGAACTGCCCCCCTTCCCTGACCCATGACCTTGTGAGGGTCCAGCATTGTCTCACTGTCCAACATTGTCTCACCACTCTCGCTACTCATCCATTCACTCACTCATTTAATAAATATTTATTGAGCCCTTGCTAGTAGGAACATTTGTTAAGCACCCCATAGTCAGCGTTCCATCAATGTTAGCTATTATTGCTATTGTTGTTGTTCAGTAGCAGGTATTTGCTGGGTCCTGGGGATTCAGACGTGAATAAGGACTCAGTTCCTGCCCTTCTAGCACTTGCTGCATCGAGAGGAGGATGGCCATTTAGCGCATAGTTAATATATCTTCTGAGCCGATTAACTCGGCAAGCAGACTGTGATACTTTTGCCCTGGTCCCCAGTCTCAGCCTAGGCCACAGGCTGTTTTCTCCGGGGCAGCATTCTCTCCCCTGATCCCTTTTGCCAAATCCGACTGTTTTCAGCTGGAATGGGAAGCCTCTCCTAACACCACACATTCCCGGTGAGGTGCCCTCCCCCCAGCCACTGTGCCTGGCTCCCTGAAGCCCGGCCCAATTACAGATCTGTTTCCAGATCTGTCGGCTCCTCAAAGACAGACTGATGTCTAATTCACCTCTGTGTCCACAGCACCCATCTCAGTGAACGTTCTGGGGCTTGGAAATGTGAATATCCTAAGAACCACCAGGCATGGAACCACGAGCCCACATCTCCTGGGCTTTGGTTCTTCCCTTTTCTGTCTGATGAATAGCTTTGTGAACTTGGACTTTGTCTGTCTGAGACCCAGGTTGTTTCATATAAAATGGGCTAATAACATGTTCCTGCCTATTTCATGAGGCCTCAGTAAGGACTGGATGGAGACATCCTTGCGAAGGGTTAGGGTTGTGGCTGAAGCACTCATGGGACCTAAAAGCAGAGGGGTATCAGAGCCACTAAATGATGGATCTAGAATTTGAACTCACAGAGTTTCAACCCTAGTGCTCATCTCTCCACCACTGCATGGTACCACCCCAAGGCCCAGGGAAGCCATGAGGCCAAGACAGAAAATGTTCCTGCTCTACTGCTTCTTTCATTTCCAGAGATGAGGAGGGTCGCAGACCATCAGCAATAAACACAGACAGATAAGCTAATTTCAGATCATGGCAAGGAAATGGAGACATACAAGAAAATAAAACAGCGTATCAAAGAAGACAGGGATTGATAGAGTTGGGAAGGGTCTGGTTAGCTGGTCCAGGAAGGCTTCTCTGAGGAGGTGACATTTGAGGCAGGACTTGATGAGACCTGGGGGAAGAAGGCGCTAAGCTGAACGGACGCAAAGGTGGAGGTCCCAAAGGGGAAAAGATTCCATGTGTTTGGGGGGCAGAGAGGTGGGCAAGGTAGCATGGGCTTCAGGGGAAGCGGGTGGCATGAGGTGAGATGGGAGGGGGGAGAGGTGGTCACTGGGGCACCGAGGACCCCGGCAGAACTGGATTCTGTTCTCAGTGTGATGGGAAACACTGAAGGTTTGAAGAACGAGGCTGGTTTTCTTGACAACATACTCTGAGTTGGGTGTGAAATGAACCAAGAGCAGAGGCAGCCCGGAGGTGACTGCACTCAGCCCGGGAGATGCTCTCAGACCGTGGAGGTGGAGGTGAGGTGGTGAGAAGGGGCCACCGCAGGACGTTGTTTGGGAATAAGCAGTGTAGTGCTTGCTGACGGACTGGATGTAGGAGATGAGGAAAAGTGAGAAGTGAAGAGTGACTCCTGGATTTATTTACATACTTTATCTAGAGGCGGAAATGCTTGTTAAGCAAAATGTGTCAGGTCCTAAAAAATATTAGCATTTAATGAAGATTAGCGTTTAGGTTGAAAGAGTGGATCTCTCATGCACTTTCAGGCTTGCGGAAGCCTTTTGCTTTGGGTTGATTTGTTTGGATGGTGAGACCTGCCAGAAGCACACCACAGAGGGGGGCTACTGCACCTTTGCCTGCTTTGATTAGAATCTGAGCATCACTTTCCCATCAAATCCTTATTGGAATCACTGTCCAAATGAAACTTCTTCATCTGTGGCTCTTTCATGGACAAATCAAATCCACAGTCAAAGAGGATTGTCGGTTGCCTTGCTGATTTTTATCTTGGGTTTCATGGATCATATGAATAATGCGAGCTAAACAGTTTTTATAGTCTGGAAACTCCCAGAAGCCGAGCTCTTTGTCATGAATTCTTGATTTGCCTTGTTGGCAGTTTTGTAGCTCAGCCGGCGGGGGAAGTGAGTGGGGAGCTGCTGCTCTGGACTTAACAAAGATGAATGGGCGTCGTCTGAGGATGCGGAGGTGACTGGAACCTGGGGGGAGGTGGCCAGGCTGCCTCGTCGTTTGTAATATTGAAGGCATGACGGCCCCTGCCAGAGCTGTATGGCCGGTTCAGGAAAACAGATTTCCAGAAAACTTAAGAAATGACGGGTATGAGTTAATAAC
The DNA here is from genome assembly GCF_965194825.1 of Balaenoptera physalus. Lineage (NCBI taxonomy): Eukaryota > Metazoa > Chordata > Mammalia > Artiodactyla > Balaenopteridae > Balaenoptera > Balaenoptera physalus. Next base: position 81,413,714 of record NC_138898.1, read on the forward strand.
TAGAAACTCTGAAAGGTTTTTTTCGTGAAGTATGGATATCATAGAGGTGACTTCTCGCCCAGGTTGAAGGCTGGCTTAGATAATGCTAATGGTTACCGTCTGCTGAGTGGTTATCTTTGGATCAGGTGCTTTCATCATTCCTAGTTCTCACAAGGCCCTACGAAGCAGATATTATGATCTCTATTTGTAGATAAAGGATTTGAGGCCAAGAGAGGGATTAAGTGTGCCCATGACACAGCTTCCCTTGTAGTAAGGCCAGGAAGCCAATCCACATCTTTTGATTATGAAATCTGTGGTCTTTTCATTCCTCTGTAAACCTCTCTAGATAAACCCCTGGAGTTTCTTCCAGTTTCTGTGAATATGGTTTTGAAGGAGACATTTTTAGAGCATCTCGTGTTCTATTGCCCCAGCACCATTCCTTGAAACTCTTTAATGCCAATTGTCTTTGTCACCAAAGGGAAGTAGGCAACTCAGATGCTTGGATGGTTGTGGGACCTGTGTCATTTGCTTTGCTAATGAGGCTGGAGTCATCTAAGGGCTGCTTCACCCTGAAACTATAGATGAGAGCTTAAAATTGATTTCTAGGGACTTCCCTGGTGACACAGTGGTTAAGAATCCACCTGCCAATGCAGGGGACACGGGTTCGAGCCCTGATCCGGGAGGATCCCACATGCCGCAGAGCAACTAAGCCCGTGCGCCACAACTACTGAGCCTGTGCTCTAGAGCCCGCGAGCCACAACTACTGAACCCGTGTGCCACAACTACTGAAGCCCACATGCCTAGACCCTGTGCTCCACAACAAGAGAAGCCACCGCAGTGAGAGGCCCACGCAACTCAACGAAGAGTAGCCCCCACTCACCTCAACTAGAGGAAAGCTCGTGCGCAGCAGCAAAGACCCAACACAGCCAAAAATAAATAAATAAATAAATTTATTTAAAACAAAATTGATTTCTAACCCAGTGTTGTCAGGGGACATCTCTGAACTGCCTTTTAGGATCTGATCTCTCTGCCTACTTCTGCAGAGGTTGGATGTCATTTAAAAAGATGTCAACATGTTTGTCTTTGATGGATGAGCTGACTTAATAGAAGCCTCAAGCTCAGTGTAGGCTACCAGCTGATCAGCGCCAGAAGAAACCCCTGCCATGGTGACCATACTAATAGGAGCACAACGCCAGTCCAGGGAGGTGATGGTCTGCGGGACTCATCAGCCTGTCTCAGCTTGTGCCTACTCAGGGATAGTAACAAGGTAAAGGCCATTTAGAAGAGGGGAACCGGCATTGCAAAAGACCTGGGATTCCAGTAGTGTGATGAATATTTGAGAGTTAAGTAATGAGTCTTCATCTGGGAGGAGAGAAGCACAAGAATGTCATCTTCAAAGCTTAGAAGGACTGTCTTGAAGTCAAGGGTGGGATTTTATTCAATGTGTCTTCAGGAGGCTATGGGTGGAAATCACAGGAAGGCAGATTTCAGCTTCGTATAAGGACAAGATTTCTACCCATTAAGGCTTCCTGACATTGAAGTGTTTGGCTTGCGGGGGGTCTGAGCTCTTCTTCCCTGGGGTCTGTTGAGGCCCTTTCTTCACTCATCCCCTTGAACAGGAACCCACAACAGAGGGAGGGCTTCATCTACCTACACCCTGCTCTGGCCCTCTTTGGGCATCTACCCTCTTAATTCTCAACAATCTCATCTTGGCTCTTTTTCAGTCTCTTTTACAGGCATCTCTTCCTCTGTTTGTTCATTAAATATAGGTGTTTCAGGCCCTTTCTCCTCTCCTATCTCCTCTCCCTTGGCACTTTCTTCCACTCCTTACTCTCGAGTTTCCATGATTTATAGGCTGATGACATCTGTATTGGAGGAATTTGATTCGTCTACATAGAAAAGAAAAACCCAAACTCCAATGACTAAGCAAGGAAGGAGTGTCCTTCTGTCTCCTGTTAACGAGTTCTTGAGGTGGGCACTTGAGGGCTGCTGCCAGCTCCATGATCCATCAGGGACTCATCCTTCTGCCCCAACAGACTCAGAGCCTGACTTCTACCTGGTAAAAGATAAACTGAAGCATGTTAAAAATGTTAAGCACTTGAGCAAAAATTGATTCAAATTAGGCAGCATCCCATCTAACAAAAAGGAACTTGGAGGAGCTGGCCATAATGGAAAACTTTCATAGGCAGAAGGGAGCAGGAACAAGGAAGTTATGCTAGGCAAAAAAGCGGGTTGGTTATTGCACGGTCACTTTCCTTTAGGGGATGGCAGGACTCTATCAGGCCTATTACCTAACTAGGCCTGATCAGGTGACTCCTGATTGATTGGTTTAGGATTTCATTTATGTGTGTGTGTGTGTGAGAGACCCATCATTCCCCCATGTGGCCCATGTCATCCAGGAGAAAATGATACCACTCTCCACTTCCTCAATTAACTCAGTAAAACTTCGCCCCTATGAGCAGAGGATTGGTTAAGGAAAAGACATGTGACTGGAGTTGTCCAATCAGATTGAAGCCCAGGACATTTGGTCTAAGATTGATGGAGAAAGCTCTCTTCCCAGTTGGATTAAGTAAACCACAGGAAGGGCAAGGTTGCAGCTCAAGTTTGGCAACAAATGGAGCCAGGATTTCAAATTCTGTCAGAATTTTCCTGTCTCTCATCTCAGTTTCTCTCTGCATGTTGATTTTATTCTTTCCAATCAGCTTCACACATCAGGAGACATGGCGACCACAGATCCTGTGCCTCACACCTGGAGGAAGGAATTAAAATGCTGGTCTACAACCTCAAGGTGACGAGAGGGGTTCATCGAAATGAAGAGTTCTAAGTCTATCTAATTGTTTAGGAGGAGGGTAGAGATACTGATTAACTTTAGATCTTGTTTAGCCCAGTAGGCATGTTAAATTTTTGAGGATGAACAGATAGAAACTGGATATGTAACTTCTAAGTAGCTGAAGGAAATAAAAGTATAAAGGAAAATTGATTAATATAAGAACATAAGAAAGGAAACATTAAGAAGCATAAAAACCATGATGAGAAAGCACAAAATATTGTAGAATAGTAAAAATGAATATATAAAAATCAGTTTGTATACTCACTGTAAGTGGACTCAACTCATATATTGAAAGGCAGACATTGAGAGATTGAATAAAAAAAGAAAAGTCCATCACAGTGTACAAGTGACAAACTTAAAACCCAAAGGCACAGAGAGATATAAAATATTAGGATGAAAAAGACATCTTCTAACCAAGAGAAAGCAATTGAATTAACGTTGGACAAATGCTTTCTAAGGCAAAGAGAATAATTGGCATAATGATGGCATCTATGGGAAGTTAAAAGTAACACTTCTTCAGAAATATATAAAAATTTTAAAATGGAAATAATAATAGAGTCTCAAAAATATATAAAAGCAAAGACTGACTGAATTACAAGGTGATTGGACAAATCCATAATGATTTTAGGGGATTTTATATCACTAGTGGTATTAGGCCAAGCAGACAAAAATTTATAAGGGCATAGGTTATTTAAATATCTTCTGAAGCTCTCTAAGATACAAAGGGCATACTCTGTACATAATAATTAGCGATTATATATTTATTTCTAGTATACACGGACATTTGCAAAAATTCACCATGTCCTAAGCCATAAAGCAAAATTTCAGAAAATATTAAAAAATAGCATAAAACCACATTTTCTGTCTACGATACAATTAAATTAGACATCAGTAAAAAAATAATAAGTTTAAGAAATTCCATATGTCTGCAATTTAAAATTGTGCTTTTAAATATTTCATGGGACAAAGAAGAAATCTTAATGGAAATTAGAATATATTTAGAATTGACCAATAGCACAATTACTGCATATAAAACCTTACGGGTTCAAATGGGGGAAAACTGTGTGGAGGGTATATGGAAACTTTCCGTGCTATCTTTAAACTTCCTGTGCATCTATAATTATTTCAAAATATAAAGTTCAAGACTGAGCTTTCTCATGTTTGCTCCTTGTGTCCACTTCCACCAATGAGAGATTTTGTGGGATGTTAAATTTATATTTCTGACCTGAATGAGAGGCATGACTTGACAGGGGCAGGAGGAAAAACTGCAGGGAGTCAAGTGGAGGAGGAGGGCCCAGCGCCCCATCTGTGAGCTGAAATTTCTCACAAGAAGTCCGAGAGACCTGGGTCAGGCTAGTGCATGGTCTTCTGCAGCTCCCTAAGCTTCACCGAGACACAGAATCCTCAGCTGTAGCATAGAGATAACATGGCTTAACTCACTTGCTTGTTGCCAGGTCTAAGAAGAATAGGGTTTTAAACAAGTATCTGGCACATAGTAGATGCTCATTAATTACAGGTCTTACCCTCCTTTCTCCACCATGACCATACTTGTCCTGGATTATCAGTGTACTTTCCCCAGCGTGTTGTAGGTGTATCACCGTCCTCTCTTTTTTGGAGTAGCTAGACATGGTTTAAGTATGCTGCAGCCAGTGTGGGTTTGGGGCATGAGCACTTTGTAATGACTTAGGAGGAAGCTGAAAGGGAAGAAGCCAGGCAGCCCCAGTGGCCCCGAGGCAGACATGAGGTTTCTGAGAAAAGGTTTGGAGGAAACCGGAATAAGGATGTAGAGAAAGCAAGAGGTGAAGAGAATTGGTGGAGGAGCATGAATCCAGTCAGAGAAGGATCTAGAGACTCAGCTCTGACGGATTTATCACAAGGATGGGGCCTGAGAAAGAGATGGGGCAATGTAATTTTAAGTGTGAGAACCTGGGTGAATGTCTGTGGTCTGCAGACAGAGGACTCGTCTCTCTTGGAGAGTGCCAGTCCTGTGACACCAGTGATTAAACCTGCACGAGAAGGAAGGCTCTGGCCCAGTGTCCTGCTTCTTATCTCCTCGTAGTAAAGTGATCTGAGCGTCCCAAGCAGCTCTTTGTGTTTGAGGATGCTGGAGATTCATGGTGGAGGATGGCTGTATGTAGTTCCAAGTAAGATGCGTGCTGTGTTCTAAAACCGCAACCTGAGAGAAGATCCTGTTTGTCCCTGGTGCAGTGATCATGGACCAGACCTGTGTCAGGTGCAGTGATCATGGACCAGACCTGTGTCAGGTGTGGGGAGTCCTTGCTTTGGTGGGTGGTGTCATTATGTTGGTGTCAGCGACAGGCTACCCACATCTAGGCTGGACCCGTACGTGTTGGTGTCTGCTTGGCAGTGGATCATTGCCATTTCCTTCTATAAAAGAGTCCAGAAGAGGGAGGAGGAAGCCGAGGCAGCAGGCTGGCACTATCCATTTGGGAAAACAGAAAGAGCTGGGATTTAAAAAATCATACAAAGCACACGATTTCCCACATAGTGTCTGCCCTGTACACTCTGAAACAGGAGTAGGAGACTGCACCAAAATACATAAACCCACTCAATCAAAGGTGGTGGCACAAAATAGACAACAGTGGAATTTTCTTGGAGTAAGTCATCTCACACAATTGGTAAAGATGAAGCCCACAAAGCAATTTGACTAGACGTCTTCCCCTCGTTCCCTAGCTCATCTAGTGTCATTTGGAAGGAATCAAAACAGGCGCCAGGATCTAGAACACTATGTGAGAGGCACAGCAGGGCTTCCTCTGATTGCCAGCGTGTCCCAGGAACGTTGGCCTTGGTTTTCCTTCAGGGAAGGGACAAAGCCGTGCTGTACCAACTGCCGCGGGTCCAGGACTCAGAACTTTCTGGAAAACGTGAAATCCTTGAGCAGCTTCCGCGTGGTAGACATGGGCCCGAATAACTATGGCAAAGCCGTTTTGAAGACTAAACCTCATGTTAACTCATCACATAAAGATATTTTATTTCCCTGCATCACATCACCTATTGCTCTGCACAGGCTGACATGCTTTGCGAAGGTGTGTGTCTGGAAAAGCAAAGTTGTGAGATCCTAGTTGTAATTTGTGTGTGTGTAAAAAACGGACTTCCTCTACAGCCTTGAGTTTCCTTTAAGCAGGGTATGTTTTATGTGCATAAATCTCTGCTCCTGGGCAGGTCCAGGAGCTTTGCTGGGTTTTCCTAGAGCTCAGGGCAAGGAAAAATGATTTATTTGATCATGGATAAAGCCAAATATTTGCACACCTTGCCGTTCACCTAGCATTCACCTGGTGGTTTGGCCATGACTGAGGAAGGCTGCGGCCCTGGGGGAGTTAGGTGAGTGAGCTGGCCTGGCGAGCAGGTTCAACCTCCACTGCTGTTTAAACATCTCTGACCTCAGGGGGCCCTGGAGAGATTAATGACAGTCGGGGAAGATCACTTCGCCATGCACAGTGCTACCGGGGCTGCTGCCGCCCTGGGCCTCGCAGAGGGCTGTTGGGCTCCTCCCTGCCCAGCCTGCCGGGCAGCTGCAGGGGCCCGCGGGTGATTACTTGCTGCAGGAGTCCAGGGTGAACGGGGAGCACCGTCAGCCCTCCGGAGTGGGCACGCGGGACCCGTGTTTGCCGCTGAAGCGAAGGAAGCCCTGTGTTTCTGGCAGGAAATGCGGTACAGGCTGGGATTCAATAACACGGGTGGTGGGGAAGCCTGCTGACTGCATCCTGCTTCACTTGCTTACCAACCATGTTTTTCTCTTGGAAGTGTCAAAGGAAGGTGGAAGTCCTGATTTAGAAGTGGAGAATTTTAGAGCAGAGGGGACCATGAAAGCTAAGCACTTGGTCAAGGTCAAAGCTGGTGGTCATGGCAGAGCTCAGACAAGGGACTTGTCTGCTCGTCCCCAGTTCACGTGGTGCCCTTTCCTCTACTGCAGCACGTTCTCCAGAATCACAGCAATTGTAAGATGCAGCGCTGATGAACTGTGCCGACCTGGAGCCTTCCAGATGGAACGAGGCTGTCAGTGGGGACTCCCTGGGCTTGAGGTCTGAATAAGGGTGCCTCACCCTTCCAATTCCAGCATTGGGGAAAATACAAACTTCCCCCCAACTTCTGTAACGTCTCTAAGACTTGGTCTCTCCTAGTCCCCTGTGTCTCCTGGATTCCGGGCTTGCGAGGATTATCTCTGTGCCTAAAACTTAGCCTCTTCACTAGTTTCTCACATAGTAAAGAAGAAAAAAAAAGAAATCCATGTATGCTGAGGATGTTTTGGCTTCAGTATACTCTGATAAAGTCTTGGTGGGGGAGGGTTGGGAGACAGGGAAGAAAGAATTGATTGAAGAGAGGTTTACACAGCAGCAATGTAAACAAGTATTGCAAGGAAGCAATATCAATATTTTCCTTTTAACTAGGTTTTATTTTTTAGAGCAGTTTTAGGTTCCTGGCAAAGTGGAGCAGAGAGAGTTCCCATGCATCCCTCTCCCCATCGAGCTCCCCCGACCATGAACACCAGCACCTGAGTGGCACCTTTATTGCACCTGGTGAACCTACATTGACATGCCGTTATCACCCAAGGTCCATAGTTTACATTAGTGTTCACTCTTGATGTTGTACATTTATAGGTTTGGACAAATGGATAATGACATGTATCCACCATTGTAGTATTGTAAAGAACAGTTTTGCTGCCCTAAAAAACTTCTGTGCTCTGCCTATGTATCCCCTCCCCGACCCAACCCCTGGCAACCACTAGTCTTTTCACTGTCTCCATAGTTTAGCCTTTTCCAGAATGTCATATGTTTGGAATCATGCAGTGGATAGCCTTTTCAGATTGGCGTCTTTCACTTAGTGATATGCATTTAAGGTTCCTCTGCGTGATATCAATTCTTAAAATGTCCTTTCCCCACCAGCCCACCTCCACCCCCGGGCCCAGCCTTATTGTAGCTTGTGGATTCCTTTTCCTCATTTCCGCTCCCATCTCAGGACCTCAGCCTCTCCGTTCCAGCTTGCCCTCAAGAGTTTCTCATTTTATCCCCCTCTGTTATGCAGAACAGCTTCCGTTCACCCTCTGATGTCTTCCCATCTGCTCGTGAATATTCTCTGCAGCACCTCACCTACTCCTTGTGGGCACTAAGGTCTTCCCACAGACAAAGCTATGCTCTTCTAGGAGGGATTCTGTTGAAAGGAAACTATCTCTTTGTACCCACTAAAGCTGTTCTGTGGGAACACCCACAGAGTTGTTCTATGGGGGCTGACAAAGATGCTGGCAAAGGCTGGGACTCCCACCTGAGCCAGAGCAAGGCTGAGTCTCTCAGGAGAGGGGTGGTAGGGCTGTCTGTCCTGAATAACTGCCCCAGCAGAGGAACCCAGGAGCTGCAGGATAAGGCACTATTTCTGGATTAAAGTGAAGACATACCTGGAAGCAGACCCACCAACCCTGACCAATCCTGGAATCCCCTTGCTTCCTGCTGTTCCACGGTGCTGACTCTGGCCGTGTGCCCACACCCTTTCTCTGACTCCTTTTCCTCCCTCAGCCTCATGCGTGTAGCTCTCCCCAAGGCTTGGTGCTTGGCGCCCATCCCTTCTCTCACAATGCGTGCTTTACAAACTTAATCAGTCTCCTGGCTTCTGCTGCCGTTTCACTGTGCTCAGCTGACTTTCCAATCTGGGCTTTCAGCCCTGCTCCCCTTTTGAATTCGGGCCCAGACACCTCTCCTGGTCACCCCAAAGGCCTCGACACTCAATGTCTGGCAAACCCAATTCACGGTCTTCCCACCCAAACCCAGTCTTCTGTCTGACTTCCCTTTTCTATGTTTTGGGCATCAAGGTTTTGATCCTTTGTCTCTTTTTCTCACACTTTTTGCCTCATTGTGTCATCATAGCCCAGGCTTGTTGATTCCCCCGCTTACACTTCTGTTTCCATTTCCCTGGCTGCTCCTTGAGTCTCACATCTCATCCTCTCCCCTGATCCCTTACACATCTTCTAGCCTGCTTCCTACTTCCCACATTTCTGCTTCGGTCCTCCCAAACATAGCTCCTGGATTAAGCTTCTTTCGGAAATCTCTGACCTGCCCCTCCACCCTTGCTCCCCAGCCACACCCTTGCCCCATGACTTTCAATAGCTCTCCCTTGTCTATGGAAAAAATCCTTAATTAGGCTTCCCAGGCACTTCATGATAGGCTTTCAAGTAGCCTTGCGGACCTCATTCATTGCTTCTTTTCATGCAGCCCAGCCAAATCAGATTATTCTCGGTTTCCGAAACTCACTGTATACTTTCTGACTTAATATTTTTGTTTATAATTTTTCTCTGTCCATAATGCTCTTATTCTCCATCATTGTTTACCAGATTCTACCTGTACCTGCGGTTCAGCCCAAATGCCACCTTTCAAAAGCCCTCCCTTCTCACTTCAGGGAGTAATGTTGTCTTCCTTTCCTAAAAGAACGTTCTTTATTTTCATTTTTGTACTTGATGTTTTCCAATTGATAATCGTGTGTTAGGACCCCCTCACTTTAAGATTGAAGGCTCCTGAGGAGAGGCACTCTGTCCTGTTCACCTTTGTATCTTTTAAAGCAAGTGATATGTACTTAAATCAGTCATTTCATCATATGAACAGGAAGCACACTGGGTCCCAAAGGAATGGAACAAAAGGATGGGGAATTTTGAGGCTGCTGTGGGAGCAGGAAGTAGTCAGAGCATGAGATACTGTCCTTGGTGGGTGATGTCAAAGTAAGTGAATACATTCACCTGGGCAGGGGCGTTGCCGGGGGAAGAGGAGATGTTGACAGCAGCCTTCTTCAGCCTTACAATGTTGCCTCTGGCTGGCCCCGAGTGTGGACATGGGCAGGGCTCAGACAGAGCATGTGTTGTGTTGGATTATTCATTACAGGGAGAACAATAGGGAATTCTGCTGGGGAGAGCGGGAGAGTTTGCTGGAAGCCAGTGTTACAGCTTATCATATTACAGAGCCTTTTGTGTAACGTAACCCATTACCATATCCCTTGAGTGGCTCAAAGTCACAGAATCATAGAATGTAAGAGTTGGAAAGAAATTCAAAGAGAATCTTGTCAAATACCCTAGTTTTATGAGTAGGAAAATTCATATCCAGAAAGGTTAAATAACTCTCCCAAGGTTACATAGAGATGCATACCACAGCCAGGATAAGAACTCAGAGGAGAAAAGAATAAACATTGATCAAGTGTCCACTCTGTGCCGGTGCTATGTGTCAAGTAAGTGAGGTCAACCTCGCATCTCCCATTTGCAGTCAAGAAAGTCACAGCTCAGAAAGGTGAAATAGCACAGGTATTAGTAGCATAATTTAGCTCCAAAATCTGGCTTCCAGGAGATGGTCTTTTTACTGCTTGGTGCCCCGACTTAAAAGATAAGTGGATGACGCTTTGTAAGCGTCTCCTGCACGTGCAGAGTGCTTGGGGTCCGTCACAAGGACACTCTTGTTTCTTCTGCACGATGAACCTATGTGGTGATGATCATTTTCCCCATTTTGCTGAATAGTAAATAAAGTGAGAGAGGCTACAGCTGTCCTCCCAAGGTAGCGCTGCTTGTAACTGGTACAACAAGGATGAGAAGCATGTCTGTTTTGCACCACCTTAGACTTTAGTCTCTTCACTGCAAAAATAAGGAACCTGGTCATTTCCCATCCTAATGTTGCACAGAATTCTACTCCCCATTTAAGCCCCAGGGCCAGTCACTTCTCCACCTCTAAGCTTTCATTAAATGATGGAGTTAGCCAGAATCAAAGAGGAAGATGCACTCAATTCCTAGAGCTTGACTGTCTTTGCCACAAGGTGACATTTACCATCTTGTACTATGAGCTTTGTCATTTTAAATCTATGCAGAAAGAGGGGAGAAGCATTGCTGGGGACCATGACATCTTTCCTAGGTAGGAGACTAAGGACCAGGAGGTGGTGTTTTCAAGGATTCTTTCTACTGACACCTGAGCCCCGGGAAAAAAGGAGGATATGGATACCGCCTAGACAGGAGACACCCATGGCTGTAATTTGGGTTTATGGCCCATTCTGAAGGCCTCTTGGCTTGGCATGGAGAACATTCCGTGAAGATGGGAGTGTCCAGGAGAGCTGACGAAGGCAGCATGAAAATGAATGTTGAGGGGGATGGGAAAGCCGCCGGAAATCTTATTCCTGTGGAAACAGTCATTGTGGCCTTGGATTTTTTTAAAAAATTTTTATTGGGGTATAGTTGATTTCCAGTGTTGTGTTAGTGTCAGGTATATGGGAAAAGAATCTTAAAAAGAGTCGATTTATGTATATGGCCTTGGATCTTGAGCACAGCATAGGTAATTAAGTGAATCAGAGATTACAATACAGCCGCACATGTGTCAACTTAATGAGTAGGAAGGGGCTCAGAATTAGAATGTGGTCACAGCATAAGTCACAATCAAAAAGAGACAGACAGCTGTGTGGATGAGATGACTTTTAAGGCCACTTTGAGAGTCAGTGATTCTTAGACCCTGCCCTTGGGTCTCTTACACAATCCAAGTGTGCTCATAATGAGGGCACTGGTTGAATTTAACCAAACTCCCCGTTATCCGCTGAGGAATATTGAGTATAATCGATTTTTCACACCTTACAGTTTCCTCTGATAACTGGAGCACTGATCATTTGCCGTCTCCTAAAACTAGTGGTACCATATTCTCAGACCCTTTGGTTTGACTTACAAATAGCTGCCCGATTGGGGTTTGGGGCGTCGTCTTTTGTGCCTGCCTTCAGTCCCACTTCTGTAAGGAAACTCCTAAGGTCTACATCTTTACCTTCAAACCAAACTGTTAATAAAGTACGTAAGGCAAACAAAACAAAATCCTTACCATGAAACATTCACCAACCCCCATTTTTAAATATGTAGTTTGGACTTTGAATTTAGCTGGTATAGAACTGATTTTAATCAAAATGTTCAATTAAAATGGTAAGTAGAAATCATTGGATTTTAGTTCTAACTGGTCTAAATGATGCAAATTTTAAAAGAAACCCACAAAATAGAGATTTCTATGTATCTGAGTGAATTAATTAGCAAAATGTGAACAAATTCTCCCTTCTGAACTTTCATTTTGGAAAAAAAATTTTTATTTTTATGTCTTGTATTAAAAACACAAAGACTTTGATTGTCATAAGGGTAATATTTCTCATAAAAACAATGGGAAACTAGATCATCAGTAAAAAAGCCTGATGATACTGATGGAAAGATTCTGGTAGAAATCAAATGTGTACTTCCATTTAATTAATATTATAAACAATTAGAGAATTGCATTAGCAAGTGCTATTCAGGGAAACCTGCATAAATGAAAACAAGTTTCTGGATCTCTGGGGGTATTTTTTTTTTTTTTTTTAAATAGCTACTTTATTTATTTATTTATTTATTTTTGGCTGTGTTGGGTCTTCGTTTCGTGCGAGGGCTTTCTCTAGTTGCGGCAAGCGGGGGCCACTCTTCATCGTGGTGCGGGGGCCACTCTTCATCGCGGTGCGCGGGCCTCTCACTATCGCGGCCCCTCCTGTTGCGGGGCACAGGCTCCAGACGCGCAGGCTCAGCAGTTGTGGCTCACGGGCCCAGTTGCTCCGCGGCATGTGGGATCTTCCCAGACCAGGGCTTGAACCCGTGTCCCCTGCATTAGCAGGCAGATTCTCAACCACTGCGCCACCAGGGAAGCCCATCTGGGGGTATTTTTGAGACTCTTGTATTTCTTGGTGTTCAGAAAGCCTTTTTGGAAAAAAAAAAGGAAATTAGAATTACAAAAAAAATTTTTTTAATGCAGCTTGGCTCTCTCAGATCCCTAACGTGGCGTCCCAGAAATTCTCACTAAAAGATGACAGGTGTGCTTTGGTTAGGACGCTAACCCCCCCCTCCCCACTCTCTCTCTCTCTCTCCCTGCCCCGCCACCTCTTTCTTTTTACTAGAATGTTATCTACAGCTTTCAGGGTTGTTTTTTTTTTTTTCTTTTTCCTCTTATCACATTTACATACTGTCTTCAAGAAGACTTGCTTCTAAATTCAGACAAAAACACAAGCTGCTCCACTTTCTTGACATGATAACAGCAGCAGAGCATCTAAGCCCTAAATCTGATCAGCCTCCCACTTGTCCTTCTTTGTGGCTGATTTTCCTCCCGTCGTTGTCACCATCTGCACGGACCCAGGCCACTTCTTCCCATGTCGTCACCCTTCCTGAATGTTCTACTTGGAGTCACACAAGGGCCGCCATGTTTTGTTTGGGCTGCAGAGCATTCTAGGCACCGGGTTCTAGCACAAAGAACTCCAGGTTTAAGACTTTTCCTTCAAACATCTGAAGATTTGGTAACTCGAGGCCACATTTCTACACGCCAATAATCAGTGCTCCACAGTTTTACCGTTCCTTATTGTTCTAGGCCAGTGGCTCTCACAGTGTGGTTGGGACCCAGCATTGGGGCATCACCTGGGAATTGTTAGAGGTGCTGTTTCTAGGCAACCCCCCTCAACACACACTGACTCAGAATCTCTGGGGGTGGAGCTCAGCAACCCTTGTTTTAACCAGCCCTCCAGATGTTACTTGCACATCCAAATTGGAGACTTGCTGTCCTCCTATACTGTTGCCTCTTCAAACCCCCGAAGGCATCTGGGTCTGTCACCCCCAGTCTACATTATCTGTAATCTTACAACACCCCAGGTTAGGTATTATTGATATTTTTGCATTTGATCACTTAGTTCCTAACATGCCTGGGACTTTTATACCCATGGTGGCAAGTGTTTGGAACCATGTTGTTACTTCTGCATTTGAGATAGCGCTGGTGTGAGTTTGGTTTGTTTTTTCCCCTTCTAGAGAGAAGGGGAGTATTGAGTATTGGTATCTTTGCCTGTTCTGCCCAGGATGATTTAGTGCTGACTATGTAGTGGGCATTAACTGAACTAAGCCTTGCCTATGTTCACTTATGTAATCTTCACAACAATCCTGTTTGCCCAGTGAGGAAAATGAAGCTCAGAAAGCTTCAGCAATTTGCCTGAGGCTACACAGCTAGTGAGTGGAGGAGCTGGGAAGCCAGGCAGGCAGTTCAGTCTTAGAGAATGTGTTCCTAACCACTATGCAGGACTACCTCTCTGACGGGCAGGCTCTCCAGTTTGGCCTGGAGACAGTATGTAGCTTTACCAGGTTTGTCCTTGGAACTCCTGGTATTTGCCTTCCGTTCGCCTTCTGGATCTTTCAGCTGTAAGAACCTTCAGGTACCCTGTCACCTTTATATCTCCAATATGGTTCATGAAGAATTGGTTGCTCATTTTCTGGGCATCTATCTTGAGAGAAAGGCTGGTTCATGAGATGACCTTGGCTTTGTACCTGCCACACAATTCTTGCCTGAATTGAGACCCCTGCTGGCCAAGTTCCTGGTCCCTTTCTCAACCCTGCTGTTTAGCCCTCTGGGTTACCAGCATTTCCTGACATTCAACTTCTTATGACCACGGGGCTTGTACTGAGGTCACACCCATTCACCTGAACCTCTCTTTCATCCGAGAGTCCTTGCCTTGGTTTGCTCCTGTCTTGCCCATACTTGTGGACTAAATTATCAACCTGCCATCTTTACACAGTAGAGAATCATGGCAAAAACAAACAGATTCTAAGAACCAGATGCTTGGATATGAATCCTGGTTCTGCCACTACTGGCTGTGTGACCTTGGGAAAGTTCTTTAACCTCTTGGTGACTCAGTTTCCTCATCTGTGAAATGGGTTGATATTAGTAACCATCACGCATGCTTGTTATGACCTAGGTCTAGAGTTGTCCACGGTTTTGATGGCCCCCACGTCTATCTCTCTGGCCTGTGTTTAGGGGCAATATTTTCCGTCCATTTAGTCTGTTAAGATTGTGATTTAAGTGAATATGAGTGGATGCGTGGAATATGAGGGAAATCCCATTTCCAAGACTTTGCATGACCAGGTTGGAAAGTTGCTTCTTGGTGGGGGGAAACCCTGAGAGATTGCGGAGTAAATCTGACGTTGGCAAAATTAGGATGGAAAGTCTCCAGCACCTACTTTGAGTTTGTGTTTAAAGGGCAAACCCTCAGCTGTTTCTCGTGTCCGCCTCACACATTCTCACTTCCACTATTCTCTGTGGATAAGGTGAAACTGAGGACTCGCTGTGTACTATGTACCAGGCTTTGTTCTGGAAGCTCTGAACTCTCAGGGGCACAGGTTAATCTCCTGTGGCACGCGGGCGCTGCGGAGGAGAAAGCAAGCCAGCATCTCAACTATCCAAAACGAAACAGCCCCTGAATGGTGCCTTGCACTGCGGAGGCTGCTGACACTGCAGCTGTGGCGCTGGTCAAGCACACAGCCAGGTGGGGGCTGCACGTGTGGAAGGGCAGGCGGCTGACAGCTCTGGGGCTGCCTGACTCCTGGGAGGGGAGCCTGTGTCCTGTCTCGCTCTTAGGCGGTTACAGGAACGGGCAAGGTCAACCAATTATGTCCAAAGACGGCCTCCCGCCACCCTTCCCTTCTTTCTGGTCCTGTCTCCACTCTTTCCTGGTCCTCCAACACCCCCCTTAGGTTTCTGCCACCTCGGTATCCCTGACCTGCACTTATGTATGCTCAGCACAGAATCAGCTTCTGCCACTTGCGTCTCGGAATTAATATGTGTGAATAGCCGGTCAGTTCTGTCTCTACTGGGATTGCTCTTGACCTCCAGTCTCTCATTGTGAAACCAAAGTGTGTCCTCTGTTAAAAAAAAAAAAAAAAAAAAAAAAATCCAGGCTCAGGGACAAGTTGTGGGAGCAGCATTGGGGAGGGTTCCCCCCCCAGCTCCCTCTCAGGACCTGAGAACACACCCCAAGTGGGTGGCCCTTTGCTTCTCCTCAAAAATCTGTTTCCCCTTTACCAGTCCTGCCCTTCAACACTCCTCAGATGCACTTCCCCAGCTCCCAGGACTGGCCTGAGCCTGCAGCAGAGAAAGGAAAGTATTCTGATTAAAAGCCTCATCGCGGTAGCCGGGCAATCAGGTGTTCATTATCTGATGACACAGGAGTACGGACATGGAACATTCACATATTTTAAACGCACAGGGAATTGTGCTTTAATATAATTATTTTTGCAAGATTCTCCATCTGAAAGGTTAATAAGAGCAATCTAGGTTAATAGCAGCACCGAGGAAGCCGACATCCCCTGATAATCGACCTTACTGCTGTGTAAAGGGCCCTGTGGCTCACCTTGGGCTGTGTGGCCTCTCTCCAGTCAGTTACCTCCTAATGACGCCCGCCTCCTCTGCACTGCTTACCTGTCCAGGTCGCCTCTGCGGTTCGCTCCACCTCCCCTGAAGAGGATTCCTCCTCCGGTTCTCGGCAAACCTAGCTGGTCTCTGACTTGTCCAATGAGGATGGGGGAATTGGAGAGAAGGCAGATGACGTTTGTCAAGCACGTCCCATTTGCTGGACCCTGGGCTGGCTCTTTGACACGCGTTGATCTCTTTAGATCTCACAGCGAACTGGTGGAGGGGTCGTGGCTCATCCCATTTTACGGATGGCAAAAATGGAGATTTTGAGACGCTAAATGACGAGGTCACGATCACAGTTAAAAGTGGAAGTGCTGTTTGCCCATTTCTCCCATTATTCAGCCCCCGCCTGTCCACCAAGTGCCTCAGAGAAACCCGGGGGCACCAAGGGTCACATACTAGGGTCAGAGGACGGGTGGAGGCCAAGGCTGAGATGCGGGGCTGCTGGGTCTTCCCAGGGTCCCTTTCAGAGCTGAACGCTGTCCTCGGAAGTACATCTGGAGTCATAGCTTCTGCCTTGAATTCTCATCACCACCTTTTGTTCCTGAATCTGATCTTCCTTTGAATACTGGGGCTGACAGCTTGACTGCCCCCAGTGGTTGGCTGGCGTGGTACAATGAGTCGACACTACATTAAGCAGGGTGCAAGGCAAAGTGGTGACACTAAGAAGAATTGCCACTAACTGGGCCCAGTTTCCATCTCAGCCGCTTTTCTTCTGGTGCCACCTTGGAAATTGGCCTCCAAGAGCTCCTAGACCTTAGTTATCAATGACCAAACCCTACGATGGGTTGCTGATCGGAGCTTTGTCTGGAATCATCCTCCCCTCGGGGTCCAGACCTGGGAGGTAAAGAGCCCTCCTGGAAGATGTACCAGGGCTTCAAGACCCATCTGTCCCAGGTGGCTGAGGGGATATTCAAGGATCCTGGTTGGGATTGCGGGGGGACAGGGCTGACGCCCTCTCCTCATTTCTGGACTCAGCAGGAGGCCAAGAGCTCACTGTGTCTCAGGTCCTGTGAAGGGGGAAGAGCTATTTTTACTAATTTAAGCATTTCAGAATCAGCTGAGTACAAATCCAGATGACCTGTAACCCTGGGGAGGTGGGGTGAGCTGGTAGGGCAGAGTTGCTGTTAGCAACTGAGTGGTGGTTTCTCTTTCCTGAACTCTGAAACCGGTGTCAACTAGCCTGGCCCACATTTCTCTGCTACCAGTTCATCGATGTTTGCTTAGCACCTACATGAGCAGGACAGAAGGAGACATCAGGGAAGAGGAGGCAGGTAAATGGAAACCGTGCTGGACTGGGCATCAGGATCCCTGATGGCACATTTCCAGCTGCGTGACTTTGGACCAATTCCGTTATCTTAAAAGGCAGTGAAAACATCTGCTTTCCAGGCTTGTTGTGGAGGTTAAATAAGGCAAATAAATGAATACATCTAATATTAAATAAAGGGCTCAAGAATACTAGTTAAATAAGTTGCTTGCTTTTGAGAAGTTTCTTATTTCTAAGTTTGAGAAACAGTCTAATTAAGAACCCTTTTCCTCCATTACCCATTTTTTAAAATGACAGTAAAAAAGGAGGACATAAATCGATTCATCATGGTGTTGCCCTGGAGGGAGCTGTTACGAGAGAGCAGGCGGTTTGAAGAGGGGCGTCCAGGCAGAATTCCTGGAAGAGATGATTTCCAGAAAAATAAATAGAAACACAGACTAGAGTAGAGGATGGGGTTCCTGGGAAGGCATTTGGTGGTCAAGTTCCCCTTGGGTTTTCCAATGGAGAAGTTGTTTTGAAAGACAGGAGGCTTTGTGTGCCTGAGCTGGTGCAAATCAGAGCAGCGTGTCCACACAGGTGGCCTGAGGCTGGTTCTGAAATGCCAGGCCCTCCTGCTCTGCCCCCCGCGCCCCGCTCCTGGTCACCAGCTAGGGGGTGTTGCCTCAAGCCCAGGAACAGTGGAAACGCTCCAGCAGGGATCAGATGTGACACAGAGGCTATTTCCAACTAGGTGGCCTGATTGGGTTAAAATAAGAACATGACATGGAAATCTGGGAAAGTAGGGTTTGCTGCTGCCCCCGCGGGCCTAGGGTTTGTTCAACTGCTGCTGTGAAAATGAAAAGCATGGAACATGGAAGAAAGGGCTGTGTTTAGAGGCCTTTCCCAGATCACTTGGCATCCCTTTCTCTCACTGATGTTGGGGGCAGGCTACATGCAGCCTGCAGGGGGAGGATATCTCGTCTGGCTCAGACCACCAGGCCTGCCCTGCCAAGGAAGGCCCACAGCCCCCTTCCGGCTTTGTTCACACCCCCGTGTACCTGATGGCCGTGTCCCTGCATCACTGCGGGTCCCTGTGCACGGGGCCCACCTGGCTCTGTAGCTTCTGTGAAGGCATAGACTCCCCTGCTAGGGATTTGGTTTAATTGTACAGTTAGAGGGTGTGCACCCGTCCCCTGCCGGATACAGCAGCTGCTGAGCGGACTCTTCCTGCTTCACCCCCCAGGAGGCTTCTACACCACGAAAGCATCTCATGCCGGCCTTGATAATCAGAGGAAGGAGGTGCCACAAGTTACCTCTTGTTGTGAAGTCTGTGGTGGATTGTGCCCAAGATCTACATGGCTTCGTCCCCTCTGTGTTGGAGCAATTGTCCACGTGAGTACAGGGGACACGTTTGCTTTTAGCAGCCATGAGAGGGAAGTAACCTGCCCCCAAGCGACTCTTGCATTCAAGCCTCTGCACTTTCTGTTCCACCACCTGGAATTGTCTTCCCCAGTGTTTGGGTCTGAGCCCAAATCTTGGTCACCTCCTCAGAGAGGGTTTCCCCGACCTAACTCATACCACCTGCCACCCCACTCCCCTCCCACTGTTTAGCACATTAGTCTGGTTTCTTGTCTAGAAAGCAAGCTTCTCTAGTCAAGAACACTTACCTAACATCCGTATTCACTGAGTTGTTATTGGGTATAGTGTCTGTGTCCCAGACTAGAATCTAAGATCCAGGAGCTCCAAGAATTGGACTCAGCCCACCAGCCGCTTTTTCATAATTACAGTTTTTCTGTGAATAGCACAACTACTAGCCTTTGACGCAGCACCTCCCCTTTATACCCTGCACATCCCTCTAGGCCAGCGATGACCTACCCAGTCCTGGGCCTGAGGGCAGGCTGATCAAACTTCACTGGGCCAGGTCTGCATCCTGCTGGCAGGTTCTAAGACTTAGGCTCAAAGCAGCTGCATTTGTGCACGGCCTGAGGAAGACACTGGCTTTGACTCTCTGGGCAGGTTTTAATGCCTTTTAAAAACCTGTTAGAGACTCCCTTTATTTCAGACGAAAAGACAAAAATAAGACTAGCAAAAGAATCTCTACGATGTACACTAACAGTGGAACTCATTATCATAAGGTGAGTGAATTCATCTATTGCTTAATTAAAAAAATAATGAGTTGAAATTCACCAAACATAAAATTAATCATTTTAGAGTGAACAATTTAATGGCATTTAGTACATTCACAAGGTTATGCAACTCCCACTTCTACCTAGCTCCAAAACATTTCTATCACTCCAAAGTGAAACCTGTCCCAGTTAAGCAATTTTATCCTGCGCCTCCCTGCATGATCCCCTGGCAACTACCCACCTGACTTCTGCTTCTATGGATTTATTTATTCTTGATTGTCTCTGTACATGGAATTGTACCATATGTGACCTTTTGTGTCTGGCATCTATCACGTGGCATAATGTTTAAAGGCTCATCTATGTTGTTGAATGTGTCAGTACTTCATTCCTTTTTCTGACTGCCTAATATTCCATGGTATAGATACACCACCATTTGTTTATACATTCACCTGCTCATGGATGTTTGGACTGTTTATACCTTTTGGCCAGTGTGAATATGCATGTACATGTACTTGTTTGAGTACCTGTTTTGGTTTCTTTTTTAATTTTAGTAGAATAAATTTAATTTTATATATATATATATGTGATGAATAATATAATCTCAATTGTTAATCTAAGTTATCTCTGGTTGAAAATAAATGGAAAGCATGTCTTTCCCTTTTTTAGGAGGGGAGTATTTGTATTTCTCAGTATTTCATGATCATCCATTGCAAAACAAAAAGCAATGTGGGTGCCCGTTTTTAAAATGGTTATTTACCTAGGAGTGGAACTGCTGAGTCATATGGTAATTCTATGTTTAACTTTTTGAGGAGCTGCCGAACTATTGTGCACAGAGGAGTGGACCATTTTACATGCCCACTGGCGTTGTACAAAGAGTTCCAATTTTCGCATATTCTTACAAACCTTTACATTTTTATTGCAAGGAATATATACTGGGGGGCGTTCCGCTGTGAATCACAAGGGGTCCACATGCTGCTTAAGAAGGCAGATGATTCAGCCACCAGTTGTTTTCAGAGATCAGTCTCTCTCTCTGCGGGAAGAGCATGAGTCCTTACAGACCATTTTAGCATCATTCAAGAAGTGATGATTAATAAGTGATCAAAGCATTTGGAAACTAGACTTCTATTGACAACCAAGTGTTCTAATATTTGGAAGCAGATCATATCCCTCTTTAGTAGATAAATATCAGAGCCCTGAAGAATGAAATGAGAGTTCTGTCTCACAGTGACAGCTTAGAGAACCTAAGCCCTTTTCCAAACAAGGTGGTTGAACAAAGCAAACAAAGTGGGATATGTTGAACTGGAGAATAGTAGGGTGTAATGGGAAGAATATTGCCTTTGAAGGTGGAAGACCAGGGATTCGAACAACTTTTGGTCTGGGAAAATCCCTTCATGGCAGGGCCCGGGTAAGCTTGGTGCCTGGCATGTGTGTTTGTGCTGAGTTGAACTGGAAACTCTGGAAAACCCTATTATGACCCCTGAAGTTGGCCTTTAGGCACAGCTCCATCTTGAAGACTCTGATTTTGATTTAGTTGCTACTGCAAGTCTGGGACTTCAGACTTCCCAAGACTTTTAACTGGGGTCTTGCTTCATGGTGAGGTAATTCAGAGCTTCCGGAGCCAGTATGGGGACAGTAAAGTGGCAAGTCAGGGCAAGGTGAAGTCTAGTGTCAGGTAGAATATGTCCCTGGGATGTGAAAGTTAAGCCCAGGAAGGGGTGGGCCAGGAGCAGAGCCTGGCTTGGCAGGACATACCAGACTCAAGTAAGGATGAATTTGAGAGTCAGAGAGGTGCTCAGAGCCTAGAACAAAAGCCAGGGAGGATTGGCAGAGAGGAAAGGTTTGAAGCAAGGCCGTGGGAAATTATACCATGGAGTGGGTTGCATTTGAAGGGCTATTGACCTGCACCTATACACCCCTTTCTGAGAATCTTAAAGGTACCTTCTTAGAAGGGAGGCGGAGGATGGGGTGTGGGGGTCAGGTCACCTCTGGAAGTCCCTTCTTCCTCTAAATTCTCAAGCTCTGTGAACTTGGGACACAGAAATATTAATATCATGGACCCTGGCTCTATGTTAACATTGACAGTTTACATCTGCTAAGTTCTATAATCAATGAGATTTGATATTAAGACGTTCTGAGATGCTGCCTGCAGGTCCCCGGGATCGACCTCGCTGTGCTTCTAGCTTCAGCCTTCGGTATGGGAAAGATGAGCTGCAGAAAAGCAGGAGTTGTTCACTTTGTTGCTTTCAGTGTGTATGTGGTTGTATGGGTGCCTTGAGATTTTTAAACATTAGCTACCTTTAAATCAAGTTGGGCACCCTATAAATCAAAATAATAAATGATTGATAAATAAACTGTCACTGCTACAATTAGATTTTCTATTATGCCTGTATGCTGTAATTTAAAATGTAATTTTCCTTGAAGCTCGTAAAGGCACTGTAGTAATAGGGTGTCACAAAGTATTAGGGGCACGTGCGAGCGTAGTGGCTGAACACGGGCTTTGATGAAGTGCAGCATTGAGCTGTAGGGTTTAATGCAAGAACACAGGTTCTGCTTTGGGTTCGGGGGCAGACTATATGACGTTCAAGTAACTGGGTGTTTCAGCTAGACAAGCAGGAGATTTAAGAGGAAGGAAGTCCTCCAAATGGACAAAAAAAAAAAAAAAAAAAAGAGCACAGGAAAGAACGTTGGACGGATCATGGCTCAGTCTTGAGCCAGCTGCATCGTTTCACATGCACTTACACTCTGCCTTTCTCAACAACAACGTAATGAGATTGATCAAGAAAGACAAATATAGTTTCCACAGCTCACTTTCCTCAAATGAGCAGTGAGAAGATTGAGCTACCAATGAATCACTGAACTCAAATCTTGGGAAATGGGGTTTAAGGATCTGCATTTCTAATAAATGTCCCTGGTGATTCTGATGCAGCCACATCTACTCCAGTCTTCAAATATTTGGGGACAATTGCTGTAACACTTCATAATCTTAAGACAAATTCTACAAAGATAAGGCTTAGTAACTTTTTTTTTTCAAGTTCTAGAAATCCAGCTTTCTCTTCTGCTATGCCTGAATTTCCCAGAGACTAGACAAGTTAAAGAAAAATACTTGATCTTTTCCTTATCTCTACTCTTAATTTTTTTTTTTTTTTTTGCAAAGTGTAGTATTTTTATTTGGTAAATTCAAATTTTAGTTCAGTGATGAAATATTTTATTAAGTGTGAATAATATCTTTAAAATTAAAACCTAATTTTTTAAAGTTGTTATTCTTATTCATTATTAAACCATAATGTTATTATTCATCACTGTGTCAGACCAATAAATAGATGTAAGTCTTCCCATTTTGTAAAAATGCATTAGTGTAATTAAGTATTAATATAGTACTTTGTTCCCCCTTTTTTAAATAGATTTTATTTACTTATTTAAATTTTTAAATTTATTTTTGGGTCTTCATTGCTGCATGTGGGCTTTCTCTAGTTGTGGCGAGCAGGGGCTACTCTTCGTTGCGGTACACGGGCTTCTCATTGTGGTGGCTTCTCTTTGTTGTGGAGCACGGGCTCTAGGCACGTGGGCTTCAGTAGTTGTGGTGCGCAGTAGTTGTGGCGCACAGGCTTTGTCGCTCTGCAGCACTTGGGATCTTCCCAGACCAGGGCTCGAACCCGTGTCCCCTGCATTGGCAGGTGGATTCTTAACCACTGCGCCACCAGGGAAGTCCTTGTTTTCCCTTTTTATACTGTAATATTATTTACTTGTTTGTCTTATTATGGCCTGATTTTATTTTATTTTATTTTTATTAAGGTATAACTGACACACAATAATATATTAGTTCAGGTGTACAACATAAGTGTTCAATATTTGTATATTTTATGAAATGATCAAAACAATAAGTCTAGTTAACACCCATCACCATACATTGTTACAGAACTTTTTTGTGTGTGTGATGAAAACTTTTAAGATCTACTCTCTTAGCAACTTTCAAAATACACAATACAGTATTAACTCTAGTCCCCATGCTGTATTTTACATCCCCATGACTTGTTTATTTATAACTGGAAGTTTGTACTTTTTGACTCCTTTCGTACATTTTGGCTACCCCTCTTCAAATGACAGCACCTAAATGAATTTAGCCAAATAAATTCATATTTGATTGCCCACGGAGGCATTTAGTGTAAACCTGGAGATAGATTTTTTTCCCCCTACATTCAAAAAAGTTGTGGCTTCCCTTAACCATTCACAGTGAGAAGCATTACGTTTGAACATGGACACAGACCAGTTCTCTCCTCCGGTTCCTCAGGCACCTTCCCCTAATCCCTTCCCGCAGATGACTCCGTGAGTGATGGTCCCTTTCATGCCGCCACCAATCATGCTCCATCTGAATTCCTAGGGTGTTGTCTCTAAAACAGGATGGATGTTTCAGAGTGGAAAAGGGAGCCCCAGGCTGTCAGAGAAGGGTCAGGTTTCCGCAAATGTTTTAAATCCCGATTCCCCCCCCCCCCCCTCACAGCTCATTAGAGCCATGTCCCCACGTGGGAAGTCCACCCACAGAGTGAGCAGAACGGATGTCACCAGGCTGGTGTTAAATCAACGGTTCCTGTGCTCAGAGAGCCCCTTTGACCTGCACTTTTTGGAATGACCTGAGATCATTACAGACTCAGTCGAGTGTGGCTGTGCGGATCTGGCTGGTGTCAGGAACCCTGATGCCCATTTATAATTCCTCATGTAGCTCTTTCCTTGTCCCCAAATTGGCCATCAAGTGGTTCAATTGACCTTGAAATGTAGATTGTAAATTGTGACTTGAGAAAACCAGAGATTCCGGAGTGATTTTTCCTCTGAATTTGGCCTTAACATGCCAAGCATTTTTTTTTTTTGTTTCCCAAGGATTTTTTTTTCCTGCTCAGAAGGATGCACGGCATCTTACTCAGGCAAGGCCTTATTAGCAAGATCTCTTGTTCAGACTGTTCCAGCAATCCGTTAAAATGAATGAATGCAGCTTCCTAGACCTTGATTAGAAGTTCACACAGTGTAAGAGAAACTTTATCATAATTGCTATTGGAAGGGGAAAATTTCTCCAACCTCTCTCCCCGGGATGGTAGAAACCTATGGGGAAAATTTTTCCCTTAAGATTCATCAGAAGATTTGCTGGTGTGTTTGGGAAGCTGAAGAGTTAAGCTAGGACGGATCATTAGTTAACACTCGGGCAGAGCTAACACTGTGTTTAAGGTTTCCATTAGAAGCCTTCCACCATGCTCTGCCTTGTCTGCCTCGATTCAAGAATTAGCTTAGATGTTTTCTGGTGCGCCCTGCTATCACCCAGGTAGAGATATCTTTTCTCTGCTTTTGCCTACAGCCTGCCTTCCATATTCCTTTATGCTCTGTCAGCTTTCAGGAAGTGGTCTCCATACTGCATTTATGTCTGTCTCACTCGCACTCAGAGCCTGGCAGGTAAATTCTGCTGAGTGGAAATGCATCCTTAAGTGCATCCAGTTCTTCTGAATTAATCCAAGGGAGGGGGAATCACAAATAGGAACTTGAATAATAATTCACTGATTCCTGGACCTTGAAAAATCCAGAGAAGAAATCTAGCCCTACCTTGTCATGTAACACGTAAGGAAACTGATGCATACAGTAGAGATGTGATGGGCCCAAGGCCACGCGAGTTGCTGCCAGGACTGCCACCAGGCATCTCTGTCCAGTTCTCTCTCCATCTTTTCATGTTATGTATGAACGCTGGGCCACTGTGATTTGAACCCCGAAGCACTGAAGTTTATAAATTCTGGCAACTTGTAATTCAACAGAGATATTGGAAAACTCCCATTATAGTTGGACTTCATTTTGCCTGAGAGAAGTTGCATGTAAATCTAATCATATTTGAAAAATAGAAGGAAATTGCTCTATTTAAATGGACCCCATAGTCAAATCTTTTATGAAGCCAGGGATCCTTTTGTTATGGGAATAATTGCAGCCTAATTAATCTATTTTTGTTATGTTCAGTTTCTGGAAAGTAAAGTCCTCCTTATCTGGGAGAATAACAGATCTTGAAGGTAAGGGCAGTGAAAATGATCGAGAGATGGAGGTGGGAGTTTGGGAAGCTCCACAACCTTTTTGGCACCAGGGGCCGGAACACAATTTTTCCACAGATGGGGGGTGATGGTTCAAGCGGAAATGCGAGTGATGGCAGGGATGGGAAGCGACAGATGAAGCTTCTCTGGCCCACCTGCCACTCCCTCCTGCTGTGCGGCCCGGTTCCTAACAGGCTGCCGACTGGTACCAGTCAGTGGCCCAGGGGTTGGGGACCTCTGTTCTAAATGGTCTGTTGTAGGATTAGGGTATTTATTTGGATACCTTTCTCCCCTTCCCTTCCCTCTCCTTTCTTCTTCCTTCCCGTCTTTCTCTCTTTAATGGTATAAAAGTGAACATGTTACATGAAGCTTTTATTATTTTCTGCCTCTAGTTTAAAGATAACCCCTGTTTTCTGCTCAGCTAAGGGGCAAGGAAGGGTGAAGGATGCAGGCAGCTGGTACCAGGTGATGTGCCAGCCTCCCTGCGAGTATACAGTAAGTAATCATGAGTGCTGTTGTAGCTGGTGATCCAGAAAATTCCCACCCACCTCCAAAAACTCCAGAACCAGCATCTATTTAGCATCTCTTTACATAAAATGCTTTGCTGAGGACTTTAGAAAGATGGACTTCCAAGGCTTCTTTCCCAGGCTTGTAATTCTATCCTTTCCTTCCACCTTGGAGGACTTAGGTCAGTAGATTCTCCTGAGGACCTGTGTCCAGTTTCATCACAGCCAAAGACAAAGAGATCTGGAAAACCTCAGACCATGTGTGAATGGGCAGAACCTCTCACCCAGAGGTGATGGCAGGAATTAAAGTGTAAACTATGAAGCTGGACATAACATTCTTAGCAATTATCTCAGTTGTAGGAGTCACCCCGAGCTTTCAGCAACCACATAGGAACTATCTCCTTTAATCCTGGGGGCTTCTCTTCCCTCTTTACCTACAGCTTCCCTACTTTCTAGCCTCTATCTCCTCTGGCTTTGTTGCAGGAAGGGGGACCCCTTCCAGGGCCTGAGAATGAGCTCTAGTCTAACACTCGGAAATGAATTGTCTGAGGAGACACACATGCTGACAAAGCAAGAGACCTTATTGAGAAGGGGGGCCCGGGCAGAGAGCAGCAGGGTAAGGGAACCCAGAAGTGTTCTGCCATATGGCTCACAGTCTAGGGGTTTATGGTGATGGGGTTAGTTTCCGGGTTGTCTCTGGCCAATCATCTTGCTTGGCCCACGTTTGGTCTGACTTAGGGTCCTTCCTGGTGGTGCACGCATCTCTCAGCCAAGACGGATTCCAGCACGAAGGACTCTGGGAGGTTGGTAAGACATATGAACTAGCGTCTCCTCCCTCCTTTAGGCGCCCCCCCCGCCCGAATTCTCCTGGTTAGTTTCTGGTGGCAGCAGCGTGTTCCTTATTGGGACCTCTTGTTTTGGGACAACTCATGCAAGTGGCTATCATCCTGCCTAGTCAAGGCAGGCAGTTTCGGCCAAGCGTTCCCTAACAGCTTTACTCGTAATCCTCACATTCTATCCTTCCCTCTCCCTGCAACTGCACTAGTAGACTCAAAATTGCTTCAAATTTAGGTGAACTAGGCCTGGACTGATGATGACCATTTGATGCCGATACCCAGTATCTTGTGGCAGAACTGTGTAAACCATTCAAGAACATCCAGTAATGGTTGGGGTGAGGTACACTCTGGGAAGGGCAAAATGTCTCCTAGTCACACCGTTACTAAATGCATGTGCCTGATGCACAGTGAGGCCAAACAAACCGAAACGTTGGAGTTTGGAGCCGAGAAAGGTTTACAGCAGAGCCAAGGAAGGAGAATGGGTGGCTTGTGCTTAAAAATAAATGAAATCCCCAATGGTTTTCAGGGATAAGTTTTTATAGGCAAAATCTGGGGTGAGGGCTGCAGGATGTGTGACTTTCTTCTGAGTGGTTGGTGGTGAGGTAACAGGGCGGTGCTCCAGGAATCTTGTGCTCAGCCTGAAGTTTCCATCCTCCACCTGGGTGGGGATCTTAGTTCTTGCAGAAGAACTCAAAGATATTGCCTATGTCTATTCCTTGAGGAGGAACCAGGACCCTGCCCCATGGCTGCACTCTTTCTTTATTGCTCTTCCTTTCTTTCTGGATTCCCTCACTTCCCTGGTTAGCAACTCTTTGAACCTGCCCTTTGGTACTCAGAAAAGGTCTAGGAGGCTGAAGTCTTTTTCCTACAAACAAGAAATGGGAAACATGGAAAGGATTTGTACCCAGGAGGGCCCCACAGGGTCCTGCTTGGTTTCAGTACCAGCGCTCCTTTAAAGATTCCAATCAGGGAACAAGTCCACGGGAACTCTGGGCTGAGCAATGGAAAACCAGCTGTATTTTACATTCTTAGTAACAAACTGTGCTCCGTCTCCTTAAATCATATGTGTGCTGCTGGGTTTTCTCCAGTTTCTAAGTATGGTTCAGTGTGCAACCTCCTGGAAATGATGCCGGTGCCTAATTGTTCTCTCACTTCAGAATCCAATTGTTCCTCTTATTCTTTAACAGCTTATTCATTAAAGGACAAAGAGTGTCCTTTGATCTCCTGGAGGACCTGGGGACTCAAGTGCTTTCCTAAAAGCAGAACATCTCTGTGACTTGAAGTGCATTTTTAAGTGACTTTCAGCAGAGCGATCTCTGCCCTGGGCTGGTAATGTGGGTGCTAATGGTTGAGGGCTCTGACCTTTTGGCCTGAGCCTATTGTTTTATTTAGTCTTTGCTCATCTCTGCTGCTCCGATGCTGAGCGATGGTAAGGTTGGCTATACAGCAAGATGCTCTGTCTGGGAATCACAGTGCCAACTTCCTAGAGCATTCTTCTATAGGAATATTTTTTCTTGGATTGTTTAACAGAGATTCTCAAATCTCCTTGTCCAGCCTTTAGAGAAAACCAGTCTTAAAAGGTACTGCAAGGATGGAAGTTGGGCCTTTCGCAGAGCCAGGCCCTGGGGGCAGGAATCCAGAGGCTGGGAGGGGTGCAGCTGGGCTGTCAGGCTTTGCAGGGCTGCAGTGGGACAGAGGCAGGGCACAGGGGTGAGCATGAGCGATAAAGTTTAGAAGGCGAACTTAGAGCCCGAGGAGAACTGGGCAGAACTGAGCAGGACTCCTGTATGGACAGATATGAGCAATGGGAGTTTTGAGGCAGAAATCCAGACAAACAGGCGAAGACAGCCGTCATCTCCTGGAGTTGTGGACTGTGGCCAGACAGGAACTAGACCCACACTGATGAGATGCCCAGCTGCTGCACAGGTAGAGGATTCCTGGAATCTCCTCCCACCCACAGCAGGACTGGCTCTCAAACCTGGATCAGCAGAGAGCAGGCCATTGCTTTTTTGAGCTTGTTCATGACACTAAGTTTGCCATTGAGAGATGTGGAGGGAGGGAAAGGAGAAGGGTACCAACAATTAAATATCTTCTCTGCTCCAAACCCTGATTTTTTAAAATCGTAGATAGTTGATTTTTAAATACACGTCCTCTTCTACTCTTGTAAAGACCTGTAAGCTGCATGTTATCACTCCTATTGAATAAGTAAGGAAACCAAGGTTCAGAGAAGCTGAAGGTCATGGTAAAGTTGGAAAGTTCTTTTTAACATTTCATTCTTTTCAGAAACAATAATAGCTAATAATGATCATGCTAACAATAAAGAAAATAAAACTAAAATGTCAAAGCCATTGTTTTTTCTGGCCCTGTGTTCATGACAGTAAGCAACATTTGTTGAGCACATACAGAACTCCAGGAATCATGCTAAATGCTTTACATGCTTTATTTTAACACAACCCAAAAAGACAAGTTCTCTCTCTCTCTCTCTCTCCCCCTGTTCACTGTTGATGGAAAATCTGAAGATTAGTGGTGTACAACATCTTGCCAAGGGCCACAGTGGTAAAACCAGAATTTGAACCTCAAAAAGTGATTCAAAAGCTAGACTCCTAAACACTATGCAATAAGCATGCATTTATTGTGTGTTCACTATGGAGATCACCAGGATTAATACACAATTCTTGCTATTGTGAGCTCACAGCCTCTCAAAGGGAAGGGCATGAAAAGGGTTACCATTTTATCTTTTCCCACATGACTCTCCAGTTGTTCCAACATCACTTATTTACAAAGCCCTATTTTCCTTAGAGATGTGAGATGGGTTTTTATCACGTACTGAATTTCCATATGTAGCTGAGTCTATTCTAGGTTCTCTATTCTGGCTCATTGGCCTATCTCTGTATTCGTTGGCAAAGACCACACTGTTTTAATTATACAAGCTTTACATTACGTTTGATATAGGGTAGAGCTAGTCCTTACGGGCTAAAATTAGATTAGGTGATTAGGGAAGGTACCTCCGAGGAGGGTGTTATTTAAGTTGAATTATGAATAACAAGAAGGAGTCATTCGTATGAAGAAAATTCTATACAGACGGGAGAGCCAGAGTGAAGACAGGAAGAAAAGAAAAAGCTTGGAAATTATATCAGGGTGGAAGCCACTTTCAAATATTGTAGGGAGTTGGAGACCCCGCTCAAGAGTCTGGGTTTTATTGCAAATTCAATTAAAAAGTCACTGAAGTGTTTTAAATAAAGGGAGTTGGGATAGAGGAGGAGGTGGGGAGTGACTCAATCTGATTTACATTTTCAAAAGCTCCTTTTGACTAAAGACTGGAGGATGGAGTCTAGGAGCCAGGAGAAGAGGCAGGGAAGCCAGGAAGAAGGCCATTGCCATAGTCCAGGGGTGACTTGGACAAGGGATTTGGCATTGGCATTGAGGATGAATGACCAACAGGAGGGTACCGGGGTGGATACAGGGGAGCTGAGGATGTCTCCTGGGTTTTTGGTTGAGCAACTAGGGAAGAGGAAGGAAGAGCAGTTTTGAAGATAAAACCTAAGAGTTCTGTTTTGATTATGTTAACTTTGTGATTTCTTCTATTAATACAGGTGGAAGTGGAAAGCCCAAGTAGGCAATGGGGAGCACATGTTTGGAACTTAAACGAGAGATCATGAAAGTATAAATTTGGGAGTAACTGTTGTGTAATAATTTCCGAACCATGGGACAGGGTGGGTTTATCTAGGGAGACTTGAATAGTTAGTAGCTATTTTAATACTCCTATTGATGATATAGCTCAAGGCCACTTAACAGAATAGCCATCTCATTCATTCATGATAATTCAATGTATTTTGATGGGGTATAGATTTTTTTTCCCATAAATATTTATTGAAAGCCTACTTTTCAAGAGACTGTATCTTCCTAAGTATCTGGCACTCTGCTAATCCCTAAAAGCAGGACTTGGATAAAGATGCAAAAGAATTTTGAATATGTATCCATGTCCTTAGGAAATTATATTCTATTAAAACACTTGAAAAGACATGAAAAAGCTCAGTGACTTATCTTTCTGTGTAACTTCAGCATTCAAGAAAAAAAAAGTGTACTAAGTTCTGGAAATAGAGGACTATAATGTCTTTTCCTAACTCTTATTGAGCTTGCCTAGGCAAAGCCACAATGCCAACCACTCCCATAGCAGCAATACAGTCAAGGGTCTCAGAAGTGGCTTCCTGTCCTGGATCTGTGAAATCCCCTGAGCCAGTTGGTTCAGGCGAAAGGCATTTGGTTTGGCAGTGGGGGTAGTGGTTGGTGGGGGGTGCGGGGGTTGGGGTGAGTCAAATGAGTTTGTGTCAACATGTAGACTAAACAATGTGAGTTTCAGGACCAAACACTGTTGAGTCCCGAGATTCCGTACTTGGCTCCATGTCTTGCTATCCCTTTGGAATTTCAATCCACTCCCCTGGTTTTGATTACTCTCTGTACACAAATGATTCCCAAATATGAGCACCATCCCACTCATCTCTGAACTTAGAACTCATGTATCCTGCTTATTCTCTAGGGAGCCTATCTATGTGAAAGTCACACGGGCCTCTGCAGTGTGCAGCCTATACATGATGAAATTAACATCCCCTTCTACATGAACACACAAAGGGTCTGCCTCCTAAGCTCCCAGATTCAGTTTGTGTGGTCACCAGCCACCCTCACCATCACCAAAGCCGGGACTCCCTCCCCTCCTTCCCCAGATGGAGTTGATCACCAAGCTCCGCCAGGTTTCATCTCCTAAGCACTTCTTGAATTTCTTGGATTCTCCATCTTCTCTCCGAGTTTCCAACCACTGCTCTAATTTAGGCCTTTATTACTCCCACTTGGTCTATTGTTGTAACTGACTAACTGGTTTCTTGATGTTAATTTTGTTACCTTTACATCCATCCTTCACACTGCAGCCAGAGTGGATGGTCTCAGTGTCAGTTTGGACCGTGTTTCATTTCTCCTCAGTGCCTTCCGTGACTGTCCGTTTTGCTCAAGACCATCCCTAGGCTTCTTGGCTCGGCTTTTAAGACTTCACTGATGGGCTTCTGCCTGCCACTCGTGCTCTATCTTTGGTCCCTTCAGAGTAATACCAAGCAGTTGGGTGCCTTGAACGCATCGTGAGTGGATGCTGTTCTTCCTGCTTCCTTCTGCCCCCCACCTTCCCTCTGTGCTCCTGCTCAGTTTTTGAGACTAAATGGGGCAAAGAGGAAACACCCTCTGAGAGTCTTCTCAGAGCTACTGGACTCAACTCGTTATCCTTCTATCTTAGCCATTTGCTGTAATGTGTTTAAATTTGCCTTTCATATGCTTCTTGGACCCCTCTAGACCTGGGCTGCCTGATAGAAATCTAATGCATGCCTCATAGGTAATTTTATTAAAAATTAAAAAAAAAATTCTTTGGATATTTTATTGAAGTATAGTTGATTTACAGTGTTGTGTTAATTTCTGCTGTACAGCAAAGTGATTCAGTTATATGTATATATATTCTTTTTCATATTCTTTTCCATTATGCTTTATCACAAGATATTGAATATAGTTCCCTGTGCTATATACAGTAGGACCTTTTTGTTTATCCATCCCTCATAGGTAATTTAAAATTTTCTGGTAACACTTTAAAAAGTAAAAAGAAAGGGGTGGAATTTATTTTAGTGATGCGTTTTTATTTAATATATAAATATCAAATAATATATATATATATTATATTATTATAATATATAATATATATATTATATCCAAATATATATCCAAATATCATTTAATATATCCAAATATCATTTCAACACACGCCACTAGCTGCATTTCAAGTGTTCAGTAGCCACATGGGTTAGTTGCTACTGTGTTGGGCAGCTCAGCTCCAAATGGAAGCTTCACAAGGGCAGGGTTGCATGCTGTCCTCTTAGTGATGCTGGTTCTCAAATTACGCTTCCCTGATTACCTGCTTCAGAGTCACCTGGCTCTCAGTCGGCTTCCTGAATGTTTAAAAATGCTGATGCCTGAGTCACAGCCCATATCTACTGATTCTATTGACAAAACCCTAGGAGTAAGGCATTTTAAGCTAGTGACTCAAGAGATTCTTTTGCACACCCGGGTTTGAGAACCATAGATCGTTTGAGCCACGTGTTTGTGTGTTGGAGTTCTCGCTTGGCTGTTTATTAGATGATGGACTTCGAGGCTTGGAGGTGATCTTGTCCAGTTTCCTCAAAGTGGGGATGATACTATTAGCCCAGCCATGTCGAGTGATTATTGTGAGGATTCACTGAGACAGGTGGTTGTGAAAGCTCTTCCTAAGTATAACATACTCCGTAAAAGTTAGTTTTTATGAGGCTGCCAGCTCCCAGTTGCAAGTTATAAATATCAAAGTACTTACCTCACTCGTGAGCCTGTTGTGAAGATTAAAGGACAAAAAGGACGGGGAGTGTATGGCATTTTGTGTGCCAGCTCTCCATCAAGGGTCTTTCCAGCAGTCTCTGGAGGTTCCCATCTTTTGGGACCTGTGGGCTCCTGTAGGTCCCTGTGGGCTGCCCTCAAGCCAGAAACTGCTGCCGTGTGTCCTTTGAGGACTGGGTTCCCCCAGCCCCCTCTGGCTCTAACTGGCCTCCCCTGAGCCCAGAGGCCCTGCGACCTGTGACAGCAGTCCTCACTGTGGAGACGAGAGACGCTGAGCTGCTGTCGCCTGGATGACAGGCTTAGCACCGAGCAGCACGCAGCAGGGCTGGCAGCCTGCCAGCTCCTGGTTCTCTCTGTTTTGTGTTCCTCACTCATAACTGTTTATTGTGACAGGTAAACACTTGTTTTGAAAGCTTGCAGGCATACTATTAAAACACAAGTGTTCTTGACACAGTCAAGCTGGGCTGTAAAATGTTTATCTTTTTGAATGACAAACGCTGGCTTTTCTTCTTTCTTGCCTTGCTTGCTTCTCTCCCTTCTCTTTTCCCTTTTCCGTCTCCCCTTTCTTCCTTTTTTCTTTCTTTGCTTGATCTATGTCCTTCTCCTGCCTCCATGCCTTCCCTCCCACTGAAGGGGTGGCCACCAGTGGCAGGTTGGGGTCTGTCATCTCGTGAGGGGAGGGTGACAGAGCAGGTGGACAGAGTGTGTGGGGAGGGACAGCCGATTACTTGTCTTGGTGTCAGATATATTGGGCCTGTGTAAGTGTGATTGATAATTGAATCTATAGACTGTCAAAACTTTTGTAAACATTCTGCTGAAAAATAAAGGAAATGAAAAAAATTAAATTCAACTAAAATCAAGGTTTTAAAAAAAACTTATTTTGAAACAGGAAGTTGCAAAAAATAGTACAGAGAGGTCCTGTGTACCCTTCATCCAGTTTCCCCCAATGGTAACATCTTGTGTGACTATAGCACACCAGGAACTTGACATTAGAACAATGTCATTACACAGATTCACCTATTTTACATGCACTTGTGTGTGTGTGTGTGTGTGTGTATAAAGCCAAGAGGTTCTCTAGAGCAGTTCATCCTGGAATGGAAGGGGGTATGGTAGAAATCCCTCTTGTCTGCAAATGGGGCTTTGAAGGAAGAACTTCCAGTAGGTGCTTCTTATTGAACGTGTTCCTTGCTCCCAAGCTCTCTCCCTGGAACGCACCCCACTTTGCAGGTTCCTCTATGCTATATTGATTGGGTGTCCCATTCTTTTAGGGGCTTGTTTTCTGCTTTGATAGGTGACAGCTAGTTTATGAAACTAATCTGTGCAAATGTGTGTGTAGGAACTAATGGTTTGAGGTGTTATGTTTTTTAGATCATTGGTAATAGAAATCCTCTGGAAAAGCTTCCCTTATCCTGAAGAAGTGACACGAATGGCAGGGAGTCTAAGCAACATAGAAGACCATTTGGGGCCATAGTGGGTTGGCCAAAAAGTTCGTTCGGGTTTTTCTGCAAGATGTTTCAAAAAACCTGAATGAACTTTTTGGCCAATCCTATATTTGAAGCAGGCAAGTCCTAATGTGACTCAGTCTTCTTTTTATAGAGCCAAGTGGTCCATTGTCTAACATCCATCACTGATATTAGCTCTAATTTCTGCAGATTGATTTACTCTTACTTCCACATGACAGCCCTTGAAATATGAGAAGACAGCTCCAAAGCCCTGTTTACATATTGATTTCTCCAGATTAAATATTTCTTCACCAGTTCCTTATGGTGAGAAATCTTGTCATTCTCCTTGGTTTCAGCTGCTGTTAATTGATGTCCCTCTTAAATTATGGTGGCCCACAGTGAAGATAATGATGCTGTGGGTGTTGTCTGGCTAGTCTGGATGTAAACAGGTCATGGTCTCTCTTGCTCTGGGTGAGCTTTGTTCTATACCAGCCCTACTGGCAGCCGTTTCATATGGAGACTCATGTGTGGCTTCAAACACTCAAACCCATGTGTGCACGCTTTAAGTGTAGCCCTGCTAAATGTTGTCTTATGTCACCCCTTGCTGCAGTCTTTTGAAATAATTTTCCATTGTAGTTCATGGAATCGTACTATGGGATTTCGTTGTGGTAGTAATTTTAGAATTCATCAGTAAAAAATAATTTAAATAAGACAAAAGTGTGCCATTGTTTCCCTCACGGAGTGGAGCAATGCATTATTGTGTGTGTGTAATTGACAGTGGAATCCATTATTTTGGTTTTGGTTTTGTTTTGGCTTAAAACAGCAGAAATGTATTCTTTCACAATTCTGGAGGCTAGAAGCCTGAAACCAAGATGTCAGCTGGTCCATGCTTCCTCGGAAGGTTCTAGGGGGACAGTCCCATACCTTTCTCAGCTTCTGGAGTTGCCAGCTGTCTTTGGTGTTCCTTGGCTTGTAGATGCATTTGTTCTAATCTGTCTCTTTTATCATGGCCTTCTCCTGGTGTGCATGTCCGTCTTTGCATCTTTTCTCCTCTTTGTTCCCCCAAAAGATATGTCCCATTCCTAACCCCTTTAATCTCAGAATGTGACTTTATTTAGAAATAGGGTCATTGTAGATGTAATTAGTTAAATGAGGTCTTATTGGAGTAGGGCATATCAATATTACTTGTGCCTTTATTAGAAGAGTCATTATTTTATAAAAAACAGTATGGAGGTTCCTTAAAAAACTAAAAATAGAACTACCATATGACCCAGCAATCCCATTACTGGGCAAATACCTTGAGAAAACCATAATTCAAAAAGAGTCATGTACCACAATGTTCACTGCAGCTCTATTTGCAATAGCCAGGACATGGAAGCAACCTAAGTGTCCATCGACAGATGAATGGATAAAGAAGATGTGGCACATATATACAATGGAATATTACTCAGCCATAAAAAGAAACGAAATTGAGTTATTTGTAGTGAGGTGAATGTACCTAGAGTCTGTCATACAGAGTGAAGTAAGTCAGAAAGAGAAAAACAAATACCGTATGCTAACACATAAATATGGAATCTAAAAAAAACCAAAAATGGTTCTGATGAACCTAGGGGCAGGACAGGAATAAAGATGCAGACGTAGAGAATGGACTTGAGGACATGGGGAGGGGGGGAAGGGTAAGCTGAGATGAACTGAGAGAGTGGCATGGACATATATCCACTACCAAATGTAAAATAGATAGCTAGTGGGAAGCAGCCACATAGCACAGGGAGATCAGCTCGGTGCTTTGTGACCACCTAGAGTGGTGGGATAGGGAGAGTAGGAGGGGGACTCAAGAGGGAGGAGATATGGGGATATATGTATATGTATAGCTGATTCACTTTGTTATAAAGCAGAAACTAACACACCACTGTAAAGCAACTATACTCCAATAAAGATGTTAAAAAAATAAAAATAAAAAACAAATTTAAATATCCTTCTGAAAAATAAAGGAGATTTCTAAACATTTAAATTCAAGTGAAATCAATTTTTTTGGAATTTGTTATTTTGAAATAATTATATATACATAGGAAGTTGCAAAACATAGTACAGAGAGGTCCTGCGTACCCTTCCCCCAGTTTCCCCCAGTGGTAATGTCTTGCCATGATTACAATACAACATTACAACCAAGAAATTGATATTAGAATAATCCTCAAGCCTTATTCAGATTTTACCTGTTTTACATGCACTTATTTGTGTGCATGTGTGTGAAGTCAAGTGTTTCTAACACTTGAGGTCAGTCTGTGTGTGGGCAGGTTTTAGATGTGAGATCTGCCTGCTTTGATGGCATCGTGGTATCGCGACCAGAGAATAGGACTGGCTGTGAATGTCCCAAGGCACTTAGCGTGTTCCCTCATCTATAAAATGACCATCATTGCATTGACCCTCACTTTCCACAGGGTTGAGATCATGACCAGAAGAGCGCTTTGTAAAATGTGAGGCTCTGTATACGATTGGTCTTTCTTATTAGAAAAATACTCTTAAAAGACACACACTCTACTCCCAACAAACAGAATACATTATACTTGTATTTAGTGTAAGGAAGCTTATCACATTTGATGCTCCTGAAAGAAATGGAATTTTCAGCCTGAATTCCCATATCCTTTCATGTACAAAATCATTCCTCTGGTAATTAAAACAAAACATTCAAAGGAAGAGGAAGTTAAAGTGCCCTGTTAACATTAAAGAGTGAAAGGAAGAAAGTTGGGTGAAGTAGAATGTTGAAGCTCTCATGGAGATGAGTGACGCCTTTATGGTGGAGATGCTCTCATAGCAATTAAACTGCCATATCAAGTTGGGTTCAATGGCCACTCTAGTGAGACAAAAGAGGAAGGAATCACTCTTTCCAGTACTGCGTTTTGATGTCTTTGGAGACATTTAGATGTTGTATTGGAGGAGAGAAGTGCTTGGAGTTTGGTCAGCAGTGGGAGCTGACAGAGGACCTGCTCTCAAGCATGGGGAAAGGTGGGGCATGGAAGGTTCTCAGAACGGAGGAAAGAGGCTCCAGGGAGGGCCTAATGATGGAGCCCTCAGGCTTTCTGGCACCTGAGACATTACCGGACTCTGAGGGAGACTCATGATGGAATTACTTGGCTAAGGAATTTACATAAAGGTCCTAACTACTTTCAACCTTAATTATCATCTAAGAAATATGACTCCATTAGAAGGTGAAAATATAAAGAGCTTCAAGAAATGGTTTAGATAAGCTAATGAATAATAGATCTATTACGTCCTATGAAGGGGAAGTTAAGGCTATTCAAAGTGCTGCCTTTGACGTTGATATCAAGAGCTACCATGCCCCCCCCCCCACAGCACACCTCTGGGGCACCCTGTCGAATGGGGAACCCTAGATTGGGGGCCCAATGTGCTAATTGTGAAAAATAGTAGAGAACTTAATGATGGCTTTAAGTTTTAGCATGTCAAATTTAGTCGGAATTGAGAACTGTAAACTGTTGATTTATGGATTTAAAACCTCAGGATTCTTCCCACAAAGGAAATAAATCTTCAGAGGAACCCATTTTTTAAAATATGTGATGGGACACCCTTCCTTCTACTAATCTCTCTAGGCTGGGTGAGATAAAAGGAAGACCCAGGATTTAAGAAGAGAAATGGGCCTGGGTCCTCCCAGTGCTAAGATACCACAAGGCGGCTTCGTAAAGCATCTAAGGATTTAAAGGCAGTGAATGCTCTTCGGATATTAGACCATAAGTGAGAGGGCTGGTGGTAGGTTATAGACCTCACGTGCGGATCTGGTGAAGGTAGCTGGCAGGATTTTAATTCTTGGGGAGCAAGATGAGGCCTTCCTACTCCCACAACATGCATGAAAATCAAAGGGAAACATGAAAACCAAATCATCTCCCAGTTTTCCCTACTCCCAGCTCCTTCTGTATCTGTCTTCTTCTCTACCGAGAGCAGAACTATGGAAAGCAGGGTGTCTGCTACCTCTGGCTCTGGCCCAAGGCTGTGAAGGTGTATAAGTAGCAGAGACATGTGGGACTGGATTACTTTTTAGAGAAAATCTAGTGAGGGGGTGTGGGTCAGGGATGCATTATAAGAGGCAAGGACTGGGGAGAGTGGAGGTGAAGGAGGCATCAAGAGGAAGGGAGATTGGCCCACAGAGATACATGCTGCTAGATCCTCTTCAAGGAGACCATCTATAGATTTGGGGACTGAGACCCCACACTTTGGGATAGTGCAAGGGAACACGTTAGCTAGACTAGGGTGAACTACACCTTTATGCTACTGCCTCCTCGCAATCCTGTATGATACAGATTTTCTCTTTAGAGAGCTTGTGTGTAGCAAGAACAAGCATGGGGTAATAGAGATGAAACTGAATTTTCTAAAATTAAACTTTCTTTCACAAGCCCCCATTCCACCACGTGGCAGGGATGGGAACTCAGTCAGTTTATGGTCCTCTTAATCAGTTCTGGGGTGGGGTGTGCGTGAAGGGGGGCCTTGGTAGTGCTGGCCCTGGAAGTGAGGGTCTCTCCTTGGTTATCTGTCTGGGATAGCATCTTCTGTAGCATCCCTCCACCTGTCCGGACTTCAGTGTTTGGTCCCTGTAGGTCACTCTCTGCAGCATCCCCCTTAACCAGTCCACAGCCTCTGTGTTGAGGAGCCTGAAGATCCGCCCAGGTTCGATGATTCACTAGGAGGACTTGAAGGACTCGGCATATAGTCGTACTCGTGGTTAGGATCTGTTACAGTGAAAGAGTATAAAGCACAGTCCTCAAAGCGCAAAGGCACACAGGGCGAAGTCTGAGGAAACCAGGCTCAAGCTTCCAAGAGTTCTTTCCCAGTGGAGTCGCACAGTAGGCGCTTAATTCCTCCAACAACTAGCTGCGACGACACGTGTGCAATGCTGTCTACCAGGGAACCTCATTAGACACTCAGTGATCAAGGTTTTATCGGGAGCCGGTCACATAGGTCCCCTCTGCTTAGAACCTGCCAACGTTCCAGGGTCCCAGAAGGAAAGCAGGCATTTAGCATAAAACACATTGTACAAACAGTTTAGGCACAGAAAGCCTCACTTATCAGTTAAAGCATGGTGAGACTCCTTCCAAAATCCCAATTCCCAGATGCCAGCCAAGGGCCAGCCTTGCAAGCAGGCCTTTCTAAGGAAAGCAGTCTCAGTCCTGCTAGGTTAGCTTTCTTCTGCAAAACCTCTTAGTTTCTCATGGCGTTCTGTGCCGAGTCTGTGCTGCTGTTGGAATCCGGGAAACCTACATACCCTTCACCCAAGAGGCTCTGAGAGGTGGGAAAGCCATGAGGCTCCCTTAGACCCATGGGTGACATGCATCCAGCAGCCTTTGGTTTGCTGGGGTCTCGCTGCTTTTCTGAGCTCTGCCTGAGACGAGGCAGCCCTGTGGTCTCTGATTCCCCCAAACACCTGCTGATTTTGTTGTTGTCCTTCTTCCACTTCTGGGATGCTGTCAAGAGAGGCAGGTTGCAGAGTTCTCTCCCAGGAACCCGCCAACATCTAAGGATGCTTCCTATCCCTCAGCCATGCTCTTTTCTCCGTTTAGAGATTTCTTTTTTTAAATCCAGGAGCATCAATGGCCAAGACAATGAGGGAAGAAGGATTAGGGAGGGCGGTTTCCGTACCCTCCATCCCCACTCAGTCACCTCCTCCTCAAGAGCCGGCAGCACGGGCAGCTACAGGTGGGCCACAGAGAGCATCTTCGCCTATCTGTGCAGGATGATCAGACAAAAGAAACAATAGGCTAGATTTTCCAGGACCAGGCTTTCCCTCCTCCCTAGTTCTCCCTGGAACCTCCCCTCCCATGCCTGGGGCTCTTCAGAATACATTTTGAAACCCACTGTACTCCTGCATTTGTCTTCCAGGAGCGGGTGGTGGTAGGAAAGACAATTTCCCTTTAGAACCCACAGCAGGAAATCTGCAAATGGCATTGTGTGTTCAAGAAAAAAAAGCTCTGTTCAGAGGGCTCCCTCGCCCTGGGGGAGGCTCATCCGGAATTCATCTTCTCATTACGACATTGGAAACCTAGATGAATTAAAGCAGCTCACAGACGAGGGGGCTGAATTTGCCCCTCACATTCCACATTTGACTTCCCCTGTAGCATATATGTTTTTGACGTGTAAAAGTAGTGGACTTTGGCCCCGTTTTAGTAAATACCAAGGTGCAGAAGGACGCTGTTTCTCCATCCACAGTGGTTTGGCTTGGGAGACATGGATGAAACTATAACTCAGTTTTAGAATTCGGTATGCATGTGAGAATACAGACTAAAATGCACTTTATGTCTGATCATGGTAAAATATGATTCGGTATGATAAGCAGGAACATTACACATGTGATGGATCTTTACTCTCTCGATTAAAAAAAATCCTCTCAACCTGTGGAAATACCACACCAAGTTCTTTTTTTTTTTTTTTTTTAAATCTAAATTTTTTTTTAATTAATTAATTAATTTTTATTTTTGGCTGTGTTGGGTCTTCCTTTCTGTGCGAGGGCTTTCTCTAGCTGCGGCAAGTGGGGGCCACTCTTCATCGCTGTGTGCGGGCCTCTCACCATCGCGGCCTCTCTTGTTGCGGAGCACAGGCTCCAGACGCGCAGGCTCAGTAGTTGTGGCTCACGGGCCCAGTTGCTCCACGGCATGTGGGATCTTCCCAGACCAGGGCTCGAACCCATGTCCCCTGCATTGGCAGGCAGATTCTCAACCACTGCGCCACCAGGGAAGCCCCACACCAAGTTCTTGAAGCATGGGTATTTTGAGTTCTTTTTCATGTTTTAGATTAAATTTTGATTCTTCATTAAATGATATCTTCCCCAGTACTTACTCCCCATATTTCCATTTTTAAAGGAACCTGCGGCAAAGGTAAATCACATAATAGTTGCTGAGACACAGAACAGCTGCGATTAATTCAAGTTGGTTGGTTCAAGTACAGTGTACTCCTCATCTGTATCAGAATGTGAAGTATCTTCTAGCGGATGAAATTATCCCCTCTCTCCTTGGGTGGGGCTGTGATGTTGCCAGTGACGTGGAAGAGATAAGAATAAACCAAGTCTTTATAATCGAGCTTAGATAGAGCCAAGCCATAAGGGACCATATTTGAGGTAGCTGGACCTTTCGAATCTGATAAACATGAGAGCTGGTGTTTATTAATCACTTGTATGGGTCAGGTACTGTGCTGAGCGGCAAACGAGAGTCCTGACCCTCAAGATGCTGAGTGACCAGCCCGAGGTCACACAGCGAGTGTCATTCCCTAGAGGTTGTGCACTGGACCGGACCGTAATCCA
Source organism: Balaenoptera physalus (assembly GCF_965194825.1). Taxonomy (NCBI): domain Eukaryota; kingdom Metazoa; phylum Chordata; class Mammalia; order Artiodactyla; family Balaenopteridae; genus Balaenoptera; species Balaenoptera physalus. The sequence continues at coordinate 81,455,669 of NC_138898.1, forward strand.
CTGTCCCGCGCCGTCTCATTCCCTGTCACAGCGGCCGGGTTCCACAGCAACCACAAGAGCTGGTAAATCTAAGGAGGACCAGCAACCTGAGTGGTTTTGGGACCATTGCTGACCGAAGGAACACCAGAGTGATGAGACTTTGGAGCCAGATCAGGGCCATGACTGGTCCAGAGGATGTTTGTGAGAAGCCCACTGTTGCATCTCATCCTGGCCACCTCCCTTCCCACCCTTGGACATAATTCTGTCTGTTTGGAAGCTGCAGTTGTCTGAGAGTGAGAACCACAGCTGATGTACACCATCAAGTGGTCAGTCTGCACCCACCCATGTTCTCCTTCCTGGCCATTTCTCAGTCCTTGGCACATCTGTATGATCAGATTATTGGGCTTGCTCTGTGCTGTTCATATGCCCACATGAGTTACGTGTGTGTGTGTGTTATCTATATATCTACTATCTATCTACCTATCTATCATCTGTCTATCTATCATCTATCTCTCTCTCTATCTCTCTATCTATCTATCTATCTTTCTTTCTATCTATCTATCTATGGATGTGTGTGTTATTAGTGGGGAGAAACACAGTCCCAGAAATGGGAGCAAGGAACATAGCAAAGAAAGAGCAGTCTTCGTGGCAAATTGTCACATTGAAACAATTATCCTCAGTGGCCCCAGCTGTATTCTAATTCTTCCCATACTGTTGGTAGACCTCTGCCCCCACTTTAGATTCCATAAAAATCTAATACAAGTCATTTGAACTTTAGTATGTATTTTAGTCCCAAGAGGTACCTACAATTCTCATTGCAACTCCCCTCCCCTTTTCTTCCACTCAGGAAAACAAGTAGGATGGCTAAAGAGTGGAAAGGTCATCACAGAGACAGCTACTTTAATTTATGTTTTAACAAGGTCCTACTGTAGAGCACAGGGAACTATTGATATATTCAGTATCCTGTGATAAACCATAATGGAAAAGAATATAAAAAAGAATATATATATGTATAACTGAGTCACTTCGCTGTACAGCAGAAATTAACACAATATTGGAAATCAACTATACTTCAATAAAGTTTTAAAAAATTGTTTTAAAAATAAGCAAAATAATTCCCAAGTTTTAAATTTATTATCAATAATGAATTAACTGCATCCAAGCTCAGAATTCATCAGGGTATACCAGCATGTTAGGCAGTTGCCATGGAGGGCTGCTGGATTAGAGTGTAAAACACAGGGGCCCGAGGTCCCGAGACCCAGTTCTAAGGTCCAGCTTTTGACCTGGTGTGAGTCGCTGGGCCTGCATTTCCTCTTCCGTAAAATGAGGTGCCTGGACTGTCGAGTTTCATTTAGCTAGAGGAGTCTAAGGCTCTGGGAAGGACCAGAATGATGGTATGTCATCTGTATCTGTGGATGCACTGCATTTGCTGCTTGCCACATAGGGTGCGTCTCTGCAGAGTATGCTGGTTTTTCTCCATGGTCGTAGAGCCTCAGCCTGGCATTGATGCGTTTAAGCCAGCAGGTTGCCTGACAAGTGTTGGCTTCAAAAAGGAGCCCAAGACATGATGTGCAGACTGCAGGTGAGTTCTTTCCTCTCCTTGAGGATAAACCCTATCAAGGACCTGGCACCCTGGACCTTGACAAAGGCATGGACAGACCATGATTGTAGATAGTTACGCCAAAGCAGATTCATTTTTCCTTTCCCAACTGATGGGGCAATGTCATGGCCAAAGCTACAAGGCTATATAACACAGGCAATTATGCCTCAGCAATTCTGCCAACATGCCAGGTTAATTTCCTTTGCAGACCTCCGTTTGATGCAGAGCAAAAAGGAGAAAAAATGATTTAGACTTTCAGTAATCTCTTGGGGGTGACGCCTTTGGCCACCTAAAGGGAATAAAAAAATTCTAGAAATTTAGGTCTTTTTAAAAATTCTTCCCAGATTTGCTCCATCTGTCATCGAAGCTGAAACTGCTCTTATGATATATTATAGATGGAGACCACACTACATCATCGGAGTTCTGACATTGCCATGGTTCTGTCGCAGTTTATAATGCAACGTAACAAATTACAATGGTGGACATTGACAAATTCAGTTTTGGGGGAGTTTAAATTAATTTTGAGCTGCTTCATGTTGGTTTAGAAAGTAATTTTTAAATAAATCAGAGGTAGATGGGGAAAGAGAGCTCCAAGACTAATATATGCATAGGAAGTTCAGGGCCAAATCTGGCTTTAGTCTTTGGGAAGAGTGGGAGCATCAGTTAGATCCGGACACCTCACCTTCTATAAGAACAGAGGCAGCAGAGGCAGAAAGGGCTGACCTTACAGGCAGAGATACGAACGTCAATTAATGGAGTATGCTGTAGGACCAGTGGGCAGCGTTAGCCTGTCTTACTTCCTGGAGACAAAATTGGGTTTCTTGGAGTGCAAGAAATAGAATGGTATAGCAGCGTATCTGAAATAGTAGATAATGCTGCAAATAACATGCCTTTTCACTATGTTATAGATCACAGAGGTGGTGTGGTAGAGTGGAAAGCACACAGAATTAGGAATCAAGAAACCTATGTTCTACTCCCATGCCTTACACCTGATATTGTGTGAACCTGGGTCTCTGTGAGTCTCAGTTTCTTCATCTGCTAAAGAGGGGAATAAATAAAGGATCCTATGTGCTTCACTGAATTTTTAGAAAGATGAGGGGTATGTATGTGAAACCCTCTACCCTTTGGAACTATAAAGAGAGCAAGACAATAGATTTACTGTTGTTGCTGTGATCATTATTTTTGGTGTATTTTACTCTTTTTTTTATTGAAGTATAGTTGATTTACAATGTTATGTTAGTTTCAGATATACAGCAAAGAGATTCAGAGATATATATATATATATATATTAAATATATATATATATAAAACTTTTCAGATTCTTTTTCCTTATAGTTTCTTACAAAATATTGAGTATATTTCCCTGTGCTACACAGTAGGACCTTGTTGTTTATTTTATATACAGTAGTATGTAAATGTTAATCCCAAACTCCTAATTTATCCTCCCCCTTTCCCTTTTGGTAACCATAAGTTTGTTTTCTATGTCTGTGGGTCTGTTTCTGTTTTGTAAGCTGTTTTATAAGCTCATTTGTATCATTTTTTTTTTTTTTTAGATTCTGCATGTAAGTGATATCCTACGCTATTTGTTTTTCTCTGTCTGACTTAACTTCACTTAGTATGATAATATCTAGGTCCACCCATGTTGCTGCAAATGGCATTATTTCATTCTTTTTACGGCTGAGTAATATTCCATTGTATGTGTGTACCACATCTTTATCCATTCATCTGTTGATGGACATTTAGGTTGTTTCCATGTCTTGGCTATTGTAAATAGTGCTGTTATGAACATTGGGGTACATGTATCTTTTCAAATTATGGTTTTCTCTGGATATAAGCCCAGGAGTGGGATTGATGGATATGGTAGCTCTATTTTTAGTTTTTTAAGGAACCTCCATACCATCCTCCACAGTGGCTACACCATTTCACGTTCCCACCAACGGTGAAAGAGGGTTTCTTTCTCTCCACACCCTCTCCAGCATTTATTATTTGTAGAGTTTTTGATGATGGCCATTCTGACGGGTATTATTTTTGGTATATTTTAGAAGGCAAGGCATTCTGGTTTGATCAGGATCATGCTAACATAATATAAAATATATATCCACATTTCCTAACCTTGTGCTGAATAAACAGCGGGGGGTAGGAGTGGTGACTGGGTTGTGGAAAAGAAGACGCTGAGCTGGAACTGAGTGGGACCCTCTCACATACATAACTGAATGGATTCCACCGTATCCAAAAAAGGGAGAGATTGCCCACCATCTTGGAACGACACTGCATCTTTTACAAAGACAGAGGCAAAAAAGAATCCAAGTCAGTGGAGCTTTTTTTCCACAAAGAAATACCCGTTTCTTAGTGCATGGGAGAAATCAATTAGCCACGGTGCCGTGTTCAGGTAGACTTTAGATTAGCTCGAGACCACTCCACTATAGATAATTAACCTTCGTACCCAAATTAGCAGTGAAATAAGCCAGTTATTAGTTTTCATAATGAACAAAATTGAGTATTTTGGAAAGTTAAACCCCTAGAGCTTAAATTAAAATAAGCATCTGGGAGAAATCCCTAAAGTATCCTTCAATTCATTAATACTACAAATTCCACAGTAGATTGAACTGACAGTGTGCCTTCTCTAAAGGAAATTGAGTCTCTCAAATAATCATTTGGATTGACCTCAGAGAGTGATTCTACTTGATGCCTGGAATCTCAAAGACCAGCTGAATAACTGAGTAGATGTCCTTTTCTTGATAAGAGGCAAGTGGCAGGCAGACAAGAAGAGATGCTACACCTGGCACTAAAGCAAACAGATGGTTTTATTAAAGATCTGAAAGAAAATTGTCGTAGCTCCAGCCTCGAGGACGAGTTCTGGTTTAGTTGACTTTCAGTGTGAGAGTCGGTGAAGATCACTCGGTGAAGTGTCAGAAGGATGGGGGCTCTCACCTACTGGCCGTGTGACTTTGGAAAAGCTATTGAACTTCTTCATGTCTCAGTTTCCTCCTCGGTACACTGGAAGCAATACTGACTGCCTCATTTTACAGTTTTGAGGATTAATGTACACAAAACTCTGAACTTGGAAAAGTGCTATACACATTCACCTATTCTTCTCCTTTAGCTGGAAATAACCTCATATTCCCCATCCCCATCCCCCTAGGAAAATGATAAAATGTCAAAATAATCAAGGACTTGGATATTGATGAACATGTATTAAAAATATTTGCTAAATATTTTGCAGGAATTATCTCTTTTAATTCTCAGAAAATCCCATCAGTGCTAGCATGGTGCTCGTCCCCTGTCTAAGACCACTCAGCCATCAAGGGGGAGAAACAAAGTTTGAACCCAGGCAGGCCCATCCCTGAGGAATGCGCTCACCCCAGTGCTGTGGATCCAGGTCTGTGTGAAGATGAGCCTCGCCCAAGTCCAGGATGCCTGGAGGATCCTCTGTACTGGTGGAAGTCCCACCAAACCACCAGCTACAATGCCAGATACAGCATTGACCAGAAGGTCATCATCAGATCAAAAGCCAGGGAGAAGGGCGGACACCATAATCAAATACATCCTCTCATTTCCTTTGTAAGGCAGTCCTGTTACCTGGCTTTCATTGTCTCTGTTTTACACATGAGGACATGGAGGCTCAGGGAAATTAAATAACTTGTCCCAGACTGTGCAGCTGGAAGAGGTGGAGCTTTTGCAAACACAAGGGCCATGGTGATTCCTGACTTACTGGCCTCCCAGTGAAGGACTCTGGCTGTTATCCCAGCTTGCCCTGCAGAGGGTTTCCCTGAGACCACATCATTTTAAAGGGAAAGGCCTTTAAAAATTTTTTTTTTTTAATTTTTTTGGCCACGCAGTGCGGCTTGCGTGATCTTAGTTCCCCGACCAGGGGTCAAACCCGAGTCCTCGGCAGTGAAAATGCAGAATCCTAACTGTTGGACTGTCAGGGAATTCCCAAGGGAAATGCACTTTAGTTTTATGTAGGGGCAAAAAAAAAAATTTCTCCTACCCTTAGTCCTTATTTGGATTGGCAAAGCATGAAATCCCTCCTTTTGGTGTGTGTGGGGTCCCGTGGAATGCATAAGGGGGTTTACCCTTGGAGTCATTCCTGACGTCTGTATGCTGCTTATATTTTCTCTTCCAAGTGCCGGATAGCATGTTATATCATCACTCAAATTAAACCGGAATGATTCTTGGTGTATAAACAGGCATCCCCATCAGCCTCAGGCTTATGGGACCCATATGGGACTGGAAGTTCTGGGGTGGCCCAGGCCCAGACATGGCGGCTGGGGCCAGAGGGGCCGTTCTGCCATTCTGCTCAGCTTTGAAGTCACCCTTCCTGACTTGGGCAGAAGCGGGCAGGGCTCTGGGCTGGTAACTCTGTGTGGCTTAGTGTGCTCAGGGGCTGAGAGGTCTCTGCTTGGGTAGCCACCTTGCTTCCTAGAGCTTATCCAATCAGGAGGAAGACCAGCATAAACAAGGAACAAAGTTAGCAAACTTTCCTGTGGGCTGCACAGTGCGTTGATATCAAGCAGTGACAAGAACATGCCAACTATGGAAAATAATCAAGGTGAGGTTGCACAGGAGATGAAGATAAATTCAGAGGGATTTTTCATGCACACGAAGAACCTGGAATTTGGAGAGGGAGACCTTGAAGAGGAGACAGGATAATTTATTGAGAGAGGAAGAAAACAATGCAACAGCAATTCAATGAATATATGCCTGAGGATTCAAAGGGAGGCTGTAAGCAGATGCTTGGATTGAACACACATCCCCAAGGGAGAAAGCAGTATAGAAAGAACTCAAGGCCGAATCGGAAAAAAGATGATGAAGAAATTAGAAATTCTAAAGACAAACAGGACTGGGATGACCGTAGAATCTGTATGAGCATCTAGTGCCTGGGAAGTTCTTCCCATCCCTGGTCCTTCGGGCTGGATGGGGTGTAGGCATCACTGAGCTGTCAGGCTGGGAGTCCAAGGGAGCCACGCAGAGAGTAGGGAAGATAGCACAGGGCAGATCAGGGATCACAAAACCAGGAGTTTGCCAGAAGGGATTTGGCCTTCTGGGGGTGTGGCAAGCTTCATTAGAAAGGCCTGATCAGAACAGATAAATGATCAGAATTCATGGCCAATTTCTGTGTCTCTGAGGGGCACTTAGGGAAACTCAGAGACCGAAAAACATGGTCCACAGCTGTGAGCTCAAATGATTGGGGGGAAAAATGGAAGCCGAATTCTATAAAAAGTCACTTCTAGTAGTTTCTCTCAAACTATAGGAGTTATGTTTACGTCCAGCTAGTGCCCTACATCACCACCTTCATACAGTGGCGGGTTCTAGGATCTCATCAGGGAAACCAGGAAGATAGGATCAGTAGCAAAGATCTGAAAATCCCCAGAAATATTTTTAAAAAAATGAAAATAGCATACCTGATATAGAGAATATCAATCTAACTTTATAAGTCTTAATTTAGTAATATGGCACTGTTCATTTTCAGCCTTCTGTGCCCTAGACGCTTTTTACGTTCTCCCTTCTTCGCCGTCTTACGTCTTAAATGAATTTGTTTTGCTTTCCTGCAGTGAGTGTACACGTTAAAGGGACTTACTCCGAGTCTGACCCACCATCCAAATGTTCCATGTGTTTCTGATTTTACCATGGCTGATTCTATCCTTTTGGATCTCATGGTAGCACCTGGGTAACTTGGAGCCTTGAGATAGTCAAAATTTTGCATAACCTTGTTTGGCTTGTAAAACTTTATAAGTCTTTCTCAAACCTTCACTCCACATATGCAGGTTTACACAGTAACTTGGAGCCAAAACACGGGCTGGCAGGCCCTTTACTCCTGTCTCAGCTCATACTTTTCTACCAGACATCATTTCCAAAGCTTGGGTTTATTTCCTCTCCATTATTTCCATGTCTCACTCAGATTATTGCTACACAAAGCTGTAGCCTGCTGTATTAGTCTTCTATGACTGTAACAAATTGCCACAAACTCAGTGGCTTAAAACAACCCAAATTTATCAATGTATCATTTCGGAGGTCTGAAGTGCAATCTGGGTCTCACAGGATTAAATTAAGGTGTTGGCAGGGCTGCATTACTTCCTGTAGGATCCAGGTGGAGAATCCATTTCCTTCCCTTTTCCACCTTGCGGAGGCTGCCCACAGTCCTTGGCTTGAGGCCCCTTCCTCCATGTTCAAGGCCAGCAATGGCTGGTTGAGTCTTTCTCACACTCCATCACTCAAACACTGCCTCTTCCATATCCCTCTTCCATTTACAAAGACACTTGTGATTACATGGGGTCCATTCAGATAATCCAGAATAATCCTCCTATTTCAAAGTCAGCTGATTAGCAACTGTAACTCCATCTGCTTCCTTAGCTTCCATTTGCCATGTATCCTAATAGACTCATAGGCTCCGTGGACATCGTTGGGGTAGAGGGCATTTTTCTTCCTTCTACACATGCCCTGTGTTTCAGAAAGTTCCCAACTTCTGAGACTTGTTGATGTACAAAGACTACCACGCACTTCAAGGGCTGACAGTGCTGGACACTTGCTTTCTCAGACCCAGGCTTGTGACCTAGGTTCACCCATCAGAGGGACCCACACTGGACTTGGGCTTGGGATGCATAAAAACAAGGGAGGGAACTTTTGCATGAAGTGTGGGGCATTTTTCCAGCCTGCATGGACTTAAGATGGATGCTTCCATCCTCTCAATGGTTCTGTACGCCTCTGACACTGTCCCCCAAATTATTTTTTGCTACTTTTTCAATATATTTTAAAATAAATCTCTTTTCTTGCTCACCCACAGCTCATAAAGCTGTAAGCCCCAAATGACACCTACAAACCCTGTGACCTCTGGCAAGATGCTGAACTTCTCTGGCCTCAGTTTCTTTGTGTAACACCCACCTCAAGAGTTTTGGGGAGGGTAAACGATGTAAGGTGTAAAGATTTGGGTACAGGGCTTGGCACCTGAAACATTTAATAGGTAGGGAAAGGAGGAGAGTGGAGTAATTTTTATGTCCTGAACTGAGGAATTAAAAATCTCAAAACGGCAAAAGCTATACAGCAATAAATTGGCACCCGGAATAATGCATTTCATTTCCAAGTTGTCTGTACAGTTTGAAAAGCACAAAGTGCCATTCAGAGGTTACATATACACCCATGCCATAAAGACAATTGATTGAGACACAACTGTAAAACGGGTAAAGTTGTCAGTTGAGACGTAATGAAAAAGGTCAAACAAACAGGGTATTATCATGTAGACAGAGTCTACAGAGAGCTACCGGGACTTCTGCCTCTGTGGGGACCACAGAGCCGATAATCTGGAGCACCAGTCCCAGGGGAGCCAGATCTTCCCAGGAACCTCCCTCATCTTGAGCAATAAACGCTGCTCACCCTTGAGAGTGACTCAGTGTGAGTTCTTGGCAATGATGACCGATGCAAGAGTCCAACGACGTGACTCTCTGAAGTCTTCTTTGAAGTGGCATCTTTTAAAATCGCTGACTGGCAGAGAAAACTTAGTCTAGTTGGTTAGTCACGTAACAGCACTGCCTCTACTCCCCAAGTACAAAGCAGGGGAAAGGATTCCGGCCATAGCTAATATTTATTGAGAACTTATCGTGGGCCAACTCTGGGCTAAAACCTTCACCTTCATTATCTTATCATGGTCCTCCCAGGTAAGCACTATTAGTAGGTGGGCACCTGGGCCCTCTGGAAGCAGATGCTGAGGGGGAGTTAGGAGTGCCAAAGGTTTACTAGGAATAACATTTATGGACGGCTAAGTGGAAGGAAGCAGGATTGGACAGGGGGAGCTGTGGGACCAACACAGAGCTGACAGAGCCTCTGCCAGCCCAGTGGCGAGTGCCAGAGCAGATTGCCCACTCAGGTAGTCCCCTGTGGGGTGGAAATAGCCTGGCCTGAGTTGCGTTGACTTGGTCATTGGCCTGCAGATGCTCTGAGGACAGAGGGACCACAGCCCCCTAAGTTGAATGTGTACCCTGAAGACATTAACAGCTGGAGGCTGTTGGCACTCTTTTCTTTTTTTTCCTTTTTGGCCACACTGCGCAGCTCGCAAGATCTTAGTTCCCCGACCAGGGATTGAACCTGGGACTCTGGCAATGAAAGCACCAAGTTCTAACCACTGGACCACCAGGGAACTCAGTTGGCACTCTTTCTTTTTTTTTTTTTTTAATAAATTCATTTATTTTATTTATTTATTTTTGGCTGTGTTGTGTCTTCGTTGCTGCACGCGGGCTTTCCCTAGTTGCGGAGACTGGAGCTACTTCATTGTGTGCGGGCTTCTCATTGCTGTGGCTTCTCTTGTTGCAGAGCACGGGCTGTAGGCTCACAGGCTTCAGTAGTTGCGGCTCGCGGCTCTAGAGCGCAGGCTCAGTAGTTGTGGCGCACGGGCTTAGTTGCTCCGCGGCATGTGGAATCTTCCCGGACCAGGGCTCGAACCCGTGTCCCCTGCACTGGCAGGAGGATTCTTTACCACTGCGCCACCAGGGAAGCCCTCTGTTGGCACTCTTGACTGCATCTCCACCACAGCACTGCCATCCTCCCTACCCAGGTGAGACCAGGGAAGCATGGACGAGTTAAGGAACTTGCCTGCAGGTGCCCAGCCAGGAGGAGGAGCCTAAAGTCTAATCCTCAGGCCCTTCACCACCTACTGCGCCAGGAGACTCAAGAATCTCGCAGAGGTCTTACAGAGATTAAATGAGATAAGCCATTTGGAAGTTCTTTGGAAAGAATAAAGGTCCATAAATGTTCAAAGGATTAGACAAAGGGCTATTAAAGAACAATAAGCAATATCCTATTTATTAATTTTCCTCAATTTTCCCTGCCTGCTATTTGAGACATTTTGCTCCAGTTCCCAGAGAGGCAGGAAGGAAGACTTTTTACAGCATGTGAAAAGTATTAATAATTTGATACGGTCTTAATTCATTTTGTGATTCAGTTCTGCCGAATCTACAGAGATTGCTTCCAGCCTAGTAATTATAAAAGGTGCTTCCAAATCAGTTCTGACTTGATCTTACACTATTTGATCATTTTATTATTCCGTTTTAATTTATTATTCGGTTTGATTTGGTTCTGTTAAGAAACCTAAGGCTACATTAGCTGTATATTTTATATCTTTAAAAGTTCTGTTGAGATAAATTCTTCTATGAAAAGGCTGTAATGATAAATGAATGTCATTTATTTTTAAGAGAGAGAATATTGCTCCAAGAGTAGAAATCCTCAATGCCAGTTACAGGAGCATGTGCCCATACCGTCATATAATGGGTGTGACTAAATTTGAGTTATTTTTTCTTTTAAACCATCGTTAAATTAATCAGCAACTTTGCAAACATAGGTTACTTTGTGCTATTGTCAAATACACGTCTAAGATAAGATTTGATTCTATAGCTGGTGATTTTGATGCAGTTGAAAAAGTCATGGATGGGACTTAAGTTTCATGAGGTCAGGGAGGGCAACTCTCATCTTCCTCTGCCTCTTGCATGGGGACTTTTACATAATAAACATTTCATAATTAACTATTATGTGAATGAATGGAAGTCTTTGGAACCACACTGGCCTAGTTCAAATCCTAAGCAGGTTGCTTTCTTTTTTTAAAAAATTAATTTATTTATTTATTTATTTATTTTTGGCTGCGTTGGGTCTTCATTGCTCTGCACGGGCTTTCTCTACTTGCGGTGAGCGGGGGCTACTCTTTGTTGCAGTGCGCGGACTTCTCATTGCGGTGGCTTCTCTTGTTGTGGAGCACGGGCTCTAGGCTCGCGGGCTTCAGTAGTTGCGGCTCGCAGCTCTAGAGCACAGGCTCAGTAGTTGTGGTGCACAGGCTTAGTTGCTCCGTGGCATGTGGGATCTCCCTGGACCAGGGATCGAACCTGTGTCCCCTGCATTGGCAGGCGGATTCTTAACCACTGTGCCACCAGGGAAGTCCCAGCAGGTTGCTTTCTAAGTTTGCTCCGTGGTTTATCAGTAACTTGAGGTGAATAATCCTATCTCTCAGAGCTGCTGGGAGGATTAAAGATGAAGGTACATATGAATGGAATCTTCCTTATCCTTTTGGTGAGAAGCAGGGTGCCCACCTGCTATGGTCTGAATGTTTGTCCCTCCCCAATCCATTTGTTGAAACCCTAACCCCCAAAGATGATGGTATTAGGGTGGGGCCTGTGGGAGATGCTTAACTAATGAGGGTGGAACCCTCATGAATGGGAGTAGTGCCCTAAAAAAAAAGGTTCCAGAGAGACCCCTGGTCCCTTCCTCCATGTGAAGATACAGCAAGAAGGTGTGGGCCCTGAACGAGGAAGAGGGCATTCACCCGGCCATGCTGGTGCCTTGATCTTGGACTTGCAGCCCCCAGAACAGCGAGCAACAAATTTCAGTTGTTTATAAGCCACCCAATCTGTGGCATTTTGACTAAGATACCAGCACATGGTAGCTTTCAACAAATGACCGTTTGCTCAAGTTCTGCCCACCCCATTCCATGCTTCCTTTCCCACAGCTCCTGTAAGATTAAATATTTTAGCAGAATTGACAGGTTGGGATGCTGAATTGTAGGAGTCTCAGCATAACAATATTTTGGTTCCTTTGGGTGGGATAGAAATCCTACCAGTCAACTTGGTGCTTTTTCTTGATCTGATGGCTGTGTTAGTACGATCTGGAAACGTACCATTTATAGTGAACAACCTTTCAGTGAGCACGTGCCCGATGCTGGTCTTAGTGCTTTCCATGTCATCCTCACAGTAGTGACCCACCTGTGTGCTGGAGATGTCGATGCAACTATCGTGATGTCCATTTTACAAAAGAGGGAACTAGAACGCAGAGGTAACGTGTTTAATTGCTGTACAGGCACAGATGGGACTCACAGTGGGTCACCGGCCACTGGGGCTGTCCCCACTAACCACCATCCTCTCCTGCCTTGATGAGCTGTGACACAGTGAGACGTATCTTGCGGAAATGAAGGTCATACAACTGGCCTGGATGGTCAAATTTTAAACACATTGACTAAATCAGTTGGTTTTATTGGAGATGGGTGGACGTGCTCGGCATCTCTCTCTCTCTCACACACACACACACACACACACACACACACACACACAAGTCTGTCTTAGTAGTCATAGCAGCACAAGCAGCCCTAGTTCCTCTGGAAGTCACATGTGAACTATTCATTTATTCCATCTGTTATTCATTCATTCAACAAACAGGTCTTGAGTTCAGCCAGTGTACAAAATATATCACTAAGTCCTGCAAGGTACAGAGGTAGGTTAGACCTATTCCTTGTCCTTAAGGAGATCATTAACAGCCTGATAAATCATTCAGTTTTACAATCTCATATCTTTCAGTCTAATCAGTGTCTATCTCATCTGGCGTTTAACAAATTAAGTCTCTTCATTCAAAAACACAGAGGTCAGTTAAGTCCATCAGGTCAAGTCACCATTTGAATTACACAACTCTATCAAATGCGTTGAGGCCAAGGGCAGGTCACTTAGATTCCAGCTGACGCTCAGGCTGGGTGGTTGCAGATGAAGGCGCAGGGAAAGGCAGAGAGGTGGGTGTTTACAAAATGTTTACAGAAGCTCTTTGAGAACCAGGCAAATCCGCTTTCTGATTGCTCTTGGTTTGAACAAGCCTTTGTTCTGATAACAAAAGGAGCCTTGATATCATTACGGGAAGAAAGGCTCAGTGTTTTGAATTTCCTATTACTACATGTACATATTTGGCTACCTGCTCAAGCACCTGTACTCCTGGGAAAATATCGCTCATGTTTGATAGCATACTGACAATAAGAGTACTTTACTGTTTTGTTTTGTTTTGTTTTTAATAAATAAGCATTTTCAAAGCCTCTTCACAGTCGTTAAGTGTATTTGAGTCTCAAAACACTCCCATGCAGATATCATGTCCTTATTCGGTACACAGGCAACTGACACTCAGAGGGGTAAGCAAATTTTCTCAAGGTAGGACTGTTTCGGTAGAGTCCCAACTAAAACCACCACTAAAATCCATGTTTTCAGACTCTGACCTTCTAGTCATTTCTCTTGCAATACTCTGATGTAAGGCTAACTTAGAAACTAGACCACTTTTTTTTTTCAATCTTCATAAACTGAAAGCTATTGAGTGGGATTTATGAGAGTAGATATCTCTCATCGGGAATGGAAAATACATGTTGGTATACTGCCCCTACCTAAGCCGAGGGCAGAGAGCGCTCATCAACTTGGCACTCTCTTCCACTGGATTTAGACCTAGCCTCAGAAGCCCTCTCAGCACGGTGGGCCAGGCAGCTGCCGTTGATTGGAGCTGAGCCGCTGAGCTTATTCCTGGATGTGTTCAGGCAGAGACTGGATGCCCACCAGTCACTCAAGTTATAGTGGGAATTTCTGCATTGAGTAGAAGGTTTGGGACACCAGTAGTTCCGAAGCATGGCTGGACCACAGGATCTTCTGGTGGCATTCAGAAAGGTGTTCATTTATTTATTTTTAATTGGGATTTCTGAGGTCCAGCCAAGGCCTGCTGAATCAGAATCTCTGAGGGTGCAACCCAGGAAACTCTCATTTGTAAACTGTCCTGAGCTGATTACGATGCAACAGGCCCATAACCCATTGCTTGAGAACTGGTCCAAATGACCTCGAAGGTCACTTCTGAATTAGAAATCTGAATTTCCTGACTCACCACAGCCCGGCACCAGGGACTTGATACATTGTGAGCCATGTATCATAGGGCAGAGAGTTTCTAAATCACTTTAAAAACAATTAGCCAGAACAGGTGAAAGCACCAACTAGCCTGCCATCCGCATATTAGTGGCAAATTAGACTCCCCACGTTAGCTGTGTTCTTGGCGATATTAGTGTTACAAGCCCTAATGTATTGTATTTTATACTTCGGAGAGCTGGAAGAGAGTACTAATTACATGCAAGTTTTCCAAGATTTCAGCTGGGAGTATTTCACATGAAAGTTAATTGTTCTTTTGGGGTTTTACCACTGGTTTATCCAATTAACATGGAGTTTGCCTATATATCATGGTTTTGCTTACAGAAGGGAAACCGTATTATTCACTTGGATAAAATGGGGCTTTTTGAAACGAGCCTGAGAGCTTCTGGAATGCATACACCACTGTGTTCACCTGCTGCCTTCTGAGCTGGAATGAGGTTTGTTCTGCAGGGGAACTGCAGAAGTTGCTGATGAAACACAGTGATTAAAGAAGAGGGCAAGCAGATGTGCTTCCCAAGGCTTTTCCCTTACTTTCATCTCTGAAAACTTGGCAATGGAACGTAGATCAAGTGCAGGGGTGGTACTAACAATCCTTCCATTGATGTTATATATTATCCATTCACAACTTGTGTTTTCAACTCATCCCAGAAGAGTCTCTGCAGTAGGTATTATTATACCCATTCATTTTACAGGTCTCTGTGTACCCAATATTTCCCCCTGTTTGTCCTACTCTTTTTAGAGGACTTCAGACATTGGTGTACAATATTTTTTTAAATTGGCTCCACTGTTTCCCAGAGATAGTAGTGGTTATGGTTGGTGTGACCTTGAAGTTGAGGTCTTGAGGTTAAGACGGGGTGTCAATCTCATCTCTGCTTGGCTGTAGTCAGGGTTGTGCATCTGCCTCAGTTCCTTTCCTCTTTGGAAGCTCTTGACATTCAACATGGCGTTGGCGTTGGGAAGGGTTCAAAGTCAGAAGTTCACAGGTCAGAGCTGGGTATCCATCTGATCTACCATAGTCCACCATCTAAGCACACAATCAAGGATAAAACTGAGGGCTGTTACCAGGATGGAAACCAGGGTGACAGTGAGGGGTCACCAAGAGCTGTAGGCCAGGGAGCGAGCCAGTGGAGAAGCGGAGGTTACTACCAGCTTCTCAGGACAAGAATATGTGACTGTTGCTAAGGAGTCAACCAGTGCTTCTCGTGGCGGGATTCCTTCTCGCCTGAGGTTGTTTTACTGGGTAAGCATCACTCAGCACCTGATCCCTCCAGTGAGGTCCAGGTGAGGGTGTACAGTGGGAAGGCACCGAGAGGGAGAAGTTGAGTTGCTGATGGGATCGGCCCCAGGAGCCTCAAGTTGTGTCTTGATTAATTCCTCTTAGGAAGGGTCCACTTCATTGCCCACTGAGCGCCATTCTCAAATCATATTCAGTTGTCTAGATCTCATAGCTATAAATATCTGTGCCTCTGCAGGTTGGGTATTAAGGTGTCAGTGGGTATGAGTGGAGGTCTTGAGTGATGTGATGATAAGCTCCGTTGTTCAGCCCCACACCCACCCTCTAGTCCAATTTGCCATGCTGGAGCTAGGACTCACCCACATCACATTTTTTTGGTCAGTTGGCTCTTTGCTAGGCCTTGCCAGTTGGGGGCACTGCAGGGAGATTGGACACCTGCAGGAGGAAGGGTGAGGCACGTGTGTTTCTCCCGGTTTTCCTATCGTTCCAGTCAATGTCATGCTTTTCTTCCTGGGCCTCCAGTGGAGCCCAGAGAAGCTCTCCTGAAAGCTGGCATCAGTATATGAACACTCATGCTCAGCTAGAGCACAGAACTGGATACTTGAACTTCTGTGGTACCTCTTCCAGTACAGCACTCCTGGATCTCAAACACTTTCATATGGGCCACAGACACACCCAGGACACTGGGATCAGTTGGGACATGTCAGGGGCTCTAAGCAGCGCTAGTGGCATAAACATGATCAAACCCTCTAAGCCTGGTCCTTCCCTTGTTGGTAAGTGGAACCACCATCACACAATTTTGAAAGCCATTAACTTGGGGGTTAATCTTATCCCCTCCCTTTCCCTCTTGCTCCATCTGTGAACCATCAGCAAGTAATTCTAACATAAACAAACATACAAATATGTTCATGTCAGTCCACTAATGGCCGTCTCTACTCCCACCATCCAGCACTGCTGGAGTCACAGCGCTGGGAATGACCTTCCCAGGTTGAGATGATCACGTTTTCTCTTGGGTCCCTTGTACCCAGCCTCCATAGAAGCCCGAGGTACACTGAATGGCACTCGTTTGTTTCTATTTTGGGCTCTGCATTTGTGCTTCTTGGTCCCATCTCTGGCTCTGTCCATATGATAGAAGGGAGAACATTGCTGTGTGTGTCTCTTTGTGACTTGCTTTATGCTCAGGGCATAAACAATCCTATTTTCCTAATTCCTCTGGGTCCTGCCCAATGTCTGGTGCATGGTGAGGGCTGGATCAGTGTCTGAGGGGTTTGACGCAATGAAGCAGAAGTTGGTCTGCCCTGATGCTGAAAATTGCAGAAGGCCGGAGGAGGTGGGGTCCCCCGTGAGCTACTCTGCAGAGGTCGGTCCTCAGGGAAAGAGAGGCAGAGCTCACTCATCCTTAGATGAGGATGTATGCAGGCTTCTCTTACATGTTGGTCTCATCCAAGTTTGGTTATGAGCCTTGATTATTGACCTATTGGTGTAGGGTGACCTTACAGGAATGAGCCACCCAGATTTCCCTTAGCACCAGGCCCCCCTGTGGAGAGTAGCTGCTTAACTATTTTGAGCCCTTGAAAGACCTCAGATAATAGATAAGTCCTCATCCTTCCTGGGCTTCAGCTATATTTGTGAATTCTTTAATGTTGAATTGCAGTTTATATCGATGACATATAAATCGCACATTCATCCTTAACATCCAGAAATAGGACAAGAAAGGGAAAGCCCAGATAGCGTGTAAGGTTAAATTTTCTTTCAGAGGATGTTTTGTCCTTATTTAACTAAGTAACAATCCTAATGGCTGGTGTTACTTCCTTTCTGGAGCCTGGAAAACTGGAGGATTTCACTCAGAGGAAGACAGGCAGCAAAGACAGTTTGCGGTTGCTTGCTGTTTCAGAAGTCACCACTGAGAACTTGGTGATTGCCAGCAAGTACCAGCTGTTCATTATCAGACTGACTGAAAGCCAGCTTTCACCGTGTTACTGCCAAAGGGAGGGACAGACAGGCAGACAAAGAGAGGGACACAAAGGAAGGATGCTTTGTCCCTCCTCATGAAGGTTTTCTTCCATTTGGCAAGGAACAGGTCTCATGGTGGCTGAGATAGCCCTAGATACACTTTTTGTTGGTGGTGGTCTTTATCCACAACTTTGGAATAATTCAAACTACTGACTCCAGAAAATTGGCTGGAAAAAGCCAACTACAGATTTAATTTGGGAGCCTCTGTTCTTGCCATGGCCAAGACAGCTGATTGTGTAATGAGCTAATGCTGTTGAAAAGTAGCGCTCCTTATATAGTCAGACATTTAATTCACACTCCCTACCAAGCAAAACTTAGCAGTGCATTCTCTCCTTGGTTCACCATCCCCAGTAAGACTTGGGTGGTGTACCTTGGCACTCAGAGATCCCTGTGGTCGTAAGTCTCCAGCTGTGATTAGAATTTAGAAGGACACAATTAACCACAAAATAGCAAAAAGGTGGGCGTTATTGCCCCATGGGCTAAACTGTTAATATTTAATCATAAAAGAAATAATTTTAATGTGCTCATTGGACATCTTAAAATCCTGGAAAAGGCACGGATTACTAGAATTGTGCAACAATCTAAGAATTAGATGGAAAGCCTAAGGAAGGCTTATCTGTTTTGTCCACAATTTTTCACCCAGTGCTTCTCAACCAGGAGCAGTCCCATCCACCCCACCCCAGCCCCAGAGGCATTTGGAAATGTGCGTATGTTGAGGTGTGTATGTGTGAGTCCCAGTGACTGGGGGACATTACTGACCTTTATTAGGTGAGACCACAGATGCTAAGTGTCCTACAATTCCTAGGACAGTCCAAGAAAACAAAGAATTGTTTTATCTAAAATGCTACCCAACTGAGAACATGAGACACCTTATAAAATTGCAAATATTGTACTAAAATGAAATACAAGCCCCATTCATGCTTGCCTGATAAACTCAAACCTGTAAAGTAACAAACAGATATTCAGAAGGCAGCACCCCTTGTTCCTGGCAATTGCTGTACCGAAGTCTGCCTGAAGCCTGAGTCTGATACGGATCAGGGTTCTTGGCCTTCAGCAGTCAATAGAAATTGATAAGAGGCCAGTCAAAAAATTCAGGCAAGTCTTTTGCGGGGCTCCAGCGGCTGCAGGAGGGAGCAAAAACAAGAAACAGGTTCCCTTGCTCGCTCCCTGAAGTGGGGGCAGGATGGTTCCTTACATGGGGGGGAGGGTAGGGGTGTGTCCAGGGGCCGGGCTGGAGGCGTGGCTTAGGTGGCTTGCCCACCCCTTTGGTGGTGCTGTGTGCAGGGGGCATGTGCAGTACCCTGCTTTTGCTCCCAGCTCTTCAGAAGTGGCAGTTGGATTTTTTTGATCTTTTTGTATCTTCTTGTCCATAATTTGCCCCAACTGTGCCTGCACACTGTTATTTTTAGTCCCTTATAGTTTCTTTGTATTTTGTTGCTCAAGGAGATGTTTGTCCAGGTGCAAGCATTGCAGCACTGCAGCAAGGGTCCCAGGTTCCAGCCTGTCTCATGACCATGCCTTATTTAACTTTGTTGTGCCCCATAGGGTATAGGGTGTGCCTGGCACATAGTAGGCACTCCATAAGTGTTTAATGAAGTACTGAACAGGTAAATAAGTTCATCAGGGCATCTCCAGTTTGGTCAAAAGGCCAGAACTGTAGGACTGTAACAGTTTTTGAAGACCAGATGGAACTGAACCATAATAATGGTGAACGAGGTGTTAACGGGTGGAATGGGCTTTGGCTTGTCTCCCAACTTTCAAATTTTCACACTGTGTTCGGCAAAATAATGGCTCCCATTTTAGGATTTCCACATCCTAATCCCTGGAACTTGTATGTTTTTTTATGTGGCAAAAGGAAGTTTACTGATATGATTAAGAATTCTGAGATGAGGAGATTATCCTGGATTATTTGGGAGGCCCCAGAGTAATCACAAGTGTCTTTATAAGAGGAAGACAGGAAGCTCAGAATCAGAGAGAGATTTGAAGATGCTTTTGCTCCTGGCTTTGACGATGGAGGAGCAAGGGGCGTCGAGCCAAGGAATGCAGGCAGCCTGTAGAAGCTGGAAAAGGGGTGGAAACAGATTCTCTCCTAAAGCCTCCAGAAGAAATGCAGCCTTACCCACCTGTTTAGACATCTGAACTCTAGAATTGTAAGATAATGCATTTGCATTGTTTTAAGCCAATTCGTGTTTGGTAATTTTTTTACAGCAGCAAGAAGGCACTAATACACATGTGAAGAAACATGAGTTCCAGAATACGTGGGTAATTTAGGTCATGCGATGGGTTAATACCAACATCAGCAAAAACCCAGGTCTGCCGATGATCATGACCAAGCTTTTTTTCTGTATCATCATAGCGCTTTTTTTTTTTTTTTTGTATCGTTGAGAAAGAGTACCTGAACAATGCATTCTGGAGAGAGTTGAGAGCTCTCAGCGTTCATGAGCCAATCTTCATAATGGTCATGCCTGTGAGACATAGTTTCTCAGAGTCTGCTCTGCATCAGATATTATCGTGCTAACCTGGTGATGGGACACGGGCCACAGTCAACCAGGGCACAACCCAGTGTGCAGGAGTATTTAAGCACAGGTCTGGGTGAAGACACCTGCTTGTTTATTTAGAGGCTTATTTTGAGGCTAGCTTTATTGAACAATTACGTCATTGTCTGCCTGAGCGAGGGAATTTCAATTAAATGTCTTCTCCCTACCTGACTTTCTCTTGTTCTCCCTACGAGCAGCGGCTGCAAGCAGCACATCCCTGGGACCTTGGCACTGAGTGACATTGGCAAGACAAAGCCCATGGAACCATTTGGTGCACATCTGCAGCTGTCACGCCATGTCCTGGCCTTCCAGTAAAAGGAGTTTGGAGTTCAGTACAGCCCCCAGCCCTACCTGTGCCCTGTGGACCACTACACAAGTCTGCAAGGGGTGTTCTTGATAAAATTTGAGTTTTAGCAAATTTTATGTTTAGTGAGTTTGGCCTTAGGGTGCCAAGAGAGATTTTCAAAGATTAATAGTAGAAAGTGTTCTTAGTATTACTGATCTGTCCCTTTCTGCTGTTTCCCCATCTCTGTGTATCAGGAATTTTGGGGGGCTGATTCAACAGAGATTGGAAGTTACAATGGCTTGATAACAAAGAAATTTGTTGTTTAGTTTTTTTCCCAAGAAATAGAAGCACGGGGGTGGAGAGTTCTGGTGCGGCTGGCAGCTCACCTCATCTTCAGGAAGCTGAGTTCCTTCTATTTTCCTTTCCTATCATCCTTAGTGCATGGTTTCCATCTTCAAGGTCACCTCGTGACCCAAGGTGGTGGTTAGAGTTCCAGCCCTCTCATTCACATCCCAGGCTGAGGCAGGAATGAAAGCAGATCGGCAAAACATTGCCCCAGCTCTCCATCCCTATTTAAGGAATACTCCTAGGAGTCCTGCCCAGTACTTTCCGCATCCTTCTGTTATCAGAACTCAGCCATGTGGCTGCAGCAGGCTGCAAGGAAGGCTGAGTTCCATACTGAGGAAGAAGGGAAGACTCCATAGTGGTTAGGTGGCCTGGTATCTCGGCCATTCCTTTTTTGCCTGCACCCATGCCATGTGGTAGAGTTCAGACTCCTCCCTATGACTGTATGTATCTCCCTCCTTCCATGGAAAAGCCTGAAGGTTTAACAGAACCACTCTTACCATGCCAGCACCCCAGTGAAGAGTGGGGAGAAGCGAGTTACTCAGATATTATTGGTGCTGAATTCATATAGCTGTGAACAGGCCCTGCCAAACTGTGCCTGAGCCCTGCACTCCTGGAAACCAGCCAGGGAGGGTTAAAGGAAATCCCCTCACCCTTTGAGTTCTGGAGAAATGCTTACTGCAAAGGACCACCCTTCTCCAGATGCCTTAGATAAGACCCACAGCTGCCCCCCGCTTGTTTACCAATGACAAGGCCAGACCCAGACTCTCCAAATTCTCATTCTTTGTCCCACAAAGGATTAGCTGAACTGTTTTATCCACACTTATCCATTGGAACAAAATGCTTGTTACCCACACTTTGGTTAAGCTCCCCTCCTTCCTCCACACCCTGGCCTTTGGCCCCCGCTCAGCCTGAGCCAGCAGATGCCCCTCCAGAGAACAGGCTGGCCTCCACATGAAACCTTCTTTGATTGACTATCCAATCACGCCACCTTTTCATGTCATTCGCCCACATCTGGTCTTCCTAGGCTTACTTACCCTTCTCTATAAAAGGAAACCCTTTCTGCCTGAGTCTGAGCTGTGTGCAGATTTTATGGGCACACAAAATAGAGGATTTTATCCTCTATTTCAATAGTTCCCCCCCCCATATTTGGCAATAATCCTTTTGAATAAAAGTCTCTCCTTACTAAGTCCAGATTTGCTTTTACTTGACAACCTCTAAATATAGGGGCGTTGGACAGGCCTCTTGAGGACCTTTGTGAATGAGGAGGTTGTGGGCAGATTTCTCTTCTCCATCATCTCCAGAAAGAGCTGAATCCCTTCTCTCCCATGCAGACAGTGTTCCCCTATGACTCTTCCTAAGGCCCCACAGAAGTGGGAGGGAAAGTCGGCATGAGGACCCCAGTGGCCTCTACAGTTATAAATAGCTATAACCGTAGAGCCGGCAGTTCCACAGAGCTGCTGCTGCCTGGTATAAAGTGTTAGTTGTCAAAATGATTGGGAGACCCTGGGTAAAGCCAGGTTAAACAGGTTTCTTCACTGCGGGTTTTTCATAGGCACTTTGCAGAACTCTCAAGAATAGGATGTCGTACACGCAGCTTCCCCCAAATTCTTTGACTGTGCAATGCTTTTATTTGCCAAACACCTAGAAATATCATGTGGAAGAGTTTGGGAAATGCTGCTTTAAAGCCTTTCACATCTTCTCCTGTGATTGCCTAATGCACCGTGCACCAGATAAGCTCTGCCTTTGAGCTGTTTGTGGGGAGAGGGGTTGATGCCTTGGAGCCAGTGGCTGATGTTACAGGTTGGAGTCGGATGTATTTGAGTGTCAGGCATCCTCTCTTTAAGCAGGAGGTGTGCTAAGTAGCCTGTATCCTGGGGGAAATGCAGTAAATGGATCAGATTTCCCAACAGGAAGATGCTGTGTTTAAGACACATTTGATTTACGGCAGCTTCTGCTGTGACCTTGGCTTTCCAGTTTGCAAGTAATGTCACCAGGGTATCTGACTAATGCACAGCTGTGAATTTTTCATGGCAAGGCATGTATTTGTGCTATTGGCCTCCTGGGCAAGCAAAAAAGCATGGCACGTCAAGAGCAACATAAACTGTTAGGCAAATCTTTATCCCCCCAGACCTCCCTGCAAAGTTCCATTACTCGTGTCCCACTCAACCGTTCATTCATTTACAAACATTTCTTGAGCAGCTTCCATTTGTAAGCACTGTGGGAGATACGAGGATGTGTAAACCAGCCTGGGGACCTGAGTGTTGGGGCAGCAGGTGTGAACAAGCTGAGGAGTAAAAGAGCTTCGCGTGGGGCTCCCTCTTTGGAGTGAGTATTCAGGCGTCTCAAGAGGCTGCACTGAACATGCTTAGCTTGTAAAAATAAGCCTTTCAGTCCTGTAAGACTCCCCTCTAGGGGCACCCTGTGGGAGCAAAGGCCAGGTGTCTCGTTGGGTTCAAATCCCAGCTGTGTCACCTTAAGCAAGTCTCCTAAAGCTTCTGGACCTCCTCCCGTTTTCTGTGAAAGAGGGGAATTGAAACAGATAGTTCTTAATGTTTCTGCAGCTCCAAAACAGTACACACACACACACACACACACACATATACATACGCACACACACATATATACATATACACATAGATATGTATACACACACATTAGGGATATGATGTAATAGACATACAGACATGTAGGTATATATATATACATATACACACATGTAAACACACACATGGACATAGTCGAGGGCTAGATTGCTCCCAGCTGGAGTGTGCAGGTAAGACTTGGGGTTGTAGGAAGATGAGCCTTTATGTGGGCTTTAAAAGAAACCCAAGGGCTTGTTTGGAAGAGGTTATCCGCCTGGTGGCACAGAGCTGGGAAGTGGGAGCGCCAACTCGAAGCCACTCTGCTCTTCTGCTGCCCCAACGTGATGTTTGTGTGGCTGAGACTGGAATTCCACTCCACAAACTGCTGGTGGAGAAAAGTTAAGATTCACCTCATCCGTCAGCCAAGAGAGTGGACCTCCTGGTCCCCTGTGTACGGTTGTCCCTGTCACTGTTGGGTGTCCTCCAACTCCCAATATGAATTTCAGACAGCTTTTTTTTTTTTTTTTTCTGGCTTCTACAGGCATCTGGAGAAGAAGACTCTTGGCTGGTTTACAGCGCCTTGTTCAGACCCGTTAACTGTCTTCTTGCCCTAACCAGCCCTTGCCAATAATAGTTGTGTCGAATTCAAATGGTGTGAAAGACCTCGGATGTTTGAGAGGTAATTTCTCCCTGTGAAACTGCACTCTCTCTCACCCTCAGGGTTTCTGCATCAATCTCTCTCTCTCTCTCTCTCTCTCTCTCTCTCTCTCTCTCTCTCTCCCCCTCCCCCCCTCCCTCTTTTCATACTGAGGTGGTACTATTTGCTTGTTTTGTTTTTTTCCCCTCCCCTCAGGAATATAAACTTGAATTGCTTTGTATAGAAAACCAAATTATTGAATTACAAAAAAAAAAAGAGAAAGATCTATTTACTCCTTCAGAATGAAGACAAATGTACAGCTTGTGGTATAATGCATCAATTTGAGTAGTAAATACAGAAAACAGAAATGATATTTATATAGAGGAAAGGAATAAATAGATCACATGACCACAGAGAACAATAAAGATGAAGGAGGCAGCCTGGGTTATGAAACTGATCAGTTAAACGTGGTGCCAAGGCCGTTCCGCTCAGGGGCGTGGCGGGTGGATTACTACATGATGGAAATGGAGAGCTCCGGGGTTTGTGCTTCCGCTCAGCACCACCAACCACTCAGCTGCTTCAGGGCATGGGATTCAGCTCTGTGACACTCACTTCTTCGCTTCTTTGGACAAAGCACTGTCCACTCAGCTGCTTCAGGGCATGGGATTCAGCTCTGTGACACTCACTTCTTCGCTTCTTTGGACAAAGCACTGTCCATTTTTTGGTAATTCCCTGGTGGTCCAGTGGTTAGGTCTCGGTGCTTTCACGGCCGTGGCCCAGGTTCAATTCGTGGTCAGGGAACTAAGACCCTTCAAGCCGTGCAGTGCAACCAAAAAAAAAAAAGTCCATTTTAAAAAAAACAAATAGTAATGCCTATAATTTATCCAGTACTTGCATAAGAATTTTACATATATTTAATCTAATCTTTACCCCAGGCTTATGAAGTGGGTACTATTATGGTCATTACTAGTTTATGGATGGTGAAAATGCACAGAGAAGTGAAGTAACTTGTCCAAAGTCACACAGCAAATAAGTAACACAGCCTGGATTCAAGGCAAGCTGTTTGGTGCCATGGTGCATTCTCGTAACCATGATGCTGTACTGCTTCTCCTCATTCCTGGGAGGGTCACTGGGTCTGTCGCTGTGGTATAGCCCCTGATGGGCATGTGCTTAGTAGAGACATTAGGGACATCTCCATGTGTATCAGTGGGGCAGGTCCCTGAATCTTACAGGAAAGCGATCATGAGGGCCACCATGAACCACCTTCTCCAAGTCTACCATATAGTCTAGCATTGACTGGGTTTGGATGCCAGGTTAGATAGAAACTGATTTCTGAATACACTCAGGAGGACATGCAGCCCATCCTCTAAGCTATGGCTGCTCTGATGACTGCGTGTCAGGGGCTGAAGGCATCTGACGATTCAGAGCATATTTCAAGTTGGGGGTTGCTTAGTGTCCTTGAAAGGAAGGGAACAGTATTGTAGGGCTTTGGTGGGAATTGTTTTACTTGGGTCTCAGGCCCTGAGAAGGACAAGGGCTGAGCTCCTCTGCTGGTAGCGGGAGCACTTCGTCTTCTCACTCAGAGGGAACTAGCCCCGGTGTGAAGCCCTGGAGGAGGGTGGAGGGTGGACTCTGCCTTCAGGTGGGTGGGCTTCTCCCTGTGCTCCTACGCTGACCCTCGCCAGCTACTACCTTTAAGACCCTGCTGCCGTGACCTTCCAGCCTTGTCTGGTCCCTGACATCGGCTTTTGCCACTTTCACCTTTGACATCTGCCTCACCCCTCCAGCCTTGCTGGGCACCCTGGACTCTTGGACACCTGTCATGTCTACTCCTCCCTGTTGAAGCTCTTATGCTGGGCTGACACCAGATTGCTTATATGAAATGGGTGGAACTTCTTGTTTCAGATCTCTCCACCTTCCCTCCCGGATGGTGCTTCTGGCCTCCCATTTCCAGATGTCACATTCCATCTTCCCGACCCTTCTCTCTCCATACAGATGGAACCGTCCTGTACCACATCCCCTTTGGGAAGACATACACGTGCCTTCCAAGTGGACAATTTCTAAAGAAAAAAGAATGTCTGTACTAATAGACTAGACCTTGGGATGATTCTACAGTGGCTGATATGTTGTGGGTCTGTGTCCAGCGCCTCGTCCGGTTTATTGTAGGACTTTGGGGCCCTATAGGAGGGCTGTGTGTTAGAATTCCTTAACCTTCGACCATGCATCTACACATGCCTTCTGCATCTACAGAGCATTTATTTCATTCTGTTGGCTGCTGAGTTTCATTGCACGTCTGTTTATCTTTCTCATCAGATGATGAACTCCTTGAAGGGTGGGATTACATCTTCAGATCTCTGCAGGGCAGAGATAGCAGGGTATCTTGCCCGTAGCAAATGCTCAGTAAAATAGATTAATGTTGAATTTTGTAAACTAGTGGAATGTCAGCTAGCAGTGAAAAGATGACATGTCCCTGGCAGGCCAGTGCAGCACATGGCCAGCCCTCTCCTGCGGAAAGGGAGGGGTCTTGTGTGATGGAGTGGTCCAAGAAGCTGACATGAGCACATCCCTGAAAGGAGAGGCAAGGGCATCACAGGCAGGAGGAACAGTGTTAATGAACACACCGAGGAAGGGACCAGTGCACCAAGTGTAAAGAGAGGTGAGCTCTGGGTGAAGCAGATGGGCTGGAGCAGATCCAATGGGATCCATGAAAATACGTTTGACTATAAAGTTTAGGGCTAGATTTTGAAGAGCCTTAAACTTAAGCTTATCTTATAGATGATAATTAAACTTTTAAAGTATGAAAGTGATAAAAGGAGTATTTTTTAGGAAGTTGGGTGGAGGGATGAATAAATATATGGACAGCCTCTATTTTTTTCCAGATCAAAGCCTTTTCTTGAAAAAATTCCAGCTCATCACTCCTCTTTGTTTCTTTGTCTGTGTGTTGATTTCTCTCTGGAAAGGAATCTGGTTCTTGCAACCCCAAGGGAGGGTGTAAGACAAGTGATAGAACTGGAGGCAGATGGGGAGCAGCTCCTGAGAGTGAACACTTGTAGGGCATCTGCGCCTTCCTGCTGTCTGTCATCAGGAGCATCCCCGTGGGAGCACCGTGAGGGTGCGTCTGAACTCAGGCCAGCACGGGGCGTGTGATGCTGATGGTTATCTGGGACGATGGCCCTGTAACCTTGTGCTCATTGAGAAGGGCAGTCTGATCTTGACCTTTTGGGATTTACAATCTCTTCCAGTTTCTTCCAGGAAGTGGGGGTGGGGAGGAATCACAGAGTCCCTAATCAGAAAGTGGCAATGACACCACCCAGTGATGGCTGTCACTTGCTGGGCAGGCTGTTCTGGTTGCATCAGCCTAGGGAGACATCCCAGCCAGGCAGTTGTCTCCCTTGGTGATGGCGGTAGCAGGAGAGTCAGCCATTCCCACACGTGGCAAATGTATGGTTTGGAGCAAAAATCAGGATGAATACGTTGGAAGCCTCTTTGCCTTGAGAAATGAATTCCTATTTCCTGTTGGGCCAGCCCAGGTTGGATACGAGTCCTTTTAAGGGAGCCCTCAGTTTCTCTATTATAAAATTCATGTAACAATAAAACTCACCTTGTCAGGGTCTGGAGGGAATGGAAGGAATGAATACATTTGAAGTTTTTAGAGCAGTGCCTGGCACGTAGTAGGTGCTCAGTAAACATCAGCTGTCATCATTGTCACTTTTCTGGAGTAGACCACCAAGAGGTTGAAATTAGTTTCAGAGATTTTTTTTTTTTCAAAAGGCTGGTTTTATCTGTTTCTGAAAAGAAAATCTACTTTGAAAACATCTTAACCCTCCAGGTTATTCTAGTGGCCTGAAGTGGGTATAGAATTTCCGTATGAGGTGACAAGCAGTGCTCAGAGGATTGGTGGCACTACACACGATATTCCGCACATTTCCAGCCCAGGGGGATCTCATATTATATAATGATACAGTATTGCTAAGTTGTATTATCGTATGATTGTATGCGGTTATTGTGGCTTTGGCTCAGAGGGTGCATGCCACCTGCTGTACTTGCATTGTCTCATTTAATCCCTTTGGCAACACTATCAGTACGATTAACTGCATCTTTCACCTGCGGAAACTGAAGCAGGAAAAGTTAAATAATTTGCCAAAGGGCACACAGCTAGCAAGGGAGCACATCCAAGATTGAAATGTGGGCAGCCTAGGACTACAGCCCTATCTGCTACATGGCAGCTCTTAGGTGCCCTTCCCTTTCAAGTGACACAGAGGAGCTCACATCATAAAGGGAAGCACGGGGCTCCCTCTCTTCATGTCCACCCTCTCCTGGGGTCTGGGGGCGGACACAGTGTACAGAGTGGGACTCACTCTCTTATTGCCTTAAATGGGTCCTGGGATGTCCAGCTCCCTGTGTGTACTCATGCTGTTCTCGGGCTTAGATGAGCTGCCTCGATATTACCTGGCTTTGGATGCTACCACCTCCACAAAGCCCTCTGTGATGCTTCCAGAATGAAAGCACTCACTTCTTTCTTTGTGTAGCCCTCCTCTGAACACTGGTTTTGGTATCTTCGCCTTCCACTTGACATTTTTCTATTACCATCAGTCACATATGTTTAGTGTCTCTAGCTTTGTGAGAGCAGGCACAGCATTTTACATTAAGGAAGACCCTGCGATGTGGCTGATTGGACACAGCTATCTTGATGCATAGGGCTCTTATCCTATCCGCTAGTAACTGGACATAGACATCCTTGATGAGAGTCAGATTTCTAAACCTCACTCATCCCTGATGATAATAATCTCTTCATTTTAATTGAGCGTTTTATTCTCTCTCAGGCCCTGTGCTGAGCACTTGATGTGCATTATCACATTTATTTCTCCTGATCTCACATGGGGCCTATGAGGCAGATCTGTTCTTAATCACTTTTTACACAAGGGAAGCAGTTTTCAAGGACACGAAGCTGATAAGTGGCAAAGCCTGAACTTGAACTCAGAGCTCACAGTGAAGTCAGGCTCTAACCCCTCCATCTCTGATCACGACCTCAGTCCTCAGCGGTGCGCATTCTTGACTCTCACCAAGCCCCTTGCTCCCTCCCTGACCCCACCATCTATCTGAGTCCGATGACAGCTCTGAGGGGCTGGTAAGACCAGTAGGGATGGGGTAGAATTGAGGTGTGGATTCAGAGGTGTTACTGAGTCCAAGCTTCTACTGCTCACCCCACAACAGGCCATACATTGAGAGACGAGGTATTGGGGCAAGGAACAGCTACTTTACTCAGAAAGCCAGCCAACTGAGAAGGTGATGTCCCAAAGAACCATCTTCCCCAAGTTAGGCTTCAGGCTCCTTTTATACTAAAAGGGGAGGGGGTGTGGTTGGTTGCCGCAAACTTATTGGTATCAGAATCCTTTGTTCTTGCAGCTGTCCACGTAGGTCAGGTCAGGTCAGGTCATGTCAGGATGTTCCTGTAAACCTCCAACAAAACAAATGTTATTCTCTGTTCTGCAACTTTTTAACTCTATATGAATAGAAAAGTGTTACACCTTTAAAGGTCAGAGCCTTGAGAATGGGCTATCCTGTATATTTCAGGCTATAGGCAACATTCTTAACTTGTAGCAAAAGCGATAGAATACAGAGGTTAAAGTAAAAAAAACAGACCTAACAGGGAGTGAGATTTGTTCTTGCCTATTATAGAGAGGCTGATGTGCACAGAACACAGGGAAAAATAAATAGTAAAAAACCTTGTAACTTTAACAACTTGTTCCAGTGGCATCAATGAGTTGTCAGGACAAAATGGTAGAATCAAAGTAGCACCTCCATTGTAACTGAGTCTCCCATGGCAGAAGGTAGCATGCCTTCTATGTAGAAGATGCTCATAAATACTTGCCAAAGGAATGACTGCTTTTTTTCTATTGTGAAGTGGATTGATCCCTATGTGCCTGGAGAGCCTAATTTTGTAATTAGGCATCAATTAAAATAGAACCTAGGACTTGGAAGGACCTTCAGAACCCAACTAGTTCAACCATCTTGCTTTGTAGTCAAGGTCTGGAGAGTGCTCTGGGACTTGTGGGCAGCAGGCAGCAGGGTGCCACCTGTGATCCCCTTGACATTTCTAGGTGGACAGCCAGGGACAGAGGGGTTTAGGACTGATTCTGTGCTATTTGTTCGGAGACAGGTGCCAGCTCAAAGGGAGGAAGGAGCCAAATGACTCCTTTTCTCCTCCTGTGATTTTCAGTGCTGCATCCACCCATGCAAACTGCCCCTTGAAATGATGTATTTTTGCATATGGCGACTTGTGTATCCCCAGCAAGTTGTTTCCATCATGCCGGTGCCAGAGAAATTGACTATCTCATCAGCGATGTGCTTGGAACCCACCTCTAGTGCCAGAAAACCCTTTTTATATGTGGGCTCACCATTTAGCTGTCCCAATACAGTATGATTCATCCGGCCTGCTGGGGAGAAGAGAGAAGGCTTGAACCACAGGAAGTGGTGACAGTGAAGGGAATTGTTATGTTACCATGTCAATGATTGCCCTGTAAGATTCAAGTATGAATTAAGCCGTGAACTGGCTCCCACCAACAGAGGCATAATGATACCCAGCCAGCCTTGGAATTCCATTGAGATCCTGATCTAAAGTCCTTTTCTGGGGAAATGGCAGCTTACTTTCTAAGCAGAAGGGCTACATGGGGCCTTTCTGAAAAATCTCCCTACAGCCCAGAATTTAAAGTCTTACTGGTACTAAACAAAACATTAGACTATGAAGTTATGAGAAAGGCTTCTATGCCACAGGCAGAAATCAGTCTAGTTTCATTGCTCTTGTCAGCCTTTGGGGTCTAACGTGAGTCATTGCTTAAGATCTTAGAAGTGAGGGATGCCTTCTGAGTGTTAAACTTTAATACAGATACATAATAGATCAGAGCAGAACAGGGCAAAGTCACCTTAAAGAGACAGTGAGAGCAGACGGCCACCTTATTATAGCAATTCACATATTCAAAGAAAGACCTTGGCGGTCGGGAGAATCCCTGTAGAAAATCAGGTCCCCTCATGGGGTGGCGGGACCCTTAGCAGAGGTCTTTTAAGTGTTTGTAGTGCTGGATACACAGGCACCACCAACACGGAATGGATGGGAAAGTTGTGGTTAACCACTGGTCCCATTGCTAAGGCCAACTCTTCTTTAATAGGAGGATCTCAAACATTTGGCCCATCGAATGAATTCTTCTTGCTTTGCTTATACGCTCCTCAAACCCTCTTCGTGGCAGTTATAAATTTTCTCACTGTAAATTGAGAAACCACTATTTGGCTTTAGACATTAGGCCTGTAAGCTTGGTTAATGCTGTTTGCCCCTGAGCAAGGAATCTGTTTTACGTGAGTTAATAATACCACATTTCTCGGCAGGGCAGAGGCAAAATCCTGGATGGTGGTGTATTAAACAAGATCTGGACAGCCACGTCATGAAGACACTTCATGAAGGAGAACCATCTCAGCTTCCGTGGGGTAGGACATCTTCCAAGTTCATTCCATTGAGGCTGAGAGTAAAACATCTTTATCCTTTTTACAATGTTTCCTGATAGAAATTCACCCTTAGATATTCTTTGAAGGGGCGGCTGTGATGAAATGTATGTGAAAATGCTAAGTGACTTATACATTCATGTATGGACATGAATTAAGACTGTTCCATGCAGTCTGGTGATGGATAAAGGCAAAGACTGGAAACAGGGGCCAGGCTGCCACTTCAGAGAGGAGTTTCATCCTGGACGTATGTATTCATTCCTAGAGGCAGTTCTCCATCATTTAATTTCCCCTTGACAGACAAGAGAGATTTAAAAGAGGAAACTGCCAAACTCTAAATTCTATGGTTCTACGGTTCCATTCGGTGGCAAATGGTGAAAAGTCAAAAGAAAATAATACACTCTGCTCTAACCTAGACCAGAATAAAATGGTCCTTTGTGCTATGAAAACAACCTTCTTGGTAAGCAGCCACTTCAGCTGTCCAGCGCTACCACCCCTCTGTGGTTTCAGTATGGCCCCTGCATGCCCCCTCTCAGTCTGCTTTCCTGGCCACATTCCAGGTAGGAAGAAGGAAGAAGAGTGGGATGAGATGGTGTGTTCCAGCTGAGTGGGCCCCCTTAAGGAGCTTTCCAGAAAGTTCCATTCAGCACATATCTCATTGGCCAGAATGATGTTACATGGTGACCTTTATCTGCAAGGAATTCTGGGAATATATATATATATATATATATATATATATATATATATATATATACACACACACACACAGTTGATTTACAATGTTGTGTTAGTTTTTGGTGTACAGCAAAGTGATTCAGTTATACATATATATATTCTTTTTCATATTCTTCTCCATTATGATTTATTACAAGATATTGAGATAGTTCCCTGTGCTATACAATAGGACCTTGTTGTTTATCCCCTCTATATATGATAGTTTGCATCTGCTGGTCCCGAACTCCCAATCCATCCCTCCCCTGCTGCCCCTCCCTCTTGGCAACCACAAGTCTGTTCTCTGTCTGTGAGTCTGTTTCTCTTTCGTAGATAAGTTCATTTGTGTCATATTTTAGATTCCACATATAAGTGATATCATATGGTATTTGTCTTTCTCTTTCTGACTGACTTCACTTAGTATGACAATCTCTAGGTCCATCCATGGTGCTGCAAATGGCATTATTTCATTCTTTTTTATAGCTGAGTAATATTCCATTTTATATATGTGCCACATCTTTATCCATTCATCTGTCAATGGACATTTAGGCTGCTTCCTTGTCTTGACTATTGTAAATAGTGCTGCTATGAACATAGGGGTGCATGTATCTTTTTGAATTAGAGTTTACTCCAGATATATATCCAGGAGTGGGATTGCTGGATCATATGGCAACTCTATTTTTAGTTTTTTTGAGGAACCTCCATACTGTTCTCCATAGTGGTTGCACCAATTGACATTCCTACCAATGTCAGAGGGTTCCCTTTTCTCCACAGCCTCTCCAGGGAAGGGCATATATGTTTAAAAGATGAGCACAGTTAGCTGGGTTTCTGATGGAAAGGAAGACAGGGAGAATGAAGAAGGGCTGATGACTGGCGATCTCTGGCATGGCTACCAAGCTAGAAACCTGGGACTCCATTTGGGCTCCTCTATCCTCTCACCCTTTCCATTCAACCAGCCAATTCACGCCAACACCCCAACAGCTCACTCCCACATCTCCCCTCCTATCCATTCTTCCTGTGCTTGCCTTAGTTCAGGCCCTCTGTGTTTCACCCAAACTGCTATATTATATAAGAATTTCTGCTGGTTCCACGGCACTCAGTCCCATCTTCAAGTCAGCCCTCCTCTGCTCTTAGCCCTTGCGTGGCTCCCCATTGCCCTCTGAGAGAAGAGCGCACTTCTCACGCACAGGTTTCCTCAGGAGCTGTACTTTGTCCATGTCTCCAGCTTTATGTCCTTCTTTCTACCCTTATCCATTTCACTTCCGCTGTGGTGCCGAGGGCTGTGTGCTCTTGATCAACGCTGATAGTTCTCTTTCTCCCACATCCCACATCTGGTCCACCCATATATTCTCCACCTTCAACATACGTGCAAAATGTGACCCCCTCCCAATAGTAACTGTTGAATGAATGAGTGAATAAGTGCTGGAAACATGGTAAGTGTTCCATAAATACTGATTTCCTTAAAGGTTACATGATGCATGTCCATGGTGGGGATATTCATAACAGCATTTTTTCTGTTTTAGTGCCAGGTGTGGCACATATAGTATTTCCAATTCTCATAATCATCCTCCAAAGTAGATTTTTTTAAAACTGATACTAATAACAGCATCATAATAGTTACCACTTCTTTAATGCAGACACCAGACTGAGCCCTTGACATGTAATACCTGATTTAATTCTCACCACACTCCTAGGAGGCAGGTTCTTTTCTTAGCCCTCCTTCTCCAGATGAGGAAACTGAAGCTACGTGAGGTTCAGTGACTTGTCCAAAGTCACAGATGGGTTGGGCATTGCTTCTAATTTGCTCTCAGCATAATCATCTGTTGGATGGGGGCTGCAAAAATGTTGCTCATGATTTTCCAGGCTTCTGCTGCGAGGCAGGCATTTGGGGATCTTCAGTGATCCTTTAAGGTTTTGATGGACTATTTCATGTCTTTTTTTCCTGTAGTTTTATATTTTCCCTGTAAACAGTTAAAGCCTTAGTGAGTACCAGTCTTGGGAAGGAGACAAAGATATTTGTGCTAATTATCTTAAATAATAATGTCTAGATGTTTCTTTTCAGGTCATCATCTTTTTCTGCTCCCTGAGGGAGAGAGTACAGGGGATAATTACAGCCGTGAACACTGGAGTCAGACTGTCTGGTTTCAAATCTTGGCTCTAGTTTCGTGACCTTGGACCCGTTACTTACCTTCTCTGTGTCTCAGTCTCCTCAGACACAGTGTGAAGGGGATAATAGTGCTTCTCTCCTAGGGTTGCTTTAAGGACAGAATTTTCAGTGGCTGTGACAGTGCCTGGCACGTAGAAAGCAGTCTGTAAATGTGAACCACTAGACATATTGATAGTAAGATATTTCTGACCTCACCTGGTTTGGCCTCTGTCAGAAGCTGTATAGTGAATATCGAGATTAAGATGGATTTTTTTGTCCATTTCTCAGCATCAGAGGGAGACCTTGGGGCCTCTGTTGTGTTCATTGTTCATCTCAGGATCTTGAGTGCTTCCCTAAAATGGGTCGGGATCTGTATCAAGGTCGTGAACCTTTGTGGTTTGTCCCTCAGAATCCACTCCTTTCTCTTCTTCTGGCACGAGTAGCCAGAACTTTCTTGGGGAACTTGTTAAAAATGCAAACTCTTAGACCCCACCCAGGCCTACTGCATCAGAAATTCTGGGGGTGCTGCCCAGCAATCTTCATGTTCTTATGAGGTTTTCCAGGTGACTTGATGCACACCGAAGTCTTAGAACCACTGAGCTGAGGCCTTGCTACTCCAAGTGTGGTTGCTCAGACCAGTGGCTTCGTCATGACCTAGGAACTTGTTACAAATGCGGAAACCCAGTCCCTTTCCCAGACAGACTGAATAAGAGCCTGTATTTTAATAATATCTCCAGGTGAGTCACAGGGACATTAACGTTTGAACACACTGGTCTTGGGCACTGGTTCTGAAACGTGGCTGAAAATTGGAATTACCTGTAGAGCTTAAAAGTCAACTGCCAACTAGGGCTCATCCTTAGAGATGCTGGTGTGATCTGGGGAACAGCCTAAGTAATGGGATTTTTTTTTTTTTTTTAACTCTTCAGGTAACTCTCACAGGTAGCAAAGTTTGAGACCCTCTGACCTAGGGCAGGGTTCTCAAAGTGTGGTCCCTGGTCCAGCAGCGCCTGTCTCACTTGGGAACTTGTTAGGAACGGAAATTCCTGGGCCTCACCCCAGACCTACTGAATCAGAAACTGTTGGGTCTGGGGCCAGAAATCCATGTTTTATCCAACCTTTCAGGTGATGCTGCTATAAGCTGAAGTTTGAGAACCATGATCTTGGGCCCAGGAGCCTCTGTAGAGAGCTGGCAGGTGATAGTAGGGGTGGGGGGAGATCACTAGGGTGACCAACCATTCCTGTTTGCCAGAGACTGAAAGATTTCCCAGGAAATAGGACGTTCAGTGCTAAAATCGGGACAGTCATGGACAAATTGGGATGGTTGGTAACCCTAGACCGTGGAAGATCGTATTTTGATGGAAGTGTCACATGGTCCATTCCACTGGCTAAAACTCAGTCACTGGGCACAGCTTACTACAAGGAAGGCTGACAAATGTGGGCTAGCCGGGGGCCCAAGGGAAAGAGGAGAGTTTTAGCCAGTCTCTGCTACAGCTCCTAATCACTCAGTAACGATCTCATCCTTTAAGTATGTACCGGGGATGCCAAAGTTTAAAGATGCCTCTAAAAAGTGCTTGTTAAGAAAGGATAGGCTCCTGCTCCCTGGGGATGCTCTGCTTGCTGCTGACTTTTCTCTGCCAGTGCTCAGATTGTGACATCAGCATCTGGCATTAGCAGTTCAACAGGAAGGAAAGAAAGAAAAAAAAAACAACAAAAAACCCAAAGCTTCCCCAGCAAGTCTGCTCCCTGTTTGCAGGAGGGCTGCAGCTGGGATGTGATGGAGTGAGCATATGGCTTTAGGGAGGCCCATTTGGTTCACTTAGCAGAGTTCTGTGGCCTGTGAATGTTCAACACATTTTAACATTAAAGTCGTCAGGCAGCTGGCCCAGTTCCTGCCTCCCTCCCCGTGCTGGCTCTGAGGCTGGCTGTGCGGAAACAGAGGCAGAGGGCAGAGGATCTCCGCTGAGGGTGATGGGCAGGAACCGAGCAAGCCCCCTTCTGCATCACCCACTCCGGAGCATCTCAATGCAGGCTTTATGCAAATGTCATGTCATTTGCTGAGGCAGGGAGGTTGCACTGCTTTGAATAGGAGAACCAGCCCTCTTTGGTCAGGGGGCTTTTTGAGGCAGAAGGAAATTAGGACGCATGCCAGGCAAGCCTTGGCCTGCAATGAGGGAGAAAAGACAAGCTCTGGAATACTTTCGAGGAGGATTTGCAGATGGAAATGCAGTTGGATCTCTCTGGTTGGCAAGGTTTTAGGAAGAGTCATTTTTATCTCCCTAGGTAAAGGCCCCAAGCATCCTAATCTTTCTGACCTGTAGACAAGGAGGCATCGTGGGTGGTGGACAGAGCACTGTACAAGGACCACGAAGACGTGGGCTCCAGCTCTTGCCCCCTCTCACTGGTTGTGAATGGCAGCTCAGGTGTCACAGGGGCTGCTTAAGCCCTCTGAGTTCCCAGGACTTAGGCAGGAGCCACTGGGGGAGAGATGGGGCGTAGTGAGGGTCAGATTCCTGGAAGGATGCAGAGGGGCCCTAAACACAAAAAAGCGGTTTCCAGGTGTCAGCAGAGCAG
This sequence comes from Balaenoptera physalus, assembly GCF_965194825.1. Classification (NCBI taxonomy): domain Eukaryota; kingdom Metazoa; phylum Chordata; class Mammalia; order Artiodactyla; family Balaenopteridae; genus Balaenoptera; species Balaenoptera physalus. Next base: position 81,492,493 of record NC_138898.1, read on the forward strand.
GGGGAGTGTGTTCACTTACATACAAAGTGTAAGGGCCGGAAGGTGTGGGTGGGGGAGCAGAAAAGTCCTCGCCAGAATTCGATGAAATTGACGCACTATATTCTCACATAGGAGGCCCTTTCCAAGGACGGCAGTCTCTACCTCGATAGATGTACTTTGATCTTTCTGAAAAGATCTTGTCTCGTAGCTACTTTTAGGTAAGGTATTTCTTACTTTTTTCCAAATGTGAAATAGAAATATCTTTGTCTTTTTCTTTCTCTTTTTTCTTCCCATCTATATTAGTTTCCTGTGGCTGCTGTTACAAATTACTACAAATGTGGCAGCTTAAAGCAACACAGATTTATTCTCCTCCAGTTATAGAGGCCAGAAGTCCAAAGTCAATCTCACTGGACTAAAGGCAAGTTGTGGGCAGGGCTGGTTCCTGCTGCTGTCTTTAGGGAAGAATTCATTTCCTTGACTCTTCTACTTCCCGTGTCTGGCTGCATTCCTTGGCTCTCAACCCCTCCCTTGAATCACTTCAACCTCTTGCTTCCATCCTCACATCCCTTCTTTCCTCCTTTGACCTCCCTGCCTCCTTTTTTTTTTTTTTTAATTTATTTAATTTATTTATTTTTGGCTGCGTTGGGTCTTCGTTGCTGTGCACGGGCTTTCTCTAGTTGTGGCGAGCGGGGGCTACTCTTCGTTGTGGTGCGCAGGCTTCTCATCGTGGTGGCTTCTCTTGTTGCGGAGCACGGGCTCTAGGCACATGGGCTTCAGTAGTTGTGGTGCACGGGCTCAGTAGTTGTGGCTCGCGGGCTCTAGAGTGCAGGCTCAGTAGTTGTGATGCACAGGCTTAGTTGCTCCACAGCCTGTGGGATCTTCCCGGACCAGAGCTCGAACCCATGTCCCCTGCATTGGCAGGCGGATTCTTAACCACTGTGCCATTAGGGAAGCCTCCTGCCTCCTTCTTATAAGCACCTTGTGATCACATTGGACTCACCTGGATAGTCCAGGAGCATCTCTCATCTCAAGACCACTAACTTAATCACATCTTGAAGTCCCCTTTGCCGTAGAAGGTAACATTCACAGGTTCTGGGGATTAGGATGTGGATAAGTTTTGGGAGATATTATTCAGCCTGACAAACCATCCTTCATTCTTTTCATTCACAAATGCTTTATTGAAGACTTATTATGTGTCAGGTTCGTGCCTGATGCTGGGGCTACGGGGATGAGCAGAAACAGACGTGGTCCCTGCCACGTGAGCTTACTCTAGAGGGGAAGACAGACCTGATTCAAAGAGTCACACAAGTCAGTGTAAAATCACATGATGTAGTAATGATCCATGGGGCTATGAGACTGTGTAACAGAGGAATTTGCTTGATCTGGGCTGAGGAGGGTGTGTAAAGGATAGTCAACTGGTTTCTAAAGGATCTACAGAAGGCCACAAAGACCAGGCTAGAAATTTTGGTCTTTGTCCGAAGAATAAAGGGGTGTCATTGGAATGTTTTAGGCAGGAGAACAGTATGACCAGATTTGCATTTAAAAGCTCACAGCAGATACTGTATGGAGAATAGGTTGGAGGCGGCTATTGCATCCATCCTGGTGAGAGTGGCCTGGGTGAACTGTTGATTCTGGGCATGTGGACATCTGGTGCCTGAGAGAAATTGAGTCTCACTCTTTCCCTCTCTCTCTTATTCTCTTGCTCAATGATCTGTTATCCTAAGGTTGGTTTGTAGAAGAAGATTATTATAAGATTGAACACAGCGGTACACTTTAAGTAATATTAGCTAATTTAATTTAATATGAACTAAGACCTCTGTGGCAACTAAGAGGATGGCTGGGCACAGACAGCTTAATCCCCAACAGAGGGTCCCAGCTGTAGCATCTATAGATGAAGCCCAGGAATGCCATGATCTAGAGCTGGTCTGGAAAAGAGTCGTCCAGTAGCCTGCATTGTTCAGAAGAGCTGAAAAGCTCAGGTGGGAGTGGGGCCTGTGGGATAATGAAGTTGTCTAACATGATTTCCCGGAGCACGTGACAGCTAATGAGCACATATGACTACCTAGGCATCGTGTTCAACGTCAGCATCATTTGAATGGAAAGTCCACTAGATGTGAAGGGTAGATCCCAGGAGTGGACAGTCATCAGACAGAGCCAATGCGATGGGCATTGTAGACAGCCCAAAGTATAGAGGGTATAGCTGAGAGAAAAGGAGACCTTTATTCAAATATCGAAAGGGTTGCCACATGGAAGGAGGAATAGAATTATTCTGTGTAACACCAGAGGATAACCTAAGACAAACGGATGAACATAATAAGATTTTATGTCAAAAGAAGGAAGAACATTCTAAAAACTAAAGCTATCTAATAATAGGATGATTCAGGGGAAAGTCTTCAGAGAGAAACCAGATTATCTGTCAGAGTTATTAATTCAGATAATAGGTCTCCTACTGTATACCAAGCACTGTTGGGGATATAGAGGTGAGGAAGACATGGTTCCTGTCCTTTGGTAGGTAATTTTGGAAGTCAAAGAAGACCTCTGGCCATAATAAAGTAAGAGTATTTTACAGTAGAAGTATTTCAGCAAGGTACTCTGAGGCCTTGGAGGAGTGGCAATTGAGTTAGCTTGACTTGGGCTTCAGGACAGATCAATGAAAAGATGGGCACCGAGAATGGCCCTGAGCATTAGAAGGTGCTTGGGAATGGACATTCCTTGGGGGAAAGCAGGTCAGCAAAGGCCGGTGGCTGGGAAAATGCAGGATGTGGTTAACACACTGTGAACTGTCTTCTATAGACAAGGACCGGGAAAACACAGGAAGACAGCATAGCGAGGGCCTGCATGTAGCATGTGAGAGGCTGTAGCAAACCTGCCTTGTTTGATTCCCCCATCCTGCCATGCTAGTCTTTTGGAAAGGGCTGTCTTCTGACAGTTAAGTCATAATAGCAACATGTAATAAATAAAAGCAAAGATGTGTCTTCTCAAAGAGGCAGACCGTCTCCCAGGCCAGATTGAGACCTGATGGATGTTGTTAGCCATCTGAATAAAGAGTCGCCCATTAGCCAGTCATGAAAGCATGATGGGTGGGTCGCTGAGCAAACACGGGCAAGACTCCTGTGGGCACAGTTCCGTGGAAAGGGGCCTTGACCCAAAGATGAGATGGATCTGTTTTTGATGGCATGGACAGCCTTGCCGTGGAGACGATCACTCAGCTTATGGGAACCCGATGTCTAAAAACATACTGATCATAAAGCAAGCAACCCCAGGTTTGGCCTCCATGCTCCAAAGTGTCTGCAGATGATTTGGGGCTCCTAACAGTTTTCATACAGGGAAATAATGTTCAGGCCTCTCCAACGTCTCATCAGCTAGATGGTTACTATGGTTTTTTATGCATTAGCTTCATTTCATCAGAATGAATATACCACGTGGTCAGAGGGAGGCTCTGAGGACCAGATCCTGCACTGTAATGAATTCCCTGAGGCTCTTGTCACTCTTTGGCCTCTTGGTGGCCACCTGGATGGACTCTTTCTAGTGACGGCAACCTCCCCTCAGGGCCATCTGTGCCAGTCATTTGATTGTTTGCTCTCAGACCCATGGCCTGCCCTTCTCTCACTCTGTCATGTAGCAAAGCTACAGTTCCCATCAGGGAACCATCATGTGGCTTCTGTCTGGGCTCCGCCAGTAGGGGGCACCAGTGGGAGATTGGAGGACAGAGGACAGGATAGGCCAGGGTAGCTGCTGTTGCTCCTCCATCACCCATCTCTTCCGTCCCCATCACAGGTCCACCGTGCTTCCGGTTTCCGCCAATGGACCCAATTCCCGGGTTCTAACACCTCTGCCTCTTCCCTTTGCCTCCAGCCCTGGGTGGTGGTGATGGGGGAGGGTAGTGCTTCCTGCTATGACAATCTCTTCGTTGTTTCACTGTCCCCTCTTGATGTCTTAGTTCTTCCATGCCCTTTGTAATCAACTCCCTGTGTAAAATTCCTTTTTAAAATATTACTAGCTTGAAAGGTTCAGAATTTAACCCATGAGCCCATTCTTCTCATTTGAAAGCATGAAATAACCATTGTACATTTTCTTGGGTCATCAATTTTCTCTGCAGATTTAGGACAAACAAAATACCTGTGATTTTTTTATACGAAAACAAACAAGTTATATTGTAGTGCAAAAGTCATATGATTTTAAGGTAAACATGGCGACATCAAAGTATTTGTGCACTTGTAAGAAGACAATGAATGCCCTTTCCGGTTTGAAGTACTTTGGAGGTAAAGTGTTAAAAGCCCTGCCTTAGACCAGGGCTTGGAAAACTTTTTCTCTAAAGGGCCAGATAGTAAATATTTTATGCTTTGCAGGCCATACGATCTCTGTTGCAACTATACAAATCTGCCATGAAGCACAAAAACAGCCATAGACCCTATATACATGAATGACAATGTATGTGTGCTAATAAAACTTTATTACAAAAACAGGCAGCACACTGGACCTCCCCCAACCCTTATACAAAGTAATAGCAGTGGTGGGGTTAAAGGCAGTTAGAGATTCCTAGCAGATAATTACCTGACTGAATCTGTGATGTGGGAATATTGCTAGCAGTGAACATGTGTACTTGGAGGCAGGAGATAGTTAAACAACCACCCTGATGGTCACGTCAAGAGGTCTTGGCAAATCTCAACCAGGTACAGACAGTCAGTTTGGGATAGCTGTCGATTCTATCCAGAATCTAGGGTAGATTCTTACCACCCTAATCATCACTCCAGTGTTCCCTCCTCTCTATGAATTTTGGGAGCCCTTGGGCCATTATTACTCCATTCCTTTTCCCATGGTCCCGGCATTTTTTTGCCTGAACCACCTGTTACCTCATTCTGTTCTCTGATGCACCACGTGAAATAAAGCTGGGCTCTGAGCCACTGACCTTCCCGTTCAATCAGCAGAGTGGCTCCAGGGCTTCTCTTCCCATTTCCAGTGACCGTCACATTCCACACGGGGCATCCCTGAATGAATGCAACTAATTAGTATTTGCAAAGTGATTCCTGTGGCTGAGGTGAGAGCCACCCAGAAGGGCCAGGTATAATCACTGTCATATCTGTGGTTTACATAATTCCTGGTCCACCCTGGAATGAGTTTTTTAAGCCTTGGTAATTGGTGAATTACAGTGTGAGCGCTGAAAACCAGCTGTGGTTTTAAGTGCCTTGTACGTTTCTGTAGGTGGTACACCACTGGGCGTAAATGTTGACGGATGTGTTGGGAAAATTACAGTTCAGGTTTGTATGCAGCTGCTTTGAGGGAATATTGGACATTTCTAAACAGATGCACAATCAGCAATTAGATGATTTAAAAAGTCATCTGATCAATATTTATGCCTGGGTAAGAAAAGATATTCCTTGTACTTCTGTGATCTGAGTGAAATCAGATCATCAATCTGAACTGCCTGTAATAAGCTCTGGGGCTAGAAGTTAAAAGACCCAGAAGCAGCTAAGCAGAAGTCACAGTGTTTTACACCTGGTAGGTGCTTAATAAGATTTTGTGACTGACTGAATGAATGAATGAATGATGCTACTGAGCCCCTATCTACTTCCAAAGTCTCTTACTTGAGAAAGAATTTTTTCACTGAGGATTACTAGACACCAATGAAGCTCCTTCACTGACTGGATGTTCCCAGATTACCTATTCCAACAACTCGATGCCTTTACAAGAGGTCCACTCGCCTGGCTTGTTGGGGAATAAGTCCTCAGCTACTATTATCTGCCTGGTGAAAGTGAAGTCTCTGGGAGACTTCAGAGCAAAGGAACCCACTGTGTGTTTGCTCCCCTATGAGCCAGGCACTGGGCTGGGCTCATTACAGAAGAGCTCCTGTAACCTCCCAATAGTGCTGTGAGTCATATCATTTCATGGCTGGGAAGTGGATGCTTAGAAGGGGAAGTGACATTTCCACAATTAGGCAGCAAGTAAGTGACAGAGTTGAGGATGGACACCCAGGTGTCTGCCTCTCTAAGCCAGACACTTGCCATTTTCCAGGGACGGCGAAACCAGCAGCCTCTAAAGAGTGGTCCGTGGATGGAGTTTTCGGAATAGCGATTTTTTTTCAGATTGAATTTGCGTGCCCTTTGGAGGGGTGTGCATTCTGCACTTACAGCTCACTCTCCCTGTTATTTGACAAAGGCTAGTTTCCCACATCTGTCTTATCTGTCTGGCCCCGGAGGTATCTGAGTTTGCACCTCCTGTGGAAGGTGGCACACAGGCTCTTCGTTTTCCCTCCAGGGTCACAGGGACCTTGCCTCCTGTGCCATCCTTGCGCTCCAAGGAAGGCATTCTTCTGTTCTCTTCTGGTCCTTTCTGCCACTTCTCTCATAGGCCAAAAGGTCTAACGTCACCATGAGCGGTGGGTAGGTGCTGTAACCTTCCGCACTCCATATTTGCAAGAGAAGAATGATCACGCCTCAAATGCAGTGGGTATGGGGCTCCGTCCAGTGTGTAGCAGGGGCTGCTGTGCCAAGATGTCCATCAAGGCAAGAAATAAAACACGTGTTCAAGGGAAGCCGGCCAGTCCAAGGGGGGGAAGGCGGGGGCTGAGGGTCGAGGTAGGGGCCAGGGACATGACAAGGGTGAAAAAAGGATGTTGATGGGTATGACTTGAAAAGACACAGAGAGGCAATGAGCCTGAGCTTCCAGCTGGGCTGTGCCAGACAGCTGGGCTGCTGACAGCCTGTCCCCTGCCCTCTCCCTCAGTCCTCCCTCAGGGCAGGGAGGTTGGTGCCCAGAGCTTTGACAGGTGCAGGAGAGGGGCAAGCAATGCTGGAGTTAGAGGAGAGAGCTGGTACTTTTTTTTGGCTCATTGGCAGTCAACACATGATGAGTCTTGAGCTTAATGAATAAGGCAGACTAGCACTTCTCGTGCAACTAAAAGCCATTCATGGGCTCCCTCCTCCTGAAGGGACCCATCAAAAGGAAGCAGTGGGCAATGGGAACAAATCGTAGGCCCTCTTGTCTTCTTGTCCTTGCATGTTTCTTCCCCCAGCGTTGCATTTTTTTACCTGCATTAGCAGCGTGCCTCCAATAAAGCCATCGTGGAGATAATCAGCTTTGTTCTCTATGCAGACGTTCTGGCTTAGGGCTGAACACGGACTAATGCCCATAGCAGGAAAGAACAATGATGACATTCATGAGTCAGCGTTAGTTCAGTACTGCTGCTGTCGAGGCTGATTATTTGTTGCTTTTAAGAGAGATGCTTTGCCTGCAGCAAAAGCGCCAGCACCCACGGGTAAAGGCAATGCATGTGAATTTGCCCCGGTGTGTTTGAAGTCTACATCTTGCATTTCTTGGCAGTCTAGGCAGTAAGACTGGGGTGGGGGGGGGGAATCAACTGCAGCGCAGCCACATCTGCTGGCGAGGCAGGTGCCCAGCCCTGCCTGCATCAGCAGCAGCCTGTACCTTCCTGCTCCGTCTCAGCCGCACCAAGAAGGCTGTTCAGAGTTGAGGCAGAGAACGAACTGGTCTGGAGTCTGCAGGTTCTCAGTTCTGGGAGGAACCATTCAGGAGGCATCCAGCAGCACCAATAGGGAGAATCATTCCTGACCTTGCAAAACAGAGTTTTTACTGGTGCAACCTTTCTAAGAACAATTTTGCACCATGTGTCAGATGCATTCACGATGTCAGGACCCTTTGATCCTTTAATCTAGTGTCTACTAGGTAGAAAAATTCAGAGCTCCTTGGAAGGTATGGTGAGAGGCAGGGACTGAATAAGGCTCAGTGTCCTTCTTGGTGAAAATGACCTCTTGCTTCTCACAAGCGGAAGCTGTTGGAAGCACAGCCAACCCTTTGACATGGGTGCTTCATGAGAACTCCCTGTAGCAAAAAATAAAAATAATTATTTGTCCAAGCTGGGCTTCAAAGAGAGCTTTAGCAATTCGATTTTATAATTGTTCGTCCTGGTTATGGACAACCTCTGGTATGAAACTCACACATTCAATAGATGAAATAAGTATTCATCAAAACTGCCCTTTCAGTACTCTAGTCAGGTTAGAAAAACAAAGATAGCGGCAAAAATCAATACAGCTTGTTCCATTTCGATAGATGCCCCAGAACAGCATGTTCATCAACGGACATGCATACACTCAGCGGTGTTCACGAGCGTCTCCCTTTTGCAGAGTGAAACACTGAAGCAGAAGAATGTTAGTTGGTTCCTGGGGGCCCAGAGCAAGCAAAAGAACATCGGAAAAGAGACGGAAATCAAGGCCTCCTCTGCTCCATCTCCTGGCCAGCAGCTGTTTGTCAGGAGTTTACATTCTGTAGGGCCTGGAGAAACTTGAGCAATTAGAAACAAAAGCCTTCTATCCATCCGTAGCATTCCCCGGGCCTAGCTGGGTTTGCAGCTTGTAATGTGTTATTTATTTTTGGTTTTAATTGCTGGCAGTCCCAGAAACATTAGTGTTATATATAGTGCTGGGCTCAGCAGGAGTAATTAAAAGGCGGGGGCCCTCATGGTCGGTAGTAAAATACCAAGTGCAGGCTGTTTAAGAAAAATGTGCCATTGATTTGCCATCAGCAAAACACAGGGTGGTAGGGAAAGGACAGAGGAGTGATGCCAGGCAGAAAAATCACCCCGAACAGAAAAGGTTTATACACAGGCCAATGTGGACTGAGTTTTAGGAAAAATATAACTGATTCGGATCAAACTTCTAAGCAGCACCCTAGCTAGAAAGAACCAATGTGTATTGAATGCAATGCCGGCACTTAAATCTGCATAGTTTCATTTAAAGCTCATGACACCTCTCCAGGCTGGTGTTCCCATTCTTCTCCATCTTCATTGCGCAGGGCACAAAACCAGGGTCTAGAGGGGACAGCCCTACCGTGCTCAGAAAGAAGACACAGCACAACATTTTTATGGACCCTCTCTGGGAGATGGATCATGGGTGAATTTTTTCTTCTTCTACTTTTGCTCTGATGCTTTGGGAGAGAGATGGGCAGAGAGAAGGGACACAAGATAGTCAGGGTGACAGAAGAATAGGAGCTTGTGTAGAGATCTAGAAATAAGGGGGAAGAACTGGTACACACTAAATGTATTGCCTCCTATGGTTATTACTCGTTTTCACAGATGTGGAGAATGAGGCTCACGAGTTTAAAAGGAGCTTTTCTATAGCACGTGAAATGTGATCCCAGTTATGTACCAATAATGCATATATTAATACGAACATATGTGATACAGTCCTGTTTATGCAAAACCCGACTCCCAGCACTAAAGCAAAGTAGGAGGGGCTGACCCATATCCCTCACTTAGAAGTATTTTGTGGCTTCCCACACTTTATTTTGAACAATTTTCAACCACACAGGAATGTGGAGAGCACATAGTAGAACAGTTCGCTGTATCTGTTGTTATAAAAGACCTTCATTAGATAAACATCATAATAATATTTACATGCTAAGTATCACGTGGAGCAGGTACTTGTCTAAGTGCACTCTGTGCGCTCAGTTAATCCTCCTCCAAACTCTGTGAGGTTACTATCATTATCCTCACTTTATAGGGGAGGTACCTGAGGTACAAATTGCTTAAGAAACTTGCTCAAGCTTTCATGACTAAGAAAGGATGGGGCATGAATTGCAAGGCAGACAGCCTGGTTGCAGAGCAAGGTTCTTGGTCTCCCCACTCTATTGGTTATGAACAATTATTAATGATCTTTCCAGGATCATGAATATTAGCATCTCAGGGAGCTGGAAACAGGGCAGCCTGGTGGGCTTGCCCAAGGGTGACAAAGCTCTCCAAGGAAGTCCAGGTAATGCCCCAGGGAAAGCAATGGGTTAATGATGAGTAGAGGCCCAGGTCATTTTGGAAGCCAGAGGCATCCTGTCAATGGACTTTTCAGGAGCAAATACACAGGAAAGAGTCTAGGAAGGAGCCAAGAAAGGCCACCATTCCCTGAAACAGAGCCACTGCTTATAATGGAACAGGCTGTGACCTGTGCAAGGACAACGGCTGAGGGGTGAGTGGGACTGATGTCCACTCCGAGCTCTGTTTGCCAAAGAACCAGAGGCTCCCCAAGCTGTGGACCCTTGGAGCTCTCCCTACCCTGAGGAGTACCTTTTCTAATTTGCATAATGGAATTCTACAGACTAGCCCTTGGCCCAGATACACCAAGCAGAGTGGGGTGTTCCCCTGGAACTCACAAAGATGCCCAAGGCCTAGGAATTCTCCCTCCTTGATGTTGGCTCTTTGGCTCAATCCATCTCTAATGGTTGCTTAAGTACCTGGCCCGGGGCCAGTGATGGATTCCTAACTAGAGCTGCTGAAACAATGGCCGAGCTAAAGAGAAAGGGACTTAAATTGGCCTGGAATTTAAAAATCTCTATCATATGTTGGGTCTCTCTAGATTTTGGTGGCCCATGGAAAAAGCCCACATAGCAAGCTTAGAGTCTGCTCTGCCTGGGTTAAATTGATTCCAAGATGTGGAAGGAGGTACCCATTAAGATGTTAGCACCACCTTGGTGCATCGGCAAAACATGAATCAAATGTGCAGGCTGTCACATGTAAGGGAACAGGTCTCCCTGAGAAGCTCAAGAAATAGCTGGGGTACATATTGGTAGTCAGAGCATGTCAAAGGCCAGTTGTCCCAACAACTTGGGAGAATGGAGACCAGGATTTTAGAAGGCTGGGTGTACCACCCACTCCTGGCCCATGAGTTCTGTGTCTCTTTCATCTTTGTGTCCTTTGCTCCTCTTCATTTTCCAGCCAATGTCTAGCAAGGTGCATGGCACAGACAGGGACTCCCTCACTGTTTGCTGCCTGGGCTGCCTGTTGATTGCTGGTCTGTAACAGTTCTGGAGGGCTCCATTGTGCTGGGGCCTTCCCTGGGCCAGCCCCAGCAAGTGAGGGGAAGGAACGCGAAGAGCGTTGCCCACAACTAAGTCTTTGAGGCTTGTCAATCTGGGTCCCTTAACAGCCCAGTGGGGAAAAGCAAATGCAATTTCTCCTCTCGGTTTGCCTCAAATGCATTACAAATTGGAATCACTTCATGTCCGAATGCTCATTAGAAAATGTTTCTGAAAGGCAGTGCAGCCCATTAAGGCTCATTCTGAAGAGTGATTTTATGTTCATCACATTTGTGTCTATATTTGTTAAAGATCAAGTTCAATTTTTGAAATTGCCAGATGTCTTGGCTCAGCTACAGATCTAAGCCAGAACTCTTGGGGGATGCCCCACTCGGTAATAATAAAGTTTCCTTCCCCTTCTGAATGCCTGACATTTTAGCCAAGGGAATCGTTATTGCTGCTTAAAAACCAGAATTGCAGATTGAATTAATTTCATCGAAATCATTTTCTGTAAAATGACTGATCTCAGATTTCAGTGAATTTAATTGATCTCAGCTGTTTCATTTGGTACCCATTGGTAACAGGGTAACTTGCCGGATGTAAATTCTTGGGTTTATCTCTGGAATTCTCTTCTTCTTCCTTCTTCTCCCCTCCCTTCCTCTTCTTCATCATTTTCAATCACAGGCACTTTAATCCTGAGTGGTACATTTTAGAGATCTGATCTTTAACACAAACTAACATGGTGTATTATGATCTCCAGTTTGCTAGGGGGAAACTAAAGCAAAGTTAAGAAATGAGGCCAAGTCCTCCTGATGTCCAAAAACTCCACACCTCTATTGTAATGGGCCAGGTCAAATTGTCTGAGGCCACGGCCAACGGGTGTCTGGGGATTAAGCTGGAGCGGGTGGGTGGCTCCTTGGAGTGGCCAGATGCGAATGAAGCCAAGAGGATAAGTGGAAATTGTGTGCAAGAAATAGTTCTGAGGGTCAGAAATACAGAGACCTAATGCGTGCTCAGGACCCATGTTAAGTGAGGCCCTGGGGAAGCGTTACTGAGCCACGAAAGGTCAAAAGACAAATACAGCACAGGAAGGGAGAGGGCTGCAAGGAACAATGGGAGGATATCGCCATCTGAGGACAGATGTTGGGCTACAATAGTGCTGGGGTGTCCACAGTTCTCTTCTGAGTCCTGGTCCTGATGACGGGTCTGCCTGGGTTAAACATTCTTGCTAGATGCAGTGGCATCACAATGATAGCATTTAGAATAGAAAGGAGACTTCAGGCCTTTAGAGTTTTGTTTCTATAGAGCAGTCATAAGATACAGTATACATTACCTGGTCTCCAATATTTCAGTTGGTGGATGCCTTTATTCGCTATTAGCAGTTGGTCAGAGAAATTGCTCCAGGAAGGTAAGCCCAGAAGCCTTTGAATCCAACCAACCAAATAAATGAACAAACAAATGAACAAGGAAAGGAATAAGCAATATTGCAAGTTTTGTAGCTTACAGGAATTCTAAAGATCGTAGAGCTTAGTTAGACCTTTAGAAATTACTTCTTCCAATTAAGCTCATTTTAACCAACAAAAGTAACAAACCCCAGAGACCCAGTGATGCCAGCTGGTTGATGATGCTTCCGGGACGCCTGACCAGTTTTCCCGCCTATTTTAGATTTCTTGACTGCTGCCTCTTTTAATGAAGTTTTATCTTTTACCATGTTTACATTCTGATGTAATATACATCCAAACTCTCAGTGGAAATAGTCTTTAGAAGCTCTGTACATTTAGAACATCATATTTTGCAACTGCCTGTGTTGTAGGCAGAATGATTCTTTATACTCTTTTATTTTTTATTTTTTTAACATCTTTATTGGAGTATAATTGTTTTACAATGGTGTGTTAGTTTCTGCTTTATAACAAAGTGAATCATCTATACACATACATATATCCCCATATCCCCTCCCATCCTCCCTATCCCACCCCTATAGGGGGTCACAAAGCACGGAGCTGATCTCCCTGTGTTATGTGGCTGCTTCCCACTAGCTATCTATTTTACATTGGGTAGTAGAGGCACGGTCTTAAAGAAGGCTGGCCCTTTCCTAGATAGGTGAGCTATGGGTGATTTTCTTAACCTTTAGCCACTGCAAAATAAGGAAACAGTAGTGCCCACATATTAGTGTTTGGGGGAGGTTTAAATGTAAAACACACACAAAAGCCCTCGGCTCTGTGTCTGGTACATAATAACAGTTTAAATGTATTGAGTAGTTCGTGTTACTCTTTGTTCCCTGGAGAAATTCAAATTTAAGGATTTAAGGTTGTTAGTGAGGATATCCAAAAATTATCTCAAAGTGGTTTCCTGAAGATAAAGACACAGTAACACCTGTTCATGACTTGCTACCTGCATAACTTGAAGCTAATTTCTTATTCTGTTTTCTCAACTGTATAACAAGGAAGATGCTTTCTCCATTTCTTGGGAAGTTTTAGTAAGGCCAAAGCGTACCCTAGGTACTCAAAAATTCCCTTCCATCTCCTACCTCCTAAACCTCCCCAAATCACTCCCCAGGTGTTATTTGTTACTTTTATGACCTGGAAGTTTCCCCTCCTAGAAATGATTCCAGGACAGCCCTGCTGGTCCAGCTCATCATCCCTTGCATCTTGGGCAGGCCTGGGTGGTTCTGCTCTGGTCTGGTCCAGGACCAACTACTGTGGGGAGACCCCGGGAAAGCATTGTTATCCCATTGCTGGACGAGAGTGGGCCTTGGGCCTTGGGTAGATGGGGTAGACAGGGCCGGCCTCACAGGCATGCAAAACGTGCAATCTCACAGGGGCCAGAGAGGGCTTCCACTTGGTTTAACACTCTGCTGATGCTGTCTTGAAATTCTTAACTATTTAAAATTTGTATTAAATTCTCAATAATTTTTGAATAAGGGACCCCACATTTTCATTTTGCACTGGACCCAACAGATTATGTAGCCAGTCCTGGGGGTAGGCATGATGTGAAGACTTGGTGAGGCTGAATTTATTGATCTCTCCATGCTTGAATAGCCTAAGCCTGAGGACAGGATTTGTTGGTGGGTCGGGCAATGAGAGGAAGGATGCTTTGGAATCCACGGCAGAGGATGTGCCTTGGTGGCCCTAGCAGGGAACACTGGCCTGATTGTTCTTTTATACGGACTTATTTTTTTGGAGCCGAGACTCAGGGGATCAGAGTTCCTCTTGGAAGGGGCTTGTAGAAAACATGGAAGGAGGCAGATTCTTCAGCCACGAGGACAGCTGGGTGTTCATAACACCTGGCCCCATGTTCTTGGGAGCAACTGAAAATATTTCCCTTAGGAAGATTTGATTATGGTCAACTCAGGCACAAAGCAGCTTCCCAGTTTAGGGCCCCCATGGTTTCTTGAACCTGGACAGGTTACAGATCTAAGGCTTATCACAGGAGCCAAGGGAGCTTGGCCATGAGTCAGGTTTGGGATGCTGATGGGTACTCTAGGAGCCTTGCACACTGCAGCCCTTCATACTCCAAATTCCTGTTGCACGTGGGTCTGTGAGCCTGGGGGGACTCCCTGGGCCCACTGGGCATGCTGAGTCATCATCTGTAAAGACTCTGCAAGGCTGCGTTTACTGATCACTCCCTCTTTGAATGGCCCAAGGAGATGACAGATTCCTGTCTTTCCTCAACAAGGCAGCTCCTGGGAGGCAGTTCCTCCTTCCTTGAAGGGACTTGTCTGCCTTTGATCTCATTCCTGCAGCCACTATCGGCAAACTACACATCTTTTCCTCCTGTTCGAGAGTCTTAGTCTTGGAGCAAGATGATGTTATGAGAGAGCTATTGCAGAGATAGATCTTTATGTCTGAAAGCATGGTGTATTTAAATGCAATCAGCTATGCCAACCAGATGGATCTTTCAAATCAGATTTGTTGGAGGGGGATGTGTGTGTGCACAGAATGATGTTCCCTTGACGAGTGGCTTTAGTGAAATTTCTTTATTGAGTTATTTAACCTGGCATATTTAAAATATATAGTTTCATTTACAAGAAAAATGAATTTATATTCCCTTCCTTGAGAAACCTTTTATTATTCCATGGGATAAAAATCCATCTGTATAGCAGAGTGTGGTGACAAAAGGATTACTAGTGGACAAAAAGGGGTCTTTACCAGGATTTCTCAACAGGTGGGCTTTGCAATGAAGTGAGGATAAAAAAATAATACTAATTACACAAGTGTGCCACAGATATACATATTTGTGTATGTGGCGGGGGGATAATCAAACAACACAGAACTCAGAGAGTAAAGCAGTTTGGTCTGTGTTCTTTTCGACCATTTGATATTTGTTTTCCTGTATGGCGGACGTAAATCTAACCACATGAATGCAGATGTAGAAGAAATATCATCTTTTCACATTCCGTAACTCAGGGTAATATCTGATTCGAACCCCTTGCTCTGTCAAGCTGGCAGAAAATTTAATTGCCATTGCTGTGGGCCAACTGGTGGGTTTTATGTAGATCTAAGGCATGGCAGGTGGCCGTGGGATTTTGGTCATTGGCCCCCATGTGTTACTTCTCAGAGGTCCCTTGTCCCTGCCCTCATGGTCTCCCTAAATTATGGCTCCCTCTGTTGCCCTCCACTCTACTCAGGGCTGGAAATTCTGCAAAGGTGCCAGAATCAGAGCCTAAGGACCAGTCCATCCTGCTGCCTCTCCAAGTTTCGGCTGCATCCCTAGCAGGACTGCTGAAGCTCGGGACCTGGTTCCCAGTCCAGACCCCTCAGACTTCTCTCTTCCTCCTCAGCCTGGGGGAAGTGTCCTTTCTCTAGCTTTTTACCGTTGAGAGACTTTTGCTTTCCCCTGCTCCAAGACCCCACAGCGTTTCCTCAATGAGGTATGATCAGTCTTTTACACAATAAAAACGATCCTTGGACTACCCGTGACTTCCGTTTCTGCCCTGGCTCTCAAATCCCTGGCTCTAGGAATTACAGAGTTTAGCTACCAGTTTGGATAGGAAGAAAAAGAGATGAGGGAATCTAGGGAAAACACATAAATTATCCACACATTTCTGTTCTCATTTGATATGTACATAGCCTCCCCTAAACCTGTTTCTCCCATGGTTTTTCCCCACCTCAGTTAATGGCCACTTCTTTCTTTCATGGGCTTTGCGAAAAGAAAAGCTCATTTTCTATGCTTCATACTCACTCCTTTGCAAAATCCTGTTGGCTTGACCTTCAAAATGCAGCCAGAATTCAACCAGTTCCCAGTTACCCTATCATCCCGATCCAAGTCACCAGCGTTTCTTACAGGGTCATTTTATTAGCCTCCTAAATTGTCTCCCAGCTTCCATTTCTGCTCCCCAGCAATCTGTCCTCAACACAGCATCTGGAGTGGCCCGGATGAGACTGAACTCAGATCCCATTATGCTTCGCCCAGCGCTCCAGTGGCTTGTTGGCTCATTCAGGGTGAAAGGTCAGACTGGCCTCTGAAGCTCCATGTGAAGTGGCCCCACCACCTCTCTGTGCCTTTCTTTCTGCTCCCCTCTTTCCTCACTCTGCCCCACCCCAGGCACTGTGCCCTTGGCAATGGCTACTCCCCTGGCCTGGAATGCGCTCCCTCCAGATGGCCACACCAACCTCACCTCTTTCAGGTCTCTGCTCTCTCTGTCATGCTATTTAAATGGCAGTGTGCCCCCCGCCTTATTTTTATTTTTCTCCAGACTCCTCACCATCATCTGATATATGGCATGTCCTACTTGCTTATTTGCTTCACGTCTGCCTCTTCCTACTATAATGGAAACTCTGGGAGGGTAAAGACTTGCTATTTTGTTCACTGTGGATTCTCTAAAACTCAGGACATTGCCTGGCACATGATAGGAGCCGACAGATAATTGTTGACTGGTTGACTGACTGAATGAATGATTGTACAGAGATACAGTATTTTCTGCCTCTGTGTTTTACAAAAACTCCATCATACCACAGCAATGTTTCTACAACTTGCTATTTTTTTCTGTTTAATAATAGATTTTAATGGTCTTTCCATGAAAGTACATAAAGAAACACACCATTTTCTTTTAATGGCTGCAGTAGGATTCCACAGTACAGCTATAACAAAATGTGTTCAACCAGTCTCTTACTGATGGACTCGTTTGCAATTTTTCTCCATTACTAACAATGCTGACTCTTTGTGCATTCAGAATATTTCTCTAGGATAAACACCCAGAAGTAGAATTGCTTGGGGAAAGAAGTGAAGCAAATTTTGACAACCTCATTTGCATTTCTATGCTGTTTCCCCTCCTAGGTAAGAATGTTTATAATCCTGTATTTTCTTTTTCCTCCCTGCTTTTTTTTTTTTTTTTTTAATCCCTTACCCTGGGTAGGAAGAAAATTTCAGTACTTTGCTGGTAGCAGTACAACAGGTGAGAACACACTATTTTCAGCTGCTATATACATGTGAGCCATGGGTTGGAGTTTTTGCAGACTCAGCTGGGATGGATTTTCTCCTTCTCTCCACTCCTTTGGCATTTAAAATCTGTCCTGCCCAAATTGGGGCTTGATTGTACATTCTCTCATATTGTTCCACGGAATGAATCTTACTCCTCAGCTAGATGGTTAACTCTTTGATGGTGGAAGCTGTGTCTGTTAGTCCTGTGGATTTCTGTAATCCCCTCTGGGTTCGAAAGTGTTCATTGGATGCCGAAACGGTTGTGTCTTCAATGCCAATAAACCTGTGGATTCCAGAGTAGTTGGAGCTTTCAGAGTGGCCACTGTGTTTGAGCAGAGCCTTGAGAGAAGAATGGAAAGTTTCCAGATAGAAGATTAAGGAAGAATGTTCCAGAGAGAGGAAAAAGAATATGCACAGCTGTGGAATTGTGAACAGGCATGGTGGGGTTGGGGAAACCACAAGTGATGCTCCAGGATGAGAAATTAGGTGACAGGTAAGGGATGGGTCAGGAATGAGGTGGGAAGAGTTGATGGAGGTATGTTTCTGAAGAGCTGTGATGCCTGGAGACATTAGTGAGGATGCTTTGGATTCCAAGTGCCAGGAGCCCAGTGCCCCTGGCTGAAGTCAAATGGAGAAGTCATCTGCTCCTACAATCCGGAACGACTGGAAAATAACTGGAATATCTGGATGCTGGGGGCCCAGGCCACTGAAGCCCTCTCTCCGTCTCACACCATCTTCCCAGCTTTACGCTCATCACATAAGAGCTCTGTCTCTTCTCAGATTCAGGCAAATGAGTCACAGAGAAAGAATTAACCTTGGACCACGGTCCTCCTGCTTTGATCATTGTCCGAGGAGGGGGGTGGAGTCAGGAAACTTTTATTCAAGCCACACCTTTTTTTTTTTGGAGAAGGAGAAGGTCTTCAAATCAAAGAGAACAAAGAATGCAGCCCATGGAGCATCCTAGTTTTATATTTGCTGCAGTTGATGATTAAAAGATTTGGCTTTTTGTCAACGTTTTGAAATGAAGATGTAGAAGGACCTGAGTTCATACTGTTCCCTAGTGAGTCCAAGCAGCTCTAGTCACCAAGATTTGGCAGGGATGAAGCAATTCATGAAAGAGAAGCTCCTCACTTTCCAAATCTTTTAAAATTGAAACCCATTCTGTGTCAATTTCAGATTATGAAGAACCATTGCTGCCTCCACAACACACCTTAAGTCTTTTCTCCTGCAAGAAGGCCCCAAGCCATTCTGCTCCCCTCAGGCATGCTATTTTTGATGTAATAACTCGGTATTTTTGTCTTCTTTAGAAAGCTAAGTAAGGGCAGACTCTCTGCACTTTATTTCTTTGACCTCCTCTCTCTGGTACCTAGTTTTGTAAATGCAAGGATGATTGAATGCCTCTCTTGGGAAAACATGGGACTGCTCTCCTAAAAAATGCAGGAGGGGCATAATTCTTGATTATTTGATCTTGAGATAGAAAAACAAACAAAAAAAAAACACCAGTATACTGACAAGGAAGGTGCTGAAATCACCCTTTAATGAGTAATATAATCTTGTAGGTTTGGAAAGAGCACCAGAGTATTCAAAGGTCTTGGACTGCCGTAATCTCATTTTGTCCTAATTAACAATCTTGGGTGGGAAGCAGAGAGCTCTCGTCCGTATTTAGTAGACCAGGCAGCCCCTGAGAATTGCTCGGGCACCTTGGAAATCGTTTACTTCTATCATTTCCCTTTTACATTTGACCTTCTCAAAAGCTGATTAAATGCCCCAAAGCATCACAGCTACTTAGTGACAAAACCAATGCAGGAACCCAGGTTCCTACACTCACATCCAAGGTACTGCATCACAGAATGCTGCGTCTTCGCCAGTGTCTCGAGTCAGAAGTCGATATGTCATAAAAGACCTTCGTCTCTGGCAGGGCAGAGGTGCACAAGGAGGCAGGAGGGGGGACAGTGGTGGCGACACAGCTGCCAGCCGCTGAGTTCAAGTAAAAATCAAAGACGCAGATGTAGAGAATGGACTTGAGAACACGGGGAGGGGGAAGGGTAAGCTGGGATGAAGTGAGAGAGTGGCATGGACATATATATAATACCAAATGTAAAATAGATAACTAGTGGGAAGCAGCCGCATAGCGCAGGGAGATCAGCTCGGTGCTTTGTGACCACCTAGAGGGCTGGGATAGGGAGGGTGGGAGGGAGACACAAGAGGGAGGGGATATGGGGATATATGTATACACATAGCTGATTCACTTTGTTACACAGCAGAAACTAACACACCATTGTAAAGCAATTATACTCCAATAAAGATGTTTAAAAAAGAAAAGTGACAGCGGAGAACATAACGAAGTATATAAACCTGGATAAAGCAGTGCAATGGGTAATAAAAAGTGAAATTGGGTGGAGGGGGAGACGGAAGGGAGGCGGGAGGAGTGAGCGGGCCATCTCACAGAAGTCATTAAAGGAGTTTTCACGTGCTCTTGGCGGGAGCCCACGGTCTCTCCTGTCTCTCCAGTTTAAGGCTTAGTGTGTTGGACTTCCTGCTGTTTTCACAAAGCTCTCCGTGCCGTCAGGATTGGGACTAACACCCGATTTCATACTAGGGGTCGTGTAGACATTACTTGAGGTCAAGGTTACTGCCAAGTTGTCTGAACTTGCTGTACCTCCCAAGGAGACCCCAAGGTGTCACCCACCCTGGGCCTCTCTGGAACCCCGGGCATTTTCTGTGACATTAATTAGCACCAGCACACTGGGTTTGAATTTCTTGGATGCCTCAAATTTGGTACCACACAGAGTTCAACCAAAGGGCCATTTTTCAATAGTTATTTGTAATGTTATTTTAGAGGGGGGTTAGAAATAATCTTTAACCCGGAGACAAAGAGCTTGCACATAAATCTTCCTAAGCAAACCCGTGTAAAGTACTGATACACTTTATAAGCTGTAAACTCGGCTTTTATTAGCCATTTATGAGCCATTTTTTATGATGCAAGTTTAATATTAAACTATAAAGTTCACAACACACTTATAAAGACAGATAGACTCATTCACTTTATAATTCTTGACGTGGATGCCTGACAAAAGCCAACCATATCATGTCATTTCAGGAAACTGGCCCAGTTGGGACTTTGAAAACTGGTGTAGGATGAGGTCTGGGAATTGACAGGCACTGGGGTATGTCAGAGGCAGGAGTGGGAGGGAACCATCAACCGCAGCCATAAAAATAAATGCACAAGCTGGGAGGTAATTTTTCTTCTGACTTTTCTGGAGCGTGGGGCCTTTATAGCCATTTAGGAAGGGAGAATTCTCTAGAGTAGCAATTCTTTTTTAGAGCAGCAGCAATATATTGCCGTTTGATTTTGTGCAACCTACCTTCTTCCTCATAGATCAGCATGGCTGGTATTTTTTTATTCAGTGTGATGAAAATTAAATTTGTCCTGTGGGAGCTCAAGGCCATGTCACTAAAATAATAGCAGATAACCAGGAGTGTGATTGCAAAGTTTATTTTCCCTGGGAAGGAAATATTTGGTGTATGGAAAGTGGATGGCCTTCGGTGCACCTCATGCTGAATACATGAATTATCAGTGGGGGATTATTCTAATCACAAGCCACACACTGTGTTAGATCTCCAGCTTTCTGTCTTTGAACCAGACTTTTGAATGGTAGAAGGTTTCTCTGGAGGGGTGGGGTGGGGTGGGGCACACTAGAAAGGATCAAAGACTCAAAATAACGCCAAAACCAATCAACGGTAATTCATGGTACTATCGATGCTAGAGAACCACAGTATCCCCCTGGGCTGTAGAAGCATCCCCAGTGACCCCACAATACAGTTGGTTGGCCCTTCTCTGCTGGGTGACCTTGTGACAACAGTTTATTCCTCCAACCTTTCTCTTGAGAAAAATTTTCACATATTCCAGTACTTAGCCCTGCATTTTTTTCCTAACTAAAAAGATTAATTAATTAATCCATTTATTCTTGAGCCTATACTATATGCCAGATTATTGTCTAGGCACAGGAGATACACTGAGGAACTTCAATTTTTTCTTTGTCACCATTTTCTAGAAACCTTCACTCACATAAGGTTGTACTCTACCCTACCCAGTGCCAAACTCTCCATTTAGCTCCGTTCTCCCTCCAGAAGATTACTATAATGGTTCACGTAGTCACTTGTGGGAAAACTTAAGTCATTATTTCCTTCCTTCTGCTTGCTCTGGGTTTAGTTTCCTGTTTTTTTGTCCAGTGTCATAAGTTAGATCAGGTTATTGATTTGACATTTTAAGTCTTTTGTAATGTACACATTTATAGCGATACATTTTCCTCTAACTAAGCACTGCTTTGGCTTCATCCATAAATTTTGGTATGTCATGTCTTTATTTTCATTCATCTTAAAGTATTCTGTAATTTCCCTTGTCTTTGACCCATTGGCTGTTTAGGAGAGTGTTGTTTAATATCCATATACTTATAAACTTCTAAAATTTCTTTTTGTTATTAATTCCTAATTCAATTGTGATTAAATAATATATTTTATACAATTTTAATCCTTATAAATTGATTGAGGCTTGATTTCTGGCCAAGCATATGGCCTATCTTGGAGCATGTTTCATGTGCAGTTAAGAAGAATGTGTATCTGCAGTTGGTGGGTAGAATGTTCTATAAAACCTGTTAGGTCTAGTTGGTTTATAGTGTTGCTCAAATCCTTCTATTTCCTTGTTGATCTTCTGCCTAGTTGTTGTAGCCAATACTGAAAATGGGAATGTTGATGTCTCCAACTATTATGGTTGAATTGTCCATCTCTCCCTTCAATTCTGTCAGTTTTTGTTCCATGTATTTTGGGGCTCAGTTGTTAGGTACATATGTGTTTATAATTGTTATATCTTCCTGATGGATGGACTTTTGTCTGAGATTAGAATAGCTACTCCAACTTTCTATGATTATTGTTTGAATGATATATCTTTTTTTCCCATCCTTTTACTTTCATCCTGTTTGTATCTTTGAATCTAAAGTGTGTCACATAAAGGTAGAATATTATTGGATCTTGTTTATTCAATCTGACAATCTCTGCCTTTATGTTGGATTGTTCAATCCAGTCATACTTAATGTTATTATTGATGCAACTTGACTTATGCCTGCCATTATAGTTTTTGTTTTCTATGTCTCATGTCTCGTGTTCATTCTTTTCTTCCTTCTTTAGTGCTTTCATTTCCCTTACGTGAATATTTTTAGTGTAACATTTTAATTCATTCAATTATTTTTTAAACAACATATTTGTTTAGTGGTTGCTCTAACAGTGTACGTTTTAAGTTGTCAGACGCTACTTCAGATTTTACTAACAATTCCAATGCTGTATAGAAATATTACTCCTATATAGCTCTATTCCCTCTTCTGTACTATAGTTGTACATGTATATTACATCTATATATGTTATAAGCCTAAGAATTCATTGTCGTAATTATTACTTTATATAATCTTTTTACCATATGATGTCACTTATATGTGGAATCTAAAATATGACACAAATGAACTTATCTATGAAACAGAAACAGACTCACAGACATGGAGAATAGACTTGTGGTTGCCAAGGGGGAGGGGGGGTGGGGGAGGGATGGACTGGGAGTCCGGGATTAACAGATGCAAACTATTATATACAGAGGGGATAAACAACAGGGTCCTACTGTATAGCACAGGGAACTATATTCAAAATCCTGTGATAAACCATAATGGAAAAGAATATGAAAAAAAAAAAAAATATATATATATATATATATAGTGTGTGTGTGTGTGTGTGTGTGTGTGTGTGTGTGTGTGTAACTGAATCACCTTGCTGTACACCAGAAACTAACACAACATTGAAAATCAACTATACTTCTATAAAATAAATTTTTAAAAAATAAAAATATACAAATTTTTATCTCAAAATACAAAAAAATCTTAAAGATGATGAGAGAAGAAATAAAAGCACAAGCAGTATATATATATCTATATAATTTATTATGTTAATCTTCATATTTACAATTTTGGTTCTCTTCCTATGTCTTGTAGATTTGACTTACTATCTAGTGTCATTTTCTTACTCCAGTACAGCTTTATTCCCACCCACCACTTTGGTGCTTTTGTTGGCTAATATATTACATTTTTATATGTTATGGGTCCAGCAGTACATTACAAGCATGGACCTAGAGTCTGTCATACAGAGTGAAGTGAGTCAGAAAGAGAAAAACAAATACCGTACTCTAACGTATATATATGGAATCTAAAAAAAAAAGGTACTGATGAACCTAGTGGCAGGGCAGGAATAAAGATGAATAAAGAATAAAGACATAGAGAATATACTTGAGGACACGGTGGGGAGGGAGAAGCTGGGGGGAAGTGAGAGTAGCATCAACATACATACACTAACAAATGTAAAATAGTTGGCTAGTGGGAAGCAGCCGCATAGCACAGGGAGATCAGCTCGGTGCTTTGTGACCACCTAGAGGGGTGGGATAGGGAGGGTGGGAGGGAGGCTCAAGAGGGAGGGGATATGGGGACATATGTATGCATATGCCTGATTCACTTTGTTGTACAACAGAAACAAACACAGTATTGTGAAGCAATTATACTCCAATAAAGATTTATTTTAAAAAATCAGGTAAGAGAAACGAGGAGAAGAAATATGCAAATTTTATAATTATTACCCACATGATTACCTTTACCAGTGCTCTTTGGTGTGTGTGTGTGTGGTGTGGGTGTGTGAATGTGGGTGAAATTACTATCTGGGATCACTTGCATTCAGTCTGAAGAACTTCCTTTAGATTTCTTAGAAGGCAGGTCCATTAGCAACAAATTCTCTGCTTTTTGTTTGCCTGGTAATGACTTTATTTAGTCTTCCTTTTAGAAAGATAGTTTAGTTGATATAAGATTCTTGTTTTGCACTTTTTTTTTCTTTTCTGTACTGGGAATATGTCATCTAAATGCCTTCTGACCTCCATCATTCTGATGAGAAGCCAGCTGTGAATTTTTGGGGGGTTCCTTTGTGTGTGATGAATCATTTTTTCTCTTGCTACTCTCAAAATTTTCTCTTTGTTTTTAAGTCTTTCCACCTTTTTACTATGATATTTCTGGGTGAGGATCACTTTGCAATTATCCTACTTGGAATTCATTAAGTTTCTAGAACGTGTAGTTTAATGTTTTTCTTCAGATTTTGGAAGTGTTCATTCATTATTTCTTTAAATATTTTTCTATTTCTTTATTGATATTTTTTATTTGATGAGATATTGTCATCATGTCTTCCTCACTTCTTTAAGCATGGTTTTCTTTGGTTCTTTGAACATATTTATGACAGTTGCTTTGAATCTTTTTCTGCTAATCCAATATCTGGGACCTCTCAAAGGCTGATTCTGTTAACTGCTTTATTTCTATGTACCCATCACACTTTCCTCTTTCTTTGCAAGTCTCATTTTTTGTTGTTGTTGAAAGCTAGACATTTTAGATAATACATTGTATCAACTTTAGATACTGATAACCCCATTCCCTCTCTAGGGCTTGTTAGTTTTGTTCTTTGTATGTTCATTTGTGGGGTTTTTTTGGTTTGTTTTATTTTTGGTTTCGGTCTTGGCTGGACTATTTCAGTGCAATCCATTCCCCACACAGTATATGGCCTCTGAGCTAATCTCAGTCACTGACATTTTAAAAATAAATAAATAAATTACATTTTCAATTTCTTATTTTTAATCATTTTAAGAAAAAACACCTCTTCTTTTAGATTACACATATATTATTTTTACCCAAGTTTGATCATCTTTTTGTTTGTTTAATATGTGTGTGAACTATTATTTTGAAGATGCAGAGGAATTGTGTGAAAGCTGAGTTGGAATAAATGACACCATTTCAGTGTCCTATTTCAGTTCTCACAGAGTCATTCTACTATTTTATTTAATAGTATGTTTTCATTAAACATTTCTTTTCCTCAAGGAGCATGTGGTTTAGCTTTAAAAGCTCTGCACCACCAGATGGAAAACCTGCTTTAAATTCTGTCTCTTGAGTTCACTGTGTGCCAGGGGCACTAGCTGATTTATCTGCAACATGGGCATGATCATATTTTCCCTTCCTGACTTAAAAGAATATTAGGTGTTTCAAGTGATGTTCACAATATACTTTGAAAGTATTGAAAAGATATTCACATGTAAGGCATTGTTGTGCTATTATTATTAATTAGGAAGGGTTAAATGCCAAAATGATGGCGGTCACGCTCCTGGATCCAAATGTAAACAAACACATTTTGGAGAAAATATCTGGCAAGAAAGATCACGGCTTCCATCAACAATTTGAATCCATACCCATGCCTATCAGTTCACAAACAAGCCATTTGTTCAGGTATTTGAGTTTCCAGCAGCTAAAACTCACCTTTTGTAAGAGAGGACATGTAGTGGAAAAACACACGCTTTAAAATTAGTAATTTGAAACTGAATCCTAATCCTCCTTATTTATTCTGTCTAATCTTGCCCCAGTTGCTTAATCTCTAAGAGTCTCAGTTTCAGCCTCAGCCAAATGGGTATCTTCTTTCATGGTGCTGTGGGACCCCTCATTATTCTGCAGTAGAGTCACTGCTCAGTTTTAACAATAGTTCTCATCTCTTCAGCATTTACCAAGACCCTTCTTCGTGAGATGATGCCTTTATTTTATTTTCAGGTTTCCCATAGTTCATGGCATATTTTGAATAAGAACTGTTTAGTAAAGACATCTGATCTGAGAGATTGGTTGAATTTTATTGCATTCTCCTGATATCTTCATTGTGCTTATGAGAATAACTGGCAGAGCTCTAAGGATATGGCATCCTGGAATGATAAGTATTGAAGAGAAAAATGTATATAGAATGGGGAACAATCAGGTGGGCGTACTGCAAGGGGTTCCCTTGACCATTGGAGATGACCTGGACATATTGGGCACTTGGAAGTAAGTCAGGGATGAACAAGAAGAATGGGACCATAAAGAGGCAAGACAAGACTACCAGAAACCTTTCTGAAAATGTGAGTTTTCTGATGTATTGTCCCAGCATTAAAAGTGAGCACAGAGAATCTGCACCAGTGGTCCCCTATCTTGTATGCCATCAAGAATACTGTTTTGTTACTTTTGCTCTGTAAATCACATCTTGAAAATTTTTATCTAGTAAGCACAGTACATTTAAGTAATATATGAGGTAATTTATTTTCTCATTTTTATTCATCTAAGATATATCCATCTGCCAAAGAGAATTTCTGGTCTTTCTGAGATAAAAAGCAAAAGACTTCTCCACAAATGCTCCCCTTTTCTCTTCCTTCCTACAGCACCCTCTCCCTCTCTTCTTTCTGAGTTTGCCTCCTTGATCCTCATCATGCCTCTATTTACAAACACACTGTGCAAGTGACAGACATTAAATTCCACTGTCTTCTACTTGTCTGCCACTGGCGAGTGGCGTGTGTTCTGTATCCACAGTGCAGTCAGCTGTGTTACTGCACCCATGAGGCTTGTGTTTTCTGTGGTGTCCAGGGACTGCTCACTGCTTGCTTCCCAATAAAAGCAATGTGTTCTACTTGCATTAACTAATTAGTGACACTGTCATTGAAATGGAAATTTTATGCTGTGCCTCTGAGAAGAAAAACAGAGTATAGGGATTTGGAGAGCAGTGTGCCTTCTTTTACATACATCATTATGCTGGAAGATATATATATATATATATATATATATATATATATATATATATTTTTTTTTTTTTTTTTTTTTTTGGTAAACTGGAGTTGCAATTTAATCTGCAGCTCTCCATAAGAAGCTGTATGTCCTTCATCAAATTTGGAATATTGACCATTTCTTCAAAATTTTTTTCTACCCCACTTGTTGTCTGCTCTCCTTTGGGGACTCCAGTTACACATATGTTAGACTGGTTTCCATTACTTAATAGGTTCCTGAAGCTCTGCTCGTTTTTTTTTTTTTTCAGTCTTTTTTCTCTTTGCTCTTCACATTGGATAATTTTGATTAAACTTTCTTCAAGTTCACATACTCTTTCTTGTGTCATTGGCATGCTGGTAAATCTATCTAGTGACTTTAAAATTTCAGACTTTGTACTTTTAATTTATAGACTTTCCATCTGGTTCTTTTTTATTATTTTTATTTGCCTATGGTCACTTCCTGTCTTTTTGTTCATCACCATCATGTTTTCTTTTACTTCACTGAGGATAGTTATAATAGCTGTTTTAAAATTCATTTTGCTAATTCTAATACCTGGGTTATGTTGGGGTTGACTATAGGTCATTTTTTTCCCCTGTGTGTTCCATTTTCTTGTTTCTTTGTATTTCAGATAATTTTTAATTATATCCTAGAAATTCTGAATATTCAGTTTGGAGATTTTGGATTCTTTTTCTCTAGTGAGTGTTTGTTTTGTTTTGTTGTGCAATTATCTTGGTTGGACTTGAGTTGTAATCTCTGTGTCTTGGTTGTTAATTCTGATCTCAGTTCAGATCTGTAGTATTTAGTTGAGTTGCTTTGTTTCTTTTCCCTGCATGCATGGTTTATGAGTTAGCCACAGTTATGGGAAGACAGAATTGTGGGATTTCTCTCTGGTATATTGTCTCTCTCTCTGGTGGCTACTGTTGACCCAGATTCAGTGGTTTCCCTGGACCACTGAAAGCTGTGGTTTTTCCATTGGTACCCCCACTCCCTCATGCTCCATGCTAACCATGTTTGATCTCAGGCTAAAAGTTTTGAAAATAACAAATAACTCCATACAACTCTCCTGTGGGCATGGACTCTCCAATGGAATACACTTGTTCCTGTATACTCTTCAGTGCCTTCAGGTGGCTATTTGTTTTGTATGATATCCACAGTTCATAGTTATTATCTGCAGGTGGGGTGGTCTGGTTGGATCTGATTAATTATGTTAATCAGCCATTATCTTCAATTAACATTTTTTTTTACATCAGGTTTGTGCTTGACAAGGCTATACTCAATTCCTGATAATGACCTTTTAATGATGATCTTTTCAAATTTTTGATAGTTACCATTGGCAAGAAAATGTATTCATACTGGTAGGTGATAAAAAATTTAAAACCGTTTTTACAACTATTCAAAATTTACAATAGTTAGAAGTGTATTTAAAGGAGCTAACAGCTTCTCTTTTTTTTTTTTTTTTTTGCACTGACAAATGTAATGTCGAAATTTCTTGTGATAATGCAAATGGGTTTCAAATCCAACAGAATGTTTTCATATCAAGTATTTCAAAATAATGATGATGCTCTAATTAGAAGAAAACACGTGCATTGTTAGCGCACTCACCCTGCAGCTAGCCTGGATGGCACTAAAAGGGCATGTTAGCTGCAAAAGCATCCAGTATGTGTGAAGGCAGAGACTCAGGGCCCCCTGGAGCCACTCTGCCAGGAACACCTGCTGATCTCTCAGCCTCTTCAACTCTAACTCCTCTTCCTTTGCCTGTGCACCTGAGTGCTTAGGTATTTGGATTCCAAACTACACTAGCATGTTTATGGACCCCTTGTTTATAGTGGGTTGGGGTTTACCATAGTGCTGGCCGCAACGTAGTTGTCCAAGATATAGAGAAACTCCTTGGCAGCTCAGAATTGTGGCAAGCAACAGGTGTTGTGTGTCGCTCATCAAACCCAGTGCCTGCTGAGATACGAGGATCCATTATCAGACCCGCCTCTGTTCAGCCCACCTTCTTAGGAACCCTAGGTTAAGCTATTCCACCCCCACTCTGACTTTCCAGCTCTTCCCTGAGACACCTCCTTACCTCCCTCCTTCTGCATGATTATTACTAATACAGTTTAAGTTAAATCTTTCAGTGTCTCTGAACTTTGATGTGCATACTAATCATTTAGAATCTTGTTAACCTGCAAGTTCTGATTGGGGTAGGTGGGGGTGGGTGGAGAGCAGATTCTGCATTTTTATCAAGTTTCTTGTGATGCTGAAGCTGCTGGTCTGTGGACCACGCTTCTAGGAAGAGGGACATATTTTGGATACCACCTCTGAATGTACTATAAGACATCAATGGGAAAGTTCTGAAATACGCTAGTGGTTATGAATGTGAGATATGGGGCTTGACTGCACTAAGTATAAATCCTAGCTCATCTGTTAACTAGCTTTATAATAATGGACAAGGTAGTAAAAGTCTCTGTGCCTCAGTATCTTCATCAGTAAATAAAGATAATAGTACATCTCTCCTTATGATGCTGTTGTGGTGATTAATGATGTAATACATGTAAGAGTTTAGAACAGTACACAACACCTAATAAGGTTTCAATAAATATCAGCTATCGTTAGTGTGCATCCTCTCAAGTTGCTTACGTGTTTATTGTAGAGAGACACAATTTCACAATTAAGGAGGAACACAAATACACCATGTGATAAATTTGATATAATCAAATTTCAGCATGTCTGGTGGAGCAAGTGAATGTTCTATTGGTCTCTAAGAAAATTTTCTTAAAAGATATAGCCCTTGAAGGTTGAATAGGATTTAGATAGCTGAGAGATTGACCCACATGGACAGAACCTTGAATCTGGATGCTGTCTTTGAACTCGATCTAATAAGTCATAAGCAGGGTCTGTGGACCCCCAAGCAGGGGAGAAATTAGATGATTCTTCTCGTTATGGATGTTTTGCTGGTAGGAAATGGGGTTCACTCAAATTCTCATAAGAAAAAGAGGTTTATTTACAGGATAAGGATTCAGGGAAGGGCAGGAATAGAGGCCACTCTCGACCACTGTCTGCCCTTCACCTCCACCTCATTCCCTTGGTTTCTTTGTTTCCCACTCTTTTCATTTATTCGTGTAATTAAATCAGCTAATATCTGTTGAGTTCCTGGCATGTACTGGCCACTCTTGTAGACATTGGCATTAGATAGATCTGTGAATGGAAAAAGCAAAATACCTGTCCTTGTGGAACTTGTATGTTATCAGGGGGAGAAAGACAATAGCAATAAACATCATAAATAACATTGTACAACATACCAGAGGAGATAGAGAAAATACGGTACAGGGAGAGAGCTATTTGAGGGAACTGGCTATTGTGTTGCATTTCTAATTAGGGTGGTCAACATAGGCCTCATTGAAAAGGTAACATTTGAGCAAAGGCTTGAAGGAGGTGGGGTGGGGGAAGGTAATGAGCCAAACAGACATCAAGGGGAAGAGAATTCTAGATAGACAAAGGCCAGACAAAGGCAAGTTTAATGGCTTTCAGGCAGGAACATGTCAGGTATGTTCAAGAAAGAGAAAGGAGGCCTGTGTATGCAGATTGGAGTTAGGGATGGTAGAGTAATGGGAGAAAGAGCAAAGAGATAGTGGTGCCTCAGATCAAGCAGACACTGGAGGGACTTTGGCTTCTCTTCTGATGAAATGGAAGCCATTGGAGAGTTTGAACCCAAGTCTGCACATGCTATGACATCCATTTAAAAAGGACAATCCTATTGGGATTGACGTATGCACACTACTATATATAAAATAGATAACTAATAAGGACCTACTGTATAGCACAGGGAGCTCTACTCAATACTCTGTAATGACCTACATGGGAAAAGAATCTACAAAAGAGTGGATATATGTATAACTGATTCACTTTGCTGTACACCTGAAACTAACACAGCATTGTAAATTAACTATACTCCAATAAAAATTTTAAAAAATAAAAATTAAAAGGACAATCCTAGATCGGTTTGGGAAATAAAATGAAGGAGCAAGGGTGGAAACAGGAAGAGTAGTTACAATGCAGAGACGATGATGGCTCAGACCGGGTGGTGAAAAAGGGTCAGATTCTGGGCATAATGAAGGGGTAGATCCAATGGGATTTGCAGCTGGGTTGGGAGAAATCTATTTGCAGGTGGATTTGCAGTGGGATGGGAGAAAACTCAAATGTGTCTTCAAGGTTTTTATCAACGAAAATGGAGAAGATTACAGGTAGGGTGGTTGAGGCAGAAGAATCAGATGTCCAGAATAAAGGTATGAATATGTCCCACTAGAAATGTTTAACAGTTGTATGTACAAATATGGAGTTCTGGAGGGAAGTTTAGGCTAGAGGCATGGATTTGGGAATTGTTGGTATATAAATGGTGTTTGATGCTCTGAGGTGGAGAAAAAGTGTAGAGAGAAGAGACGGAGGATTAAGATCTGGGGCACTCTAATCTTAAGAGTTTGGGGAGAAGAAGAACCCAACAGGGGAAATTGAAAGGCAATGTGTGAGGAAACCTTGAGAGTCTGGGGTCTTGGAAGCCAAGTGAAGAAGGTGAATTGAGGAGGAGGAGGTGAATGTGATAAATGCTGTTGACTCATGAAGTACCATGTAGAACTAGGATAGACCATTGGATTTAGCAATGGAGGTTGTCAGTGCTTTTGAAAAGAGCAGTTTCTGCAGAATAAGAGAGGGGAAAGCCTGATTGGAGTATGCATAGAGAGAGAACTGGAGGAGAGGAACTGGAGACATGGAGTGTGTGAAACTTCTTCGGGGCTGATTTGGGGAGAGAGATGCACAGCTGTGTTAGAACCCTTAGGGGCCTCCTTCTCTCTCTGCCTGTCCTGTGTCACACCTGGGTACATGGGCATCATTCTATCAGGTCCAAGGAAATTCTCTGTGGCTCACTAAGGCTCTGGCTGCCTGGAAAGATCTTGCAGCTGTTCCTTCTTTGAGGTCTTGCTGTCTATCTGTCTGTAATAAGAACTCTCTGAGGACTAAAAGAAATCACACTGCATAAGAGGAGGCTTGCAAAATATGGCTGTCTGGAAAGCAAGAAGATAGCTCTCTTAAGTAAATAGCAGCCTGCTATTTAAATTTCTGCCCTCATTCTTTGTGGCTGACTGATCTTGGACAAACCTATTAGTAATCAGTGTTGAGTCTACCATCAAAGGTATCATAATCCTTTTGGAAACTTTTAATATATTTGTTCCGTATAGTTTCTTAGAGAAACAAGTTTGCATCTGTTTCTTATCAACTGTATAAAGAAATGCTGTATGTTTTTTTTTGTCCTAAAATTATCTTGCTCATGTTTGAAACTGGAAAGAAGGGGTGGGGAAAGCTGATTTTACACGTAAGTGAATATTTCAGCTCTCATTCTGTGAAGCAGAGATACAGAGATTGCTGGAAACACCCTGCTCTTTGTTCTCTGATGCATCGTTGTGGAAAGTGTTTGTTTTCTTCAACCAGAACATGATTGTAACTTGATCTATTTCCGCTCTGTCTTCGGAGACAGTTTGTACAAGAACTGGTTGCAAGACATCAATTTTTCTGATAGGACAAACAAACTTTGTGACAAATGCTGAGATTGCTGAGGATTTGCTAAGGTCAGTACTTCTGGTTTTGTCCTTTTGTTTTAGATTGTGAGATGATGTCTTACTGACACCCATTCCTCCGCTGGTGAATTCAGTCTACAGAGAGTAAACCACCTGATTCAGTTGTGGTGCAGTCAGAGGCGGCTATTTCCTTGGCTCTGCTGTTTTCCTGTGTTTCAGAGTCTGGTTATACCTTAAAGAGACCATTGGTGAGTAGTCAGTCTCTCTTCTTCTTCTGCATACCCTCAGCTCATGGTCACTGGTCCACTGTGTGTCGACGCTTTGTTTTGGTGTCTGTCTCTAATCTCCAGACTGTGAACTCTGGGAGGTCAAGGTCAATGACTTCATTTTTATTCTTAGAGTCCAGCATAGTGTCCTTTCAAGGCTCTGTTCTTAAGCTATGTTGACAAATTTGTGATAATAGCAGCCACAACCTTATCAGGTGAGAGATTTTTTTCTTTTAAAGAATAAGATGGATGTCCATGGAAGCAAACTTAATGTCCATCAACAGAGAAGTGGATAAAGAAGATGTGGTACATACATATAATGGAATATTAGTCAGCCATAAAAAAGAATGAAATAATGTCATTTGCAGCAACATGGATGGACCTAGAGATTGTCATACTGAGTGAAGTAAGTCAGACAGAGAAAGAAAAATATCATATGATATCGCTTATATATGGAATCTGAAAAAATGGTACAAATGAACTTATTTACAAAACAGAAATAGAGTTACAGATGTAGAAAACAAACTTATGGTTACCATGGGGGAAAGGAGGGGGAAGGATAAATTGGGAGATTGGGATTGACATATACACACTACTATATATAAAATGGATAACTAATAAGGACCTACTGTATAGCACAGGGAACTCTTCTCAATACTCTGTAATGACCTATATGGGAAAAGAATCTAAAAAAGAGTGGATATATGTATATGAATAACTGATTCACTTTGTTGTACACCTGAAACTAACACAACATTGTAAATCAACTATACTCCAATAAAATTTTTTAAAAATAGATTTAAAAAAGTAAAAAAAAAAAAAAGGAATAATATGGATGTCCAGATGGATATTCAGATTGTTCAGTTTAGCATGAGTTTTTATCTTTTGTATGTCACATGCTGTCCATTGATTCAGAAAATTTATGGTTATTTTGACACTGTCTAAATAGGGTTCAATCAAGAAGCAGTTTCTGAGAGGAGGGTTGAACATACATGGCTGGGTAATGGGGAAGTAACAAAAGAGGGGGGCGGAATCCAGCCCAAACCCCAGCTACCGCCATTGGCAACTAAGCTGAAGCCTTCAGGAAGGCTTCAGGAAATGCTATACAACACATACTTTAGAATTACCCAAGCCAAGGGGTAAAGGAGTGGGGGTATTTATACGCCCACACCCTTCAGACGTTGATTAAGGGATGTGAACATTCTGGGAAGATGTTAACTCCCAGTCACTTCCATCCCACCTTACACATGTGGATTTTGCAAGCCCAAGGCCAGCCAGCAAAGATAGAGATGCTAGCTCTTAGACTGGCATACACAGGAATGGCAATGAAATCTGAGAGGTTATAGGATGAGCACAGACAGGGCTTGCCACAAAGACCATAAAGTGCTAATTCACAAATGAGCATTCACTTTTTTTAATCCTTTTTACTTTCAAGACAAATCTCTGTTAATGTGGGAAAATGCCCCTTGATGTGTGAGATAATAAATGTGAAAGCATCTTGGAATGCATTTCATAAGCTATAAAGTGTGATACAAGTCTATTGTTATTATCGTTATTGTAATTATTTTATTTTGATAGCTTGATTATAGTTATCAGTACTTGAGAGGGGTAGTAGAATGCATTTCTGAGAATAAAAGTGAGATGAGAAATTTAAATACAATTCCAGTTACACATAATCAATAATTGTCCAAACCGAGGCCTTGATTG
The DNA here is from genome assembly GCF_965194825.1 of Balaenoptera physalus. Classification (NCBI taxonomy): domain Eukaryota; kingdom Metazoa; phylum Chordata; class Mammalia; order Artiodactyla; family Balaenopteridae; genus Balaenoptera; species Balaenoptera physalus. The sequence goes on from NC_138898.1 coordinate 81,526,891, forward strand.
AATCAATTTAGAAATGAAAGCAGAAAGATCATTCATACATTTGTTGATTGTTTCTCCCTTGGGGAACAGTGGCTGCTGAGCGCTTTACCAGGGGCTTATATGTGTATAAACTATTTTAAATGGTGTGGTCATGGGTAGGAGGCTGTTAGATCTGAGTTGACCTCTAGCTCTTTTGTTTGCTTTAAAACTGATTGACACTGCTTTGCAGATTTAACCTTACTTGAACCAGAACGGAGACTTCAAAGGTATTCTTTTGACGTATACTTAATGTTGATATGACTACTGTCCAGGATCATGCCTTCTTTTTTTGACCCAGTCCCCTTGAATCAGACCATTCAGATAAACACTGGGGTTAGGATTTATTTATCTTACATCTGTGACATTTCGTGACTTAACCTGCTAGCCCATCTCTGGCAAGTTTCATTCTTCTCCCTTAAATCAGTTTCCAAAGCTACCACCCCATCACCCTCTCTACTCATTCTCTCCTCTCCACTTGGAACTCCAGGATGCCTTTTGGCTGGAGCTACCCACCCATGACAGTTCTTACTTAAATAGGAGAAATGGCCAAGTGAAGCAGAGGAAGGGGTGAATAGGAAAGCTATGTGGGTGATGGAATTATCAGGATTTGTGATTGATTGGCTGAGGTTTCAAGAGGGAGGTGCAAAGATGATGGATGAGGTGAATGTGGATGCCTTCCACTGAAATAAGACATATGAGGATAGAGCAGCTCGGAGCAAAAAGATACATAGATACAGAGAGATTTTTTCTTATTGAGCGAAATGCAGCCAACAGCCGCTGTGGGTAAAGCCAAACCTGACTGTTAAATTGTTGAAATTGATTGACAGCACAATTATGGATGAGAGGTGATTATTTTCCCGGCCATCCTGCTAACAGAGCTTAAGTTTAGTAACATTCAATAACTAATAGAGAAGATTTCCTATTGAAACATATCTAGAGTTTTAAGAAGATTCTCATTTGGCGAAAGGCACAGGGGAACCGTTTCGTGGCTGTGAATCGACCCAATTCAATTAGAAAGAATAAAACCTCAGTGTACTTAACCAGAAAGATACCTGGAAGTGTTAGATTGGGTATAATCCAGCCCCATTTCCCAGAGTTGAGCCAGGAGACCTGGGGAAGGATGTCTGGTGGTGCTTGCTTTCTGTACTAACGGTACTGGTATAGCTGAGTCAATTAGATTTAATTTGATTTCTTGCTTGATCCTCTGGCTGGCCCATAACTGAAAACCTGAATATTTGCTCATATTACTATTGTCCTCAGACAAAGACCTCTTCAATTCACAGAGCAATCTATAATGTAACTATCCGTTTCCCATCCACTCTGTGTGTACCTTAACTGATAGCTATTCAGACATTTATTGTAGGTAGCAGTGCCTGTGATGAACTGAGAGTTTCTTTGAATCTGGGCTTTTGAGATCCAAATTGGTAGCCTTGGAAATTTATTCTTCGACAAAGGTCTGTTGAGAGCTCTTCTCATCTGGAAGAAGAAGAGGAAGAATAAAGAAAGGCTCACAAAACCTTCACAATCCTCTTTCATCTACAGAATTACCAAAAATGTTCTTGGAAGAATGGCCCATGCAGACTCACCCGACATTTCGCTGGTATAAGTAATTTCTGATTATTTCTAGTTTCTCTGAATCTGTGTGTGACCCAACAGAATCATTTTCCGCTGAGTGGAGACAATATGATTTCAAGTGAGATAACAAAAGGCAAAAATGAATACATCATCTAAGTGCTTCAAAGAAGCATCAGTTCTGTCTTTGGACGGTGCAGTCCAAGATGAGGGCATTGTCAGTGGAGAGACAATCTTTGGATATAAATGGTCAGAAAGCTCTATGCACCATAGCTTAGAGATGAATAGCAGTGAATATTTACAGAGGCATTAACTTGTGCTAGACACTGTTCTAAGTATCCTCTCTATATTATACCATTTAATGATTTATGTCTTATTATGCTAAATTTATACATAGTGTATCTGTTGGGGTTCTCCAGAGAAACCGAACCTTATATATATAAGGAATTGGCTCAGAAGAGGCTGCGAGGGCTTCCCTGGTGGCGCAGTGGTTGAGAATCTGTCTGCCAATGCAGGGGACACGGGTTCGAGCCCTGGTCTGGGAAGATCCCATATGCCGCGGAGCAACTGGGCCCGTGAGCCACAACTACTGAGCCCGCGCATCTGGAGCTTGTGCTCCGCAACAAGAGAGGCCGCGACAGTGAGAGGCCCGCGCACCGCGATGAAGAGTGGCCCCCGCTCGCCACAACTAGAGAAAGCTCTCGCACAGAAACGAAGACCCAACACAGCCAAAAATAAATAAATAAATAATTAATTAATTAAAAAAAAAAAAAAAAAAAGAAAAGGCTGAGAAATCCCAAGATCTACATTTGGCAAGCTTGGATACCCAGGAGAGCTGATTGTATAGTTTCAGTCTGAGTCTGAAAGCAGAAGACTAGTGTCTCAGCTTGAAGACAGTCAGACAGAGAAGAGTGAATTCTTTCTTCCTCTGCCTTGTGTTCTCTTCAGGCGCCTGCCTGACTGGATGAGGCCCACACACGCTGGAGATTGAAGAGGGAATCTGCTTTACTCAGTCTGCTGGTTCAAAGGTTAATTTCATTCAGAAACCTCCTCATCAACACACCCAGCATAATGTTTAATCTGGGCACCCTGTGGCCCAGTCGAGTTGACGCATAAGATTAATCATCACAGATAGGGAAACTGGGGTATTAGGAATAACTGACTTGACTGAGGCCACACCCGAAGCGCATAACTACAGATGTGAACCCAGCTTGTCTGATTCCAGGCCCGGTGCTACAACCACTAAGGGACATTGTTTCTCTGTGCTATAGTCTAGAACACATGTCAGAGACATATCAGACAACTTAGTTTCCTCAACCCTGTGAAGTGAAATTTGTTTAATGCAGGACATGGAATTGAATACAAAACCATTTAGAGAAAAAAGAAAGGGGGCTTTATTAATGCCACAAAAAATGGAAATGTAAAGACAGGTAAAAAAATTGATCTTCTACTATTTAACCATGGTAAAGTATTTACTCAATGTTTGTTAAAGTAATTCTTTTGAGTGAGCGAATTGATCTATTATGGATAATTTGTTATATTTTTATGATGTATATGCCCAACCTCCACAAATAGACCCGTGGATTAGCAACTTACCGAATACATGTCTGTATCTCCCACAGGGCTTTACATGGTTTATGGGATCACGTAAGGAGCTCAATAAATATTGGCTGGTATGATTAGATTGGTGACTAAAGATGTTAATCAACTGATTAATCATTACATATGCTAATAAGTACATTTGCTTTCTTCAAGAATAGAAGGGGACAGAAGAGATATTGTGATTGACTCAAATTTAAATATTTTGCAATGGGAAACAATTCTTTCATTTTTTAAGCAGAAAAATAAGGAGGAAAAAAAAAAAAGTTTTTCCTGTAATCTCATCCTGATGATGGAGATGGGGGTGGGCAGAGCCAAAGTGGATTGTAATGAGAATGACTTAAATGGTGGGATGTTCAGCTCTTGTCTACAGGTTTACAGAAATGAAATTAAACTTGGGCTTTCTATTGCAAAACAATAAGCAAATTGAAGGCCAATTATACCAGCTCAAAAAAAAAAAAAAAAAAAAAGCTGGCGAACTGGAGAGGATTTTGCATTTCTGAGTAGAATGACTTTTCAGACGAAAGAATTTATTACAAGAAATTGAGAACATCTGGGCCATCAAAGGCAGAATGCAGTGAATAATTGGACAATCATAGACTGGCATCCATTTGAATAAGAGGCACTTCCTTGGTTCCTACTAGGGGATGCTTTTGAAATTCCTCATCTAGAAGGAAATGAAGCTCGGCATTTAAAACATGATTTTCCTACCTGGTTGTTACTTGGTTATGAAAGAAATCTATTTTGGGAACCTCAGTTCCATAAAGTTATTCTTGTGACCAAAATTAGGGGAGAATAGCAGAGAAGCAGTTGGTTCTATTCTCTGTTGGTTCTATTTTACCTACTGGCTTAAATCTTATCCACTATCACCATTTTTGATCCTGGCAAACATCACACTCATAATAAGTCATAATAATTCTGCTTCTCCCCATTCTCCGCCTTCTCTCTTATGTCCTTCAGCCAGGAGCCACCCTGCTGGCATCCGACAAGTGCCAGAGAGGGTGCTAATGGGGGGGGGTCTCCAGTGGGTGGGGTGAGCCTTTGGGCTGTCCACATGAGTAGGGCTGAGCTCACCTAGTTCCCATCCACTCAGTGCCCTGTACTCTCCTTATCTGTAATAGTGAGAACATCCTACATTATGATGCCCCATTTTGGCTTAAAACCTGAACAAGATGTTTTATACACATATACTATTTCCAATAGCTCTCATAGTCCCTTTAGGTAGTAATTATTATCCCATTTCATAGTCATGGGCACTGAAGTTCAAAGAGATGATATAGTCAGTTAGATAATATAATCCAGGTAATACTGTGTAATAGCTCAATACTCGGTGGCTTAAAACCACAAAGTTTTCTTACTCATGCTACATGTCCCCAGTGGGATGGAAGGGGGCTCTGCTCATTGTAGTCACCCGGGGGCTCATTATTTGAGCGGCCACCGTCTCCAATAATGCCAGTCTCAGTGCTTGAGGAACAAGAAAGCTCCAGAGTGGGGTCTTGCACCAGCTGTGAAATGCTTGCCCCAGAAATGACATTAATTACCTCTGCTTGCCATTCACTGACCAGTACTGGTTACATGGCCCCAACCAACTATGTTGCAGGGATGGCAGAAAATATAATCCTATTCTGCACACCTAGGTATGGAGAGCTGGAAGTATTCACTGAACAGCGCTGGTGAGAGAAGTGTATAGCCTGGCGATTAAGACTGAGGGTTTAAATTGAGGTTCTACCACTTACTTAGTTGTGGAACCTTGGACAAATTACTTAATCTCGTCAAGCTTCTGTTTCCTCACTTTTTAAATGAGGAAATAATTATACCTTCATCAGGGAGTTTTAATAAGGATCCAATAAGATAATGCATGCACAGGACTTAGTATAAATAAACTTAGCATAGATCAACTTGAGGCCAGCCCAAGTCGTACAAACCTGGGGACCATTTACCCATAGCTTTTGGAAATAAAAAAAACAGAATTATGTCTGAGGAAGAATGCAGGAGATGCATGTACAGATATGTCAAGAAGAAAGGGTTCAGAGAAGAGTCAAAACCTTGGCATGAAGAGACAGGGCAAGAGAGAGATGCCCAAGAAGAGAGGAGTGGCAATTTTAAAACATGGCCACAAGTTCTTCCATACTCTCCTATGGAATCTGGGCAAGACTGTGACTGCTTTGACCTATAGAGTACAGTGGAGGTGACACTGTGTCATTTCAGTGCTGTGTCAGGTAGCTCTCATCTTGTTTGCTGAAACACTCGTTCTTGGATCTCTGAGCCACCACTGACCAGCCTGAGGTCACCATGCTATGAGGAAGCCCAAGACATGAGAGGCCACATTTGGAACAACATTTGCCACTGATGCCAGCCAGAGTCATTCCAGACCAGGTACCAGATATGTGAGTGAAGAGCTTCCAGATGATTCCAGCCCTCAGAGGTCATCCCCCCACCACCCCTGCCGCCGCCATCTGAGTCATCCCAGCTGAGGCCCTAGGCATCGTGGAGTAGACGCAAACCATTCCCACTGCACCCTGCTGTCTTCCTGACCCACAGGCTGAGCAAAATAAAATGGTCATTTTACATCACTGTACTTTGGCATGGGTCATGATGCAGCAATAGATAACCAGACACACGAGAGTAGGGGAATGGTGATTATAGGTGAATGGGCAATTGTGTGGATCAGTACAAGAGACAAAAGCCTGGATATTTTACTGGATCTAATAATATGCTTTCCTGGGGAAAAAAATGGGTCCATTTAAACGGTTGAAGGTAAAGGGACTTCCCTGGCGGTCCAGTGGGTAAGACTCCACACTCCCAATGCAGGGGGCTGGGGTTGGATCCCTGGTCGGGGAACTAGATCCTGCATGCATGCCGCAACTAAGAGTTTGCATGCCGCAACTAAAAAAAAAAAAAAAAAAAAAAGAGTTGAAGGCAAAGTGTCACTTTCTCTTTGACTTTGGATTTGGCCGCCAGGACTGGGCTTACGTAAGCATTGTGCTCTGATTTGGCACCTCCCATCTGGCCAGCTTCATTCATAAACCTGGCAATACGCTGCCCCTTCTCTTCCTACAGAAACCTGATTTTGATATATCTTCCACTCACCCTCTGGTTTCAGCTTTCTGTAGTAGTCTCGTCGTGCTGATTTGGCAAAGCTAACCTAACTGCCTCTCTCCTCCTCCCCCTCTCCCTCCTCCCCCTCCTCCTCCCCCTCCTACCCCTTCTCCTCCCCACCTCCGTCTCCGTCTTTTGGGTTGGTCAAAGAGTAGTACAGGCAGCTCACAAAGCTGTCACTGAGCTTTCTCAAATCTGCCTCCTTGTCACACTTACCTTCCCTTTGAGAAAACCCAGGCCATCAGGGACGTGTGTTTATCTACAGTAGCACTGCCCAAGGGCATCTCCTGAGCAGCTCAGAATCCTCCCTTCCAGGTTGACTCAAATCTTGAAAGAAGGGGAGAGAGTCTCCACTCCCTACCACCAAGCACATCTCTTCTCCCACACTTTCTGGAAGCCCCTCTCCCGACTCATGGACCAGGAATGTGCAGCATATCAGGAGGAGGATGTAGCCCACCACAGAGGTGTGGCGCCCATCTTATAAGTCATCCTCAGCAGGTGAAGGATGACTTTTCTAACACCCATGTTGTAGGTGGAAAAGTCCTAATCTTAATATTGCAGCACTATATTATTTTCCTCCAATTCTTTACCCCATATGGTTTTGTTGTCAAAAGACTCAGGATTTTTGTAAAAGCTGAGATTTCCAAAGTTGTGTCCATTTTATACCTGTTTCTTAACAATTTTACAATTTTTACTGTGACACCCTACTTGCGATAATTTCCCAGCTGCATTTCCTCTTTCCTGAAAGTCCTGTTTCCTGAAAGTCTCATGAGCGTTCACACTGCATCAGAAACCTTCGGTCTCCTTTCTTTATTCCCTCTGAATAACGTGATAGATCTTTAGCAAATACCCCTGAAATGTTGCTAACCTCTACAGAAGAGTTTGCAAAATGTGATCTTACCTAGCAGAAAAGAAAGAATAGACAAAAACTTCACAGGCATTTTAAATCAGGTTCCAAAATGATCTGCACGTTCCTTTCTGGATGATATCAGCTGCTCTTGATTAATTCAATTAAGAATCTCTGAGAATATATACATTTTAATCTCTCTCTAAGCCTCTGTTTCCTCAGCTGTAAACTAGTGACTCTGAGGGTAGATTTAAACAAGACGTCACATGTAAAGTACAACCATTGCATGGCATTTAGTTCTCAAGAAATGCTGCTTATTTTTCATTGCTCCCCTAACGACACCCCTGCCCCTTCTCTGGAGGCCTTAAAATACCCTTGACTGTTTGGCATCATCTGAAATGTTCTAAAAGACTAAAACTTATATACTAAGGATTGAAGTTTCAGCTTTCACTTTGGGGAGGTTGACACCAGGGTGCGACATCAGTCTGAGTCTGTTTTCAAAGACTGATAGAAAAATGACCTGGGTTAGCTCCCAGAATGTAGGTCAGGAGACATTTTTCCATCTTCCTCCCTGTTGATGGGCTCCTGTTAACCTTGTGAGAGGCTCCGGTTTAGGTGGTGTCAGCAGATTTATCAGGGGCGTGTTGGAGGCTCGTGAGAATCAGCAGTTTTGCTTCACTGGGGTTTCCATGAGAGCCTGCTTTTGCCTCATTTCACGTGAGTTCACGTGAAATGTGAAATAATGGAATAATTTCAAGGAAACAGCGATTTAGACCCTTGAGTTTCTCATGGCCCTTGTACTAAATCATAAATCAACTCCCATTCACTTGAAGTGGAGCCCCCACCTGGATTTTCTAGAAACTTCTGAAGAAGGTAGCAGACGTTTTGGATAGGACTGTGAAATCGCCAGACGGATTGTTGGCTTTCTGCCTCTCTTTTCTTATTTAATCCGTCCTAGTAAAGGCTGAGAATAATGAACCTTTTATATATTTTCATCTCAGAGGTCAGGAAGCTGAGGTTTAGGGAAAGGAAGTAACTTAACACATAATCTGCTTGTGCAGTGGTCTGGACCACAACTCAGATCGCTCAATTTTCTACTCCAGTGTCTTTTCTCCTTGCCATGCTTCCATTCTCTTAGTAAAATATTGATTGTTGCATATTATATACTAGGTACAAGGATGTGGAAAGTGATTTTTCAGAATGGAAAAACCAGACTTGAACACTGTATGTAGACACATATAATTAAATAATCCATATTTGAGTAAAGAACTGAGTCTAAACAGGATGGAGATTTTCAGGTTCTCTGGTCAAGCTGGTTGTATTTAGGCATGGGGTCTTCTGGACAGAGGACAGGAAGGGAACGGCACTGTGGGGTCAATCAGGTACACCCAAATGGCACAACATGAATAATCTCATCATTAATGAATTATGAAAATCTTAATGTCAGGGCATTATGATAATTTTAATGCTTCTGTCGGGTAAGATGCCCTTACCAAGTGCCTTTCTGTTACTATGATCTTTCCCCTGCATCACCTACCAGCTGCCCTACCTCTAACAGCTAAAAAGGTTAATATCTGGGACAGGAGGAGACTTCCAGAGCCCCCTTCTGTGCTGAGACTAGCATCTTATCTGAATCTTTTATTTTAGTTCACTATTTTAATGTGTATTCTAGTTATGCTTCTCCAAGTTCCTTGCAGAATGGGGTTGTGTGCTAATAATGAAATACAAAACATATTGCTTTTTCAGTTATTTCAAAGAAATATACGTTAGATGCCTTAATGTAAACTATAGAAATAGTAAAGCCTAGGATAGCCATCATCTTGCCAAAAGATGAAGAAAAAGATTCCCGTTACATAAGTTTGGCATTTAGTTACTGTTCCTTTAACAGTGATTAATAATGGAATAGCCAATCACCCTACCTTCTGTCCATTTTGCTCCATTTAACTAGTAATAAGGATCCAAAGACTCGGAAGTATTCATTGCGTAGATTAGACTCCAGATATCATCTATGATTGAAATATAATGTAATTTAGGAAGAAAACATCAAACTCTTTTCATTTCAGACTCCATCTATCCATTATCAAAGGCAGAAGTCTTAGCACATTTTCTTCAGGGAATCTGTGATGTTTAGAAAGCTACAGCCATCAGCATTTTTTTTCTTTATTAATGAATCTCAAATTTGAATGGGCATCAGAATCACCAGGAGGACTTATTAGAACACAGATTGCTGCTCTCCACACCCAAGAGTTTCTGATTCAGTGGATCTGGGATGGGGCCCAAGAATTTGTATTTCCAAGTAGAGATGCAGACACCACTGGTCCTGGGACCACACTTTGAGAACCGCGGACTTATGGTAATGTGACTGCTGGGCGAGTGCCTGGCTGAGAAATAGGAAGATCAGTACACCTTGGGAGGTAATGTCTTTATTGTGGAAGAATCTGAAGACTTCTTTACTAAGGGTTGAGCAGAGGACCCAAACTCAAAGGAGAAGTAACAGACCTAAAACACATCAGGCCAATTCTGGCCCAAGGTAAGTGAAGTGGGACTTCAGTAAAGGAAAATCTGGAGAGCTAAACTGCTGTCAGGGGTGAGCGGTAGAAAATGGTTATGTGCGGAACTCAGCGGAGCTGTGGGCATTTGGCCCTCCTTGTTGGATACCACCACCATCCTTGTAGTCAATATATTCTGGTTTCTTCTTCTGTACACCTGGGATGATACCTTCTCCATCTTGTTTTTGGGTTCATTCTTTTCTATCCATCCACTACATAGGTATTTCCATGGTTTAAATCAATAGTCTCTCTGGGTCATCTTCTTCTTTCATGCTTTCAGTTAACACCTACCGGTAACCTCTCTTAAACTTCGGAAATGCCTTTTCTAAATTCTTCAAACATATATCCTATAGGCACCAAATATTCCACATATCCAATATTAAAAATGTTGAGCCCACAATGAACCCACAATGCATCTCAGTTAATGATTTCATCCACCGAATTGCCCACGCAAATACCCTAGAAATCCTCTGAATTCCCCCTTCTCCCTCATCCTGCCCCATCCACCGATTCTCCAGACCCTGACAACTCTATGACCTGACCATCTCTTGCCTCTGTCTCCTCTTCTCCATTTCCACAGCCACACCTGACATCCAGGCCCTTATCAGTGCCTTCCTAGACTACTGAAATAACCTCTCACCTACCTGAGTCAATCCGCCACTCTGTCTTCTGCCAAACAACTTCTATTCCTACCATAAAAACATAATTTTAATTTTTGCAGCTCAAAAATTCAAATTGTTCCATATCTCCTCCATTATTTACCTCAAACGCCTCAGCAAGGCATCTAAGGCCTTGCATGACATAAACCCAAACGACTTTATCAGCCTCCTCCTCTTCTTGCTCAAGTGCTCCTAAATTTCCATCATAAACGAACTAGCATTGTTGCTGAATTTGCCATGTTCTTTCACTCTACTGGCCTTGACTAGTTGCTTTTTCTGCATGGAATGTCTTTCCTACCCTTATCTGCTCTGTAAATCGTATTTGCCCTTTCATACCCAGCTGGCTTATCATCGCCTCTGCAAGGTTTCCTCAGCTGTGCCAGGATGAGTTGGTTACTCTCCCCTTTGTGCTTTCTTGGCAAATCAGAAGTGGCTTGATGACAGCACACAATACATTATGATCATTCTATTTCTGTGTCCTTCATGAATACCTCTAGGACAGAATCCACAGCTATCCTGCCCCAGCATCTAGCATAGTATCTGGCACAAAATGGATGTCAATATATGTTTGTTGAATGAATGCTCTCAATTTCATGCTCCAAGAAATACAGCCCAAAGGGATGTCAATATTATGCCATGGTATTTCTTTTGGTGAGTAAGAGACAATTCAATATATAATTTTCACATTTTTTCAGCAGCATAAAATAAACAATGTTTGGGCATTACCTAGGAAATGTATTCAATTTTCCTCTTGTTTGGATCATTTCCAGCGTGTATTTGTGTCAATTAGTCCACTTGTCTATAATCCTCCTCTTGGAATAAGATGTTCATTTCATACTTTTATTGCATGCTTGTCAGGAGTTGTAAGCTCTATAAAAGAAGCTCCCTGCATTTATCATAAACTGGAAGCTGTAACTGGGAAATGCACAAATGTACTGGGATAGACTCCTGGCAGGTGACTGACACCAAAGAGACAAATCAAGAATCTGAAAGGGAGACAGACACCTCCATCTTATGGGTGGGCAGTGGGGAATCCTAGCAAAGGCGGCCCACTATGAACAGCCATGGGTCTGGAAGCTCAGGTTTCTCTATTTATCCATGGGTAAATTTCCAAGTAACCCTACCTATTTTGCCCATGACCTCTAACAAGGTAAAGACATTCTTCACACCACCAAAAAGTTGAACTCTCTCAGGCATTAGATGTCTGTTACCAAATACTGAAAAGGTGAGCAAGTAAAAGAGGGAGTGAAGTCTTTTATGCCCAGAGGTCAACATTAGAACAAAGGAGTGGAATTCAGAGAGAAACAAGATTTTGTCTTAAATTAGGAGGGTTTTCCTGAAAACTAAATCAGGTCAACTCTGCTCAATGAGTTAGGATGTTCCCATGATTGAAAGATAGCCTGGATGGTGATATGCCCTGGGTAACATAAAGATGACTTATCCTGGGGGAGGAATATACAGGGGGTGACCTGGGATTCTAAGAGGCAGATCATTCTGTGCAAGCCTGATCTCCTTACTTCATCTCTTAGCCTCCAGAGAAAACGCCACCACCTGAAGACTTAGGATAGCGGCTGTGCATTCTTTGGATAACCGCCATCTTGAATCATGAACTGCATGGCAAGTCTTCCCCTCTCTCTCCTTGACACAAGGCTTTGAGTGGGTGTTACAAGGATGAGCCTCCTGTAAGAATTCTCCAGGCAGAGATTTGAGGGAGGCGGATTCAAATAACAGCAGAAATGTTCAGTTTTGTCCTGATTTTCATGGCTTGTTGCACAGCCATTCACATGTTTCTTTGTATGAGCTGTATAATAACCAGCTTTCAAAAGGACAGACAGCATAATGAATGGATTGTAAAACATGCTCATAAAAACAGTAGAGTGTGTCTAGAAGTGTTATCTGCTTTTGATTTACTGTGTACCCTGTTTTGCATTTTCACATCATTTGCAAGTTTTCTATTAAAAATAGGCATTTAATGGGCATGCAATTAAATTTAATCTTTCTTCTTCTTCCCCCCAAGGTGATTTTTAAAAAGTGTGTGTTTGGTGAGGGGGGAGGGGTGCATTTTACAGTCCTGACAGAACATGGATATTATAGCCATAGAGTTCATTACAGGGTAATTAATGCATGTTAAGTATCTTGTAAATATTATGTGGTAATAGCTCTAAATAAATACACACTCCACTTGGAAAGATCTGCTCCACCCCTGCCACAGGGAGTGAGATGCTCCTAATTAATGCCTTTAGAAGAGGATCCTGTGTCACCTTGGATAGTCTTGGGAAATTACAGCTCTAGTTTGTGGAAGGCAGCAGTGAATGGTTAATTACAGAACCTTGACATGCCCGGTGCCTGTCCCACCTGGGCTAAGTGGGTCGGAGAGGCCCACCTGGCTCTCTCTCTTCCTTGGAAGGCTTTGTTAAAAAGCAGGCTGTGCAGCTGCAGTTGTGCTGCTGGGAGCCATTCCAGCCCCAGGAAGATAAAGCTTTCCAGGAGGACCTGCTGGCAAGTGCTTGATCTTCTTGGAGCTCTTCAATCCAGGATGGGGGGCTCCATCTGGTGAGCGAGAGGCACCGCTGTTGTTGATGTTATTTATGAGTATGGGTTTAAATGATGCTTCCTGTTGACCTGCTGCTTGGTTTACAGATGGCCTCTGCCAGGTGTTGGTGTGTGGGGCTTGGGATCCTGTCTTAGCACCTTGGAGTTATTGTCAGGATGCTGAGTGTCTCCACGGCCCTTTCCCAGAGACCTTCAGAGTACAGCAAAGTGACAGAAAGGCTCTTGCATCTCTGGGTCCATTTCTTTTTTCAAGTCAGCTGGGCCCAGGCTGATGTGTCATGGACCAAGATCATGGCATCAAAATAGTTATAGGGGTAAAAGTTTAACATAAATCAACTTTCGTTCATACCTAAACACTTCTGCACAGTACTCGGTGATTCTCCCTTTTTCCAAAGATGTTCACATATTGATTTGTCTGTCCATGACTGCTATGCTCTTCGGATGTCAGCATATGGAGATGGGATTAACTGTCCAGAGCAAGCTTTCCTGTGTCCTGGCAAAGTCTTCCTCTCCTACCTTTGAAACAATACTGCCCCTAAACCTCTCATCTGGTACCCGGAATGCCTAAAGAAGAAAACCAAGCCTTAACACCTTCAATGAGAGAGGTGTTTCAAATGCCAACCTCTGGAGTTGAGATTCAAATGTAGGTAAACGCAGATATAGAATAGATCCTTTAGTCAGAGTTTAACAGTAGTGAGTTCCTGAAGGCTTGAGATTCCTGTGGAGAATGATACCTAGAATAGGGCACCGGGGCCTGCTGGTATGGCTGAAGGAACCAAAGGCAAACTTGATCCACTTCAAGATGAGAAAGTCCAAGTACTGAAACACCATGGACATGGATATTCACGTTGCTGGATATTCATGATGCCAGCAAGAAAATGTGGTGAATTCCCAGAGCATCAAGATCAACAGACAAACCAAATGAGGATATTGAGCTCACGGTGTCAGTTGCAGGCAGGGACTACTAAAAGTCTGGGCAGAAGTATGGGGCAAGGAGATAATCCTTGTAAAATACTTAAGACAGAGCCTGGCAAAAGTGAATATTCAATACATGCTGTGTCGTCATTATTTAAGGAATGTGCCCTCTTCTCTCAGCATGGTAGTGATGCTAGAGAAAATCACACCTCTTGTTCTGATGGAGACATAAAGGGAACCTCACGAGGTAAGGGCAGACATTTTTTAGTACTGTTACAGAAAAATCATTCTGACACTTGTTTAAAACGCCAAGGAAGACTTTATTCAAAACTATCGCAATGGGGGAGAGAGATTGAACTCAATTCCAAATACAACAGGGACAGTGGGGTTGCATAGCCAATGGGCTCGGTGAGAGAGTGCATGGAAAATTATTAAGAGGAACTTGGTTAGGTATCAGGGGTTTTGGAAGAGGAACTTGATTGAGTATCAAGGGTAGGGGATTCTCAAAAAAGCTGTCTTAGCAGGTCTCTTTGCTAAAAGTGGGCTTGGCTGGCAAGGACTAGGTCTAGTCAAGAAGCAAGCTTAAGGGACCCTGACTAGAGTTTGGTCAAGGAGGGAGACTTTGTTAATCCCTCGTCTCATTCAAGGAAAAAAGAGTCATTATTCTTTCCTCTGGACAGTATAAGTCAATTTCTGTTTGGTCAGCTTTTGTTCATTAAGTACCAACTGACCCACCTCTTGAGACTTGGTGGTAGAGGATATTTCCTGGTTGGTGTGAGCCAGCAGACATTTAAAGAATACCTACTTTTTGGAAGATACTTGGTTCTACTTTGTGAAGATGGGAGTTTGCTCTTAGAAAAACAATGGATTTACATCACACAAAAGAAGTGTATCAGTCAGGATTCAACCAGAAAAACATAACCAGTAAGGAGGATATATTTTCATTAATTTATTACAAGAAATTGGCTTATGTGATTGTGGCGGCTGGCTAAGTCCAAAATCCACTGGGCATGCATGCCATCAGGGAGGGAGGGTCATGGACAGTCTGAAGCTGTAGTTCACAGGAGGAACCGTTTCTCTTCCTGGGAAGCCCCAGCCCTGCTTTTATGGCTTTCCAATGGATTGAATCAGGCTCACCAAAATTATCCAAAATAACCTCCCTTACTTAAAGTCAGCTGATTAGCAACACCTAGATTAGTGTTTGATTGTAGCTGGGGACCATGGCTGAGTCAGGTTGTTACATCAAAAAAAAAAACACATATGGCAAAGCTTTGTTCAAAAAAAAAATGTAAAACTTGGAAATAAGGCCAAAAAGATGGTAACATGACCTTTTAGTGCCACATTAGAGCTTTTTCTAATATGTCCACAGGAGGATCATCTGACTCTCTTGGGTTTGTAACTGGCTTTGACCGAAAACTGATTTAGGCTCAGACATTTCACAGTCCTATACAGTTACAGGCCAATTTGCGGAAAACCGGCGAGGCATGATGATTTTCCTTTTTTTCTGCTTGGAAAAGAAGAAGACGAGCCCAAAGGTTTTATTACCCTGTAGGACATTAACTAGTTTTGTACCTACCTTGGAAGTCTTACTTCAGCCCTCTCTTCCCCATGGATTGTATAAATCCTGATTTCTCATATTCCATCAAATCAGTCCTGTCATTCTGCTGGTTGCCTCAGTAAAGAGTTAAATAAAACTCTGACATGTATTCATTATCTATTTGTATGAAAATGTTGTTTGTAATGATTTGAGAATTGTGCTCTGACGGGTTCAAAGGAGGGTGTAAGTAGGGATGGGGCTGGTAGGGGAGGAATGAGACTATGGGATGAGAGGGAAGGGAGTGGGTGTCTGTGTATAAAGGGGTAAGTTTCAACCCAAGGGGAGCAGAGCAGGTGTCACTGGCTGGGTGGAGACAGACCCTTGATTTAGTAATTCGGAGGGAAGGACAAGGCCTGTTAAGACTGAGTTTGTTGAATTAACCAGCAACAATTGCCCATAAAAATGCCCTTCCTACCAACCCAGAAACCTGAGAGAGAGAGAGAAAATACATTCTCACATAATTTATATATAAACCAAATAGTGAACCTCTGCAGTGGTATAGTGACTGTGGTGTGATGGTGTAATTGAAGGTCAAAAACGAGAGATACTCTGGACTATCGATTCTAGTACCTGTGAAATTCCTACTGCTAGTTGATCCTTTGGCTTCAGGCTTTGACAAAACTGATTAAAAGCATAAGATTATCAACCACTCACAGCTAAACCCTAATTGTTTTTATCATGTAAACTAATCCCACGTTAGGACAAGCGTTTCTGTTGTGGTGGTGATGGTAAAGCATGCATAACAAAATTTACTATATTAACCATTTTAAAGTATATGATTCTGTAGCATTAAGCGCAATCACCATGTTATACAACCTTTGCCTCTGATTAGCTCCAGAACATTTTCATTACCCCAGAAGGAAACTTTGTACCCTTTAAGGAGTTCCTAATCCTTCCCCCAATCCCTAGCTACGACAAAATTGCTTTCTGTCTCTGTGTGTTGTGGATTGTTTTTTTGCGTCCTCCTAAAATTCGTGTGCTGAAACCCTAACCCTCAATGAGATGATATTCGGAGGTGGGACCTTAGGACATAATTCACTTTGATTTATTTTATTTTTTTGCTTTGTTTTTTGAATTTTATTTTACTTTACTTTTATACAGCAGGTTCTTATTAGTTATCTATTTTATACATATTAGTGTATATATGTCAATCCCAATCTTCCAGTTCATCCCACCACCGCCCCCAGCTTTCCCCCCTTGTGTCCTTAAGTTTGTTCTCCACATCTGTGTAGGACGTAATTCAGTTTAGATGTGGTCATGAGGGTGGAGCCCCCGTGTTGGAATTGGTGTCCTTATAAGAAGAGGAAGAGATGAGGGCTCTCTGATGTGTTGGCCATGTGAGGACACAGTGAGAAGGCAGCTAGTTATCTACAAGCTAGGAAGTGAGTTCTCACTGGACATGGAACCTGTTGGCACTCTATTTTGAACTTCCCAGCCTCCAGAACTGGGAGAAATGTGTTTGTTGTTAAAGCCACCAAGTCTATGGTATTCTGTTTTAGTAGGCTGAGCTGACTGAGACACTATGCATTTGTGTATTCTGATTATTTCATATGTGTGGCCCTTTGCATACCTCATGTTTTTGTTTTTGTTTTTAATTTATTTTTTTATTGAAGTATAGTTGATTTACAATGTTGTGTTAATTTCTGCTATACAGAAATGTGATTCAGTTATATATATATATATATATATATATATATATATTTATATATATATATATATATATATATATATATATATATATATACGTATACATTCTTTTTTTAAAATATTCTTTTCCACTATGGTTTATCACAGGATATTGAACATAGTTCCCTGTGCTATGCAGTAGGACCTTGTTGTTTATCCATCCTATATATAATAGTTTGCATCTGCTAACCCCAAACTCCCACTGCATCCCTCCCCTCCCCCTTGACAACCACAAGTCTGTTCTCTATGTCTGCGAGTCTGTTTCTGTTCCACAGATAAGTTCATTTGTGTCATATTTTAGATTCCACATATAAGTGATATCATATGGTATTTGTCATTCTGACTTACATCACTCAGTATGATAATCTCTAGGTCCATCCATGTTGCTAAAAATGGCACTATTTCATTTTTTTATGGCTGAGTAGTATTCCATTGTATATATGTACCACATCTTTATTCATTCATCTGTCGATGGACATTTAGGCTGCTTCCATGCCTTGGCTATTGTGAATAGTGCTGCTGTGGACACAGGGGTAGCACACGTGTTTTGGATGGAAGGAAATGTAAGTGTTGGAGAGCCAGAGTCCATGTCAGAGGAAGAGCAGAGAGGGAGTGAATGAGTTGGAAGGAGAAGATGTGGTCAGAGGCAGCTTGCAGAGCCCGTCTGCAGGTCAGGAAGGAGAGGCGTGGTGGTGAAAGCCCGGGTGACCTTAGCTTACTTCCCTGGTCTACCTCCATTTGTGATTTCTCAAGAGATACAAATGTCTAGAGGGAACAGCTTAGGCTGCAGGTGTGATTTTTCTGAATGATACAGAGTAAAAGTGACCATAGTCTCTGAGTCCACTGGGAAGGCATCGTTCAGTGATCTGGGGAGGTACCTGCCAGGTGGGTCTGCACACAGGCTCTGCACTCAAGGTAAGAGGCTCTTGAGGCCTCCTTGACGCCACGGACATCTTTCCCTTTCTCTGACCCAAGTAAAGAAAGCATTCCATTTGATGGTGTGCATCTGCATCCCCCAGCCTGCAACTACTCAAACCTATGATTGAATTGCCAGGCAATGTGAAGCCCTGCTGATTCCCCACAATTCAGGCAAAGCACATAGGAGCCCTTTCAGGAGCCAGGCATGCTCCAATCAAGGCACTCCACGTACAAGTCTCTAATAGTACAGTAATCAGTGGTAATCACCCATACAGTTTATGTACAGGAGGGCCTAATAGGATTCATGCCTCTGTGGTGAATACATTTTCATTTGTAGGACTAAATGCAGGCATACATTACTTGTTTAATTAAAAAGAAAATTCTCCGGCCAACAATTTGCTCCCTCTCCTGGATGCACACTACATATATTACTGATGTTTCCTTTAAATCTACTGGTTACCTGTTCCTCTGGTCACTTGTCGTTGTGTGTGACTGCCTGCTGTTTGTGAAGGTAAACCTCTGCTCCTGGTTTCTCTTCGCTGAGAAATCAGGGCCCCTGTGTGTTACTCGCGTGCTGACACCGGTTCAGGTGTCCAGAAAGGTGATGGCCCCTTGGAAGTGCAGGGTGTGAACATAGGATGCCAGAGGGCAGTGGCTGCCAGGTCAAGCCAGGGGAACAACCACTTGCAGCTCATGATTTATAGGAGTCTTTTGACAACTCTTGCTTTTTTTAAAAGAATGAAATAATGCCATTTGCAGCAACATAGATGGACCTGGAGATTATCATGCTAAGTGAAGTAAGTCAGACAGAGAAAGACAAATATCATATGATATCACTTATATGCGGAATCTAAAAAAAAATAGGATACAAATGAACTGATCTACAAACCAGAAACAGACTCACAGACTTAGAGAATGAACTTCTGGTTACCGGGGGGGAAGGGTTGGGGAGAGGGATAGTTAGGGAGTTTGGGATGGACATGTACACATTGCTATATTTAAAATAGATAACCAACAAGGACCTACTGTATAGCACAGGGAACTCTGCTCAGTATTCTGTAATAACCTAAATGGGAGAAGAATTTGAAAAAGAATAGAAAAAGAAATAAATAAAATTAAAAGACTACAACTCTTGCTTTTTTTTCTTCTGGTTCTCCTCTCCTTAGCCCCTGTCCTGGATGCAGCCAGCTGCCCATCAGTGCACGTACATCTGGGGCGCTTCTCTCGTTTAAGAGCAGACCTCTCAAATAGATGGATGACTTAATGGACAGTCTTGCTGAGCCCCACATATGGGAAGAGGGACTGGGCTTGAAGGGACTAAACTGAACGCCCGGTCAGGTGGAGAAAGTGGCATCACCAGCTGTCACCGGCCTTGACGATATTCAGGTATGCTCTTCTGTGTTGACGACTCAGCTATGCTCTGAGTGCTCTCAGAGGTACTGTGTTTCTGATCTTGAACTGCTTTTCCTTTCACAGCTGCTATTACTCATTCGCTTAGGTTATGAGGATGAGCAAGAGGACGTAACTACCTTCCAGGAGCTCATGGGTGGTGGTGAAGGGGGCCGGAAAGAGCACTCGAGTAATTCAGTGCGTCTTCTATAGAAAAAGGTTGAAGGAGATTTGAAAGAATGATTAAAGAACAAGTAATGAAGTTGATGCAGGATGGGATATAAGGGTAAAGACAAGGTGAGGAACAGGAAATAGAGGCAGGAATGGCGAGCAATCAGGAATTTTAAATATAAGCTTTACTGCTTTTTTGGTTCTTTGTTTTGAACAGTTCCTCTACTTCTCCTAGCTTCTATTTGCTTTTCCATAAACTGGGAGTAACAAATCTGTGGCAAAATAATATTTTGAAATATTAACTCAGGCTTATCCCCTGGTCTTCCTGTCAGCCTGCTTACAAGGTTGGCCCTTGGCCGTTGTCTGGTAACTCGGATTTTGGGAGGTTCCCACCACTTTCACTGAAAAGAGCGGCCTCACTGTGTCTAAACTATTTGTATGAACAATGTGGTTTATGCCGAACACCTGCTTTCCTTCTGGGAGTCTTGGATTTGGGTGCCTGCGAGGCAGAGGGTGCCTGCGTGACCAGCCCCCAGCAAAATCCTTGGGCACTGACTCTCTAATGAGCTTCCCTGGTAGACGACACTTCACATGGGTATTCACAACCCATTGTTGGGGGAATTAAGCACAACCTGTGTGACTCCACTGGGAAAGTCTTGGACGCTTGCACTTGATTTCCCACGCACCTTTTGCTTTGTATGTATTTTTCATTCTAACGCATCATAGCCATGAGTACGACTTTATGAAGATTCCTCTCAGCGCTCCTTGCAAATAATTGAGCCTGGGAGTGGTCTTGGGGACCCCTCCCCCACCGCACAGTCAGCTAAAATATTCTTATTTGCTCTGAGAAGGGATGGCACAATGAATATCAATCCATTACTAGCTTTTGAGTCTCAAAAGCCTAGGCTGAGAGGGCCAGAGGCATTGAATGATGAGCACCTCATGATCAGCCCCTCCCTCCCCTCCCAACCAAGACTCAAACGTATTCCCAGGAAGAGGGAAGAGAAGGAGGGAGGAGGGAAGAGTGGACACTGAAAGTGGAGACCTGGACATCGATCTCTGTCCTCCTCTCCCTCGAGCTGAGCCCTTGGCAGCAAGAAGAAAACATGTACAGTTCAAGGGGATCTGAAAGCAAAGGGACCTGGACCACCTTTGGTGGACTCTGAGGAGGTTCCATGACTCAGGGTAGACTTGGGAGAAGGGGGCGTAGGCAAACTGGCCTGACACAGCCTTGCATGTGGATCAGACAGAAAACCACGTAGAAACAAAAACTCTTTACCGGGATGCCAGTGAGGACAGGTAGACTCACCTGGGAGCAGAGGCCCCACCCCCAGCCCTGGCTGTCTGCTGATGCCTTGGTACCAAGTAAGCCCCTCACAGCACAGACACAACTCCAGGGAAGCAGGGAAGACATAGTAATAAGGAACGTTGTATCTTGTGCACAGCTGAGTTTGTGACCTGCAGCTTGTAGGAAGTGATAGAGCTAGAATTCAAAACCATGAAGGTAGGAGATTAAAGCCTATTAGATCCAAGTGTAGACCTCTTTACCCACAGCCACACCTGGTCATGTCTAAAAATGTATTGCTTTCAACCTCAGCCGAGGTGTGAATGTCATTCCACATCTTTCTCAATGTCTGTTCAGCTACCTCTCTCATCCCCCGCAGTAGATACTCAACATCTGTACCTCTTTGTTCGAAAACATTTGCTGGCTTTTGGAGTGAGTGAATATGGGTGAAGGGATTAGAAGATGTTGTCAAGAGAGGGTTTAAATCAATGGCCCCTTGAGTTTGGGCAGGATGGAGACAGCATTACAGCCATAGCATACAGAGGCAATGCAGATTTCACTTGCAGTCAAGCTAATCAAGGCTTCTTAGGGGGGACAGGATTCACTTGAATCATGAAGTATAGGTAGGATGTTGCTGGAAGGTGATTAGGTAACTCTTTGCACTGGAGGAGAAGTTTTGAGCAGTGGTGCAAATTTTTTTAAACTTTAAATTGGTACTTAAGTTGTGTATAAAACTATTTCAATAGCTCATATGCTATTTAAATTTCTCTAAAGCGCTCATCCATACATTATTTTGCTACCCCTCCATCTTTGTCATCTGCGATCTCTTTTTTATCCCTTATATGAGACCTATATGCCTTGTCTCCTACACCTCACCTAGCCCATCCATAGCTTTAAATATGAGGGAATTTCTATTTCTGCCCTCTACCTTCAATCAGAATCAGTAAGAATATCCCCAGGACTCCACTGGAATAGATGGTACAAGCTTGTCTCTTCATTTATCTCCTGCATCACATATGCAGATATAGCCTCTTTTCATTTGGACTTCGTCTAAATACATCTTCCTTTATCCCAATAGGAAAAGACTGAAAAACCTTTATTAGCCTAACCTGAAAGGGCAGCTATGTAATTTGTTTTCTTTTCTGACTTTGTTATTGTTTGTTTTAAATTAAAGCATTCTTTTTTTTTTTTAAAGCAAATTGATTTTATTTATTATTTATTTATTTATTTTTGGCTGTGTTGGGTCTTCATTTCTGTGCGTGGGCTTTCTCTAGTTGCAGCGAGCGGGGGCCACTCTTCATCACGGTGCGCGGGCCTCTCACTGTCATGGCCTCTCTTGTTGCGGAGCACAGGCTCCAGACGCGCAGGCTCAGTAGTTGTGGCTCATGGGCCTAGTTGCTCCGCGGCATGTGGGATCTTCCCAGACCGGGGCTCGAACCCGTGTCCCCTGCGTTGGCAGGCAGATTCTCAACCACTGCGCCACCAGGGAAGCCCAAATTAAAGCATTCTTAATTGATCAGTTTGAGAGAACATCTTTTGATCCTGCACCATAAAACATGAGGAAACCAGGGTACCAATATTACCTTTCAACTGATTTCTCCTTTTTGCTTTTATTTTGGCTAATTATATAATTTCTAAGTTGTCATATATAACATTTTCAGTTGTTTTACACTTAATTCTGTGGAAAATTGGATTCGATTCCAGTATTTTTGCCAACATCTCATCATTATTCACTTCTTGGCTGAAGTTTATTCTTTGGTAGCTTATTCAAGAAAGGCTCATAGAGAATGTATTACCTAAGCTCTTGTAGGACCAAAAGTGTTTGTGTTTTTATACTTGAGTGACAGTTAGGTTGGATATGAAATTCTTAAATTAGACTCTATTGATATTGCTCAAGTGTTTTCTAGTGATGAACCTTGCTATAGAGTAATGGGAAGCCAGTTGATTTCTCTCTTTTTATAAGAGAAATTTGGTATTTTTTAAAAACTCAGCTTTGCTTTTACCTCCTTTCTTTATATTTGAAGCCTAGTAACTTTATTGTCTTAGTAATACTGATTCTCTATCAAGCTTTTCCAGGGATACGGTGTGTACTTTCAATACTGTAAGTTCAAATCTTTTGTTTCTCAACGTTTTTCTTGAATTATTCCTTTAAATACATTTGATGTTATTTTGTTTAGTTCTCTTCTCCAGGGCACTAATTATATTTATGCTGAGAAACAATGTAGCTACTTAATGGGCTACATGAACTTAGGCAAGTTGCCTCACCTCTCAGAGTTTGTTTCCTTTTCTAAAAACTGGAGTAATGACCCTCAGAAAGTTGTTGTGAAGATTAAATAAGCTAATATATGTAAAGTGTCCTGGACTGGGCCTGGCATGTATTATGCACTGTTAGCTCTTATTCTTTTTATCTATTCTGCCTGACTTCCATACCTCTCATTTCCTCTCTTATCCATTGGTAAACACTTAAGAGCTCAGTCCGAAGCTGGGGGTTAGTTAATAGAATGTCCTTTCTTGATGGGCCCTGGGCTAGACCCTAATTCAGACAGATTAATTCTTTTCCTTTGCCCAATATTTATTGCTAGAAATTTCTTTTTATATGGCCCCAAATATCCATCCTATAATTGCCAAACATTCTTCCTGATTCAATCAGTCAAAATAATTTATTGAGTGTCTACTATGGGCCAACAATTATACTAGGCACTCTTAAAAGATAACCTGAGGGATATTAAAAATTTTAAGAGTTTCTCTGAGCAAAAATTGATTTGAATTGGGCAGCATCCAATCTAGCAGATAGAAAGAAGCTCTGAGGGGCTATACAGAATTTATAGCCAGAGGGAGCAGGAATAAGAAAGTTATGCTGGGCAAAAAAACAGGTGGATTGCTGAAAGTTACTTTCCTTTAGGTGATGGCCAGGGTTTATCAGGCAGATTACCAAAGTAGTGTTGACCAGGGGATTCCTGCTTGAGTAGCTTAAGATTCCATTTTTCGGAGAGCCAAAACTGTAATTAAGTTAAGTCTTGGTTTGGTGACACAGGGCTTAGCATAAGTGACTCCATTATGGGCTTATTGTCTTGTTTTTAACAGTTTCCTCCATTTGATCAGAGTCTCAGCTTATCTGAGAGACTTGATAAAAATTTAAGGTATTAGTGCCACTCCCAGCTACCACTCTCGAGTTGTCACTGTTGCTGCTGAATCTTTGTGTGGTGTTCATGTTCTTTAAGTTGGTCATTCTCTTTGCTCCAATGTTCTGTCCTTACACAGATCATTTGCTTGGTGATTAGTGCCTGCAAACATGCATTTAAAACTTTTGGGAGAATACAGAGCACCAGGAAGACTATTATGATTATTCTTAGAAGGAAAATTCCTAATGTCTGGAGTACAGTTTGTAGCTATGGTCCCCAAGAACCAAACCAATCAAAATCAAATAAGTCAAAGAAAGATCCCATTGAACGAGTCACTTTCTTTTTTTAAATTTTATTTATTTATTTATTTATTTATGACTGTGTTGGGTCTTCGTTTCTGTGCGAGGGCTTTCTCTAGTTGTAGCAAGCGGGGGCCACTCTTCATCACGGTGCACGGGCCTCTCACTATCGCGGCCTCTCTTGTTGCGGAGCACAGGCTCCAGACGCGCAGGCTCAGTAATTGTGGCTCACAGGCCCAGTTGCTCCGCGGCATGTGGGATCTTCCCAGACCAGGGCTCGAACCCATGTCCCCTGCATTGGCAGGCAGATTCTCAACCACTGCACCACCAGGGAAGCCCAAACGAGTCACCTTCTTAAGCCAACTGACCATATATAAACTTTAGTTAGAGAGTCTAAGGATTTTTCTTGGGCAGTTGTTGCTTTAGCAGCAGATTCAGAGATAGTTGCCAGAGTTAAGGAACACTCCCTTCCCATACATTAACAGAGAGAAAAGCAATCAGCAGCAAAAAGGCAATGCAATAAAGGTCTCATATTGGAGATGAAGATCTTGATCTGTGATCTTGGGAGAGCTGCCTACACAAGCTGTCCTCTGCTTCTTGGGAGAAACCTCCCTAGTCAATTTTCATTTTAGATCTCCAGCTGGTGTACAGTTCCAAGAGTCTGAAGAAGGAGTCCTTTTTAATTGGGAGTTGGGGACCCAAGGTTCAAATCCCTGAAGTTTGGCTGCTGTCTAGGTAGTGAGGAGGACCTGGTATATAGTGCCTACTAAGGAGGTTCAAAGACAGACTTTGTTCTTAGTGATTCCAATCAAAAGGGCATGAGAGAATTGGAAATGTTAGTTTGGAGAGTGGCAGCCAGATATTTGAAGAAACTAGAAGAATTCAGTCCAATTTTCATGTGTATAACAAAACCTTAAGGACAAATAACAGGACTAGAATCTACTATCTACAAAGGTGTAAACATAATTTTTCTCCCTATAGTCCCCCCTATTCTTACCAAATATAATCACAGTACAACTAATTTGTTTTCATTAAATGTGGCCTGACAGTTTTCATAAGTGCAGCAAGAATAGTGACTGACCGTATAGGCTCTTTTTGAGTCTGCTTTGCTGGAATATTTCATAATGATTCTCAGATTGAACTCTTAAAAGCCTCTCAAGGATAGGAAGCTAAGCCAAAGACCTGCCATCAGATTTTGCCTGCCATACCTGTAGTTTGGGTGAATTCCCCTCTTCTCAAGGTCCCCCAAATATCCTGAGGTTATTGAGCCTGACAGGAAGTGACCTTCCTTGCTCACCTGGCAAAGCTGCCAGGAACCCTGTACCAAGACGATTTTCCCAGGGGGATTTATTGGCGCCATAAAGTCAAACTTAGCTCTTTAAAGCTGCCTGGTCATATCTGAGTCTATGCACATCTCTCTCAAACATGACATTCCAGTCAAAGCCTTCGTAATATAACCAGCCTCCATTTGTATCCTTTACAAGAACAGTTTCTTGTTGAATTTATGCAAATAACTGTACTGCTTGAAATAAGTATACTCACCAAGTTTCCAAATTCTGGAGGGTCCAGGTAGGGGGGAAAAGTAATTGTTTTATCTTAGTTCAAAAAGATATACTTTACCAAATTGCTTTTAAGTCATAGATAGATTAAGAGGAAAAGTTTCCTTAAATCTGGGAAAACTAAATCTTAAAGAACCAGCAGTTTTTCAAACAAAAAGTCATACAAATTATAACCATTCTCATCAGTTCATTCAGTCCTGTGTAATTAATTATTGTTCTGCTTGAATCTACTTTTTCCACCAGTTCTGGGAATTCTTACCCAGTTCAGTTTTATGATCTGAAAGTTATCAGAAACCTGTACTTGTCAGAGTTCTTTTCATGAGTCTCCTTGAGGATACAAAAGCAGAGTGAAACAATGTCTCTAAAACAAAACCCATAAAAATGGCCATGGTTACAGATCTGGTGATAATTCATTATAATGCAATTGACAAAGAAATTTGCTTATTTCTGTGACTTACAGTATTTCAAGATAATAACTAGAATTATAACTGAAAATGCTAAACCAGGACAATCAGAACTTTATACAATTTCTGGAACATATATTAATACCATGTATCCATACAAAGATAGCATAATTATTACTTCTTATTTGAAAACGCTTCCCATGTAATTTAACATACCAAATAAGCCTAGTTAGTTTAACATCTCTCTTTTTATAAGGAGAGAAAACAATTTTTTTGAGATGTTCCATGGGCCCTCTGTAAAATCCCCAAATTAGTTTGAGGTCAAAAAGACTTAATTTAGAATTTTATTTTGGGACATTTGTCAAAAATATCAAAAGACTTTGGACATTTGATTAAAAGGATCACAGATCATCATGAAGCAATACTTAATTAGCTATTTAACCAAAGTGACAGTAAAAGATTTTAAAGACAAATACAGAAGGTTACATAGTTGTGAGCAAAACTTAGCTCTTTTAATATTGAGAAGATTCAGTTTTCTTAAGTAATCAAAGACTTGATAAAGACAACATGAAGCAAAGTAAAACACAAAAATCTTTGCTTTCTAAACAGATTACTTAAAAGTTAAAGAAAAACCTTTCAAAATCTCTTAACAGGAACAGAACAATACCTTAAAAAACGTTCATCCTTTTAACAGAAAAAAAAAAAAGTTCTAGTTTTGCATCAGTGTACCTTTGATATTAAAGCTCATTTTTAAAAAATTTAAATAAATCCATTCCAATCTTAGCCAGTTTGACCACACATAAAATTTCTTTCCCAGGATTCCTTTTTCACAAACCTTCTACAACGTGTTAACATTCATGCAGGTTTTGTTCTATTTTTCTTCGTCTTTCTCATTCTGAAATAATCAATCATCTTACTTTTCTTGCCTACTTTTCATACAGTTGTTTCTTTTCACCCTTATTATTTCTAAGTAGTTTTAAATTACATATAATGATTAGAATTCTTAACCCTTAGAATGCTTAATTCCTAGTGAAAACTAAGAACTATTACACTAGCATCTGTGGACTGACAAATTTATAGATTTATTTATAATTTCTAGAAGTACATTCTTCCTTATAGTAAATTTTTCAATGTGGCACAAAATATATTTACTGAGAGACCCAATCTTTAGTTTATTCTGTGATAGAGAGCCATATGTTGACTAGTTAATGTTTCAGTATTTTACTTTAATTGGAAATGACCTAGATAGTCAATTAATTTCCACCATTTAACTTAAGTCAGCAAAACTCTAAGGTTTCAAGTTACCAAAGGATCCTAAAAACTGTATTTTTTTTTTTTTTTTTAGAAATTACAGTGCTTTTTTTTTTTTAATTTATTTTGGGCTGTGTTGGGTCTTCGTTTCTGTGCGAGGGCTTTCTCTAGTTGCGGTAAGCGGGGGCCACTCTTCATCGCGGTGTGCGGGCCTCTCACCGTCGCGGCCTCTCTTGTTGCGGAGCACAGGCTCCAGACACGCAGGCTCAGTAGTTGTGGCTCACGGGCCTAATTGCTCCGCAGCATGTGGGATCTTCCCAGACCAGGGCTCGAACCCGTGTCTCCTGCACTGGCAGGCAGATTCTCAACCACTGCGCCACCAGGGAAGCCCTAAAAACTGTATTTTATAAAACCTCATCACTGTTCAAAAGTTTATTTATAAACTTTTATTTTTCGTACATCTGTTTAATTTACTTGTTAAAAGCAATCATGTTTAGATTACCCATGAATATTTCACAAGACATTAAACATCTAACCATTGTTTTAAAAGTTATTTTTCTTGCTGACAAAGTTTGTAACAGAGATAAGTTATTTGACTAGTAAATCCCAGTAGAATAAAAGTTGCATGTCTGCACTAAATTTAATGCTGAAAGCCTTGAAGACATGCCTATTTTAATTAAACCAACAAATTTACACTAGCTTTTATTTACTGAAGATTATCCTTGATCATGTAAATTTGAAAAACATATGGGTTAGTTTCTATTTTCTGAGAGAACAATTACTTCCATAAGCACTTATTTTTCTTTAAGCCAGTTAAATAGAGCTCTTTTACAAATTAATTTTGGCAATACCATCTGGACATAGAAAAATGTCACACATTTATAATATACATACAAAAATATACATAAACATACAGACAGATGCAAACAGAGATATTATAGCTTTCATTTTCAAATTTTAGCCATGAGATAGGTATGATAATGTAAGGCTCACTAGTTTATAAAAGAACAGTGGGATCCAAATTGTGTTTCTGGCAGATGGAATAAGTTTACCTGCTCAGATGGCAGATGGCTCAAGCTTTTCACTAATATTTGTGGAAGAGACTTTTCAGATTTTTTGCAGGCCTAAGCTTCAGAAAGAATGCAAGTTCCATGAAGAAGAAATTTTGTTCCCAAAGTCCAGATCTTTTACAATATCTACAAGCCTTTTGAGAAGACTAGGGGAGGTTTGGGGATTAGCAAAAAGGGTAAGTGGGATTTAAATTGTTCCTAGAGCCTCATTTCTGTTCTTGTAAAGACTAAATTTGTAGGACAAGTATAGTTGATTTTACTTCCTCAAAGAATTGGATTGTAACCTGAATGATACAGAGTGGCATACCAGTCCGACTATATTATCTTCAGCTTGCTTCTTTAGATCAGGAAGAAGATCTTCATCTAAGATGAAAATCAAAAGATTCCTGTGTTCTAGATTTAGAGCTATGTGTCTTGGAATGCTTTTCTTTCAAAATGTTTTTCTTTCTTTCTGGGTACATAGTTTCATTTTAGCTTAGGGAAGAAGGCTTTAAAAACAGTTTCTATCAGGGTCCCAATATCAGCTTCCAATCTGGCCAACTTCTGACCATAGAACTATTAAAAAAGTCAAATATCTTGTGAGATTTCAGCTGGGGCAAATGGTAAATATTCCTGGCAGTACTGAACAAATCCCTTGGATGCAAGAGGCGTCCCTAAAGTGAGTGCCAAAGATATTACCCTCCCAAGGTCCAGAGCCCCTGCAAAAGATAACCAAAAGAAAGAAAGACTTAGACAATTCTCTGACAGCCTGTAACAGTGGTAAGACCCTAGCCACAAACGGAGTACAACCCACTTTTCTGTCCAGCCATATCTAGCTGCAAATGAGGTGCAACCCACATTTCCGTCCAGCCATATTTTGGAGGGCCCCCAACTTGACATTTGCCAAGCCAAGTTTTTAAGACACAAAATAAGACAAACAAGAAGGCGATATCTGTCCCTGGGAGGGAAAGGATCAATAACCAAGACCACCCAAAAGCAGATTCATAAGTCATAATTCAAAGATCTAATTCTTAGGAAAAAAAGGTCTTTTTTTTGGCTTGCTAATCTGAAATTAGAAAGGAAGGGACAACGTGAAATTTTACCTTCCTCTCCCAGCCAGGCACTACAGCTAGAGATTTAAGAGAGCTGACTTTGGTAAGAATTCTCACCCTTTGCTGGCTTCTGCGAGTTTTCACAGAATTCCCTCTACAGGCTCTGGAGCGAGTGGGGTGTCCCATCCTTGTCACCAGAAACTGTACGGGAGGAAAATACGTTTCCCTCTACCCTTTATGATGAGTGCTTAGCTGAGACCCTTTTCTCTCTAGGACATCTCATAAATGGATAAGCTTATTAAGCTTAAAAGGTCTCCACTGTAATTCAAAATTATCTTTGGCAAGGTTAGCATGCTTGTTCAGCCTTTTTTTTTTTAAATTAATTAATTTATTTATTTTTGGCTGTGTTGGGTCTCCGTTGCTGCGCGCAGGCTTTCTCTAGTTGTGGTGAGTGGGGGCTACTCTTTGTTGCGGTGCGCGGCCTTCTCATTGCGGTGGCTTCGCTTGTTGCGGAGCATGGGCTCTAGGCACACGGGCTTCAGGAGTTATGGCACACAGGCTCAGTAGTTGTGGCTCATGGGCTCTAGAGCGCAGGCTCAGTAGTTGTGGCGCACGGGCTTAGTTGCTCCAGGGCATGTGGGATCTTCTAGGACCGGGGCTCGAACCTGTGTCCCCTGCATTGGCAGGCGGATTCTTAACTACTGCGCCACAGGAAAGTCCTTGTTCAGCCTTAACACAAAATTTTATTTACCCGAGGCCTCACCCAGACCCAGTCCAGCTTAAATCAGACCCAGTCTGACCCTGGACCCAGTCCAGTTTCAAAGTTAGACTTATTCCAACTCAGGTTGATTTCTGGACCCAGTCCAGAAAAAGAAATGCTCAAATAAAGTCTGAAAGTTCATAACACAAAAGCTGTGGAGGTAGAATCTGAGAGGGACTTACTCATGACATCTAGAGGCAGCGAGAAAGCAGCAAGCTCAGGGGTTCAGACAGGTGTTTCTGCCTGATTACTTGTTGCTCCTGGGAGCCATTCCTTCAATTCCCTCTTCTGACACCAGAACTGTGAAAAGATAAACTAAGGCATATTAAACACTTTAAGAGTTTATTTGAGGAAAAATTGACTTGAATCAGGCAGCATCCAGCCTAGCAGGTAGGAAGGAATTCCAAGGAGCTGTACAAAAGGAGACTTTAATAGCCAGAAGGGAGCAGAAACAAGGAAGTTATACTGGGCAAAGAAGCAGGTTGGTTACTGCAAAGTTACTTTCCTTTAGGGGATGCAGGGGTCCATCAGGCAGATGACCTAACTAATGCTGATTAGGCAATTCCTGACTGACTGGTCTGGGAGATCTGAAACTATAAGTCTCAGTTTGATGATGTAGGGCTTACCATAAGTGACTCCATTTTGGGTCTGTTGTCTTGTTTTTTAACATCACTAAGAGGAATAAAAGTTAATAAGGTGTAATCCCTCTTCTCAAGGAATTCCAAATCTTTTTTTCAAATCTTCCAAAACAAAGCCAGAAAAGGAAGATTTGGAATTCCAAATCTTCCAAATCTTGTGGGAAGATATAAAGCAATTATCAATCATTATTTTAGATTTTGTTGCTACTTAAGACAATTAAAACAAGAGCTTAGTTAAGGAGAGAAAAGTGAGGGGAGCTTCACGGAAGTGGTAAATTTGAATCAGAACATGGGGTGTGGGTAACATTTGATTGAGTAAAAGGAAAGAGAAAAAAATTTCCAGGTAAGTCATGGTGAGGGGAGTGAAAATACTTATTGTATTAATTCAGAATCTGCATATAGTAAGGACACTAACAGGACATCGGGTTGGCTCTAGGTGGACCAGGGCATAATACAGGAAACCTCAGAAACTACACAAACCAAGTAGGCAGTGGAAACTTGGTCTTTACTTGTGGACCAGGACAAGGCAAACCTTTTGGGAAGTAGCACATGAAAGAAATGAATAATAGAAAGTTCTAGATGTTGAATGAATCAAGTAGGAGTTGTTCCTCAAGCTGCTTCAGATAATGAGTGATAAGAATCCTGATCATAGCAAGGAAAAGTGAGCTAAGTGCTAAGTATTGAGGCCAGGATGGAAATGGGAAAAGAGAAAGTTTTGTAGCTGGAAGGAACCAGAAGTCAAGCATGAGAAGTAGCTTGAAGAGAATGATGCAGAACTAGAGAGAAATTTTGAGTTTCTTTTTTTAAAATAACTTCGGGTCGGTTTTGTAAAGGTTGACACAGCCTTACTGAAAAGGATGACAGGGTTGGAAATACACAGCACAGCCATCAGGGATCCACTTTCTCTCTCTTGTGGGATCCCTAGGAAGCTACAGGTTTTCACACTACCTGGTGTCTGAGCTCATTTGCAACCAGAGAATTGGTTCACCTGTTTGGAATGGTAGAGGTAAGTTAATTGTGTTTATTAATGAACCATTCCATTTGCTTTTATTTTTTCCCCCTTGCTTTCGTGCATGAGCATTCTTGGGTGTCATACACTGAGAGATTTAAGGATGCTTTCTCTAACTCAACTCTCATGCTAAGATCCATTGAGGAGTCAGGAATGAGACAGGGTAGAGTTCAAGAACTTGAGTATTATCCTTGTCTTGCAGCAATTTGTTCAACAGACACTGAAGGGAAATTTCTGTGGACAGATGGAATGAAAGGAAACCAAGTGTAGAAATAAACAGCGTTTGTCATTTGAAGTCGGCATTTGTAAGGATTGTTTTTTGAGATGAGGAGCCTGAGTTGATGACTTCAAGTAATTGAGGCAATATTTCAAGTGATATACACAAATTCCTGCTTGATAGATCTTCCTCTCTAACTAGCCATCATCCTATTTTATAATGTTATCATATTTTTAATTATATTGTACATACTTGTTTACAGCTATTTGCTATATATCCACGGTGACATCACAGTAAATTAGTTTTTACCCATTGCCTCTGACTGTTCTTTGCTTCAAACT
The DNA here is from genome assembly GCF_965194825.1 of Balaenoptera physalus. Lineage (NCBI taxonomy): Eukaryota > Metazoa > Chordata > Mammalia > Artiodactyla > Balaenopteridae > Balaenoptera > Balaenoptera physalus. Next base: position 81,559,449 of record NC_138898.1, read on the forward strand.
GAACCATAAATATTGCACCTGAGAAAGCTTGTTCAGATTATTTATCATGCTGGTGTGTGACCACAATAGCAATGCCCTAAGGCAGAATGTCCTGGAAGCTGGCTTACAGGAACCCTTGGAGGGGAAATGTCTACATGCACGCAGCAGGGTTCCCACATTAATATATGCTCAGGGAGTAATGTTGACTGCTTGTATGACTGCGTATTTGGAAAGGAGTTTATGATACCAGCGCTCCTATCCCTCCATTGGCTACTGTGGAGGTTGGGACGTGTAGAGTGAAAGGCAGTTGATAAACCAAGAGGAATGAAAATGAGAAGTAACTGGCATGGTGGCTGGTGTATAGGAAGTTTCAGGACATGGTAGTGTCTCCCCTTCCTTCTGCCTTGACAGAGGGAAATGGGCCAGAAACAGACACAGCCAGGTTATTGAAATGCCTCATCTTGGCTACATCTAGTTGCAGCCAGAGTCTCTATTTAACACTCAGCTGGGCTGGAATCTAATCGTGTTTTCCTTATTTCTCCAACTGTAGCTTCACGGTGTTGGGAAACTGGGCTCCTTCCTGGTCCTTTGTGGCCAAGGTCCACTTACAGTATCAGCTATAATTACAACAGCTGTTTGGACTTACTGAGTATGTTTCATGGTCCAGACGATGTGCCAGGTGCTTCGTATAAAGCATATGTAACCCTCATGCGAGTCTATGAGGCTGAGACGCGGAGGTGTTGAGACTCGTGCTCCAGGTCACTCAACAGACTCACCTATGGAGCCTGGATTGGTCCCCACATTGGTAGGACTCCAAATCTCATGCCTCTAACTGCCTATTTCTCCTCCTTTTCTGGCTTTGTTTTCATATAATAGAGTATCAGCCTAAGAGCCCAGGTCCCGAGACTGTCTTTGCTATCCCTCAGCAGTAGTATTTCACTTCTGTGTCACCAGTGCCCTTGGATCATCCCACCACTTCCACTTGCTTTTCTTCCCAGGCCTCCAAATGCCACTCTATGACTGACCTGGGGGAGAGGGATGCAAGAAAAGGAGTGATTGGGCTTTAGTGGTGCCAACCAACCATGTATCGCTGAGAGATGATAGAAGGCTACATTGTGACAGCCAGCTACACTGGGATGATGTGACTAGAAAAAGCATGAAAAAGAGACCCAGAGATTAGAGCAAAAATGAAACTGGATTATAGAGCTCATCATTGGAAAAGTGCAGGTATTAGTTTCTGTCTTGGAAGAAAGAGACACAATTAAGGGGCAAAGCTACGTCTAAAAGCCACGTAGTCATTGCTGTAAAATAGGATCAGTAACTGGGAAATCAGGAGATAGATCAGAAGCAAATGAGGGGCAGCCTATCTACTGCTGGTGAATATTGAGGCTCTGGCTTGGACTATATTTATGGGACTGAGAGTTTTCCTAATCATAAGCTTGACAATTTTAGGGACGCTCAGCACCTGAAAATTATGAGCACTTGAACTCATGTAACTAGAGGTCTGGATCATTCCTCTTTCTTGTCCAGAAGTTTAAGAACAAGGGTCATGTTCCATAGCCCTCCACAGAGCTTAAAACCACCCTAGGCACATAGTAGGTGTTTAATAAGTACCTCATTGACTTACATGGATAAAGAATAGCACCAATTCTACGCCTTCCACCTCCCTCAAGAGAAAAATTATAATGTTCCACATGGGAACAGCAGGGCATCACAGGGATGTTTGACATTTTAAGAGCTGATTTCAGATGCTCAGAGAAATCTGGTAATGCATTACTTTTCTGACCCAGCCATGTCTATGATATAGTCACAGCATATAGCATCCTGCAAAATTCTGCCATCACATGGGGTGAGCTATTTGAGGGAGGCAGGTGGAAATTCCAGCAGAAGTTTTGGCAAAAGAGAAGTGTGGAACAGAGAATCACTTGTTACTGAACCAAATCCCTGGGCACAGATAGGGCAAAATTGAAGGGCAAAAACTCTGATCAAATATACCAGCAACTAAGCTTGGAGATGTAGAGAGCTGGAAAGAGCATTGCTCCCACCCTTAAAAAGAAAAAAGTCCAGACACATTGAAAATTAATTGCTTTTCTTAAACCCATCAAACAAAACAAAACAAAACCAAAGAACAATGTAGCAGGGCAAAGAACTAACCGAAATCTGGAGAGAGATGGGTGTCTGTAGGAAGAAATAAGATCTGAGCATTTGCTTACCTGGGCAGATGTCACTTGATGTCACATAAAATGGGTAAGAAAATTCAGTTAGAAATTGCTTACAAATTACTAAAATGTGTTAGTGTAGGCTAGACTGCTAATGGGACATCCTTGGGAACTGCAGATATAGGAAAGTTTACCCCAGGTTGCAGGATTTTCTCCAAGAATCCCACCAGGCACTCATAGGGGAAATGTGGGGTGTGGGGTCCTGAGGATTCCTCCTGCGTGGTTTTGGCTGATGGAGGGAACAGCAGCCACTATTGAAACTCCACCCAGACCTGTCTACCTGACCTTCTCTAAGGAACGACAGTCTCAATCTGCATCAGAGTAGAACAAGAAGAACTTCTTCAAGGCACTGGTAAAGGGCACTGATGGCAACCCGTTGTTGCTGGGGGCAGGGAGCAGAAAAATGAAAAAATCTCCGTCCCTGGGAGGAGGGCATGAACACCTTAGCACAAGTAGAGTCTTCACTCTTTACTGAGATGAAGGTTGTTCTTAGCGCTACGTTGCAGTGACTAGGAAAGTTGAAACTTTGCCCAGAACTGTTAGGTCACAGTCTACATCTGGATCCTTACAGGTTCTCCACTCCAAACATTGACCTAATATGCTTCTGTATGGCTAGATGAATTTAAGGGGCGTATTTGCTGGGAGAGCATGAAGCTCCTTTATTGCTTTAAATTCTTGGTCTTTTCTCCATTCCCTTTGCCCTCCTCATCATCTAGAGTTCTGTCCTTCCTCCAGAAGGAAGTAGAGGGAGCCTGGAGAATCTTCCCCACCTTAACCTCTCATGAACTTTCAAGCCAGAACAGGAATCGTGGCTTTTCCTCTGATGACCCCTGGGACACCCATTAAAGTTTACTTATTGGGTTTCCAGGGTGGCTTTGGAAATAAGAGGAGTCACAGGCACGTTTGTAAGGCAGGATCCTGCTCAGAGGAACACAGAGGTGCACACAGATGAGCAAGCATAGCACAGGATAGTACCTAGCGTCTGAATGATCTGTTCACACATTTTTCTTCCTCACTTGCAGGAAAAGGAGCCCATGAGAGCAGAATCAGTCATTTTTTTCTTTCTTTCCTGTTCCAGCTCGTGCATAATGTTTTCTAAAGAACAAGTATATAACAAATGTTTGTGGAATGCATGTTAAACATGCACATAAACATACTCACGCACACACAAAGACCACAGTTGCAAGGATTCTTCCTCCAATTGGTTAAGTCCTACAGGAGATGCATCTGCCATTTGGCAATATCCTCTCATTGTCAGTCTCAGACTCACCTGGAGTTGGCTTCTGTTTCCCTTGATGGAGATTATCTGCCAGGTGAAAAGGCTGAGGCTCTTTGTCACTGTTGGGCAATTGATGGAACCTCAGTCTGAAGCTTTAGTCTCGCCTACTTGGGGACAGATGAGCTGAAGGTGTCATTTAGCTCATAGACACGGTGGTTCATCAGTGTTCAAGATCTGAAGTTGAAACATTGTTTAAAATATTAACTTTATAGAGTTGTTTCAGGAAGCCCCATTCATATTCCTAGTTTGTGTGCAGTGCAACATTCTCGAGGAAGTCCACTTATTTTCACTACTGAATGCTACATTCTTTTTTCTTGTCACAGGGCCCATCTTCTTTATTATTAATAAACTACCACGTTTAGAACATTCCCTTGGAGACAGAGAGGCAGCTGCAGCAGCAACAACAACTTCCTAACTGAGTAGCAATGGTTGCTTCAAACCCATCCTTAATAATACTCACGCCTTGAGCTGTCCCCATAGAAGCAAGGAGGGGCCACCTATACTGAAAGAGCCACTGTATTTGACCAGTCACTCTTGTGCCCAAAGGCAGGAACCTGATAATGAGTGTGGCAGATTGCATTCGGGGGACACCTTCACTCTGCCCTATATGCATGCCCTTTGCCATGTGACTTTCTCGTTCCTCCCATAAAGTGGCAGAAGATACTCTTGGCTCCTTGATTCCTGGTTTAGGCTTTCAAGCCTTACTTTGGCCAATAGGATGTTAGCATTACATGACACAAGACGAAGCTTCATTAAAGTGTCTGCGTGATTGTACTTGGACTAGGACACTTCTGCCATAGCCATGAGAAGGACGTTCCTGGTGTAGCCGGCTGGTCCCAGGAGGAACGTGAGAGTCCTGGGAGCAGAGCCAAGCCCCTCCATCTGAGCTCAGCAGGATTAGCCACCCGCCCCCCTCCCGGGCCACAGATGCACGGAAGACTCAGCCTGTGTGAGCCAATCCCCAGATGCCCCACAGATTAGTGAGAATAGGTGACTGCTGTTTTAAGTCACTGTGCTTTTGCATAGTTGATTACATAGTACCATTGTGACCTGCTATAGACTGCTGGGTCTCCCCGAAATTCATATGTTAAATCTTAGTCCCCATTGTGATGGTATTTGGAAGTGGGGCCTTTGGGAGGTGATTAGGTCATGAGGGTAGAACCCTTATCAAGGGGATAAAGGTTATAAAAGAGACCTCAGAGAGTTCCCCTGACTTCTCCCCCACGTGAGAACACGGTGAGAAGACAGCCGTCTGTGAACCAGGAAGCAGACTTTCACCAGACCCCAGATCCGTTGTGGCCTTGATCTTAGATTTCCCAGGCTCCAGAACTGTGAGAAATAAATGTTTGTTGTTTATAAGCCACCCACTCTATGGTATTTTGCTACAGCAGCCCCGATGGAGTAAGACATGCCCTAGTTAACTGATAACAATGGGGGATTTCAGAGGAAGTAAGGAAGTGGTCAGAGTAGGTCTGGAATTAGAGTGTCCAAGGAGTGTGAATAGCCTTAGGGTAGACGTGACCAAGATTCTCTCAGTCTGGTTACTCTGTGCACAAGCTCCCATCTCTATTCCTTTTCCTGGTTCAAATCTTCGTCATCTCTCCCCTGGATTTCCACAAGAGCCTCTTACGAAACTAATTGCTTCCTCTTAAAATGTGCTTGCCACACAACTGCCAAAATAATCATTTAAAACAGAAAGCAGATCATGGTACTTCTCTGCTTAAAACCTATAATGAATGGATGAGATCCAAACTCGGGTATAATTTGGCCTCCACCTCCCTCTCCCAATGTTCACTTACCCGGCTGGCTCCCTTGGTTTCCTCTGCTGCAGGTCTTTGGCTTCCTACTTCCCACGTCCTTTCCTCACACACTCAAAGATGATTCCTTTCCTGGGACCTGCACCCTTCCTATTTCCTCTTCTAGAAATACTCTTCCCTTAGGTTCCTGCATTGGCAACCCCTGATCAACGTCGGCTCTAAGTTCTCCTCCTCCGAATGTCCTCCCTAAAGTCCTTAACTCAGCGGTCCCCAACCTTTTCGGCACCAGGGACTGGCTTCGTGGAAGACAGTTTTTCCACAGACCGGAAGGGTTGGAGGGATGGTTCAGGCAGTAATGTGAGCAGTGGGGAGTGGCAGATGAAGCTTGGTTAGCTTGCCCACTGCCCACCTCCTGCTGTGCGGCCTGGTTCCTAACAGGCTGTGGACCGCTAGCAGCCCAGGGGTTGGGGACCCCCGCCTTAACTAATACTTCCCCTGACATCTAGTTACTCATTATCCTATAAGACTGCTTTGCTTATTTCATATCACTCATCAGTCTCCAAGTATATACTTGTTTCTAATCTGTTTCCCCGCCTCGACTATGTGTTTCTGGAAAGCAAGGATCTTTTCTAGCTTGTTTGTCATCACTGTATATCCAATGCCTAGAATAGCACTGATTGAATGAATCAATGAAAGAAAAAAGGAAGGAAGTGAGAGAGCAGAATAGAATTTGGATTTATTCTGAGGATCAAACTATGAACATTTGTAGCGCAAACATCTCGGTGTCTGGGATTAGACCTGAATCTGTGCCCAGAGTTTAAACAAAAGGTGAAGTCAGAGAGATAAATAAAAGTTAGGTGGTAGCAAGCATTCCAAGCTACCTGAAGAAACTTGGGCTTTATGTTTTAATTAAGGTAAAATTTACCTAAAATACAATGCACAGGTCTTAAAAGTTCAGTGTGGTAAGTTTTGACGATTGTATGCCACCCAAAACAAGATGCTTAACGTATTCATCATGGCAGAAAGTTCCCTTGATCCCCATTCCAGTCTGTTGCTTACCACCCACTATGCCCTTCCCCATCTGCTGACCCCCATCAGCAGATTTCGTTTCCCTGTTGCTGGACTTCACAGAAACGGAATCATACAATATGCTCTTCCGTGCCATCTTATACTCAACGTGATGTTGAGATTCATCCAGGTCATTGCATGTATCAGTTGTTCATTGCTTACTGCTAAGTAGCTTAGCAACCAAGTGGAGACTTGGTTTTTGTTTTTTCCAGTTTGGAGCTATTATGAATAATGAATAAAGCTGCTAAGAACATTCTGGTATAAGTCCTTTTTGTGCTCATATGTTTCATTTCTCTTGGGTAGATACCTAGGAGTAGAACTGCTGAGTCATAGCAACTGAATGTCTAACTTTTGTATAAGAAACAGCCAAACAGTTTCTCAGAGTGATTCTACTATTTTATGACAGTTCCAATGAACATTTCCAGTTGCTTGATTTCCTCACCAACACTGATATGGTCCATCCTTTTTAAATTTTAGCCACTCTAGCACATTTGAGGTAACTCTTTGTGTTTTTAGTTTTCCTGATAGACTTGGTCATTCATACATCTTCCTTTTTAAAGTACCTATTCAAGTCTTTTGCCCGTCTTTAATTGGATGGTATTCCAGTGTTGTTGATTTGAATTCTGGATAGGAGTAGTTTGTCAGATATACGTATTGCAAATATTTTCTTCTAGCCTGTGGCTTTTTTCTTCATTTTCTTACTGTCTTTTGATGAGCTTAAATTTTTTATTCTGATGAACTGTAATTTATCAAATTTTTCTATCATTGTGTTTTTTATAATCTAAGAAAGTTTTGCCTAGCTAGTATCATAAACATTTTCTCCTACTAAGGGGGCAGCAGCATTCCAGGCTCTGGTCCACAATGTGTGTGCACAAAACATTTTATAAAAGGAGTTGCCTTGGGAGTAGGCCCCTAAGGGAATTTTCTTCACTGTCTAAGGCCTCATTCAACAATAAATACTCTCTGTACCCACTTCCACTGAAGCCTCCGAAGGTAAGAGATAAAGAAGATCCAGAGAGAAAAACAAGGGGAAACACAATCAAGTGTATAGGGGGCTGACTCGTGTCTCCCCAAAATATATATCCAAGTTATAACCACCGGTACCTGAATGTGACCTTATGTGGAAATAGGTCTTTGCAGATGTAGTTGAGTTAAGATGAGGTGATTGTACCTTAAATCCAGTGACTGGTATCCTTATAAGAAGACAGGGCACACAGAGACACAGACACAGAGGAGACAGTAAGAGAGAAGAAAGCCATGTGAAGATGAATCCAGGAGAGATTGAGGTTATGCTGCTACAGCTATTGAAGTTATGTTCCTACAGCTAAGGACTGCTAAGGAGTGCTGGGAACCACCAGGAGCTAGGAAAAGGTGAGGAAGGATGCTTCCCTAGAGCCTGCAGAGGGAGCCCAGCACTGCTGACCCTTGATTTCAGACTTCTAGCTTCCAGAACAATGAGAGAGTAAATTTCTATTGGTTTAAGCCACTAAGTTTGTGTTAATTTATTACGGCAGCCCAAGGAAATGAATACAAGGTGTTTCCTCCCAGAAAGCAGCACTAGAGTTGAAATTATAACTGCTTCTATTATTTACACAGATGAATTTTTTTTTTTTTAAAAAGAGATCTTGTTCTTTTTGAGATCCCTCTCTCTTCTGTTCCCCAATTTTATCTGGACCTTCTTTTTCCTAGCCCCGATTATCCCTGTCCTGCCCCAAATTGGGTTCTGCTCCCAGAAATTTTCATCAATAAGGAGTTTTTCCCAGGAAAGGGACTAGTTTTAAGAGCTTATGGGGCCCAGGTTGCTCCAGAAGCTGTAGACCTCATCTTAGGCTTCTTTCATGCATCCATGAATTGGATCTTACAAAACTCTTCCCACTTACGGTGATGCTCTGGCATTAGTCTGTAGTACTTTTCAATGAGTAGCTGTTTGATATTTTGAGTTTCTCCTTTTCTTGAAGCCATCAGAAGCTTCATTGCCCTACTTCTGCTTCATTCCACAAAGATGCTTAAATTATGTAAGTCTGATGGCTGCTATTGCTTGCATTTGGGGATATAGGGGGTACCTTATCTGTGGGTCTTTGATTTGCCATCTTAGTTGATGTGTCTGTTTTTATGGGGGGGATTCCGGGAGATTAAAAACTATGTCATCACCACCACCATCTTCTGAGAATCCTATCCATTAACATGCCACAGAGAGTCACTCCCTGTCTCAGCAACTCCAAAGGATAAGTATTCTTTCCTGCTCTGTTGATGTAGGGCTTGGCCATGTGCAATGTGAGTAAGGCCACAATTTGGCAATTCTGAGTCTAAGCTTGCAGTTAAGGCAGTTTAACAGGCATTGCATGTTTTTTGTCACCCCTTTGGGATCTTATGACCTTCATCATTAGAACTTGTCCCAAGTAGTCACTGCCCCTCTGCTTGGGACCCCAAAATGAGTCATGTGGAGCAAAGGACCCCAACCACCTCACAGGCCTGTGAGCATGAAAACATTCCCTTAATTTTTGATGACTGATGTGTATCTTATGAAATAGAATAAGACTTGGCAAACTATAGCCCCTGAACCAAATCCAGTCTGCTGTCTGGTTTTGTAAGACCCTAAAACTAAGAACAGTTTTCATAATTTTAAATGTTATTTTAAAAGGTGGACAGGTATTGTATATGGCTTACAGAGTCTAAACTATTTGCTATCTGGTCCTTTAAAGAAAGTTGCTTACCCCTGAAGCAGAGGAAAGAGCACACAACCCGTAGCACGAGACCTGGGATCTATGTGTACTGACTTATGTTTATTGTAGCCTCAGTTTCCCCACATGTAAAATGAGCCGGTTGAACTGCAACATCCCTGAGTTCCCTTCTGTTCTAAGATTTTACAGGAAATATAAAAGACTTCCCTGGCGGTCCAGTGGTTAAGACTCCATGCTTCCAATGAAGGGGACAAGGGTTCAATCCCTGGTCAGGGAACTAAGATCCCACGTGCCTCATGGCCAAAAAATAAAAAATAAATAAAAATTAAAAAAGAAAAAAGAAATTGCTAAAAAAAAAGATAGTCGTATTTGAAATATGTTTTGATGATATCAGCACCCTCACACTTGTGTAAATGCTGACAAATAATAATTCCAAAGATGAGATACACAAGGTTTCCTGTAACAAAGGCAAAATTCCCTGGAGAAGAGACAATTTGAGCTGTGAGCTGGGAGGTAGGCTGGAGGGAAGCAACCTAAGCCTGGATAGGACAAGGGCTACTGGATACATACCCTGTATTTATTAGTGCTGTTCCCTGCCTTAGGGAGCTTTGTGATTCAGACTACAAATTTCTAATCTATGACTAACTGGCACAAGAAAGAAAAAAACCCATGGTGTGTGTGTGTATGTGCATGTAACATCTGATTTGACTATAGCAGCAAGAAATTGATCTTTTGTGAATTGATGTGATTTAGAGATGCCTGCAAAATAAAAGTATGGTATTTCAGAAAGAGATGAATAAAATACCAGTGTTTTATTGGAATGATGCTGTGCCACTGAAAAATCTTTGAGTTTTGGAAGTGGGGAAATTGCGTCTTTCAGAGTGCCAGCCTGCCAGAGTGGACCCTGGAAGTATGCTGTTTGGCTGCACTTCAGCTCATATGAAGCATACCTAATATTTTTCTGTCTGCTGTACCCTGCTGTGCCGACTTGGAAAGGTAGCTGAGGAGGGCATTCACCAGCAAAGTTGGTGACTTGGCTCTTGGAATGGAGCACATCCCATTCTATCCTTGATGTGATTCCAAACACGTGACTCAATGTCCTCTCTTCCAGGGAGTGAAACTCAATCCATTTGATATTGGGGAAATGTAAAACATTGTGAAAAATGTTGAAGGTTTAAAATGTTAACGCAGATCTTCCCCAACCAACACTTTCTATGAGAAACATCTGCTTGGAATTTTTTTGCTCAAGGTGTTGAAGGGAATAAATGTGGCATTCCTAGATAATAGTAGTTTCTCTTTTGTAGAAGGTGAATCAATATGGAGATTATTAATGAGGACAAGGTATGTTTCCTCTTCCTGAGTCTATAACTTAGAGTAAAATCCTTTCCTTCTCTTGTTTTATTGGCACTTTACATTTTTATTTGAAATAGCCAAAGTGTAATGTTCCATATCAAATCAGTGTGCCAACTAAATTTCGAATGTAGAAACGATTTCTATAAAGACTCAATTTTTAGTAAAAGACCTCTTTTCCAGCTAATTTTCTAATCAGGTCCATATCCGCTTTGTAGCTGAGTAAGACTCAGTCTCTTGTGAGGGAAAAACATGTCAGAGTTACATAATTTTCCAAGTGTTGTTTGGGAATGACATGGCCCTTTAGAGTTTCAAAGTTCCTATGGAAACTCTTCTTTCCAGTTCAATGGGTTCCTTCAGGAAGAGAGGAGCATGGATGACTTTTTACAAAAAGTCTTCACTAGCACTAGACAGCCCATAGGCCATTTCCTTAGTGACATTTTGGTAATTTATGGTGAACAAAGAGAGAAGTTGGGAAGAGAATAAAGGTTAAGAAGAAATGTAATTTCAACCTATGTCCCACGGAGAGGATTGGATGAAAAAGGGCTTTACCAAGTCCCGGTCCCTTGCAGAGCCCTTTGGAGAACGTCACATCATTTAGTCTGGCCTCTGGGTCAGACCTACACTGCAGTCTTCAGTGAGCTTGGCATGCCTCCACAAACAGGACTCAGAAAATACAGATGCGGGCTTCCCTGGTGGCGCAGTGGTTAGGAATCCGCCTGCCAATGCAGGGGACATGGGTTCGAGCCCTGGTCCGGGAAGATCCCACATGGCGCGGAGCAGCTAAGCCCATGCACCACAACTACTGAGCCTGCGCTCTAGAGCCCGCATGCCACAACTACTGAGCCTGCATGCCTAGAGCCCGCGCACCGCAACGAAGAGTAGCCCCCGCTCGCCGCAACTAGAGAAAGCCTGCGCGCAGCAACGAAGATGCAGTGCAGCCAAAAATAAATAAATTGATAAATTTTTTTAAAAAAAGAAAAGAAAGATAATACAGACTCAAGGGACATGTCTTTGAAATTTCAGTGTGGAAAGCTTAGGACCACAGAAAGAAGTTCCACTTCACAGAGTGAAGAACTCCACTCAAAGAGGTAGAACTGGGAGAAATACTTACACATGTTCCTTTTATGCTTGGCTCAGGGCACTTCGCTGAGCTGGGGGCAAATTTTAAAGTGATTGAGCCTGGCTGGACAACTTCAATGGTTGGATCTTCACTCTTAAGGCTGGAAGGCAAGACATGGTTTCACATTCTTGCCAGCATCATGCCACCTGAGGTGTGTTGATTGAATTGATTCAGGGATTGTGTGAGTTTATGTGTATATAAGGCAAAATCCTTGCCTATAAGAGTATCTCAAACAGTTAGGGAAGAAGATAGAGATTTTGCCCAGCCTGGAACTGTGAATCCTGGGAAAGTCACACAAAGACACAGAGGCAGTGGTTATTGTTCACAGAGGATGAGGGAGCAGAGTTGAGAGAGTTTTGTTGGCTGTGGCGCTTGCCTGGAGGTGGTGATACCAGTAGTGGTGGTAGTGAGTGTCCATTGACACAGATAGCAGTGTAGACAGCTGTATTCTTTCCAACAGGAGCTTGGTAGACCTTGGTCAAACTCAAGACTGCTGGCCTTCCTTTATCTTTGCTAATTTCCCCAAGCCTAGCTCTCCAGCCTTCTCATAATTTTCCAAGCTATCCAACACCTGTTTACAATTTTTCTCTTTCTTCTTGGGTTATCCAGAGTCGGTTTCTGTCCTCTGCAGTCAAGAATCCTGACTGAGATGATACTGATTTTCAAGAATAAGAATTTGGCTCTTTGTGGCATGCAATGGCAAGACACAATTATCACTTCTGGTCATCTAACCTAGGATCTTTGGATGACTAAGTGACTGCTACAATGGATCAGTATGAAGAACCTTAGAAATTCAATGTCTTTGAGGAGGATGGCTGCTTGTAACAAAAACTTGTTCCTAAAAGAGGATGACAAGGGCTTCCCTGGTGGCGCAGTGGTTGAGAATCTGCCTGCTAATGCAGGGGACACGGGTTCGAGCCCTGGTCTGGGAGGATCCCACATGCTGTGGAGCAACTCGGCCCGTGAGCCACAACTACTGAGCCTGCACGTCTGGAGCCTGTGCTCCGCAACAAGAGAGGCCACGGTAGTGAGAGGCCCATGCACCGCAATGAAGAGTGGCCCCCACTTGCCGCAACTAGAGAAAGCCCTAGCACAGAAACGAAGACCCAACATAGCAATCAATCAATCAATCAATAAATCTAAAAAAAATTTTTAAAAATTAAAAAAAAAAAAAAAAAAAAGAGGATGACAAGCCCAAGTCCCTAAATTCTTGGTTCAAGGACAGACTAAACAAAGATTCCATGATGGCTAAAAACAGAACAAAACCTCTTAACTTCTGCAGCTGCAGATCTGAGATAGTAAAAAACTAGATAAAGAAATTAATTCTTTGGTTGTGGAATGTTGGTGACATTTGAATTAATAGTCTCATTAGGTTTCTTACATGAAAGTGGAGGCATGGCTCAAATTGACCGGCCAAAAACAAGAATGTGGATTTATGAGAGGATTCAGAGTATTCTGAGAATATGCAAACTCCAAACCCATGCTTCCTACTCTCTGCCAGCCAGAGAGGTCCCTTCCCCTCTGTTTGAAGAGGCTGTTTATCCTTTTATTGATGACCCTGTAATTCCTTCAACTATCAGAGTTTCCAGAGCTGTGGAGTCAGATCCCATCATGGCCCAAGGTACCAATTACAACGTCAGAACTGTGAGGAGAATGGTGATATAACAAAAGAATGACAGAAATTTGTTGCTTTATAAAAAATAGATAAAATTGCGGAAAATATGTGCAAATGGATTCTAAACCAGCTTGACCTAGGAAGGAATCCCACAAGATTAGATCAATTTGAATTCACTGACATGAGTAAACTTATCAGAGATCCTGGATTCAATTTGTTACTTCAGAAACTAGTCCTAGTTCTAATTTTTTGCTCTTGTTGTTGTTGGTTGATTGAAATGTCGACTCAATATTTGCCCACTCTGGGTGAGGTTTAGATGTGAGAAACTGCTTGATATAATGTAGAGGACTTCAGGGCATAGGAATTTTGCAGTGAATTTATCATATAGCTTCCAACTAATTCCCTAACGATATCACACGCAAGGGAAATCTTACCCCTCACCTTCCACAAAGGAACATGTAACCATTTACCAGGATAAATGTGCTGGCTGGCTGGGTATTATTAAACAGTGGCTCTGAGTTAGTACTAATCCTGGGGACATAGAATGTCATTGCCTTCCAGCAGTTAGAGTAGAGTTTTAATGCAAGTCCATCTCACAAATGCTCCCTGGGCTCCTAAAACCTTACCGAAGTTATTTTTCCAATTCTTATGTGTTAAAATAATTATCCATATGTGTTGAAATAATTGTATTTGGCAATTAGAAGAATGGGCTGAACAGATGTCCCTGAAGTTCCTTTTATTTAAACCAAAAAGCAAACCATTTCTGAAAAATCCAAAAGAATAGTGCCACTATCAATACATAAAACAGCAGAGGTTTGGCACATGCCAGAGATGGATGGGTTTCAAAGAATGGCAATAGATTATTGTAAACTGCAGCAGATGGGCATTCCAATTGCAGTTGCTGGTCCTGATGTAGTTTTCTTAATGGACTGGTTATGTGTCTGGCAAATGTTTTATCTCGATCTCATTAAGAACAACAGAAGTACTGTTCTTCCTTCTGCTAGGGTTATCAGTACATCTTCATAATCTTCCCCCAAGTTTAAGTCATCTATCTGAGTCTGTGCTACACAATTTATTCTTCAGAGATATTAATTATCTTACCCATTGTTTCATGACTTTGATGAGTTAAGGTTGTTAAAAACTGAGGACAAGAACATTTTATTCATGAAAGCAGCACGAAACTCATTGGTAGGGGGTTCTAGTGTCCGTGAGAGGCTTGATAGGGACTGTCCACTGTAGACCAGGGTTGATGGTAGGGGAACTTGACTCCCCAACATGAAAGGGGATGATGGGACTATGGGAAAGCAGAAAGAATGGCTGCACTTAACCATCAGAGGCAAGGTTTATATGATTGCTGTTTGGGCAGGAAGGCTAAACTAGAAATTAAGGTCCCTTGATCTGCAGACTTCTATTATGATGGTTAGTCATGGAGTTGCTAAGGTTGAAACATATGGGCACCTGGCTAAGGTGTTGCATGATTTGTATAATCAGAGAAAACTATATTTGGTGAATAGAAGACTCACAGTAATTTCCAGATCTAAGTCAATTTATAGAACCAGAGCCCATTGACTGAAGGGAAGTCTGGGTGCCTTTAAGAAAACAAAAACAAAGAAACAAAAAAAGGACCTACAACATCACTAGATAGATAGATAGATAGATAGGTAGATAATTAATAGATAAATATATAGATAGGTAGATAGATATACATACATATACCTATAAATATATATGTGGATATGTCCTCAAATCCTTCCTGAAATGAATCTTTATATCTTTGCCGAGGTAACTGTACACTAAAAAATGAATAATGCCTAGATTTGGGGGGTGGGAGTCTGTTAAACAAAAAGTAAAATTGACATGAGGGGATCTGATAAGCCATCCGAGTCCCATAGGTAGAGTAGGAGCTTATGGAGATCAAGTGATAAATGGAGTCTTGGCACAAATCAAATTTGGTTCATTAGGCCCTCAGATCTACACGTGGTTATTTCACTAGTTCTTTAACGTGTAATTGCAATTGATACATTTAGCAACTGGTAGAAGTCTCAATTTTATTTTTTTACGTGTAGATTAAGGGTCCTTATATTATGAAGGGCCAGATGGAGCCCCAGTGACATGTTCAGAACCAATGATTCCTGGGGGAATTTCAGAAATCAGTGCCAACATCAAATATGTGAATGGTGCAGGGGTGGTAGCCCTTCTTATATCCCATTTCAACAAGCCTTTCTTGCCTCTGAAAAACAAGAAGGATATTGACAGATGATAACAGACTCTTTAAAGTTAACAAGAAGATAACCCCCAATACAGCAGCTGTGCCAGATGTGGTATGTTTACTGAACAGATCAACACAGCATCTGGACTTGGTATGTGGCTGTCAGTTTAGTAGGTGCTTCCTTCTTGATACGCATTAGTAAGAAGATTAAATGTAATCTGCACCGAGCTGATCTCCCTGCGCTATGCGGCTGCTTCCCACCAGTCATCCATTTTACATTTGGTAGTGTATATATGTCCATGACACTCCCTCACCCTGTCACATCTCAGCTCGGTGCTTTGTGACCACCTAGAGGGGTGGGATGGGGAGGGTGGGAGGGAGGGAGATGCAAGAGGGAAGAGAGATGGGAACATATTGTATGTGTGTAACTGATTCACTTTGTTATAGAGCAGAAGCTAACACACCATTGTAAGGCAATTATACTTCAATAAAGATGTTTAAAAAAAAAAACAAAAACAAAACAAAACAAAAAAAAAAACACGTAATCTGCATTTGCATAGCAAGGACAGCAGTACACTTTCTCCTGTGTATCTCAGGCCTATAAAAGCCTTTTTGTTTTCTGTCATAATACAACCTGTAGAACTTTGGATTATCTTGATAGTCCATAAGATATTACACCAGCTTGAGATATTTTTGACATCATGCTGTTAACCCAGTTAGCAGTTAGTGTCAAGTACTAGGATATTCTGACAAGGCATATGCATGCCAGAGTGCAGAAATAATCTCCATAAAGATGAAGGTGTCTGTAACATTGATGCAGCTGTAGATGTTCAGTAATTTAGAGCAGAGATTATTTCTAAGATAAAAGTCAAGCTGCTGTAGCTTCTCCATCCTATCATTAATAAAGAGGCATGGCACATGCTGGGCCTCTGGATTTCGGAGGCAGCATATACCATTATTCATATACTTGTGAATAATGTTCTAACCCACATATCATGTGACCTAAAACACCGTCTGTTTTGAGTGGGACACAGGAGAAGTTCAGGTTTGCCGTCCAAAGTGACATACTACTTGGATATTTTGATCCAATGGATCCAGTGGTGTTGGAGATACCTGGGATGATTAAGGATCCTGGAAGGAGCCTTTGGAAAGACCCAAAAGTGTCAGCTCAGACCCTTAGAATTCTAGAAGAAAACCATGACTTTCAGAGCAGGGAACCACCTTCATCTGAGCTACCTCTTGAGATGGGGAAGAGGGGCAATATAAGGGTGGGGGAGTGGCAGGCACAAACTATTGGATGTAAGGTAGGCTCAAGGATGTATTGTACAACACGGGGAATACAGCCAGTATTTGTAATAACTGGAAATGGAAAGCAACCTTTAAAAGTTGTGTGTGTGTATGTGTGTGTATATATATATATATATATATATATATATATATATATATATATATATATATATATATATATATATTTTTTTTTTTTTTTTTTTTTTTTAGGAGTCTCTTAATATCATATGGCTTTAGCTGTTTTCTTTGCCAGCACAGTGACCAACTTCAGCAGGGGTCACAAGATCCCATGACCTGAACCAATGCCTGAGTCTGTGGGTCCTGCCTCCACTTTTGGTGGAGAAGGGAGATCTCCCCTAAAGGGTACAGCATCAAGCAGTATTTCTTACTATCCAATTTGGAAAATGATTTGTGAAGGTGATTTAGGACTGGATGAAAACAAGTTTAGAATATTGATGTCAAGGAGTTTAGGGGAAGTCATATGAATGGGTTTCCCAGAAAGGACCCAGAATGTAGAGAATAATTGTGTTCCGTGTCAAAGCCCACAAAAGGCCTTTACTGCAAAGCTCTCGATAATTAGGAATATGTCAGTCATCTCCTTCCTCAGTTCTTGCTTAATAAGCTCAAGAGCAAAATGTTTACAGAGGCAGCAATATAGTGTATGCATTACTTAAGAACTTAGACTTCTCCTCTTCAAGTTTGATTTGGCTTCTGCCACTGCCAAGGTAATCAGTGACCAGCACTGGGTCCAGTACAGCAACATACCTAGTGATGGACAGCAGCTGATAACATGCTGGTTTGCTGATTTTATTACTTCTTTTCATCCTGGAGTGGAGTACAATCTCTCTTCACAAAATAGACGCTTATTTTAGATTTAGAATTTTTCTCCTTGTCCATTATGCTGTTGCCACTAATAGCATCTGTGGGCTTCCTCAATGTCTTATACACTGACACAGCTGCTCAATCAACGTTCACTCCTGAACAAGTAACTCCCTTTACAGTGAAACAAGCAAGGTAATGGTCTGATACCCATGGTATTCATCGGTCTTATACTCTGAAGTAGCAAGCCATGTGGAACAGTGGAATGGCCTTCCAGAGATTCAGTTATCACACTCTCTGGGAGACAACTCCTTGCAGTAGTAAGGTGATTGAACCTAATTATCCAGGAGAAATAGGATTGTTGCTGGGGACAGGGAAGAATACGGATTAAACCTTGCAGGCTTCTCACACCTTTATGTCTACTGCATCTCCATCTGGGTGAGATCACACCAAGGAGCAAGGTTTTAGATCCACCCAAAGAAAAGAAAATTATAATTTTCCAATTTCATTTGTTTTCCAGAAGTGATTAATTCTGAGTGTTACACTGACTGACAGTGATGCTTTTGCCTATAAAGGGAAATTTGACTTCAGATCTTTTTTTAACTTTTTTTTTTAAATTTTATTTATTTATTTGTTTTTGGCTGTGTTGGGTCTTTGTTTCTGTGCGAGGGCTTTCTCTAGTTGCGGCAAGCGGGGGCCACTCTTCATCGCGGTGCACGGGCCTCTCACTATCGCGGCCTCTCTTGTTGCGGAGCACGGGCTCCAGACGCGCAGGCTCAGTAGTTGTGGCTCATGGGCCTAGTTGCTCCGCGGCATGTGGGATCTTCCCAGACCGGGGCTCGAACCCGTTTGACTTCAGATCTTCCATAACAAAGCTGGATGATATAAACTGATGAGACTCTGCTTCCTCTTCATTTGTGAGGTTACAGAGCAAATACAGATGTATTCTAAATGCTTGACAGATACTTACAATTATTAAATAGAACAATTTTTAAATTTATAATAATCAGAATAATGATAAATGCTATATAAGTGTTATATAATCAAGGCAGTGGCCTCCAGTGGTATTCCTGGCTATTCAGTTCCAAATTTTCTTCTTTTAGGTTTTGCCTCACTCTGAAAATTAAAAGAGGTAGATATTTCCTCTCCCCACTTACCAGAAACTAGGGCATAGTATATGCCCTATGCTAGAACAAATCAGGTGATATAGCCCAGTTCTTTGAAGTTTGAAGGACTGATGTGAATACATACATAGGAATAAAAGAGAATTTTCCTGGTGCCAGTGGCAGGCCAGAGTAAAGCTGTAGGTGTAAGTGTCCAGCAGTGGAGACACCAGCATCACTCTAATTGAACTGCTGGGTTGTGCTGTGACCTTGACAATGCATGTTCTCACCTCCTGTTTTCTGAGCTTGATGCCCCATCATATCCTTTCCTGCTAAAGTTATCCAGTTGGTTTCTGCTGTTTGTAACCAAGAACCCTGGTAAAGAATTAGGCAATTCCAAGTCTGTGTCATTAAGGCTACACCAGGCATAAAGTCAGGAGGAAATGGAACTAGTTTTATTGATATGAGTCAGGAGGCTTCTCATAGGTTGTGACAGGTAAGTTAGGTAATGGAAGATTACACGTTGGGTTAGATTTGAAACCCCAGTCCCTCTCTAGTGGTTTTATTCCTGAACTCCTGGATCAATGGTTGGAGGAGAGGGAAAATAGTCAAATTAGCTATGTAGCTCTCATTTACATTTTTATTTAAATCTTAAGTGGTTGTTTGTATATTGAATTTATTTTTGGTTTTGTGTAAAGCCTAAGCTTTAAGACATGAAAAAAAATTTGACATAAAGGATCTAAAACAAAAGAGTGGCTCTCTTATAAAAGTCACTGAGACATTAAATTTATGCTAATTTGTTAGTATATAATGTGTACAAGTGTTCATTACAGTGCTATGTATAAGAAAAAAATTGAATAGAAAATGTCAAACAATAGAGGAAAGATGAGGTAAATATGATGGAATACTATGCATCTATTAAACATTTATTTACAAAGAGATTTTAGCCTGAGGAAAATATTTGGAATACTTGGGACCCCAATATTTGGGATATAATGTTAATTGAGAAAGATAAAATTGTACACAGTATGATTTCAAGTTTGCAAATGCATACGCCCGTGCATACACATACACAATTCTAGAAGAAATTACATGATTGCAATTGCTATTTTATTTTTAAATTATTTTTTGTGATTTCCAAGAATTCTACAAAAGGTGTGTATAATTTCTACAGTGAGGTAAGTATTGTCTATGACAGTCAATGCAGTTGTGAATGCTGAAAATAATTGTTATAAAAGATATTAATGGGACAATAGGCAGCATCTGAATAGTATCTGTAGATCGTGTAATAGTATTTCATCAATGTTAAACTTCCTGATTTCGATTACTGCACTGTGGTTATGTAAGCAAATGTCCTTGCTCTTAGGAAATACACACACTGTTGTTTTTAGGAGTAAAAACACATGATGTCCTACAGTTTATTTCAAATGAGAGAGAGAGAGAGGGAGAGAGAGAAGTAAAGCAAATACTGCAGGTATTCATTCTACTACTCTTACAACTTTTCTGTAAGCTTGAAATTATTATTTTTTTAATTCAAAACATATGTCCTATGATGATAGTATAAGTCATTAGCCACTAGATTTATTAGGGGGGAGTATTTTCTGTTCTAAGACAGATCAGCTTGTTGAAAAGATTATGGGCTTTGGGGTGAGACACATCTGGTAGAATCTTAGGTCTGCTATTTACTAACTGCATGACCACAGGCAGTTTAATCTCTAGAGACTCAATTTCCTCATCAGGAAAATGGGAATAGTATTCTTTCCATTGTGAAGATCAAAATGTTTGTAAATTCCCTAACACCCCATCTCATCACAGGTGCTCAAAAATTGCAAATTGCTTTTAGCAATAAGTGATACATTCTCTGAAAGTGGACTGGTTGGGAATCAGCATCAGCCTGATTATTTATTAAGCTCAGGATCTTTCATTCATCTTTGCTCTTTGAATAGGCAGAGCACTGTAGGAATCCCTCAAGCACAAAGCAGAGAGAAGAGCTCTGAATATTTGAGCGATGGAAATAATCATAATATGTATTTAATACTCACTGATCATTTACTGTACCAGGGTCTTTTGTTTGTTTTTAAGTGGATTACTCATTTAATCTTTACTCCAATGCTAGGAAGTAGAAAATTCTATTAGAGTGATTTTATAGATGAAAGAAAGTGATTTTATAAGTGAACGATTTTATTAACAAAGAGTTTGGAAACTTGCCTGTGATCACACAGCTGGTGGTGCCAGGTGTGAACCCAGATACTTGGACTCTTGAGCCTGTGCCTGTCATTCACTATAACTGTACTTTGCTTCTCAAACTTAATATGATGGAGAATTACCTGGGGATCTTGTTAAAGTCACGATTTTGATTTTGGTGTTTGTTAAAATGTAGATCTGTGTGTGTGTGCATGCTGAGATTCTGCATTTCTTTTTTTTTTTTTAACATCTTTATTGGAATATAATTGCTTTACAATGGTGTGTTAGTTTCTGCTTTATAACAAAGTGAATCAGTTATACATATACATATGTTCCCATATCTCTTCCCTCTTGCATCTCCCTCCCTCCCACCCTCCCTATCCCACCCCTCTAGGTGGTCACAAAGCACCGAGCTGATGTCCCTGTGCTATGCAGCTGCTTCCCACTAGCTATCTATTTTACGTTTGGTAGTGTATATATGTCCATGACACTCTCTCACTTTGTCCCAGCTTACCCTTCCCCCTCCCTGTGTCCTCAAGTCCATTCTCTAGTAGGTCTGTGTCTTTATTCCCATCTAACCACTAGGTTCTTCATGACCTTTTTTTTTTTTTCCTTAGATTCCATATATATGTGTTAGCATAGTGTATTTGTTTTTCTAACAAACTTCTGCATGATGTTGACAGTGCTGGCCTGTGGATCACAATTACTTGTAGAAGGAACCTGGAAGACGAAATCCAAACCAGATCACATTTGTACACATGGATCCAGGTGATCCCAGTCACCTCCCAGCTGCTACCACTTCCTGCCTGCCATTCCAGCCCTCATCCCACGCCACCCACCTCCCCAGGTGCAGCGTAATTCATCCACACTTCAAATGGCTTGTGCTGGTGTGCTGTTATCCCGTCATGTCACACGCTCTCGTGCATCTGTGCCTTTATCCTGGCTCCTTCTGCTTGAAAGAACCTCGTCCTCAAGATGTCACTACGATAACTTGCTTTCCTGATCTTGTTCAATTCAGCGTTAGTTGTTCCTTCCTCTTTGCTCAGAGAGCACCATGTACAGACTCTTGTTTTTAGCACTTATCATTTTGTACTGTACTTATGTGTGTGAATTTCTACCTCTTACACCAGATGATAAGCTATCCAAGGGTGGATATGGTGCTCTGTCTATCTACATATACTTAGCACTCAGCAAGGGCTTGTCACATACAAGGTACTTGCTAAATATTTGTAAAGTAAATGAATAAGGGAAAGAATGATTGGATATATGAGTGAAAGAATAAGCAAAAGATGTGAGGCCACAGCTTTTAGGCTGTGATGGTAATCTACAAATGCTTTGGATTATATACCCCTTCTTAAACAATTGAGCAAGTATATACATATATATGATATATGTACACACATACACACATGTATTAATATCTTACATACATTTTGTTTATTTATTTATTTATTTATGGCTGTGTTGGGTCTTTGTTGCTTTACGCGGGCTTTCTCTAGTTGTAGCAAGCGGGAGCTACTCTTCCTTGCTGTGCACGGGCTTCTCATTGCAATGGCTTCTCTTGTTGCGGAGCACAAGCTCTAGGCCTGCGGGCTTCAGTAGTTGTGGCGCGCGGGCTCAGTAGTTGTGGCTCGCGGGCTCTAGAGCACAGGCTCAGTCGTTGTGGCGCACAGGCTTAGCTGCTCTGTGGCATGTGGGATCTTCCTGGACCAGGGCTTGAACCTGTGTCCCCTGCACTGGCAGGTGGATTCTTTTTTTTTAAAATACATTTATTTATTTATTTTTATTTTTGGCTGCGTTGGGTCTTCGTTGCTGCACGCGGGCTTCCTCTAGTTGCGGTGAGCGGGGGCTACTCTTTGTTGCAGCGTGTGGGCTTCTCATTGCGGTGGCTTCTCTTGTTGCGGAGCACAGGCTCTAGGCATGTGGGCTTCAGTAGTTGTGGCTCATGGGTTCTAGAGTGTAGGCTCAGTAGTTGTGGTGCACAGGCTTAGTTGCTCCGCGGCATGTGGGATCTTCCTGGACCAGGGCTTGAACCTGTGTCCCCTGCATTGGCAGGCGGATTCTTAACCACTGTGCCACCAGGGAAGTCCCTTACCTACATTTTAAAACAAACATATAGATTAAGAAATAGTGGTCCCAAAATAAAATAAATACAAAATTTAATATTTTATTAGCAGACCCCAATGGAACATCTTGTATGCCCTGTTGTGAGGAATATGCACCCACCTTAGAGGTCCCTGGGCTAGAACAGCAAATAAATGTAGTAAATTTATGAAGGGGTAGAGTTCAGTTTAATGGCACTCGAGTGAATATGAATCAGAAGAAATAAATAGGGAGAGAAGAAATAGGTCCAGGTGAGTATAGGATTTCCAGCTCCTGAGCCTTTAGATTTCTCTGAAAGAGTCAAAAATTATACAGAGTGACCTAAAACCCAACACCAGAAACCTCTGAGGCTTGGTAGCAAAGTGCCTTCTCCTCTGAGGACTGGTGACTCGATAGTGACACTAAAAGTGGAGAGAAGTCAGGCCCCAGGGGCCCAAGAAGATAATTCAAGACTCATACCCCATACACTCTGGCTGAAAATTAAAACACTTTATTTAGCAACAGATAATTTGAAACCGGAGTTTAATGGTCTTTCACAGGTGGAAAGAGATCCCCTTCTTTCATTTTATTTTGTTACTGAAATTAAGTATTTAAGACTTTAAGAGACTTATGTCCTTGCTGGATGAATAGAAAAGCCTCTCCAGGACAAGGTCCAGGACAAAGTCCAAGCCAAGAGCGGAAGCAGGAACATTTGATTCGGCTGTTAAGGATGTGAGGCTAGGGTGTGCGGACCCCAATCCTTTTCTGGCTCCCAGGCAAGGCATTCACAGTGTAAGTGCATAAAGCAGATGCTCCCCCAAATAACCTTACGTGCTCATACACATTCAAACTGCAGAACTAGGCGGCACCCCTTGGTAATCCACTGCTCTGCCTTAATCCTTTCCTCCTCCTCCATGTCCATCAAGAACACCCCAGGGCAGCCTGCCCCCTGGAAAACTCACAGTTCCCTCCAGGATTGTGTGTATTTAACCCCTGGTAAACCACAGCTCTGGGCATTGCAGTAATTCTCAGGGTCTGTGGGTCCTGAGAACGGGTAACCATGGCCTCTGAGAAGCTATATGATGTAGACACCATAGGTGGGAATCCAGCTTGAACATTTACACCTTAAGTTGAGTGTGGGTCACTGAAGGAGGCTTCCCAAAGGTGCCCAGGGGTTAGTCTCCACTCACTGCCCCTTCCTATCCTGTAAGCTTATTGATCCTTAGCCCTCTCCTGATGAGGCATACATATATACATATATATATATATATATTTTTTTCCCCTTCAATGTGCGTCTTTACTCTGTCTTCTAGACTCTACAGAGAAGTATTGAGTTATAATTAGACATAGTTCCTCACTGCAGTTAACTCTTGCTGGTTTTCCCCTGTCACACTCATTTTGACATCCCGTCTCTGGTTTAGATGCCCCACTTCTGAGCTCCTACAGCTCCTCAGCATACCATGTTCCTAACAGCTGCGTGTGGTGATTAAGAGAATGATATCTGGAGCCAGTGGGTTTGGGTTCAAATTCTGCCTAAGCTGTGCAACTTTGAGCAAGGTACTCCACCTCCCTTTTTTTTGGCCTCAGTTTTTTCATCTGTAGAATGGAGATAATAAAAATGCCTTTGACAAAAAAAAAATACAACACATGATTCTGGACTGGATCCTTTTACTATAAATAGCAATTTGGGGACAAGGGACAAAATTTGGGTGTAGTCTTATGGCTTAGATGGTAGCAGAGCATCAGTGTTAATTTACCAATTTTGATCTTTTTTGGGGGGGGTTAAGTGGGAAATGTCTTTGTTTATAGGAATTCTGTACTAAAGTATTTGGAGGTTTGGGGGCATCATGTAGACAACTTACTCTCAGTGGTTCAGTTTTTAAAAAGTTAAGAAAGAAAAGAAAAAATATATTATAGAAAAGAGAAATAATGGTAGGGAAGTTCTGGTTCTGCAAGTTAATAAAGAACAGGGCCTCCCAGTTAAGTCAATAATTTGTTCTTGATAATCAGACTTACTGCCCAAAAAGTGCTGACTGAGAGCCTATTTCCCACTATTTTTATGGGAAAAATTAAATGGTTGGTACATTAGCATAAAACACCCAACTAATTTTCCTAACATAAAACCAGAACAAAGTAAGACACCTGTATATCAGATACATTAGGTTAGTATATAATATGTTTAAAGCATCACTTTCTTACCAAACTGTATGGTTATTAACACACTTTTGCTTTGTATGTAACATCCCAGATGTCATCCCTGTTGCTGTCACTTAGTGTGCTTTTCAAAACGTTCTACACATTATTATATCAATATGACTCTATTCTACTAATTTTATTTCACTCAAGATGTATTATGTATTTTTATTATTATTTATTAACTCAAGACTTATTCTATCCATAGTTTTGCTTAAAATGTGGCATTGAGTTTATGGAAAAACATCAAATTTTCCTATGTAACCAGTGGTGAATAAAATATTGTACCAAAAATAAGTATGTTCAATTATGTTTGTGTAGTACAGTCCAAGAGGCATTCTTTTTTTTTTTTTTTTAATATGCCATGCTGTGGACTAATCCACTTTTCTTTTTAATTAATTAATTAATTAATTAATTATTTTTGGCTGCGTTGTGTGTTTGTTGCTGCGCGTGGGCTTTCTCTAGCTGCGGCGAGCGGGGGCTACTCTCTGTTGTGGTGCGCAGGCTTCTCATTTCAGTGGCTTCTCTTTGTTGCAGAACATGGGCTCTAGGCACATGGGCTTCAGTAGTTGTGGCTCAAACGCTCAGTAGTTGTGGCCCGTGGGCTCTAGAGTGCAGGCTTCAGTAGTTGTGGCGCACAGGCTTAGTTGCTCTGTGGCATGTGGGATCTTCCTGGACCAGGGCTCGAACCAGTGTCCCCTGCATTGGCAAGTGGATTCTTAACCACTGCGCCACCAGGGAAGTCCCAAGAGGCATTCTAATGAAAGAAAATGTTACCTCTGGAGACATATGGGTTGTGCCTCTATATTATAAAGCTACAATAATTTCAGCTGTAAGTCTTAAACTGATAGTTCAATAAAACAGAGCAGATTGACCCTCAAAAAAATAAAAAATAAAAATAAAAATGCCTTCCTTCTAGAACTATGGTGAGGATTCAATGAGGTGTGTATTTAAAGTGTTTAGAACATGTACCTGATAGGAAGTAAGCACTATAGCAAATATTGGCTAATACTATCATGCTTGACACAATGTCCTATAGGCCCTGATTTGCTCAGATGCCTCTCTGATCAGCCCAGACTATCATTTCTTTAAGGCAGAGACTATATCTTCTGTATCTTTGCATTCCCAGTCTGTGCAGAGTGACTGGCATAAGATAGATTTTTCAATAAATATTTGTGAAATGGGTCAATGAAACCACAGATTGTTTAGGAAAAGGGCCTTAAACAAAAATTTACTTTTTTCCCAAAAGTAAAATACACTCTCTAAGAAAATCTTATATATTTATCTGCCACCCCCTAATCATGATACAATTCTGATTGATAATCAATATTGCTCATACCTATATTTCTAGCATCTATCTTGTTATACATCATATAATCCCACTTTGCCTACTAGGCATCAATAAACACCCTATAAATTACAGAACATTTAACCTAAATAGGAAGGAAATCTAAAAAAGAGTGGCTATATGTATACGTATAATGGATTCACTTTGCTGTACAGCAGAAACTAACACAACACTGTAAAGTAACTATACTCTAATAACAATTTTAAAAATAAAATAAATAAACAAATCAATAAATGGAACCCCAGCCAGTGATTCTGAAAGCAAAACCGAAATGACTGCCCTCCCCTGTCTGCTGCAGCTCCATATCCTGACCTTCATGTTGTAGGTGGGTTCAATCCTTCCGATTCCTGTAGGCTCTTATCCTGCTGAAGGGTTGGGAGTCCACGGCTATAAAGTAGGAGCTGGGTGACCTCTCCCATCGAAACCAGGGCAGACTGGAAGGAGGAGTAAGGTACCCAACAACCAGGTCAACTCCGTAAGCTAGAGCAGCCTCAGCCGCATTTCACAGGAAGATTATACACGTAGTGCTTCAGAGGCCATGAAAGTCTGCTACAAAATGGGAAAACCCTTCGATTCATGCGGAGTCAATCCCAAAGAAAAATATCTAATGCTTAGAATTTATTTTTTTGTTGTTGTTGTAAAAAGTTTGGTGACAATGATGTTTTGTATCCATTAACTCTGAGTTACATTACTTATGAACCAATCTATCAACTGGGAAGGTTCATCATCTGAGTGAAAAAGTCAGTTCGCTGTGATTACCCGATTCTGCTTAAAGAACATGATTTTAGGTACATTTTAATAGCAGGATCCAGAGGCCTGACTATACGCTTGTATTTCTCATCAACAAAACTTCATGCTTGGCTAGCAGACCTTGAGCTATGATCAGTTGGAGTAAGAAAACATTGCTTTTGGATCTGTTAAGTCATCAAGACACCACCATCTTAATTAGACATTTTAGCTAAAATGAATGTTTAAACGTGGAGGCTTCTGTTAACTCTTTCTTCTTAATTTTTTTCCCTATAAGACACAGACGTGCCACTTCCTGCCTGAGTCTTTGGAGAGAGAGCTGAGGGCGAGGTAATTTAACTGTCAACCTGCCTGCTCTCTGCAAAACCACTGACTGAATTCAGACAAATTGATTATTAGCTTGTTGATTGAGCAGGTTTCCATTCTGTTGATCCATCGACTGACCATAGCCCTTTTCTATCTGGTTCTGCAGACACAGTCCACTGATGGAGACACCCTTAAAGATGGTCCAGGCATTGTCTTAAAGGCAAAAAAAAACAGACCCAGTGGACTGCATAAACCATCTAACCTTTTCATACATTCAGTGGATGTCTTTTGTCTTCACAATACTTATAGGTTTAATAGCAAGCCACCTCTCCTTTTAATTTTGCTCTGATAGAAAAAAAGTGGCACAAACATTGGGAGAAATTCCAAACTTGGATTTATTTTCTCAGTATTTCAGATAGGGCTTAATGATTAATGATTAGTGTTCCCAAACCTGTTAAAGTGTATGGGCATGCATCTTTGCAAAACGTCTCCAAACTCAAAGTCCTTTTCTCATCTCAAATCTCATAGTCTTGGTTAATCAATTTAACTACTCTCTTAGCCAAATACTTAAATAGTTTGTCTCTACACAGTTAATTGTGTGTATGGATGGGAAACATGCTAGAGAGGGCATAAGGATACATGGTTCTCTGATCACAATATGTAAAGATGTAAAAGCAGAGGGTGGAAGGGCAACTAGCAGCATGTTCTCATAGAAGGGAACAGCTGTGAGGCTCAAGATGCGAGACCTATGAAAGCAAGCCAGGGACTTTCCTGGTTGTCCAGTGGTTCAGACTCCGCTCTCTCAGTGCAGGGGACGCAGGTTGGATCCCTGGTCAGGGAACTAAGATCCCGCATGCCGCGCAGTGTGTCCAAAAAAAAAAAAAAGAAAGCAAGTCAGTTCTTTCTGATGAACCCTACAGAGACTTGGCATTTGAAGTCACAGGTCCCTCATGAGCCCCACCCAGTGTGCTGAATCACGCCACCCACACCCACAGGACAGGAGAACCATATTGTTTGGAGAAACTGAACTCTAGACACTGCAGGATTGGAAGCATCTGTTACAGAGGAGGACATCTGGAGAATTAAGTAAACCTCTCTAAATAAATCCAATCATTATCTCTCAACAATCTGCAGGATGCTAGCAGTCAGGCATATAACCCCCAAACAGCAGAAGAGAGGCTCTTTTCACCAGAGAAATTGGATTTCCTTAGAGAAAAGATATACAAATACCAAGATGGGGGTTGGGGACTTTTCCAACAAAAGTATCAGCTGGCCACTCAATAGTAAAGTCAATCCGTTGAAAAGCTTCATCCGTGCTCACAGAACTTCCAATCTGTTTTTCAATGTCTTGTCATTAAATTAGAACAGATGGTCAAGGATCAGTAGGCTTTTAGGGAAAATTTCCTGTATGCAAAAGAGCAAACTGGGCGAAAAAAGAATTAGAAACAATGCAGGGAGCAGAAGTTAACTTTAAGATGACAATACTTAATATCATCAATGAGATGAGAAGAAATGGTATCCTTGAAATACAAGGATGATCTAAAAAGGAACAGTTAGAGAACCAAGAATGAGCTCTTGGAAATTGAAAATATAAGCACTTTAAAAAACAGAAAAAAAAATGTTGGACAGTACAACCTAGAGAATTCCAGACAGGAGAAAAGAAAGATAAAGAGATGGAACATAGGAAACAAAATATAAGAAAATGAGAGAATCGATTAGAACAAAGAAAACAGTACAGAGGAAATGATCAAAGAGAAGATGTAGAAAAACCTCCAGAATGAAAGGACATGTAAGACAATCATCATGAAAATTCAGAAAAAAGGAATTAAAAGAAATATTTTGAAAAGCTTCCAGAAAGCAAATCAAAGGACTAAGAATTCTAAAAAAGCATCAGACTTCTAAAACGGAACATTAGAAAGTAAGACAATGGAACTATGCCTTCAGAAACTGGATAGAAAATAATATCTAACCTGGAACTTTATATGTAGCCAAATTATTATTATTCAACTATGGATAGCAGAGTGTTCAAGCCAAGAGAGAGGTAAAAGGATTGCCAGGAGGGCAGACAAGGTTAAGTCCACAATGACAGTGGTGTAGAAGATCTAAAGAGAAATCATTTCAGACTGTAGTGGAGGGGACTCCAGAGAGGATAGCCCAGAAAACAAATGAAACTGAGAGGTTATCAGAAAGTTGTAAAAACGTGTTTTGAGAGACATATCTCAGAGGTGTGATAGAGTGTGGGAAGATGTGGCCTTAGGCTCAAGGAAAACCAAGCCAATGGAAAAACCATTATTAAATACAGGGGGCAGAAAATTGTTACAAGGAAAAAAGGAGGTCACAGTATACTACTCAGCTCAGCAGTGATAATTATAGCCATAATAATAAAAACATGGAATATGGATTGAATAAAACTTGTAATATAAGTGTATTGGAAAGATAAGCTGAGAGAAAGGAGAACTAGATCTTTATCTATCAAAATCAGAAGTTACTACATTATGCTTTAAAATGAATTACCAGAGAGTAGTAGATATATCCTATTTAGGAAAAAAAATAGAATTAATGGGAAAAATAGCTAAAAATGCTAGAAAATTATTGTTTCCATGGAATGGGAGAGGGGAATTTGGGGGCAGGACTCTGAACACAGGTCTTTTGGTTTTATATGACTTTTAAGAACACGCTTTACTTAATACTTTAGAACATTTAAAAATATGTACAATGAATTAATAGTAAATGAATGTTTATCTAAATTTTCAGGTAAAACTGGTGCTCCACGAGCACTTGCCATATTTCTCCTGCACCTTCCTCTTCCTCCCTGGCACGTGACCAGGTATGCTTGGGGTCTACATACCCCAGTTTAAGAAGCTTTGGCCTAGGCTCTTTCATGATGGGTAAATATTCAGTTTCCATTAGATTTTTGGAAACAGTGACAATAGCTGGAGGACGTCACTCTTGCCTTTTCAGAACCTTCTTCACTGCTAAGATGTTTCCATGTCCCCTCTATTAATGATTCCATGTGTGACCAGGAAGAGCCTGGAATCCCAGAACTGGTACCATTACCCCTGTTTGTACTGACCGTGAAAGCAAGTCTCATGGATGGTTAGAGATTGGCTGTGTCACCCAGCTAGTTCATTACCGTTTCCAAGCTGGCCATTACAGTGCTGGTTGCTATGAGGATTTATTATAATCCAAGCCAGGTATGTCTATTTATATGTACTTAAAAATTTTTCTCAGCTAGAGACTGAGCCGATGGAGAGGACGTTGAGCACCAGCTGTCTACGGTTTTCTATTGTTAATTCATTACACTTCATGCTTTATCCTCTCTGGAAATCACTGCCATCCTGCTTCCCGGGAAACAATAACACTGGGGTACTTGCTGCTGTAATTGCCGACAATATCAATTATTTAGTTTTCTGCCAATTCCTATTAGACTTTTTCTAACCGGAGAATTTACACTGTGTTATTGAATTAAAAACAGTGGAAAGCTTCAGGGAATTGAAACTAATTAGCCAGCATTTGTAAACCCCTTTGTTGGAGATAATTTGTTTACATGACTAATTCAACCTTTTAATGATGGGGGCCTACACGGGCCACGGAAGGTACCACGGCAGCCATCCTTGGCTGGGCGCGGGGATGCCAACATGGTAAAATTCATTTTTCTTTGTGATGAGGTATGATGCCCCAGCTCACTGGCACCTAACCTTGCCTATTAGCATGTTTATCATTACACTTGGGAGAAGCTTTGAGCTTCCCAGGCTTCCCGTGGTGCTTTTTTCTGAGCAGTTTTTTTTCTCATCCGCGTCAGCAGGGCAGCTCCTAACAACTGCTTCATCAGTTCCGCGCATTTTCATAGCTCCTGCTGCCCCCACCCCACCTCCATGTATTCCTATTACGTCTCTTTGTCTTTCAGAGGTCATGATTGGGTTCTTCAGCGCTTAGATGTTTTCACGTCCCCTCTATTAATGATTCTGTGTATGACCCGTACTTGTTGATTACCCAGTCTGTGTGTCTGCGTCATGATAAGTGCATGGCTTGGGGCAAATACAGCTGAATTTGGTCTGGTAAAGAGGAATAGAGATACCTGACATCCATTTTGCCTATGGTGAACCTGACGGTGTGGTTCTATGTAAAGAATTAGAAAAGAACTAGGTAAATGTAAGTTGTGTTTCCTTGTGGTCTTTTGATACCGGGCTACTTAAATGCAACTTTCTTGATGAGAATGGTTGGAACACGGACATCTATTTGCTGAGAGTGATGCTGAGAAATAATATCAACTCTTGTGATCGCTGGACGTATTTTAATTAACTAAGTACTTTTGTTAAGATTTAAGGACCATTTTAACAAATAACTTCAGCAAGAGCATTCCAAGAATAACTGCAGTTCCTGTGTCTCCTGCATGAATTTCCTGCCTTAGCTGCTGTCTACTAAGATGTTCTAAATTTTGAAAAGGTGGGTTGATAAATTATTGAATGTGTGGATGCAATGGTTAAGGTCTTCCCATTTGCTAGGCCCGGTGAGTAAACGATTCCCTTCAAGATATAAATTAAAATCCGTGGCAAGTATTTTAAAGCCTTTTACTCACTTTCACAGGTATGTTTTAGCCTTTCTTAAACTTGGACCCACTTAGGTGTTGCTCTGCCATAGTATCTCCTAGGCATCTTACTACAATAAAAGAAGCCGTCTCTATTTTGTGGTATTTATACCACAAATTCTTTGTTCTGTGTGGAAGGTAATTAAGGTCTCTTTTGTCACTCTGTAAAACAGTGGGGCCGGCAGTATGTGGAGGTCTTTACTTAAAATTCAAGGAAGGTTCTGTTCTCACTTCCCCCTGATTGTATCCAGTGAGAATAGTTTTCACTTAATTTCCATATATTTGTGCTGATGTACAAAGGAACGCTATCACTGTAGCTAGCCTACATGGCCTGCTTTATAGGCATTCCATCATGTCATTCCACATCATCCCTAATGGGCAGGATTTCTTTCTGCTGAAAGAGACAAAAAACAACTCAAAGTGATTTGAGTAAAAAGGCATCTATGGCTCCCAGAATGGAAAAGTCTAGGGATAGATTTGGCTTTAGACTTGCTGGAATCAGGTGCTCAGAGTTACTTGCCGCACTGTAGATTTCAGCTGGTCTTTCTTATATGTTGATCCAATTTCAGGTAGGTTTTCCTCTAAGGGGAAAAATAACCCACATATACACATGAAGACTTTTATTAATTCTCTTATTATTTTTTCTATGCAAAAAATTGGTATTGTAACTGCCCTCTAGCCAAAGGCCCAACAGAACAGACCTGTAGTGGAACAAGTTGGGTGGATTGCTCTTTGAAACAAGGGTGAAAACACACCATGGGGAACCCCTGGGCGTCTGAGTAAGAGGGTGTTAGAAAGGATTTATTATATGATTTAGGTTTTGATTAAGTAATTTTGGAGAGAGTTGATGGAAGCTTGGCTTTACTCTGGCTTGGGTGCTGTTGGGAAGTGGGGACAATTTTATGATTGTCCCCACTGATATGGGGACATATCAGTGACTGATTTCCACTTAATCAGTCTTAAGTGGAAGGAGTAAAGACAAGAGCAGAGTGAAAGCTGTCATGGTGGAGAACCAGCAGTCACTCATAGTAGCTGGGGCGGGGCGGGGGGCGCTGGGCATTGTATTTTTGTGGTTTGCACAGTGATGTTCTTCCTATGCTTGGACAAAGTTATGATGTGATCTTGGTTATTATTTTACTTCATCATGATCACAGATAACACAATCTGATATTCATGTGTTGTGAGATTGTTGATAGCCGTAGGGGAACACCATGGTCTAGCTGTGAGCATGAGTCAGTACCTAACAGCTCCAAGGTTTAGGTGTAAGTGGCAGGCTTGTCATTACATATCAGGGGATGCTTTTCTCTTTCTTGGTTCCCCCTTTTAGGCAAGATGAAGTCAGACCACAGGATATTCATCCATCTTGTCTAGATTGCTGAGATTTGGCTGATTAAGATCAGGAGGGGGTCCCCTGAACCTAGTCTGTAGTCAGGTGAGGGTCAATCTCTCCTTCTCCTTCTGGTATAGAACAAGGTGTTGGCTCGTCTGATGTGACAATGGGCTGCACAGAAGCATTTAATTCTCTGGACCGGCTACATCGGCAGCTGTGGCACAGGCAGTTACCAGAAACCACATGATCATTAGTCCCTGTAACAGGTCTCAAACAAGAGACCTAGACTGTAAAACCTAGGCAATGAAAACATACCCCAGAGTCCAGCAGGACCTGTTTTAGAGACCCAGGAGTCTTGGAATTTTTTACTTGTCCTGTAGTATTTACATAGGCGCCACAATCTTGGAGGAAATCAAGCACTATATGATTGCCCATGGCAACTCTGGCTAATGAATTTAGACTCATTCATTGGGCGTCCAGGGCAGACATTGTATTTTACGTGACATCTGCGAGAGTCCACAACAAGGTTCGGATCACTGTGGAAATTGCAACTAAGGAAGTCTGAATGAAGAGGGCATCTGTTCTCTCACCTGCAGTCTCCCATGCTTGCTTCATTCCAGAGCTTCCTGGGAGGTGTGGTAGTTTTAAATATCTAGATATCTCTAATAATTACCCCCCAGACACACAGGGTAAGTTAGTGTGACGCAGACAGGTACAAGCAGGCAGATCCTCACGGAAGAAGTAGAATCTTGGTGGGGCATGGGCTCTACGGGGAATATAAGGATTTTTGCCATGACAGGAGTGAGCCAATTTTCTGTCCATTTTATAGGGGTCCCTGTAGTGGTCAGGAAATCTTCTTTGTTTTAAAATCATTTAAAAACATGGATTAACCTCCAACCATTTACCTCTTATAGTATACATATTTGTTCTTTTATCATTCATGAGTGAGTAGGTTTAGACAAAGAGCATTCCATTTAGGCTACTAAACTGATTTAATTTCTGAGAAGCCTAAATTTCAAGAGTAAATTCAACTCTGTATAGCAGAGTCTCTTGGCAATTTTTAGTTTTTCTTTACAAGTTTGAACCATCAATAAATAGAATTAAATCAGGGATATCCAAAAAAGTCTACAGAAGGTTTGAAAAAGGCATGAATATTTCCCTTAAAGAGGTTTCTTTTCTCCCGACAAAAGAGAAAACTAGATTATAGAAAACCAAGAATTGCTTATTTTTTTCTACAAATACTCATATCATTTTAATAACTTTGATGAGAAGAAATAAATGAACAAAGAAATGTAAATGTATAATATCTAAAAACAATTGCATAATTTGTTAATCTATTGTAATTTTTAAAAGTGAGGATAAATTATGTTTAATGACCAGTTTTTTTGTATTTTTTTCTATTTAAAAACTGTCCAGGCATCCAAGATCATTTATTAATTAATTTAAACATTTGTCTAAGGTCTTAAAGTTAGTTATGGTTCTGAAAATTATAATACAATTTGGCTATCACATTAACTCCCTATGATTTGTAGCATTGTAGGAATTTTATAACATTAATCCCTTTAACGATACATCCATTATTATCATTTCTTTTAAGTGAATATAATTTTACATGTATAAATTTTTAATTTTAAACAACCTAAGGAGGCAATGGTAACTTAACTAACTCATAAAACCAGTGTAGGCAGTTTAGAAAGTTTAAATATTAAACAAGTAATTCGGTACTTATACAAAAAAACTGTGTGCTGTCAGTATTTTTATAGGATAAAGGAATTTTTAAAGACTGAATCATACCTCATACTCTTGTTTTATCTTAGAGCTAAAGCCATTTTTAATTTTCCTCATAGCTGTAGCAGCAAAGGCTGTTATATAGATATACTTTTTGAGGCCCACAAAAACACTGTTTTAAATTTCCTCTCTTTTTTCTAGACTTTTTTAAAAATAAATTTATTTATTTATTTTTGGCTGCGTCGGGTCTTCACTGCTGCACGCAGGCTTTCTCTAGTTGCGGTGAGCGGGGGCTACTCTTCGTTGCGGTGCGCGGGCTTCTCATTGTGGTGGCTTCTCTTGTTGCAGAGCACGGGCTCTAGGCGTGCGGGCTTCAGTAGTTGTGGCACGTGGGCTCAGTAGTTGTGGCTCACGGGCTCTAGAGTGCAGGCTCAGTAGTTGTGGCGCCCTGGCTTAGCTACTCCGCGGCTTGTGGGATCTTCCCAGACCAGGGCACGAACCCGTGTCCCGTGCATTGGCAGGCAGATTCTCAACCACTGTGCCACCAGGGAAGTCCCTTTTCAGATATTATTGAGTGCTTATTTGGGTTAGATATTCATTCATAGAGTTCTGACATAACAACTGAATGATTTTTTTAAAAAATCTTTAACTCTTTAACTTTTCTTTCCCCAAGAGAGGGACAGAGAGAGCTTTGAGAGGTAGCCGGCTTTAGGCAAATCTGAAATCATCACTCTAAAAGGCTAATTATGTTTTCTCTACAAAGAGAGGACAGAAGGTTTAGATGTAGGAAAACAGATTTTGACATATCGGCTCACAAAAGAGAGAGGCATGCAGCTGGTTTTGATACAACTTGTACACACTTGACAGTTTCATCAGCCCAAACAATTAAAAAGTCAGCAATTATTTAATTCCCAAATACTAAAACGAAGGAGGGGACAACTCCTGGGTTAAACAAAGTGCTCCCTCCCATAGACAAACTAGACAGGGAATCTCCTCTTGAGGATTTCTTCACTTTTTTATTCAAAGGTACCTTTCAAGTGAATACTCTCAGTCCTGTCCAAAGCTCCCCAAAGTGGCCACTGCATTTCTGAATTATTCCTGGTGAAATAGTGCCAGTTAATGAGATAAGCACACAAGTTAGGATGATAGTGAGAAAACAGGAGGATGGCAGAGTTTGGCCTGGGAGAGGCCCAGTGTAGACGGAGAGCCTGGGAGAGCTGCTGGTGTACTTTAGGAGCTGCTTGTGCCACTTCATGGCTCTGGGTCCCAGCTGAAGGCCACTCATCACCCAGACATCATCAGGGAGCAGACACAACCTCCTGATTTCAGGCAGACAAAGATAAAAAGTTCTCAGGAACACCAAGAGAGGACTCAGGAAACATCCTTCTAAGGTTTTAAAATGATGACCCAAGTCAAAGTTGGTCCCCCAAAAAAGAGACCAGTCTCAGGAGACACAGTGAATTCCACAGCCCTTGGGCCTGGCTTGAGGACAAATTTATCAGACCTAGTCCCATATTCTGTCTGCGATGGTCCATGTTATATGTCAACTTGGCTAGGCTATAAATCAGTCCCTCTGTTATTCAGTCCAAGGCTAAACTAGATATTGCTGTGAAGATGTTTCGTAGACACGATTAAAGTCTATAATCTGTTGGTTTCAGTAAGAGGTTATCCTAGATAATCTGGGTGGGCCTGCTCTGAGCAGTTGAAAGCTCTCAAAAGCAGAGCCAAGGCTTCCCTGAGGAAGAAATTCTGCTTGTGGATAGAAGCTTCAGCACATCCCCCAGTGTTTCAGCCATTCTGATGGCCTGCACTCTGGATTTCGGTCTTGCCTGGCCAGCCCCACAATTGCATGAGCCAGTTCATTGCCAGAAACCTCTTAATATAGATAGCTCCCACTTGTTCTGTTTCTCTGGTTGAACCCTCACGGATACATCTCACTACGGACGTTTCCTGTTATAGACAAAGAACACTCAAGACCCTAGACAAGCAGACAGACTGCAGGAGCAGGTATTAGAAGATCAGAAAGCAATTGCACCAAAGAACAATACAGATCAGATGAGATAAACAAAAATGTTGGAAGGGAACACATTCCCAGGAAAACAAGGTAAACCTAATGCTGAAGTATTTAACAAAATATTGGAGCTCAGTTTAGCATGGACTTATCTTTCAGCCATGGGCAGAGGGCATCTCAAACAGGTAGAGGCACAGAGGGTCTCGGGTGTAAACACCAGCACTGGGTCCTGGGTTTCTGTCCAGGGCAGTGAGGTTTTCAGCTGAATCTTGGTGGCACATCCCTTTAGCCAGTGCTTTCCAGCCAAACACCACAGAAGCACAGCTGTAACGGAGTAAGTTGGGCTTATCCCTCACTGCAGCCCAGGAGAATGTACACCGTGGGGAAGTGTTGGGCATTTCAGTAAAAGGATGTTAAAAAGGATTTGTCATAGGTTTTAGACTTTGGCTAGGTAATTGGGGAAGGCTACTCCAAGTGGAATTTACTGTGGATTGAATGCTGTCAGGAAGTGGGGACAAGTCTATGATTGGTTGTCTTAATAAATCTTATCTGGAAGGAGAGGAGAGCATGGTTAAAGGTGTAATTGGTAAAGAATCAACAATCACGCATATTAACTGGGAGAAGGCGATATTTGGTACTTATGTGGTTTCCACAATGACTTTGTGCTATAGACAAAGTTTGTCCCCCCAAAAATTTTGAATCCCCAGTGTGATGGTATTAGGACGTAGGGCCTTTGGGAGGTGATTAGGTCATGAAGGTGGAGCCCTCATGAATGAGATTTGTGCCCTTACGAAAGAGACCCCAGAGGGCTCCCTTACCTCTACTGCTATATGAGGCTGCAACAAGAAAATGCCATCTAGGAACCAGGAAGTGGGTCCTCTCCAGACACCGAATCTGCTAGTACCTTGATCTTGGACTTCCCAGACTCCAGAACTGTGAGAATTAAATTTTGCTGTTTAAACCACCTGGATATTTTTGTTATAGCAGCCGGAGCTAAGACATTTTTGGTTTTGTCTGTGCTTATGAAAGATTCTGAAATGGTTTTGTTGCCTTGTTTTTGTTTTGTCTCACAACATGTCATAGTAACAGACTGTGTGTATCGTAGTCACAGAGCGCAGAGCATAAGCCCCCTGGTCTGATGTTGGTGTTGGTGAGATTGTTGCTACCCAACAGGAGAGCAGCATGGCCTGGCTCTGAGCACCGGGCCAGCTCCTGGATGTCAGAAGCTGCTCTTCTCTTTCTTGGTCTATAAGTTGAAATGGATTTTAATCTTCTATGGTCTGAGATTTATCTTTTAAAAATGTGGAATGAACTACAAACAGTATAATTATTATATCTAATTTACCAAAATGAGAGAAATACATTACATAGTGTGATCATTACTAAACATAACAATTTTATTAGAAATCACATCTTTTGATAAGGTAAAAGGAAAATTTTTACGTAGGTCATTGATCTATGAATAAATATTACTTATTACTTAAATGAAAGTAGTTGGTATAAATTTTATTCCCATTTTGAATTTTTATTTCTTTAAGTGCTGAGACAACTCATGTCCTTAAATGAGTAGATGGGAACAGAATTTAAAAACAAAACAAAAAAGGACATTAATTGTTTTGGTTATCTGCAAAAGACTCCTTTTGATTTACCACTAAAAACTAGTTTTAATGATCTGCCTGTTCGCAATGCAACTGAGTTCCTCAAATTGAAAGTAGAGAATCAGAAACTACCTGACTTGCAAAAGGACTTGTTTTGCAGTTATTAGAGATCATATTTCCCCAACTCCAGGAGCAACATTTTAAATTCTCTTTTGTTCAACACCTCAGAAGTTGTTTTGTTTTGTTTTTTTAATAGTATGAATGGGGATGGATGAGAAATTTGTCTGTCTTTTGTAAAATGTGAGAAATGTGATTGTTTAAAGGAAAGTAGGGACTGAGAATC
The DNA here is from genome assembly GCF_965194825.1 of Balaenoptera physalus. Lineage (NCBI taxonomy): Eukaryota > Metazoa > Chordata > Mammalia > Artiodactyla > Balaenopteridae > Balaenoptera > Balaenoptera physalus. The sequence continues at coordinate 81,598,396 of NC_138898.1, forward strand.
CAAGTCACTTCAACTGGAGGTGACTTCTCAGTTAAAATAGTTTTAGCAAAGAGTATAAATGCACAATGAGAACCTGGAAACTGGTTTTCTGAAGCTGAATATCTCGGGTATCCTCAGAATTCCCTGCACTTTGAAGACTCACCAAGCGATCTGCAGATTGTTTTCCTGGGAGAAGCTGGTGCATCAATATAATAGGCTCATTATGCATCTTGGTTGTTTTGCTTATGGTTTAGCGATGTTACCTTTAAGTTTCCTATGGTGCCTAAAACAGTGACTTTGCACATAGGAATTTCTCTGCAAATATTGGTTGTAGTGGAAGAATCCATTGTATTGCTTTAGGTGAGAAAACACAATTACAAATGGCAGCGATCCTGTGCCATGGAGTACCAGTGCCTGACATAGTTCCTGCCAATTAAGAGGTAGCCAGTCATTACCTATTGATTGATTAATATCAGTTATCATTTATGAAACAACTGTAGGGGCCTGAGTTAATATACATGAGTGTATGGGTGTACACACACACACATACACCCACACACACACACACAAACGCACACAATATGATGGCTCAACAAGTTATATATTGTTATCCTCATTTTATAAATAAACAGTTCAGAAAGGTTATGTAACTTGCCCAAGCCGTAGAGCTAATACACAGTTGTGTAAACATTCTAATACAGTTCCAAAACACCTGTTGTTTTCATCACAACACATTGCCTCTGAGTCACACCTGAACTTACATCCTGGTTACCCTGGGGAACAGGAATAGTTTCTTAAAAAAAAAAAGTGCATCTCCGTTTTCTTACACTTCAAAGGAGGAAGAACAGTTCTGTCTTGTACTTGTGAGATAAAATACATAAAATACCAATACAGTGCATGGAATGCTTTAGGTATTTAATAAATGCTGCCTCCCTGTCTCATTTGAAAGGAAAGAAATAAAAATAAATCTGTAGAAGTCAAAATGGATACATTTGGCTTTTAACTTGTTTGGTGGCATTTTTGGTGAAACAAAGCATTTTCCAATTGCTCAAGTCTCAAATCATCCAGACCAGCTACTTGGCTATTTTGAAAGCTCTTCTTAACGCAAACCCACTTGGAAACAATTCAGGGAAGATGGATTCAATCCGAACTGCAAAGATTAGAAACCCTCCACAATTTTCTTTCATTTTAAGAAGTAGAACACAACCTGAAAATGGAATATAATTGGGGCACAGGAGCATCTCTGGGCTGCCTATTTTATTCTCATTTCCTCAGGAAGTGTTCATATTTGATCTCTTGGTGTACACATGGGAATTAGAGCTACTCACAGTCTGTCTTTGAAACAGGCAAAGGGTATCAGCCGGGATGACATGCACGCTGTTGAACCACATCAAACCGATAATCTCATCTTTACCAGTGAACAGCCCCCAATCTTTTTAAAGGCAGTAGAAATTCTATAACAGGAAGACAAAAATGAAGCCCAGCCAGTTCCATTCTGTGAAGAATGTCTTGCCTGTAGATTTAGCCAAGGGATTCTCAAGGATCTGTCTACTTTTATTTACTTATGTTATATGTTTTGTGATGAGGTAGGCTTGAAACTTTGGGAATTTATATATGCCAACATAGAAAAACAAATCTTTAACCAAAAGGAAACATAGAGCTCAAGAGGCAACAGGCATCCAATGAGGCAAGTGGGCATTTCATAAAAGTCTGGACATCAGAAGGATGTTGAAAGGCCTTTTCCCTTTTCCCTTCCTGCCAAAGTGTTGAGTGACTGTTAGGAGAATAAGTGAAAGGATTGGGACCCTCTAAACATTCCCTCTGTTAGCTTAGCCACACCTACAAACGGTTAAAGAGGCAGCCGGGTGACAGGGGAGAAATAAAATAGATATTTCACCTTCCATACTTGGCTGGGGTTCAATTCAAAGTCCCTCTTTGGATGCTGCCTATGGGCCCTGGGATGTGTTCCAAGAGGGCAAGTTATTGGGAATGACATGCCCTGAGCTGCAGAAAGCATCCTGTTTTCAAACACTTAGATACTCTCCTGGATGTGACCCCGCCCTGGCCCCCACCCTCCACCCAACTTTGAGATTTCCTAACCCCTTTCCGCTGGACAACATTGTGAATGCTGATGTCACAGCAGCTGTCTCTCAGTCACACAAAATCACAATTCTCAATCCGCCTGATGACTCACAGATAATAACAGGTGACCAAATACTGTGGCCATCAGCGGTCATGGGACTCATCAGCTGCATTCATTTTCTACTGCTGCTGTAAACAAATTATCACAAACTTGGTGGCTTAAAGCCACACACATTTATTCTCTTAGAGTTCTGGAGGTCAGAAAGTTAAAATGGGTCAGCAGGGCTCTAGGGGAGAATATGTTTCCTTGCCTTTCTCAGCTTCTAGAAGCTGCCCACGTTCCTCGGCTGGTGGCCTGGCATGACTGTCTCCATCATCACATCTCACATTCTCTGAGCCTGACCCTCCTGCCTCCCTCTTACAAGGATCCTTGCGATTATATTGGACCCACTGAGATAATCCAAGATAATCTCCCCATCCCAAGATCCTTAACTTAATCACATCTGCAACGTCCCTTTTACCAAGTAAGGTAACATATTTACAGGATCCAAGGATTATCACTTATGGAACACCTGCAGGCGCCTGGCAATTAACATCATGATACATGTGGGTATAGATACATACACCCCCCCCAACACACACACAAACTACAGTGGCCGTACTCAATGGCCGTGGGCATCTTTGGGGACCATTATTCAACTTAGAACATATGCCAAGTCATTGTCTCAGAGCACAGACTCTAAAATTAAGCTGATCTTCTCCATGGTCCAAAGAGGGTTAAGTATAAATGTCTGGTGTACTCTTTATTACTGGGTATTATAAACCACTTATTTGCAGCATAGCTGCTAAAATCATCTCCTTTTATAGACTGAGAAGTCCTTGAGTGCAGGGAATGGCATCAGATGACACTCATCTTGGTAGACCCAGTGCCTACCACATACTGGGTGTCCAGTAACTACTTCTTAAGACTATAGGGTCCTTTCTATATGCGAGGAAGTGGTGATGGTGAGGGAACCTGGTAGAAACCTAGAAAATAAATTAAACTCACATTTTATCTTTCACAACATGATTTACTTTTTACTTATTTATTTATTTATTTATTTTTTTTTTTTGGCTTGAGTTTTAGCTCAGTTTTGTTTTTAAAATTTATTTATTTATTTATTTATTTCGGGCTGTGCTGGGTCTTCGTTTCTGTGCGAGGGCTTTCTCTAGTTGCAGAGAGTGGAGGCCACTCTTCATCGCGGTGCGCGGGCCTCTCACTATCGCGGCCTCTCTTGTTGCGGAGCACAGGCTTCAGGCGCGCAGGCTCAGTAGTTGTGGCTCATGGGCCCAGCTGCACTGCGGCATGTGGGATCTTCCCAGATCAGGGCTCGAACCTGTGTCCCCTGCACTAGCAGGCAGATTCTCAACCACTGCGCCACCAGGGAAGCCCCTATTTTTTTTTTTGATATGTGCTTTTGATGTTTTAGTGTTCCTTGATGAAATGTAGGGCATGTGGGGAAGTGGTTGCTTATAGGGCTAGGGCAGGCAAAATGCAAGATGGCCCCAACCAATCAATCAACCAGCCAACCAACCAACCAGCCAAACTAACCAACAAACAGAAAGAAGCAAAGATGGAGCATGTTGAAAGCACACAGAAACCAGCGCTGAAGGAGCTCCTAGTGGCCAAAGCTAGTGTTGAATTAAAACCCAAAGTATAAAATAAATATCCAAAATTTCATGCTGATGTTTGCGATGAGCTAGATTGGTCGGATAGGGAGGGTGGGAGGGAGGGAGATGCAAGAGGGAAGAGATATGGGAACATATGTATATGTATAACTGATTCACTTTGTTATAAAGCAGAAACTAACACACCATTGTAAAGCAATTATACTCCAATAAAGATGTTTAAAAAATAAAAAAAATTTAAAAAAAGAGGGAGGGGCTATGGGGACATATGTATGCAAATGGCTGATTCACTTTGTTGTACAGCAGAAACTAACACAACATTGTAAAGCAATTATACTCCAATAAAGATGTATCAGAAAATCCCAGACGACTTCATACTCTAAACACACACACAAAATAAGTAAATAAATCAATACATAGTGGAAGAAAGAAAGAAAGGAAGGAAAGAAGGAGAGAGAGAGAGAATTCTTCAATGCAGAAGAATTTGGTCACATGTCAACAAAATGCCACGTGGGATCCTGGACTAAATCCTGGACCAGAAAAAGGACATTAGTGCAAGAACTGGGAAACTGAATAAAATCTGTAATTTAGTTGGTATATTGTCTTAATGATAACTTCTTAGTTTTGATAATTTTACTATGGTTATGCAAAATGTTTACCTTGGGGTGTCACTGCAGGAAGGCTATCCCGGAACAGTTCCCTAAGTTTAAAATTATCCTATGATAAAAAGTCAAAGCTAAATTATGGCAGGAAGGTTGTGTTGGCAATTTTTCTGCATGATTCTAAATACTTAAGTTGCTCTTGTCCCGAGGATGAAGGCATGATCTCCTTTTAAAGAGTAAGAAGTCCCTACCTTCGCTTGGCACTTAGAGTTTTCCACGTGTTTTCACAACGATTTTCCCATTAATTATGTGAGCGATAGATATGGAGTGATACTAATTTTTTTTAGATCAAGAAACAGATGTTTGTGGAAAGTAAATGACTTGGATTAATAACCGGGTTTTCTGATTTCAAGACCGGCGCTCTTCCTATTCCAGGCAGCTTGCCAGTATTCCTATTCGTCTGTGCTTTGTAGCCATTAAGGAATTACCATCTTGGATTTGAAATCTGGCTCTTACTCTGTATTCTCTAAATAGATACCAAAGCATCTGGCTTTAACCTTGGTTAGATATGCCACAATTCCAACCAGACTGACCTGCAGAGTTTCTTTCCCTAATAACTTTTCAGTCTTCACACAGGGTGCAGGTATAAGCCTTTTCTTATTCTGATACCACTTTTTAAAGAACTTGCAAAGTTCTTGCAAGTCTGACAGCCTGATCTGCATGTACCTAAAACGCTGTGGCTCACCCTTTTAACTCTGCTTGATCATCCAACATAGCCACAGCATAACAGGATTGATTCAAGTTTTGAATTTATGGATGGTTCAGGGTTTCCAAGTTTCAAAAGCGCCTTTGATGATGGCAATATTGTGAAGGGATGTGGGCACTGGGAGAGATAAGAGTTTCTGTGGGCTGGAGCTCAAACAGTTATATTCATGCCCATGTTTTGATGTGGTAACTTCACTTGCTGCTGCCATCTACATCTAAATTGGGGCTGTAGGAGTCTATTGGCAGCCTGGGTGAAAAAAATAAATGAAAAGAAAGTACATTCTACGGTGCTAAACAGACCTTTCTTCCCTTTCTCAGACATACCTGAGTGATGGAGGAGACCAGAGCCTGAATTAGTCTGCTAGGGCTGCCATAACAAAGTACCATGGACCGGGTATTTGTTTTCTCACAGCTCTGGAGGCTAGAAGTTCAAAATCAGGGTGTTGGTAGGGTTGGTTTCTTGTTTCTTCTGAGGCTTCTCTCCTTGACTTGTAGATAGCTGCCTTCCCCTGTGTATTCACATCACCTTCCCTCTGTTTTTGTCTATGCCCAAATTTTCTCTTCTTATAAGGACGCCAGTCATATTGGATTAAAATGCACCCTGATGACTTCATTATAACTTAATTAATTCTTTAAAGGCTATCTCAAATGCAGTCATAATCTGAAGTACTGGGGGTTAGGACTTCAATGTATGAATTTTAGGAGGACACCATTCAGCCCATGCCAGCAGCTTTGTTACAAACCAGAATGCAATCAATCAAATACATTCAACAAGCCTCCATATACTTCATGGTGGCCATTAGCATTCTTCAGCTTTGGTTTAGTTCTTCATAACACCTTGGGGGTTGGGGGCGCAGGGATTCTGCACACAGAATCTACAACCAGACCCAGGCTCCACCATAAAGGTGCCCATATGGGGTGATCTTGCTGCCATTGGATAGTCCATAACATTCCTCTCTTTTCACTCCTATGCCCTATCATATTGCTGTGGAGGGGAATTACAGTCCCCCAACCACATAAGCCGCACATCTGCACCCAGGAAATATTTTCTCACTCTGTTTCCTTGTAATGCATCTAATGCTCCAGCTCATTATTCAACTCATGCTGTCAGTTTCTGAGAGTTCACTTTTTTCAAGAAGGGCAGAATAGATTTTCTGGGGCTTGGATCAGAGGACAATATGAGTGCCTGTTTCATTATTATTCAGGTATGGTGAGCCCAACAAATCAGGAGATGCTTTCCAGTGAAAAGGTAGTTTGTTACTCACAGTTTTCAAGAGGAGGGGGCATGCCACACCATGCAGGGCCAAATGGGGAAGCACCAGAGTCAGTCTGGGGGCAGAGGGAACAAGGGGGGAAATGTGGGCAAGAGCCTTTATTGTGTTTTCTGTGAGTAGAAACAGGTGAGTCAGGGTGAGGGGGCTTATGTTTGGCTGGTTTTCATCATTTCAGCCATGGCTCTGGAGTGTAGGGACTGTCCTAAATTGTCTGGTACCTGGCCCTGGGTGATTAGCAGAGGGGAATATTGGCCTGGAACTTAAGAGCTCAGTAGAGGAGAAGGTTGGGTGTGGGCTTTGGACTGGATGGTTTGCATGTGAAAGATGCACTTGTAGGACAGTCATTTACTCTAAGAATTGGCTGGTCCTAGGAGGGGCAGTCTTCCCAAGGTTGGTAAGGCCCCAGAGGCTAAACATCAGAATAAAAAGGCATGCATAATACAGTAGCACCCACAACTGTCCCATTCTAAGTACCATTGGTTGGTGTCCTGGACTGGACTGAGATACCTATAGCCCCTCTCTCCCCAATGGACTGAGATACTATGTCCAGAGAACAAGGGAGACAGGCAGTTCGCCTGTGATTGATCTGTCTTACTTAGTTCACCAAGTAGGAAATTGTAGATTCTGTCAGAAGTCTGGGGGGATGCCAGGTCACTCTTCAGAAAGAGGACTGTCTACCCTTGCTCAGTTCCCATTTCTGGGGAGCCCTGCATTTGGTTTGTGGACACTGCCACATGGTAGTAAGGAGCTCTGAAACTGGCAGAGACGTGGAGCAATGAAATCATAGTTAAAGCCGGACAGAGCACAAGGAAATGGGCAGACAGCAAGCAAGGCAGAGAGTTGGAGCAATCCCATCTCAAACCTTGGCATGGGCATGGCAAATATTGAACTTCCAGGACCCAGACACTGTGCTGAGATTTAAGAGGTCTGCACTTCCTGATAAGAGCAAAGCAGCAGCAGTGCATGAACTGTTTGATACTGTCAACTCCCAAACTCATCTGAAAATTAGACAAAGGAAGTGTGGAGTGAGGTGGGATCCTAGAACCCTGGAGCATGGGGCTGTCAGGAAAAGGCCCTAGCTGATAAGGTCCTGAGGCAGGATTCTTCTGGATACCAGTAATCTGGGAGGATGGAGAAAGCCCAGGAACACAAGTGACCTGTGCAAAAGAGAGGAAACCTGAGCATCACAGGAACTTTCCAGAGGTGCTGATGCCAAATGGTGGTCATACAGTTGTTCATTGTTCATTCGTAAATATCCATGAACACTTACTATATTCTGGGTACTAGGCACTGGGAATATAATGATGATCCAAACACACATGGTCCCCATCTGGTGCTTAGAAGGCTTTCACTGCAGAGCCCTGGTCTATACCCTCAGACAGAGCCTCCTAGCATCCTCAAATACCACCAGCTTGCGAGTGACCACTTGTGGTATCCTAGGACCATCACCTGTAGAAAACCAGATGCTTATTCCTTGTAGCTGGGCCAGAGCTGGGGCCAGAGCAATGTTCTTCATGACTCATAAGATACCTACCCTGAACCAGTCACCATACCTCATGCCCTTTAATGCCTCCCAACAACCCTGTGAAGTAAGATTATAATCCCGTTTTATGGATAAAGGATTGATTCCAGAATAGGTGAGCAAGTGGCCAAAGGTCACACAGAAGAAAAGTAATCAAAACCCAGCTCCATCTGACTCTAAGGCCGGTGCTCTTTCTAAGTTACCAGGCATCTGGAGTCAGGTTCTCGATACAAATGGAAGATGAATCTGGGTTGTTACTCTGATTAAATCATTCCATTTGCTAATAGGTGTTACATCTATTTCTAGGTGTGTAGACACATACTTCTTAGTAACATTTTGACTCATGATTAATTAAATGATATGGATACACCCAAAAGATTAGTGTATAATTTCCAGTTTTTAAAATTTTAATGAATAAATAACAACTCTATTCTTTATCTAGTTTAAAATGTTAATGAATAGCTCCCCTTCTAATTGCCAAGCTGAGTATTTAAGGGAACCTGACACTTCATAAATATCGAACTATGAGGTTTCATGTGTTGGTTTTCTATAAACATAGGAATTGTGTAATTACTACCCCTGCTATTCATTAAAATTCAAAATTAGATAAGCAATAAGCAGGAATGTTTTAGTTCATTATTATTCACATCAAGTACTTTGCTTATGATATCCCCTGCCTCTTTTCATGATTTCTTTTGTGTTCTGTCCTTTCTCTTTTGAGCACAAAAAATGGTCCATTCAGTGGAAAGCTCTTTCTCTGATTTTCTTTTGGCTTGTTTTCTTTTTTCTTTTTCTTTTTTCCAACTGAGTCATCATTTTATTTGGAAGGAATGGCGGCATCAGAGAAAGAGTTCTGGGCTTAGGGTTGCAAGACCCTTAGTCCTGGTCTCAACCCTGTAACTAACTTGCAATAGGTTCTCTAAGGCACGTCACTTGCATCACTGGGCTTGGGTTTCCTCGTCTTCAAGATGGGGAATTTGCACTAGATGATCATTCATTCATTCATCTTTTTTTCCTTAAACAAATATTTTTGTGTATATATGTGCCAGGATTATGCTAGATACTGAGGTTCTCGAGGTAAATAAGATATGATTGAAGTTTCTGCCCTTATGGAGCTCATCAGATAACCACACAAACCATTATAAGGTCACAATTATGATTATTACAAAGGGGATACATAGTGTGTGAACCATTATAATGGAGGTTTGGACACAGAGAGATCACAGGAAGCCGCTCTGGAAGAAGGGATGCTTAAATTGGTACCTCAAGGAGGAATAAAAATTAACTAGGTGAAGAAGGAAAAGAGAAGAATCCCAGGAGTTGGGAAGAGCTTGGGCAAAGGCCCTGTGGCAGGACAGGCTAAAAGGCCCATCTGCATGAGGAGGAGAGAGGGAGAGAATGAGAATATGAGATGAGGCTGGAGCGGTAGTTGGGGCCTGTTCAGACAGGTCATGGAAAGAAGTCTTCTTCACCATAAGAGCAATAATGATATGCGTCAGCATGTGTTTTAATCATACTTCCTTTGAAAGTGGTCTTGTTAGATAGATGGAGGCTAGATCCCTTTAGTCTTGGTGTCTCTCTTCCTTTTCCCAGGTCTTCAGAGTTTGCAACACTCTCTAAGGGATGTAGGTTCTAAAGACAGTTTGTAAGTGTATTGGTTAGTACCAGGTCACAGGTGGGTGATGATGGCAGACCCTAGGGCTGAGAGGTTCACACTCCTTCCCTTGCTTGTTGCCACATTCCTTCTACTGCTTGGCATGCAGGAAAACTTGGGGAGACACAGCTCTGCACAATCAAAGAATTATCGTGGTGCACTCTTCATAAAATGACTGCATGAACCTGAACTTAGAGCTTCAACAACAATCCTCCAGGTCCGTAATTTCACATACGCTAAGCTGATTCTCCCAGAAATCGATAAAGGCTCAAAGAATACACAATTTCTTCCTTTTATGTATTACAATCTACGATTCATATTTCAAATACTTTGCTTGACATAATCTACTTGTAATTTTTATTTTATTTCTTAAAAGGAAAGAGGGAGATAGCCGAGATTGTATCCTGGCAGTCTCCCTGGGGGAAATACTCCTTCCTTCTGGGAACAGGCTGTGCCCTGAGTCTTCATCACCAGGCTTTGACTACAGAGGCTACTTTTCATATGATGGGGAGTGGGGTGATGGCTCAAAGGGAGACTTGAGGGCTGGCTCAATTCCAGGCCTTGTTTAGAAGTTGGTCATAGAAAACTCCCCAGGCTCAAATGTTACTGCAATTAGTTGGAAAATTGAGACTATCTTTAAGGCAATGCATCTCTGCAGGAAATGTAGCTGAGCTGGGAGGAAACGTGGCATCAGAGTGGTTCCCAAACTATCAGAATCTCCTGGAAGCTTTTTAAGAATGCAGATGCCTAAGCCTCATTTCTGTGGATCTGTTTTGGTGGATTGGGAGTGAGGTCAGGGAATCGATATTTTTAACAGGCTCCCTCAGGGGATTCAATCTGATAACGATTTCAGCTTCTGAAATGCAAACTGTTTTATTCATCCCTGTAAGAGGAAAGGGATGCCCGGAGACATAAGGGTAAGTGGACACATTCAGAGCGCTCGTCACAGTTGAGAAGTCGGGAACACTTCTCCTGAGTACTCTCTCAGCTACCTGAAGGCCCTTCTCCCTTCTCCCCAGAGCCCAGCACCCCCAAACCCCCGTTTGCTTCTAATTCCATCCTGAGTAAGTAGATAACAGGCCGCCCCTCAGGGAGGTGCTATCCCCATGCAGGCCTTTGGGGGGCGGCAGTAGAAGCTTCGGAATCAGACCGACTTGTGCTGAAATTCCATGCTGGCTTCATCCTCCCAAATTATTTTTTTAATCAACTTTACTGAGGTACAATTTATAAGCAATAACATGCAGCCATATTAAGGATAATTTCATGAGTTTTGAGAAAATTTATAACATGTCACCACCATCACAATCATGGAGAACATTTCCACATCACCCCAAAGTACCCTCATGACCTTTGCAGTGACCCCTACTCCTCATCACCAGACCCCAGGCCAATACTGATCTGCCTTCTGTCATCATAGATGAGTTTGCTATTCTAGAACTTGATATAAATGGAATCACTCAGTATATATTATTTTGTTTCTGGCTTTTTTTTTTTCTTTTCCTCCTAATACATGTTTTTAAAAATTCATCCACGTTTTACATGCATCAGTACACTGTTCTTTATTATTACTGAGTAGCATTCCATCGGACGGATACAGCACAATTGGTTTATTTATTCACGTGTCAATGAATATTTAGATTCACTTATGGCTATTAAGCGGCTATGAACATTTGAGTAGAAATCTTTGGGCAGACATATGTTTTTTATTTCTTTTGGGCAAATATCCAGGAGTGGAATTCTGGGTCCTATGATAAGTATGTGTTTCACTCTACGAGAAACAACCAAAATGTGCTCTGGAGCGGCCAGACCATTTTGCATTCCCCATAACGGTGAATGAAAGTTCCATTTGCTTTGCCTTCTCAGCAATACTTGGTATTGTCACTGTTTTTCCTTTTTAGCTATTCTAGTGGGTGCAGAGTTGTATGGGCAAATTACTTTTAGCTTCCCTAAACTTTAATTTTTTCACTCTTCCAAGAGGGAAGACCTCACTAATAGCTGTTTTACAGATGAAAAGAGAAAGTTTGTAGTACACAGGGCCTGGCCTGTAATAGTGCTGAATAACTATTAGCCGCACTACTCAGCAGGAGTGCTCAACCTGGCTGCACGTTACCTCAGGTAGGGAGATTTTAAAAATCCAGCTTCCAGGGGTTCATGCCAGATCCATGAAATTAGAATGGCTGGGGATGCTCGAGATGTGCTGCTTTGTGGAGACCAAACCTTGTCTGCCTCTGCACAGGGTCCAGCCTGGGTCTGGCCAGTATAAAGCAGCAGCAAGTAACTATTTTGACCTTGAGCGTGTAAGGTTTGTATGTGTGCGCAGGGCTGAAATGGCAGTGGGGGATCAGTTGCTGCTGCAATGACCTTTCCAGGCAGGCGGGCCAAAGACAGACACGTTTGCAGTTTCTGAGGACTGTGTGTGATGGGAGGGGAGTTTGCAGTCATGAGGTCTCCAGCACAACGGGCTGTGTCTGCAGGCGTGCCGGCCGCGGGCTGAGTGGGGATCACAGGCAATTAGGCGCAGCCCGCTCGCCAGGCAGCTGCAACCCACTTTGTCGCTTCTTAGACCGGCTTTGTGTGGTTTTAGGAGGCTTTTGCAGGCTCTCCTCTGCAGCCAGCTGGCAAAGCGGTGGGATCAGCCAGAGGGTGTTGCCTAGGTTCTCTCTGGAGGACCACATGTATGCTCAGAGCCCCTCCTCTCTCCTTGGAACATGATACACAGGGAGGGGACAGCCTCTCCCTCCCCTCCAAAGTGAGAGACCCCTGCAACTGATGGAACGGTAAAGCAGAACGTGCCTTGGCCTTCCTGTGGCTGCAATTTCTGGAAAGGCTTTTCTATATATAATCCTAAGTAGCTTAGTAATTTTCCAGAGAGACAGTATACCCAGGACAGAGAAGGATTTCCCCTGACTTGAAATTACAGCATCTTCTCCATCTATTTCTTCACAAACCTGGCCTCCTGTTTAGTAGATGCTGGGTACTTGTTAGGTGACTAGAAATGAGTTGAAATCAGAATTCCTAGAAGATTTGGATATTTTATGCCCAGGAGTTGCTTGGAGCCAGATGTATCGGGGTGATGATCTTGACCTTGGCTCTATGGCATGTCCCTCCTATGACCAGCCCAGCTTTGTCCCTCTGAACCCACAGCTCACGCCCAGGCCTTCCACTGCGATACCAGCTGCCGGATCCCTCCCCTGCGATGCTGCACATGATCTCCACCCCTGGGGGTCTGCAAGCCTCCTCTCCACCCAGCCCCTCACTGAAATGTATCTGCCCTGAGTCCCTTGGCTTCTCCTCCCCCGCCAATTGAGAAAACAAGCTGAGCAAGAAGATCTCAGGGCTTTTTTCCTGTTGAATCCTTGGGGGAGGCAGGCAAAGTTTTCAGGCACCCTCAAGTTGGGTAGAAGATATGTTTGGAAGAGGATGGGGGAGTCATTTCACCATCTCCCTCCATTCCAGCTAACCTCTGCTGTGCAATTAACCACCCCAGATTCAGTGGCCTCAAATCACAAGCTTTTATTATGCTTCCAGGTCCTCTGGGGCAGAACTATGGGCGGATACAGTCAGAATGGTTTGCTTCTCTTCTGTTCCTTGACATCTAGGACCTCAGCTGAGAAGTTTCCAGTGGCCGAGGGTGAGTCCAGCGGCTGGGGGCTGGAATTATCTGGATGCTTCTGTATCTGAGTGCCCTGCATAGGATGACTTAGAGGCTGAGCTCAGTGAGACTGTCAACCAGAGCATCTGCATATGGCCTCTCTGTGTGGCTTGGGTTTCCTTATGACACAGTGGCCTCATGGTGGTCAGACTGCTTACACAGAGCCAGGAGCTCTAAGAGAAAGTCAAGCGCATCTGAAGACACGTAAGGTCACTTTTGCCATACACTCTTAGTAAAAGCAGTCATAAAGGCCTCCTAGATTCAAAATGTGAGGACACGGACCCCACGGATTATACGATAGGAGTGTCGTATAATCTGGGTGTTAGAATAACTGGTGCTTTAGGACCTCCACTCCACAAGTCTTTGGTTGGAAAGCTGTCAGAGGAGGAGAGCGGTGGGGTGAGGCGCATCAGCCCCTCATGACCCTTATGTTCCCTTCTCGACACCTTCCTGGGATCCCTCCGCGGCAGCTCTTGCAAACTGTGCTGCTGGATTTCAAGGAGAGACACAGTGTTTGGTCCTCAAATCCCACCCTGAGACATTTCGATTTGATTCTCTGCTTGGTGGTGAGGCTCCTGCAGTGACAGCTTTGAGAAGAACGCTATCCTGGGAGGATGAGAAAGGCGGCAGCTAGCTGGGTGGAAGGGAGAGGGGCCGCCGTGGGCGGGGAGATTGAAGAGATGACCACGTGAAGGCTCAGGACCGGGGAGGGACCTGTGTCCACAGAGAGAAGAGAAGGACCATATCTCAGAGGCCAAAGAACAAGATGTGGGAGGGGCAGCAGTTTTCAACAAAGAGGTCATCTGACAGATCAATTCTGCCGCCAGACTCCGGGACCAGGGTAATGAGGATGTGTAGACATCCTTACTCCACCCCACTGAATGGCTTTGAGTGAATAACTGCAGCATCTCAGCCCCATAGAAATGACATCAGAAACCAGTCTGCTGTTCCAAGTCTCTTCTTGCTAAGGAGCTCCAAGTGTGGGGATCCTTGCCCCTCCACCTCCATTGTACTTACGATTTTTTTAAACATATAGAAAGCACGTTGTTTGCGATTACATTGGACCTTCCAAAGGAAGCATGAACATAAATTCTGAGATGAACAGCCGAGTGCTGGAAGCCTCTCGGCCTCACTTCAATAACTTATTTCAATGAATCCCCAGCCGAAAGCATCTTACATACTTCAGTTCTTGAGAAGATGAGACATGAATGCTGGGGAATTATAAGACAGAGGGGCTTTATTGCAACAGTGAACAAGCTGGAAATTACAAGGTAATGGAATCTCAGTGGGAGGGCCTCATACCCTGCCATTAGCTAACTCAGACAATGATTGCTGCAGGATCGGCTGGGGTTATACAAGCACCGCACAGGTTTCTGCACTTCGCATCCTCATCTGGTGAAGCCCAGACATAATCACACTTGAAGGCTTGAAGGCAGAGGGTACACCTGGCTGCCGGGAGCTTTGACCTCACAGGAAAAGTCTACAGAATTACCTCCTCTGGGAATCCTTTATCCTACAGGAGATGATTTCCTTCTGAGCCCTTGTGGTGCACAGACGCTAAATAGTGTTCGGAAAAGGTGGAGTAGTGGGTCAGGCCTGGGAGTAGGTACTAATCTCCCAGGATATACCTCTGCAGGTGCTGCCTCTTGCCCCTTTGTGGGATCACTGAACCAAAGGACAGCCCGAGCAGAGACCCCAGTCAAGAGTATCTTTCCTGTGTTCCCTGCCATGTAGCCACGAAGGCTCCAGGCTGTGCAGGAAACACAGAGGCAAAAGTGCAGCCCCGATTATGGGCTATGCAACCACCACCACAAAGACAGCAGCACACAAATGCCAGGTAAAACGTGTACACCAGGTACTAGGCCACTGTTCCACGTACCTTTCTACGACCTTTCCAATGACCTCCCCAGGGAGGTGATCATAGCCCCGTTATACAGAAGAAGAGAGAGAATTTAACCTGAGTGCACATGAAATTAGGATTACATCATCCTGTCAAATATTGTTTTCTAAAATTTGGTTCTTTGAGGATCATCTTTATGATTTCTGCCCTTTCCATGCGCTGTGTATTTTTTTCATTATTTACTTATGTATCTTTGAATCAGTTTGCCCGTCTTGCCCAGGCTTTGCTTAGCTAAACACAGCAGAGGGGTGGGGTGCAGCCTAGGAGGAGCTGGGCACTGGACCAGGTCCCGTCCCACTTGAGTCAGGCTGACCCAGGTAGGAAGTCGAGTTTATCAGGAAAAGCCTTGAACCGCAGTCTTGGCACGCTTCAGCATCTCAGAATCCAAGATGAGGCATGGAAGAGGTGGCGGACCTCACTAAAGGAAAATGAAGGCTGGATAAAGCCTTGGCCCTAGCTGATTCTGTGGGCAGCCTGCAGGGAGAAGGAAGTCATGTGCATCAATTGACAACCTCAGTGGTGACCTTGAACGTGGGGTTTTGGTCCCTGGGAGGAGCTGAGCAGAGCAGAGCCCGGGCATGGTGACTGGGTGCTGGAACATTCACCAGGTTCAGGGGCAGCATGAGGGGTAGACTCTGTTTCTAGAACTGAAACCAAGGCAGGAAATGAGGCTGGAACTCTCCACAAAAGCTCACGTGCCTAGGCCTTGAGGGCAGGACTTGACATTGGAGCCAGAGGGCCCCACCGACTCCCTGTGCCTCGGCCTTCCTTAATGCAGGGGAGTAACTGCAGGTGGGCGGAATCGGCAGGTGGACCTGTGAGGCCCCAGCTGCAGGGAGAGGAAGGCTGGGAGGCAGGGAAGCAGGCCTGGCAACTCTGGCTCCGGTGGAAGCAGCCTGTGTTTTCTGATAAGATGACAAAGGTTTGCTTTCGCTCCCTGATGGGAGAAGAATGCAGGTCAAGTGCTTGCACAAACGAGCCCACTGTGCTGCTGACCGCCCTCAGGCTCACCTTCCTCTGAGCCTTCCAGGGCATGTGAATGAGAAATGTTTCCAGTCTGTGTTTATAAGCGCAAGCAAACAAGAGCTGGGCTGTCATCCCAAGTCAGAGGTAAAAATGCAGCTAATTATGTAAAATGGGATGAAGCGCTAAATCCAGAACCATTTCAGAGGGAAGAAAAGAAGAGAGGGAGGCGTGTGGGAGGGGGGGAGCATTGGAAGGAGTCCGGGTCTCCTCTGCCACTTGTAGCCTTTGGTGTCTGCTCTGTGCCCCCTTTTCACTTTGTTCTGAAAAACAGCAGAATTAGTTAATGTCCGAGGTATGAAATTCAGTTCAGTTTATCCATCATTTTCTAGGAGCTTATTATGCACAGAAAGGAAGGAAGGGAGGGAAGGAGGGAGGGAGGAAGGAAGGAAGGAAAGAAGGAAGGAAGGAAGGAAGGAAGGGAGGAAAGGAAGGAAGGAAGGGAAAAACCTACTCAAACAAGCAAATCCCCAAAACAGAACTCTGTTTTGCCTGTGCTGCTCTGATGTATTTTCTGATGTGTGATTTGTTTTCCTGAGTGCACCTTCTCATCAGGATGGAGTGACCCGTGTTCAGGTGTGTGCTGCGAGTCACCTAGAGAGTGTTCCTCCTCCCCATTTTAGAAAAGGAAGAATTAACATCTCTGGAATACCTACTATGCCCCAGATACTGTAATGACATTTGATGTTCGTTATCTCATTCGACTCGAATCACACAGGTCAAGCTAAGCTGTGGTGCAGTAACAACCTCTAAACCTCAGTGGCTTAAACAATGCACGTTTATTTCTTGTTCACATTGCATGTCCATTGCAGGTGGGCTCTGCTTCTTATGGGACCCAGGCTGAGGAAATAGCCTTTATCTTGGGTGGCACAGGGGGCCATTCTCGATAGAAAGGTAGCCCTGGAGAGTACACACGAGCAACAAAACTCTCCTGCCCCGAAGTGACATATGCTCAGCTTCATTCATAACTCATTACATGGTAGTCACATGGCCCCATTCTGCCCCAGGGGATCCAGGACACATAATCCTACCTTGTGACTAGAAGGCAGAGACTGGGAAATATTTGCCAAAAAGCACCAGTGGCTGCCACAGTTTCTTAAAATAATCCCTAGCTCACAGGTTTACTGTATTATTCTCACTTTACAGATGAGGTTTCTGAAGCTAGGAGAACTTGACTAACTTAAACTCCAAAGAGTTTTTATGCCTTCATACAATTTCTTTTGCTTTTAGTATTTGTGAATCTGTTTCCTAGAAAAAGCTAACATGTGAGTAAACTGATGAAGTCAGATGTCTCAGCCACAAAACTGGTTGCCAAACTCTCTCAAATGGCAGGCACCTTGCAAGGCCTTGCCCAGGCGGCCGGCCGTGTCACTGGCCTCTTTCCTGTGAATAACTTTTTAACTATAAAATTTAAACTAGGGTGAGATTCTCCAGACAAGAGTCCCATAGAATGTTAGTGACAATGCATACTAAAAAGTGTTCCATTATGTGTACTTAGGAAACATATATTTTGGAATATGCTGGTATACACAATGTTAAACAGATTTTATCACTGCAGGTATTCTTTTAAAGGATTGACTTTGCTTATATGACTTGTGACTCTCCAAAAGGGAGACTCTAGCATGTGATGTATCCCAAACGCATTTGCTTAAGTTTTCTGGAAAATCTATTAACATGGAAATGCTGGACCAAGATGTTAATGTGTGACAGTGATACTCATTGCATTGTAAGAAGTATAGAGCCTAAACTCCTTTCATGCAGTGGTTCTGGAATAGGAAAATTCAGGACAGGAGCATCAATTACCGCACAAACAGAGCCTGTATTATCCCAGGTGCTGCAGATAGAGAATCAAACAGGTATGGTCTGTGCCTTCAAGGACTACATGATTTAAACAAATAATTATCAGTTATTGGCAATTATCATTTGCTAGGCATGGTAGGAATGCAATTTTTAAAATCTTCACTCTAGCCCAGCCAGGTAATTTTCATCTTCATCTTTAAAGTGAAGACAGATGACTAAGTTTATACATAACTAAGACGAACTTGCTTGGCCAAAATCACAGTGTCAGACACTGAACCCAGCTCCCCACCTGGGGTCTTTCACTCTGATACTTGGTGACTCTGCCAGGTCTCCTGCAGGGACAGGAATAGAGCTGAGGGCAGTGTCATGGGCACAAGCTCACAGAGCTCAGAGGAGGGTCATTTTCACTCTTAAATGAGACTTCCACAGCCTTCTCTCAACGCATATGGTCCATGGAACTCGGAGGTCCTCAACCTTGGCAGTTAATGAGCCTCACTGCAGGAGTTTTACAAAATGCCCACATCCAGGCTGTCCGCCATCCCAGCGAACTCAGAACCTCCAGGGGTGAGAGCTGCCACTGCTATTTTTCTGAAGCTCCCCAGTGATTCCAGCGTTCAGCCAAGATTGAGAACCAGTGGCGTGACCCCCGCTTGACCTGTGGGAAACACCAGCCTCGCTCTTAGCTCCTGTACCTCTCACCTCCCAGTCGGAGAGTGAGCTCACACTTGAGATGTAGAAATCAGTCTGTTCCAGGAAGAATTCTTTTGGGTGTTAGAATAAACCCCTTCTCTTGGAAGGAGCAAAGACTTTGGATTTGGACCATCCAGGGTTCTGCCCCTGGCATGTGGTCCATGCCAGGCACATGGACATGCCAGGTCCATGCCAGGCCATGAAGGCACAGATGAATGCCTTCATCTCTCTGGGCCTCAGCGGGTTTTTTTTGTTCTTTTTTTTTTCACATTTCTAAAACTGGGACTTTAAAAAAAATTTTTTATTGGAGTATAGTTGATTTACAATGCTGTGTTAGTTTCACGTGTACAGCAAAGTGAATCAGTTATACATATACATATATCCACTCTTTTTTTTTTTGGATTCTCTTCCCATATAGGCCATTACAGAGTATTGAATAGAGTTCCCTGTGCTATGCAGCAGGTTCTTATTAGTTATTGATTTTACATGTAGTAGTGTAGTGTGTAGTAGTAGTGTATATGTCAATCCCAATCTCCCATTTTATCCCTCCCCCCGCATACCCTGGTAACCATAAGTTGGTTTTCTACATCTGTGACTCTACTTCTGTTTTGTAAATAAGTTCATTTGTACCCTTTTTTTTAGATTCCGCATATACGTGATATCATATGATATTTGTCTTTCTGTGTCTGACTTACTTCACTCAGTAAGGTTTTTTAGTGCATCTATAATAACACCCTTGGCACATACGGGTGCAAGGAGGAAAGGAGGTGATGTCCAGTACTTGACACAGAGCAGGTGTCAAACGTGACAGTCCCCTTTCTCTCCCTTCACTGTTCCCTCTTCTCCCTGTGCTTTAATTTAAACTGAGTCTATCATCTTAAGAATCTTAAGAATTTCATGGCTTGTCCTAAAACTAAGACTGGTGACGTTGCCATGAAGTCCTGCCATAGGACCTGCGAGGACGTGGAGTAGGTGATGGCTTTTATCATTTTCTATTGGTTCCAGCTACATTATTATTAGTGCTACCATTATGAGGGCCTTTGTTTAGCTTGAGGAAGCTGAGTCAAGTGCTCATTTAAAGCAGTGAAGCTCAACAGAGACAAATATGTGTATACAGTCTCCATTCTTAGATGCACTAATTGCCCGCCCGACGCTCTAAATTCTAATTAAAACCATTCCACCAGATGATTTTATTTTATTCCTTTCAACTTGTAATTAAAGCGTTTACTGGCCAACTATCCGAAAGAAATGAAGAGATTCCACTTGGGTGTTTGAAGAAGAAAATGGGATGAAGGCCCCTGAGGGGGTGATTTGGTTGTGGTTTAACAAGATCAGCTCCTTGTTGACTGGAGATCATTTTGGGGGAAGCATTGACTCTGCTTTTGGACATTCGATTTAGCTAGATTACAGCTAAATTCAAGAATTCAGTTCTTCATGCATTTATTGAATGCCAGTGCATGTCCAGGGAATCATTACGTGAATCTGGTGGTCACCAGTCAGGAATTTGTAAGTGGCAAACCAAGCCACAGGTAATGATCCACACTTTCAGAACTTCCTCAGAATGCCCTGCTTAGGTCTTCTTTTCCTTGCTCTCATCTTCCTGATTTTGGTTGGTTGTTTTAGTGACCACCAGTTAATGACTATAATCAAATGGGTCCCCACAGCTCTCTCAGATTTTACTTGCCCCTCTCTCACTGGTTCCACCTTCTACCCTGCTAATCACGGGCAGATTTTTTGGGGGGAGGGGCTATGTACTGGACAGACACCACCTACCTAGCTCTAGGCTAGTTGTTACATGTACGGAGTTTACTATCCTTAATATAAAGATAGTCTTTACAAACTTATAAGAAAATCTGAGGCCACAGTAGATAAATAAAGACCCAAATCATTAACAAAATAAAAATATGAATAGCCAAATATAATGCATTTTAAAACAAGCACGAGACAGTGTTTTTCATCCACCAAATTAACAAAGGATGATCATAAGCCATAATGCTGGTGAGCAGACACATTCCAAGGTGCTGGTAAGACTAGAAATGGTATCAGTTCCTCCCCTAACAAGCTCGGGGCCCAGAACAAGAGTATAACTGGGGGCCCACGTACCATGTGCCTACAGATTTAAAAGTTATAAACAAAGCTAAGAAGCGTTAAGGATTTTCAGTCTTCCTACCTAGACAAATAGGTAGGACCTCCTAATGACTTGGGTGAATTTATAATTCTTGGACTCTCAGGAGTTCTTTGGTAGAACTTGGCGGTCCTGGCCCCTAGCAGCTCCCGCTCCTCTTCCCTCCCCAGCTCCACCTGTGCTAGGAGGGGCTCTGTACACAGGCATGTGGACCCCCCAACTGCACATCCAAGATCCTTCCAGGTAACCCACCCACCACACACAGCCTGGGGCATGCACAGTGCAGTTGAGGTCTTCTCTTGAGGAAACAGCCCCAGGGAAGAAACTCTGAAGCCGTGGAATCAGGTGTGGTACCAGAGAAAGGCAATTCCAAGACCCCAGGTGCTGGGAGCAAGATCTAGAAAGCCAGAGGTCATGGGCTCCCAGTGGGTTATCCCCTTGACCCATAGGAAGTGCCATGGCCCAAGGGAGGCCAGAGAGGGGCCCAGGAAAGTGTGGGGGACCAGGGCAGGGACCCTTCTTGCCAAGGTCGGTAGTAATTTGTGTTATCTTTCTGGGAAACAGTTGGACAAGTTTAAAATGTTGGAGACGCATTGTCCAATTGTTTCCTCGAAACAATGTCCCAGACATCCAGTCTCTGAGAATCAGAATACAGAAGACTCGACAAAAAAGTAAAATAATAATTACATATAAAATATTATCTAGTAATATGACTTATCATATCCCTCTCAGAAAAGCCACAGCCTAAATGTCTAACAATAAGTCAATTACTAAATCAGTTATGGCACTATCCAAATAGGGCTTATAATGTTCAGAGTCAAAAATAAGAAATGATGTAATACGTGATGTTAAGTGAAGTATTTAATACATAGTAGCAAGTGGTTAAAAAAAAAAAGATGTGAAACTTTCCATACTTAAACCATATGGTTTAAACATTATGACTTAAACCATAGAAAAATATTTAAATGTAAATGTGCCAGAATAGAATATTAACTGCTATTGATGAAGTGGGTGGGCATGAGGGAATGAATTCTAGGTAATATTTTTCTCTTTATGTAAGCCTTTATTTGGAAAATTTTCTGAAGAACAGCTTATTAATTTTACTCTCAAGAAAAGAAAGTACAAATTATTTTAGATGTTTTGAAATAAGGAGTGAATGCACAATGTAAGTTATTGTTGTGGATCTAGTTTTTGCTTTGGGCGTGCATTCATAGTTGCTTATTACATTGTTAAAAATAAATGAATTAAGGTACAAGCAAGCAAACAAACAAATAAACAAACAAGCACTATAGTATGCAGGGAGTAATGATCAAGGTGTGTGGTTGAGTCAGAATTATGATTAATCCTGTACAACTGAGGTCCAAATATAAAAATAAACAGTAAATTCATGCTAAATATATTAAAATAAAGATATAAACAGAAATGAAGGGCCAAAAGGAAAAGTAAAAACAAAGCTTTGCTCACTATAAAGGTAAACACAGTTGATGGTGATGTGATTTTTTCCTTGAGCTTCCTGGCAGGTAGAGCAAAGAAAGGTCCCTGTTGATCCCTCTTTCTGTTTGTAAGCAGCACCTAGAGGGGCATGTAATTTACTGCACTGCAGTCTTGGTCTGTCCCTTGCATGTGCATTGCCTGTCTGTTACCGAACCGACCACAGTGAGGCCAAACAATACCAAAACGTTGGACTTTGGAGCAGAGAAAGGTTTACTGCAGGGCCATGCAAGGAGATGGGTGGCTCATGCCTTAAAAACCCCCGAACTCCCTGAAAGCTTTCAGCAAAGCCCTTTCATAGGAAAGGTGAGGGAGGGGCGTGGTTAGCTGTTGCAACCTTCTTGGTGTCAGATCCTTTGTTCTTGAGGTCAGGTCACGGTCAGGTCATCATGTCCCTGTAAGCCTCCACCAAAACAAACATTATTCCCTGTTCTGACAAGAAAGGGCAGGGTCCCAAGGCTCAGGTTCTGCTCTCTGAGGTCCAGGCCCTGGCTAAGAGGAGGGGGTCCCCGCGGGGGCCAGTTACCCCGCCCAGGAGCGTTCGTCCAGCACCCCATCTGGGTCCTCCCGCCGGTGCCCAGGTCCAGCTGAGGAGGCAGAGCTCAGCTGGCGGTGCCCTCAGGGCCAGGTCTCCAGACCCTGCCCAGCCATCGTCACTGAGGGAACCAGGCGCCCAGGACCCAGCCGGCCCTCAGGCTCCCAGGCCACCCAAGGCGAGGAGGGGGAGAGGTTCGCTCCTGCTTCAAGGCCTGGGCCCGGCCAATGGGCGGCCGTGGCGAGGGCTCTGGAGCCCTGCAGGACACGGCCCTCAGCCTGTCCCGGGGCCCCCCAGCTCACCCGGCAGCCCGAGGCCGGCGGGTCTGGAGGGCCCTGGGGAGAAGGCCGCGAGCTGCCTCTCACCACACTCTCTGCTGCGAGGACCACGCACTAATGGCTGCGTGCCCTCCCCGCCCCTATTACATCTCTACAGGGGGTCTTTCCTGTCTTTGTATTTCCGGTGTATGAGAATGGCAACAACAACAACAACAAAAAAAGCCGTTTTTTTTGAGCCATTTCTGACATCTAATGTACTTTGAGCCTCAGTTGCTGAATCAAGACAGTTCTCTGCCCTCCCAGGTCCCAAGAAGATTCCAAAATGACTCAGCATTGCCCTGGGTTGGATCTTTGCAGCAGCCAGAGAGGGAAATACCTGTCTCTAATTTAAAGGTGGCTACAGAGAAGAGCTGATCAGGCAATCAGAATGGAAAAAATAAAGAAGACATAGAGGTCCTGCCAGGAAAAGTTTGGGGGAGGAAATTTCCTAAATACTGTGCATTAAACAGAACAGAGTTTGGGGGTCTCCGAGAGCACCATCACTTGTGACACTAACTGCAAGTTCAGGGTCCCCAAGACCACCCTTAGGTTTGATAATTTGCTAGAAGAACTCACAGACTCACTGAAAACCATTAGACTCAATGTTACAATTTATTATGGCAGAATAAAACCAATTAAAATTAGCAAAGGGGAAAGACACATGGGGCAGAAGCCAGGAGAGTTTCACATGTAGAGCTTCTAGTTGACCTCTCTGGCTGGAGTTATGGACAACACTATCTTCTCCTAGCAACAATGTACAACAATACTCATGGAGTATTGCCACCCAGAGAAGCTCACCCAAGTCTTGGTGTCCAGAGTTTTTATTGGGGCTTCGACATCTAGACATACTTGCCCACCCACATGGCTCGCCTCAGTCTTGAGCTCCTCCAAAGTTTTAGCTCATACCACATGTCCCAAGCCCTCCATTATAAATCATCTAGACTGTAGGGGGTGGCCCAAGGCTCCCAAGTAAACAAAGATACTCTTATCAGGCAGGTCATTCTAAGAGCTTAGGGATGACCTTCTAGGAATCAAGGGCAAAGGCCAGACCTATTCGGGTAACATTATTTCTTTAATACACAGACAGACATAACGTGGATTCTCTAAAGCCAACTCTACATGATGTCATAGGTGATGAAGGTTTCTTATTTGGATGGTTGTGTGCTTTAGGTAATCTACATGGCTGTTCCTCTTTCTCACCCCTTGTTAGTAAGAACAATCCAGAGCTGAAATAAGACAGGCTGTGGAGGTAGTGTTTCTAAACAGTAGTGTTGCAGGTTGGGTTCCCCAGAAAACAATCTCTGAGATGGAGTCATATGTGCGCCATATTTCAAGGAATAGCTGCAGGAAGCAGAAGAATAGCCCCGCAAATGTCTGCCTCTTAATCCCTGGAATCTGTGAATATGTTACCTTGCATGGTACAAGGGACTTTGCTGATGCGAATAAGTTAAGGATCTTGAGGTGGGGAGATGATCCTGGATTATCTGGATGAGTCCAAGTACCATCTCAAGAGTTTGCACAGCAGGGAGCATCAGAGGTCAGGAGGGTCAGAGTAAAAGAAGGTGTGACAACAAAAGCAGAGGGCTTAGAGAGAGATTTGAAGATGCCTGTACTGCTGGCTTTAAAGATGGAGGAGGGGGCCGTGAGCCAAAGAAGACGCCAGTCTCGAGAAGCTGGAAAAAGCAAAGAAAGAAATTCTGCCATAGCGCCTTCAGAAGGAACACAGCCCTGCCAACATCTTAATTTAGCCCAGTGAAACTTATGACCTCCAGAACTATAGGAGAATACATTTGTGTTGTTTGAAGCCACCAAGTTTGTGGTAATTGGTTACAGCCGTCACAGGAAACCAATGCAGTGCCTCTGGGAGTGAGAGGGAGCAGGGGCGGGGAGAGAGAAATCCAGGGTGATACCCAAGGCTCAAGGTCAGCCTTGACCAATGGCCTGGGGACCTCTAGAGAGAAAGAGAGAGCCCTCCAGAGTTGCCTGTGATTGGGCTGAGATGGCCTGGCCTTCATGCCCCTGCTGTTGTTGGACCCAAGTTTGTGTGCTTGATGCACAGAGGCCAAACAAACTGAAATATCAGAGTTTGGATCGGAGAAAGGTTTATTTATTGCAGAGTCATGCAGGAGAGAGGGGTGGCTCACACTCAAAAGACCCGAACTCCCTGATGGGTTTCAGGGAAGAAGTTTTTATAGGCAGAGTTTTGGGGGGGAGGGCTGCAGGGTGTGGAACTGTCCTCTGATTGGTTAAAGGTGGTGTTCCAGGAATCTCAGTCATCCGCCTTCTGGTCCCAACCAGTCTGGGGTCCACGAGCTTGTGCACAGCCTGAATTTACCGTCCTCCACCTGGGTGGGGGCCTTAGTTCCTGTAGAAGAACTCAGAGGTCTGTATCAGATTGGTTTGTAAATCACCCTTCCCACTCCCAGGAGGAGCCAGGCCCAGGCCCCATGCTGCACTGATGTTTCTTTCTGCATTCCCTCACTCCCCTAACTAGTAGCAACTGTTTGAATCTGCCCTTTGGAACTCAGGGAAGGTCTAGGAGGCTGAAACCTTTTTCCTACAAACAAGAAATGGGGGACACGAAAAGGCTTTTGTCCCCGGAAGGGCCCCCCAGGGTCCTGCTCGGTTTCACTGCACTTACCCATCCTCACTGCAGCGGAGGTAACCCCGAGGTGGCTGATGCCGAGGTCTACCTGCCAACACACCCCCACCTTCTGGGGCAACAGGTACTTCCTTGTAAGGGATCTGGGCGTTGTATCCTAGTGCCCACCCACGTTGGCCTGTGGACACGGTCACTCCATTCCCCCTAGACTTCTTGCTTGAGTCAGAGGGAGGAGAAAGCAGATGAGTCCCCTTGCTTTGTTCTTGGGGGACGAAGGCATTTTCATGAAGGTTCCAGCAGAAGTTAATCCTCCATGGGTTCAGTTAATTAATTCATGCAGACAGCAGAGAAAGAAGGCCGTTCACAGAGGTAGCCCACTCATGCTTACTCCAAATGGCATGCTTGCACACCAAAAATAAGCTAAGGGTTCTCAGGGGGTGAGTGGCTGCCAGGATGCAACCCTCAAAACCAGTCATGAGTTCCGGCAGAGGACTGTGGCTAGAGGAGGCTGAAATAATAATAGTAATAATAATAGCCGATACTTCTTTATGGTTTATCATGTGTAATTCCAAGTGCTTTGCCGCTTTGCAAACTAGAGTGTGATCTGCAGACCTACAGCGCCTAGAAGCTCATCAGAAATGCAGACTCTCAGGTCTCATCCCAGACCTACCAAATGGAAACTGCAGTTTAGTAGGATGGCCAGGTCATTTATTCGCAGGTTAAAGTTTGAAAAGCACTGCTTTACGTGTGTTAACTCTTTTAATTCTCAAAAACAAAACAAGGAGGAGCTACTATTCTTATTCCTCTTTTACAGACGATGGCATTTAGGCGCAGAGGAATTAAGTGATAAATCCCACAACTGATAAATCTCTAACCAGGATGGAATTGAGGAAGTCTATTGCACAGTCTGAGCTCTTAAGCTATCCTGCTCCTGAAAGGAATGGCTATGTTGTTACACAGAGCTGGGTTCATACATCATGTCCTTCCTGCTGTCTGTGTGCCTCTGGTCAGGTTATTTAACCTCTCTGAGCTGCCGTTTCCTCATCAGTGAAGTGGGTCAAGATTAGCATTTATGTCACAGGGCTTTTGTGAGGCAAACTAAGAAAATGCATGTGAAGCACTTAGCGATCAGTGTTCATTTCTGTTACGATCACGGTTATTTCTTTCATCACCATTGTCATTCTTACTATTATCATCATTGCTGTCATCTTCCTCATCATTGTCACCATCAGGTGGAGGTTGCCAGGATGAGGACCCAGGTTCAGGGGGTTCAGGAGCTGCCAAAACTCAGCAAGAAGTCATGAGGTTGAAGTTCAGGATTGGTTCTGACAGCTGACTCTGTGGATTAACCACAGTACCAATTTCTTCAACCTCCCTACGCCCCAGTGAGGTCTGTGACTCATATTCTGTGCTCTTTTCTGCC
Organism: Balaenoptera physalus; assembly: GCF_965194825.1. Classification (NCBI taxonomy): domain Eukaryota; kingdom Metazoa; phylum Chordata; class Mammalia; order Artiodactyla; family Balaenopteridae; genus Balaenoptera; species Balaenoptera physalus. Next base: position 81,625,500 of record NC_138898.1, read on the forward strand.
CATCCAGAATTGATAGCCCTGACTAAATATCTTCCTGGGATAGATAACTTGAAGGCAGCCTTCTCCCCAAGTTGCGGTTGCTGTGGAAACAGGTGTCCCTCAGGACCAGAAAAATGCTGGCAGAGACTTGGCTTCTCGACTCCTGGAAAATAATTGTTCACTTTCCCTTGTGTTTGTTATTCCCAAGTAGCATTTATTAAAAGAGCACACGTTGTGTGGCGCCCATCCTGACTCTCACCTCCGCTTTGTGTCTGTTGGAAGGAGCGTGCCTTCCGGCTTGTATCTGTGTGTTTGCAGTTGGTGCTGGTGGGCTGGCTTAGAACTGGTGTTGACTCTTCGAGATCTAGCCTTGTGTTTTCTTGTAGTGCCTTGAAAACATCCTCTTATTTTCTGGGACTCCTTGTACAAGCACTGCCTCCCTTGTTTAAAAGAAGGCCAGAGTCTTCAAGGCTTCCCCCCGAGGTTTGTCTTCCTTTCAGGTCAAGGGGTTCTATTTGGATTCCCACTGCTGTCACCACGCTTCCTTCATGAGGAATTGCATCCCCTTTAATCTGTTGGGGTGTGTGTGTACGCGTTCATGTGGACACAAATAACTTTCTGTTGTTTTCCTTAGCACAGCTGATAGATGCTGAAATGTTAAAAATAAACAAAGAACCTAACTAAATAGAAGAGAAAAGCAAAAATAAAAACAATAACCAGAAAAAAAACACAGAGGCATGAAAACAGTCCGGAACTCCTAGACGAGGGCTACACTCAGTCCCAGAGTTCTGGCTCTGCTGTGCAGGCTCCGTCCCTTCCCTGGTCCCTTTTTACCTCCCAGGGCCAGGCTTCCTCCATCTCTGAACCTGCCCTGAATCCATCACAAGGGGAGCTGGTTACCTGGCCATGTCTTGAAGCAAAGGCCTAGAAGAAAGATTTTAGCTCTGCTATCTGCCCCTCCCCTCCCAAAGAGAAAGAAAATATTCCAGAATAGAACAAGACGTGGAGAAAATATTGGGTCTAAGCTATCCTGGACCCTGAATCACGCTTCTCCCTCTTCATTATTTCTTTAGAAGGGGACTTAACTCTTTGTGTTTTGTCAAGATAAAAGAAGAGGAATTTTGGGACTTCCCTGGTGGCACAATGGTTAAGTATCCACCTGCCAATGCAGGGGACACGGGTTCGAGCCCCGGTCTGGGAAGATCCCACATGCCGCGGAGCAACTAAGCCCGTGTGCCACAACTACCGAGCCTGTGCTCTAGAGCCCGCGAGCCACAACTACTGAGCCCGTGTGCCGCAACTACTGAAGCCCACGCGCCTAGAGGCCGTGCTGCACAACAAAGACAAGCCACCACAATGAGAAACCTACGCACTACAACGAAGAGTAGTCCCAGCTCGCTGCAACGAAGACCTAACGCAGCCATAAATAAATAAATAAATAAAAAGAAGAGGAATTTGACTTAAAGATCATCCTCACCTCATCTTGAATCTTTTCTGCTTTGAAATTATTGGGACTTCCTACCTCTCTCCCTCCCTCCCTCTCTCTCTCCTTTTCTTCCTTCCTTGCCCTCATTTATCCCATACAATAAATATTGAGTTTCAACTATGTGCAAAGTGCATTGAGTGGAGCATTGATTTGAAAATGTCTATTTAAACACATTTTTCGTTTCTAAAATTCTTAAGCTGAATAACACTGAACTTTGCAAATAACGAAACCTCTGTATAATTTCACTCTCCTCTTTTTGAACACACGGTCTTCTGCAACTCCCTACATGTACGTGTTCTCTGTGTGCGTATATACGTGTTTGGTTAGACACATGTGCCAGGATGTGTGCGCCTGTCTTTGGAATCCAGGTCTTCCTTCACATTTCTTTTATGTCCGCGGACCCAGAGACTTTTTGGAGGCGGACTTTCCAAGCCATTAGCATCACAGCAGCCCATCCCACCCTTACCCCGCCCCCCGTCCCGGACACATGCTACACCATCACCGCGCATGGCACGTTGCACAAGTGCTGGGGGCCTAGGGAAAGTAGCTGACCGGATGCCTAAGGAGGTGTAGCACATCTGCTTCTCACGATTCAAGTTCCAGAACAGGCCGTGCACCATGGGGAGCCCTTTCTCAGCTAGGTAACAGGAGGGAGGCGGCAGATGGCACCCACACACACACCCCCCGCCCCGGCTTTTCTGCTGAAGCTCCCCCCACGCGAAGCACCACTGAAGCCGGCTTCTCACCTCCTCTCACTGTTCTGGGGACTGTGCTCACGTGAAACAAAGCTTCTGCCAGCTTTTCCTTCCGAGAAGGAGGGGCTCTCCATTAAGCATCCCCCTGAAAATGGCCATCCTGCTCTCTGTCTGCTCCCCAGTGGCCCAAATCGCTTCCCTACGCGTCCTTCTCCTTCACCGCCCTGTCGGGCGCATCCATCTCTGACAGGTGCGGCGCGAGCCCCGTGAATGCAGGGAGCGAAGACCCCCAAAGGATAATGAGAACCGTTTGCTTTCATGGAGTGCCTTTCTTCCAAGGATCGCCGAGTACCTTTCAGACAATTAAATGTTATTGTTGTAAATGGGGAAACTGAGGACTAAATAAATCAAGCTCCTTCCTCAGAGACGCATGGCTGATGACTCAAAAGAATGCAGCCCACCTGTTTTTCTCATTTTCGATCCCTCCAAAAGAGTGTAATTTACAACCTGAAAAGTGATGCTAATGCAAAATCATGGAGTCCGTTTTCTTCTTCTGAGCAGGTCTCTTTCCTTGACTGCCCTTCTTACCTCACCAGCCCATCATCCCCTTCCCAAGGGTCTGCCTGCCCTAAGTCTCTGAGGGTCCTTCTCTGATGCAATTCCAGTGGCAGAGCTGTGCTCTGGAAAAACAGGGCCAGAAAGGTCATTAGAATATGTGGAGGCCAGGATACCTCCCTCCCTGGAGTTTTCTCCTCCCTTAGCTTCATTCATTCATCTTATGTGTGTGCGCGTGTTTATATGGCCACCTATGACATCTTCCGTGGGTGTGTTCCTGCAGATACAATAGAAGACAATATCTCATTTGGGACATAGATGACCCATTACAATGTTGATAGATTTATTTATTCCTCATAATGAAGTCTACTTAATAATAGTAATAAATATTGAAAAAATAGCAGCGTATATACACACACACACACACATATATGGATTAAGTACTACATGTTGAGCTTCATTTTAAGAGTTATATACACATTATCTCTCTACTTATATCAATTTTCTGAGCCAGGAACTCTTATTATCCTCTTATGTAGAAGAGGAAACTGAGGCACAGAAATGTTACAAAGTTTTCCCAACATCTAATAAGCACCAGGTATTGAACTTGGAACTTTAAATATAAAATCGCAAATGCATTCTGCAAATCTGAGAAGAACTCAGCTTTCCACGAAGAAAGGGAGGTTTAGGAGATTAAGTCCATTGCTTAGGGCACACAGCCTGTGAGGTGAGAACAGGCATGGGGCCAAGGCTGGCCATTCCCACGGTTATCACTCTTTCTGCCGCTGTCCGTCCTGTAGTGCCGGCTCCTTCTACAGTCTACGCAGTGCCCAGCAGAGGGTTGACCCACAACAGACATCCCATAAACACGTGCTCCTTCTTTCTATTGAGCTCGTGGATTCAAAGTTAAATATTGATATTAAATTCTGTTATCCATACTCCTGGGAGTAATGGCATGGGTGATTCAAAGGAGTGAATCATTACTCAGTCATGGATGCTTTGTTTAAACATGCATTTATGTTTGAATACAGGTTTGCTATTTATGGGATTCAGGTCACTTCTCACAAAATAATGAGGATGTGGTGTGATGGTCTGACTCAGGAGAAGTTGGGAGTAACCGTCCCTCTCGCCGCTCAGTGTCCTGCCGTGTCCAGCCCTGCCACAGGGCAAAGGAGCTAGCGCATACGTGGGGGCCACACACTGGCCATCCCGGCCGTCCTTGCCTTATGAATGGCTTTTGTTTGACTCACTCACAGAGTGGACCTGCGAAGTGGTATCCTTTCTCCCACCCTCCCTCCCTCTCTCTTTCTTTCTTGCAGTAGAATTTATTATCCTTGTCAACATTAAGAGGTTAGGAGATTTTTGTCGAGATTTCCAGTTTCTCTGAAAAAATTGTGTCTGACAACATAAGCCCCACATTTGCACTTGGCAGTTAGCTAGAGCCAATTACTGAAAGGCCCCTCTTCTAGAAGGGACGTGAACTCGATCTTCATCATCCTCTGTCATCTCTTTTATACCAAGGCTGAGTGTCAGTTGCCACCAAACCTCAAGCTTATGCAAACATTTTCCTGACTCCCAGTCAGTGCCACTCATTCCTGTTATAGATCTAGCAGCTGGAGGCGTTTGAGTTCGTGAGCCTCATCTTAGGTGATGCTAATCACGTAGGATGAGTAGAAGAACACGCAGAGTGTCACTCCAGCTCATCCCCGTGGGCCACCTTCCTCGTATCTCCTCTCTGGACAGGGCGCCAAATGAATGTAGCCTGAGATAGGATGGCTCTGCCCCTAGTGTCAAGCCCATAGAACTTTCTAACTTCTCTCAAGGAACCTAGAAGGAGATAGGCAAACATTAATCTTGAAAATTAACTGCCAAAGAAGTCCAACCCTTTCATTTTAAACTTTTCAATTAAAAAATGCCCTTTCTATGAAAGCACTTAGTAGTGAGTGGGTAGTCTCCATCCCAAATAATTTATTTTAGCCTGAGGAGTGCTGATTTTTCTACCCTGATATACTTGCTGTCTGACATACCCTTTTTTTGTGGCAAAAGTTGTAACGGATGTTTTGTTTAAGAAGAGGAAAATCCATGCCTTATTCCATACTCATGGTGTGTAAGTAGAAACATTGGTGCTGTTGCCAAAGGGGCTAAAGGATAAGGCTGTCAAGAACTTGAGAGCACTCTTTGCCTTACCAGAAAGTCACGGGTCAGCACATTGGACATTGACACACATTTCTGCCAATTTTGGCTCTTGTCCTGGTTATTGTGGGAGGCTGAATTAGTGTTCCCAAATCTTTTTCAGAAGAGAATTTTTATCTCCATTCCCTTTTCTCTCTGACTTTGCAGATCCTTCCACTGGAGTCTATAGATTATACATCTGTATCCATTTTTGGACTTTACCACGTGCTTTGCTTTGATAAGTGGAATGTGGGTAATGAGTGACACTGTGCCAGTTCCCAGCTGAGGGTTGAAGAAGTTAGCGAATTTCTACCAGCCCTATTAAGCATCCACTCCCTGTAATGAGAAAAATATGCCCCAGGTAGCTGTCGCCCCTTGAGTCTTGGAACGAAAATACAGGGAACAGACCTGGATGCAACATAACCCAGCTGAGCCCAGCTACAATCAGCCAAACCGCAGCCAAACATCAACCCACAGCTTAAAACAAATATTTGTTGCTGCAAATCACTGAGATTTGGTTGGTTGTTATGCAACACTAAAAAAAATCTGGCTAATACAGCTAGTGAATGGGAGAAAAAGGAGATTCTTTGTTCTAGTTTGCCAATTATTGAGAATTTTGATTATGCCATACTATGTCACTATGATTTTATCTGTTCGGTCTGCAAATGCACTTTTACTAAGATCTTTTGGTTTTGTTTCGCCATGTTCAGTATGCTTCTGTGATGGTACAAGCAAGTAAGCTTCACTGTACCACTCCGCTAGACTGACATTGGTACACATCTTTTGTATTAAGTGAAGCCATCCACCTCAATGGAATCATTTGATGGGAACCACAAGTTTACCGGATATTGTGAAGAAATAAGAGGAAGGCTGGTCCCCCCAAAAAAGAGTAGGTTGAAGAGATATCTTGTAATTTGTCAAGAGCTAAGATAAGCACCTTATTTTTCTAAATTAAAAAAACCCTAGGTGTTTCAATCTACCTGACTCCACCAGCTTCTACTTTTCAGTAGAAAACTGAAAAAACAACTCCACTGGCTTCTGTTATCTTGATTCTGTGGGCAGCCTTGAGAACTAGTCCCATTGGTCTTTTTGTCTGCTCATTTACAGTCATCTTGTCGGGGTCACAGATAAGTACCTAACTCATTAGGCGCCGACCCCTAGTGGAGCAATCATCATAAACCACCATGAGCTCTTCCCAGTTCAATTGATGTGTAAACTATTTAAGGACAAGATGAAATGAACAGGAAAGATTTTCTGGTTTAGTTTAATTGCTTCTCAGGTGGCCTCTCATTTACCAAGCTCTGCTACAAGTAAAGAACCAGAACTACCTTAATGAAACTAATATAAAAGACCCAAGTACTTTGGGGAATACAGCTTGATTCAACAGATCCCAGGGAACCTGCATTGCCAGATTGAAAGAAAGACTGTTTCAGTCTACTTGGTGTGCTTGGTGGGTCTTCTCTCGTTTGCATACGAATAACTTCAAATTGCATTCTCTTTAGATTTAATGAGCAGATTGTGTTGTCCACAAATTCCTTGCTCTTTAAAGTATAAAAAATGATGGCTACCTCGGGACTTCCCTGGTGGCTCAGTGGTTAAGAATCCACCTGCCAATGCAGGAGACATGGGTTCAATCCCTCGTCCAGGAAGATCCCACATGCTGCGGAGCAACTAAGCCTGTGCACCACAACTAGTGAGCCCACGTGTACTGAAGCCCACGAGCCTAGAGCCCATGCTCTGCAACAAGAGAAGCCACCACAATGAGAAGCCCATGCAACGCAACAAAGAGTAGCCCCCGCTCGCCGCAACTAGAGAAAGCCTGCGCACAACAATGAAGACCCGACGCTGCCAAAGATAAATAAATAAATTTTTAAAAAATGATGGCTACCTTAAACATGAGTCAGGTTGTCTCTATTGGGATGTCTTTATTGGGATGCATTTTGAGGGCATCAAGGAAAAGATGGCTTAAAAATTGCAATAAAAATACCATGGGGTAGATGAAATAAGATTGGCAGAAACATGGTTGCTGAGGCAACATGGTGCTTCATTGTGCTATTTTCTCTACTTTTGTGTGTGTTTGAAATTTTTCATAATAAAAATGAAAAAAACATTTAAGTCTACAGTCATATCAACTCAGATTTGGGCACTTGCTTTGTGTCTCTCTTTTTTTTTTTTAATGAAAGAGTGGCAGTCAGGAGACCCCATTTCACAAAGCATGTTGGATCCTGGTGTTCTTAAGCTTTCACTACTTTGTCAAGTCATGGAAACAACTGGATTTTCAAAGTCCAACTATCAAATTGATGATTGGTGGTTACGGGGTGGGGTGGGGAGTGAGTGAAGGGGGTCAAAAGCTACAAACTTCCAGTTATAAAATAAATAAGTCACAAGGATGTAATTATAGCATGGTGACTATAGTTAATAATACTGTAATACACATTTGAAAATTGCTAAGAGATTAGATCTTAAAAGTTCTCATCGCAAGAAAAAAAAGGAAAAAATTGTAACTATATATGGTGACAGATGTTAATTAGGCTTAATATGGTGATCATGTCTCAATATATATAAACATAGAATCATTACGTTGTACACCTGAAACTAATATAATCTTATATGTGAATTAAACCTCAGTTAAAAAATAAAATGAAAAAAATGAAAAATAGGTATGACAATACTTACCTGGTAAGGTTGACATGGGGATTAGATCAATTATACATAAAACGCATAACCTAGTGCCTGGCAGACTATATAACCTCACTGAGTGATGGCTGTTATTTCTCTTTTTACCTCTCAGATCCAGAAAGGCCCCAGACATTCAGATCAAATAGGTAAAACAATGGATGATCCAAAATGTTGATGACCTCGCACCATCCAGGTGCCCATCCACATAGAAGAAAGAGTCCAGAGCCAAAGACCTTGCTCCTCCAATAATGGTAAGTGTCAAGGGCTATTTCTTCATGAGAAAATAGCCTAAGCTTTTGTGAATCACAGATAAGCTTCTGGGGGTTACTGAACCTGAAAATGCCATGCACGGTGTTATCCATGTGCCTCTGTGCATTTTTCTGGGAAGATAATCTGTAGCTTTTATCAGATACTCAAATGAGTCTCTTTTCTTTCATTCACTCATTCAGAAAACACTTTTTAAAAAAATTTTATTGAAGTATAGTTGATTTATAATATTGTGTCAATTTCTGCTGTACAACGAAATAATTGTTATGCATATATATATATACATTATTTTTCATGTTCTTTCCCATTATGGTTTATCACAGGATACTGAATATAGTTCCCTGTGCTATACAGTAAGACCTTGTTGTTTATCCATTCTATATATAATAGTTTGCATCTGCTAATCCCAAACTTCCAGTCCTTCCCTCCTCCACCCCCCTTACCCCCTTGGCAACCACAAGTCTGTTCTCTACGTCTGTGAGTCTGTTTCTGTTTTGTAGATAAGTTCATTTGTGTCATATTTTAGATTCCACATATAAGTGATGTCATATGGTATTTGTCTTTCTCTTTCTGACTTCACTTAGTATGATAATCTCTAAGTCCATCCATGTTGCTATAAATGGCATTATTTCATTCTTTTTAAGGCTGAATAGTATTCCACTGTATATATGTGCCACATTTCTTTATCCATTCATCTGTTGGTGGACGTTTAGGTTGTTTTCATATCTTGGCTATTGTGAATAGTACTGCTGTGAACATAGGGGTGCATGTATCTTTTTGAATTAGTTTTGTCTGGATATAAGCCCAGAAATGGGATTTCTGGATCATATGGTAATTCTATTTTTACTTTTCTGAGGAACCTCCACACTGTTTTCTATAGTGGCTGCACCAATTTACATTCCCATCAACAGTGTAGGTGTCCCTTTTCTCCACACCCTCTCCAGCATTTGTTATTTGTAGACTTTTTAATGATGGCCATTCTGACTGGTGTGAGGTGGTACCTCATTGTAGCTTTGATTTGCATTTCTCTAATAATTAGCAATGTTGAGCATCTTTTCATGTGCCTGTTGGCCATCTGTATTCTTCTTTGGAAAAATGTCTGTTTAGGTCTTCTGCCCATTTTTTGATTGGTTTGTTTTTTTGTTATGGAGTTGTATGAGCTGTTTGTATATTTTGGAAATTAAGCCCTGGTCAGTCACATCATTTGCAAATATTTTCTCCCATTCCTTAGATAGTCTTTTCACTTTGTTTATGGTTTCCTTTGCTGTGCAAAAGCTTGTAAGTTTGATTAGGTCTCATTTGTTTATTTTTGCTTTTATTTCTATTGCCTTGGGAGACTGACCTAAGAAAACATTGGTACAGTTTATGTCAGAGAATGTTTTGCCTATGTTCTCTTCTAGGGGTTTTATGGTATTATGTCTTATATTTAAGTCTTTAAGCCATTTTGAGTTATTTTTTTGTATGATGTGGAAAACACTTTTTGAGTATTTATTATGGCCTAGGTTGTAGAAAGTACAGCAGTGAACAAAACAGGAAAAAATGAACTGCCTTTATGGAATTTAATTTCCAGTGGACCTAAAAATTCCTAAGAATCACTGATCCAAGGAAACCAAGAAGCAAATGGAATGTGGTTTAAATCTTCCAATAGCTCTCTTTTGGTTGCACTGAGTTATGGACTCCAAAAATCTGTCCAATTGGGTCAAACATGTTTTCTGCAGACATAGGTATTTGATATTGTGGGCACCAAGGGAAAGAATTAATGAAATTTACTGATTAATTCAAAGCCAGCAAATTTCCTCCGAGTACCCCACTATGGAACTATAGGAATAAAAGGAAGCTATTAAACAATGTGGTAAAGTGAAAAACAAACATCAAAATGAACAAAAAGTTCCGGTATTTTGGCATCAGAGGGACTTCGGTTCAAATCTTCAGCTACCTAACTGTGAAAGATTAGACAAGATTCACAAATTCTTTGAGCAACAACATTATCTTGAATTAGATATATTTATCTTGCAGGGTTGTCGTGAGTATTAAAAGGTAGAACTGGCCCTCAGTGAATGTTACTTCTCTGCGGCTAAGGCAGTGATTCTTATAATGTTGGGACCATGGACCCATAAATGTAAACCACAAACACACACACACACACACACACATATAAAAACACACGTGCAAATGTTTGTGATACTGACAAAGACTTGCCAAATTTTAAATTTTGTCCAAGTCGAAGGATGTATAAAACACAAACGAGCTACAATAAAACCAGGCACACAGTCACATACATACACACATGCAACTATCGGTTACCTTCTTTGATTAATAAAGGATATTTGAAAAAGACAATACAGTAAAAGAGGTTTAATTTCAGCATAAAAGACAGTCCTTTAAATGGAATAAATTTTGCTTAAAAACTAATATATTGAAAACTCAATACATTAAAACTCAACATAAACATATATAAATATATAACAATATATTATAGGATATATAACAATACGTAACAATGTAAACTTATTAAGTTAAAAGCTGGGTATGTTTTCTTTATTTCCTCATCTCAGTTGCAAGGGTACTGTAGTCCATTTGCTTCATCTCTTGATTCTCAGAACCCTACAATAAGATGGGCAGGATGATGACTTTTAGTTGCCTTCAAGAGCAAAGACTCAGGGGTGAAGCGGCTCCAGGTCCCCTCTCTATTCCTGGCTTTGCCAGTGGGTCCCTTAGAACAGAGACCTGCAATTGTTGGTCCAGACACTAGTCATTCTTTTAGGGCAAGGGGAGGGGAGTTTCAGCTTGATGTGAGGCAGAACCTTGAGGGCAGACAAAACTGAGTTACCTCACAACTGCAGGAGCCTCGTGGTGGAAGCTGGACAGCCAACTGAGAATATCTGCTCCCCTTTCCAACAGCATCTTCAAAGATGTGAGGTTCACACCTGCCAGGTTTTCCTTTGACCCTGGAAGAAGATTCCCAGGCCCTTCAGTTGAATTCACAGTCCCTGGTGACTTAGGAGGGAGGATGGATAGAACCAGATAGACTTGGGCTAGAATCCCATCAACCAACGTTTCTGTGAACACAGTGTTTCATGTCTCCCAGTCATTCATATTTGTAAAATTGGGACAGTAATTTCAACCTCCTTGTGTGGTAAACATTAAGGAAGGTCCTATGTGTATGTAAAATTCCTGATGTCATCCTTCTGGGGCCGCTGTGTACAGTTGTGCAGGTTGCGTCTTGCTTAAGGACACCAGCTCCAGGGAGCAAATGGGGGCAGAAATCCAGCCAGTGCTCAGATCTGCTGCCGCCTGGAATGAAGAAAGGCCTTGTAGTCATTTGTGCACCCAGACCGGACACTTCCTCCTAAGTCTGAGAAAGGCTCTGGATGTTGTGGGTAGGTCCTGCCTTCTTTTCCATCCCCTCCCTTTCATCATTTCCCCTTCAATGAACCTGGGTCGTGAAATCTACTACTCCGAACCGTTCACAGTTCTCCATGGGCTGCTCAGCCCCCGTGGAATGGACTGCAGCTGCTTCCAAGCAAATGAGAAGAGGAAGATTTCTTGTTACCTCCAGGGCCTTGACAAGGATTGGTTCTGTCTCTAAATGAAATACCCTTTAAATTGCGCTGAAATTGCATCGCTTGTCTCAGTTAAGTGGAATCCTATGCACTATAAATCTGCCTTGAAAGGGCTGTTTAATTTGACTAAGATGTTACAAAGGGTTTACCAAAATTTAAAGCATTTGTCTATGGAAAATCAATTATGGCCCAATCCATCTCACGGATGACGGAAGTGTTCTCATTTTCGGATGGCGCATGTGCACAGGCACGCACGCGCACACACGGACGTTTGGGGTGCAGTGGCTGGAGTCTTGTGTTGCAGGAATTCCATATAGATTAAGTAGGGCTTATCGACGAATGATTAGCAAGTTATCAATTGCAGTAATTTGAGCACATTGCTCATTGTTTCTAGAATGCTCGGTCCTTTCCCGCCAGCCACAGACCAGGTTTCAGCTTGTTATTCGCATTTAGAGGAAAGAAAGAAAAGTGCTCTCCATTCCAGGTCCCTCACTTTCTATTTCCCTCCAGTGACATGGGTACAAGTCCACTCAACTGGGTCACATAAAGCTCTTGGCCCAGTATTGAAGGCAAATTATCAATGCACCAAAAGTTCCACGTGCTAAACCAGGGGTCCTCAACCCACAGGCCTCCGGACTGGTACCCATCCGCCGCCTGCCAGGAACCGGGCTGCACAGCAGGAGGTGAGCGGTGGGTGAGCGCGTGAAGCTTCATCTGCCACTCGCCATCGCTTGCCATCGCTGGCATTACCTCCTGAACCATCCCCCCATGCTCCCCCATCCCTGAAGAAACTGTCTTCCACAAAACCAGTCCCTGATGCCAAAAAGGTTGGGAACTGCTGACTTACATGCATCCCTTCCTCTGGGGTCACAGCCTCACCCCACCCTGCAGAGGGTCAATGGAGGGTCCTTAAGACTATAGAGAAGCAGAGGCAAAATTCTGGAAATACATACTACAGTTGTCACTCATTTCAAAGAAACAGGCAGGAAACCAGAAGGTTAGTTTCCCAGTTCTGTCTTCCCAGTGCCATCTGGTAGCCAGGACTCAGGCTGCACAAAAGAGTCAAGAATTAGACAGGATCTGTTTGAGAGGAGACACATGCGAGGGCTCTTTCCATTCAGCTCAGTACCTGCATTCCCATCATTCCCCAAACCCTCCACACCCACTCCTAAGAGCCCCACCCCCGACAGCCCTCTGAAAGTATCAAGGGGAGTAACCGAGGAGAGGGCAGTCCTCACCTAGGCTGCTTTGGGCATATGACTGACATAGCGTTTGTAACATTAGAAGAGAAGGTTTTTAATGGCATGAAAATGTCTTTAATCACAGGAGCTAAACTGCGTGCAGCTCAGGTTCAAGGTGATGGAGATGCTCTTGTTCTACATCTGCATTTCCATCTCACTTAGATTAATTCATATTTTAATTGCTTCTCTCCCTGATTGAAGTAGCAGAAAGGAGCACTTTCCTTCCTTTGATCTCACATTCTCCCAGGCATAGCCAAGGTCAGGCGCTGGGGACACAAGCCTCCTGGGAGGATTTCCAGGAAGGGCGTGGGGAGGCAGGCGCCCCCTTATGGGCAACGGAGCTCTTCAGAGGGAGGAAAGGCTAGTGAGGATGCAGGGAAGGCACAGCTGGTCTTGCCGGCCATAGCCAGAGCACAATGGCTTTGAAACTGATCAAAATAAACAGTCGCTCAACTCATTGTCCCAAGTTCTGTGTTTGGATTCCTGCTTCAGCCATGACATTAGTAAGAATGTAGCCCATTCTGTCCTACAACTGATGGGGTCCCTAAGTCTTCAGGCCCTGACTTGTCACTTTGCTCTTTAGTAGGAAAATCACAGCAGTCCTCTTGGCAAAAGCCTCTGGGATTCTGAAGGGGCTTCGTGTCTGTGTCTTGTGGCCTCCTCTTGTCCCAATTTCCTGTCCCTTTGTAGGTCTCACACCAGTGGGTATTTTCTTCTGTCTACCCAGAGGCATCAAATAAGCAATGCATACTCGATTCCCCAACAGATAAATCCAAGGGTGTTCATGTGAAACCGAAGAGTCACTGAAGGTCAGTGTCACAGCAAACCCTCTAGAAATGAGCATTAGACAATATGTTTCCTGAAAGTTCCCGGGCCATTCTCCCCAGCAGGGATGCTCTCCTGGTTTGACAACTGCATGCCTGTTTCTGCAACTGTTTCTCATCCTCTTGATTCAGGTCCGTGTATTAGTCTCTTAGGGCTGCAGTAACAAAGTACCACAAACTTGGTGGCTTAAACAATAGAAATCGATTGTCTGTAGAAGTCTGAGATCAAGCTGTTGGCAAGGCCATGCTCCCTCTGAAATCCTTTCTTGCCTTTTGGTCATGGCCATCAATCCTTGGTTTTCCTTGGCTTGCAGCTGTATCAGTCCAATCTCTACCTCTGTCATCACAAGGTGTTCTGCTAGGTGGCTCCTCTGGCTCATGTAGCCGTCTTCCTCTGTGTGTGTCTGTGCGCCCCAGTTTCCCTTGTCCTCTAAGGACACCGGTCATTGGAGTAGGGCCACCCTAATCCAACGTGACTCCATCTGGCCCTGATTACATCTGCGAAGACCCTATTTCCAAATAAGGGCACATTCATAAGTGTTGGGGATTAGTACCTAAACACATCTTTTTGGGGACACAACATTTCGTCATTTCTGGGAACTTCAAATTCCTCCTTCCTTATTAGGCTGAGAAGTTCAGTTTTCTATGTTTGTGCTCTACCCCATTGGAGCATGTGGAGTATGGGATGGGGGGTGGGTAAGAGAAAAGAGAATGGGGGCAGAAAACAGGAGGTATCCTCCCCATCGACATCCAAAGAAGGCATCAAGGTATTTTCCCAAACAAAATCACATCTCTCCCTAATTTGGATTCTCCCTAATTTGGATTCTGCCTCTAGTCTTTTAAAATAAGTTTGTTTTTTTTGGTTAAATTTCCCCACATCAGTAGTCATTACTCCTCCACATAGGAGATGGTTTTCTTTTTTTTTTTTTAACTCTTGTATTTCTCACCACAACCCTGAAAATCAGATATTATTATGTTCTTTTCAAAGATTTCGGACTGAGGCTAAACATCGTGCAGCTGGTAGGTGACAAAGCCAAGGCTGGAAGTCACAGCTACCTAATCCCAAAGTCAGTCTTTCTAACATGCAGTTGATTCCAGCTCCGTCACTCCTTGGCTGACCGGTCCTCCCCCACCACTGCCACCCCCTGACTCCAGGTCAGCCCCTTCTGGTTTTACATCTTGGGTACTGCAGGAACTGCCCACCTTAGTTTCCTGTGCTGCTGTAACTAATCACCATCAAATGGGTGACTTAAGGCAACGCATATTCATTTTCATGCAGTTCTGGAGGCCAAATTCTGAAATCAGTTTCACTGTGTCAGAATCAAGGTCTCAGCAGGGCCGTGCTCCCACTGGAGGCTCTAGAGGAGGACCCATTCCGTGTCTCCCCCAGCTTCTAGCTGCCACAATTCCTGGACTTGTGGCCTCATCACTCCAGTCTCTGCCTCTCTGGTCACTTTGTCTTCTTCTGTGTGTGTGTGTGTGTGTAAAATCTCTCTCTGCTTCCCTCTTATAAGGATACATATGATTGCATTTAGGGCCCACCCAGATAATCCAAGATAACCTCCCCATTTCAAGCTCCTTGGCATACTCATATCTGCAAAGATTCTTCTGCCTTGTAAGAAAACACTTGTGGGTTCTGAAGATTAGGACGTGGACCTATGTTTGGGGGCCATGGTTTAGTCTAGCACCCTGCCCTTTATCGCTGTCTTCTGACTGCCCTTCCTTTGGCTTGTGTCTTGCAGGCTCTGGGCTTCTTGCCCTCCTGGCTCCTTCCATGACTAGGGGCAGATGGGGAGGGGAAAAGGAGAAGTTCCCACGTGTGGCCTGCTAAGAAGACCGCCACACTAGACCACTCCTAAGAGGCACCGGGGAGCTCTCTCTGTCTTGGTTTTATAAAATGGTTGTAATAATGCTTGTTTGCAAAGGAGCTGGAGATCCTCCGCGGAAGATGAACGCAGAGGCTGTTTTGGATGGTAGATAGCTGCTTTGAGCCTCTGAGATCTCATAAAATGGAGGTCTTGCAGAGCCAAGATGAGGAAGTTATCGTCCTATTGGGGAAAAGAATTATTCAGAGTGAGAAGGAGGAGGGAGGAAGCCTGTTCCTTGACCAATGACAAGACTGAATATCATGGCTGCTACTGCCAGACGGGGGGCGGGGGGAGTCGGTGCCTTCCATTTGCAACCTTACATATGATAGTCATCATGGGAGCTTGGCCACAAGTGCCTGGGTTAAGAAATCCCCAAACATTCCTCAAGCTTTTCCGCGGCAATACCTGACATGGAAACCTTTCTGTTACTTTCGGTTTTAAGCATTTCTATCCTAAGCTGATTTCATCCCTATTGGTCTCAAAGCATAAAGCTCTTTTGCCTTACACATTTTAGGATAGGTGGTACCCCGAGGCCAACAGCCAAAGGTCAAGGTCAGCTCTCTAATTATGAGGCTCTGGATGCAAGAATGCATTTGGGGAGTCTTGATTTGGGATGATGGCTGCTTTACATGTGTGTATTTTAGTCAAACGAAATAAGCTGGATTTGATTGGCTTCAGCTAAGACAGAAAAAAAAAAAAAGAAAGAAAGCAAGCCTGCGTGGCAGAGGCAGGAGGGCGCCAGTTCTTCTGAGTCCTTGGGAAACATTCACTTTGAATAGATGAGCATATAATTTTTGATCTGTGCTGTGATGCTTTTCAAAGTGAAGGGGACATTCCTAATAATTAAGTTGGAATCCCAGGCATAAGCCTGGACTGTCTCAATTTACTGTCTAACCATGAGTAACTTGCACTCCTACTTGGCTGGCCGTGGGCGAAACAGTAAAGTAGATTTGCTTCCATTAGTCTCTTTCCTTTTGCTTCTGTTCCCCTCTGTCTCATACTCTGAAAGCCATCATTCCGGAACTTGATGGGAACCTTTTCCCACATCTGATGTTATAACCGAGGACGCTAAGAACTCAGAAGATGGTGACTTTGGGTTACACAGTAACGTAGAGATGGGCTCAGAGCTTGTCTCCTCTCTCCAGAAGAGAGGACGGATGTTTTCATAGCCGGGACTAGCCAGGGTCCAACACCTCTTACCCCTCTGAGCCAGCTCAGTTCAGAAATGCCTCTTCTCTCCTCTGCCTTCCAATGCTTTGGTGCTCGGTGAGATGCCTGATGGACATCTGATGAATTATCAAATAGTAGTATACCGTCGCCTTTTGGGGGATGATTCACATTGCTATAAAAGGCTTCTGTAGAGAGTGTCTCTATGCAAAGGAGTGGATCTGGAATATTGGCGTCTCACCTACTGGTAGCAGATTTAGCAAGGAAAATTCTAGATATAGGAAAAGTGAGGGGGTGGGGCACACACGTGGGTAATTTCTATTATTCCTGTGCAGAAGGTGAGACCAAAAGAGAGCTTAAGAGTGTATCTGTGGTGGAGGGAAGGGCGAAAGAGAAGGGCACAGGAGTGAAAAGAAAGGAAGGGAAGGGAGGAGAAGAAAATAAGAGAAGGGGAGGAGAGGAGAGGGAGGGGGAGGGAGGGGGCAGGAAAGGCAGGATGTTGCATTCTCCAGTAGTCCTGTTGAGTATAGTTCATGGTGAGGTTGATATGCTCTGGAGAAAAAGGATGTGTTTGAAACGGAGTAGAATCCCAGCTCTGTGTTTGTTGTCAGCTCTGGAAGCTACCTGGGAGCCTGTGAAGCTAATTCCCTTGTCAAGAGGGGCCTGAGTTACATAGTTAATGACTTGCCATGTCCCCAAGCGAGGTCTCCGGACCCCCGGCTCAGAGCTCTTCCTACTCTGCTTCACCATCTCTTTTTTCAGAACAAGAGTGTAGGAAAGGAGCAAACAAAGCAGACACCTCCTGTACCAGTAGGAGTTACCATCATGCACCTCAAGTCCCCGCATCAGAAAACAAAGCCAAAGCAATCAAACGCCAAACCAGAACCCAAGAGAACCAAAAATAACAAGGTTACCCTTGCACCCTTCCTGTATGTTCCAGACTCACAACAAAACAAGCTCACCTCTGACTTTCACATTTCAGATGTCTAAGGATATGACATGTCTGTGAATATGAAAATCACGTCCAAAAACGCTTTTCCATCATGAATGGACTAACTGTAAAATTAGTAATTTTGTGGGGTTTTACTTTAAAGAACTGTTATGTTTCTTATTTGATAAACCAGATGTTCTTTGCAAATTCACTTCTTAATTCTTGTCTCTGATTCCACATCCACATAGACGATATATTCCTGGTGATTTTTCTCTAAAACTGTCCCAAAGATAAAAGACCAGAAGGTCAAAAATCCTGAATCATCGTCCATCACTTGTTTCTTTGCAGGTAATTTAGGTAATTTGTCATTCAGCCCTATTGATCTTTTTTCTTTTTTTTACCATTTCCCAGATTCAGCCTTACTCTCCTGCTTCCCCTGCCCTCTCTCTGCTCCTCGTCTTTTTATAATCCTCCCATTTCTTACTGAGTAATAACCTTCCCTCTAGTCTCCCTTGTGATGACTCCAGTCTTCCCTGCAATTTGCTGCCAAAATAACATTCCTGCGGCATTATTCTCATTCTGTCATCACTTCCACTCTCAAAAATTATTTCCTGAGACTCCCCTGGTGGCTCAGTGGTTAAGAATCCGCCTGCCAATGCAGGGGACATGGGTTCAAACCCTGGTCCGGGAAGATCCCACATGCCGTGGAGCAACTAAGCCCATGCGCCACAACTACTGAAGCCCGCACGCCTAGAGCCCGTGCTCCGCAACAAGAGAAGCCACCCCAATGAAAAGCCCTTGCACCACAATGAAGACCCAACGCAGCCAAAAATAAATAATAAATAAATAAACAAATAAATTTATAAAAAAAAATTATTGCCTGAAGGAAGCAGTCCAAATTAATCACCATGGTATAGCAGGCCTTCACGATCCAGCCTTACCTTGAGTTCTGAAAGGTTGGCTACTGTCCCACAAAGAACAACTTCACAAATGGTGTGAAGGCCCTGAAAAGTATCTTCAGCCTATCTCTCTCCTTGGTGTGTCCTTTGGCCGCCTATGTTCCTGATTCCTCTTTTCTTTTTCCTCGTCATTTTCTCCTTTACCAGGGTTACTCAGGGTGTGGTCCAGGGTTTAGAAGCATCTGCATCCCCTGGGAGCTGTTTAGAAATGCAATACATGGGCACTGTTCCTGACACACAAAATCAGAGTCACCAGGCCCAGGAACCTGTACTTTAAGAAGCTTCCCAGGTAATTCTTTTGCACACTAATGTTTGAAATATAATGCACTGTTCTAGATCATAACGTCTCCCAACATTGTTTGGCAGTTATTGGCTCTCCCAAAGTTAAATTATTATTGAATTAGTTAGTTATTTTGTGGCAGAGCTGGGTCTAGAACCCAGTGTTCCTAATTGCCCTTTCTTTGCTTCATCACCTTGACTATCTCATTGCCCTGTAAATACTGAGTTGGGAGAAGTGGAGCATGTAGTCTGTTTCTCACGTGAATCCTCAGACATGGCCACTCTCCTACCAGCCACATAGCCCAGTGTAGCCCTGCCCCGTGGTCACTGACCTGGGTTGCCCCACTATCCTCTGTTCCACCGTATTGTTCACCACCCATGGGACTGTGACACCTTACTGCTGTTAAAAGACACACTGTGTGCCTTTGAGATCCAAGTGCAGAGACACCTAAGTATGGAAATGGCTGGGACACTGGCAAATTCAGAGGACCACCTGGGCCTTTGTGCATTGACACGTCTACACATGGACATGTCCACACCACATGCTCCTTCTATACCCTCTGATTTCTACTCACTTCCAGCTTCACATGCTCTGCTCTGGATGCACTTTTGATTCCCATTTGGTACCAGGTTCTTGCCCTCAGATTTATGTCATAATTCCTGGTTCGACTTATTTTGATTTCTATAACACATTCTTAGTGGAGGTCAATCAAAGTTGACTCTTTAGGGTTTCCTGCATTAGCCAGTGACTTCCTAGGACTCCATTTGTCCTGGTCCCAACCCTTATCCTCAACAAGCCCTAGTACATGGACAAGATAATGACTGGCCTCAGGGTCACCAACAAGATACAAGAAGACTTCCACCTGCAGAGGATAACCATCACCAAGGCAACCATCACCATGTTTCCCGCTCACTTTCTCTCATACCCCTATTTTGATGCCATCGGGTCCTCCAGTTCATTGACATTGCCACTCTTCTGTCCCACCTCTTGTGTGTTCACTTCCTACCTGGTCCAGCTTGGATTCCACACTCCATCCTTATCATCCCTCCCTTGCGTTCATCCTTATACCCCACTCCTCCCTCCCACCATCCTAACTTCCTCCAACTCAAATTTCAACCTCTCCCCTCTGCCCAGCACTGAACACGGCCACGGAAGATCACCCTACAGAGCTGACAGCTCTCCCTTTAAGTTCATGACTACAACCCTCAGGTGGAACCTCAGCGCTGCCCAGGTGTCCCATTACATCTCCAGAGTGGATTCTCCCACATCCTCCAACCCTCACTCCCTCCTCCTCAGGCTTGTCTGACGTCATAGTTCACTGAGAAAATAAAAGCAGTGGGAGAGTGACCCGAATTTGCCGCCACGTTGTTATCTACTCGCCTGGCTGCAGTTTACACACATTCTCTGCCTTCCCTCCTTACAGAGTGGATGACATGGTCTGGCTCTGATGTAAGGCTAATGTCACCACTCGAACACATGCCCTTCCTGCGATTATCATGTTCTCTTCAGTACTGGTTTTCTCCCTCTTTCCAGAGCCATTTCCATCAGCTTAGGAAGGTATTGCCAAAGCTCACATCCTTTTAAAAATGCCCTCCCTGGGGCCTGCCTTCTCCTTCAGCTACTGCCCCAGGTTTCTGCTCCCTTTTAGAGCCCAACTCCTCTTCCTTAATCTCATGGTCTCTCTTCAACTCACAATGATCAGGTATTTGTCTTCGCCACCCATGGAAACACTTTTGCCAAAGTCAGCAGCCATCTTCCTTCTGCCAGATCCGATGGTCACTTCTCTTTGCTCATTTGACTCAGGATTCAGCAGCATATGGCACAATTACTCACCCCTTCTGTCTGGAATGACTGTCTTCACGGGAATTCCAGGTTACCGCACTCTCCTGGTTCTCCTCCAACCTCAGCGTGGCTCCTGGGTTCTTTCAGTTTCAGCTTTGCAACCACACTCCCCCGAGAACCCAAAGACTTTGCTTTCCTGGAAGCTGCCCGGGGGGTCATGGGAATAACGCTGCCATGTTGTCAGTTGGCATCACTTATATTTTTCACTGAGGTATAATTGACAGAGAACATTGTATTAGGTTCAGGTGTACAACTAATGATTCGATATTTGTAAATATTGTGAAATAATCAGCACAATAATCTAGTTAACACCCATCACCATACATGGTTACACATTTTTTTTCTTGTGATGAGGACTTTTAAGATCTTTTAAGATTTATTCTGTTAACAACTTTCAAATATAAAATACAGTATTATTAACTATAGTCACCATGCTGTACATTACGCCCCCATGATTTACTTATTTTATAATTGGAATTTTGTACCTTTTGACCTCCTTCATCCATTTGGCCCACCTGCCAGCTCTCACCTCTGACAACCACCAATCTGTTGCCACTCATGACTAATTCTATATCTATGAGGTTTTTTTTTTTTTCTTTTAGATTCCACATGTAAGTGAGATCATATGGTATTTGTCTTTCTCTGTCTGACTCATTTCACTTAGCTTAATGCCCTCAAAGTTCATACGCGCAAATGGCAAGGGCAGGATGGTATGGAGGGGCTGGTGGTTAAAACACAGTCCCTAAAGCCAGACTGCCTTTGCTCTGCTTCTTCGCTCAAGATATTAGCATCTTTCTGCAGATCTTTGCATGGCTCTCAGATCTTGTGGCTCAGTCCTCCAGCTGATTATGGCCTCTGCTCAAAGGTGACTTTCTCAGACCTTTCCTGATAACCCTAAAGAGATCACCTGCAGAGCTCCACACCTCTCTCTCTATCTCATTACCCTGCTTTCTTGTCTTTGCTAACTTACAGTGTGTAGCTGGTCTCCCCCATCCCCTAGAACGAAAGCTACCTGAGGCCCGGGACATTGGTTTGTTCACGGCTGTACCTCTAGCATCCACAATGGTCCTGGCTCCTGGCACTTGCTCAGTGAATGAGGGAATGAGTGAGTGAATGAATGTATGGTGGGTTGGCTGTGGTGGCATTCAGAGGTGGGCATGTATATGGTCCCAGCTGCCTTCATGTTGAGGGACACAGAATTCAGAATGCCTTCCCTGTGTCTTTCTTCTTCTTCTGCCTCCTCAAGGTCTGGCACAAGGTAACAAACAGGAGCTCCATCAATATTAATTGTATAAATAAACAAATGCATGGATTTCAGAGAGTCCATTGCTCACGACTCTCTGTTGCTTTTAGAAATAGTGACAAGATTCGACAAGCCCTGTATCCACATGGATGTTTTCTAATCAATAAAAATGTCTTCACAGGGAAAACAAGGCAAGGTACTTCATGGCCCCGTACACTGAGGATGCGGGACTGTAGTTTTAAAGATAGTCTTTTCTGCCGTGAGCCTCCCCCTCAGCTCACCCCACAGGAGCATGTCCGGCTTAAGATACATTTGCACATCCTGCCTTAATTTGCTTAGCGACAGATGCTGTTATCAGAGGAAATCTAAATCGCCTCTTCCTGTGCTAATGAAGCACTTCACCAAGTGCGTGGGGATTTGAGAACAAGATAGATTTATTAATGAGCGTCTAATTAAAGGGACAGTGACAGAGCTCTTTGACGGGGTGTTGGCAGTGGGGAGGGATGTTTCTATTTCTTGTAAAGACTGACACTTTTTTATGACAAAATGAAAATGTTTTACATTGGTGTAAAATTCTAAATGTCACAATTTCGAAATGGAATGTAGAGTTAAGTTTAATTAAATGCAATCGAATGTGACACCCTTGTCCTGGATGAAGTTGAGTGAGGTCTGCAGATCTGCTGTCACAGCTCTCCCCCTATCTCGCCAACAACCGGCCCTTCTGCTTTTTTTTTTTTTTTTCATCTAACACTACCCTGAAAACCCAACTCTGAAAAAAATGACTTTCTTTGCTACTAAAGAGGATGCTCCAGAAGGTTCTTGGCTGCATGATGGACACTCAGCACGTGTTAATGACCCCCTACCCCGACTCTCGACCCTCGGTGCACAGCACATGCCACACAGCAGGGAGCACAGTGAAGAGGGATTCCATAATTGATCCTCCATTTCCCCCATTCTACTCCTTAGTGTGGGAATGCAAAGTGGGCTGGAAGTTGCTGTGTTTCGTCTTTGAAAGACATAAAGGCTTGTCGGCCATGTTCAGAAATGGGACTCAATGGCTTGGCTTGCAAATCCAAGCCAATCTAACCATCATCGCACATCCACGAAGGAGGGCTTGATTTTGCTGGATGAAGAACTATCCACTGGGCCGTAGGCAGGAATAGGGGAGCTTCGGTGCAGGAGAAGGGAAGAGGGAGAAGGGGAGAGGTGCTCTGGAAATGGGTTGGGTACAGCAGCAGAATCAGAACATAACTCAGTATAGGTTCTACTACTGTGAGCTCTCTTGACATCACAGCTTGATTTTCTAGTAGCTCTGGGAGACTCTACACCTGCTCTTGCCAGCCAACATCCCTGGGGAGCCCACCATGGTGACCATCATAGGCCCATGATGACACAGTGGAAGGAGGGCTGCTTTTTGATCCATCTGAAAGGGAAACTGAAGTTGCAGAGGCTTGACTCCATCGAGGTCACTGCAGTGATGTAAAGAAGGAGCCTAGCAAAAAGGTCTGTTAGCCTGGGGCCGTGGGCTGCAGTAGAGAAACAACCAAATGTGGCTGGAAAAGGACCATTTCTTCAATGAAAGAAATCCATTTCTTTTAAAAAGATATTCCCTAAATTATCATTAGTATCCCATTACCTTCAATTGAGAGTAAAAAGGGTTTGCATTTTCTTTGTACTCCAGCCATGTGAAAGACAAGGAGGCTGGGAGAAAGAAGAAGCTATTCCTTTACTTTTGTTAACCAAAGATACTGTTTAAAGTGATTGGTTCACTTGCAGAGACTCTGGAGTTAAATGTCCCTAGAATCGTTTCCTTATTCTTGAAGACTCACTCAAGGATTTCCCAGACGATATTGTGACTTGGAGTACAATTTTTGTAACAGACCCAGAGAACGGAAGAGACGTTTTCCAGCCATACGCATGAAAATAACTTTATCCATTTACATAAAGAATAGTGATCATTCTATGAGAGTTCCTCAATTGGTCCACTAGGTCTTGTTTGATAAAATAGAGGTGATCCTTCATGCTGCACCCGATGGAGGTTTAAAATTGGTCTCCCCTTGGTAAGGAATCATGGCTCCCTCTTGGGCTGCTATGCTGGGAAAGTGACACAGCCTAGGGATGCCGTATTTCTGCTGGGCTTGCAAGTAGTGAATACAACTTCAGCACTCTGGCTTTGAAGAGGAGGGAGAAAGATCTGGCCAAATCTGGGGGACCAACAGTCCACGTAAATGTTTGAAGAGCTGGGATCAGCTCAGGCTTGCAGCAAACAGTGTTCACAGTGATATCAGTTCTGCTGTAGGCCCTTGAGACAGAGTCCTTCTGACCTTGCATGTACTTGGGGTGGTGTCAGGCAAGAGGTGGTTTCTGGTTCGGGCCAGTACACACAGACACACAGCTGGGCATACAGACAGTAGGCTCAGGCCTCCTGGGGAGAAGGCCTGGTAAGAGGTGTGATGTCTGGATCCAAGCAGAGCATTGAAGTTCAGGTCTGGGCTCATCCCAGTGGGGAACTGCTACGAACCCTACCAGAAGGATGGACCCAGACTGGGCACCTGCTTCTCCATGGACTAGGGTCTGGGACCCAAGCCTGGGTGGGTGAGAGCATCTGGCCTGCAGGTTCCAGAGTAGGGTCAGGGGAGAGTTCACAGGTAGTGTCTGAAGGTGAGCCTGGAGTTGAGATGCAACCGGACTAAATCAACTGAAATGTTGGTTAGAGAAGAAAAAACAGTACGTGGAAGGCCATAGTAAAACTATGACAGGTACCGCGAGGGGGCATGAAAGCCCTGTTTGATGGGTAAGCGGTAGGACTTAAAAATAGTCCCCGAAATGCCTGGACTTAGACATAATGATTATTACACCTCTCATGCGTTAAGTACCTACTATGTGCACCTTTTAAGAACCATTACTGATGCTTATAACAGCTGCTCCAGAAAATTATCATCCCAATCTCTCATACTGAGAAACCGAGACCAAGAAATACCTAGTAACTTGCCCAACACCTCAGAGCTAAGAATACTGTAGCTGGAATTGAACCAAATGCATTGGATTCCAAAGGTTGCTGTTCTTTGTCATACTTTCTCTCCATCATATAAAATTCTGTAGCTTTGCCCACAGTGGAGTGACACTCTGGTTGTGAGAAAATGGAGTAATCATCCAGGGAAGAAATTGGGGTGTAAGAATGCAGCGAGCACACGAAAGGCTTCCTGCAGCTGGGGGTCCACCATCTATCTGCCTCCACATTCCACCCGCCTGCTCTCAGCCAGGCTCCTGCTGGCTCAAAGATGACGTATGCCAAGGTAGTGGCTTTCAAGTCTTTGGTATGAGTTTGGGTGGGGCTGGAGCCACCAGGCATGTGATTTTCACCCCTCTAAGTTGAGAGGGAAATGCTCCTTGGGTCTTGATATGCCATCACATCGTGGATTCAAGGGGGCTGAATACCACTGCGGAGTGACATGCCGAGTGATGAGAAATTCATGCCTTGGAGGACAATTTCCTGCCATACTTGGCAACAGAGTCTGTGCTGTCCTTTGAGTCAGGCCCTTTGCTCGAGGGTGACGAGGTGTGAAGCTGACAGCACAGGTAAGGTTTCTTCCCACAGATTCCTAAACTTCAGTGGGGCCAGTGCAGAGCCCTATCGTCCGAAGAGATGGAATCTATCAAGCGTTCCTTTGAGAACAACTGGCAACGGCGCTGCTATTTGTGCAGAAGAGGTCGGGGATGCAACCAGAGGTGCTTTGGGGGATTTTGAGGTGGTATTGGATGGCTTTTCCAGAAACCGCAGATGTCAGGCAATCCTCCATGCCGACATCCCACCCATGGCAGAGCGCGGAGGTATAACATCTCCCTGCTGCAAAAGCTGCAGGTTTTTTTTTACTAAGCTGCTGATTATAGTTAAGAAACATAAATCTCTCACCATTTACGGGAGGTCCTGGTGTGCAGAGCCAGATCTTAGAATCAAAATCTGCCAGGACTGGAGCCTTTAACTCCTAATTTAGCAAAAATGAAGCCAGAGAGAGAAAATGACTTTCCTAGGAGGACACAGCACTGAGTGGAGGACTTGCATTGGAATTCAATCTCTTAACTCCCGGAATATCAGTGATTTTTCTTTTTTTCTGCAGAAGCGAGAGGGTCTCCTATATCACACTGCATCCCATCAAGAACCCTATACATTCACCAAGTGAGGAAGGGGGACACAGGGGTGTGGAGTCCTCGCATATGCGTGCCCATAGTCTGTCATGTATCCAGGATCCTAGATTTCACTTTCTTTGCTTCCAGATGGAACAATTGCCTCTCCGCTTAGGCATCCCAAGAAGGAGATTTTCTGGTCTTACTTTTTAAATGTAAGCTATGCATAGGGTCCTCTGAAATGTCAGGCCACAGTCAAGGTCCCAGTGCCGGAAAAGGGGACTCGTATGGATGGAGTCTGCCTGCTCTAGACCAGTTTTCGCTTTCTGCACAGATGCCTTCCTTGTCATTGGAGGATGCGCTGGGGGGATAATAAGAAACAGAGAGGGCTATCCCTCCTTCCCAGCTGCCCTCTCTTGTCACGCTCTCCTCCTGGATCAGATAAGTACAAGGACATAAAAACAAAAACAAAACACAAAAAACAAATTCAAACAGAAATCCAAAGGAAGGGGCACTAATACCACCACCACCGCCCGCGCCAGCACACATGACACTACTTACATCACAGATCGAAAGACAGAAAATTCTAAAAAGTGGAAAGGGTAGACGTGTCTTTGTAGATGCCTTTCCCCGACGCTGGCATGTAGAAGGGGTGTCCCTTAATAACTAGTTTTACAACTCTTTTGGGGACTTCCCTGGCGGTCCAGTGGTTAAAACTTCACCTTCCAATGCAGGGGGTGCGGGTTCGATCCCTGGTCGGGGAGCTAAGATCCCACATGCCTCACGGCCAAAAAACCGAAACATAAAGCGGAAGCAATATTGTAACAAATTCAGTAAAGACTTTAAAAAATGGTCCACATCAAAAAAATCTTTAAAACTCTTTTGTCATAAAGGTAGAAGAGAAGACTTCAGCCAGGCTCCCCAATCTCACCTCACTGGACAGCTGCCCCCCGCCACCCCCCCCCCACCTGGGTTATTCTTTTATAAGGCCAGATAGGCTGGAGTTTTAGTGGTTTGGGTTGGAGGGCAATTGCAATGGCAGTGGAAGTGTTAATCTCATCCAAATACACCTTCATAGAAACATCCAGAATAATGTTTGACCACATATCTGGGTCCATGGCCCAGCCACACTGACACAAAAAATTAATAAAAACAACATTCTTCAAATAAGCTTAAATTTTATGTGAAGAGGGAAACGTCAAGGGGCTCTATAGCGTTTGGAGGAGACAGGAGTGAAGCTGAGTGTGGTGAGGATAGAAAGAGCTGGGGAGGCAAATAGGCAATACAGAATATCGAGAAGGCGATGGATCCGGGAGCTCGTTTCCCAGTATTTCCTAAATCAAGAACATTTCGCATTGTGACTAAGAGATGCTCACCATTGCTCCAACTTACCAAGCACCCTAACCCTGGGTTATAGACATGGATGCACGAGGGTGTATAGTTCCCTGGAATTTTCCTTACTGGCCCACTCCAGTCTCAGGAACCTTTAAACGTTCTTTATGAGTCATATAATAAATACAGTAACTCTCCTACATATGAACCATCAAGTTGTAAACTTTCAAAGACGTGAACATGCCCCTGTGTGCCAGCTGTTGTACTGTATGACTGTACTTTTCAAGGTACTGTACTGTAAGATTAAAAATGTTTTCTTTATTTTTTGTGTTTGTTTTTTATGTATTATTTGTGTGAAAAGTATTATAAACCTATTACAGTACAGTACTATGTAGCCGATTGTTAGTTGGGTACCTAGGGTAACTTTGTTAGACTTATGAACAAACTGGACTTACGTACGCTCTCTTGGAATGGAACTCGTTCGTATGTAGAGGACTCACTGTAGTGAGAAACAGCGTTCGTGGCTCAGAGCTCCCATATCTGCCAATACTTTGTGAAAAATCGTTAACACTTATCAGAGCGTGTTCTAATTTTCTGTTTGCCTAGCTTGTAACACACATTAGTGGGTTTATTCCTCAAGGCAAAAACCTCACGTTATTTATGTGATGGAATTAGCATGCCCCCTAAAGAAGAAGAGAGGGACCAAAAGACAGGTGATAATCCCCCCAAACCCCCAGACTTAGTTGCTTTGTGAAAACTAGATCATTCCCTACTTCCCCGAGTCCAGCCCTGACAGCATCCCACATTTTTCTGCCCCTCCTCAGCCCAACTCCCACCAGCTACAATAGTACATATTGTGTAGATTAATATTGAATTTCTTACCTTTTCGTGGGTCGCTTTCTTTTTCTAGCCCCGTGGCAACAGAGGAATTCTCCCTTATTTGACGCTATAAAACACAGCAACTCTGTTTCAGCTTGCCAACTGAAGGGACTCTTGCAAATGGGTATATTTCCACAGGCCTACACAATAGGACTAATTGCATGGGTTTGCAGTGTAAGTGGAGGTCGTTTGATTACTAGCTGTTTTGTACCGTGAAAGTGCACATTAATTATTTAAGAGATGGACTTATAATTATTGTAAGCCTTAAGTAATTACCTATAATTTCGGCAAGGGTTAGAAAAACTGATAGTCTAGCAAATTCAGGTTTTAGTCATTAGTAAGATCATAATTACATTTAAATTGCAAAATGAAAATTATGCGATTTATCTCCCCAATAATGCATAAACATTACGGTGATTGTAGGTTTTAATGGACTATAAAAATGAGAGCAGCAATGGGCAGTCAGGGGCAGTTTCAGCCCCTTGCTATTATTTTATATTTTAACTGCTTCTTGCACACCATTGCTCTGTCTACTGCTCCTTGGGTGAGCAGTGGGGCTGCTGTTTATCTTTCAGCATGAAAGCAATGAGGTCTTTGAAGGAGAGGAATAAAGGGAGACTACAGCAGTGGATCATGGGAAACCATAAATACCAGCGGAGTATTTGCACTAGAGCAGAGCAAAGAAAGAGCTTCCTCTAGGGACTATCGCAGAGTTTCATACTTGAGTTTTCATTTGATTAGGGTTGTCATATCTATTTTACAGATGAGGAAACTAAGGCTCAGAGCGGGGATGAGACTTTCTTGCAGTTGTACTGCTGGCCCGGAACCCAGCCTCTGATGCTTTGTAGCTGGCTGTCTCCGCTTCGTCATGCTATATTCGGAGTCGAGACCCATTCAGTAGCATGTAAGGCATTATATGGGTTGGTTTTGCCAGGCAAACACAGCCATGCTGTATTTAGGCATGAAATTGTGACACTTTCACAGACGACCGTCAGCCTAAAGTCTTTTCTCCTCTGGGTGGCCAGCGTACTTGCAAAATGAAGCTCAAATATCCCTTCCTCTGGAAAGCACTTCCTGGGGCAGAATTCATCACCCCTTGCTTTGTTCCCATATTGACCTGATTAATGTTTCCATTGTGATTCAAATTCATAAACAACAAACTGTAATAAAACACAATATCTCCAACTGGACGGAAACATCCTGGTTCATAGATCTTTGGCAGTCAGTGAAAGCTGAGGAAACGTTTATTAACTGAGTCAATCAATTAATCATTTATTGCCTGTCCACTCTGCTCATTATCTTACATTAGATACAGTGAAGGTTGTAAAGAAAGGTAATAGTTTCTATCTGCTCCAGGATTTTGCAGTCCAGCAAAGAGGAGCAAACAGCAGATGAAGACGAAGTGACAATACAAACATATTTATCATCACTGAACAAACTCCAGCGGTGTGAGAAGTGTTTGCTGAGATAAGTTATGAATTTTTCCTCCGTTGGAATGCCGGAGGAGTTGCCCAGACTCCTATCTGCCTTGCTTAATCAGGTTCAGTTCTACCTAGATGCAAGAAGATAAATATTTCCTGTTGTCATCATCTAATTACAGGATGATGCCTGCAATAAATATTGACTGAGCACCGAATCTGTGCCAGGCTTCATGCTGGGAAATAGGACGCCAAAAGAACAAACTTCAGCCAGTACATTATTCGGGAAGACAGACATGGGCAGTACAAGTATAAAGAAAAGAAGGATGTATGCTCTTAACCAATAAGAGCTACGAGAGGGGGGAAGGAGGGTACTGAGGAGGAGCAGAAGCGGGTGAAAATGCCCCCAGTGGTGGGGGCAGAGGGAATGCTTAAGGGAGACTTGAGTTTTGAGAAACACCCTGAAAGATAAGAAAGATTTCAATAGTCAGGGCAGAAGGGTTGGAATGGGTGCCATCCCAAGAGTAACAACATGAGTGAAAGCATAGGATACATTTAATTTGGACTATTGATCTTTCAGGCTGCGTGAGTTTGATGATTCTTAGGGTAGCAACTTCCATAGATTGTGGGTTCTTGTTAGTTTCCTGACCCCGGCCCCAAATTCAGCGAGGGGTACTATTTGGGTGACCCGCCAGCAACGTCATTCCATAACCTCATGGTGGCTCAGGATGATGGGACACCCCCATGGGTAATGCTGCTCTGCAGAAATGACGTGCTTGCATGCTTGTTCTGAGCAAGAATTTAAAAGAGGGGCTGTGTGTCCAGCGGCCTTGCCATGGGTAAAGTGTCTATTCCAGGAGCCTAAATCTGAATGCTTAGAACACAGTGTTGTCAGATGGAATTTGCTTGATTGGGAAACTTAACTACTTCCAAAACTCTGCTCCCATGACTTGGAGGAATCGGATGGAGATACAATTCAAGAAAAAGCTAAAAGAATATTTCTTCTCACATCACAGCCTACTGCTGGATCTTACGGGGAAAAGCAAACCAATGATCACACCATCTCTGCCCTTAGGATACTTAACAATTAATGGAGGATGAGAGGCAAGATCCGACACATGCATGTAGAGCTTTATTATAAGAGAGAACATTACTGCCCTAAAGAAGTAGTGAGTGCCATAGAGCAGAAGCGAACATCACCACTTCAGCTGGGAACACGGGCTGCCATTTTCGATTAAGGCTTTGGCATTTAAACTCAGTCTTGAAAGAAAGATAGGCCTCTGTGAGTTAGAGATGAGAGAATGAATTCTTAGAGAGGAAACAGCAACTACTAAGGCAGGCAAATGGGTGGAAAAGCACACACCACATGTGTTCATTGGAATTATCGTGGTTGCAAATGACTGAAAAATCAACTTTCCATAGTGTAGGTTAAAATGGGAATTTATAGTAAGGCTCATAAAATTGTGGGATGGGCAGAGGTATAGCTGGTCACAGCGACAAAGGGGACAAGTGGCTTGAAATCACCAGCACTTACTCTCACCGCTGAATTGCTCAGCTTGTCACTTTCACTGCCTTTCTCCTTTTGGTGGGAACCATGGTGCTGGGCTCTCCTATTAGCATACTCCCAGGACTCAGACTGTGGTTCAAGTTCTAAAATCCCATGCAAGTGCCCAGTTCAGGTTGTACCAACTTCCGTGGGCAGAGAAGGGGAATCTTGTGAAAACACAGAATTTGTAAGAATATGAAGGTCACTCCTAAAACCACATATTTGGACTTGGGAAGGAACATTTGGGAGAAGCAGTGGTGGGAGGGATAAAATACGAAGCATATTTCCTAGAAGAAAATAAGAAGCATGTGGGCCAATAAAATAACAGATGCCTTAAAATGCAAAATACAAGTTTTGGAAGATGTGGTTGGAAACGTTGGTCAGAGTCAGATTATGGAACGCGCAGAACGCTGGCCTAGGGGTTAGGATCTTTGTGCTTGAGACAATATTTAGCACTGGTGAGTTTTGAGTAGGTGCTTTCCATCATATTATTTCACCTGGCTTTCCACTAACTATTTAAATCAAACCACTGTGAATTAGATTAAAGGGGACCTATTAGAAATAAAGATTGAGATTTATCCCAAAGATGAGGCAGATAAACTGGGTAGGATAGAAATGATAATAATATAAAGCATTCACTTTGAATGCATTTTACTTACTAGATAATGGCTGGTTTTAACTGTGGGTGCATGTGTGCGTAGGCATAGAAGAAGCTGAGATGGTGATGTTTACTGGCCCCTGCTTCTCTGAAATATATTCTGCTGGTCTCTTGATCCCACAGGGCTGGCTCATCAGCCCCATCGTGGTGAATCGGAGCTTCCAAGCCTGTATACTAACTCAGCCGACAGCCAAGTTTTAGCTCCTTTCTAATAAAATATGCTTGCTGCGGAGACGGTGAAAAATGTGAACTCCACCTCTACTTTCATTGTAGTTTTCCTCTGGGGAATGAACACAATCTCTCCTCGGAAAGTCCTCACGTTTGGCCATCTAAACTGTCTCATCTAAAGAGAAGGCATTATTTAGAGGCTCTCCCAGTGACAAAGAGTTTTCAAGCTTTGCCCTGCCCTTCTTTTCATTACTTTTCTTGAAGCTGGATGGTACTTACTAGGGGGCCAAGGGACTCTGGTTCTTGAATTGAGGAATAGCTTCATTTCTTGTGAATTTCCATGAATTCCATTTCATGGAATGTCCTACATACGGGGAATGGTAAAAGTGCTGTCCTGAAATGCTGGCTTGTCAAGAAATGACTGCAGGTGGGTTGAGTCAGGAGTTCGATAGCAACAAATGAGCTAGAAAGAGCTATCCTTCCCTGTCAAAAGCCTCAAACAATCGCGGGTTTCTAATGTCCCGGCTGGAGAGTGAATAATTCCTGTTCCAGTCACAGTGAAGACTGCATCTTTTCTTGGGTAGAGATTAGGTCTAGAATTGCTGAGAAAGGAGCCAGCCCTTCTTCACACAGCTGTTGAATGACTGCTGCCTCTGTGCACATCCATGGAACATGAGATACATTGAATGCCAGGGCCTGGGGTCAATACTGTACAGTGGCTGACCAGGCCAGATCCAATTTTGTCTGCACGTATCTGAAAAGCTCCATATGTGTGTGAGGCGCACTTGGAACAGATGGCCACTCAGGGTCAGCGAGGAGAAGGAGCAGCCAAGACTGACCGCTAAGCTGTAGGCAGAAGTCACCGAGACTGAGCCAGGGTCACAGGTCTGCCCCAGACGCTGAGACACAGTGTTTAAAGGTGATCGTAGGCTCGGGTGTGGTTGAGCAGGTGCCGGTACCAGCAGCATCTGTACCAGCTTCGGTGAGAAGAGTGGAGTTGGCACACATTAGGTGAGCTCTCTCCGTCCTTGCAAGATCCAGCAAGCTTCCAGCAATGGACCAGGGTTGAGCCCTGCAAAGGCTCCAAGAGCTAAGTAGGTATGGCTAGGCTGGCGTTCCCAGGAGGGCTCCAAGCCCAGAAAAAGCCTGGAGCATGAGGCAGGGTAACTGAACGAATAGAGTAGTATTCAAGCAGAGGCCGGTCTGCTGCTGCGACGCAGGCTAGGTGTGTAGGAAGAGCTATAACTGACAGGTACGCGGGGGTCAGGGCTCACCCATCCGAGGTCTAGATCAAGGTTCTTTTGTCACAAGTGCCACTAGACACCGAAGCCAGCGCTGCTGGGCAGCATTCTGGCTCGATCAGACCTGGGGTTCTTTGGCTCCCCTGTGGGCCCCTCAGCATAGCAGGCAGTGGCGGTTAGGGAGGACCAACGCAGGGAAACATCTTTGTGCCTGACCCTGTCGTGGAGACATTTCTAATTAGATCCAGGAAACTAGTGATGGCAAATGACCTCTCCTGACCCTCACCACTAGCGTGTCCCTCAAAAGGATCTTCATCTATCACTGTTGTTCCAGAAGGAGTCCTTTTTTAAAATTTTATTTATTTATTTTTTCTGGGGTCAGGGGGGCTGCGCCTTGCGGCTTGCGGGATCTTAGTTTCCCAACCAGGGATCGAACCCAGGCCCCCTGCTGTGGAAGTGCGGAGTCCTAACCACTGGACCGCCAGGGAGTTCCCATGGAAGGATTCTTGATGACCTCAAATATCACTTCCAAGTCCAATATAATTTTATTTTTATTATCCCATTCCACATAGCTGAGGCCTATGGTATGAGATTAAAATAGCTTATTGTTTTATTTGATTATAAACGTGATACATGTTATCATAGAACATATAGAAAAATGTTCATAAAAAATCAGCAGTCTTTTATTAGGATGACTTCTGGCTCTGAAGGATACATAGCTAAAATTGATGAGAGAAATAAGACTTTAAATATCTCAGAATAATTTTTCCCTGGGATTTTGGTGCTCTGTTTGGCCATTGATGGTGGATGTACAGAGGCTTGTTTCCATTAACAAATGCAAGGCAGGCAAACAAGGACATGGAGGCTACAAAACGGGAGACAGCCAAAGAAAGCTCTTCTTTTTGATTTTTACATGCATTTTCATACTTCCATTTGAGCAGAGATGAGTCTGGTGTATTTGAATATTCACTTCAAAGGAAATAATAAAATCTTGGTGCAAGAGAAATTGAGATGCTTTCCAATTTCCCAACATCAATAAAATGCTCCCCAGCATGTCTCCGAAAGTCACTCTGGACAGGAAATTGACAGCAATGGTTCATTTCCAAGGTGGTGAGGGAGGGGACATTGAGGGTGGCAGCGAGCTGAGGCCAGTAGAGCGCAGGGACAGGGAGAAACTGGTCTCGTAGCAGTGGATGCCAACATTCCAAAGCTCTGTGTTGCAAAGACCACAGCTAATTGTGGTCTTCGTGCAGTTTTAAAATCTCTGAGCAGGGAGTTGCAGCTTCTGAAGCTTCTGGCAGCATGATACTTACTGTTGCAGGACTGTGGAAATCATAGACTCAGGAGAGCCGCTCAGATGGAAACAATAGGTGTTACAGTGTCTCCTAAATGGATCCAGATTATCCCTGTGACAGGGTGGAAAAAAGCAACAAGGTCAGCCAGGAACATCTCACTGCTTCTGC
Source organism: Balaenoptera physalus (assembly GCF_965194825.1). NCBI lineage: Eukaryota > Metazoa > Chordata > Mammalia > Artiodactyla > Balaenopteridae > Balaenoptera > Balaenoptera physalus. The sequence goes on from NC_138898.1 coordinate 81,660,081, forward strand.
CTCTGGCATGTATTCTCATTACCCTCTGTCCTGGTCATCTCCTAACTCCTTCTCCCCAGATCTCTGAGCCCTTCGGTCATTCTTTGGCTCCTGATGCCCACCTCGGGCTTACTTTGCTTTCATGATAGTCTACATTTCTCAGGTGTCAGGATATTTGTCTGCCCAGCCTGACTCTTTTCTGGCATAGACTTTTGACGCCTCATCTTCATTCACCCTGATACTTTGGGACGCTTCCAAGAAAGTGAATGAATTCCAATAAAGAACAGCAGTGAAGAATTAATTCTATGTTGATTGGCTGGAAAAGCCTTATAGGAATTAGGACAAAAGGACGAGACCATAGTCCACTAGAGTGGATTCAGGGCTGAGAGTTCTGTGCACTGGGGAAATGACGGGTAAATCAGATCCAGAGGGAAAGGCAAGCCAGCCAAATGCTCCACACGTGCACCATGGTCCACAGGTTCCAGACTGAGTCTCACTCAAGTGTCAACAGTCATTTTCCAGTTGCAGGTTGAGAGACTGGTGCGAAATACCTAAAGCTGGAAGTTGCAGACCTGGTATATGGTCCCAGGCACTATGATTTTCCTCATTACCCAGGAGACCTGAGGTCCGTAAGCCCAGAAGGAAGCAGGAGGAAGAGGGGATGGGTACAAAAAAGCCAAAAACTAATAACTGTCCACTGCCATGCGTTATCTACAGCCACACTTCTTCCCTTACATGTATTTCTCGAAATACCGTCACTGAACAATTCAATATTCCTGTACAACTGAAAATACTCCCACCTCTTTACCAAAAAAGAGCAAATTAAACTCCTATCACTCATGCCTCCAGTTCCACGTTCAGAATCTCTGCTTGATATTTACTTCGCCTCCACTTCTGCGTGAGCCCGTCTGGATCTTCGGCAGTCTACGAAGTAGATGGCTAATTTAACTACCACCCACCCAGCCTCCACTGCGTGTGAGGCAAAAGGAAGAGGAAAGAAGAGGGAAATTAATCAAAATACAGAAAGGCATATTTGTTATTGACCACATGCATTATTTATATCTACCCACCCGTCTCTATCTCCACTTGTGTATCTATTGGTCCAGGTCCAAAGTGGGCTCCTGGTCTTCCCCTAAAACTTGTGCCACCTTCCCATCTCTGTGGCTTAGACCAGAAACCTTAGGGGCATCCTTGACATCCTCTCTTTCTTACGCTGTATCAAATCTGTCAGCAAGTCTCAGTGATTTTGCTTTCAAATTCCATCCAGAATCCAACCCCTCGGCACCCCTTCCCGGTTATAACCCTGATGCAGACACCACCAGCTCTTGCCAGGATTGTTGCGTAATACCCTAGTGTGCCTGTCTGCTCCTCCTCTTGCCCACTATACACTATTCTCAACACAGCAGACAGAGTTAACCTGTGAAAAGGATGTCATATCAGTAGACACCATCCTGCCCTAACCCCCAGAGGCTTCCAGCAGTCTCCACTAGAAACCAAACTCCCCAAAATGCCTGGAGGGTATCCGTGACCTGGCATCTGTGACTCCCTGACTGGGACCCTATCCCTCTCACTCACTCTGCTCCAGCCAGCCTGCCTCTGCACTATTCTTCCAACAGCGCTGGCTTATCCCCACCACATGCTGTGTGCACTGGCTAGTCCTTCCACTTGGGAATAGCCACATGGCTTGTTCCTTCATGCCCTTCATATCCTTATTCAAATGACACCTTCTCAGGGATGTCTGCTCTGACCACTTGGTTTAATATCGTAACCCTCCTTTTCCAACACCCGATTTCCCTTCTCTGCCTTTATTTTCCCCTGTGCTCCTTACCACCTTCTACCATAATATATATTTTACTTATTTATGTGGTTTATTATCTGCAAAAACTCCATGAAGAAAGGGAATTTTGTTTTATTCATTAGGTTGCCACTTGTCCCAGACAGTGCTTGGTATATGGGAGGCATTCAGTAAATATTTGTGGAATGAATGAATGAAAGCTTGAACTACTTATGGGACAAGAGCTGGTGTTCCACCAGTCTGTAATGCTTCTCTCTTCCGGTACCTGTTCCACTTTCCCTCATCATTTCCCAGCACCGCAGCCAATGGAGGGCTCTTGGACAGGTTAGGATGACCCGCATCTGCATCCTGAGTCCTTGGTGGACCTGCCCAAGCAGAGTTGCTGTCATCTCCCATCACCCTTTATTGCAGATCAGAGTGGTGTGACCATCCCAGGGATTCCCTGAGTTCCATCTGTTCGTTTCCTACTCCCCATTGTATAATAGCAGCCCAATTCTCCTTGTTACTTCAGTCAGTTTTCCCAGACAATGGGGTAACCACATTTGTCCCAGGTAAATGAATAGCGGGAAGTATCTAGGTGTAGGTCTCAGCTCCCAATTCCACACTCTCTCCTAAAAGAGTCAAAATCATGGGTACAGGAAGTAAAACATTTATAAATGGGTCATTAGGTATCTTCATGAGAATTGCTTCTCTCACATTTTCTTCCTTGGTAAGGGATTCATCATGTGTTCTAGCTCTGGAGGCAAGAGCACCATGTGCTGAACCCTGGTGCACAACTTTCAGAAAGAACCTTGAAGGTCTTGTCTTCTACCTGGCACTGTGATTGAGCCATCAGTAATCCCTTCCACACATCTGTAAAGTCAGATGCTCCTGGGTGATAGAATTCATGACGAGAGTGAATTGCATGGGCATCAGCTCATTGCCTTTCTTCTCTGCCGGGGGAGAACATTCTTTGGTCAGAAGCAATGTAGTGTGAGACAGTGAATAACATATTCAGTAACTTGACAGATGACAATGCTAGCAGAGAGGCCTGGTAGGCCAAGAAGCAGAAGCAAAATCAAATCCATAAAAAAGGGCTGCTCCAACAGAATAAATTGCACAGCCCTTTATTATAGGAGGCGCTCCATGTAATCAACCTGCCACCAGGTAGCTGAACGACCTCCTACAGGTATGTTATCCTGTCGGTGCTCCTTCACGTCCAAGGTTGATTACCGATGTCAGCATACTGGTCAGTCTAGAGTGACAGCTGGTGACAGAAGGGCCTTAGTGAGAGGAAGTCCATATTGCTAAGCCTGCTGTTAGCCTGCATCTTTAGAGTAATAGTTGCCATTTTGTTCACGGGGTCCTTTCATTGGGTATCTGCAGAGGAGGATGATTGATACTGAAGAAAGGGCCAATCTATCCATCTAATTATTAAGCGCCCTTAATAGTGGGGGGCCTTTTGCTGAGTGTTTACATCGGATACAAATATTCTCATCCTCTGGCCAAGTGTAAAACTATATTCTACCCCATATAATTCTTCCCCCAGCTGCCTTGTCATCGGTACCCTGGTCTTGCTCCTTCCAAGTCCCTGTCATTGTAACCACTGTACCTGCTCTCCTGGAATTCTTCATTTGCTTTGTGTTGTCTGTATTAACAGCAGACTGATCGATCTACAGGAATTCTAGGCGATCCTGGGCAATAACATAATTAGCTGCTTTTGCCATTGTTTATGGTGATTTGGAGGCGGGAGAGCTCTGAGGAATGACAGGAATGCTGAAGAATGAGGCTTAAAAGAACAAGGACCGGGGCTTCCCTGGTGGCGCAGTGGTTGAGAATCTGCCTGCTAATGCAGGGGACACGGGTTCGAGCCCTGGTCTGGGAAGATCCCACATGCCGCGGAGCAGCTAGGCCCGTGAGCCACAACTACTGAGCCTGCGCATCTGGAGCCTGTGCTCCACAACAAGAGAGGCCCACGCACCACGATGAAGAGTGGCCCCCGCTTGCCGCAACTGGAGAAAGCCCTTGCACAGAAAAACGAAGACCCAACACAGCCAAAAATAAATAAATAAATGAATAATAATTAAAAAAAAAAAAAAAGAACAAGGACCAAGGGATCTCAAGGCTCCAGGTAGCATGAATTCTGATGGACCCACCAGAGGGACCACTCCACCTGCTGGAATAGGTAAGTATTACCATCTTCATGGTCATCATCACAGCTCAAGATTCACATTCTGGTGCAGAATATCTAATCAATCCTGCCGGGGTGCCGTATCTCTACTTCTTGGCTATTCCAGACTCTTATCTCGTGGGAGAGGAGCAATTTCCCAAACGGAAATCAATGTGCCAATCTCAAAGGTGAAATGGACATTGGGTAGTCATAGGCTCTACAAATTTCTGCTGTCCCGGACTCCTTGGTCTAGAGGTCTTCACGATGTTCAAAGGTCTTTTGATGGGGATGGTTGTGTTGGTTGGGCAGGGATGGAGGGATCATTACTCAGGAATTTACTTAGAGGGTTGGTGCACAGTAAATGCAAGATCCTTCCTACCGCCCACCTCATCTCCCTGTCTGCAGCCTGAGCTGCTGACCCCACTGTTTGATGTGTGATAATCACATATTATCACACATGGTAACCCCTCACGTGCATCTCAGAGGTGACCTTTGCCCCCGTGACCTGTACTCTCTCTTTTTAAGGACCATCCTGACACACATGAGCGCACACTGCCTGTTTTTTGGGTTGGGAAGGTATGGCTGTAATTCTCCCAGGCTGCCGGCCCAGCCTCTGTTTCTGGCTACATTCACTCTCTTCTTTCCAGACATGAAATCCTATAAAAGGCCACCACAAAGGAAAGAGAAGAAAGCTCATAGCACCGGTGCTCCGCCTCCTGGCAGGTTGTCATTAGGTCTTAATGAAGCTTGGGTCTGCCATCCCTGAGGCCCTTTTTAATTTCCTCTCGATCTGGCTCAGCCGGCTCCTTAGCCCTGAGAAGCCCCAGAAGGGCTGGGCGATTCTTGTGCTCAGGTGTCATGCAGAACTAAAGCTGGGGACAAGGAAAGGGAGAGTGGAAGGAACTGGAAAGAGGCTTTCTATGGCTTCCAAGAGCAGCATCGCTGTGTCTCTAAGACATTTTCCCTGTGTGCTTGTCTGCTGTCCCCTGGAGAGGGAACACAGGCCGGGAGGTCAGAGAACCTTGGCTCCAGCTGCTGCTCTGGCAGTTTGCTAGCTCTGTCCCTTGCATATTTCCCCTCCAGCCTTGGCTTTCTCTTCTGTGGAGTATTGTAAAGAACAGTGTCTGAGTAAAAACGGTTGTGCACATGCATGCATGCTTATCATTCACGCAAGTAGTCAGACACTCTGCCATGCATTTTATCTACATTATTGTATTTAATAGCCACATCTAGCTTTGGGGCTGAAATAGTAGTCAACCTATCTTATCGATGAGAAAACTGAGTAGTTAACACACGTTTTAGCTGACATCAGAATCCTGTCCGACTCGAAAGCTTGTGCTGACACGGTTGGACTCTGCTGCCTCTGTCCTGCATCACGAATGCCGAGTCGGGGGTAGAGTGGCCACTTCGTCATTGCTGCTGTTCTATTTGAACATATGCTTAGTTTCCAGGCCTGTGAGTCTCGCCGACTCCACGTGGGCCGAGTTGCCGTGAGCAATATTTCGTCAGTGCTTGTCACTGAGAGCATTTTTATATGCTAATAAGTATTAATAATTCATGTTCAGTAATCTGCCTGGTGTTGGTCCCACCCCCGTTTCTCACTGGGGGACAAAGTGGATGAGAAATAGTGCTCCCTGGAGGCCAGGCCAGGCCATCTGCATAGCTGTCTCTGAGGAGGGCTTGGTGGGCTGAATCTCTGCTGTTGAAGGGGGGATGGGGATGACGCAGGAGAGGTGACAAGGCAATGCCATCCTCGTCTGGGGACACACAGCCTTCAGGCTCTGTGCTGGCAGCTGGGCAGCTGCCTCTGTCTGCACTGGGGTGGCGCTCTGCTGCCTACCATTTCTTTCTTATCTGACTTTTCGCAGCGATTGTTTCAAATCAGTTGCCTTGTGATTTTCTGGACTTTGTTGAGCCTGAGTAAACTCTCCCTGGGAAGCAGGCCTAGCAGGTCATGAGGGCTTTTCCTATGTAGGCTAATGTCTGTGTTACCCTTGAGCTTGGAGGAATTTTCCAAGCCACTAATTTGTACTTTGCCAGGAGACAAGTGTGATGAGTGAGTGGTATTATTTTAGGCTTTCTAAATTGGAGCACCGCTTTTGGGTACTAGATGTTCTCAATTTCTCATTTCTTTCAACTCAGAGATCTGGCAGTTTTGTTGTGTTCTTCAAAAGGGAAGTTAGGTTTTTCAGAGAAGTATTTCGGGCCCCTCTCCTCAGCACGCTAAATGATGACTTTGGGTCTGCAATTTAATCCAACAAATATTTATCATGTGCCTATTAGCGGTGAGGCTCTGAGCTAAGAGCTGCAGGGGGTATAACGATTGATTTATTCATTCCGGCACCCACCTAATTATTCATACATTTTTGAGCACTGCTATTGACCAGTTACTGGCAGGTGCTAGAGCTGGGGCTATTTGTCAATTAGGACTGTATCCTGCTTCAAGTAACAGAAAACCAAACAGAAGTGCCTTAAAAAAAAATAAGGGTTTCCTGGCATCAGTTAATAGGCTCTGTGATGTTTAGGATGATATTTCTGCTTTCATTGAACCTCTTCCTCACAATCTCAAGATGGCTGCTGCAGATCCAGACGTAACTTTCGATTCAAGGCAAGAGAGACGAAGTAGAGGGTGGGGAAGATGAGGCATTTTTGTAACTGAGCCTTTTGACAAATATAGGGGCCTTGTTGCTGTTTTTTAGGGGAGGCAGTAGGTAAGGAGAACTGGGGGCCATCAGCCAGCATATCCTGCAGAATGCCCAGGTGTTGCCTGGGCAGAGCTGAAGGTACAGGAACACCAGGTACTAGGAAGGAGGCTACAATCATTTCCCCACCATCCAGATTAGCTCAACTATCCACTGAGCTAAGGAAGTTAATAAAGGTTACCTAGACTCTTTCCTGTCTCAGGCATTCTAACGACTTTCTCCTGTATGAATTCCCTATGGACTCTGAGTTGACTTTCCCCAGAAACCCGAGGCTGGGGTTGCCATGGAAGAAGAATAGAAAGTGTCCTCCATGCTCTCACCCTGTCAGGGAGCAGGTCACAAATCCAATCTAATCAGGGCCCCATCCTTATGATCTCATTTAATCTTAATTACTTCAGAGGCCCCATCTCCAAAGACAACTACTCTGGGGGTTAGGACTTCAGCATGTGAGTTTTCAAGGACCACAAACATTCAGTCCGTAACAATAGCCTTCTCATTCATTCTCAGAAGAGAAGAACTCAAGGCATGATTCACCATCTGCCCCCATAAAGGGGCAGATCACATGGCATAAAAGAGGTGTTCATGCCTGTCCATGAAAAGGGGCTGTTCCCCAACTCCAAGGACACTTCTAGTTACAGGCGTCATGCCCGTCCCATAGTAGGTGCTCATAAATGTTCAATAGATGAATATGTGGCATACAGCTCATAACATTGCTCGGACTGTTAAGGCTCAAATGGAGTGATGAATCCACTAAGACCTGTGTAGTGGTAGACTTCACAGCCTGGTGAGACTCGAGAGTCAGCAGAGAAGTGATCCAAATTATGCAGCTTGTAAAGGTTTATCCAGGGGAGAGATTCTCCATGCCCACATGCACTTTGCGAATCTGAAGAAGGAGCAGTCATTTTCTGACTAATTTAGGTGGGTGTACAGGCAGGGTTGTTGTCTCAAGGATGTGTTGATTTCATAACCGCATCAGTGATGGAGAAAATGGGTCCTCTGTCATTAATTATTAGCTTCAAACAAAATGTAAAATACACAAATTATTCTCTCTTAGGATCAAAACCTGACTTTGTCTCCCCCTAAATTATTAAAGGCAAATGAGAGATGGAGGTGGTGGGAGGGAAAGGGGGGATATGGAATCATCTGGAAGGATTCAGCTATGGGAAGCAGCCACAGGGCCATGGTGGGAAAATTTGTATTGAATCACTGTTCCGCCCTTTACTACTTTCATGACCCTGGTCCAGGAATTAAACGTCTATGATACTCATTTTGTAAAAGCTAATATTGCCTTCCCCACTAGGTCATGGTAAGGATCAAATCAGATCATTTTTCTACAGTACTTAGCGTCATGCCTGGGACTTCACCAGTAACCTATAAATGTTAGTTCTATCTGGATATGTGATAACACAAATCATCTGATATCCTTTTCAGAACATGGCCGTGGACATGGTGCAAGTTAGGATGTGGAGAGGGCAATTTGCTCGCTAGATGAGGCCGTTTGTCTTCCAAATGTATTAGTTTGGAATAAATCCGTATGTTTCAGGTTCTCTAAGTGATATGGTTAGATACAGGTTTGCTGTTGTGATTTTAGTCAGAGACACAGCAACCACTCTAGATGTTGTTATCAGAAAGGGATTTAACCCAGGGAATTGGGTGCTGAATAGGAAAAACCTCAGTCTTTCCTCCTGGGTCCCTCCTTTACTCCCATGCTACCATCAGACTCACAGCAATTCTGATACCAGATGTGCGGGGGTCTTCCCCCACCAAGCAATTCTCTGTGACATCAGCTCGGTATGCGACAGTTTAACTCAATTCTGACGCTGTCGACCTGGAGATAGAGTCAGATCCCACAGGTTAAGGCTTAGTCCTACAACACTCCCCCGACCGCCCCCTCCTTCAAAATGTCAATTGCAAATGCAGGTTGTCATTTGTGCCTCTGACTGATGGGGCTATAAATTACACGTTCCCATGACTCCCTCTTCATGTTCGATTAATTGGCTAGAGCAGCTCACAGAACTCATGAAAACAGTTACTTACATTTATCATTGTATTAAAGGATATGATAAAGGATACAGATGAACGGCCAGTTGGAGAGATACATAGGACGAGGTCTGGGAAAGTCCCAAATGCAGGAACTTCTGTCCCCATGGAGTTGGGGTGCATCACCCTCCTGGAACAGAGATGTCTTCACCAACCCAGAAACTCTCTGAACCCCATACTATTGGGATTTTGTGGAGGCTTCCTCCTGTAGGCAAGGCCAATTATTGACTCCATTTCCAGCCCCTCTAACCTCTTTGGAGAATGGGGGCTGAGGCTGAAAATTCCAAGCTTCGAATCGTGGCTTGGTCTTTCTGGTCACCAGCCCCCATCCAAGAGCCATCCAGGAGCCCACCCGGAGTCACCTCATTAGAACAAAAGATACCCCTACTGCTCTTGTTATTCTGGAATTTTTAAGGGTTTTAGGTGCGGTGTTTCATAAATCGGGACAAAGAACAAATATATATTTGCTGTCACAAATCACAACATCGTAGGTGCTCCATGGAACTTTGGCCAAGCTGGGGATGCCAACACCAGGGGAAATCAGCAATGATCCCAGGAAATCAGGCAGTTGCAGGAGTTGCAAGAAACAGCCACCCAACGCAGCAGGTGATTCACAGGAGAAAGCTGGGAAAAAACCGTGAAACATCACACCACCTTCTGGTGAAATCTGTGCGCCTGCCCACCTCTGTCCAAGGCTTACAATTGTTTCCGCTTCTCTCCCACCTGCCACATACGATGTGAGTTCCTGTCATTGGCAGAACCTAAATAAGAATCCAAGTGACAAGGGAGCCTGTGAAATGTAGTTTTCTGGATCCTAGCAGTGGCCACACAGGGAGAGCTTAGAAGGGAGGGATGATGCTGAGTACCAAGGGATGGTTAACCCTCGTTCTTCATGGATTCTGTGTTTACAGATTCACCCGCTGGCTCACTGAAATTCATTCGTAACCCCAAATCGATAAATATTCATAGTACTTTTGCGGTCGTTCACAGCCATAAGAAGGGTGGCGAAAAATTTGTGTTGCCAACATACACTTTCCCAGCTGAGGCTGAACAAGAGGCAATCTGCTTTCTTGTTTCAGCTCTCAAGCCGTGAACAAGTATCCTTGCCATGGTCTGTTTAATGCCACGTGTTTGTGTGTGTGTGTATGCGTGTGTGTGTATGCTTTTTCTATTGGTGATTTTGCTATTTAAAATGGCCCCCAACTACTGTTGAAATGCTGTCTAGTGTTCCTACGTGCAAGAAGGCTGTGATGTGTTAGATAAACTAGGCTCAGGCCTGAGTTATTGTGCTGTTCTATGGTAATGAATGAACAGTATATATTAACTAAAGTGTCTTTAAACAGAAACACATATAAAACAAGTTTCTGTATTGATCAGTTAATGGATGTGTGACCAGAGGCTTTCAGGAACTTAATTCTGCATGTATGCTAGGGGCAGTGATTCAGTATTCGCTAATTCAGCACTTGCTGTGACTTTTTCGCAAGTACCTACTATGAATAGCCGGTGAGAATCAAGCGTAATATTTAGTGCATAATGAGAGATGCGACAAGTGCATCTTTGATACGTTTCTGAGCTTGTAGTTTTCTTTGTGGTGGTGAGGACAAGAGACTCACTGAGGCTCATCCTTTGATGTCGTAGGACGTCCTTGTGAGTATATCCAGTTAAGAAGGGAATTGATTCAACATGCTTTGACATACTCAAGATCATCCCAAATTCACATGCAGGAGCTGGCTTTGAAATTGAGACTCTAGAATTTCCAGCATGGTTTTCCCAAGTCTGTGTACCTTCTCTGGTAGATTTTTTTAAACCACTTATAAGATTAAACAACTGCCTGAACCTCCAATGTTTTTCAAACTTTAAAAGGAGAAAGATATAAAAATTCATGCTGTCACCTTGGTGGAGGGAGGGAGATACCAGATTTAGCCCACTGTCCTCTGGCAGTAAGTTTGCCCTTGTTTTACATATGAAACACCCAAAGCCCACAAAGGTTAAGAGGTTTGCCTGAGGCCACCATGAGGTCAGAAAACCTGCCTACCTCAGTGTCTTTCCTTTTTGCTTGGTTGCTTTAAAATACAATTCAATTGCTTGTAAAATAAGGAAGTTGAACTAGCAAGACTCTGAGGTCTCTTAGAAATCTAAAATTCCATGACTTTGTGACTCTGGCATTTATTGAAGGTTTAAAACTGTTTAACACTATGTTTGGAGCTGGGGCTGACCTGGTGAGGGAAGATATAAGAACAGAACACACTGAATATGCTCCAGAGAGTGTGCAAACAGGTTACAGAGACATAAAAATTTAAATAATAGTACACTGCATTCTTTATGCCTTTGATCAAGTAACACCTCCTCCAGGAAGCCAGCCTTGATTTCTACCATCTTCTCAGTTGTAAATTATTTTATGCTCTTAACTGCTATAGCATTAACTTGGATGTCTCATTAATACTAATGACTAACAATTATTGATTGCATATTACAACCATTGCATTTTAGATAGGTAAAATTAATCTTCAAAACAGCCCTGTTAGAGATCTGTCCTTACTAGCGTCATTTTATACATGAGGGTATTATCTTTCCTCTTCTGACAGAGTCTCTTGTCAGCATTACAGCTTCTGACCACTCTCTCCTCTGAGATACTATCTTTCCTTTGATTTTTATCATTCAGCATCTCCTGGTCCTTCCCTGCACTCTCTGACCATGACTTTTTCCATTTTCAAATTTTTAAAAATTTATTTTTATCATCTTTATTTAGGTTTAATTGACATATAAGAAACTGCTGATGTTAAAAATACACAATTTTATAAATTTTTATTTATGAATATACCTGTGAAACTGAAACCATATAACTCAGATGGGGACTTGAACCCATGCACCAGGACTTGAACCGGCCTAAACCCAGGTTGGGACTTGAACCCACGGTCTTTTAATTGAGATCACACACCTGGTCTCAGGACTTGATGAAGCTCATGTTCTTGATGTCTCATCGCAGAAAGAATTCAGTGAGAGACAAAGTGATAGGTAAGAAATGGATTTATTTAGAGAGAAACACATTCCACAGACAGAGTGTGGGCCATCTCAGAAGGCGAGAGGCCCTGAAATATGGCATGGTTGCTTTTTATGGGCTGGGTAATTTCATAGGCTAATGAGTGGGAGGATTATCCCAACTATTTCAGGGAAGGGGCAGGGATTTCAAGGAATTGGGCCACTGCCCACTGTTTGGCCTTTTATGGTTAGCCTCAGAACTGTCATGGTGCTGGTGGGTGTGTTATTTAGATGCTAATGTATTACGGTGAGCTTTTAATGAGGCTCAAGGTCCACTGGAAGTTGAATCTTCCACCATCTTGGACCTAGTTCGTTCTAACTGTTGCAGGAAGGGGTACCCCCTTCCAGGGCCCAAGAGTGGGCTCTTGTCTAACACTTGGAAATGAATTGTCCAAGGGGACACACGTGCTGACAAAGCAAGAGACTTCATTGGGAAGGGGGCCCCGGGCGGAGAGCCGCGGGGTCCTCACAGCCACAGCCACGTGGCTCCCGGTCTCGGGTTTTATGGTGATGGGGTTAGTTTATGGGTTTTCGCTGGCCAGTCGTTCTGACTCAGGGTCCTTCCTGGTGGTGAGCATATCACTCAGCCAAGATGATTCCAGCGAGAAGGATTCTGGGAGGCTGGTAGGACATAAGGACTGGCATCTCCTCTCTCCTTTTGACCTTTCCCGAATTCTTCCAGTTGGTGGTAACTTGTTAGTTCTTCATTCCTTACCAGGACCTCCTATTGTAAGATAACTCAATACAAGTGGTTACTATCTTGCCTGGCCAGGGTGGGCCGTTTCGGTCAGTGGTTCCCCTAACATAACCAGTTTTTGTCATGTCCTATGGCTATGTCGTTCTTTTAAAAGTTGTGCCCTGCCGCCCTTCCCTCCTGTTTCAAAACCATCACCACAATCAAGATAATGAATGTACCCATCACCCCTGAGAGTTTCTTTGTGTCCCTGTGTGTCCCTTTGTATTCTCCACCTATCTCCCCCCTCACCCCAGGCAACCACTGATCTGCTTTCAGTCAGAGTTGAGGCAGTACTTTATATTCTCTAGAGTTTTATATAAATGGAATTTCATATAATATGTACTCTTTATTTGGTCCGACTTCTTTCAATCAGCAGAATTATTCCGTGGTTCATTCTTGTGTCTATTGTTAGTGAATTTTTTTATATTGCTAAGTAGTATTCTATTGTGTTCCAGTTTTACCACATCCTTGTCCACACTTGGCATGGTCAGTCTTTTTAATTTTAGCCACTGTATTAGGTATGTAGTAGTATCACATTGTGGTTTTAATTTCCGTTTCTCTGATGACTAGTAATGTTGAACATATTTCCGTGTGCTTATTTGCCAACCTCACATACTCCTTGATGAAGTGTCTATTCAGATCTTTTGCCAATTTAAAAATATGTGTTTTCTTTTAATTATACGTTGAGAGTTCTTTCTACATTCTCAATGCAAGCACTTTATCAGATACACGTTTGGCAAATAATTTCTCCCAGTCTGTGGCTTTTCTTGTGACTTTTGAAGAGCAAAAGTTTTCAATTTTTATAAAGCCAATTCATTAATTTGTTCTTTCATAGGAAGTGCTTTTGGTATCACATCTAAGAAGTCTTTAGGTAACAAAAGTTCAGAATGAATTTCTTCTAAGTTTTCTTTTAGATGTTTTACAGTTTGATATTCAGTTGTATGATCCATTTTGAGTTAATTTTTCTATATACTGTGAGGTGTAGATAGACATTTTGGGGGGAGGGGGAGGAGAAATTACCCACTTATTCCAATATCATTTGTTGAAAAGACTATCATTTCTCAACTGAATTGCCTTTGTACCTTTGTTGAAAACCGGTTTTCCATATACATGTGGATTTAGTAAGTCTTAAAATCAAGTGATGTTAGTCCCCCAGCTTTCTAGTTCTTTTTCACAGTTGTTTGGCTATCCTAGGTGCTTTGCATATCCATACGAATTTTAGAATTTATTTGTCAATCTCTTAGTAAAAAGTATTTTTAATTTAATTTCAAGTTTCCACTGTTCATTTATAGTAATAAAATTATGATGATTTTTGTCTTGTAATCGTCAACCAAGCTAATCTCACTTATTAGGTTTTTATAGGTTTCATCCTATTTTCTACATCATCAATTCCTCTACCTTCCTAGGTTCTGTGCCTGGGGCCTGTGAATTAAACTGATAAAAGAAAGATTAATAGGAGAAAAAGGAATAGTAATTTAATTAATATTTTAAATTTTACATGCATGGGGGATACAGAGAAAAGACATGAAAACCCAAAGTGGTTAGACTTGGAAGCTTATCTACCATTTTAAAAGTTGAGAATTATGTTGTGGTTTTTTTTTAACATTTAATATTTATTTATTTGGTTGTGCTGGGTTTTAGTTGTGGTGGGTGGGCTCCTTAGTTGTGGCATGCATGTGGGATCTACTTCCCTGACTAGGAATCGAACCCAGGCCCCCTGCATTGGGAGCATGGAGTCTTAACCACTGCACCATCAGGGAAGTTCCTGATATACCATTTTAACGACGTGTGATAAGGAAAAGTAACTAGACAAAGGAAAGGGGAATTGGGGCTTCTAGGGGTAGTAAATTGTGGGAAGATAAATATATGGGGAAACAAATGGAAGATAAGGGTTATTTTAGTAAGGTTTGTTTATACAGACTCTTCTTGATGCTGACTTTCTGTCTTCTTCATGGCCATAAAACTCCCCTGGAGAAAGAATTTATAGCAACCTCCTTTCTCAGAATTTTCTGTTTTTAGTCAGATAAGAGAGGCTCCAAGAAGTTGTCTTCCTACATCTGTTGATTCTCAATTGCCTTCCTCTTGAAACAATCCATATGCCAAAGTGGCATACTTTGGGGTGGCATATTATGATCCCCTTCACAATCATGTCGTCTGTAATAAAGACAGTTTTACTTCATTATTTCCAATATGAATGTCTTTTATTTCTTTCTTTTTATTACCTGACTGCACTGCTAGAACCTCTGGTGAGAGCCGATATCTCTGTCTTGTTCCTGATCTTAAGAGGAAAGCATTCAGCTTTTCACCGTTAAGAATGATGTTAGCTATAGGTTTTGTTTAGATGTCCTTACCAAATTGAGAAGATTCCCCTCTCTTCCTAAGTTGCTGAGAGTTTTTATCTGCCATGGATGTTGGATTTTTTTTCAGTAGAACCTAAGAAGTCTTTGAGTGGCAAAAGTTAACAATGAATTTCTTCTAAGTTTTCTTTAAGATGTTTCACAGTTTGATATTCAGTTTCATGATCCAGTTTGAGTTAATTTTACTATATACTGTGAGGTATAGATAGACATTCTTGCGGGGGCGGGCAGGGGACATTATCCAGTTGTTCCAACATCATTTGTTGAAAAGAATTTTTCTGCATCTATTGAGCTGCTCTTGTGATTTTTCTTTTAAGTTCGTTAAAATGGTGAATCACATTGATTTTCTAATGTGAAGCTTTCCCTGGGGAGTCTTTTTGTGTTTCCAAGATAAGTCATCATCCCTGATCCTCCATTTCCTGAGGAATGTTGGGCTGTGAGCCAGAACAAGTGTGGGTAGGAGGAAGAAACTTTCAAGTCTCAAGGGTGAAAAACAAGTCTTATTAGTCAATCAGTCCTAGGATTCTGCACTGAACCAATTCAAAGAAGTTGATGAATGGAGTTTGGCTGGAGAGGGAGAGTTCTGGGGACAGCTTATGGCTTTTGGAGAAGAAGTAGAAGATGTCCCTTAGGGACAGACAGAGGTGGGGCTCTGGGCACCTTCATGACACTGTTCACAGATCATTGTCATTTTACTTATCTGTGGAAGGGAAGATGCAGCTAAAAATTGAGAACTTCCCTCCTATTACTAACATTCCACTGGTCCTTGGTACATAATCTGTCACATTCTTTCAGTTCTTCCCTGAAGCTGTTAATCAAATGATTAGCTTAAAATCCAAATCCAATCATGTTACTGTCTACCCTGTAACTCAACTGCCTGTGAAATAAAGTGTCTATCCCTTTAGCATGACTTACAAGGCCCTTTATATTCTACACCCAACTTACCTGTCCAAGTCCTTCTTCCATTGCTTTCCAAGCACACTCAATGACCCCGAAGGACCAACATTTCTGACTTTCAGAAAACAATACACCTTCTCTCCCAAGCCTCATTGCCTTTGTCTGCAGTGCCTTCCCCCCATTTTCAATCTCTTTCTGTCTCTCTCCTTTTATAGTCTCAGGTTTAGACTTATGTTAATCTCAGTTTTAATTCATTGCACACTATCATCTGTTGCCTCCAACTCCCCAGAACCCCAAATGATGCTACAATGGATTTGTATGAACATTTCCCTGGGAGATAGATGCTCAGAAGTTGAATTGCTGGCCAGAGAGCATTAGTGTACCTAATTTGACTAAATATTGACAGATTGTTCTACAGAATGGCTGCTCCAATGTCTACATCCTCTGCATCTCAGAAACACTTGGCATTATCCAGCTTTCTAGATTTCCCAGTCTGATAGGAATTAATTACTGTGATTTTGAATGTATCATGGTATGCTCCTTGGCTTTTAAAATTTCCTCTGTCAATTTCCTGTTTCTATCTTTTGCCCTCTTTTTTCTTGCCTTTGCCTTTTTCTTCACCTAATATTCCCTTCTGTCTTCTCACATAGGACTCAGTTCAAGCGCCACTACCTCTCTGAAACTTTCCTTGATTACCTCTTCTGAGTGTCTATGACATTTTGCTTATACCCATATTATACGTGTCATAATACACTGCCATTCATTTCCTTTTTTGTCTCTTATGTTAGAATACGAGACAGAAATAGATAATAACCCCATTTCTTTATCAAAGTACATAGCATAGGGTTTGGCACAAAGCTAGATCTCAGTTATGTTTAATGCGAGGAAAAGAAGAATTGTGCAACGAGATTAAAAATATTCTTAGGATAACTTACTCTATGAAACCAGAGAGAATGCCACAGAGAAATGTAGATTATCCAACAGCATTAGACATGCTGGCAACAGAAGACAATTATGTTTAGAGGACAACCCTATGTCCAATTCTTAAAGCAAACATCTGTTCCTTTTGATCTACATCTACCCATGCTGGGTAAACTCCCTGCTCTATAACCATACACATTCACAGTGTTTGTTGACATTGGGCCAAAAGGCATCAAACTGAATTCAGATGATTGGAAGGACGGATCTGTGAACTCAGCATCTCAAGACACTGCCAAGTACATTCACATCAATTTGCAAAGCCACCATTCCAGTTAGAGGTGTCATCTTGAGGGGCTATACTTGGAGTTAAAACAAGACAAGCACAGGGTTTAAATGTCATAGTATGAAAAGTCAAATAGACCTTCACTGGCAAAGAAGAAGGATGTTTCTATTCCCAATGCCCAGTGAATGTGGTCAAGGTTGGCCTTAGAGATGCATAATTAAGGATAAAAACTGGCCTCAGTTCTTATGAGCAAGGTCCTGTGAGAGTTCCTACGGTGGGAAAGGCCTGGCCAAAGGAATTAAAATCCAGTCATCTGTTCTGCAGCCCTGGAGTGGGGAGTGCTCTGGACTCTGAGATTGGCCAGGCCTTCCAAGAGTAAGCCTGAGGACTGGCCAGCTCACCAGGGCTGGAATGTGGTGTTCGGGGTACCCATAACCCACTGCTGCCTTGGGGTGTGGGGAGGTGGCATTTGAATGAGCAGGAGGTCACCACTGACCTGAGCGGGCAGTGTTTCCTCATGGCTTCCTGGAACTTCTACTGATGATGGGACATGCCAGGACTTGGGATGGAGACCCAAGGAGAGAAAATTGGGGTTGAAGGGGGGTCAGGTCTTGGACTGGCCTTTAGGAATTACTCAGTCTTAATAACTGATCTTCAAACAGGCATGGAATACCTGGAGCAGGCATCAATTTCCAGCTTGTCTGTTATGGATGAACAGTTTGGGATGAGAATGACCATAAATTGCAGGCCGGTAGGAACACCTTGGTCCTTGGCTGAGTGTGGAATTCCAGTTTTTCATACAACATTACCCTAAGAAGACAAGGATGATTGTAATAGGATATTCATTTTACAGAATGTGTAACTGAGACCCAGAGAGGATAATTGTTCTTGCCAAACATATTCATCATTCATTCATTCACTCATTCACTCCTCCAGTGAACACTAAGTAAGGATTTATCATGCACCAATACCTTTGCCGTCTTTGGAGACACAGTGGAGAACAGGACAGATAGGATCGCTGCATTCATGAAGTACACAGACCTAGTTACTCAAGATGGCATGTGATTATAACCATGATAAAAATCCTCTGAAGGAAATGAACAACAGACTGGGAGAGTGTAAAACAGGGAACCCCAACTAGTCTGGGAGAGGCCGGCAGAGGTAGTGAGCTCACCCTGGAGGGAATGGTCTCCCTGGGGAAGAAACAGTTAAGCTGTTTCTGAGGTGCACAGTTTCACTGCCATGGCGACTGGTAGAAAGGAGGCTGTACGCTGGGCACAGCACTGGGAGGGAACCGGCCAGAGAGACAGCCAGGAGCAGAACAGACCTGGCTGGAGGGTGCAGCTGCTAACCAACATCCCTCCTGAGTGGCAGAACTTCACTTCAGAGTCACCTTGTAATAGGCAAACAAATGTCCACTCCCCAGGCCACTGTGAACAAGGTGATGCCAAAAGCTCAGCCTCTCTGTGCACCGGGGCCAAATCAAATCTCGGAGACAGAGTTTTGGGTGAAGTAGAAAAGAATAGCTTTATTGCTTTGCCAGGCAAAGGGGGACACAGTGGGCTCCTACCCTCGAAAACTATGTCCCAACCTGGGGGGATTTGATGAGGTGTTTATAAAACACGTAGGCAATAGTTCAGGGTGGGGTTACTGACAAGATGAGGGTGTGTACAGGGTCTCACGTGGTCCCCTAATCTTGATGAACTTCTCCGGTCCCTTTCATCTCGCCTCAGCTGGTTTCCTGGCTGCTCCTTCCTTGATTAGCAACTGTTCCAATCTGTCCTTTGGAACTCAGGGAAGGTCATGGAGGCTGGAATATTGCCTACAAGAAATGGGGGACAAAAAAAAAAAAAAAAGGAAAAACTTCTGTGCCCAGGAGCCCCACAGGGTCCTTCTAGGTTTCAAAGGGCGCTGCTCCTCTGAGGAGAGAAGGGGAGAAGCAGGGAAAATCTACAGCCCTTTTCACATCCCAGGAGCAGGGTCCACCCCCTTTTCCCAGGCTTGGGGGCCTTCGTTTATAAAATTCAAGTGTAGAGAAGGATTTCCTTTGCTCCTACCAAAATAACGATCGAAATCATTATTGTTCCCACTCGAGTCAAGAATATCCATCACAATCTCATTCTTGGAAAGTTAACAAAAACACATATGTGCGTTTATTTAGCACTCACATACCGCTGGGATCCTATTTATTTCATCTTTCCAATGATGTGAGGAACAGCATTTTTCAGATTAGAACTTTAAGACTCAAGGAGGTTTATATCATCTGCCTCAAAGTCATTTAACAAATAATTTGGCAGAGCCAGGATTTATACCCAGGTCTCCTAAATCAAGCCAGTTTAATAGCTGACTCTCCTCTGACCCTAAATTCCTTGAGTCTCAGACCTTTACCTCTGTGATCCTGTGACCACAGCCTCTGGCGTGGGCTGGGTCCTGAGCTGAGGGCAGGGCTGGGGGCTTGGTGGGTGCCTGGTGCCCACGGCTCCTGGCTCTTACCCTCTCACACTTCCGGGGAGTAGGGTCTGGAAAGCCCCCTATTTCTTTGATTTGAACTGAAGTGAAAACCTCTCCTCCCTCTCCTGCCCTACACATGTTAACACACGCGCTGGGAGGAAAATAGGAGACGTGTTCTCACTGTGTTGTCGCACAGGAAGAGGGTTCTGAGGTGTTAATACATTCTCTAGAGTTCTAATGAGCCCAGCAGGGGAGAGTGTGTGCCAGTCCCGGCTCAGCTTCTCCCTCTCACGGGGTCATCTGATGCTTCAGCCGTTCAGGACCCCCTGAGGTTCCAGATGATGCTTCCCAGAGAGGGGGCGGAACTTCTGGGCTGCACACCCAGTTGTCCACACAGGTAAGGAGGAATGGCAAGGCGTAGCGGTCACTTCTCCACCGCTCTGATCCAGGCGAAGACATATCTTCAAGAACATTGAGTACTGGCGGTGGTTCCTTGCAAAACAACCCTCCAGTCATTGCTCTGTGCATGTGCAGCCTTTGGTCCGTCCAGTGAAGCTGTGCAGCCTTCAGAGCTGCCGTGCCCTCTCTGGGACTCTGGGACCTCAGACCTGCCTTGCCTTCCCGGCCTGCTTTGTCCCCCGGGGCCTGGCCTGCCGACTGTGTTTCCCAGACTTTGTCTGGGTTCAGCCAATGGAGGAATCCGTGGGAAACTGGAGGCAGTAAATTGGAAGGAGCCAGAGTACCGCTCTGTTTCTACCCCGCCTTCAGCAGCGTTTCCAGCATCTACTGTATCTCCCTCTAGGCTCTCAATCTCTCTCCTCCCCATCTCTGTCTCTGTCTCCATCTTTCTGTGTCCCTCTTTCCCCCAACTCCCTTTTTCTCTAATTCCCTTCCCTCATGTCTGTTTGACCTAAAGGACCACCAACAAAGTGCTGCCAGGTAATACAAGACTTATTGGCTGTTTATATTGCCAGGGATCCCATACCTATTTTTGCAAGATATCTTAAAAATCACAGACTACTCAACACTCTGTCCCATTCTGGGGATGGTGCTGGCCTGTGCCGGACCTTCTTAGGCATGTTAAATCTCATAGGCTAATTAATAATATGTAATACTTAGGGCATTTGGCTGGTAACACGATGGTCCACTTCATAAATTCAGGACACTAGATATTCCAATGTAACCCTTGGCTATGAAATGACCATAGATTTTGAACTACTGGTTTGTCCTCAAGGCCTTGAAATTACCATGGATTCCTAATTGTACCCCTGAGTATCCTCAGGAAGTGGGGATTTTTGTTTGTTTGTCTGTTTTCCTTCTAGGAACCAACACCTGTAGACTTCTGCCCAAGGTTACAGGTTATTCTCCAATAATGCAGACTGTGGTGTGGGGTCCACCTTAAAGGCAAGTGCACTACAGGGAACTATTCATAAAGAGTCACTTGTTAGTGTCAAAAAGAAACAACAGGAAATCCATGGGCATTATTCAAAACCTATAGGGAAAAATATAATATTTATCCCTGAACAATCTGTGGTTTTGAAGAGTGGGATTTCATAGACAATGTGGGATTCTGAACAACACTTTCTCGCTGCCCTCGTCCTATGCATGAGTCTGCATAATGAATGCTGGAAATCTAGACCTAAATCTAGGCTAGGTTGTTCCTCAAGCATCCCACGATGGAGAGGGGGAGTGAAAGTAGCAAATGCAAAATTGAAATGAATGTGAAATGTGCTGGCTGAGTCATTAACTCAGACTTAGCAAGTCGAGGAAGATCTTCATCACAGGGAGTGAAGCGTGAGATAGATCTGGACCATGGAAGGTACTTGGCCATGTTTGTTGACTGAATACATGAGCACATGAATGCCAGACAAAGTAGATTTTTTAATCCACTAGAAACATGGGGGTCAACCAGAGGAAATAGCATAGCCGGTGCAATAGGAGAGAACGTGTCTTTTTAAACCGGAGCATCCAAGTGTCTTTTTGTAATCACTTTCCTGGATGTTTCTGAATTGGAATTTGAGATCCTGGAGCTTATGGGCTTCAAGGTAATTAATGTGACAGCTGTGGAGAGAGAACACCTTTCTCATGTCCAGGTCCCAAGTTGCAGGGGGCCTCCTTGGAATGCCCTGGGCAGAAGAAGAGGGAAGGTCCTCAGAGGTGAGCCAGACAGTCAGAGCTAGGGGTTCCTTCACCTATAAACCCACAGCCTGGGCTCTGGGTGAGCCTCACAAGGCACCCCTCAGCCCCACCTACTACCCTGCAAGCCTGTCACCATGGAAGGTGATAAGGACCAGGTAGGGCAGGGCCTTTATTGTACAGAGAGAACAGCATAGGAGAGAAGTCTTGCTCTGGCAACACTGCTATTCAGAGGCAGGACATTTTATTCAATACCATGAGTGCCTGATCATCTATCATTCATTCATGTAATCAGCAGGCATTTACGGAACACATGCCTGTGCTTCCTGCTCTCCTAGGCCCTGGAGGTAAAATAGTTTGGGTCTCTGCTCTAACACAGATCCCATTCTCGTGGGGAAGCAGGAGAGGAAATGGACAATTACGACGGAGCATGCTGAGAGCTGCAGCAGGCACAAGGGCTGTGCACACACACTCTGCCCAGGGCGTGAGGGCTGGAGCAATTCCACTGGGGAGGTGCTATAGTGAAGGTAAAAAGGTATCTCTTGTCATGTTCACAGTTGCATGAAATCTGTGTGTGTACGTGTGTGTGTGTGTGTGTGTGTGTATTTTCTGCTAGCAAGAGGTGGAATGAAAGAAAAAAAAAATTCAGGTGTTAGCCTATAGCTTTTGAAATCAACCCTGAGCCACGCTCTGCCTGCATCTACATCTGGAGATCCAGGAGATGTGAAAAAATAATAACAATACGGGAATTTCTTTTGGGGGTGCTGAGGGAGGAGGAGATGAAAGGTTAATTTTTGAAAATAGGCAGTAGGAGAATTTGACATTTGACTAATATGCTAGAGTAGCATGCATCGTGTGTGTCTGCTTTTGTTCTAAGATATAGCAACTTTTCTTCAGCAGAGGCCTAAGGGATCAGAAACAATGAGTTGATTTAAAATAAAGGTTATGAAAAATGGTAAGGCCCTGGAGACAATTTACATGAATTTCCAAAGCCAAGAGATTGTCAGCTGGGGCCATGAAGTCAGGACTGGGCTTCCAGGGACAAGCTTGCTTATTTTTTTCCAAGTAAAACTGGGAATTGCTTTTTTTTTTTTAATATTTCCTGAGCTAAAGTGGGTCAAGTCACTGGTGAGATCTCATTTGCCCATCAAGTCCTAGTGACCAGCTGTGAAAATGTGAAAAATGGATTAAAGGCAGCTCTGCTGGCTGTGTTTACAGAGTGCCAAAGAACGGAATCCAGTTTTCTTGCCAATGAAATCAAAAAGTTATCCAAGTGTCGATGGACTGAATGTTTTTGCAGTCCCCAAATTCCTACGTTGAATCCCTAACTCTCATTATGATGGTATGTGGGGACAGGGGCCTTTGGGAGATAATAATGAAGTCATGAGGGTGGAGCCCGTG
Source organism: Balaenoptera physalus (assembly GCF_965194825.1). Lineage (NCBI taxonomy): Eukaryota > Metazoa > Chordata > Mammalia > Artiodactyla > Balaenopteridae > Balaenoptera > Balaenoptera physalus. Next base: position 81,682,967 of record NC_138898.1, read on the forward strand.
ATGGGATTAGTACCCTTACAAGAAGAAACCAGAGCGCTTGCCCCAAGGAAAGGAAATGTCATGTGAGGACACAGCAAGGAGACTGTCTGCAAGTTAGGAAGAGAGCCCTCACTGGGCAGTGGAACTGCCAGCACCTTGATCTTGGACTTCCCAGCTCCAGAACTGTGAGAAATAAATTTCTCTTGTTTAAGACACCCAACCTATGGTATTTTTGTTGCAGCAGCCCAAGCTGACGAAGAAACAAGCTAACTTATTCAAATGTTTTAAACCATGCCCCAAACTCAGAATCACCAGCTTCCTCCCTTAATCAGCTCTTGTTCTTATCTTTCTTAGTTGATCGAATTGCCCACTTTCCCAGCCTAGAGATCATCGAGTTACATGTGTCCTGTTCTCATCAGACACATTCAGTGACCAAGTCCAGCTGAAGTCTGCTCCCTGCCCCTCCAAGACATCTGTTTTTTTCTTTCTGCCTCCTACCAGATTTATTCTAGCTTTAGTGTTTCTCTTCCCAACCATGTTTCCACACCATTTTATCACCGTGATCCTTTAGAAACAACCCAGAGCTTGAAGGCTATTTGTTCCCCCTTTGTCTATGATAAAGAGGCAAAAATCCTCACAATGCATATAAGAGCATTTCCAATTTGGCCACAGCCCACCCTTCTAGTTTCATCTTATGCCCCCCTCCCCTTCCATTCCCTTCCACCCCTGCATCCTTCTCTGCAATTAAAAGGACTTACTTCTTCCTCCTTCTCTACCTACACCTGCGTCCACATCTCTGATTCTTTGCCCACATAGTTTTCTATGCTTAGAATGCTTCCTCCATCCTTCTTTGCCTGTAACCCATACCCCACACTCAGGGCCAGACTAGGGCAAGGGGAGTGAGACCCCCACTGCACAGCTGTGAGGTGCTGGCTCTCAGGATCATGTGGGTGCCTGAAAGCAAGTGTCGCCTTTGGTTTGCTCCCTAAGCCCTCGATGGCCTCACTCTAGTCCCAGCCTCATCCCCTCTCCTTATTCCTCACCAGCTGAATGCTTCCTCCTTAGAAACCCTGCTTCTCTCCAAGGCAGAGGTAGCAATGCTCTGCTTTCCACCTTCCTGAGCTACAGAAAATAATCTCCTCAGATGTATTCCTTTGCATTCTGTGCACAAATCTGTTCCAACATAGATTCAGTTCAATCCACTGGGCATTTAATGAGAATTTGCCATATTGTGTGAATAAACGAATAGCATTGTAGCCATTTTGCTCTTACTTGCAAAGCTTCCCAAGATTGATTCTTGAATGGAGTGCAGAGTGAGTGCTGATCAATATATCATATCCACATCGGTGTACACTTAATCAGTTGACATCGGACTTGTTTTCTGTATCTGTGACAGTAGACATTTGTAGAGGAAGATTCTAAAACACAGGCAAACTCATTTTGCAAGTCCCTAAAAGATCATTCTTTCATTACAGAGTAAAGAGATATGAGAAAGTCAACTATTTGGGAGGTAATTTATGAAGATTAGAAGGTAATATCCTTTTCCAGTCATACGAGGTATTGATTATGTCAAATCCTCCAAAGCATCAAGGGTAGGCAAATAAACATCTACTTGCAATCCATCTAGCTTTAGTTGCTGTGTGTATAAATAGTGTTTCTGTGACATGGGAAGAAGCAGTTAATATTGCCACATATAGACCCACGGCCAGTGACAATGAGTAAATAGTTTGGGGAAAAGGTAAAGAAGCTTCTAAGGGGAACAGCCAAGAGGGAAGTGCTGTTGGTTGAGAGCACGCCCTCGAGGGCCTCCTAATATGTCATGTGGAAATTAGAGGGCACAATGTTTCATGAACACTATCCATCAATTGCAAAGAGTTAAAGGCAGCTCTCTATATCATTTCTGGTTTATGAGTTTGCAGGGATTTCTCATGGTTGAAGAAAATGCTCAGAAATTACAAACAAGCTCATTTAACGGATACATTTTATTTCAGCCGATACTATGAATTTTTTTGGAAAATAATTGGTTTGCAACTTGTGTTAGCCAGGTCTCTTTTGGTTGACAGTTATAGAAACCAAAAGAGGGATTTTTTTTTTTTTTTGCTTAAATCACTGCTAAGACAGGGTATATATAGCTTCAGGCATTCCTGGATCCAGTGGCTAGAAGGATAACATCAGAAATATGTGTATATTTTTTTAGCTCTGCTTTATCTGTGTTGTCTTCATCAACAAGCAGGCAAAGATGGCCACCAGAAGATCCAGTTTTATCAGCTTATAAACTTGTGAGAAAAGAGCTTCTAGTATTGCAGCAAAACTGTTGGTAGTGCCTCATATTGGTGTAGTTTGGTTCATGTGCCTGTTTCTTAATCAATCACCATGGATAGAGAGAAACTGCTCTGCATGCCCAGATCTGGGTTTGCTGGAGCCGGGAGTGGGATTAGACCTGCCGTTACATTGTGTGAGCTGAGAATAGGGGGTAATAGTTCCCTAAATGGTTACCAGTAATGACAAAATATCCACTAACCCCATTTGATCCAGTTTTCCAAGATTGTTCATTTGTTTATTCATTCATTTATCCTGCTTTTTATCCAGTCTGACATTCTTTGCTTTTCAGTCTGTTTTATTTACATTTAATGTATTCATTGATCTATGGTTGTATTGAAGCCAACCATTTTGCTGTTTGTTTTGTATTTGTCCCATCCATCTTCTGTTCCTCTGTTTTTTATCTCCTGACCTCTTTGAATTAATCAGATATTTTTCATGTTCCATTTTAACTCACTAAATAGCCTTTTAAACTATAATTTTTCATATTAATTTGTAGTGGTTGCTCAAGGGATTATAATATACACTCTTATAACCTACTTTGATTTAATACTGTACCACTTCACATAAAATATAAGAATCCTGAAACAGTACAATATAACTCCATTTACTGTTCCCCTCAGATTTGTGTTGTTCTTGTACTTATTTTACATGTACGTACCTTATAAACCCACAAAACATTAACATTTTTAAACTAAATATTCCTGTGCCTTCGAAGAACTTAATAAGGAACAATTGACTTCCTTATCTGCTGATATACAGTTGATACTCCATTATTAATGGTAATGTTTTATTAAGTCTCTGTGAGCACTGAGTAAGTGAATAGTAAACTGTTGTCCCTAGGGAGATACAGGGTTAGGTTCCTGCAAGACTCTGGTCACATTTTCATCAACTAATTAACAATGAGCCTTGTTTTATGTGTGTTTATGTTTAAAGACACCTTAGTAATATATAGTCTTGACTCATTAACATTGGACTCACGGCCAACAGAGCTGTAACTCGTGTCTGAATTAAGCTTACCTTCACACATGTTTTCTCATAAGGCACACATCACAACTGACTGCGCTTCAGTATTACATTTAGGGGCCATTTTAAACAGCAAAATCCCAACAAAAGCACAGAAGTGTGAAAACCATGGCAGTAAATAAAATACAAAAAGGTCACTAGTTTACAGCATGAGTGCTGAAACAAGAAGGCAGCATGTCACTTCAGGTGGGAACAGTGCACATCAGGTAACTCAAAAGTTTCCCCACTCTGCACATGTCTGTGGAGGACTGCAAACTAGTTACAAATATTCATTTCGGGTTACACATTTAGTGAATAGGTAAATCCACCAATACAGAATCCATGAATAACGAGGATTGACTGGATGTATCGTTTCTGGCATCCTTCATTCCTTACAGAACTTAACTGCTGTCTGGTTTTATTTACTTTCAGCCTGAAGAAATTTCTTTAGCATTTCTTAAAATTCAGGTCTGCTGACAATACATTCTCTCAAATTTTGTTTCATTGAAATGTTTGTATTTTGCTTTCTCGTTTGAAGAATATTTTTACTTGATATAGAATTCTAGGTGGAGAGTTCATTGTCTCTTCATCTCCATTGTTCCAAAAGAGAAGTTATTTATAAATACTACCATTGTTCCCCTGTATATAATATGTCATTTCTCTCTGGCTGCTTTGAAGACATTTTCTTTATCTTTGGTTTCCAGCAGTGTAACTATGATGACCTACTTATGGTTTTCTTTATATATATCCTGCTTAGGGTTCTCCGAGTTTCTTGGAAGTGTAGGTTAATGGTTTTCACCAAATTCTTGGAAGTTAATACTTCTTTATATATTATTTCTGGCATTTTTCTCTCCTTTAGGGACTTCAATTACACATATATTAGAGTATTTTATATTGGCCCACGTTCTGAGAACTTCAATTTTTTTCAGTCTTTTGTTTTCTTTTAAGTTCACAATGACTTTTTTTTTTTTAATGTATCTCATCTGTTGTTAAGCCCACCCAGTGAAATTTTCATTTCAAATGTTCTATTTTAAAGTGCTAGATTTAATTTTGGTTCTTTTTTTAATACAGTTCCTCTTTCTCTGTTGGTATTCATCTTCTGTTCACTAATTAGAACCATCTTTTACTTTATGTCCTTGATCATGTATTTAATTACTGCTCACAACTCCTTGTTTGTTAATTACAGTGTTGTGTTATCATATGGTCTTAGTCTATTGACTGATTTTTCTCTTGACTATGGACCACATTTGATTGTTCTTTCCATGTCCAATGATTATTTTGTACTAGACATTGTGGATGCTGCATAAACTCTGGATTATTTTATATTCCTTGGATGAGTTGCTTTTTGCTCTAGCAAGTGATCTAACTACTGGCTAATTACCTTGAACTTGTGAATGTTCTGTTTTATCCTTTGTTAGGGTGGGTCAGTTTCAGTTTTTCTCTTAGAATGAATCCTTAGTCCTGGGAAATCGTCTTTACATGTAAGGCATGACCCTTCTTAGAAATCAACAGCCCAAGGTGTTTATCGACACTTTATAACTTAAGATTCAGACTCTGAACTCTATCTCTCCTCAAGCAGGTCACAGCTGAAATCTCACCTCAAGTTTTTCAATTTTCCTGCTGTTGCTCTCTGCTGGGTGACTTGGCATCTCCCTTACATATGCATGATTCAGATGTCAGTCAAGGATTTAAGGAGAGTTTACATGCAGATTTAGGGATTTCTCCTTCTGTAGATCCCTCCTTTGAACCATTTTCCTCTCCTTAAATTTTCAGCTATTCTGGAAGCCCCAAATTCTTCCTTCTGACACCCCAAGGTAAAAGGCTGTATATTTTTGTTTGAGTTCTAGGCAACCTACACTGAGCATACTGGGATAGTTCTCAGGGGAAAAGCTAAATAAACATAGTTGTCACCAATGAATTTTCTCTCATTCAAGCATTGAATCCATTCCAATTTCTGCTTGCTTTGATTGTTCTCCAGTGCCAACAGAAAGGTTGTTCTTTGTTTTGTTTTGTTTATCACAATTGTATCATTGTTATCTGCATGAAGCTTAATCAGATATAAATTATTTCACAGTTACTGGAATTGGAACTTTCATTTATTCTGTCTTTAATCCATTTATTCAATGAGATACTTCCAACCTATGATTTGAATCTGTCAGTGGTGGTATGGGCAGCACCATGGGGAAATGAGAAAGTGGATATTTGGAGAGACCCTCTTTAGATGGCTGGAAAAGACATCTTCCTGGCAGAAAAGCAAACTGAGTAGAAAACATTTGGGGAGAGAGCAAAGATTTTCTCTTGGTGAAGTGGGAAAAGGTTACACAGTATGTAAGCAATTGTTCTCAGAGAGAGCAAAACGATTCCCTACAACTCTGAGATAACCAGTGAGTGCTGGTTAGGTTTAAGTTTGGTGAACTTTTATACATGTGTTTGTTTACTCTGTTTTGTTTTGTTTTTGAGCAGCTTTGATATGGAGAAAATTAGGGGTTTATAATAACAAAACCAAGCTTAGTTTAGTGATCTGGTTTTCTCAGAAAATCTTTTTTATTCCTTTTGGTTTCCCATCTTTTCCATTTAAAATAATAATAATTTATTAAGTATATATAATTTATTATATTAATTTTATAAATTAAATAAATGATATAGTTGAAGGTATACATATATGATATTATATATATATATATATATTATTTGGATAGATACATACTTTCCTTCCTTTCTCTCAGTGCTTCTGCCAGAGCTGAAACCCATGGACTTATTGAATGTCTTATTTTCCATGTCTATATTCTATACAACATTGCTTCTGATGAAGGAAACTATTTTATAGCAAAATAAGTGTGCAATGGACTCATGCCCATGGAATTTACTAGTCTTACCATGTATCACGTTACACATAGGCAGCTGGTCAGAGAGACGGGAAATGGTTTCATTAAGAGTTGATTGTAGTACCAGTTGGGAGAAAGCATGCTGAAAATCTGATGTTGCATATACTTTCAATAAGTGACCAACATACAGTGCTCTTTCTCATAGCCTGAATACGCAGGTCTGGGAATCAAAGGATCCGATAACCAACTCACAGATAATTGGCTTCCCATCCTTGCCATTTTAGGCTTAATTTCCACAGGCGGAGTGCTTCCAACAGAGTGCGTAGGTAGGGTAAATAGGAAGTTTAGCATACCACCTGGTCATTTTGGGGCTGTTTATGCCATTAAACCAACAGGCAAATAAGGTTGCTATTCTGCTGGCTGAAGTGATAGGTCTTGATTATTCAGGGTAATACTTCAAACTTGAGTTCTCTGGAGAAGCCATTTCTTAGTTCTATGTTCAATAAGCAACCATACCAATCGTATGAAGGCAGGGCCACCCAATATTCAAACCCTTCACGAATGAAGTTTCATATCACCACACAAGGTCAAGAACCCTGACCAGCTTGGGACCTGCTTGAAAACAAAGGGAGCATGAAGTGGCGGTGGGAGAGGGCAGTTATAAATATCAACAGTGACTAGTTACAGAGATGTAACTGTTTCCCCACATGACCTCTGAACAGTACATTCAAGAAGAAAAGGATACTGATTTTGGTGAACTTCTAGCAATCTCTACCACGCTGCGGCAGCGATGATTGGTCTTATTTTGATTAATGATCATGTTAGAAGTGAATCGGGGCATGGTTTATTCCAAAATCAGAGTCACTTGTCTTTAAATGTGCTTTGAAAAAAGTTGAAAATTAGGTTTTTACAAAATTTTCCAGCTAGAATGCAGATAGCCTGAAAATGAAGTGCCAGTGGAAGGGAGAGAGCGAAGTCAGGCAGCAGGTAATAAAACAGAGTAGATGCCGACTGTCAATAAGCTTAGAAACATGATTTACTGAGTTGAAGTATAGAGGAAAATGGAATTTGCTGGTCCAGGGCCAGCCACTGACCCATCAAACCCATGCCCCTGGCTGTGGGTTTTTTTGTGGGGGAGGCAATTCTTCTCTCTCTGTGAGAGGATCTTACTTAATGTGAACAAAGACGACACTAAGGCATGGCGTGCCATCCGTTTGCAGGAGCCTCTGGGCCGAGCTGCCGTGCTGAACCTGCAGCCAGCAGGAGTCACAGCTAAATCTCTGGGCCTGAAGTGGCAAACAGTGGCTTTTTTCTTTCACTCTCTCTGAATGACCACCTTGAAGGCAAATCAACAGGAGTGACAGGGGAAGAGAGAGCCATGTGGCCGAGCTGTCTGCCAGCCAGAAGGGGGAATTCAATAGCTCTCTCTTCTCAGCTGAGCCAGCTTTTCTGAAATCCACTGACATTTCTGCCTGTTAGAGAATGGAAACACACGCCTTTCATTCCTGAGTTGAGCGGTGGTGTTTTGTCTGCAGTGCCTTTGCTCTCCTGGCCTGATTGTTTGCTGAGTGAAAAAACAATTAAATCTCCCATTCAAGGAGAGCCTGTTTGGGTAAGAGCTGTTTAAAACCAGAGAGCTTTATCATATTAATGAGCGCTGCCGCGAAGATTAATACCAGGAAAAGGGATTCCCTAGAGAATTGAAGAGCCGAGCTGAGAATATTAGGATGTTATGATCTTCACATGATAGAAAATGACGGATAAAATGGCACATTACCCCCAGAGATAGGGACTTCTGTGTTAAATAGGCATGAAAATGAACACATATATATTTCACATAACTTGATAGATAATACAAACTCAGCTGTAATGCGCACACACTTATAACTAATTATCTGCCTAAGATCCGCTTTGTGGGAGACCCAATGCTGGCCTTCCCCGGACAATAGCAGTCAGAACTGGGAAAGCAGGAATAAGAGAGGCAGAGGGGTAGACCAGCTCCAGGTGGTGGAGGGGTGTTCGCATCAAATGCCGGGACAAACACAAATTTCAGAGCCAGAAGCAGGGTTGAAGACAAAGCTACAATTCCAGGAGCTCGTAGGAGAGATGGGAGGCAATAGTGTTTTGGGGAGAATAGGTCAGTAGAAAGGGAGGCCCTGTCCAGGCAATAGGCATGCACAGCTTTGCAGCTTTGGAGCTGGGCTTGGTCACCTGGTGGGAGATGTGATGCATGGACGCATCTGGTTCAAAGGGCCAGAGGTGTGGATGGCTTGTCAGATTCATACAAATTTAGCTTCTTCTTTAAAAAAAAAAAACCTCTCTCTCTCTCTCCATGTATATATATATATATCTCAAAGTAGCTCAAAATGGGATGTGGTCAATCTTCACAAGTGTAGACTGCAAGTTGATTGATATGGTTCAATTACTGGCTACTTTTATTTTTTAATTTAATTAGTTTGTTTGTTTATTTACTTACTTATTTTTGGCCATGCTGTGCAGCTTGCGGGATCTTAGTTCCCTGACCAGAGATTGAACCCAGCCCCCGGCAGTGAAAGCACGGAGTCTTAACCACTGGACTACCAGGGAATTCCCTATTGGCTACTTTCAGAAAAACACATATTTGCAGTACTCACTCTCACACCAAGAACAGAAAGTATGAAAGTTATATTGGGTCTGCTTGAAAGGCTTCGGGTCATTTACGATTTGTTTATTAAATATTAATGGGATTCATGAGCCTTTAACTGTTTAGCTTTGTTTAGTTGGTTAATTGCATTTCACCTTTGAGAAAAGGCCTTGGGTGAATAATGACACCAGGACCCATATTGATGTGTCTCTGAACCTCAGGAAGACCCAGGCAATGGGAAAGCCAACTGAAGAAGCCTCAAAGACCAAGTTTGCTATTATTAGTAGATTATGGATTGAGAATGAAACTCACAATAATAATAGAAAGCTCCTCCATTAAAGGGATTTTTCAGAATCAAGGCACTGTGGTATCAGTGGAGGATGGAAAACACTGGACTTGAGGTAATTTGGCCACTTACCAGCTGTGTGGCTTTTGGGCAAGTTAGTTAACCTAGTTGAACACAAGCCCTATACTGAGGAAGAAAGCAGTAACTGATCGGAAGGGCAGTTTGGGGAATGAAAAGAGATTTAAGGAGGTATGCCACACATAGAACTCAGTCAGCACAATGCTCAGAATGCAGTAAATTCGTATTAAATGGCAGTATTGTGGCAGAATTGATTACCTTGAAACCTGGTAGCAGGGGATAAAGAAAGTGATTATGTCTTTATGGGTCCCACTGAGTTGAAGGGGCCCTAGAAAAGAGAGTCAGGAAAGCCTGAGAACTGACTTCAACAAGCCCACATTTTTGGAATTAGCATCCGTCTCTGCCCCAGTCAGAGAAAGATTGTGATCTATTCTGAGCTCCAAGAGCTGAGGGTGAGACGGGTGGGAAGGTGGAACAGAGGTGGCAAGGCAGGTGGGCTCAGAGTGGCAGTAAGAAGCCGAATCTTGTGGTGGGAGTTGGTCGGGGGGTGTCCAAGTCTCAGACACTTCACCTCTGAGAAGCCAGAAGAAGCATCCAACAGAAGGGCACCATGCAGGAAGCTGATGTAGCAGCTTTATTACAGGGGAACGTTCTGCCTCTGCTGGTTTCTGCTTGAGCTCTGCTGTTGCATGATGATGGCAAGAAAGACCCTGGTAGACCAGAGTACAGGTAGCTGGTGATACTAGTGCACCTGACCCTGTACTTTCATCATCCCAGTGGCTCCGGGGAAAGAGGTGGAGTCTTTTAGAGCCCAATTTGTTGGGTAGAGACAGAAGCAATTCCTCAAGACTGCTGAATGAAAATGCTGACAGCTCAGAGATGGTACCTTGGCTGACCAGAGAGGAGCGCATGCCTCCTCCCATTTTCTCCACCTGGACATACATCAAGAGTTAGACAATTAAGGGGGTCAAGTTGATCAGGGCTGGAAACCCTGTGTGACTGAGGTCTCCACTCACCACCCTCTCAGAGCAAACCTTAGAGGAACCAGCATTCTGGGACCCAGCTATATCCCACTCACAGCTAGGTTAGCAGTCACTCATGGGTCAATTAATAGAAGGAAATTGGAAAGGAGTCCTAGAGGCTTTGAGGGAGTTTAGGGGCACCTGATATCTTTTTTATTTTGAATCCTAAACTCGGGTTACTTTTGCCTATAAATGTTCTTCAAACCTGTATGTAGAGAGTTGATTTATTTGCCCAAGGCAAATTTGTGTGCACTTATAATTCAGCTAATACTTCTAGAAAGATAAACTTAAGTTTCTGATCTGGATAAATAATCATAAAACCTAGATTATTAAAATAATTAGGTATTGCCATTCTATTGCAAACTATATTTAGGACTAGAACATGAGTTCTATTTACTGAGTCAGATGCTGGCTTTGTGCTGGCATTTTGGTGCATTATGAATTTTCTGGGACATTGTCAGCTTTACATAGTCTGATAAATACATTCACTTTTTAAGACAGCTTTATTGGTATAATATTGACATAAAATAAAGCACATATATTTAAATATAAGATTTTATAAGTTTTGATGCCCGTTCTCTCAACCAAGGTAATAAACATATCCATCACTTCCAAAAAGCTTGCCTGTGTTTCTTTGCTTCCTTACCTCCCTGCCTTCATCCCTTCCTCAGGTAACTGCTTATCCGCTTTCTGTCACTATAGATTAGTTTGCATTTTCTAGAGTTTAATATACATGAAATCACACAGTATGTACTGTTGTTTCTTCTCCCATCATTTACTCAGTATAATTATTTTGAGATTCATCCATGATGTTGCCTGTATCAATAGTTGACTCTGTTTATTGCTGAGTAGTATTCCAGTATAAGGATATACCACCTCTGCATATCCATTCACCTGTGAATGGGCATTTGGATTGTTTCCAGTGTTGACCTATTACAAATAAATCTTCCAAGAATATTGACATGCAAGGCATTGAAAGGAAATATACTTTTATTTCACTTGGGTAAATATTTAGGGGTAAAATAGCTGGATCATATGGCAAGTATATGTTTGGCTTTTTAAAACACTGCCAAACTGTTTTCCAAAATAGTTGTACCATTTTACATTCCCATCAGCAGTGTATAACAGTTCAACATCCTCGTCAGCACTTGATATAGTCAGTATTTTTTATTTTAACCTCTTTAAAAGGTGTGTAGAGGTATCATATCATGGTTTAATTTATAGTTCCCTAATGGCTAATGATATTTAACATGCTTTCCTATTTATGCATATTTTTAATCTGAATATCTTAATAATACATATATTATTATATATATGATTGGCAAACATTTTCACCTAGTTCATGGCTTGCCTTTCATTCTCATTACAGTGTCTTTTGAAGGGGAAAAGATCAGTTTTTATGCAGTCAAATTTATCCATTCTTTCTTTTACAGATTATGCTTTTAGTGTCATATCTATGATATGGGGTATAAGATCAACACAGTTTTTCCTTATGTTTTCTTCTAGAAATTTTATAGCTTTAGGTTTTACATGATACACCTCTCCATTTATCTATTTCTTCTTTAAATTCCCTTAGCAATGTTTTGTAGTTGTCAATGTACAATCCTTGTACACTTTGTTAGATGGACTCCTGAATATTTCATCTTTTGATGCTATTTTAAATGGTATGTCAATTCCTGATTGTTTATATAGAAATACACTTTATTTTTGTATCTTGATCTTAGATCCTGAAACTTTGCACTTTTTAGTTCCAGTAGCATTTTTTGTGGGTTCCATTGTATTTTCTATATAGATTATTATGTTGTCTGGTAATAAGGACAATTATAACTTCTTCTTTTTCAATATGGTTTCATTTGAATTCTTTATTTTCTACCTGATTGCATAGATTACACAGAATGCCCAAATACAATGTTAAGTGGAAGTGATGATAGATGATATTCTTAACTGTTCCTCGTCTTACAGACAAAGCTTTCAGTCTTTTACCTGTAAATAAGGTGATAGCTGACAGCTGTAGCTGTCACCTTATTTTCATAGCTGCTCTTTATTTGATTGCAGAACTTCCTCTCTATCCTAGAATGCTGATCGTTTTGTTTACTTTAAATTTGGAATAGATGTTGGATTTTTAAAATAATTTTTCCATCTATTTAGATGATCATATGGGTTTCCTTTCTTTTTTGTTTCTTTGTTAATATGGTGAATTATATTGATTGCTTTACTAATGTTAAACCAAAATTGCACTACTGGGATAAAAGTCACTTGATCATAATATTTTATTATTTTATTTTAAAATTTACTTTGCTAAAATTTTGTTTAGAATTTTTGCATCAATGTTCATAAGGGATATTAGTATGTAGTTTTCTTTTCTTGGAATGTCTTTGTCTGATTTTGAAGTAAGTATATTGCTAGCCTCATAGACTGAATTGGGAAGTATTCTTTCCTCTTCAAATTTCTGGAAGAAAATTCTGAATTAGTATTATTTCTTACTTAAACATTTGCTATAATTCACCAGTGCAGCAATCTAGGCCTGGAGTTTTCTTTGTGGGAAGGTTTTAAGCTACAAATTCAACTTTATTTAATAGATACAGGACTCTTCAAGTTATCTATTTATTCTTGAATGAGCTTTGGTAGAATATATCTTTTGAAGAATGTGCTCTTTTCATCTAAATTGTTGAAATGATTGGCATATCCTTTTGTTATCTATAGAATCTAGAATGATATTACCTCTTTCATTATGGTATGAATAATTTGTCTTTCTGTCTTTTCTCTCTCTCCTTCCTTTCTTTCTCCCCCCTTCCCTCCTTCCTTCCTTCCTTGCTTGCTTCTTTCCTTTCCTCTCTCTCTCTCTTTCTCTCTCTCTCTTTCTCTTTCTTCCTGATTAGTCTGTCCAGAGGTTTATCAATTATATTGATCTTACAGAACCAGCTTTTGGTTCCATTGTTTTTCTGTCTGTTTTTTGTTTGTTTGTTTGCTTTCAATTTTATCAGTTTCCTCTTCCTCATCTGTATTGTCTCCTTTCTTCGACTCAATTTATGTTTAAGGCACAAATGTTTAAAAGCATTATGTCTTCTTAATGAATTGACCCCATTTATCATTACGAAATGATCTTTATCCATGGTAATATTCTTTGCTCTGAAATCTACTTTATAGACTAATGTAGATATGACAGCATCCTTTTGATTAGTTTTAATACAGTATATTATCTTTCCTTTCTGTTTGTGTCTTTATACTTAAAGTGAGTTTCTTGTAGGCAACTTATATTTGAGTCTTACCTACCACTCCAAATCTAATAATCTCTGTCTTTTAATTGTGATGTTTATGCCATTTACATTTAATGTGATAATTGATAATTGGCTTAAATCCATTATCTTGCCATTCGTTTTCTATTTTTCCTCTCTGTTTTTTTGTTTCCTTCTTCCTCTTTTTCTGTCTTCTCTTGCATTAACCGAGTGTTTTTTACATTTCCTTTTTTAATCTTTCTTGTGACAAACATTCTTTTCAAGTATACACAGAATATTTGCCAAAATAGACCATATTCTGGACCATAAAGCAAGTTTCAGTAAATTTAAAAGGAGTCAAGTCATACAAAATATGTTAGTAGTGTTTGATTTCTAATTATATTGGTACTATAATTATATATTATAGTACCATCTTATAGCATCAAAATCAGATCCTTATGGTCCATTCAATGAAGTTGACATCTATATGTGTGGCAGATGCTTAGGGCCCCTTTGGTCTTGACACAGAAATGAGAAGCTAACAGAAGGTGGAGGGGATTAGGAAGGGTTACTGAAGGGAGACATTAGAGGATATGGGTTTCTTTGATCTTGGATTTCTTTGATCCTCTGAAACACTGCTTCTGCAATGATTTTCTGCCAGTTAAGTATCAGGTGATTCAGATAGCTTCCAGGGAAGAATATAAAGGAGATTAGAATTATATGGAAAAGCCAAAGGAAACATTATTCAAGTCTATAAAATCCCCATGGATATGAAAAGGGTTACTGGGATTGCCCCACAGACCCCTGAAAACTATAGCTATTTCTGCATTCTGCCTGTCTTTTCAACGTAAATACTGCAGGATAAAGGATTAGAACAAATGAGATGAGGTTTAGTTTTACATTTCACTCAGTTCAAATTTTAAGCTTTTTTGAATAAATGTATGGATGAAAAGTTGTCTGGTCAGGTAGATATGATAGCACAGATCCAAAGTATAGAATTGTCTATGGAATGACTGGTGAAATTAGGGGTGATTGATAACTGATTCAGAACAGGATTTCTATTGGTGTGACCTAATGAGACAGGTGTGATGTAAAAATAGACAATGCAGTTCTGGGTATGTTTTTGTAACTCATCACGAACCTTTGTGGCCAGTCCACCTCTAGGGAAGGCAAATGTAAACTATGAAAATTTTTGATTTCAGTGATTAGATTTAGATTGGTCATTTAGCAGAAGTTAGGAAATACAAATATTTCTTCTGGGAAGTTGATAATAGCATGCACCTTGGCTTAAAACAGGCAACATTACCCACTAACACAATCATTAAGCACAAAGGCCTGCCTACTCCTTTTGCTGGTGCTTTCAGCTCTCCAACCCAGCTCTTAGGAGGTAGGAAATATGACAACAGGAATGCATCCACATTTTACGCAGCTGGCAGCACAAGGACATTTCATACACATGCGACCAGTTTCCATTCAGTGGAGATCTAATCTCAGTATCTTTGGATTCTTTTCCATAGTTCATTACGTTCTAATCAGTTATGGCTCTTATGAAAAAGAACTCCTCTGAGACTCTCAGAGTAGAACAAATCCATAAATCAAACACAATGGAATTTTATTATTGTTTTCTTTTTGTTTTTCTCTCCTGCCTGCACATCTCCACTGGCTTGGAAAAGAGATGAGCTATAAAACATCTAGGCTAGTGCAAACCACCTGCTTGGGAATATTTTCAGCCAATATTATGGAGAAACATTGGGACCAGAGAACTATGCCCCATCCAATGCAATCTGTTATCTCATTTATTCTTAGAGAGAACTTCTCATAGATATTTTATCAACAACACCTTCGGCTACCCTGTAAATTCAGGCATCAGAGGCCAATTACATAAAGTAGATGTAAAAGATATGGAACACAGAATTTCCGAATCTGATACAACCTGTCTCCCCTCATTAACATCCCTATTTCTAGATAAAACTTATTGGCCTACAAAAACAAAAAAAGTGTTTCTAAGTAAATTAATTGTATAAACACAAGTCCCTGGAGAATGATTAAACTATTTAGGAGACAAACAACTCTTCAAGCTTTGCAGAAGTACTGCTTCTTTAAAAAAAGAGTCATGCTTATCACAGATGTCTCATCTCTTCATTAAAGCAGATCCCCTAAGGATCTTTGCTAGCAATGTTTTGTTGACCCAATTCCAATGACTCTATGCATTTGAAAAAAAATTACATTTATTTTGAAATATCCGGTAATCCATAATCCCAGAATAATGATTTTATTGAGTTGGTTTGACATTACGGCTTCAACTTTTACTGACAGGATGGAAGAAATAGCTTTATTATTATAAAATCCAAGATATTCTTCAGAACACCTTCCACTTACTTCTCAGTGTCATAGAGATGATAAATTTACTTTAGAATTAATTGATGGCAAACATTTAGTTCTCCTGAAGGATTTATATCAAACTTCCTTGTGGACAGTGAAAGGTATATAAGGAGCATGTTTTCTTTTTTGCTCTGGTCACAAGTGATTTGAGAGCCAATTTCACAGCTAAACTATATGTTTAAACAGTCTCTCCAGGAGATTCCTGGGCATGGGAAAGTTTGAAAAAGCACTGCTCTGCATTATTTTATGACAACATCTTTACTAGGGTATTTTCTTCACTCTTCTTAGGGGACAAAATTTGGCGATTCAAATCTGATGCTGTCACGCCACTATCTTTTAAAGCTACTTGTTATGGACTGAATGCGTCCCCTCATAATTCATATGTTGAAGTCCTAACACTCTGTCCTTGGAGATTGGATCTCTAAGGAATTAATTAAGGTTAGATGAGGTCATAAGGGTGGAACCCTGATCCTATAGGATTAGTGTCACTTTAAGAAGAGACACTAGAGAACTCCCACCCCAACACCCCATCTCCTCCCTCTCTTTCTCTATTTCTTTCCCTTCCTGCACACAAAGAAGAGGTCACGTGACCACACAGTGAGATGGGTGGCTGCCTACAAGCTAAGAGACCTCAGGATGAAACTTACCTTGCTGGCACTCTGGTACCTTGATCTTGGACATTTCAGCCTCCAGAACTGTAAAAAATAAATTTCTGTTGTGTAAGCCACTCAGTCTGTGGTATTTTGTTATGGCAGTCCAAGCAAACTAATGCACTACAGTACTTTAAATACATTTCATGCTGGACAGTAACAAGTTAAGAGTTAGAATATGAGGATTTTATTTTTAGTTCAATTATTGTCTTATCATTTAGCCTTAAATTCACTTTTCCACTTCATTCACCTCAGTGATTTGCAAGGTATCTGAATTAGACAATAACTTTAATGAGCTTTATTTCTTTTGTGTGTATAGATTCTTCAGGGTTGGGAGAGAGCTTAATAATCATCCAGGAAAAACATTTCATTTTATAAATGAGAAAACTCAAGTCTAGAGAGCTAATTGATCATAGGAACGAGAGCAAAGCCCATATCCCTGGACACTCAATCCTGTTGATTGTTTCCTGATGCCAACATATGGCACCAGCTCCACGTTCTTGATTGCCTCCAAGCTAGCTGGTTAGAAGACAGCTATATTCAATCCCATTCCGTTATTCAGTGTGACTTGTCTTATGTGGAACCCTAGCCACAATGTAATTACACTGTGATTTACATTTTAAAAAGGAAGTCCAACAGACCTAAGTTCACATTTGGCATTGTCCCATAATAACCGTGTGACCAGGGCAGGTGCCCAGCTTTTATGAAGTTCAGATTCTTGTCTGTAATAGAGAGGAAGCAATACCTGTGTCATGAGTTGCTTGTGGGAATTTAGTGGATCATTCTCATGAAACACCCAGCATAGTGTCTGGGGTGTTCAATAGATGTTGGTTCTCTGGACCACGTATCTTCTTTTCCTATACAAGCAACTATTAGCAAAGGGTGAACTTTTACTTGAGTTCCTGTCTGGTCACTTTCTTTCCTATCAGTATGGTTTTAAAGAGCATTACCTGACTGGCCTTTGAAGAAGTAAAAGAAGGACAGAGAATCTGCGATAGACCTGCTAGTGACTGCAGCAGTCGAGATTGAGAATCAGGGGATAATTGCCAGGAGCAGGAAGGAGGGGAATTAAAACTCAGATTGGAAAGTCCCTGTATGAGATGAACTCATAAGCAATCTGAAGGTCAGTCACTTACATGGAAAAAGAACGGGAGCAGGAAAATGAATTTCTCTTAAGTGATGGGGCTCTGGATGTGATTTATGAGGGAGCTCAAACTGAGGATTATTTGATAAGCTGACTGCATGTTGCCTTGGACCTTTGATGAGGCAGTTGCATAAAGGCATGTGATTTGAACATGCCATGAGACAGAAGTTAAATGTAAAGCACAAGAGTAGCTGCTGCTTTTTTATTAATTTACAAAAGTTCAAGTCATGTGCAAGTTCTCAGATTTGGTTCGAAGCAAATAAATCTATTATCTTGAGGTGAGTTGCAATTCCCCAGGAGAGAATGTAACTCCTGAATTAATATTTTTTCATATGCTAGAAAGATATTTTTTCATTTAAATTTTGATCAAAATACTAGATGCCTATGTTTTTAAAAAATCAAATAGTTCAAAAGTTATTTAACAAAAAAGGAACAGGCTTCACCTTCCGATCCCCAGTTCCTAACCATAGAGGCTACAACTTTTTCAGTCCTCCTTTTATTGTTTCTCTTCCAGATAATATGTTTATAATAATAGGTCATAACTTATCAGTTGTAAAGCATATATGCTGACTTGCTAATATAAAAGAGGAAAATCTTGGTCACTTTATCTTCCCTCTTCCTTCCAGGGTCACTGTACATAGAATACATGACTCCACATAGAATACAGGAGGAACTCCATAAGTCCTAATTTTTGATAATTATAGTTTGTGTTTTTATCTTGGTTCTGCTTATAATTTTAAATGATATATTTAAACCTCTGTTTCTTCTTGCATCAACATTAGCAGATGCCTGAATTTATACCATCAAAGTTGGGCCCTTTAGCAATCACATCCTTTTCTTTATTTCCTCTCCATCTCTCCCTCCATTCTCCAATTTCTATAACCTAAAACATCACTTTTATATGGTGAAGATCAAGAACTCAATCATGGTGTTCGCTAACCAAAGTGAGGGCTTCTTTACTTTTTTCTATAGGTTAATTCTAAAACTTGGAATTTTGTAAACTAATATATTATGTGTGTACACACACACATAATATATTATATATATTATTATATTATTATATATTATATATATATACACATATGTCCTATCCTATCACGACTATGTACCATTTTCAGCCTGCAGAGCCCTATAATATACTGAGGTTATGTTTCCTTCTCGGGAATAATGCCACTAAAGAGAGAAGATTCCTTGAATGTAGATTAAATAGATTTCTCTCTCTCTTTCTTGATGACTCTATTAATGGCTCAGAAACAGTCGCATTTTATTTTGCCTCATATTTGGATCCTGAGTTTCTTCCCCCCACTTGGAGCTCCTTCCTTCCTTGTTTCTTTCCTTCCTTCCTTCCTTTTTTCCTTCCTTTCTTTTTCCTGGTGATAAAACAATAATATGTCTTTACCGTACCCTCGGGCTTGTCCAGTCCATCAGCAATTCCATCTATTAGAGCATCCAGTTCCTTTACTGGAAACTTGCTTCCCTGTCCCTTCAAACTCCCTTTCCAATCTCATTCCAGCTGCCTCCTGGCTTCCATCTTGGAACTTCTATTTTTTCTACCCTACAAAGAAAAGCATGGAGGGAAGAGTTAAATGGCATATCTGTTCCAAGGCCAAGTAAATGCTCAACTAAGTTCTTTGCTCTGTTCCTCCTCTCACTGCCTACGTTTATTCTTCCAGACCTCTAGTATAGAGTCTGTCCTGGGTTATTCTCAGAAGGCCAGCTTCTCCACCACTGTATCCCTTCCTTAGCATATTGTGAGCTGAGGCTTTCTCGGTTTTATCCATCAACGTACCTTTTATCTGACTTTCATCTTCTCATAATGTATTGAGACCTCTCAGCCTCTAATGATAGCATTCCACTCGCATGCCCCTTGCCTCGGTTTCATGGGTATTCTTTATATTTTATTTGGATTTCTCTGGTGTCTCTCGGGCAGAGTTGGTGGTGGTCAGTTTGTCTCCCTGATGGGGAGAAAACAGAAGCTAGTGACAGGTGTTGAGTAGAGATGAATGAGCTTGTCAGGTGAGGAGCTGGTCAGGTCCTGCTTATTTTATTGATTCCAGACTCCTTTTACTGTTTCTGTCTTGTTCCCAGCCTTCCTCTGGCCACTTTTCTAGTCACTTGTTCGTGAAGCACACAGAACATGAAGTGAGCGAACGTTGGGGGAATTCCTCTTGCCACGATTGCTATTATTATTTTTTTAATTTTATTGGGGTATAATCGTTTTACAATGTTGTGTTAGTTTCTACTGTACAGTGAAATGGAGTTCCCTGTGCTATACAGCAGGTTCTTATTAGTTATCTATTTTATACATATTGGTGTATATATGTCCACGATTGTTGTTACTTTGTTCTATCATCAAAGTTAACATTCCACTGACAACGGGAAACTGGTGATTAACAAAAATCATGCCTGTCTCCTGAAAGTACAGTTAAACATTTGTATTATTTAAAAGTCACTTGGAGACACTTGAAAAAGTGGGCAAGTTTGTTGCTTTGCATGGCAATGAGTAGAGCATGGGTTTTTAAATAGTTGTTCAACAAGAAATATAAATGTGTATGAAGATTGTCCTTTTTTGTTGGGTGGGGAGGGGAGGGGTGGGCGAGTTGCCAGGGCTGCTTTTGGTGCAGAATTCTGAGAATCAAAGTGGAGATTCACCTGTGGTGGAGACACCAAGGGAACCAGAAGGTATACATGGTGGGAAATACAGTCATCTTGGGTGCCAGTTTGTGTGGGTTCCTTACACGGGCATGTTATGAAAATAAAAGGGGTCAGTGTAGAGTAGTAAGTCCCAGGGTCCTTGAGTCACTGACTATTTTCTTCCTTGGTGCCTCCCTGCCTCTACTGTGCCTAGGACTCCAAGGAGGGGGCCTCTTACAGTGAACAGAGTTCAGGCTTTGGACTCTAGACCTTCACTGTCTTCATTAGCTGTTTCATCTTGGGCAACTTTCATAAGTTCTCTGTTCTGTGATCCCTCATCTGTGAAACAGGAAGTGAGGATAAAATGATGAGGGATGAGGGAAGGTGATCACCATTAAAAATGGCCACTAACACTCAATGAGTGTTTTAGGGTGGGAAATAGAAAAATAGAAGAAAAAGCATGGTCTAGATCCAAAAATCACTCAGAAAAAGACTCTACACCTCATCTTTTAAGTTTCCTAGAATGATGGGTGATACCTCGGACTGGGTTGGCTCTGGACACTGGATCTGAACTTGCTCTCTAGAGACCTCTTCTAGAGCTATTAGCTTGGGGAGGTATTGATTAGTTGTTCCTTCAGAACAGCAGGGTTATATCTTTTTGACCTTTCAGGGTCTCTCTCCCTCACATGGCTGGGGGTAGTGTGAGGTGAGTGAGATGTGCAGAGGGTAAGGAGTGGCTTACGTCTCAAGGTGACACCTAGTCCAGGACCAATATCACCTCGCTAGGACGCCCAAATCCCCCCTGTCCTCAGCACACACAGGTCTGTGTTCTTGTCATTTGTACGAGCTTCCGCTCGTAACAAAAGGAAGGACCGTTTCACAAATAGGTCCTAGTGTCCAACAAAGACAGAGCTCTTTCTATTTATTTGAAGCTTTTAAACAACTTAAAAACAAATTTCTGGGACTTCCCTAGAGGTCCAGTTGTTAAGACTCCACGCTTCCAATGCCAGGGGCACAGGTAGAATCCCTGGTCAGGGAACTAAGATCCCACATGCCGCGCGGCGTGGCCAAAAACAAAAACAAAACACCAAATTTCAGGTTCGACATTGACTCGTGCTGTGATGACTTTGGGCAAGTTGCTTAACTCTTCTGTGCCTTGGTTGGGGATAAAATGGGGATAACAGGACTGTGGTGAGGCTTGCATGAGTGAATGGCTATGACGTGTTTAGCATCGTGCCTGGCACTCAAAAAGCGCTCAGAGTGGCAGCTGCCTAATAAAGGCGACTAACAAGTCAACCTCCTTCTAGAGAATTAGGTTTCCAACCCTGACCCTTAAGATTGCTGGGTGATTCCCTATAATATTATAGAAAATTCCACTTCAAAGCAGGAAGGAGCTGACTTTTATTGTCCACGTGCTGTGTGACTGGGGATATCTAGAGGCTTTGCCTGTGCCCACTTCTTTCCTCCCATAAGAGGTAAGACTGATTTTTCTAAGGAGGAGCCCAGATTTTGATAAGTTAATCAAACCCTCCAGACCTCATTTTACAGAACAGGAGGCACAAAAAGGCAAAGGAGCCACCCTATGTACGAGTGCCTGCCCACGCATGTGGTCTTGCTGGTCACACCAATTTCCTGAGTCACATTTTGGAAAATGGATCTATTGAAAGAGTTTGGGTAGGGGGGATATGCCACTTGGAGGAATGCGGGAGAATAATTCCCAGCTTCACCATTAAATGACATCCCTTTTTGCCAACTCCTGCCGTCCAGGACAGATGGCCTGCCTTTCCTATAGGACCCAGGCAAGGTCTCCAGCCCAAGCAAAAATTTAGACACTTGTAGGCACAACTCTGTGTGTGTGTGTGTGTTTGGTGTGGGGGGGCGGGGTGGAGAGAGAGAGAGAGAGGGAGAGAGAGGGAGAGAGAGGTAAGTCATTAAAGAAGTGGTTCAGCTAAATAAAGGATCTCATTTTGTGTGCTATTTTTATTCCTCAAATGTCTGCCTTCCTCTCCCGCCTTGAGGTTCCTACTGAAATCTGACAATCGGAGTTGAACTTCTCTGTCAGCTTCCATTAGGCAAATGAAGCAGGAAAAAAGAGAGCGGGAGTCTGGCCTTGGCAGGGAGCTGATTCAGCAGTGATAATCTGCTGGAGCTGGTGGGGGCCAGCTACCAAAGGGTTTAATTAGTCAGCAAGGTGCTGTCTCCGCCCCTGGCCTCTCCTTCCTCTTCCCTCCACCCTCCAGCCTCTGAGATGAATCTCTTTCCCTGCCTTCTCTGCCTCTAATTTCTGGGAATGTAGCTGGAGCAGCACATAGCCGGGGGTGTCCTTCAAGGACGTTTCCTCCAGGGGGATGGATACGCTTGTATTGGCTGTCTCCCTCCCTCCATCACTTGGCTCACCTACTGTGAGCAAGAGTTGACCCCTCCTGGAAAAACTAGGCTGCAGTGGGGCTAAAGCCACAGCAATTTCTTTCCCAGGGGACTAAAAAGCACCCCATCTCCCTCTCTGATCCTGCCTTCATCTTGCCTCCTATATTGGTCATGCAATCATTCATTCAAAAACAAAATTACTGTGTCCATACTGGGTGAAGCATTCTGGCTGAGATGGGGGTAGGATTCAGAGATGAGGTCTCTTCCCTCAAGGAGCGTAGGATCTAGAAGGGGATGCTGAATGGAAAGAGGGGAGAGGAACAGGAGGCAGGTGGTCGTGGTCTAGAAAAGTTAATTGGGGCCAATGGACCACAGCCAGCCAAAGGACAAGATGGAAAATAATATGTGAAATAAGGTTAAGAGACCTGGGAGCTCTGGGAGTTTGGAGGAGAATGACCCACTTCTAGAAAAGAACACTTCAGGAAGTGTCCTTGGAACTGGGTTTTCAAGGTTGAGTGAGATTTCACTCAACCAAGGGATGTTCAATTCACTCAAGGGATGTTCAATCCCTTGAACATCAGGTAGAGAGGGGCAGCTGCTGATCTCCCATGGGAAGCTGGTAACATCTCAGAGCATCTCACACTCCATCTTGGAGGTCACTAACGTTCTTCAGCTATAACCACTCCCCTGAGCTCTGCCCCACCTCCTAGCCTCAGCCACTCCTGCCTCTTCAACTGCTCCAGCGTCACAGCTGGACACAGCCATGGTGCCCCTTCTCCTGTCCCCATCCTTGCCAACGTCAGGTCACCGAGTTGATGTCACTTCTGCAGGCTTCTTGCAGCTCCTCCATGCCAGTTATCCACACTGAGGCTGGGAATGGTCCTCCCCACAGCTGTGATGCTGTGATGCACATCTCCTTTTCATTCTCTTCATTCGGTGGCTCAGTTTCTTACAGCACCGTGAGTTTCCTAGACTCTTACAGTCACTCTCTTTAGGATTTTGGATCAATTCTCCTAAGATGAGGTTCAAAGATGATAAGAGCTACACCAGCCTGAAACACGCTTCTGCCTCGCTACCAAAAAACCGTCATCTCGGGTCTGCGTCCCACGCCCAGCATCTTTATGATGTGGTCTGGGGGCGGAGGCTCGGGAAGGTGCTCTGCTTTCCAATTGCGTTTGAGTAATCTCAGTCTCGAGTGGTCATAGTCCCAAGGACGCTTATCAGTCTCTACCCACCAAGCCTATAAAATCTTCAGGCAAACTGTGCCATTGGTGGGTGGTTGCTTTGTCAGGTACTACCAGTTCTTGTGATATGCCCTGCTCAGGGCTACTATCTCTCTATTTAATTGAATCAAACTAAGCTGGGGGGGTGACTAGGATTCATTGGAGACCTAGCCACAGAGGCTGGGTTCTCTCACTTCTCATATGCCTTCTGGAAATGCACCCAAACGTGCGCGTGCGCACACACACACGCACACACACACACACACACACACACACAAGGCTGCTGCTTCTTCCTCACGGCAACTTTCAGCTTTTCAAAGGCAACAATCATTTGTTTCCAGTTCCATCTCATCAATTCCAGGCTACACATTCCAATTTCTGCTGCGTGAAATCATGCATCGATGCACACAGGTGGAAAGGTGAGGCCCCCCCGCACCTCTTGTCCCTTCCAAATCCCTTCCCCACACCATGCTACTGCTTATTCTCTGGGGTGTTCAATCCCTTTCTCCAAACAACTGTGGATATTAACCTAGCTCTGCAGGTCTTATGATATATTTTTAAGCATAAACGAGATAAGCTGTGATAAGGAGTTCAAAAAGCAGAAAGCACTAACAAATATGAAAGATCAATGTTATCATTGAAAACTTGGCAGTCTTCAGGGTAGAGATGGCTATTCCAAGACAATGCTGTCTCAAGGTACCTGGATGGTGGCTCCTAGAGGATTCTGACCTTGAATTAATGTCACTAACAATGCAGAGGAAAGAGCAGAGTCTTGATGCAACCCCAAGTACGCGACCAGCAAGCTGCTAGCCTCAATGCCCCTGTCTGTAAACTGGGAACAAGTGGCACATCTTGCAGTGTGTTCATGAGGGACTGCAAGAAAAAAATAGGTGAACCTGCCTGGTCAGAGCCGTTGAGCAGCTGCCAGCCTTCATTGGAGAATGGGTTCCATTCGTAGCAACCCAACGATGAAAGGAGGGAAAGAATGAGACTCCAAATAAAGCCCTGCCTGTATTCTGAGAATAATCACTGAACTTGGGGCACTCATTAGACAAGCCAGGGTCTGTTTGGTCTTTCAGCTCAAATAAAATCTGAGACACAGGGCTATCATTATCATGTGTAGCTCATCAGAAGTAAATTCAGGGTTTGCAGGTAAATAGAATAAATCTCAATGAGGGTCCCTTGGAGGAGGGTGCCCCAGCAGCAGACAGTATACACGAGGTGGTGGAAGTGGGTCGCTCGTCTGAGAGGACGGCCTCAGAAGCCTGTGCCTGGGCAGAGTGGGACATTTCCATTTTCTTTCTCTGCATGAATCCGGATTTTGGCTGCCCTGGGCAAGCATGCAGAGGGAGACAGAGGAGAGGGATGGGCCTCAGCACAGCAGTGTGCTAGCAAGAGCCGGGGACATTTTTACCCTGCCATCCCCTCATCCGCTCTGGCTACACAAAATGAGTGTGAATTATGGGGGCCCGCTGAGCCTTTGATTTCCCTAGGCTGCCATCCCAGCAGCCACTTTCCTGGAAATTAAGTGCGTGTTTCATCTGCTTGCAGAGGGAATAAGAGTTACGTGTTTGCCTGTCACTCTGCCACCAGCGGTCCATCACAGCCCCTCCTCCCTCCCCAGTTCTAAAGTAGCCCTTTCAAAGGACACACGCGTCCCTCCTCTGGAGGCTGGCTGGGATCTGGAAGTCTTCCAATTAGAGATGCTGCTTCTTTCAAAGGACGGGACTTAGGTGGAAGAAAGCAGTTAGGGGGAAGGTTTTTTGTCCGTTTCATTTATGTGAGTTATTGTTTCCTTTTTCTCTCTTCTCTCCTTCCTCTTTTCCCCTCTTTTTTCTTCTCTCCTTCCCTCCCTTTCTTTCTTTTCTGATGGGAAGTTTAAAAAAAGACTACTTTTTTTTTTCTGCCAACAAAGTGAGCTTTCTAAAGTGGCTCTTCTGGAACTTAAGCATTCAGGTAAATCACCCGGGGGTCTTGATGACATGCAGATTATGATTCGGTATGTCTGGGGTCTGACCTCAGATTCTATAGTTCTTACGAGCACTTAGGTGATTCTGATGCCGCGTGAATCACAGGGTCCGTGAACCACACTTGGGGTGGCGAGAGTCTAATCACCCCTGTGTCATGTTATTTCCCCAATCGGAAACCCAAGGTAACTCCCTGTTGCCTGTAGAATGAAGTCTAGACTCTAGATATCATGAAAGGCCTTTCAGCTTCTGGTCATTCACTCATTCATTTATTCAGTTAGTCAGCAACATTTATTAAGTGCCTCCTAAAGGCTGAAGCCCAATATTCCTTTCCAGCCCCATCTCCTACCACTCCCAACCACGGCTTCCGCGTCCTGCCCATCTTCACCTCCCAAACATCACGACTTCCCACTTCTGTGTCTTTACCTCAAGCTCTGCTTTCAAGCCCTTTCCCCTCTGGTCTATTTTTCAAATTGCTCCTGACCCTTCAAGATGCCCTTTGAATGTTGGCTCCGCTGAGAAGTCTTCCCTGAAATCCTCTAAACACTTCTTTGAGTATCTCAAGGAATCGTGTACAAAATCCCGGCACAGCACTTGTCACCTTGTAAGACAATGCTGGGGTTTTGTGTCTGTAACCTCCATTAAACGGGGATTTTCTTAGGAGCAGGGCTAGCATTTTTCTTTCCTTCTGTCTGCCCCTGGCACCAGCCAGAAACAGTCAGATGCTCAGTAAAGTTTGATAAATGAACGAATGAATATTAGGAAAGAAGAAGTACCAACTCCCTTCTTGTCCTCTGGTGGAAACACACATACCTAATATGAAGAAGGCTTAGAAGAAACAACAGAAATGTATAAATTGTTCTCAACGTTTTATAAAATAAACTTGTATTTTTGAAAAGTTCTAGATTTACAGAAAAGTCATAAAGATAGTAGTACAGAGAGTTCTCATATATTTCACACCCAGTTTCTCCTATAATTGATATCTTACATTAGTAAGGTATATTTGTCACAATTAATGAACCAATATTGCTACATTATGATTAATGACATTCCACACTTTACTCCGATTTCCTTTGTTTTTACCTAATGCCCTTTTTCTGTTCCAGGATCCCATTGTAATAATCAACCTTGATAGTCTGTAATTGATGATTTGACATCTTGAAATCACGGGCCAAAACTGTTGACGTCCCTACCACCCCTGTGGTTTTACAGCACACAGAAATCATATTACTAACCTTCCAACACAAACTCCAACATCTGTGTTTGCTTCCTGCTCGGTAGGGGACATCCCCACCAGACAACTCCCCACCACTTCTTTATTTAGTAGTAAGGACTCTGGTCTACACGTTCCTCTCATTCCCTCTGCTTCCTGAATGACCCTGGTGCTTCCTCGTGTGGTCCTGTATGACGGGCGTGCCCCCTCCTCTTGGGAATTGTAAGGCATAAACTCTTCTTCCAAAGTAGCTGTCTCCATGTCTGTCATCTTACCACACCTGATTAAAACAAATCCCAGGTACATTTCAAAACAATTGGTGCGGCGAGCCAGGTGGCTCAGTGACCGATAGTGATGACATGCCTCTAAACTGCTCTTGGCTTACAAGCTGAATTTGTAGAATGACTGGCACCAGCTATAAGGGCACCGTGGGCTATTGACATTTTGCATTTTAGCCACCACTGCCTTTTGCTGTGTCTGCTGAATTCTACTTTGGTTTGCCCCATTGAATTTTTGTAGGACCTGAAGGGAGAAATCCCAAGACTCCTGCATAGCTTAGGGTAGCTGTAGGCTGGGCAACTTTCCCAGCTGGCACTCGTAAGATGCTTAAGATGTGTGTAGTGTCTGGGCAAAGGTGGCCGGGGTCACTTAGGGTAATTGGGTGGCTGATAAGACAAAGGCACCTCTCAAGGGAGTGGGAAAGGCTTTCTCAAGGTGTTGGGGGTGGATGTGATCCAAAGACCAAGCAACACAGGAAGGCCAGGCCTACCCACAGGATTGCTGTAGACTGGGCATTGTGTCCACTCTTTTTCAAATTACTTAGGTGAAACCTCCCCCCCCCAACTTTATCAAGGGAGTTTCACACATTTGTAATTTAGGTCACTTTTTTCATCACATTCTACATTCTATCCTAGGATCCCCTGACCTCCTAAATGATTCTTTTTACTTGCGTACATTATGGTTCACTCTGTGTTGTAAAGTTCTATGAGTTTTAACATATATATAGTGAGTGTCATGCATGAATAATTATAGTTTCATACAGATAAAAAATTCCATGTGTTTCATCTGTTCAGCCCTCCTTCCTTCCCCTATGCCCCTAGCAACCACTGATCTGTTTACAAGCCATAGTTCTTCCATTTCTAGAATGTCATATAAAGGGACTCATACAGTATGTAGCCTTTTCCGACTGGCTTCTTTTACCTAACAATGTGCATTTAAGATGCGTTCCTGTCTTTTTGTGGCTTGCTAGCTCATTCCTTTTTATCGCTGAATAATATTTTATTGTATTGATGGACCACTGTTCGTTTATCCACTCACCTATTGAAGGACATCTTAATTGCCTCCAGTTTTCAGTGATTAGGAATAAAGCTGCTATGAACATTTGCATGCAGGTTTTTATGTGGACATATGTGTGCAGATTAGTTGTGTAACAAATTTAATTTTTACCAATAAACATTTAGTGAGGGGTAAATATTTAAACACTTTGCTCAAAGCTGCTTGAATGGCCTATGATTCTGGGTATGTAAAGAGAATTCCAAATCACTCTTTCACTGTGTTACCCCAAGAGTAGAATAATAGATCTAATAGTTGTCCAAGGAAGGAGAAATAAGTTATATAAATTATGTGAGAGGATTTGGTCTTGAATGTCCAGGGGGACACAATAGTTTAATTCATTAGTTACCTGGTTATTTTGAAATTAGCTATTTAGGAAGCAGATTTGGGGGGGTGGTGTTGAAATCTAGTAAGTGATTCTTAAAATCAGTTGTTCCTATAAACACAAACTGGTTTGGAAATTGGCAGCTGACATCATTTATTGTCAAGTAATATGGCTCTTCTCTACTGAACTAATTTCCCCTGCAACCAGTCTGTCTCCTCCATGTCTTATGAATGCATTCCTTTCTTCCAACCATTTATCAACCTGTTATACCCACTCCAGGCCCTTCTCCTCTCCCCTTACTAATCCGACGCTGACTAAATCCTTCAGGATTTGGTTCCATCCCACCTTCTGTCATTAAATCATCTTAAATTGTTTTATTCTCAATGTCGCCTTCTTTTTAATTACATACCACACAGGTTGGCCCTTCTGTTAAATAATTGATGAATTAATTAAACATGTATTCAGTATCCACTATATTCCAGACTTTTTGCTTAGTCTTAGGTGACAGAGAATGTTTTCATAAATGGCCTGTACTCACTTTTACTTTTCACTTCTGTATCTTGCATTTTAGTTTTCTTTTGCAATGAAATGAAGTGATTTCCATGGGTAGGAATATCTTTTTCTCCTGCATCTTCAAAAATACCCATAATGGAGATGTGTGCATTATAATAATGGCTAACATTTATTGAGTGTTTATTAAATGTTGGCACTGTTAAAAGCTTTACATATATCCATACATGTCTTCATAGCCTCTCAACTTGCTTACCATATAATTGTCTCCATTTTACAGGCTAAGAGCCTGGGTCAGAGAACGTTAAGTAGTTTGTACCAACTTATACAGCGATTAAGTGGCATAACCAGGATTTGAGCTCAAGCAGCCTGACACAGAGCACTTGGTCGCTCCCATTTCCATTCCCCAGCTGCACATACACAACTATCTTAATCACTATGCCCTACAGTCTCTGGCCAAAAAAGTGCTCAACACTGGATGATTTTTCAGTTTGTAATTCTTCATGGAATCAGTCATGTGCAAACCCCACTGTGACTTGTACACATAAACCCATAAAAAAATAACATACTCAAGAAAATGAGAAAAGAAGCCACGGACTGGGAGAAAATATTTGCAAAAGCCACATCTGCTAAAGGACTGGTACCCAAAATATACAAAGAACCCTTAAAATTCAACAATAAGGAAACAACCTGATTAAAAAAATGGGCCCCAAACCTTATTAGACACCTCACCAAAGAAGATATACAGATGGCAAATACAGACACACCTCATTTTATTGTACTTCACTTTATTGTGCTTTACAGATATTGTATGTCTTAGAAATTGAAGGTTTGTGGCAACTTTGTGTCAAGCATGCCTATCATTTTCCTAACAGCATTTGCTCTCTTTGTGTCTCATTTTGGTAATTCACACAATATTTCAAATTTTTTCATTATTATTACATTTGTATGGTGATCTGTGATCAGTCATCTTTGATGCTACTATTGTAATCGTTTTGGGGTGCCATGAACTGCATGCAAATAAGATGGCTAACTTAATGGATAAATGTTGTGTGTGTTCTGACTGCTCTACCCACTGGCTGTTTATCCATCTCTCTCCCTCTTTTCAGGCCTATCTATTCTCTGAGATGCAACAGTATTGAAATTAGGCTAATTAATAACCCTACAATGGCCTCTAAAGTGTACAGGTGAAATAATCACATGTCTCTCACTTTAAATCTAAAGCTAGAAATGCTTAAGTTTAGTGAGGAAGGCATGTCGCAAACCAATATAGGCTGAAAGCTGGACCTCTTATACCAAATAGTTAGCCAAGTCGTGAGTGCAAAGGAAAAGTTCTTGGTGTAAATTTAAAGTGCTACTCCTGTGAATACACAAATGACAAGAAAGCAAAACAGCCTTACTGCTGATATGGAGAAAGTTTTAGTGGTCCAGATAGAAGATCAAACCAGCCACAACATTCCCTTAAGCCAAAGCTTAATCCAGAGCAAGGCCCTAATTCTCTTTAATTCCAAGAGGGCTAAGAGAGGTGAAGAAACTGAAAAGTTTAAAGCTAGCAGAGTTTGGTTCATGAGGTTTAAGGAAAGAAGCCGTCTCCATAACATAAAAGTGCAAGGTGAAGTAGCAAGTGCAGATGTAGAAGCTGCAGCCAGTTACCCAGATGTTCTAGCAACTATAATTAATGACGGTGGCTACACTAAACAACAGATTTTTCCATGTAGACAAAGCAGCCTTCTATTGGAAGAAGAAGCCATCTAGGGTTTTCATAGCTAGAGAGGAGAAGTCAATAGCTGACTTCAAAGCTTCAAAGGACAGGCTGACTCTCTTGTTAGGGGCTAATTCAGCTGGTGACTGGAAGTTGAAGCCATTGCTCATGTACCATTCTGAAAATCCTAGGGCCCTTAAGAATGATGCCAAGTCTACTCTGCCTGTGCTCTGTAAATGGAACAGCAAAGCCTGGGTGACAGCACATCTGTTTATAGCATGGTTTCCTTAATATTTTAAGCCCACTGTTGAGACCTACAGCTCAGAAAAAGAAGATTCCTTTTAAAACATTACTGCTCATTGACAATGCACCTGGTCACCCAAGAACTCTTATGGAGATGGAGAAGGACATTAATGTTTTCATGCCAGCTAGCACAGTATCCATTCTACAGCCCATAGATCAAGGAGTAATTTTGACTTTCAAGTCTTATTATTTATGAAATACATTTTGTAAGGCTGTAGCTGACATAGAGAGTGATTCCTTTGATGGATCTGGGCAGAGCAAATTGAAAATCTTCTGGAAAGGATTCACTATTCTAGATGCTATTAAGAACATTTTTGGTTTATGGGAAGAGGTCAGACTGTCAACATTAACAGGAGTCTGAAAGAAGTTGATTCCAACCCTCATGGATGACTTGAGGGCTTCGAGATTTCAGTGGCAGAAGTAACTGCAGATGTGGTGGAAATAGCAAGAGAACTAGAATTAGAAGTGGAGCCTGAAGATGTGACTGAATTGCTGCCATCTCATGATAAAACTTTCATGGATAAGGAGCTGCCCTTTCTGGATGAGCAAAAGCAGTAGTTTCTTGAGATGGAATCTATTCCTGGTGAAGATGCTGTAAAGACTATTGAAATGACAACAAAGGATTTAGAATATTACATAAGCTTAGTTGATAAAGCAGTGGCAGGGGCTAAGAGGATTGACTCCAATTTTGAAAGAAGTTCTACTGTTGGTAACATGCTGTCAAACAGCATTGCATGCTACAGAGAAATCGTTCATGAAAGGAGGAGTCAATCAATGTGGCAAACTGCACTGTTGTCTGATTTTAAGAAATTGTCTGGAATTCCCTGGCAGTCCAGTGGTTAGGACTCCACGCTTCCACCGCAGGGGGCAAGGGTTCGATCCCTGGTTGGGGAACTAAGATTCTGCATGCCGTGCGGTACGGCCAAAAAGAAAGAAAAAGAAAAAAGAAAGAAACTGCCACAACCACCCCAACCTTCAGAGCCACCACTCTGACCAGTCAGCAACCACCAACATCGAGGCAAGACACCCCCCAGCAAAAAGATTCTGACTCAGTGAAGGCTCATATGGAGGTTACCATTTTTTAGTAATCAAGTATTTAATTCGGGT
Organism: Balaenoptera physalus; assembly: GCF_965194825.1. Classification (NCBI taxonomy): domain Eukaryota; kingdom Metazoa; phylum Chordata; class Mammalia; order Artiodactyla; family Balaenopteridae; genus Balaenoptera; species Balaenoptera physalus. Next base: position 81,715,178 of record NC_138898.1, read on the forward strand.
ATGTTAGTTGTTCTTTTAGACATAATGCTGTTGCACACTTAATCAACTACAGCCTAATGTAAACATAACTTTTGTATGCACTGGGAAACAAAAAGATTTGTGGGACTCGCTTTATAGCAATAGTCACTTTATTGCGATGGTCTGGAACTGAACCTGCAATATCTCTGAGGTGATCTGTAAGCACATGAAAATATGCTCCACATCATATGTCATCAGAGAAATGCAAAGGAAAACAACAGTGAGATACCCCTACGCATCTATTAGAATGGTTAAAATCCAAAGCAGTAACAACTCCAAATACTGGCAAGAATGTGGAACAATAGGAACTCTCATTCATGCTGGTGGGAATGCAAAATGGATCAGCCACTTTGGAAGACAGTTTGGCCACTTCTTGAAAAACTAAACATACTCTTACCACATGATCCAGCAATCACACTCCTTGGTATTTACCCAAAGGAGTTGAAAACATATGTCCACACAAAAGCCTGAACAGGGATGTTTATAGCAGCTTTATTCATAATTGTAAAAACTTGGAAGCAACTAAGACGTCCTTCAGTAGGTGAATGGGTAAACTGAGGTACATCCAGGACAATGGACTATTATTCTGCACTGAAAAGAAATGAATTATCAAGCTATGAGAAGATATGGAGGAACCTTAAATGCATATCATTAAATGAAAGAAGCCAATCTTTAAAAGCTACATGCTGTATGATTCCAACTATATCCCATTGTGGAAAAGGCAAAACTATGGAGACAGTAAAAAGACCAGTGGTTTTCAGGGGGTAGGGATGAATGCAGGGAAGGAGGGATGAATAAGTGGAGCACGGAGGATTTTTAGGGCAGTGACATGACTCTGTATGATACTATATTGGTTGATACATATCATTTATACTTTTATCCAAACCTACAGAGTGTGCAACGCCAAGAGTGAACCCTAATGTAAATTATGGACTTTGTGTGATTGTGACGTGTCACTGTAGGTTCATCAATTGCAGCAAATGTACTCTGGGGAGAGACATTGATCAGGGGGGAGGCTGTGCACGTGTAGGGGGCAGGGAGTAAGTGGGAAACCTCTATACCTTCCTCTCAGTTTTGTCGTGAACCTAAAACTGCTCTAAAAAATTAAAGTCCTTAAAAAAATAGATAACTTCCTCATTGTATCCCAAAGTCTTCCCAGAGATACTCCCTGACCCGTTATCTTTGAGTGTGTTTGACTCCTCTCACAGGTAGCTGGGTGCCCACTTCACCTTGTCCCTGGAAGGATTTTTCCTGTTGCTTTGTGCGAATTCTCAAGCCTTTCTTAGAACTTTCCCCAGAGTATCTTCCACGTACATGGTGCTGGAGTGGGTGGAGACATATGCATTTATTTATCGACTCAAACATGCCCAGTTTATTTAAGTTGTACCGACTGCCCTGTGGCCTCTGGGAATGTGTGTATAATTCTCAGAGGCAACCTTTAAACTAAATCAAACTGAAAAACTTATCTTTAAGTAACAACTTACAGATCTAATAACCAAGGAAGGCTGCACCCGAACACAGATGTTATAAATCTATTATCTAAGTATCCTCTGTCCTAACACAATTTTCCCTAAAGCCTTTGAAATGTTAAATTTCTGCCAGACAAGCACACATGAATTCCAACAACTGGCTTGATGGATTTTTCACAGTTTTTTTCCATGAGTCATATTGCATGCTAGAAATACCCTGTAAGGAGAAGGCTATGAATGGGGTGAGTCTACTCAGCCAGAGAGTATGAATCACAAAATCTGGGGTTATAATGAGGTTCAGCCTGATGTGGGATGGTCAAGTTTGGGGGTAGGAGAGTCTAATGCCAGTGTATTGATAGGATGTTGGGTGGGGTTATCAGGTCTTCTGCTTAGAAATGCTGACTTGTGGTGCAGAAACATTTTCTACAGAGGACAAAACCAACAATAGCTGGCCAATATAAAAAGCAATGTCCAGTCCGGGGGCCATAGCAATGTGGAATTAAGCAAGGTTGTTAGAGATTCTACTGATCATGTGGAAATTTAGAGTTGAACCTCTATCCTAGCAGGCCAAGAGGAAAAACCAGGAACCAAGGACAGAGACATCATGGGTGGGGTGGGGGAGGGGGAGGTAGGGAGCCCATCATCTTACTTATCCCTGTCCAAGACTGACACCAGGTAGGAAGGGCTGGACCAATTCCAGAAGCCAGCCTAGTAGAGAGAGCCTGCCAGTTTCTTCATGTATTTCTTTGGTGCTGAGCCTGCAACTGGAAATAGAAGGAAGGACCACAGTACTCAGAGAAGCAGCCAGCACTGGCTAAATAAGCCACTGCTTTGGTGGCAAGTAGCTTCACGCTCACGCTCTTAAGGAAAGAAAAATCTACTACAAGTAACTCTTGGAAAATTCTATAAGTAATCAGCATCAGCAGAGTCAAACTGAGAACTGTTATTCCCAGAAAATCAGATGCTTCTTTGTAAGATTAATTACTGGGATTCACCAAACCCTGGCTTTGAGCGGATGGGGAAAGATTGTGAGGGCTGTCCTTCCCTTTTCCCAATAATTTAGCCTATGACGTGGCAGCCCCTTGGCTCCCAATGTCACCTAGACATTACGAGCCACCTCTACCCTCCCTTTGCCCTCCCCTCTTCACCATACCTGGTGGGATATTTTCCAAAGTGGTCGTTCCCAAACTACGCTCTCACCATTGGACTACGAAAATTCTAGTTTCTCCAGATCCTCACCAACAGGTAGTATTGCCAGTTTCCCCCCCCCCCCTTAACTTTAACCATGTTTGAGATGGTATCTTATAGTTCTAATTTAACTTAAATCATTGCTAACCAGTGATGTGGAACAACTTTTCGTTTGTTTACCGGCCATTTGGAATCCTCTTTTGTAAAGTACCATCTCAGGAATTTTGCAGTAGCATGTTTGTCATAAATCAGGTGATTAATATGTGGGAGTTTGTTTCTGGGTGCTCCATTGTATTCCATTGGTCTGGTTTGGATCTAAACTTGTGCCCATACCAGCTGTATTTTTTAAATTGAGATATAATTGACATATAACATCATGTAAGTTTAAGATGTACAATGTGCTGATTTGATACATTTATATATTGCAATAAGATTACCACCGTAGCCTTAGCTAATACCTCTAACATGTCACCTAATTATCATTTCTTTTTTGTGGTAAGAATATTTAAGATCTAGTCTCTTGGCAGTTTTGAAGTATAAGATACCAGTATCGTTGCCTATAATCAAATGTTGTACATTAGATCCTCAGAAGTTATTCGTCTTCTAGTTGCAAGTTTAACATCTTTAACCATATCTTCCCAATTCCCCCCAGCCCCCAACCTCTGGTAACCACCATTCTATACCCTGTTTCTACGAGTTTGGCTTTTTTTTAGATTCCATGTCTAAAGATATCATATAATATTTGTCTTTGTCTGGCTTATCTCACTTAGCATAATGCCCTCAAGATCCATCCATGTTGTCACAAATGGCAGGATTTCCTTCTTTCTCATGGCTGAATAGTATCCCATTGTGTGTGTGTGTGTGTGACACTTAGGTTGTTCCACATTTTGGCTATTGTGAATAATCAATTATCTGAATAGGCACAGTTTTATAATAAATTTGATATCTGGTAGTTATATTTTCCAACTTTTTTCTTCTTTAGGATTGCCTTGGCTGTTCTTGGCCCTTTGAATTTCTATCTAAATTATAAATTTACATTCTTAAAATATGTATTCAGTTTTCTGACATATTTACCCTTTCCAGTGTTATTTTTAATACTTTGCTACCTAATTGTGTTTCTATATGGGGTCATTTAATATCTGCCTAAAACACTCTCTTTAGAATTTCCTTTAGGGAGCATTTAATGAGCAGCAATTTTCTCAGTTTTTGCTTGTCTGAAAATGTCTTTAGATCACTTTTAGTTTTAAAGGATAGTCTCACTGGGTATATAATTCTAGGTTAGAAATAATTTTCTTTCAGAACCTTAAAAGGCACATTCATTGTCTTCTGACTTACATAATTGCTGTTGGAAAAACAGCTCTCAGGCTGTTTTAAAGAATAAATATTGTTTATGCCTTTGAAGGCAACATGTCTTTTTTTTTCTAACTTCTTTTAGAGTTTTACTTTGGCTTTCAGGAGTTTTATTATGATATGCCTAGTATGGCATTTTTTGTATTTATGCTTGTAGGGAGCTATAAAGCTTTTTGAATGTGTGGTTTAATGTCTTTTGTCGGTTTGGGAAATTTTTCAGCCAGTGGGCTAAAAAGCAGTACTTCTGTCCCATTCTCTCTTTTTCCTCCTTCCAGGAATCTAATTATAAGTATGTTACACTACTTACCATGTGTTATATGTCCTGCACGCTACTTTCTGTAATTTTAAACATTGTTCCTCTCTGTGCTCAGTCTGTATATTTTTCTACTAAGTGACCTTCCAATATACGAATCCCTTCCTCTGCTATGCCTAACCTGTTATTAAGCCCTTGATTTTCAATTTTAGCCTTTACTATTATTTTTTGTTCTAGAATTTCTATTTTGGTTATTTTTATAGATTCTGATTTTCTGTTGACATTCTCCATCTTGTAACCTATTTTCCTAAACATATTATTTTAAAGTCCTTGCCTTACTATCTGTATAACCTGTAGGTCTGATTCTTACTTCCATTTTATTTTTCCTCTTGGCTTTTGGTCACTTGCTCCTGCCTCTTGGCTTGCATAATATTTTTTTTTTAATTGAATGCCAGACATTTTTATGAAAAGTTGTAGGGTTCTGGATAATTTTATATTCTTCTAGAGCGGACTTAAAGTAATTCTGGCTATTAGGTACAAATGCCTTAATTTAATCAGGGACCGAGATGATTGGAGACTAGACTTAAGGTTCTATATGGGCTTGCTTATTTTTTGGTTCATACTTGCTCCTGGAGCATAGACCCTTAAGGTCGCAATTAAAACTCACCCATGAGTGCTTAGCCAACTGCTTGGCTCTTCCTGAAGTCCAGTATTTTTCCCTAGCACCACAAGACTGCTAAAAGTTCTGTATGTACATGTATAGCTCTCTGAGCTGCCATTTTCTGCTTTATCAGCTTTTTTGTCTAGCTCAGCTTTGGATTCAGCAAATGCGGTGAAGTCAGAAGGGACACAGAATGTCTCTGTAGGTCCTCTTCTCCAAGATATCAACCCCTGGAAGTCTTTGAGCCCTGAACTCTCATATCTACCCATCCCCAAGGTAGTGCTGAAAGCTCTAGGCTGTCACTTTCTGCTGGCCATATAAGCTCCAGGCTAGGGCTTGGAAAATTCCTTAAGGAAGGGAAAACATCGCTCATGTGGCTTCTCAAGACATGGTAGCCTTGGTTGTGTTCTGACAACACCAAAAAGATCTTTTTTTTTTTTTTTTAATTTGCTTCTTTCTGGATCTCATCAGGAATCCTTAGTTGCTTTCAATGAGAAGATAGAGAAGAGAAGAAAAGAGGCACATTATAAAAGGAAGCAAAAGCCCTCAATAATTTAGTTTTAAGCAATCAAAATTGCTTACTTGGATTGAAGGTTGGGAACGATGCTGCAATGTATAGCTTCGGTTACGAGCAGTGGTGTGCTGGTAAATGTTTAACAACTGGCTCTCTGAAAAAAAAATCTCACTTGTCGTGTTTTACAATTTCTATGGTGTAAATGCTCTACCATGCCGAATTTCCAGCTACCAACATGATGTCACTGTACACAGAGTTGGAAGGAGATGGGCACAAGTGACTTTTGAGGGCTGCTGCAAGCTGGCTCTAGCATACCACTCCAGTATGCCACTAGTCTTCAAAGAGACCAACTGACCATCGGTGGCAACTCAGCTGCATTGGGTTCCTTCCATCCATGAAGGGCCAGGCGTTCCTCCTTATAGAAATATATATCAAACCTGTTACGGGTTTGCTTCCCCCTCCCCACCCCCCAGAGCCTCCATCAGTCCTCTCTTTTGTGGCTTACATTCCTGATCCACAGGTATGAAATTCCATACAATGTAGCATCCATCCAGGGACCTACTTCATAGTGAAGAAGATTTGAGCATGGGCATATTGTCCACCATTGTCATATAATCTACTATATAATCTAGAAGGAAATGACCTCAAAAAATGCTGAAGTAGCCTTCTATTGCTGAAGCACTACTGTGCAAGGATAGAGTGGCATCCTTCAAGACACAGCATATACATTAAATCAGAGACCTTTATATGGTACTGTGTGCCCTATGGGAAGAATATATGCGTCTGGGAACAAAGAGGTGGAGTCAAGTTTGCCCCTATTTATCATTACACCCAGTGACCCACTGAAGGACTTTGTATTTTCTGTTCCTGAAATTCTGGGCTCTGCAGGCTGGTCCCCAAAGGGGATATACTTACTAGAGGGCAGCAGGAGTCCCACCAAACTACAAACTATAAGTGCTTTTCCAAGGTACTTTGGATTCCTTGTACCCAGGAATCAGCAGATGAAAGGGGGAGTCACTAACTTGGCACCAAAAATATTATTGTGTTCTGTAAATACAGGGGTAAATAGCTGTTGGCATTCAGCTTCACACTGGAGAACAAGCAGTAAGGCATCGAGGGGAATGTGGCATAAGCGGGAGGATAGAGGCTACTCAGCCTCAGATGAATGTTGTGTTTGTCTCAGTATTTGGAGACCTTCCAGTTTTTCCAAAGAATCCATACATTTGTAGGTTGGTATAACATCTCCTGGTTTTCAGAGGTTGGATGCTGAACCTGGGTCTGGGGTCTACACTGTAGGACTGAATGAAAGATAGCTCAACTCTTTCTCCTAGGGTAGCACACTTTGTCATGGTGCAGCTGGGCTCCCTGGGAAGCAGACTCTGAGATGGAGAGGAGCATGTAAAAACTTTATTAGAGAGTGTTCTTGGAAAGGAGGAAGTGCCAGTGGAGAGGAGGAGAGAGAAGCCACCTTGGACTGAAGGAGACATTGAACTGTGTGATACTGTCTCAACGGAAGCCCCATCCAAGCCCACGGAGAGGTCTCAAGATGGAAGGACCCTTCAGAGCCATCCCAAGTTGGGGTGAGAGGACTCAGCTTTCACACCCCCACATCCAACTGTCATTGGATGCAGGCTGGTCCAGGAAGGGGCTGTGGTCTGGGGTTCGGTAGCTCTCTGCTGCTAAGGCAATGCCCAAAGGGGGCTGAGGGTAGATGACTCTGCTGGCAGCACTCAGAGCAGTGGAAGCAGCACATCGTTTATTCCTGGATCACAGCATCCACTACCAATAAGAGCCCAGAGGGGACCTGAAAAAGAGAAGGGTCGCCTTCTTCTGTGGATTCAAGAGGGAGAGTATTGTATTTAGAGTTAAAAACACTGGTTACTTACAAAGGGTCCAGGGTGATGTCCATGGGAACCTTGATGATCTTTACAATCTTGTTGAAATAGAATGTCAATCCTCCCCTGAGAGCGAAGACTTGAACACAGGTTTGGCATTGCCACTCTGGGAAGTATAGGCAGGACTCCACACACAAAGAATCTTGATGGTCCCCAAACCAACTCACTCACTTTACAAATGATGACACTTGGGCCAGAGAAGGTGGATGGGTTTCCTGATATCACATATGGCCAATCCCTGGTAGGTTGAGAACCAGAATCAGAATCCGTCACCCCAGCCAGGGGTCTCTTTGCAACATCATGTCACCTCTAGGCTGTCCCATCTACCATTTCAGCCTTGCCATCTGGAAGCCTAGATTTTAAGTACAATTACAATGGTGACTTACATGGATACTGGTGAGTCATACGTCGTCCATCCCCTTATGAATAAGAACCAGTTAAAGTATTATGTCAAAATAATTTATGAACTGTGTCAAGGCAAAAATGAGAAATTCGACTTGCATAGAGCACTACTGATTAGCATGCTGTACCATTGCTCTGAACACCATTCAGGATGGCGTTCAAGAAACTCTGGGATGAGAGGGAGATAGATTCACAGTGCACAGAGAGTCTCTATTTGTGAGCCAACTAAAACATATCACCAACCCCAGCTGCCTCTGTCACCCCTCCCTGTTCCCCCAGCACGACGGCACTGACAGATCTAAATATGAAGAAGAAAAATGTCTCCGGCAGGCTGTTATTTTGCTGCCTGAATTGTGTCAGGGAAGTGTAAATATAATCACATTTTATCCGCCAATCTGAAATGGATTTCAGGGGAAAGGATCACAATGTTAGGAGAAATCTCTTTCATTGTAGCATGCCTTGATTGAAAATAACTCCCTTGTTACCATCAGTAATGTGTTCAAGGAAGAAAAAAGCAGGGCAGTTCATGACAGAATTACTAGGCAATTCAATCAAAACCCCGTGCCTTGCTTTGCAGGTTATATGGGAGACAGGTAAGTCCAAGGTTTACCTCAAGAGCATGTGGATTGTTCTGAAAATCTTCATTTAAACATCGGTATCTGTGGTGGTTTACGCCGAAAACCATTGCGGAAACACTGGCCTCTCCAATGCAGACCTTTAATATCTTGGCTTGGCCAGTCCTATGCCCATCAGGAGAGCCTTTTAATTCCAGAGCAGGATGAACGGGCCCCCCTTGTTCCCTCTTGAGTCCTAAACATACTGCATTTATAATGTAATCATTCATCACTTTGGTCTTACTTTTCTATTAAATGAATATATCTATACAGTTGTCAATCAGACCTTCTTTTCAACATTTGATAGTCAGGATGAGTTGAAATAATTCATTCCCCAAACAGAGGCATCTGATATTTAATTGGACTGCGGAACCTTGGTGTGTGTGTGTGTGTGTGTGTGTGTGTACACACACATATATATAAGCACGTATTCATTCAAATGCTAAAGATATTTAAAATCAGTACGAAGCACATTGACAGGCTTTTACTCTTTCTTTGCTACAATAGCCCTAAGAGCATAGATACTGACCCCCAGAGAATAAGCGCCCATTTAAGGATGAGAAAATTCATGAAGGACCCTTCAGACTGTCCTTGCAGTAGCCAGCTCCCAGAGATCAGGCAGTCTGTTCCCGGCTGCTCACCGTTGTCATAGCACACGTAACGTCGCTTGAATTAAGAGCAAGGGAAAGCGGCAGAGATCACCTTAGGTGTCTGCCAATAATGTGACTTGACATTTTAAGCTGGTCTCCTATTACTTTTGAACTTTTCACTGAGAAATATCCACATGACACCTCCTCAAAATTGTCAAGGCACCAATGTAGCCCTAATCCTCCCCACTCAGGCATTAAAAGGGAAGGAAAACAGAAGTATTCATGACACAGTTACATTCTTGGATGAAATTACTGATCTAAATTTAGAACTAGGCCAGGCTTTGAGGCTTGCCCTTCATTCGAGGTCTAACGCATGAAAAGACCTCGTGTCGGGGATTTTTTCAGGCTTGCTTGGAAGGGGGCATTTAACCCAATTTGATCTACAGTGAATGCATCGGGAGCTGATTCTCTGCCGCTGGGGGAACGACGCTGCCCGCCCTGTGGTGTCTCGGCACTTTGAGAGAGATTCTTTGTGATGTCAGCGGGAGCTCTGTTTCCAAAAAAGAAGCAGACAACATAGAAGAAAGGAGAGCCAGGGTCTCTGTTTCAGAAAATTTCTCCCCCGGTTTGTCAGCCAGTAACACCCACTGTGCCGAGGGCGGTGGCAATGGCATTACTTGGAGAGGGCTGGATGGGGGTTGGTGGGGTGACATTGTCTTCTGATGGGAGAATTAGGATGGGATTCTCGCTCAGACATTTTTAAGGCCAAACCTGTTTCAGTAGAGAACAATTAGGAAAGTCATCACTTGAGGCCGGGTGGATTTTTCTACTATCTCAGCTACTTCACTAATGAAAGAAAAACAATTCCCTAAAAGCACACAAAGTCATTGTCCGTCAGTAAAAGAGAGTGAATTTGAATTTCAAATACCTTTCCTTTCACCCAGAGCCAAGTGCTCAGTCAGCACAGCTGCTTCTCCCCGCCCCCCACCTCAGCCACCCCCATACACACCCATAATCAAGGCCCTAGGTAGGGCTTAAATTAACAAATGGTTGCCCTTGACAATGTCACTGAAAACAGCACTCAGGTACTGTCGGGTTCCTCTCTGCTGTACAAGGTGCATCAATTAGCTTTTGCTGCATAAAAAATTAGCCCCCAAATTAGTGGCTTAAAACTCTACCATGTATATAGGTCACATGGGTGGGCAATTTGGGTTGAGTGCAGCGGGGGCTGCTGGGAGCTGCCTCTGTTGTCACGGACTGGACTTGCTCAAGTGTTTGTGGGGAGCAGGCCATCCAGGGCCTCACTCACATGACTGGGGGTTGGCTGGCTATTCGTTGGGGGGCAGGGTAACGGGGCCAACATCCTCATCAGTCACCCGGCAGGCTAGCCCTGGCTGATTCACAAGCTGACGGATGCAGGGTTCCCACGGACAGCAAAGAGATAAAACTGCAAGTCTTCTTGGGGCCTAGGATTTGAGAGTGAGCAGTGTCATTTCTACCACATTCTAGCAAGTCGAAAGACCAGCCTGGGTCCAAAGAGTGGAGAAATAGACTCAGCTCCTTGACAGAAGCTCTAAAACCCCATGGCCAGCTTTTCAATCTAGCACACAAGGATTGCTGAGGTTCATGTTTTAATACAATAAATCCCATGCATACGAACCTTCAAGTTGTGAACTTTCAAAGATGGGAACATGCTTATGCATGTCCCATCGTGTAAGGCATGAGTGAAATTGGAGCTTGCCCTCCGTCTCCTGTTGCTGACGATCCTTCAGCTCTACCATCTCCCACCTCCTCTCCCTCCTCCAATCAGTAACTCCTCTTGCCTGTTCACTCAATGCCAGCCTCTGTATGCCAGTTGTTATACTGTACTACTGTACCTTTCAAGGTACCGTACTGTAAGATTAAAAACGTTTTCTTTATTTTTTGTGTTTGTTTGTTTTTTATGTATTATTTGTGTGAAAAGTATTATAAACCTGTTACAGTACAGTACTATATAGCCGATTGTGTTAGTTGGGTAGCTAGGCTAACTTTGTCGAACTTACGAACAAATTACAAATGCGCTCTCAGAACAGAATTTGTTCGTATGTAGGGGACTTACTGTACCATGTAGTGTAGCTGAGAGTGTCTCATGAGCAGGGACCAAGTCACACTTGAGCTATGATTCGTGGCTACCTAGCCTGGCAGAGAAAAGGGACTGAACAACTGAATGCTGTTGAATGAAAGCAAGTTTTAAAATATATACTTTACAATCGTGATGTAGTGCTAGGAAAATAAACACAGAAAATGTCATAAGTCAAGATAACCTTGATTACACATATTGAGATAGAAACAGCCACTGGTCCCCTATCAGGGTTCTCGTTCTAATTGCCCCCCCAGCCTCCAAATGACAGAGGAGTCATTTTAAGACTTCACCATCTAGAAATATGTCAGGCCAAACCCTCTCTCTCCTACCTGAGACCTATCCATAGAGGATAGGTCTGAAGCTTTCTTTCCTCTCTGATGACTATAAAGGAAATGTCCTTCTCCTTGAGGTCAGGCTGGCTCACCCTCCCCGTAGCCTTCATGGGATGACCATGTGGGAAACCAAAGCATTAACCCCAACAAAAGTGACTCCCATATAACCAAAGGGACTGTTTTCTCTTTGCATGCAATTTCCAGAGAAAGCCTCCCCATTTCCCTCTGAGGATGGTGTTTAGGACTAAGTTGAAGAAATCCCACAGGGCAGTCAATACAATTTGCCTTCAGTCCCCCCAGCTACCTTTCTCTGCAACCCATTTTCCTTCCATTCTTTTCATGTCAACCTTCCCTGTGTTTGAGAAACCCTGTGTGTGTCTGCTCTCACCCAAGTTCTCAGCTCTCAGCAAGGATAATCTATCAGTGATTTATACCTTAATGGGTTATATGAACTGCACTGCCTTTTCAGAGGTATTTGCAGTATCCATGTTAAATCTGATCTCTAATATAAAATACAAGGCTTAATTGCTTGTTAAATAAAAGCACAGCATTGCCTTAGATATTATAAACTACCTACAAAAGATATAAATTAGTTTTGGATGGGAAATGAACTGTACCTTTAAAAAATGTATGACCACAGAGAGTAAGGGGGCCGCCTGGGATGGGGGAACTTTCTCCATAATTCCTCAAACAGAACCCTCTGATCAATTAGTTATTTGCCTCTGACCGAGGTCACACTGAAGGCTTGTAATCTTTCAAGCTGCCCCCTTGTTCAGCTCGAAATACCTCCCTTTCTTAGTGTCTTCCATCCACATTCTGATCAGGAGTCTTGAAATACAACCCGATTGGGTATTTGCCTGTGGTTCCAAGGTGAGAATTGGACTCTTCCCTGAACTGGCATGCCCCCCAAGGATCCCAGTCGTCTCCCCTGGCTGTATTTGGAGCACTTTCTGATGTAGAAACTACTGCTCAGGTGGAGGAAGCCAGAGTCTTGACGGCATGTTCCGGGGGATGCTCCGTGATCATCCTTGTTCTTACAAAGCATCTCTGGGAAGTCGCTGCAGAGGAGCACAAGAAGTGGACGTGATGAAGACTCAGCACCAAACACACAAAAGCAACAACTAAACCCTCAGGGGTTGTTCCAGTTAAAGTTAGGGCAAGGTCTGCACTGTCCTATATGTGCATGCTTTCTCCATTAGAGTAACCATCCATTAGAGAAATAAGGACTGAAAGAAAGATGGAAGAAAGCAAATAAAATGTACGGAGCCATGACTGACTCAGTACTCCTCACTGCACCTGTGGGAAGGGGATAGATGATCTTCCCAAATAGCCCGCAGGCTCAGAGTGAGCTGAGGGGCCTGAGGCCACGCTTGGTCAGCCTGACTCCACAGCCCACTCATTACCCCATTTGCCTCTTTGACTGTTTACAAAAACAAAGATTTTCTAGCGAGAGGAAATTAGAACTGGAAAGATCGTGGGAACTATCTAGTTCAACTCCCTTGGTTTTAAAGATTAAAATATCATCCTGATTAGTAAACAGTTGTATTAGTTTCCTATTGCTGCTGTAACAAATTAAAGCCATTAGAAACTTAGAGATTGTCATACTGAGTGAAGTAAGTCAGAGAAAGAGAAATATTTATGATATTGCTTTTATGGGGAATCTAAAAAGAAATGATACAAATGAAGTTATTTACAAAACAGAAACAGACTCACAGACTTAGAAAATGAACTTATGGTTTCCAGGGGGGAAGGGTGGGGGGAAGAGATAGGGAATTTGGGATGGACATGTACACACTACTGTATTTAAAATGGACAACCAACAAGGACCTATTGTATAGCACAGGGAACTCTGCGCAATATTATGTAACAACCTAAATGGGAAAAGCATTTGAAAAAGAATAGCTACATGTATATGTATAACTGCATCACTTTGCTGTACACCTGAAACTAACACACCTTTGTTAATCAACTCTACTCCAATATAAATAAAAAGTTTAAAAAAACAAACAAAAACTTAGTGGGTGAAAACAATGCAAAATTATTGTCTTGCAGTTTTAGAGGCCTTAAGTCCAAAATGGGCTAAAATCAAGGTGTCAGCAGGGATGTGTCCATTTCTGGAGGTTCTAGAGGAGAATCCATTTCCTTGCCTTTTCCATTCCAGCTTCTTGAGGCTGCCCACATTCCTTGGCTGATGGCCCCATTCATCTTCAAAGCCAGCAATGGCAGGTCTACTATTTCTCACATAACATCATTCTGACACTGACTCTTCTGCCACCTTTTCCCCATTAAAATTAAACCTTTATTTCTTAACAATTGGGCTCACCTAAGTTTTGACTTTGGGCCCACTCAGATGATCCAGTGTAATCTCCTTATCTCAAAGTCAGCTGATTAGAAACCTTCATTCCTTTTGTAACCTTAATTCCTTTTTTTTTTTTTTGCCAAGTAATCTAACATATTCAGAGGCTCTGGGGATTAAAATGTGGACATAATTGGAAAGCCACGATTCAGTCTAGCACATTTGGTCTGCTTAGCTTCACACTAGAATGTAGAATATCTTATTCCTAGATGATGCTCTTTGCCCATTTCCAATATTTTCCTATTAATGAAGAGCAAGATCATTTCTTTTCTTTCTTTTTTAATTGTTTTTGATGTGGACCATTTTTAAAGTCTTTACTGAATTTGTTACAACATTGCCTCTGTTCCATGTTTTGCTTTTTGGCCGTGAGGCATGTGGAATCCCAGCTCCCCAACCAGGGATCGAACCTGCACCCCCTGCATAGGAGGGTAAAGTCTTAACCACTGGACCGCCAGGGAAGTCCCAAGATAATTTCTAAATATCTAACTGCTGTTTCCTTCTTCCTGCGGCTAAAGTGCCCTCACATCTGAATTTTAAAAGGTCTGGGCCTCCATGAGTCAAGACTGATTTTTTTTTCTCTGAAATCACCATTTGGCCCTAAATATAAATATAGCTAAGGGAAAGTTTACACTGCACCTTGCAAAACAAGTTTCAGAATCATGCAAAATGAAGTAGAGCTGGGGATATCAATCTGCATATGGAAGAAGGAGGGAAGGAAGGAAGGAAGGCAGGAAAGAAGGAAGGAAGGAGGGAGGGATGGAGGGAGGGAGGAAGGAAGGAAGGAAGGAAAAAATTAATATATATTAAGCACCTACTCTATATCACTCAGTGGAACAAGTCTATATATTTATTCATTCAGCAAACATCTACGAACTCCTTCTTGATTGACACCATGTGTCCGAGTCTAGGTTCTGGGGATACAACCCTAAATGAGATAAATAGAGTTCTTGCCCACAAGAAGTAGTGGAAGATCTAGGCAATAAACAAATACACAAATAATGTCATATGGTGAAATTGTCATAAACATATCAAGAAGGGCAGGGGAGTAGAGGGTGTTGGAAGACAGATGGCATTGCATTATTGCCCCCATGGCTCTGGAGGCAGATGCTCTTTCACCAAGGCTCAGTATGCCAGACAGAGGGATGTAAAGTGAGGAGTGCTGTGTGATTCTAGCAGCCATACTGTCCAGTGTTACATGGTCTTTGTATGTAAAAATCCCTGCACGTGGTACTTCCGTTCCCATGGCCAGTCCACAGACACATTATGACAGCCTCAAAAACAGGACAGTGTCATCTTGCGTGTGCTTCCATCTCCAGTGAGCTGCTGGGAGCCCACCTCTCTGGTCTTCTCACTGAAACTGAAACTACTCTTACATGCAGGGACAGAGGTATACAAATAAAGGGGCTCAAGTCCTTAAAATACCCACTGCACATCCATCCTGTTTGCATCTCTGGACTTCCCAAATCTATTAAAACCCTCCGAGGTGCCAGTTTGAAGAACTCAACAGCATCAGCCAGGCCACTCTGTGGACAGAAGGCAGGAAACCAATTTACAAGAGTGCAGAGATAGTTTAAGGCCATTCCAAAGGGAGAAGTCATTTTTGCCATGGCCCTGATTCCTCCCTGGAGGGGAAAAGATAATGAGCAGTCACAGCTGCTCTTTCTCAAAGGGGAAAGACCACCAGGTTTCTCTGCTGCCCCTCTATGCAGCCTTCTTCTCCAGGTGCTCTGCAGCCCAGGTGTAATGGATTTCAGTGTTGTCCTACTTCTTCACTCCTCTCCTATGCACAACCTTTGCATGGGAACTTGCAATCCCTTTCCTCACCGCCAGGGGTAGAATATATTTTCTGCCCCATTGATATTGATTGGGCTTGTCCACATAAATTGCTTTGGCCAATATGATTTTAACAGACACATGCAAACAAAGGCTTGAAGCATGCCTGTGCGTTTTCCTCTTGTATTTGTGTCATTGCCATGAGAACTTGCTCTGAAGCCTGCTGGTCCAACAAGGATGAGAGCTCAGTGGAGGAGCAGGAGCAAATCCACAACTCAGAGCAAAGATCAGCCAGTTGAGTCCAGATCAGCTGACCCCCAGCCAAGTCTGGGCACATGAAGAGAATAAATGAGCATTGCTTTAAGCCACTGAGTTCCAAGCTGGTTTCTTACACAGCATTATTGTTGCAATTAGCTGACTGATACACAGGGGAGTGCAGTTTCCCCTGGTATAAATCTTGGTAACAGTAACAAATATTCAAATTAGAGCTTTGAAGCCATCCGAGGGAGATATTTTTGAGAGCAGCAGCTGAACATGGGGCCAAGTCAGTCCTGAAACAGCTTAAAGTCTGTGCAGAAGTCTTATTTACTAGAAAACACCAGTGCTGTCTCACTCCAAAGATCTGGGGTCATGCCTTCTCTAAAGCCAGCAGCTCTGCTCTGCATTTGACCCCTGCTGGACGGAGTTATTTTGGATCTGTTCGTGTGACTCTGGGGCTTAAAATAGTCGCTGCTGAGCCATCTGTCTTGGGATCCATCTCACTTCTGAAACGTGTAGCAGCTGTGGCTGAATTGAAACCAGCTCCTGTTAAGAAAGTGAACAATCTCTCAGCTTTTCTCCATCCTATGAGTGTGCCCTAGGGAGAAAATAAAATAGAGGGCATTTGACTGCCAAAGAAGGATAAGAGCTTGAGAAGAGAGCCTGGGAGAGGCTGGGTAGATAGAAAATGAAGACTGGGACGGCTGCCAGAGGGTCTGGAAAGGAGCCAGGTTACATAAAGTTCAGACAGAGATGCTGCCAGCTGGAGGTGCAGGAGTAAAGGGGTAAAGGAGAACAGGACAGAGCGTGGCCCTTGGGATAGCAGAACAGCAAAGTGCAGTGGAAAGGTTACCAAGTCCAGGGTCAGAGGCCCCAAGCCGAAGACTCAGCTAGACCACCAAAGTTGTCACTGTGGAATCTTCTGCAAGTCTCTGCAACTCCCAGCCTGAGCTTTCTTACCATAAAGATGGACTGAGTGATACCTAGCTCAGGTTGAGGATCGATCAGAATGATACAGACAAAGACTAAATAAACTGTATAGACCTAAGCAAAATGTAGTCAGTCACACCCAGGTCTAGTGGCCATCTGTCTGTCCTTTTTGCTGTTTTATGGTATATTTCCAGGACTTAGCTCAAAGTCTGGTGTATACATGTATGCACACACACCTGTGCACACACACGCACTCAATAATTTAATTGTTAAATTAGTAAATGCCATTAATACATGTACGAAGAAACATGACTCAAATTCCTGGCAAAGTAAGAAACAGCTGTTGTCTTTATCCTGAAACCTTCGGAAGTTGCGTTCCAGTACAGAATAGTTAATGACAGTCGACTCGCCAGTCTGACACCCATGGTAGAGCAACAAGAGCCACTGTTGCCCTGAGCAGGATCCCAGCCCACAAGAAAAAGTTCATCGCCAGTGTGGAGCTGACGGGAACCTTGTAATAATGGAATGGGGCAGGCTGCTGGGGAAAATGCCCGTCTTCCATCTCTCTTCCTAAGGCACGTGTCTTCATTGTTTGCAGGCATTTCCACATGGTGTGTACATGGGCCCCGGAATTGGACACACCTTGTGTTGCCACTTAAAATCTGTATGATCTTTGGAATGTTGCTTAACCTTTTCTCTATGATTCATTTTCTCCTCTATAAAACGAATACTAAAAATATACTTACTTCAAAGGGTTGTTAAGAGCAGGAGTCAGCAAACTGTAGCCTCAGGCCAAGCCCAGCCTGCTGCCTGTGTGTTTAAATAAAGTTTTATTGGAACATAGCCAGGTTCACTTGTTTACATATTGTCTAAGTAAAGTTTTATTAGAACACAGCCAGGTTCACTGGTTTAAATATCATCTAAATAAAGTTTTATTGGAACACAGCCAGGCTCACTTGTTTACATATTGTCTATGGTTATTTTTATGCTGCAGAGTAGCTGGGACAGAGTTACTGAAACCTGAAAGAGTTACTATTTGGCCCTTTACGGAAACAGTCGGAAACAGTTGGCTAACTCCTGGTTTAAGGATTAAATGAAGTAACAAATGTAAACCTTTTAATACAGAGTCTGGAACACAGCTACAGTCATGAAATATTGTTGGTATAAAATGAGGGTAAATAGAAATAACTGCTTTTAAGTTTTTGAAGAGAGGGTTTGTTGACACAAGTCCAAGTGAGGGATGTGGATCCAGGCCCCACAGGAGTCAACAGAGGCACCATAGGAGCCAATGGGAACCTCAGCTGGGTTGGCACAACTGGGTGTCCACATCAAAGGCAGAGGAAGAGGGACACAGAAACCTCCTGAGTCTCCAGGAGAGAGACCAGGGCAAGAAGGGTTGGGAATCATGACACTGAGTCTGGGGATGGGGGATGGCAGGTGTTTTGGTGAGAGTTCTTGGCAGAGAAGGGGTTAACCCATTACATAAGGAGTATTTTTAGGGAACTGCAGGGGAAAAAAAGTGCTCTCCCAATTGGAAAGCTTGTGTGGTGTGTGAGCTACTCCAGGCGCCCTGAAAACCTGCTGGCTTCACAGACGTGCTTCAAATACCTTCCACTGGCCACTCTCCCTTTACACTCGCATATAATTTTATCTCTTTCGGTCCACAACAATTTATCTTTTTAATACCCTCTGTTCGTAAAGTTGTGCTTTGCCCAGTCAGGCATTTCCAGTGCTGGCTTAAAAATTTCAGTGGCTCACTCAACGAACATTTTAACAGGAGGGGGAAAAAAAATACACAAGAGAAGAATGTTTAAGTAGGCTGACTGCCAGGCAAAAGGGAGCAGAACAGTAGAGACAGAACTTCTAAAAACCTTTCTTCAGATAAAAAATAAAAACAGGATCATGCGAGCATTCTGAAATGGGCTGGATATTAAGTTTTCTCATTGCAGATGCACTCAGTGCTACCAGTTTTATCCTTCCTGGACTTCAAGTAATTTGGGGATTGAGTGTCCATCTATTCAAGAATTATTTCTTTGCTTTATGACTATGATGTCTTAGTAGCAAACTTCCAGAGTTATTGTTTTATTATAAAAAATAGACATAAAGATCAACTATTGTCTATTGTATTGTGCAAAAGGTTTTTCACCTCCAAAGCTTCACTGAATCCTCAGAACCAGTTTTCAAGGTTTAGAGAGAGTCAAGAAGAGAATGAACACCATTAGGCTATACGGCCAGGTCAAAGAGCCAGCGGCAGAGTCACAATTTGAACCAAGTCTATGGGAGTCCAATCTCAGTGTCCTTTCAAGTTCACAAAACTACGTCATGAATTACAGCATCCAATGTTGCCCAGAACACAGCAGGGGCAAGTGGAAACAGTTGCCTTATCTGGTGGAGTAGGGGCTTCCAAGAAGGAGCACATAATTCTGGGGCATCTTGCCACGCCAGACTTACCTGCCCACCCACCCACCATTCTGAAGGGCAGCCCCCAGGGATGAGTCTGACCACACACTGCTTATCAGTAAAAATGGGCATTGTCACTAAGGTTCCAGTCAATACCCTTGACTTGTTTTCCATCTTAGGTTTCATCCTCTTTCCAATGAGACTGTAGGTTGATGTTGCTTCTGAGCAAAGAGTCGAGGAGGACACTTTTGAAAGGAGTTCAAACCAAAAGCATATTTTAATTTTCCTGTACTTGGCAGAGAGGCCACGAGGCCTCAAATGTGAAAAGTCCAGGTCTTTACCACTAGAAAGAGGAACATCTTTATGTGGGGACTTGGGATCTGAATTTTGCCTCATTCTTGGGACTCTTTCAGTCCATGACTCTTTCGAGGGCACCATTTTCTAAGCTCTAGTCCCAGCGTGCACTCAAGTCCATTTCCTTGGTTTCCTTTTATTATATAATACAGAAAACAATCTGGACTTCAAGGAGCGCAGTCATAGTGTATAGGTTTCTACTATCGTCTCCCTCCTGGTTCCTCTCTTTGTAGACCTGTGGACTGCAATTACAAGAC
The DNA here is from genome assembly GCF_965194825.1 of Balaenoptera physalus. Lineage (NCBI taxonomy): Eukaryota > Metazoa > Chordata > Mammalia > Artiodactyla > Balaenopteridae > Balaenoptera > Balaenoptera physalus. The sequence continues at coordinate 81,734,914 of NC_138898.1, forward strand.
AACTTTATTCTGTCTCTCATTGTCCCTTTAAACTTTATTTCACGAGGGAATCTTACCCTTGTTTTCTCTGCTCACTCTTAGACAATAGAACATCTCCAAGTTATTTTCAGTTACAAACACAGATTGATTCAGAGACTACAGTGTTCACACCGCAATTTAAAGAGAGACTCTGAACGTGGCTGGAAGCCCGCGGTAAGAAAGGGGGCAGAGGGGTCAGTATTCTCAAATTTGTCTTCCTGCTGCTTCCGCTCTGTATCCCCTTGAACCCCCTTGAACCTCCTGCCCCGGCCCCCTCCCACCCTCACAGCACCAGCCTCCAGGGACTGCTGTTGGAGAAGGAAAGGGCAGAAGAGGTGTTGCTTGAACTGACTCTGGAGTTGTCTGGCTTTTTGTTCTCTGGGTCTGTTCAGATGTGTACAGTTGTTGCTTTCTCCTTTGCGGTGCACTTGGAGACTGTTGGCTTGGCGTCCTTGACCTGGGCACCGGGGTGGATGTATCTGTTCTAGGTTGTGACTTACAATCTTTCTTCAGCCCCTGGGCATCCAGCCGTGGTCCTCTGGGCTCTTTCTGCTGACACTTCTTGGCCCCCTGTGCAGCCTGACTGAAAAGGATCCAAGATGGCCCCATAGCTGCCTTGTCACCTATGCCTGCTCCGTGGGAACACTGGCATTCCCCACGGCCCTGCAAACCCTGTGCTGGCCAGTCCCAATGCCACCCTTCCCAGGCTCCACCACCAAGGCAGGTGGTCAGCCCTCCCAGCACCCTCCACCTGGGATATCCTGGGTCAGGAGTCCGAAGCAGTTCACAACCCACTTTTCCGTTCTGAGACATCAGGCTCCTGTGTCTCCCGAAACAGGGATGCCTTTGGAAGCTCTGAAGGGTGCTTTGAAGCCCCTTTTCCCTCACCTCCTCTGAAGAGGCAACTCAGCATGATAGCTGTCCTTTGAAAGGATAGCCTTCCAGAGTATTCCCCATCATACCTTACCCTGCCCCTTTGCGTACCTGGATCTGCTAAGCCATAGAACAAGTTCTCTTTGTTTCCTTTTAAATAGTGGCGTCTGCAGTTTAGAAGGAAAGCTACCAATTGTCACAAAGTGGAAACAGAGGCAGAGAGTATCACTCTACTTTCCTGCTGCCCTCTTCTCCCCTTTTCCTGGGAAAGTTGCCACCTTGCTTTGTATGATGAAAAGTTCTGCAGACACCAAATCCTTTGGGAAGGAGTCCAAAAAATAAAATTCTCATCTACATCCCCAACCAGACCCCTCCCCATCGACTAACTGTCTGATCTGAGCTGCAAGCTTCTCCCCCGTGAATCTGGGCGTTGACGCTATGGAAGCCTTCAGTGGAGATCCTGCCTGCTTGACCCCGCCCCCAAGAGACCAACCATACAATGAGAATGAAATGCAAAATGTAGATATCGGGGAGGTCTAAACAGTCTACAGGCGGGAAAGCAACAGAATTTAGCTTGTAGGAAGGAGAAGGAAGTTCCTGAGAGAGAAAATGCTACAGGTGGAGGAGTCTTCCATGGTGGTCCAACCTGGTCACCAGGGCCTATGGTAGCAGGAAAGAAGAGCTGCAGGGTGAAAGGAAACACTGTGTCTCTAACAGTCAGTGCAGCTCAGCTGTGGCCCCACCTGTCCCCTCTCTTCTCTCTCAACATCAAAATAAATAAATAAGAAAAGGGCAACATTTCCCTGCAAGCCAATGAGGAAGGTCACTGTCAGATCTGGAGACATGTGGAGGTAGAAGGACAGACAACACTGTCACAGTCAGAAAATTCAGAGTTTAGGGGCGGATCGGCATGCCCTTGTAGACGGCCCAAGCAAGGGTGGTGAACCAGCCAGAGTTGGAGGCTGCAGCAGGAATTCCTTGTGAGACAACTGTCCCCTCCCCTCTGGTGTGCACCAGAAAGATACAAGAGGGCACGCGGTGAGGCCATACTGCTTGACAAGTGAGGGTTACTGTTCCAGCTCACTCGGAGACAAACATTGAAAATGACCTTAATTAGCATCTAGAAGCTTGTAGGGGTGAGCAGAATAAACACATCTTAACCTCAACATAACATCTATAAATGTACTATTCATTTGATGAGAATTATACATGCAAAGTATTAAGGGGAGTGGGTCGGGTTGGTCAGAAAGGGATGCTGGCTCAGCTATTCAGTGGTTGATGATCTCATTCAGTGGTTCTCAAAGCAGAAGTGACATCCTGGGACTTTCTAAAGATAAACGTGTCCTGGTCCCCCTACCTGGATCTCTGATTCAATGGTTCTGGATGAGTCCTGGGCAGATAGAGATTAGAAAAAGCTATGCAAATGAGGCTGATTCATACCCCTGGTGGAGAGCTGCTAAATTAAGTCTTGGACAAGTTTACATTTCTTTTCTACCTTTTCTGTCTGCTTCTGTGTGACCACTTAATTTTTTTTTTTTTTTAACACATCAATAAGAGGGGACCAGGGAAAAGGAAAAGTGCAAACTCCAGGAGATGCTCAGATTCTTGTAAGTGGTTCAGATAAGGTTTCAGTGGCTGAGGCTGATGAGACTGATGATTGAAGAACCGTGTATTGTGAGTACATTTTCATAGTCCGTTTACTAAATATTACCAGGACTCACTCCACAGAAGGAAAATGATTTTAAAAAATTAAAAAGCATGGAAATCAAACAACTGTACTATTTGGAAATGTCAGTTGATGGATAATGAGTTACTAAGTGATTGTTTCAGAAAAAAAAAAAGAAGGTAGATACTTTTTCCTCCTCCATCACATTTATATAAGTAGAAATATTCTAAGTTTTCTGGGATTGGAGCACAGGTAACAAGATTGGCATTTTGTTTTTGTAGGGCAGCAGTGGCTCAGAAAGCTGGAACAGTCAGCCATTTTAGAGAAGCAGGCTTAGATTTGGATTACCAGTAGAATATCTGCCTGGATGGCAAGGACATCACCACAACAGATCCTGACAGCATTTGGCACTTAGATTTAGATGGCCTGGAAATCTGTGCCACATCAGAGTGACAAAGGCCAGCTTCTTGGTGTCATCTGGGGCCTGGCCAACTAGATATTCCTCTGGTTCTGGAGAACGTCTTTCTGCTTAGGAGTCAGTTCGCTGGAATTTGATATTTATGTAAAATGGCAACCTGATTATATTTACTCAGTCTATTCAAATCTAGGGGAAAGCAGATCGCCTACAGAGACCAAATATTTGGCTCCATGAAGACAGGAGAAACAGGCAGACCAAAAAGACAAACTGGATGCAATGCGCTCTGGATTCAAACAGACCATGATTCATTTCCTTAACATCTGGCTAAGTTATTCCACCAAGGGTCTCAGCTTCCCTCATGAAGAAACAAGCGCTGTTCACAAAAAAGTCCATGTGTTCTCCCAGACACTCGATGGGGTTCTACTACCCCCGTCCCATGTCCTTTGACATCAGGCATGGTCAGGTGCCATGTGAGCACAAGAGAGCCATGAGCACTTCGAGGGAGTTAACAGCCGGTTTGCAATCCATCCTGCTTTTTCCTCTGTGCCCCTGGGACTGGCAACAGTGGCTGCTCCATTCCCTAGATCCTGGAGTGAGGAAGCTTGGGAGGAAAGCTGCCAGCTGAGCAAGCATTAGACATGTAGTGTCAGTGATGAAGAACTGTTACAAGCCACTAAGATTGGAGGCGTGTTTGTTACCACAGCATCACCTAGCTGATCCTCCTCACTGATCTGGGAGTCAGTCCATTTTCAAGGGTGTAGAAAAGAATTGAAGCAAAGTCTGCAGAGCACCTGGAATGATGTTGACATATAGCAGGTAATGAACTTATTCAGTCTTAAAATGTATGTTAGGACATCATACACCAGAGGCTGTACTAGATGCTGGGGACAAACTGATGCATAAAACAAAAAGTGGCCTCTGCTCTCATCTGCTTACCGTCTAGAGATGATTCCTAACCCGCGGACATTGTCACTGCTGCATTTTATAACAGGCTCGATTTGTATAAATGCTGGAGCAGGGAGTTCACCTATAGAGGAGGCTCTAAGAAGACATCAGAATGCACCGTGGCTGCCACATCCGTTCTCAAGAGCTAAAATCATACTGGGTACAGGGCACAATATTTTTGTGGGGACATGGGGACTTGGGTACATATTGCATTTTGCAAAAGAATATTGATGATAGCTGCTAGTTATTTTGCACTTGCTGTGTTCCAAACCCGGCGCTGAATGTTTTCCACACATTATCTCATTTAATAGAATCCTCACAAGAATGCTATGAGACTGGTGTTATGATGCCCATTGGATTATGAGCAAATTGAGGTTTAGAGACTAAGCTACTTACCCAAGGGTACAGAACGGTTAAGTGGCAGAGTCTGAATTTGAATCCAAATTTGATACCAAAAAAAAAAAAAAAAAATGCAAGTCACAGGCCTGTTAGACTATTTCAACCAGAAAGAAAAAGAGTTAGCCTACCATTTTTTTTCTATACAGTTACACTTTAAAAATAGGCTTGCAATTCAACAACTGCCTCTTTTGCAAAAAGTTTATCTCACACAAGTTGCATTCGTTTGGCTGGGTGTATTTTTCTGTTACTGTGTTGTGGTTGGAACCCTCGCCATCAGTCTTGGCAAACTGGTCTCTGCACAGAGGCGGAGAATGGATAGATCAGGATGCCGTGCTTGTCAATCTTAAGGGGAAAACTTGGCCCTGATAAAATCCCCTGAGAGCGGTTGCTTAGGACCACAATGGGGAAGGCAAATCTCTCAAGTTACAAAATAGTTCAATAAGGCTGTCACCACTCCCCTACCACCCTCCACCCCCCCGCAAGGTGTCTGGAATGTCCCCCACCCAAGAGCCTGGAGCAGGATGGATGCCAGGAGCCCATCCTCATCCCCTTTGGCCCGTGGATCATTCAGAGCAGGCGCTGTCAGATCCTGTCTCTTTGAGATCCCAGTGTCATCTGTGCTAGGTGGTTTCATTCTGGGAGAAAGACAGCCACCAGCAAGGGTTCTAGAAACATTATTTTCTTTCCTCGTTTGACTGACAGGAGCGAGGTGACAGGAACAGTGGGCTTTCGCATGAAATGACGCCTCTGCCTCTGTGTTATTCCAGCCGTGGAGCTGGGAGTGCTCCACTCACAATAACTCATCACGTCCAGAACAGAGCTCATTATCTCTCCCTGCAAGCTGCCTCCCTCCCCCCACCCCCAGCATCCCCTCTCTTGGTTAATAGCATCGCCATACACTGAGTCACCCAGCTGGAGGGCTAATAAGTAGGCAGGAAGGAGAGGAAAGGCCTTGGGATGTGGAATTACAAGAGCAGGACTTAATCGGCATCGTCACAATGGAGGGACTTTGGGCAATTTACCTAACCTCTCAGAGCTTCAATTTCCTCTCCCATCGGAGTTTTGATGATTATAGTAATGATTGCGATGTATAAGACTTCCCCTCTGTCCAGCCTTGCTTCAGGGTTTTTGTGGTTTTTTCCCTGCTTAACCTGTACAGTTAACTTTCTTTTTTTTTTTCCCTCTCTTTTTTTTTTTTTTTTTTCCAGTTAACTTTCTTTAACTGTAGTGGCCAATTTTGCCTGGCCAGGTCTGAGCCCTATGGCCCCCTCAGTTGGCTTGTCATTAGCTGTTTAGTCCAGGGCACTTCACAAGGACTAGCTTGTAGATTCAGTTTTCCCACTCACCTGAGTCCTTTCACTCCACGGTAGCCATGGGGACCTTCTACTTTTAATAAAATGCATCAATTTTCTGATTATAGAGATAATATACATTTTAAAACTGAAATTATAGAAAAGTATAAAGAACAGAATAAAAGCATCACATGGCATAATACTTCAAAGACAGCTACAGTTGCTATTTTGTGAACTCCCTCCCTGTATGTGCTTATGAGTGCTTAACACCGCTGGGACAGGGCACCCTACTTGCAGGAAGCAATCCGTCAACGGGCAGAGCAGGCAAGAGGGACAGCGGTGGGAGCGTGTTTCTATCAGCTGAGGAGAGACAGGACCTACTCACATGGGCACCAAGGAGTCCTGAGCAACTTCATTGGACAGCAGGCAGGTTGAGTTCCGTCCCTAATAACAGCCTCTACCCTTCCCAACACAGAATCCTTGCAGAATTTGTATGTCCAGAAAAAAAGCACACTTCAGTCAAAGACAAAGTATCATATAAAAGGGACCAAGACAAGAACTGTATAGAAACTATACAAGAAAAAAGGTCAAAAGTGGGAGAAAATGGCAAATGAGAAATGCATAGAGAGAACCGTGGTCTTTGAACAGAGGAATAGTGGCACTACAGTTTCATTCATTAAAGGATATTTTAATAAAACATCAATATTTAAAAATAAAGCTCAAAGCAGAAATGTAAGCACACAGAGAATATATGGCACCATAATAGAATGAGCTGAAACTGAAGCTGGCAGAAAGAAGTGAACAAGAAGGAAATAGAAGAGAAATATAAAAATTCTGAGAAATACAAGCTACATTAAAGAAAAGATAAAGAAGAATTAGTATAGCTGAAAACACAGTAGTTTATTATGGAGGAAAGGGTTGAGAAAATCAAGCAGAAATGAACATAAAAGAAGAACCAAAGACTATACACATATTCTATAAACGCATATATGTATATAATATCGATCTCTATATTATCCCTCCGTATTGTGTTCTGTCTATCTACCTACTTACATATCTATGAAGAGAATAAAGTCAAAAGAGTTCCAACTTGCCATAGACATTGTCCCCAAAGAAGACACTAAAATAATGAAACAAAAAAATTATAAGATTTTAGTCCAAGAAAACTTTCCGTAAAATAAAGATCGAATGCACATAATGAAAGCACACCATGCTCTCAAGAAAAACTGGCATGGAACTATTAGCACCAAGAGATATCCTAAGAAATAGTGACCATTACAGAAAAAGAAGCATTGAATCAAAATATCAAGGAAGCTGTAAGGATAAAAATCACTGGATTGGGGCTTCCCTGGTGGCACAGTGGTTAAGAATCCGCCCGCCAATGCAGGGAACATGGGTTCGAGCCCTGGTCCGGGAAGATCCCACATGCCACGGAGCAACTAAGCCCATGTGCCACAACTACTGAGCCTGCACTCTAGAGCCCGCAAGCCACAACTACTGAGTCCACGTGCCACAACTACTGAAGCCTGTGTGCCTGGAGCGCATGCTCCGCAGCAAGAGAAGCCACCGCAATGAGAAGCCCGTGCACCGCAACGAGGAGTAGCCCCCGCTCACCACAGCTAGAGAAAGCCTGCGCGCAGCAGTGAAGACCCAACACAGCCAAAAATAAATAAATAAAATAAAATTTAAAAAAAATCATTGGATTGGGCCTCAAACTTTTCCATATTCAGTGCTGGAGACAGTGGAGTCACACTCCCAAAATCTTCAAGGTAAGAAATGAAGACCCAACCATTTTATACCCAGTATAACTTTTGTTAAAGTACAAGGGCAAAAGAAAATCATGCTAGTACTGGCATAAGAATCAACATATAGACCAATGGAAAATAACTGAGAGTCTAGAAATATACCCTAGCATTTATATTCGATTGATTTTTGACAAGGGTACCAAATCAATTCAATGGCAGAAAGACTAGTCTTTTGAACTAATGGTGCTGGGAAAACAGGATATCAACATGCAAAAAAATGAAGCTGGACCCCTAATTCACAGCACATACAAAAATTAAGTCAAAATGATCAAACCTTAAATGTAACAGCTAAACATAAAACTCTTAAAAGAAAACATAGAGTTAAATCTTCATGACTTGCATTAAGAAATAATTTCTTATATATGACACCAAAACCACAAGCAACAAATGGAAAAATAGATAAATGGGACTTCATCCAAATGAAAAATATTTGTGCTTCAAAGAACACCATAAAAAGAGTGAAAAGACAACCCACAATGGGAGAAAATTTTTGCAAATCATACATCTAACAAGGGGATTAGATCTGGAATATATAAAGAACTCTAACAACACAATAATAAAAAGATGAATAATCCAATTTAAACATAGGCAAAGCATATGAATAGATATTCTTCAAAGAAGTTATACAAGTGGGCAATGAGCACCAAAACAAAAAGATACTTAACATCATTGCCATCAGGGAAATGCAAATCAAAACCACGATGAGATACCACCTCATCACCACTAGGATGGCTATAATAAAAGAGATAGATATTGTTGATGAGAATGTAAAGAAACTGTAACTCTTGTGCATTACTGGTGGGAATGTAAACTGGTGTAGTCACTGTGGAAAACAGTTTGTTAGTTCCTTAAAATGTTAAACATAGAATTACCATATGACCCAGAAATTCCACTCATAGTCACATACCCAAGAGAAATGAGAATCTACATCCACACAGTAACTTGTACATGAATGTTCAAAGCAGCGTGGTTCACAGTAGCCAAAAGTGGAACAACTCAAATGTCCATTAACTGTTGAAAGGATAGACAAAATGTGGTGTATCCATACAATGGAATATTACTCAGCATTATGGTAAGCGAAAGAAGCCATCACAAAGGACCACATAGTGTATGAATTCATTTATGTGAAATGTCCAGAATAGGCAACTCTATGTAGACAAAAAAATAAATGCATCCGTCGTTACCTAGGGCTGGTGAGGGGAGCGGGTTGGGGGAGGGTGGGAAGAATGTAGTGTGACTATTCATAGGTACCAAGTTCCTTTTTGGAGTGATAAAAATGTTCTAAAATTGATTGTGGTAATCATTCTCAACTCTGTGAATATACTAAAAGCCATTGAATTGTCAAGTCAAATGGATGAATTGTATGGTATGTGAATTATGACTCAATAAAGCTGTTACAAGAAAAAGAAGAAAACCATTTTAAAGGGTATAAAAACGTAGAGAATATAAATCCCATAGGGTCTTGTTAAAGAAATACTAGATGATTAGCTTCAGCCAACAAATGAACAGTAGCACTCTGGTAAACAGACTGGCTGTAAACATTGAATCAATCCAACTGTGGGACGAAGCTAAAAAAAAATGTGGTTTCAAAACTGTGCTTAAGTATTACAGATTATAATACAATAAATAAAGTAAGAATCTCTCAGTCCATTCTGATGTAAATAAACAAAAGGAGAAGGAAAAGCTCTACCTTATAGTACAATTCAAACTAATAAGTATAAAAGGATTGATGGAAACAGAAAATCACTATTTGGCAGCCCATAGTGGTCCTTGGATATAGTGGACCTATGGTCACTGATTCAGGCAGGTATTGGTTCAGACATGCTAAGGTAGGTAGGTAGTAATATGATGATGTACATAATATTGGTATGATCTCAGAATATACCCCCACGAGATAACAACCAGTTATAACAAAAGGGAAAATGATGTCATTATGGTGGAGAAACCTGGCATATACCAGCCTGACCAGGTGATCAAGGTTAACATCACCAGTGGTGCGTAGCTTGAGTTGACACCGTGTATGCGTAAAGCACTGTGCTGCGAGCACAGCATCATGTCTGTGATATCCCTACCAGGAAGGCACGATCTGGATCTGGTGTTGTGGAGACGTCAGGTAGACCCACGCTGAGTGTCATCTGACAGCGTGTGAAAGCTGTACTCTTTAAAATTGTCGAGGACGTGAGAGACAGAAAAGATAAGGAACTGTTTCAGGTTGGAGGGGACTAACAGACAAGACAATGAGATACAGTACATGTCCTTGGATGGCGGCCTGGACCATAAAGGAAAAAGAGACATAGTTGAGAAGTTGAGACCGTTGGCCAAATTTGAATGGCATCTTTGGATTGGATGGAAGCAGTGTGAAAATGTTGACTTTCTGATCTGGAAGCTTGTATGGTGGCTCTGTAGGAGATTATCTTTGTTTTAGGGGACACATACTAGAGTCCTTACAAATGAAGGGATTTCACATCTACAGCTTGCTCTCAAATAATGAAGAAAAAGAAGTGTGTGTGTGTGTGTGTGTGTGTGTGTGTGTGAGAGAGAGAGAGAGAGAGAGAGAGAGAGAGAGAGAAAGGGAGGGAGGAGAATATGGAGCAATGCAATGAAATGTTAACACCTGGGGAATAGGGGTGAAGAAGTTATGGGAGTTCTTTGAACTTGTTAACTCTTCTGTAAGTATGTAATTACTTCCAAATAAATTATTTTAAAAAGCAGAATATAAATGTTACAAACCCTGAAAATGTAAAAATGTTGCCATGCAATCATCGAAAATCAAAAGGTGGTTAGCTCTGGGTCTCAACATGCTATTCCTTTTTCCTGGGACCCTCTCACTCCACATTTTAAAGTGGTGGATTCTCTTGTGTCATTCATGGCTCTGCCCAAACATCCTCAGGAAAGGATGTCTCTGACCACACTTGCCTCTGTTTTCTTTGAGGCACCATCACCAACCAGCTGGCATCATACTAGATATTTAGATACCTAGCACTTGATCTTCTGGGCGTATATTCTGCTATGTCTCTTTTTATTTATGACCCAGGATGCTATTAGGAACATTCATTGCATTTAGTTGTCGTGTCTTCATCTCCTCCAAACTTTGGTGCTTAGAAAAGTGTCTGGCACCAAATAGGTGCTCATTAAATATCTTTTATTGTCGAAAAGCTGGGGTGAGGAAGGAGGGGAGAAAGCAGAGCATGAAGTACTCTGATTTCTCCTTTACAGCCAGTGGGACCAACAGATAAAATTTAGAGGGAAAACTGCTGTTTGTGTCATTTGTAGCCATTTGTGTAAGAAAGAGACGAAGTAGGTGGAGGGACTTCCTTGGTGGCTCAGTGGTTAAGACTCCACGCTCCCAATGCAGGGGGCCCAGGTTCAATCCCTGGTCAGAGAACTAGATCCCACATGCATGCCACAACTAAGAGTTCACATGCCACAACTAAGGAGCCCACGTGCTGCAACTAAGGTGCCAGCAAGCGGCAACTAAGGAGCCCTTGAGCCGCAACTAAGGAGCCCTTGAGCCACAACTAAGGAGCCCACCTGCCACAACTAAGATCCAGCGCAACCAAATAAATAAATAAATAATTTTAAAAACAATATATTTTTGTTAAAAAAAGAAGTAGGTGGAGAACAGGCTCCGTATGCATCGGCTGTAAAGGTTTAGCACATCTCCATCCTCCTGGACTAGGAAACAACAGGGCACTCACGTTTCCCCCCACACACCCCTTACTTCAAAGAGAATGTCTGGCTGACCCCATCCCATTTTAGGGCAGGCTATCATACTTGTGAAATCCATAGATCCAAGAATCGTACTGCCTGGGCTCAAATCCCAGTTCAGCCATTTCTTAGCTGTGTGATGTTGGGAAAGTTACCTAACCTCTCTCTTCCTTGGTTCACTCATCTGTAAAATGAGGACAATAGTAGTACCTATCTCATAAAGATATCTGAGGAGAAAATAAAATGTAAAGTGCCTAGAACAGTGCCTAGTCCAGAGTAAGTGGTAGCTATGACTGTTGTCAAAAGATTTGGACCTTTTTGTTAATATCTTTTAATCAAACCACTATAGGATAAGTGACTTCCAAATATTAAATAGACCCCATTCTTTCCTCTAGCCTAGTCCCTCTAATGATGAAATTATTCCAGGATTTGAAAAAGAAATACAAAGTACCGTTCAATGTGTCCTGTGATATCATTCATGCAGAGACTGCTATATGCCCGCTTTCCTTCTCCTTGTTTTCTTGGGCACAGAGGGAGGGGTGTGTGGCTGGGACCTGGACAATGGGATGTGGACAGAGTGGTGCACGCTGCATGACGCTTCATGCCTCTTTCTTTCCCTCGTGTTTGGCCAGCTGCGGAGTATCCAGTAGAGAATTCTGAGGCTCTAGGGGATGGAGAGTCTGAGTCTCAGAATGACCCCACTCACCCATCTTGGGCTGCAATCTGAGTGAGGAATAACCCTTTATGGGTTTAAGCCACTGAGTTTAGGGGCTTGTTTGCTAAAGCACTTAACCTGACCTGGCAGAGAAATGCATGGTGAGCCTACAGTCTTCAAGGCACTGTTCTAGGCTCCAAGGATACAGCAGTGAATAGAATAAATAACGTCTGTGCTGTCATGGAGTTTATATCCCTCCTGTTACAATACAGATCATAAACTACCATATGAATAAATGATATGCCAGAATAGAGGATCGTGTAAATAGTGATAAAACAAGGCATGGGACAGAGTGGGCATCTAATTCTATGAGGAAGTTAGGCTGAGCAGAGCTCTGCACTTGAACTAGGAAATTGAGCTCTGAGCTTCCTGACAAGCAAAGGAAAAAGCAAAGCACGTTGAATTAAGTAGTTAGGATTATGGGAATAGGGGTGTGTGTGTGTGTGTGTGTGTGTGTGTGTGTGTGTGTGTATTAGATAAAATGTTTTTCCAGTAGCAAACCCCAAAAGGAATGTATTTCAATAATCCCTTCAAGGACCTCAAGTTCAGAGGATGGAAAAGGTATTAACGTTCTGAGTCGTGCACAAAGAATTATGGTTGAGTTGGGACAGAAAGTGGTGACTTCCCAGGAGGAGAGCTGGGGACTTATTGTGAGGCTGAGCTGGCGTTGACCAGCCTCTCTCTGCCTCAGTGACCTCCAGTGATTTCCTGCAGTGAAGCTTTTCTAAATGCACAGGCTGTTAAACTCCATTGTGCTACTTTGACATCTGGAACAAATCCTTTTGTCATACACCATCAGACTTTAAACAAATAAGAGCTAATGAGTTATCCAGACGCCATGAGTTTGCCCCAACCAATAATTACTTTGTTCACTCAAGGGTAGTACAGAGGTAACAGGCAGAAAGATCTCTCCTGTCCCACCTTGCAAATATCTGACTTGTCTGATGTTTACAATGTAACATATTTATTTTGCCAGGTCTGCCCTATATATCATCCTGTCCAGAAGCTCTCCACCATAATGGTGTGGAAAGAGTCTTTGTTTTGGAGCCAAGCCCAGCAGAGTTTCAGTCCGGGATTCTCTCCATCATTACCAGAGCGAGCAAGGGTGCACCAGTGACCCTCCGCGGGCCCCACTTTCCTCACCGATACACTGGGGGTAACAGCACACGCTCCATAAGGTGGGATTACGTAAGAGTTTAATACAATGTCTGGCACATAGTAGGAAATCAATAAACATTTGTTCCCATTCTATCCTCAAACCACTTTTAATTAGTGTGCCCTTTGAGAAAATGGTCAGTGATTTTTTTTTTTTTAATAGGACATATTTGGTAAGTTCACTTTGAGGATAGCGATTTGTTCTTTTGAATTGAAAGCCAATTAATCAGTGTAATGTGGCCTTCCCTCTACCGGATGCCTCTCCGAAGTCTCTTTCCCTACAGTTGACAAAACAGAGAAAAGGCTGTTTGGGATAAAAGGATGCACACACGCCTTCTCAGGCTGGTTGCTGGGGGGTCGGGGGGGATATTAAGCCACTGGATGATATTTGTGTGTCTGGTCTCTGGGGACAAAGAGCATGGGAAGGGTGGACCTACTTCCAGCTACAGTAGCTCAAAGCCATGAGCACCTGTAGGAGAGGAAATGAACCGAAGATGAGGCACCTGGAGGACCAGATGAATATGGGTGGGACATCAAAACATCAACCCCAAAGGCAATCTGAGATGCAGATTTGGGAGTACGCAGAACTAAGCAGCATACGTAGGAGAGGCAGAGGCGATTGGCCAGGGGGCGGGTGTCAGCACAGACAGGAGCCAGCAAGACAGAGAAAGGGCAGCTGTGGCCAGTGCATGGTCTTCCCAGACCAGCCGCCACAGACAGTGGCTGGAGGGCTTTTTTTTTTTTTAATGGCGTATAATTGCTTTACAATGTTGTGTTAGTTTCTGCTGTACGACGAAGTGAATCAGCTATATGTACACATATATGCCCTCCTTCTTGGAGCTCCCTCTCCCGCCCATCCCACCCATCTAGGTCATCACAGAGCTCTGTGGAGGACTTTTATTTATTTATTTATTTATTTATTTATTTATTTATTTATGGCTGTGTTGGGTCTTCGTTGCTGCGTGCGGGCTTTCTCTAGTTGCGGCAAGCGGGGGCTACTCTTCGTTGCGGTGCACGGGCTTCTCATTGCGGTGGCTTCTCTTGTTGCAGAGCACGGGCTCTAGGCACGCAGGCTTCAGTAGTTGTGGCACACGGGCTCTAGAGCGCAGGCTCAGTAGTTGTGGCTCACGGGCTCTAGAGCGCAGGCTCAGTAGTTGTGGCGCACAGGCTTAGTTGCTCCGCGGCATGTGGGATCTTCCCGGACCAGGGCTCGAACCCGTGTCCCCTGCATTAGCAGGCGGATTCTTAACCACTGCACCACCAGGGAAGCCCAGGAGGACTTATTTTTTTAGCCTTTCTTTTAATAAGTTTTTAAATATAGGTATTATAGGGAAAACTACAAAAATCAGTACTGTGTCACAATGATTTGAGAACACACAAAACCCTCCTAAACACGATCCATCACCCAGTACCCAGCCTCTGTCCTCTTCTCCCTCCAGGAAAGTGACAGATCCCCTGACTAGAATATAGAATATCTTAATAACTCTCTTGCTTTTCTTTATAGTTTTGCCACTTTAGCATGCATACTCATACACAGTGGATTTGTTTGCCTATTTCTTGAACAGTTATATAAAGAGAGTCATACACTATGTATCTTTTATATCTGGTTTATTTTGCCCAACATGATATTTGTAAGATGCATTCATGTTGTAGCAGGTAGCAGCACGTCATTTATTTTCATTGCTGTGTGGAATTCCATTGTATGGATTTTCTGTGGTGGATTTATTCATTCTGTTGTTGATGGACATAGGGATGGTTTATGGTTTGGGGATACAACCCAAAATGCAGCTATGAATATACTTTTTTGGTGCAAGCAAACACATTTCTATTGAACACGCATGCATGTGTGTGTTGCCTAGGAGTGGGACTGATGGTGTATAGGGTGTGAGTGTATTTGTGATTAGTTGACAATGCCCAACTCTCTTCCAAAGTGGTAAAATGGCAGTACCATGGAATAGCTGATCTCAATGCATCTTCCATAGATAGTTCTTTGAAAAAGGTCTCAAAGCTCCCTCACGTCTTCAGCGGAAACAGTTTCCTGACCTAATATACACCGTCCTGCTTATCTTAGCAGCCCTACCAAACTGTTGGATGCCACATACATTCAAAGAGTGACATTGCTGTTGGATTAGAATAAGAACTACTTCTACTGGGGTCAGTTTGGTATATACATATACCAAATAATATAATTCAATATACCATAATATTTTATAATTATACTAAACAATAATAGTAAATATTATATAATACGTATGAATGTACCAAATAGTAAATAATACAATCACTGGCTACGTATATCGTCAGACTAGGTCTGTCTCACTTTCTCATTATGAAAAAATATTTAGCAGCAGCTAGCAAAGATTGTTATCTGCCCCAAACCCAGAGAAGGCAGCTTTCTGTTCTACTGGCTCAGTAGCTGACTCTTTCATTTAGCCTTGTCTAAGAGGTAGAAATGTGCTCAACTACCCATATCCAAAACTCAGGAATTTGGAGTTATCCTTCCATCAGACTTGTTTTTGGCCTGAGAGAAGCAGGCCCAGGTCTAGGATCAGTCCAGATAGTGAGGGTAGGTTTTCAAGATAGCCTCAAAAAAAAAAAAAACTAGAACAGCAAAAATAAAAGCTAAGCTACATAATGAACACCCTAAAAGAAAGCATAAGTGAAGCTCTTGGAAGAATTCTGCATCATGACAATTAAGGATAAAAGAGAGGAAGACAGGAAGAAAGCTTTCCCATGAAATAGATTTATTTAATGAAGTGGAAAAAATTAGAAATAAATAACTGCTTTAAAAAAATTAGAACCAAATGGATACTTATTATGCAATGGCAAAAGATAAAATAAATAAAATGAAAACATCATTATCGGAAATACGTTGGCTGCAAATATTTAGGCTATGGACCCTTTCCCTAGAGAAATGAGTACTTATAAATAAACATAATATTTTGAATTTAATCTTAGGAGATTCTGAAATTCTCATAAACTTCTGCTTGGAATGTAAAATAGTAAAACCACTTTGGAAAGCAGTTTGGCAGTTTCTTAAAAAATTAAAAGTACTCATGCGATGTGATCCATAGCTATTTACCCAAGAGAAATAAAACCATATGTCCACACAAAGATTTGTATGCAGATATTCATAACAGCTTTATTTGTAATGGCCCAAAACTCAAATCAACCCAAATGTCCAACAGCAGGTGAATGGATACACAAGCTGTGATTTATTGTATAATGGAATACTGCTCAGCAATAAAAGAGAATGAACTCTTGATACCTCTGTAAAGTACAAGAATCTCAGAAGAATTATGCCAAATGAACTATACTGCATATTTTCATTGATTTAAAATTCTAAAAAAAAGTACAAACTCATCTGTAGTGACAGAAAGATCAGTGGTTGCCTGGCAAGTGGTCAGGGGTTTAGGAATGAAGAATTACAGAGACACAGGAAATTTTAGGGCTGACAGAGATGTTCATTATGTTGATTGTGACGATGGTTTCATGGGTGTATGCAGACATCAAAAGTTATCACGTTGTATGCTTAAATGTGTGCAGTTTGTTATATGTCAGTAATTCCTCAATACAGCTTTGTAAACCATTATGCAACACAGTCTTGACCACTTCCAATAACAGTGCACACATTTAACACCTGTTTGGAACACAATTTTGCAAGATGCATCATAAATTCTTACTATTACTGTTATTACAATACAGGTGAAATGTAAAAGAGTCAACCCAAATAGGCAATGATCGGGCAGTTTGTGGTAGGTGGTGTTATTCCCTGATTTGTCTTTTAGAGAAATGCCTGCTTGGAAATGTTACAGACTCACCTATCAAGGAGCATCCAGTTCTGTGGATGCAGCATCTTATATCAACCATTTTGTTCATGTTTATCTGCAATCACAGATTGTTGTGTTTGATTGACCCTTTGTTCCTTGTGTTTAAAACCGAACAGCTAAGTTCTTTAATTACTCCTTTAGGGACAGTTAATACATTCTAAGTGTTTCCTAAGCTTGGGAAAGTGATTGAGTGTTTCTGGTTAATACTTTCATATTCAAGGTTAATTATTGTTTTTTGATGATATTTTTAAATTCATTAGCATCCTTAATAAAGTTGGCAACCATTGGTTGGTTAAGTGGACAAAACTATTAGTATGAAAGCTAGATTGTCAATGAAAGATAAGTCTATTCATTTCTTGGTCACAGACAACATGGGCAGACCCTATAAAATAAAAAATGCTTATCCTGAGTACCTTCTCTTTAACTCAGTGATATAAAAAAGTGCTGTAAACAGCCTGGAGCTTATTATTTCAGCAAGACTGAATAACCACAAAGAAGACAGGGCAAAGGACATTGAGTACAAAGAATTTGGAGAGTGGATGGGAAGGTAGCATAACTGTTCCTCATTGAATGTGATGAACTGCACATAGAAATTTACTGGAAGGGAAAGAAGCAAGAGAATGCAAAGGTTTTTGGCATTTCACAGATCTTCTCTGAACCTTAAATTTTAATGTTATCCTTAAAAAACGATGCATCCCTTGTTCTGGAAGGGAGGTGAGAACATGCAAACTTCACATCGGGCTTAAGCCGGCTTTCTGCTGATTGAATTCTACAGAAATCAGTAGAGATGCATTTCACAGTCTGGAGCGATCTCAGGGAGTCCTTCCCAAGAAGATGAGCGAAGAACTGGTGCATCCCTTGAAGAGGGCTAAAAGGGAGCAAAGCAAAGCTACAGACATTGAACTAAATTCAGGTAAGAATTTCTGACACCATCACTCAAAGCAGTGGATGTAATTAAGAGAATGAAAATCATGGAACTGCTAAAACAGCAGAACTATGAAGATAAGGGTAATACCATTCCACATGGCTCCTTCCTGCCTTGCTTAAAAAAGTTATTTAGTAAACATCAACAGTGCTCACAGCATGTTAGGTAAAAAAATGGGGAGAGGGAGAGAAAGAGAGGGAAAGAGAAAGAATTTGACTGTCATAGTTTACCTTGTCACTCTCCTGCTGAAAAATGGCTAATTGGCCCTTCACTGAATTAAAAACAGTAAATAAACACCTTAGCAGGGATAAAAATTTGTTCATATTCTGTCCCCAATTCATCCATTTCTCATTATATATCCTTCTCCACTATCTAGTCTTTGGATTTGAGATATCAGGATAAGCATGGTACATAATCAATTACCCAGTTCCAAGTATTAGGTAGCAATACCAAACATTAAGTTCATTAATGCTAGTTGCTATCTCACACACACAACACACACACACACACGCACACACACACACACACACACACCACTACCTCAGTGACTCAATGTAAAAAATCATCCAGGACTTCACCACTTTGTTCACGCAAAGTCCAGCCAAGATATTCCTGCTCGGGTGACTCTCTGGACAGCTGTCCTCTAAGTATTAAATCTGACTCATGCTTCTTCCATTTTGATTGACTACGTCCCTTAGAGTCTCTTTCCAGCCTTCTGTTCTCCTGACTCACTGGCCAAGAGAAAGCAAGTGAACAGTCTTTCAGAAGATTCTAGGGGCCAGCCCTGGAGGTGGTCCATACATCACTTTTGTCCACATTCTCTTGGTCAAAACTAGTCACATGAACCCATCTAGAAATGAGGGGATCCATCAGTGACATGTTGCCATATAGCAAGACACCCCATAGCATAGCTCATGTACTTAGCTCACAATTCTGTGGGTTGGCAATTTATGCTGGATTTCACTGGGCTGACTCACACATCTTTTGGTTAGATTCTGCTTCTGGTGGTTGACTGGCTATTGGCTGGAACAACAGGGACGACCTGGCCATGAATCTCTCATCATCCACCAGGCTAGCACAGGCTTGTTCTGTGGCAGCTCAGACTTCTAGGAGTGGAAAGAGAGCAAGTTCCAGTGTGCAAATGCTTTTCAAATCTCTCCTGGGCCAAAGAGAGAATGAATTTATGAATGAATGAATGAATGAAACAATCTGAAGAGTAAAAAACTAAAGTGTAAATCTCAAAATATGCATGGCCTTTAACCAAGTAATAGCATTTCTGGGATTCCATCTTAAGAGAACAATCCTAAATAAAGGGCAAAGTGTAATTTTTTTTATAAGATTTTTTTTTTTTTTAATTTTTATTTATTTATTTATTATTTTTGGCTGTGTTGGGTCTTCGTTTCTGTGCAAGGGCTTTCTCTATTTGCGGCGAGTGGGGGCCACTCTTCATCGCGGTGCGCGGGCCTCTCACTGTCGCGGCCTCTCTTGTTGTGGAGCACAGGCTCCAGACGCGCAGGCTCAGTAATTGTGGCTCACGGGCCTAGTTGCTCTGCGGCATGTGGGATCTTCCCAGACCAGGGCTCGAACCCGTGTCCCCTGCATTGGCAGGCAGATTCTCAACCACTGCACCACCAGGGAAGGTCTCAAAGTGTAATTTTTAATGGTAAAAGTTAAAGACCTCATGATGCAAAGGTTATGTAACCCATTCAATGGAACATTACACAGATATTAAAATTGAGAAAACAATATAAAATTGATGTAATACATTGAATGATGTAATAACATCAAAACATCTATGATTTAATAGAAAGTTAAAAAGCAGGATAGTATATAACTATAGCAATGTTAAGAAAAATATTTATAATATAGAAGACTCCCATTAAAAAAGCTGAGCACAAAACACTAACAAATATTAACTGCACTTAACCTGCGTGGTACGTGCAGCGATAATTATTTAGTTTTGTTTTAATCTTCACTTTTCTTATTCTCTAAATTTTCTTTAAGTTGCAGTTCTTGTTTTTATGGTGAAAAATAAACATTAACAAAGTGAAAGCACTAACATAGTGTTTGCTACAGTGAGAATGGTCACCAGGGGGCTGAGGACTCAAGGCGGGGAGGAAGGAGGATGGATCTGTCGGTACCCCCGTCCCTGGCCAAGGGGCGAGATGTGTGACCAGTTCCATCTTTGCCACCTTCCTGTGTAATGATGGCGTTCCAGGTGGCCCCACCTGCCTCCGTGCTTAGAGACGCCTTCTTAGTGGTGGTGGCACTTTTTCTCTGAGTCATTCACACTGTCCCTCTGTCTCCTGCTGTTAAAGCGACTGGCTTTCTGACACGTTGGTCTGAGTTGAGGGCACCAAGCTTAGCAGAATCACCACTAGCACCTGCGTGCTAATTAGAAAAAGGCACCCTTTGTGGGCAGAAAGAGCCCAGAGCCAGGCTGGATTTCAGCACCCTCTCCACCCACCCTCCTGGTTGCTTTCCCACCTCACCCCTGCAGGGTGCAACCTCTCTCTAGCACCCATGTATCTGGGTAAACCTAGTTATGTTTGAAGCCAATGAACTCAGCGGAGTTCAACCAGCTAAGGTGAGATGTTCATTCCATGCCATCATTTCTACGTAACTCTGGATGTAAATGTTTGACTGCACTTAGACTTAAAGGTTCTAGAAGGTAGTTAGTGGGAAGCAGCCACATAGCACAGGGAGATCAGCTCGGTGCTCTGTGACCACCTAGAGGGGTGGGATAGGGAGGGTGGGAGGGAGACGCAAGAGGGAGGAGATATGGGGATATATGTATATGTATAGCTGATTCACTTTGTTATAAAGCAGAAACTAACACACCATTGTAAAGCAATTATACTCCAATAAAGATGTTTAAAAAAAAAAGGTTCTAGAAGGCAAGGGAGACTTTATCAGAAACTTTACTCCCATAAACTCAGATCAGGGTGTTACACAAACCTTCCCAGTTGGCCTGCAAAATACTGCGTATTTAACTGCTCATGCAAACAGCAAGAAAGATTCAATTCATAGCATATAAAAGCTCGAAGGGAATTTCATAAAACAATCGAGTTTTTCTGATCATAAAGAAGACTAAAGATTTCAGGAGATTAATAATAATAGAAATACCATTAGAATGGTGATAAATAAAATAATAATAGGAACAAAATAATAAAGGACTAAAAGATGAAAGACTTGACAAGTAAATAGAATGTGTGGTCCTAGATTGGATCCAGGACCAGAAGAAGAACAATTGGGAAACTTTGAATGAGGTCTGTACATTAGAAAACAGTGTTATATCAGTGTTAATGTCCTACATTTTGATCATTGTACTGTGGTTATGATAGATATAGCATTCAAGGAATCTGGATCAAAGGGATACAGGAATTCTTTTCACTATATTTGCAACTTTTTCTTTAAGTCTGAAAAAAAAAAGTAACAAACACACCCACACAAGCATAGTCCCTCCACGTCATCTTACAGACGAGGACATTGAGCATCTTAGTCACTGGCTCAGAGTCAGAGGGCAAGTGGGCAGCGACAGAGGGAGATGTCTCCGCTCTGCCTCCTCGTCCACGGTCCACCGTCTGCAACGATTCCGGCCAGTGAGGCCCGTGGATGGGAGGGTACTCTTGGAAAATAACCCTCAGTCATTCTTTTTCTGAAGTCTTGGTCTACTCAGTGTGGTCAGACTTGGTTTAAAGGCTCCAGAAGCATGGGAAGGAGGGTAAGAGCCAATCCTGTGCCCCATCCAGGGCTTAGGCACCTCTGAGGACCAGTTCCCTCAAGGCACTGAGGTTTTAGGAAGTCTACAGTGTACTTGACCTCCTTGCTGCCTGAGAGAAACCCTCAGAGGGGCTGTGTGGAGAAGGTCATTGCAAGGTCATTGGACAGCGGTCATTACAGTGTTCAGCAGAGTATCTAAGGGATGCTGGAGCTGGACACAGAACTAGGTTCTGCCAGCTTCTTTCAAGGGTTTTGCTCCCAGCAGGAGAGGAATTCAACTCACTGTACAAAATGGTAGTCCTTGCTCTTTACCCAGAAATGAATGCTTCTGCTAGATGAATGGCAAACGAGGGGTCCCGGTTGGGTGTCTCCATCTTTCCCACAAGTGCATGAGCTGGGGGAGAGGGGATGGAGCAGACTTCACCCAGATCACACAGACCTCCCCCTGAGGTCTTTCGGTGTGTGAGGCTGCAGAAGGCCAGGTGGCCTCGTCCAGTTCAGACTATGGAACCCAGATCTTGATAGGGTCTTTGGTTGGGATAAGGAGAGGCACATTTATTGTAATAGCCGTGCCATTCACTCACAATGACTTGTTCTCCTGGGTCTTCAGGGGTCAAGCTGGTTTATTCTTAGGTACACCCGTCTTTGGAAAGCAAATGCTCCTTACTTAGACTGTCAACAAATATTGATGTTTTGAGCCTCCTCTCTACCTGGTGAATCCAATTCCTGATTGTGTGTGTGTGTGTGTGTGTGTGTACTGGCTCATTTCCTGTTAGCCACACCATTTATAGGCACTTAGAGTTCAGCTTTTCCCCCTTATTAAATCAGTCGTTATTCCCCCCGTAGAGGTTCATCTTCAGAAAAATGTTGTCGTCTCTCGACATCTCCTGTTTCCTCACCTCTTCTAGTTGTCCCTCCGGGTTTATCACCTTCAAAACATTTCCTGACTGAATTTTTTTAGTTGAGCTATGGAAGACACAGGGATAAATGCATAACTTTAATCCGTCTGGTTTGACTGTATTGTACAAATGTAGAATTTTCAGTCATTGAGGGTATAACTGTACAGCCATGCAGACCGTTCATTTTCAAGTCCAGGAGCATGGAGCACGTAGACTCTAAGTGGTGCAATGTCAAAGCCCCAGGGAGAGGGACACATCAATCTCTGCTTCTGGGTTCAGATCTGTCTGTGGAGAACTTGCTGAAGTACAGAGGCTGTCTGGACCCCTTCAGCGATCGCATGGTCGGATCACAATCCTTTCTGAAGGTCAGGATGAGGCAGCATGCTCTTGGATGGAAGTGAAGATGCACTGGGGCCGTCATGAGTGGCCTGTTGGTAGCATAAGGGGACGTTGGTGGGGGACGTTTCCTGAGGACCCCACAGCCTTGCCCTGGGTGCTTTGAGTGTGGGTATTGTGCACCCGGGCGCCCAAACGGTGATGAGTGGAAACTCTGACAAACACGTGAAGGAGTCAGAGCCAATAATAGTTCATGGGGCGCGCTGAGTGGTCTCTGATGTGCTGGCTCCCCCCCCCGCATCCTGGACTGACCCCCCAGCTCCCAGCCCACCAGCCGGCCCTGCACAGCCCATAGCCCCTGAGGCCAGGACTAATTTCTCGTCTTCCTTGCCTCCTTGAGGGGATTTCCCTGGATAGTCTGTGACTCTGAATCAGATAGGAATTATGATAGTAATAGACATTTATTGAGTGTTTACTTAGCATCTGACCTCTAACCCTTACACCACTGCCCCAGACAGAGGGTGTTAACGCCACTCTGACCTTCCAGTCCAATCAATTTAATTTAAAAAATTGTATGGAGGGATTTCCCTGGTGGCGCAGTGGTTAAAAATCTGCCTGCCAATGCAGGGGACAGGGGTTCGAGCCCTGGTCCGGGAAGATCCCACATGTTGCGGAACACCTAAGCCTGTGAGCCACAACTACTGAAGCCTGCACGCCTAGAGCTTGTGCTCTGCAGCAAGAAAAGCCACCGCAGCCCACGCACCGCAAAGAAGAGTAGCCCCTGCTCGCCTCAACTAGAGAAAGCCTGCGCGCAGCAACAAAAATCCAACGCAGCCAAAATAAATAAATAAATAAATAAATAAAAATTTTTAAAAATTCTATGGAGTGTTTACCCTGTGTCATCAGATCCTGCTGATTGTTTTGTTTTGTTTCGTTTTGTTTTTTTGGCTGCACCACACAGTTTGCAGGACTTTAGTTCCCCGACCAGGGATTGAACCTGGGCCCTCAGCAATGTAAGTGCAGAATCCTAACCACTGGACCACCAGGGAATTCCCAAGATCCTGCTGATTTTTTGCCTCCAAAATTTTACTAAACCTGTTGCCTGCTTTCCATCTCTTGTCCACCACCCTGGTCCATCCCTCGCCTCATCTCTGCCACCAGAACAATCAATGGTCAGGGTCACTTTGCCCTTCTCCAAATTACCCCCCAGCCCAAGGGATCTTCCAAAACAACAGACCCTGGCGAGGTACCCACTTGTCAAAAACTCTCCAGTGACCCCCCATCACCAACATGACACAGTTCTGCTCATTCTCTGAGCTCACAAATCCCCACGAGGTGAGCCCTGCCTGGGTCCCCAGCCTCCTTTAGCATCACCTACCACTTTGAACTTATGCCAAAAGCCATCATGCTGTTTCCCTTCCAACTGGAACTAGCTTTCTTCTTTTCCTTCCGGCTGGTTCTTTCCCACCCAATTCCAACATGGAGCTGTTGAGGTACCCAGCACACACACGTCTGTTCTAGGACTTACTCCTGAGCATGATAATGATCTGTTGGTGCATCATTTCTAGACTCTGAACTGCTAAAGGCAGGTCTCTATCTTAATTGCCTTTGAATTACTATCTTTAGGAAGTAGCTGAACATGCTTTATAAAAGCCTCTTATAACACAGGTTACGTGTCCGACACTGCTTACAAACATTTCTACAATCTCCACGATAAATGTGTGCTGAACATATGGTGTGAGCTGCCTTATACACATAACCTTACTATGTTAGGTGATCTTTTAGAAACATAAACCTGATGACACCTTCCCTGCCACCTCCTGGTCGCTTACCGTGCTGGGGCCGCACAAACACACCAAGCTCTGATCTACCCCAGTGCCTTGGGCGTGCTGTTCCCTTAGCCTCAGGGCCTCACCTGGTGGACCCCTCTTTGTCATGCAGGTGACAGCTCTTCTGTCACATCCTCAGAAAGCCCCTCTCTGATGTAGACTCTTCCTCCCTCCCCCAAGTCAGGAGTCACTGCCCCATCAGCCCTGTTCATTTTCATCACAGCATGTGCCTTAACCAGCTGTCTTGTTCCTTTGCATAAGTGCGGCCTCCCACTGGAATGAAAATTGCCCAAGAGCAGAGACTCACCTGTCTCGTCCTCTATCCCCTGAGCCCCGAGTACCTCCTGGCACACAGTCTCAGTGAATATGCCGAATATCTAATTTAGTCCTTCTTATAATCCCATGAGCTACGTGCTATTATGATCCTCATTTTACAGACGAGGGAAGAGAGGCTCAAAGAAGTTCAGTGAGTAGATTGTACAGCTATTCAGCTGAGAATCCAGGCCTGTTTGATGTTGTAGCCGGTGCTCTTTGTCTGACTACTGCACTAGTCTGTGCCTTACACTGAGATGGCATCCCAGTCTGGTCCGAGGCTGCACAGTGTCTCGCCCCCTCCCTGCCCATTCCTGAGCAGGAGGAGGAATTTCTGCTTCTCTGCCCCTCATCCCTCAGGCTTTCTCTCCCTCCTCTTCTGCTTGGCTTGGCTGCACACACACCCAGAGCTGCCTTAGGCCACTCCACAGTTTGGTCAGACTTCCTGTCGAAGTCAGGATACCTGGCACTGTGTCTCCTACCTCCAAGTCCTGGACCGCTGTGTCCCCTTCTAGTGCTAGCGCTTCCCAATGGCCTGTGTTCTCCGATGCCTGTTCTGCCCCTTTAAAATGAAGTGTACTTTTGAGAGGACAAGGGGCATCCTGGAGGCTAGGCTTTGGCATGTGTTTAGGGTAAACCTGATAGCATTTGCATTGACGATCAACTCCCTTCTTGCACAGAATGGCTGAATGCCACAGCGTCAATCCTGTATTTGATCTCTGCATCACAGACTCTAAGTTTGTTTTTCCTCTGGGGACTGAGATCTCAGTTTTGATGATGGCCTTTTTCCAGCTTCCTTACCATAGAGAAAACAGTCTAAAAACCATTCAAATGTTTATTCGTTTCACACATATTTCTAGCCCCAACAGTATCTACCAAGTATGCTAAGTGACATCGATGTGTAAGATAGGACCAGTCTCTCCTCACTGCCATGGTCGCCAGGGATGGGAAATGTATAATGCCTTCCCCAAGGGAGTAATCATTTTTACTTTCACCCTTGTACTAGATCGCTCACTCCACCATCTTGACCTCTTAAATTCAGCAGAGCTCCCCTATGACCATGAAGAACACCCGAGGTTGCATGAGAAACATTAGCTGGTGCATAAAGCTGTCAGACTCCCAAGAAGAACCGGCCCAAAGCAGACACTCCACAAGACAAAGATGGAGGAGCGCGCAGGAAATGAAAGGAAGCTTTTTTCACCTTCCAATGGGGAAGAATGCCCAGTAACAGAGCCAGAAAAAGACCCAAGGAGGTCAATCAAGATGACTTGACATTCAAGTCAAGGTAAATTAGGTGGAGGGGAAAGAATAAGGAAGAAGAACACAGAGATCAAAAACCCAACTCCTATACCCAGATGTGATGACTGCATTTAACCTGGGGGCCACAGAGGCTGCCCCTGCTACCCATGACTTTGGGGTAATGAGGGAGGTGGGAGCCACCAGGTAGGAGGGCTTTTGCAGTGCATTCAGCTCATTTGGGGGCTGTCTTTTTTTTTCCTGCTCCTGAAGCCTATGCCTTAACTTGCTTAGGCTTGCTGCTTTAGACTCTCCTTGGACCAGCTGGCTTGCACCGGAACAGAGATCATAAAAACTGTCAACGTCAAGTGATTGAGCTCTGTGATTTTAAAGACTTTTCTCTTCCCAGGTTTTGCCACCTTCAATTGACATTTTCACTCTACGAGGCAAGGATGGGAGAGCGTAGGGGCCATATAAGAGCAGCACGGACTCCACTGCATGGGGCTTGAGCAAGAATTCTGAGACTGTTTCTTAAACGTTCCCTGGCTTTCTGTGGTCCTTTGCCTCAGATTCCCATCTGATTAGAGGAGGCATCTGCCCTCCCTGATGAATAACTATTCTAAGGTCCAGAATTTTTATTTTGATAGACTCTCACTTACATGCAAGTTTATACATTGATCCTATTTTCAGGAGGTAATTTTTACACTTGAAAGGCCCACTTTCACATCATGCTGGTGGTTTGAAAGCAGAACCAGAGCATAAAAGAAAAAGAGAGAGAGACGAATGTGTCTTCTTCAAATCCACTTCTTGGGGCCCAAGTCTCCAGAACAGCATTGTCAATCAGGAAGATAAACACAAGATCTGTGCTTTTTCCCTTCAAGGAGCCACTGGTGAGTGACCTCAGTGGAGGGCTGCAATTGGCTCTTCCCTTCTAGGTGTCCTGTCTGTAATTGTCACTAATGCCAATTCATTAGGTATTTCATTAGCTAAGCTGAAAACCTATATCCTGATCTTTAGCTGAAAACATCTCTGAATTAGATCATGAAAATTAGAATAAAACTCATTCGCCAGTGGCAATTAATGAGTCATGACTAACTAAGGAAGAGGGAGTAGGGCGGGAGAGAGTGGCTCTCCTTCCACGCTGCTGATAGTTAAGAGGAAGGGAAATTACACCGCATTTTGTGAGTTTGCTGGAGCATGAAACCATCACAGCTGGGAGCCACCAGACTTCCTGACCCAGCTCCTGGGCTTCTGGGTACCGCCTTCCTTTCAACATTCGAGGGGAAGAATCCCGAATGTGGGTAGTGGAGAATCATCATCAGGGTGGAGACCCAGCCCACAGTTGGTGGTGTTCTTTGCTGGTGTGCCAAGTAGAAGGCTCTTTATCTTCTATTAGGTATGGAGGAGACAACCCCAGAGGTATGACTCCAATTTGCATCTCCTTCACAAAGGAAACTGAGGCCTGAAAAGTTAGGTGGCCTGTCCCTGGTTACACAAGTAATGTCCTGAAAGATGGGGACCCCAAGTCCAACCTCCCGACTCCAAATTCAATGCTTTTTCCTCTAAACCTTGATGGCTGCCAACTTTTAGGCAACAATGCACGCATCATTTAACACCTGCTCTATGGGAGGTGGTGGGCAGGTGATACAGACAGAAAGAAGGGTAACACATGGTCCCTGCCTTTCGGGAGTAAAGTATAACGCGGAGATACTGTCAGGCAACAGGCATTTAGGAAACAATGTGCCCCGAGAGAGGTAGGCAAACAGTACCCTTAGCATATAGAGGTCACAACCTTTTACTGCCTGGAAAAGTCTAGGAAGGAAATATTTCAATACAGAGATTTTTAAGCATGAGATCATTAATTTGTGTCTGAGATTGGATTCACCCTATAAATAGACTCTAAAAGAAGGAACTGAGAGCAAGAAGTTTATTTGGGAAGGACATGAACCCCAGAGAGAGAATAAGGAATAGATAAAGGGAAGAAAAAGCAACCCATAAGGATGTATTATTAAGTCAGCTATCACAGTTTGTGCATAAACTCTGGGAACAGGTACCAAATGAGTGTCTCAGAATTATCTCACCTGTTGGGTGAGGGAGCTGGGGTATTTTTGCACCCACTCCCAAGTCAGGGTTGAGTTCCACTCCTGATGAGGAATGTTGAGTGCTCGGCACTTTCAGCCCTCTCTGGCTTGGTGAAAGCCTCAGGCACAGACATAGACCCTGACAGTTGCAAGGCTGCCAGATACATGAACGTGTGTAAGGTCTGAGGGTTATAGATGAGGCACTGGCAGCGTCCGCTCCAGTGGGCAGAAGGGGCTGGCCATTGCCAGCAATGCAGCGGCAAGGGGGCTCCAGGGAGCATGGTGTGTTGAGAGCAAAAGAAGTAGAAAAATATTTGAAGCCTAAATTGCAGGAAGGAGAATGGGGGATGACAAGGACAAATGGGTATATAGGTGAGAGCATGGGGCTCTTTTGTGTCTTGTTTCATAATCTGAATGGTTCATATTCCGTTGTCCTGGTTGATTGGGTCTAAGACAGAGTAGGGAAGGGGTCTAGGATGGTTGTTGAATTTCTGGAAAAGGGTTTGGAGAAAGAGCTTGCCCACATCCTGGAGCAGCACAGACCAAGTCTTAGTCCATGCAGTTCTGATGGGATTGGGTCCCTACAGGAGTGTTTTGGGCCATTGAGCCCCAGGAGGAGGGAGCAGGTGCAGGCCACTCTCCAGAGTCCCCAGGCCTGAGCAGACAGCCGTTCATGTCTAACTCACTCCACCTAGGTCTCACGGCAAGCCTGGGGCCTCAACAACTGTCCCATGTCACAGTTGGGAAACTGATGGGTTGCGGGAGCTGCTGCCTCTCTCTCCCACTCCTCGACCCCCTCGAGAGCCCACTTGGCCACTCACAGCTCCCTCCTCCCTGTGCTCCCTTCCACCCAGGTATCTCACTGCCCAGTGACCTTCCACCAAGACCTCATTTCACTGAAAACAATATTCGCTGCCCTCTGAACTTCTTAGAGTTTCTGCCTGTTTCTCTTTTTTTTTTTAACTTACATCCTAACTTGTCTCCTGGGCCTCAGTCTCCAGCCCTGGCAAATAAGAGGATTACGCTATGTCTGTAAGAGTCCCTAAGCTTTGGTATTTAAGTGCTTGCTTCTCTGTAGTCACATCAAAAAGACGGCGATGCAGTGGAGACGCAGAAGGGGGAATGACCCCATCTCCTTTGACAATCGGGAAGCCTTTATGAAGCTGTGTCATTTTAGACAGAGACACGGGAAAGGTAGGACTGCAGTGGGAAACCAAGAGATAGAGAAGAGGTTACATACGCCCGGAGGGAAAGGAAGTGACCAGATGACATCTAGGGTCCTACCCAAGCATGCAAGTTCATGATCCTGGGTTCCTATGGAAACAGGTAAACACAAATCTCTAGCAGAGTGCTCCCAGAACTTCCTGTGGGTGAGGAGGTCAGCAGGTGACAATGACGTCATTTCTGAAACTCAGTAGCTCCAGCCTCTGTCCCACCTGAGTCCTGCTCTAGAGCTGAGAAGCCACGGGAGTTTGTTTCTTAACCATCAATGAGTTTAACTTGCATGCAGTTTTCCAAGATTAGAAAAGACTCCTCTGACTATGAGCTTTAGTCCCCTGACACTTAGTAGATGCTCAATAAATTCCAGATGATGATTGTAATAATATTGGTTTGTCTATAGAATTTCATGGAGAAATTCTATATAGATTCATCTACAGAATTTTCTGGAGACTTATAAAAACAAGTGAGATGATCCCCTGCATAAAATGATGTAGGAGGAGTCCTGCCCAGAGGCTGGGAAAGGCACTGTTCAAGCTACGGAGCAGGATCTTGATGTGTGGTCCCTGAGCCGGCAGCATCAGCTTCACCTGGAAGAGGGGTAAAAAATGCACGTTCTCAGGCTCCACCCCAGACCTATTGAGTCAGAAACTCTGAAGGTGGCGCCCTGCTCTCTGTCTTAACAAGCCCTCCAAGTGAGTCTTGTGCTTGCTCTGGTTTGAGAATCACTCTTTATTTTGAGGAATTTATGTAATGCCTCTGTATAAATGGATTTTACTCAATTTATTCAGAAAAGAAAGGAAGGGGAAAGGGAGAGGGAAAGGGAAGAAGAAGAAGGAGGAGGAGGAGGAGGGGGAGGGGGAGGGGAGGGGAGGGGAGGGGGAGGGGAGGGGAGGGGAGGGGGAGGGGAGGGGGAGGGGGAGGAGGAGGAGAAGGAAGGGAAGAAGGGGGAGAAGAAGAAGAAAGAGGAGGAGGAGGAAGAGAGAGAAATTCTCTGGAGTTCCAGAATGACCCAGCCAAAAGACCAGGTATCACTGAATCTGTCATTAGAGAGGAAGAGTTGGCCAAGGACTGAAACAATAAGTACAAGGGCAGCAATATGGCTTCCAACCCTTGATCTGCAGGCAGTAAGCTTTGTCATTGTAGCCACGTCACTCAGCCTCTCTGAGCATCTGTGAGATGAGGGCTCCTGCCCACGTGCTCTCCAGGAACGCATCCAGCCTGCCTGCCGCTGCCCACAGGGTAGATGAGGATTTGCCCTCCGCCTCCATAAATAGAACCAGCTCCTATTTGCCTAGCGTGATGGCCTCCTCGTGCTCTGGGTCACAAGGGTCATCTTAGGAGCCTGCCACCCTCAGGGCGAAATCACAAGGAAGGAGAGTGGACCCCTCCCCCCAGCTGTGTCCTGACCTAATGGCTCCCTCTTTCAACAGACCACCCAAAGCACCCTGGGTCTGTGCTACTCTTTCTTGAAAATTGAGATCTAACTCAACATTCTGTAGAAGTCACCCTTTTTATGTATCACCCCAAAAAGAAATGCTGTATTCACTGGGCAGGTACCCGCTATGTCCTCCTACCCCAGCTCCTGGCACCACTAATCTACTTCCTTTCTCTATGGATTTGCCTATTCTGGATGTTTCACACCAATGGAATCATATAATATGCAGCCTTTATGTCTAGCTTGTTTCATTTAACATAATGCTTGCAAGGTTCATTTATGTTATAGCAAGTATCCAAATGTCATTCATTCTTATGACTAAAAAATACTCCATTGTATGAATAAACCACATTTTATTTATCCATTCATCAGCTGACAGACATTTGTGTTGTTTCTAATCTTTTGGGTATTCAGAGTAATACTGATATAAACATTTGTGTGGCACATTTTGTGTGAACATAGTTCAGTTCTCCTGGGTGTATATCTAAAAGTGGAATTGTCATTATAAGTTACCTTATAAGTGGAGTTATAAGGTAACTCTACCTTTAACCTTTTGAGAAACTGCCAAAATTTTTTCCAAAGTGGCTGCACTATTTTACATTCCCATCAGCAATGTATGCGGATTCCAATTTTTCCGTATCCTTGCCAACACTCGTTGTTTCTGTCTTTTGAGAATAGCCATCCTATGGGTGTGAAGTGGTACCTCACTGTGGTTTGAATTTGCATTTCCCTAATGACTGGTGATGTTGAGCATCTTTTCATGTACTTATTGCCCACTTGCCTATCTTCTTTAGAGCAGTGTCTATTCAAATCCTTTACCCATTTGTACATTGGGTTGTCTTTCTATTTTTGAGTTGTAAAAGTTCTTTATATATTCTGAATACTAGACTTTTATCAAATATGTGATTTGAGGGACTTCCCTGGTGGCACAGTGGTTAAGAATCCGCCTGCCAATGCGGGGGACACAGGTTCGATCCCTGGTCCGGGAAGATCCCCCATGCCGCGGAGCAGCCAAGCCCGTGTGCCACAACTACTGAGTCTGCGCTCTAGAGCCCACGAGCCACAACTACGGAGCCCGCATGCCATGGCTACTGAAGCCCACGTGCCTAGAACCCATGCTCTGCAACAAGAGAAGCCACTGCAATGAGAAGCCTGTGCACCACAATGAAGAGTAGCCCCCGCTCGCCACAACTAGAGAAAGCCCAGGTGCAGCAATGAAGACCCAACACAGCCAAAAATTTTAAAAATATATATATGATTTGAATACATTTCCTTCCATTCTGTTGGTATCCTCTGAAGTAAAGAAGTTTTAATTTTGATGAAGTCCAATTTTTTCCCTTTTGGTTGCTTGTGCTTTAGGTGTCATATCTAAGAAACCATTGCCTCATCCACAGTCATGAAGATTTACACTTAAGTTTTCTTCCAAGAGTTTTATAGTTTCAGCTCTTACACATAGGTCTTTGTTCCATTTTGAGGTAATTTCTTGTATAGGATGTGAGGTAAGTGTCCAACTTCATTCTCTGGCATGTGGCTATCCCGCTGTCTTAGCATCATTTATTGACGAGACTATTCTTTTCCTACTGAATTCTTGTGCCACTCATAACTCCTCGTAAATCCTGCCTCCTGTGATTTACTCCTTTGTGTGGGTTTCTCCAGTTAATGTGGCTAAATGGTCAGTCCACTGAGGGCAGGAACTGGGGACAAATCTTTAGCTCCCCCATGAGGGCTATTGAAAGCCTCTGTGTGCACGCATTAATTGAGTGAGTCATTCTGGAAATTGCTGCAGAGTGACGCCTCCCTTCTAAATATGTTTCACCTAGAGGCCCTAAGTTTCCTAATAGCCCACACCAACATGAATTTAGTTTAATGACGTTTAATAAAGTCCGACCCAGAAGCAGACATAGGAAAGAGTGGAGGACAGTGGCTTCAGATGAATTTGTGCTCCAAACCTGATGGGACAGCCCGTGAGTGCTTCGTGGGGAGGTCCTGGCAACCTGGTCCCTTCATCCTCACCCCCCAACTGCTCAGAATGATCCAGAAACACCAAGGAGGATGGGCCTTCCCACTCAGCCAGTGAGATCAAGGAGGGAGAGGAGATTTAAAGGCTGTGCAAGGGAGAGCCAGGCAAGGACGGGGGGGAAAAAGTATTCAGAGGCTGAAGAGCCTGCCAATAGAAAGGCCTAGAGAGACACAGACATGGAGGGCAAAAGGGGGTCATGGCGCCAGCGACCTGAGAGCTGGTCATCGCTCAGCTGCTCGTGGAGGGTAGGTCCCCAGACCACCTACCTATATGGGAAGCTGCCCTGGGAAGGCCAACTGACCAACAAGGAAAATAAAAGCAGCCTTTGCCTATTCCTGGCAACACATTGTTAAAATAATGGGTTTATGTTTCAAAGGTTACTTTTCCCCATGTTTGATCAATAAAATGTTCTTTAGATCAATACAAGTGTAATTTTCGCTGCTGGCAGCCATTTACAGCGTACCGTGTAGGAGTCACTGCCCAGCGAGCTCCGCTCGGGAACGTCTTCCGAGCGCGGGGCTCCACTAGCAGTGGGTTGTGCTTGAGAACAACAAGGATAAGCAAATAAGATTACCAGCCAATAAGCTAGATGTTGGCACCAACGTCTTGGTGTCTGCATTCATCTCTTCAGCTCGAGGCTTTCAGTAGAAAGAATCTGGCTCTCCTAAATTTGTTTTTAAAATGAGATAATAAGAAGAGTGGAATTGCTGATGTTTATTTGGCACTTGCCATGTGCCAGAAACTATTCTAAGTGCTTTCTGCAAATTAACTCATTTGAATCTGTCATAAACCCAATGAAATAACCCCATTATCACCTTCGTCTTATTGATAAGGATATTCAGGCACAGAGAGGTTGAAAAATGGGTGCCAGGACACAGAGCTGATAAGGAGCCAGGCTGGGATTCGAACCCAGGAAGTCTGATGACAGAGGCTCTGAGCGCTGTACTGAGCCCTCCCTCAGTCTGAGTACTACCTGTAGTCCCTGATACTCACTTATTAGATGCTCACCACACGCCACACCTGCCAGGCACCGTGCTTTGTACTTTCACAAGGTGTATGTTCTTTATTCCACTAAACCCTTTTTCCATAGGTGAGAAACTGAGGCTAAGAGAAGAGCAGTAACTTGCCCAAGGTTTTATTGCCAGGAAGCAGCAGAGCCAACATTTGAAACCAGGCCTCCTGAGACCCCTGCTGCTGGGCTTTACCCTCACCTTCAAGAAGGCAGGCAAAGGGAGCTTCAGCAGCCACCTGGTGAAGGACAAAGGACGCCCACCAAGGGAGCTCAGAATGAGGGAACAAACCCTCGGGGGCGGACTAAGTGAACCAGAGGCTCCCGGGGACCCCCAGCAACGCGAGCGTTCAGCCACAGGACTGCTTAGAGAAAAGCCCACCCGACGCAAATCCCTGCTCATGCTGTGGCTTTGCTGCCCACCTGCTGGAGGATCTGAGTGTCTCCCTGGCTGAGCGACAGATGAGCCTGAGTCTGGTTTTCAGACACTCTCTGAGCCCTTGCTTTTACCGCTGGCACAGGCAGGCCTCCAAGTGCATGTGACTCCAGATGCTGCTCTGCTTTCTCGGTGCTTAATCTTCACGAAGATGGAGCAGGTAGCGAGTCAAGAGCCCTGGCCTGGGAGCCCGAACGCGTGCGAGTTCACCAGGTCACGCTGTCTTGTCTCTGAAATAATGAACTCGGACCAAGTCATCTCTAAAGTGTTTCCCAGCTCCAGCACTGCAGGAATCAGTGGAAAGGGAGAAGGCCAGAGCTGCTGAGACAGAGATGAACCTTTCGTTCATTCTGCAATATTTATTGAATGCCCGTCA
Organism: Balaenoptera physalus; assembly: GCF_965194825.1. Taxonomy (NCBI): domain Eukaryota; kingdom Metazoa; phylum Chordata; class Mammalia; order Artiodactyla; family Balaenopteridae; genus Balaenoptera; species Balaenoptera physalus. The sequence continues at coordinate 81,769,576 of NC_138898.1, forward strand.
TGTACCAGACATGGAGTTCAGCAACGGGCGACATGGACGACATTCCTTGTTGTCCTTGTGAAGCTTAGATACTAGTGATTAGTGAGATGCCAGATTCATTCATTTCATTCATTCATTCATTCATTCAACGATCACCTATCATGTACAGGTTCAGGGGCAGGTACTAAGGTTTCAAAGGTGAGAAAGTCAAGGCCCTGCCCTGGAAGCACTGAAATTTTAGTAGGGAAGTAAGACGTGTCAACAAACACGTCTTCGTGTTGAGGTTGTGACCAAAGCCATGCTTCATCTAAATCTATCCCCAGCATCGTATAAGAACATGCCAGAGAGCAGGGTTTAAGATCCAGCACCAAAGTGGGACAGAAGAACACGGAAGCCAGGGAGGAAGGCAAGAGGCCACCTGGCAGAATCCCCTGGGTCGGGGCAGGAGCCTCTTCCGTATGCTGCCCCTGAGCAAACGTTCATGCCTGTGTTAGCTGAATGAAAGGGGCTCAAACAGGGCAGGCCTCAGACCTTGCTCCGTCTTTGCCCCAACTCTGCAGTCTCAACGAGCATGGAGCAATATGCAAGCGAGTTCTGCCCCTTCTCTGAAGCTCATCAAGCTGTTAGATGGTGGCCACTCTCTGCACCTGCCTCCACTCCTACTTGGGCCTTTTAGTTTGCCGGGTTTCCCCAGAGCACCAGTCCCCCGGGAAGGGGAGCTCTGTGTCGCACCCCAGCCAGCCTAGGTATCTTTCACCCCACTTCCTGGGAGCCAGAATTCATTCGTGCTCCCCCTTACCTCTCCAGGGCATGGCTGGGACCTGTAACTTGCACTCTGTCTTCTCAGCACCTTTCCTCCCACTTCTCCTTCCCCGAGGCTCAATAGCCCTTTGGTCTCAGTGGCAACAAACCCTGACACCATCATCTAGTTAAGAGAGACGACCTTTGACAGGTCACTTCCCCTCTGCCGACCTCAATTTCCCCATCTGTACAACCAGACTAACTTCACGTGTCTGGATGACCGACAGAGCTATATTGAAAAGCAAACGTAATTGATAGGAAATAATAAGCTAGGAAGCATTATGTGTGGAGGTAGAGGATATTGCAAGACACCCCAGAGCAGCAAGACGTAGAGATTGGGAACCACTTCTTTCCACATTGAAAGATACAGATTAGCAATCCCTGAGAATCCCACGTGTGTCAGGCACTGGGAGAGCTACTTTTGTGGCCCTAATCTCATTGGAACATCACATCATTCCTTTCCATTTATAAATGGAGAGACATAGGCTCTGGGAAGTGATATATTTTCCCCAAAGACACAGAGCTTAAGCGAAGGATCTGGCTCTTTAAGCCACAGTTACCCAGAGCACGAAACTCTCATCCACATGGTCTCTGGAATAATACAAAATGTGCCGTGCTCCTACCTTTAAATATAAACCCGCTGCTTTCAGACCCAATTAGGAGCAGGTAATTACCTGTGGGAAGTGGGGAGTTGGACAGTCTGCCGGATCGAACAGAGAGTCCGTGAGCTAGTCTTTTCTAGTTATCAATAAAATGCTACAACAAAATCATTATTTGGCAACGTGTTGATTAAATATTTCATCCAGCCCTGGATGGAAAGTAGCCACAATCACCCCTCTAAGATAACATTGTGCGTTGGTGTCGTGGCTTCACTGCCTGTTTTTGGCAGAAACGTGCCCTGCTAGAGGTTGACCCAGTTTTCCCAGACTTCCGTAAAGAGGACGGTATAATCTCACAATCCTCAGCCCCCCCACCCAGGGCCCTTGGTCCCTCCCCTAGAGGCTCAGCCTTGAACCGGCCCCAAGAGGATCCTGAGCGAGGCAGGTGGAATTTCCACTGCCTGAGCCCTGGAGCCGGAGGCCGGGGGGTGGGGGGACTAAGCCAGCTGCTGTTGCCGGGTGGCGGGTACACTGGAGGAAGCCCCTGGCATCCCGCGCTCCCTGGATCTCACCAGTCCAGAAGGAGTCCCTGGGATTCCAGCTCAGCTTTCCCGCCCAGCCCTACAGGAACCTGGCAGGAAGGTGTGCTCAGCCTGGATCACAGCCTGTTTGGTGAGGTCAGCTGTGCATGGTCCAACCTCTTCCCCTGGAGACTAGATTCTGCTCCCCTGTGACACCTGTGACAGTCACGATCCTGCTGTCTTCTGATTCTGAATATGGTCTGTCTCTTGGTCACGGGCACCTGCCTGAACCACACCTGAGCTAGTTGACCCTTGATCTCCATGGACCCGCTGCTGGCGGTCCACCTCAGGGCCAAGAAATAAAAGGTCACTTAGTCCCGCCTTTCTCCTGCTGCACCAGCCTGAGCCTCCAGGGTCCCAGCATGCTTCCTATGAGAGCCAGCGGCGCTCCATGCCTCTTGCCCCTGCTTTGCCAGAGTCGCGTGGCTTCCTGCTTAAAGGACATGTGAAAGTCACTGAGCGAGCAAAGGACACTTGAACGCTGCCTGGCCCCTTTTTCCCCTGGGGCTCTTTCTATCTTGGCAACCTCCCACTGTTTTACTTGTTCCTTGAAACAGACATGTCACTGCAGTATCCAGGGGGGCCGACGTGACGGCAGAGTGCTTGGTATCGTAAGAAACAGCTGTCTTCAGTTTTGGGATTTTCCTGGAAAGGCAAGAGAAATAGAAATAGGGAGATGTTCACCCTCCACTGTGGGCAGGGGGAGAGAGTCAGATGTGGTTTGCCATTAGCAGGAAGGTTTCCACTTGAAACACCACCTTAATTAACTGCAAAGAGTGATGGGCCAGGAGGTGCTCTTGCCCACCCCCATCCCACGTTCCTCAGGCTTCATTCCCCCACTCATTAGTGCTTGAACTGGTGGACTCAGTAAAGCTGTTTGTCCTTCCCAGTGGAGAAGAGCATCAGCCAACCCTTTGAGGGCCTGGTTACAAGAAACAGATGACAGAAGGGAAAATCTGGCCCTTCCTGTCTGACTGCTGGAGCCGGGACATGCATCTTCTCCTCTCAGCACGCCTGGTTCTCAGGTCTTCAGACCCAGACCGGAATCTGCATCGTCTGCCTCCCCAGTTCACAAGCCCCAGTTCACTCAGATTGAATTACAACACCAGTCGTCCTGGGTGTCCAGCTTGTAGGTGTCCGGTTGTGGGACTTCTCAGCCTCCATAATTGCACGAGCCAATTCCTATAATAATGATTTAAATATAGAGGATATAGATATAGATATAGATCCTACTGGTTCTGTTTCTCTAGAGAACTCTGTTTAATACATCCCATATGTTTGAGGACTTTCCTTACCATGCTGTCATCCCATCACCCAAGCATCTGAGGCCATCCTCAGGGAATCTTGCCTAAGTGGGGAATTTGCCCTCTGGTCGAACATAAAGCAGTAAGAAGATGGTGGGCCTTGCAATCTGGCTCTGTGCTCACATCATGCCGGACCTGCAGGAATTCTCAACCTAAAGATGTTTGCAAAGCTGCTTCCGTTCAGCCCTGGACACCGAGGTAGGGAGGAGAAAATGGGAGAACATAAAGTTCTGCACAACAGGAAATCACGCTAGAAAGCTGTGAAAATCATGTACCCTTTTGAGGCGTAATGGTTTTAATTTTCTCAGGCCCTGATCTCCCTGGCAACAATTTAGAAGTGCAGAAGCATTCATGAATCAAAGTTGGGCACGTCTGCATGTTTAATTACGTGTCATGGGATGGAAACCTTCCTTTTGATCTTAGAGTTTAAAGGGATTTAGGCTTTAACAATTACATTTTTTTTTTCTCCTCCCAAAGTCAACGTGGGCTATTGAATAGTATCAGCAAGGTTGGGGGTGGGAGAGGTTGCTGAGAAAGTCAGGGGGGATTTCTGTTCTGTCCGGGATGCAGTGATGTACTGACCACGTGCTCCTATTCTTGGGGAATGAGTGAGCTGGGGAAGACGCTCCCCCCATGCTGTGAGTGTCCCTGTCACCAAGGCCCCTGGCCCACTCCACAGGATGCTGGGCCTGCAAAGACCAGAGCTTAGATCTAAGACAGGTTAGGGTCTCCTTACCCTGTTCAAAAATGACCCCTGATGAACCTCGAAGTTTCCCCAGTGACTGATTCTAGATTGATTCTAGATTGATTCCACCTTCAGGACAGATGTTAGTGACCACCTAACATGAGATATGAGATGGATTTCAGGCACAAATGGAAGGTGGTTAATCCTCCATAGAATTTGGATTGCGCTTCTTTCCTTTTCTAAACCCTCTTTTCCCTCTCTTTCTTCACCTCCACCCCTTCCTTCTTCACCCTACCCCTTACTTATTCGCTTCTTCCCTCCCTCCCACATAGAATATATTTCAGTGATTCTTCTGAGCCCTCCATTAGGGGCACACTTATAAAAGACTTGTCAAAACACTTAAGGTCCGGATATAGAGGTTCCTCACCCTTTCAGTGAGGGATTCAGGTGGGCCCAGAAGTACCACAGCATTGACACAAAGGTTATTGTCATCTACAATCCCACCTCAAAGGAACTGACCTCAACTGTTTATTCAGCTATACGTTCACTCAGATGGAAACCCATCTCTTTATTTACTGAGTCAGTATGCCAAAGTCATGAGTCTGTGAGGCCAGACTGTTTATGTTTTTTCCTGACCCCTCCATGTACACTCCCTCTCTATGCCTCAGTTTCCTCATGTGTAAAATGGGCATGAAAAAAAACCCTCACTGGGTTACAGTGAAAATTTAAAGATAATCATTTAAAATGCTTGGCTCAGTTCGTGGATATAACAAACCACTCTTAAATTTAGTGACTTAAACAGGGTTTGCAAAGTTTTTCTGTAAAGGGACAGATAGTAAGTATTTTCAGCTCTGTTGCAATGACCCAACTCTGTTGTTATAATGGGAAAGCTGCTCTAGACAGTACGTAAACAATCAAGTGAGGCTGTATTCCAATAAAACTGTATTTACAAAAGCAGGAGGCAGGCCAGATTTGGCTGATGGGCTGTGGTTTGCCAAGCCCTGACTTCAAACAACAACCATTTATTTGCCTCCTAGTTCTATGGGTTGATGATTTGGAGGAGAACCCACTATGTGGTTTTCCTGGCCTTGGCGAGGCTTACTCATGTATCTACAGGCAGCTGGCAGGCCAGCTGGGGCTGGCTGGTCTGAAATGGCCTCAGCTGCTCCCTGTGGTCCCTCATCTTCCAAGAGGCTAGTCTGGGCTTGTTCAAACGGAGGTTGGGCAGGGCTCCATGAGACGCAGCCGAATTGTGCAAAGTCTCTTGAGGCCTAGGCACGCCCCTGGCTGTCACTTCTGCCACATTGTATTTGGTCAAAGTAAGCCACAGGGCCCGCCCAGTGATTGGGAAACTGACTCTATCACTTGATGGAAGAGCTGCAAATTCACATTGCAAAGTGGAAGATATACAGGAGGGAAATTATTGCCACCATTTTTGCAAACAACCTACACATTAGTGCGTAGGAGGTGCTCCGTAAAAGTTACCTGTTAGCGTGAACCTCTTCTGTATCATGGTCTGTGGCAGAAAGAGGAGAGATTATACAACCGTGAAGTCCTAGCTTTGAGATGCTCACCGTCCAAAATGTCAAGTAACAATCACAGAGAATAAAAATAAGAAGTGACTCTGCAGCATGGGTTTCAAAGCTCAAAAAATATAAGCAACTAAAACGCAGAAGATAAAAAGTTCTGGTAAGTTTAGGCAGCCCTTAGGGACTGTAATCTCAGAGCCCTTTATGACAAAACAGTATTACGTAGTATTCTAGGCTTCGGACACCCGAGCTGAGAATAACATAGCCTTCAATCTCATGAGAGAAGATTCGCCACCCTCCTGATCTCTGAAGGAGAGAGAGCCCCAGCATTAGCTAATCCACTGATTTCCTGATCTCAATTACACTAGCAGAAGGAATAGAGGGGAAGTTGTTAGATGGGAGCCATGAAAGTAGAAGAGATCAACTGGGACAGCATCTCAGGTAGAGAGGTCAGTAAGTGCAAAGTCCTTGAGATGGGAGCATGCCTGCTGCATCCAAGGGACGGTTAAGAGACTGGTGTAGCTGGGTCAGAGACAGAAAGTAGGACAGTGGTGATAGATGGGGTTCCAGAGTAGCAGTAATTGGGGCCAGATCATCCTATAAGGGCATAGACTACGGGAAGACAAGGGTCAAAGCAGGAAGGCCAATTAAGAGAGATGCTGATGGCTTGGTCCTAGGATGGTGGAGGTTGGAAGAAGTTGTTGGCTTCTAAATATATTTTGCATATAGAATCGGCAGGATTTGCTAATATATTAGTTATATGGAGTAAGAGAGGAATCAGGGACAACTCCAAGATTGTTGACCTGAACCACTGTAATGCTAGAGGTGCCATTTATCCATGCCTCCATCCATCCATCCACCCATCCATCCATCCATGCATCCATCCACCCATCCATCCATCCATGCATCCATCCATGCCTCCATCCATGCCTCCATCCACCCATCCATCCATCCATGCATCCATCCATGCCTCCATCCACCCATCCATCCATCCATGCATCCACCCATACATCCACCCATCCATCCATCCATGCATCCATCCATGCCTCCATCCATCCATCCATCCACCCATGCATCCATCCATGCATCCACCCATCCATCCATCCATGCCTCCATCCACCCATCCATCCATGCCTCCATCCACCCATCCATCCATCCATCCATGCATCCACCCATCCATCCATCCATGCATCCACGCATGCATCCATCCTTCTCTCAATCTTTCCATCCATTCATCCATCCACACATCCATCCATCATCACAAAACATTAATAGAGCACTTCCTCAAAGCCATGCCAGGTCATGTGAAAACATAGATAAAAGGTACATGTTCTCCCCAAAGTCCACATATCACTTAATAATAATATCTAATACTTATATGTTTCTATATGACAGGCACTGTTCTAAGTGTTCTACAAATATTAACTCATTTATCCCCCCAAACAACTCTAAAAGGCACTATTATTATCCCCATTTCATATGTGAGGAAACTGTCCTTAGAATGTGCAGACTCAATCTGACTCCTGTTTCAACATGAAAATAGCCCTGGTTAGGTTACAGCAGTGTAGATTTGAAACAAATACTTTTCAGGAGTTTTTTTTTTTTTTAAGTAAAAACATTTCTTTCAGGTGGCGCTGTAGAGAGGAAAGAGTATTAATCTAAAATTTAATAACTTGGGTTCTGTGGTTAGCTGTATGGCTTTTGACAAGTTCCTTCCCCTCTCTGGGCTTCACTTTTCTCCTCTCTAAAAGAGGATTGTATCTAAGTGCGGTGGGGTGGCGGGGGAAGGACAGTGGTGGTAATGACTAGACTTATCAGAATCAATTAATACAGTTGTGCAGGTTGTACACTGCACAACTCCCAGGGCCACCACGTACATAGGCTAAAGGTGAATGGGGTTACCTGATGTTGTTCAACATGATGGCCCTTCTCTTAGGTGCCTTCTGCCTCTAATGATTTTGTGATTCGGTGATAGTTTCCTCTATTCAGAAATGATACACTATTCTTTGCGTTGATGGGGGACCATATTTCCCCCCCAAATTTTCTAGCCTCTCTAAATTTGGGGTACAACTTAATTGCACTCAGAACTTTCCATGCAGAAAACAATCTTCTCCAAACTCCTTCAGCATCTCTACTTGTTTTCAAAATTTCCCCAGAGAAATCTCCCCGCTGTGGAGGAATTTGTGCCCACTGTAACAGGCAGAGCAATTTGAAATTCTGTATCTTCACAGTTGAATAATTTCAAGCCAAGCCCAAAGTGCATTGGTAGTAGGATAGGAAAGGAATCTGCCACGGAGGCATGTAAGCAGCCTTAGGCAAGAGCAAAGTGGGGGAATCCCACTATGCCACATGGTCCAGGGACCCAGAAAAGAGTAGTAATATGCCTCATCACCCCCCTTCTCATTTCTCTTCAACTCACTGACTGGTGCCTGAAATCTTTTTTATTAAAATTCAGCATTTGGAGACTTCTGCTTCTACTGTCAAAATACAAATGTACCATTCAGACTGAGTTTCCTCAGTTGAGAACCTAGGTCTCGAAGTATTCTAATAGATAGTAAAAATCTAAAAGTGAATAAAACATCATCTTAATAGAGTTTCTTTCTTCCATTACGCAAGTATCATGTGCTCATTATAGAAACTTTAGAAAATAAAATTTTAACATAGTATTTTTTGGTTTTCTTTGGTGTTCCCATTTCTCTTAATCTTAAATTTTATACAGTTTTTATTTTTGCCTTCTTTGAATCTATTTGACAGAATCACCCAGGATATAAATTTTATGAACATTTTAACTTTTTATGGACATATATACACTACCAAATGTAATATAGATAGCTAGTGGGAAGCAGCCACATAGCACAGGGAGATCAGCTCGGTGCTTTGCGACCATCTAGAGGGGTGGGATAGGGAGGGTGGGAGGGAGACGCAAGAGGGAGGAGATATGGGAACATATGTGTATATATAGCTGATTCACTTTGTTATAAAGCAGAAACTAACACACCATTGTAAAGCAATTATACGCCAATAAAGATGTTAAAAAATTTTTTTAAATAAATAAAAAGACTAAGAACCTCTAAATAAATAAATAAATAGCCTATGGTTATGTTATAAACAACTTATCCCATATTATCACAGCCTCTTCATAACATAATTTTTAATTAAAAGTTTTATTGAGATAGTTATGGATTCACATACAGTTGTAAGAAAAATAGAGTGCTCTTCACCCAGTTTCCCCCAGTGGTAACACCTTGCAAAAATATAGTAGAATATTATTCCAGAATATTGACACTGACACAATTCACTGATCTTATTCAGATTTCTCCAGTTTTACTTATAACTCATCTGTGTCTGTGTGTGTATGTGTGTGCATTTAACTTAATACAATTTTATCAGACATGCAGATTCCTATAACCATCACAATCAAGATACTGAACAGGTCCACCACGACAAGGATTTCCCATGCTGCCCTTTGATAACCATACCAACCTCCCTCCTTTTCCCACCCCAGTCCCTAACTCTTGGCATTCACTAATCTGCTTTCCATTTCTAAAATAGTGTCTTTTCAAAAATATTCTATAAATGGAATCATGCAGTATATCACATTTTGTGGTTGACTTTTTTTCTCTCAGCATAATTCCTGGAGATTCATCTAATTTTTTGCATGTATCAATAATGTATTCCTATGGAAAACAGTGTGGAGGTACAGAGGTTCCTCAAGAAATTAAAAATAGAATTACCATATGATCTAGCAATTCCACTGCTGGGTATATATCTAAAGGAAATGAAATCAGTGTCTTGAAGAGATAACTATATCTGCACCCACATGTTAACTGCAGCATTAGTCACAACAGCCAAGATATGGAAACAACCTACGTGTCCATCAACGGATGAATTGATAAAGCGGCTGTGATACACCCACACACAGTGGAATACTACTTAGCCACGAGAGAAAAGGGAATCCTGAAATTTGCAACATTATGCTGAGTGAAATAAGCCAGACAGAGAAAGACAAATACTGCATGGCATCACTTATATGTGGAATAATTTTTTAAAAAGTCAAACTCATAGAAATAGAGAGTAGAAAAGTGATTTCCAGGGGCTGGCGGGGGTGGGGGTGGTGGGAGAAATAGGAAGAGATTGGTAAAAAGGTACAAACTTTCAGCTATAGGATGAATAAGAGAAAAACAATCATTTGTTCCTTTTTATTGCTGAGTAGTACCTCATGCTATGTATGTACCACAGTTGGTTTAAACATTCACCTGTTGAAGAATATCTGTGATATTTCCAGTTTGGGGCTCTTACTAATAAAGCTGCTACGTACAGGATTTTATTTTTTTGGTGGACATAAGTTTTCATTTCTCTGAGATAAATGTCAAGAGCACAATTGCAGAATCATGTAATACTTGCATGTTTAATTTTATTAGAAACTGCCAAACTATTTTCCAGAGTGGCTGTACCATTTTACATTCTCACCAACAATGATGGATTCAGTTTCTCCATATTCTCACTAGCATTAAGCGTTGTCACTCTTTTTTATTTTGGTCATTCTGATAGATGTGTAGTGATATCTCATTGTGGTTTAATTGGGGGGATCTCTTTAACTACAAGTTCAATTTTTTAACCGTTAGAGGGCTATTGAGATTATCTGCTTCCTCTTGGTTGAGTTTTGGTAGTATACAGCTTTTGAAGAATTGGTCTATTTCTTCTAAGTTGTTTAATTTATGAGCTTAAATTAAAGCTTTGTAGTATTTCCTTATAACTTGTTAATGGCCCCAGAATCTTTAACGATATACCAGAATATGTAGTGATATAAGTAGTATATCACATTCTTGATATTGGCGATTTGTGTCTTCTCTTTTTTTATTTTTGCCAGTCTTGCTAGAGATTTTTCTAGCTTCCTAATATTTCACTGTGTGGCTTTGAAAGAGTTTTATAGTCCAAGGGTTCAATAATAGGGAAATGGTTCTTCCTAAAAAAGACCTCTCTATGCATAAAAGTTATTTCCATAATTTGTATTCTAAATCATAGGGTATATTCCCAGACTGGAAACAGTGTTTCCAAGAGTACATTCTTAAAGGTTCCCAAGTAGTACATCTTGGCAGTGTTGTGATTATCGATAGCTGTGTCACAAACCACCCTACACTTGGTGGCATAAAACAGCAATCACACACTGTCTCACGTGGTACTGTGTTTGGTTGAGTGGTTCTCACTCAGAGTCTCTCACGTGGCTGCAGTCAGACCATGGCTGAGGCTGGAGTCACGTTGAAGGCTTCCTCATTCACATGCCTGGTAGGTGACGCTGGCTGTGAATAGGGGCCTCAGCCATCCTATTGACCCGAACAGCTACATGAGGTTTTTCCATGTGGCCGGGGATCAAACCTGTATCTGGATTCCAAGAGCAAGTGTCCCAAGAGAGAGTCCAGGCTGATGCTGTGTTGCCCCTTATGATCTAGCCCTGGATGTCACACATCATCACTTCTGCCAAATTCTATTTGTGAGAAGTCAGTCACTAAGACCAGCTCATATTCAAGAGGAAGGGAATTGGACTTGATCGGTGGAGTGTCAACAGATTTGAAAACATATTTTAAAGTCACCACATAGAGGAAGGAAAAGAGTGGGGAGCGGCTGGCCAGAGAGGGGAGAAACATGGCAGATGGAGATATTATAAGTACTCAGTGGCCAGCTCTGTATGCAAGAGAAGAAAAGGTAAGACAAACCTCACCTATTGCAGGATAGGGTTTGGTAGGTGAGCTATAGGAGTAGCCCTCTGCAATTTGTATAATGACACCTGGGAATCATAAAATCCCTTGACATGAAAAAGTGGCTTCTTTCAACCAACGGGGTGAATTCTGCATTTCTTATTAGATTAGAAAGACTAAATTTCTCTAGAAATTCTGGACTAGGAGGAGAAAAAAAATGGCTGTGGTGTATTTTTGCATACATCCATGCTTTAATAAGCTCCTCTCCATGTAAAACCTTATTATATTTCTTAGAGAAATCAATGACAAGTTATTGAACGTAGCACCCGGAACAGAACATTGCCAGTGGTATTTGGCATTATAAGAGTACAATAGGGACATTGTGAGATCCTGACTAAGGTGGCCTAAATGTTCAGTTCGAATATTTCATCCCTGTAATGACTCAGGAAGCAGGAGGGAGGCGTGAGCTTGTGCTAGCAGTTTTCCTCGTATATAAAAACTGCATGTCTCATGTCCTGATTAGACGATGAATGTAGCTTTTTGATGGATGATGCACTTATTTTTTTGTTCCAAAGTCTCCTACCTTTTAGGAGAATTCTATGTAATAGGTTTAATAATTAAACTAGGCTTGGATGTAGACAGAAAACAGCGTAGTCTATCGACCACTGAACTTCAAATTTAGACTCCCTGTTTTGTCCTCTGTCTCCATTTATGCTCCCTGAAATTTCAGTTAGGTTCTTCAGCTTTTCAGCTCAGTCTAGGATAATAAAACATCCCTCAATCATTTTCAGGCAAAAAAAAAAAAAAAAGATGTAATAATAAAGAGTGTCATTTTCTAGGGATTTAAAAAAATCTAGTCTATAGTCATATCCAAACGCTAAACTATCATTCAGTTGTGTTTTTTTTTCCTTCCCCCAGATCAGCCCTTCCCTGAGCAGTTGGGCAAAGGAGCAGTGGATCTTTACCTTCTCCCTTCGTTTTCACTCCATCGCTTTCTGGATGTAATTTGGGTCTCTGCAGGGCTGGAAAGAAATTAGGGAGGAGAGGCAAGGGGCAGGAAACTTCTTTCTTGACTGATACCATTGTGACTGTCATTGGATCTTCTGGGTGTAGCAATTCTCTTTTTCTTGGGGACTTTTGAGTGTTCTTTGGAGACACTTCCCCCATCACCAGGAATCCGTCTAGTCTGCATTTCCCTTAAGTGGACAATTCTTCCTTCCTCTGGTTACTCACAGCTTTGCCCTCCACTCTGAGCCTGAAGTCCACCCTCTCTTGGGGTCACCTTGTCCTGGTTGGGAAGAGTCCCGTTAGCAGCTCTACGTCCGGCACACAGAGACCATCCTAGCTTTTGCCCTTCCTACTCTGGCCTTTCCAGTATAGTCCTGTCTTTGCCTTGGGGCCAGGCAGTGAGAGTTCAAGACCCACTCCACAGCCCCTCAGGCACAACTGGATCAGGCACCTAGCTCCTAACGACCCCAACTCCAGGGTCACATGGAATACCCTCATGGGATGCTCTCCCAGCCCTTCTGACCTGAGGCCCCCCCCCGCCCCATGGGGAGAGGAGGCAGAACACACTAGTGACTCTGCAAAGCAATCCTCCACATCATCCTTAACCAAATTCCATACAGGTAGCCTGTGTGGTGGGACCACTGCTGGCTGAGGCCGGCTCAGCATCTCTTGGCATGTCCTGTGCCTGGTGTGGGACCATGCATCTTAATTAAGGATGTTCACGTACTCGGCAGCTCTCATGCTGTGCTTGGCCTCTGTCATCTCTGCAGAAAGTCTGAGCAACACAGTAACATCTATTTAAACGCAATTTTTCTTTGACATCTCACTTCACTGGAGATACTGTCTAGGAAGCAAGAAAAAGAAGACCCTAATAGAAAGAGACTTGGTAACTTCCTAAAATGAGGGATGTTAAGGAAACCTTACTGTTTGTTTCAAGCCTCAGACAAACCATTTCATGTGGTCATCTTTTTGTTTGTTTCAAATTATATTTATTTTATTGTTAATAGGGTTAAACTTCTTTTTGAATGTCATTACCCATTTTTTATTTCCTTATAAATTGCCCATTAATGAGCCAAGCCCATTTTCTTATTGGTTAATATGAGCTTTGTATCTTTTTAAAATTAATTAATTAATTTATTTATGGCTGAGTTGGGTCTTTGTTGCTGCGCATGGGCTTTCTCTAGTTGCAGTGAGCAGGGGCTACTCTTCGTTGTGGTGCACGGGCTCTAGGCGTGCCGGCTTCAGTAGTTGTGGCTCACAGGCTGTAGAGCACAGGCTCAGTAGTCGTGGTGTACCGACTTAGTTGCTCCATGGCATGTGGGATCTTCCCGGACCAGGGCTCAAACCTGTGTCCCCTGCATTGGCAAGTGGATTCTTAACCACTGCGCCACCAGGGAAGCCCTAGCTCTTCGTATCTTAAGGACCTTATCCAACCTTTCGTTAGAGTCATTTTTATTTATTTATTTATTTCAATTTGTTTCCAAGTTAGGAGCTTGGATTTTATTTAACGTGTAATGAGAAACCATTGGTGGATTTTTATGTATGGGGATGACATGATCTTATATTTTGATTAAAAAATGTTTTAAATATCAACTATCTTGAGGCAGAATTCACATACAATTAAATGTACTTATTTTAAGTCTACAGTTTGATGCCTTGACAAATTTATACATCTATGTAATCACCACCCCAATAAAAATGTGTAACGTTCCTATCACTCCAGAAAGTTCCCTCTTGCCCCTTTACAGTTAATCCTCCCATCCCCACCCCAATCCCAGACCTCAGCGAGAGCTTCTGTAAACCTTTCAGCCAGTTTCCCCTAATGTTAACATCTTACATAACCAAATATACCTCAATAAAGCTGGGGGGAAAAAAAACTAAATTAAATTAACAACACAAAACAAATGCAATCTTGAATTGGATCCTGGGACAGAAAAAGGACATTAGTGTGAAAATAGTGAAATCTGATTAGAGTTTGGGTAATAACTTCATGTGATAATCTTAAACATCTAAGGACAGTGTAGGCTCTTTGTTGAGTGTATCTGCCTCCTGGGATCCGGCATGTTTGTTAGGTGCCCAAGTATCAGTCACTTGTAGTTAGGACCAGGGTAAGGCTCTCTCCCACCCACGGAAGAGTTGAACCAGGACAGCAGTCCCTTTTGTGACAAATGTAAACAAACTGCTTTGCAAGGGTGTTTCAAGGACTCTGTCCTCATGCCAGATGGATTCCAACTGGGGATAAATTTGCACTGATTGTCCCATGGGGATAGCTAGAGTTTCAAAAAAAACTCCTGGAAGCTCTCCACTAGGATATATATTTTTTTAATGCCTTTAATAAGGAGACTTTCAGAGATGCAGCCTAGAAACTGGTCAAGGCATGATCCTCTGGTTGGCGACAGGCAAAGGAGGCACTTAACCAGGTTGTAAAGAAGGAGGATCTGCTGGAAGACTGGCTGGGGCACAGCGCCCTGGCTGAACTCTGCTCTGGGAGGCCGTGCCAGCACCTTCATCAGGGTACGAGAGACCCAGACACGGGCCAGAAGTTGCTAGGAGAAGCACAGGGGTAAACAGAGCTTTGGCCCCTCCCTGCCCCTTCCTGACATCTTTTCTGCAGATGCAGCTTCAAATAGAGTGATTGATCCTAGATTTTTTTTTTTTTTCCTCTCTCTGGCAGAGCCAGCCAACTAGTTTAGACATTTCTATTAGATTAGGAGCCAGGAAATGAGAAAAACTCTGCTTCATAAAGGAATTGTTCTCAGGTCACATGCCTGCCTGGTAGAAACACAGAGAAATCAACAGGAATGTTTTGTTTGCGGGGGAAACCAAATGAATGATCACCTTTGTGATTTGGCTGTTCTTCCTACCACCTCACACTCCCTCTCGCCCTCACCACCCTCCCCATTCTTCCCCAGCCATCCTGTGGCGTCTTCAAACACGGCTCCCTTAGAATCATTCTGTCACAGCATCACCGAAGCACAGAATCTCAGCATCTCAGAACGTTAAATGCTTGATGTAGTAGAGCAGCGTGTACTCTGAGCTGGGCAGGACGAAGGTACCAATCCTGGTTTGCTGCTCACCAGCTGTGCGACCGCAGGAAAATCAGCCAGCCTCCTGTAGCCCGGGTGTCCTTATCTGTGAAATAGGGGCAAAGGCCATGATGATCAAGTCAGATAACGCCTCGATAGCATCCACCACAGCGCACGTGATAGGAATTCAACAACCTCGAATCCCTTGAGATTAGATGTTCAGCACCCTGAAATCCTAGAATATTAGCAATTTAAAAAATAGGCACTTTCTAATTCAATTTCCTATGGCATTTGTTAATTTCCTCTAAACAATCTGTAGGCTGCCGTGTTCCTTTTAAAAAACAGCATTCAAATCTGGAGTGGTTTGACCAGTTCAGAATAAACAGGGTCTAATACGACGGAAACATCAGAATGATAACCTTGGTGAGCTAGCCAAAACCCGCAAGTCGAAGCTGAGGTCCCTATTTGTTGCTATTCATGCAACTGTTTCGGGAGCTTAAGTGGAGAAGTTTACCTTTATTCCGACTATATTCCGTCTCATCAGATGTGACCTGTGATTCCAGCCAGTGGGGACATGCTGTCATGCCTCTCTTTCCCACCCCCTCCGCATCCAGGGGTGGAGAAGAGATTCTAGATGAATTACCTTCCAAGGCATTGATTAGCCACATTTGCTGATGATCATAAAAAATTCTTTCACATGGCTGTGACTTTTTCTCTCTGGCACTCTCCTTTACCAAAGCTCTTCTATCTATGCTCCGGAAACCGGAAGCCTAGCAAGTAAGGCTTACCTCTCTTCTCCCTATTCCATGTAAGAGGGTTCAGTTGGGAGCAAGCCCAGGTGGTCCTCCATGCCCTGCTTTTCTCCTACGTGGCAGCCAGGGGAGGGAAGGGGAGAAAAGGCACCAGCAAACTTAATGACCGTCCTCTGATTGATTCTCCATTGGGACTGGTCGGTGTCGGGAGATAGACTCTGATCTAAAGGCATATGTGTCTAAGAGTTTAGGATAAATGCTTTTTCCTGTGGTCCAACAGAGCTTAGCAGAGCTCTGTTTTGGGGGTCCAGGCTCCGTGCCGGGCTAACGTTAGTCACTTTGCTTTGCCCTAGAGAGGCATCTCCTCCAGAAACTCATCATGATGAGTGGCTAGGGTGTTGTTCAGAACTAGAGCACTCTTAGGCTTCATACTACCCCATTAAGACCGGCACAACCTCTTGATGTTTCAAGTCATTGCTGATGGTCAAAGTCTTTACCAATGGTTGAACAAGGTAGGGTGAGTTTAGGCCCTGTAGAACATAGCTAAAGAATCATACCTTGTGCCTGATAATCATGGAACTTCCAGAAACTGGCATTCATTTCCGTCCTGTATCCAGGTGGTCACCCACATCTACTTGGATATGCCTAATTACAGGAAGATCACTATTTGGTAGACAGCCACTTAACATCTCACTAATCCTTAAAGTCAACTTTAAATAAAAAAGTATCTGTATTCCTATAATTAAGAGTGTTAGTCAATGCCTGAGCTCAAAGCAGTACATTCATATTCAAATCACTCCCTCTGCTGTATTTGCACTTGATAGATTTATTGCACTTGATAGATGCTCAATAAATATATGCTTAATAAATTTAATAGTGTTGTTTAGTGCCCTGAAGGCACAGTGGGTCATTTTCATATAAGTGGCCACTCATGTCGGGAGATTTGAAAGATGTATTATGTCAGTACAAGAAAATTTTCTTTCATTCAATTTTCTCAGCATTTAAATAAATAAATACTATCCTGCCAGGCAGCGTGGAAGATGCTGGGAAAAATATAACTAAGAAATGTCCTTTGACCTTGAGGATTCTAAATTCTCAAGTAAGGAGAAAGGATACACACTTAGATACTTATTTTTTTCAATATGACGGAGTTATACAGAGCAATGTACCAAGTGTCATGGGAGTGGAAAGCAGAGAAAAAAATCTAACACATAGACATAGAACCAACCGAGCACACTTAGGTTCTCCTGTGATGAGGGTTGAAGATGTTGATATCAACCCCACATAATCAGGTATGATCATTCTGCTATCACTCTGTTTCTGTCTCAATCACTGGTGTAAACAATGGCTAAAACCCTGAAGTAGTCTGATCCCCAGCTCCTCAGTTTCCCAAAGGTGTGAGTAGTTCAAGAGCAAAGGGAAACCTGAAAGTTGTCATATGCCAGTCATTAGCAAACACCAAACATCTCCAGTGTTCCAAGCCTGGTAGTGGGAGGACAAAGAGATGTGATCAACAAAACCCTTGCCTCAGAGAGCACAGAGTCTGGTCCCAGACACTGACAAGGAAGTAAACATACCATGCACAGAGCAACAAAACCCAAAACACGGACAAACATAGTGCCTTACAATATATTTCTTCTTACATGTAACTTTACTTATGTGAAAAGTCTATGGTAGACAGTCTGATTTAGAAGGAGGAAGAAAAGTAGAAAAGGAATCTGCTGAGGAAAATTCATTTTTGCTTTTGACACTTTCTTCTTACTTAAAATTCCTGTGTGTGGTCTTGATGCCTGGAGCTGCAGCAGCCATCTTGTGAACATGAGGAAAAGCCAAGTGACTCCAGAGGTACCAGCCCAGCACCCTCACATCACTGAGCCAATGAACACACCCTGGAAGCACCTTCCCGCAATTTGTGTTATATGAAAAATGTAATGATTTTCTTGCTTAGGCAGCTGTTAGTCTGATTTTACGTTACATGTAGTCAAAAGCATTCCCAAATGATACAAAGTCTTACAAAAGTAAAAACTTGAAATTTTACATAGATAGATATAGATATATAGCTATATATATACATATACACGTATGTGTGTGTATATATATAATTAATTAATTACCTTTCATATAAAGATTACATGATAGAAAAACATTAAGCATGTAAATACATGCATGTAAGTAAAGAAGAGGCATGGCCCCTTTCCTCATTCATATGTACTGAGGATGGAAGGTATCATTACACTTGTAACTGGAAAATCTCAACTTGCTCAGTTATTAGCTTGGTAGACTAGATTCATTCAGTCAATTATTTCCAGGGGAAAGACAGTATTTCCAAGGAAGTGAAAGTATATGAAGAAATATAATTGGACATGAGATTGTCCTGAAATATCTAGGAGAGATGGCAAATCGTACCTAGAATGTGTGTATTTTGCGTTACATGTGATTGTCTCTGTCTACTCACATACAAAGATGTTTGAGTTCCCATGTCAATGGCTGCTCATGGATAGTTCAAACACCTCCTGCCCACCCACTTCACCACGCAAGCAGCAGTCCCAGCACTAGGCTCCTGGCCAATAACAGACCTTCTTTAAAGAGCACTGGGGACGCTTAAAGAGGAGTTCTGTAGACATTTTAGTGCCTGTTTAAGGCCATCTCTTTAAATACCCCAAAGATGTATAAAGAGAGTATAGGATCTAAAAATGTTTTCTGCCTCAAGAAAAGTACTAATAGACTTCCTATCACTTAGACTCTCTAGGATATCTTATTCCCTGAAAAATTTTTAAAAAGAGTATCTTATATTCATAGCATTGCCCTCTGTGTGCCTTTGTTTCACCATGACTTGAAAGTATTATTTTTCTCCCAAGAGCTAGTTTTTCCTAGTGTTTTTAAATAGTAGAGTCCTTTTATTTACTGGAGTGCAGAAAAGGGATTTAATTTTTTTCTCAAATAGAAAATGTCTTTCCATGAATCAAGCACATTCTTGCTACCTAAAAACAGTTTCAGGCACAACCCCTACGCAAAGCATTCACAAGTTAATAACTCTTGTTGCAGGTATAATCCACCCTGGCAGGGAAAGTCCAGAGTAATCCTTTGGAAGAAGTAGCTGCTGACTTGGGAAATGCTGCAATTCTGAAGGGTCAGGCAGAGCAAGGCATTAGGCCACGTGCCACAGAGTGGCAGAAGTAGAAATTCTCAGTAAGTGATGTTGTAAAGTGCTGGAAAACAGGTTAGCAGGAAAGAACACATGGAAAAACAGTGGGATCCAGGAGGGTATCAGAAGACAGGCTTCAGGTTGCAGAGGCGGGGGCGATGTTGAGAGGAAAAGATGAGAGACTGCCCGGGCGGGATCCCAGCCCCAAAGCTCAGTCAAGTTGCCAACTCCTAGATGAGAGATTTTCCTGGGCACCTGCTAGGGGCAGAGTCAGAGGGTGAAGCCCAGGACCAGACCAGAGAGATGGTGAGCTAGGTCGGATGTAAGAGATAAACAGGCAACACAAAGGTTGGAGCAGGAATGTGAGCATTTCATTATAAAGCCCAAGTCTGAGAATAATTGGTAAGGCAGGGATGGGTAGACAGCAAAGAACCCAGTTAGTGGCAGGGCCAGAATCCAAAGGTGGCTCTTACTGAGACCTGAATCAAAGTGAGAACACGGACATACGATGGGTCTGTCGTGCAAGGTCAAAGAGACAGAAGTGGGTCACAGAAAGACAGCTTAGCTCGAGAGCATTGGCTTAGCTCCCAGGCAGGATTCCTTGGCATAAGACAGCCTTATCACAGCTACTCTTCATCACACCCGACTCCTGCTTGCTGCTATTAACCCTTTTCTTCTTCCTGTTTCCTCTATGTCTTCCTCTGGCGGCACACCGCCATTGGCCCTTCTACCTAAAAAAACCACCCCAGCAGTTAGTGACTTAAAACAAATCCACTTCTGTGCATTGGATGGGAGTTTGCTGATTAGGACCCCTTAACTCGGCTATGATTTATGGGAGGTGATTTCTGGCTGCAGCCAGTAGTTTACAGAAGTGGCAATGCCTCAGCTTTGGGGACCAAGACAAGATCATCTCCTAGAGCGAGGCCTTGGACTTATAAACAAAGTAAGACCAGTGTCTCATTGGACATGAAGTTCTCCTTAAGAGATAGAGTGTATGTCCAATAGGTCTCAACAATGACAAGAACAAACCAGAAGGTCCTGCCCTCATCTCCATGAGTCAAGGGTCTGTGATGGGCCTGAGTTTCTTCAGCTTTCCAGAAAAAATATGTATGGTCCTTCTAGTTGACCTAAGACAAAGGCCCTTGGTCCTATAAGACTGAGACAGTGTCAGATGCACATGGCAAAGACTTGGGCACAGGGCTTTCTCTAGGAAGGGCTGCTTGATGCCTTTCTGTGTAGCATCTAATCCACTGTCTACTGGTACCATTTTGTCTTTGAACTTCAGCTTCAATATTAAGTGTCCTGTCTTATTTTACTGTGCCTGAGACCACTTCTTGCTCTCTTTTTCAATTCTCCAGACATCCTGAAATAGGCCTTATTCCCCCAACTCTGCTAGATTCTATCTACCCGGCTGAATTGTGCGCAGAAGGGTTTTTTTTAGATTGGTGTCCAGCTTCCTACCTCTGCCTACTGCTGCCGTCTTGGAATTCTTGTCCACCCCTCCATTCATCCGTGAGGCATTTAATGAGCACCTACAATGTGCTAGGTGCTGGGGACACAGATATAACCTCTAACGCTATGTTCTAGTCATTGGCGGAGACCTTTAAATATTCCTGATGTCAACGACCTGCCTTCCTTGTCCTTCTTGCCAACTGGCAAAACCCATCTGCCTATGTGTTCTCCCAACCACAGACGTGTGGCCTGTGGTTCCCGTGATACTGAGTGTGGCTCAGATTAAGCCAGGCAGGAAGAAAGGGAGGGTCATGATTGGTGCAAAGAGCTGTGCTCATTTTGTCACTTCACTCCACCCACGGCGGGGCAGGCACAGCTCTTCTTTATGTAGAAATCGTCACTGTGTTTTGTCCTCTGCACCTGCCAGGGACACTCTTTCTCCAATATCCACAGCGCCTTCCATCACCTCTTAAGGTCTTTACTCAAACGCTGCCCTCTCCATGCAGCCTTCCTTGATGGCACATTAAAAATGTCAAACACCTTTTCCCCCGCCACATACCCCCTTCCCCTGCCCTGTGGTATTTCTCCCTGTGACCACTATCACCGTGACATTCTATATATCGTACTTATTCGTTTGTCATTGTCTCCTGCATTAGAACATCAGTTCCAGGAAAGCAGGGTTTTACTTGTTTTATTTCGTGCTGTCTAGAAGTAGAGCTGGCAGAGTAGGTGCTTGAAGAATGTTTATGGAATAAAGAAAGAAGAACGTCTATAATCTATTATGCACTGGCCCAGGGACTCTCGCTCTATTATCTTACTCAATCCTCTCTTCACCCCATTGTTATCCTTCATCTACGAGAGTCAGAGCCGTCATGTAATGTGTGTGAGGTCCCTTACTTGCAAGATATGGGCCTGGGATGTGAGCCCACGCCTGCCACCAAAGTTACTATATTTCTCGGTAACATACGTGGCCTCGTTGTGAAGATAAACAGAGAGATGAGGAGACAGAGAGAAAACAACAACACGCATCTGAGCCCCGGTAAGTCCAAGTAGCCTGTTAAGAGCTCCACGGCTGGAAAAGCATCACGACCATTTTTGGTTTTCGTTTGTCCATTGAACCGTCAAGCACAGCTTCACCAAAGTGCGTTCCACGACGCACCTACATTACGAAGGCCCAGAGAGAGCCTCTGTGGATTGGCGCCATTTCTCCATAGGAATCACATGTCACCAGCACCCCCACGCCACTGGCTTCTCGGAGCTGTAAATAGATGAAAGATGTGTAAGACACACAGTACTTGCTAGTCTGCCCGAAGGGAGGAGGGGAATATGCTACCCAGCAAATCAGCCTGTTTAAAATCCTTCTGAAGGAAATGCATGATTTATGAGCCATTTAGAACACAGCACTGAATCGCCGTGTGTTCTAAATGAGTTCGACAGAGAAGCAGTTGCTGGTAGGCAAGATGTGGGACCTCTGTGCGTGGCTTCCTCTTCTTGTTTCTAAAAGAGGAGGGATGGCAAAGCAATCTTAGGGCTAAAGATGGGAAAGAGAGGTTGCTTCGAGAGAAGTATGATTTAACCTTCCAGCCACGGAATTTGAATACCTTCAATTGGACAGTTGTTTTTGTTTTTAAATTTTTT
This sequence comes from Balaenoptera physalus, assembly GCF_965194825.1. NCBI lineage: Eukaryota > Metazoa > Chordata > Mammalia > Artiodactyla > Balaenopteridae > Balaenoptera > Balaenoptera physalus. The sequence goes on from NC_138898.1 coordinate 81,791,771, forward strand.
ATTGAAGTATGGTTGATTTACAGCGTTGTGTTAGCTTCTGGTATATAGTGAAGTGCTTCAGTTATATATATATACATACACATACACATTCTTTCTCATATTCTTTTCCATTACGGTTTGTTACGGGATATTGAATATAGTTCCCTGTGCTCTACAGTAGGACCTTGTTGTTTATCCATTCTCTATATAACAGTTTGCATCTGCTAATCCCAAACTCCTAATGTATCCCTCCCCCCCACCACCACCCCCTTCCCCCTTTGGTAACCGTACGTTTCTTTTCTATGCAATTAGACTGTTTTGATGTTTGATAGTGTCACTGAGACTTAGAACTATACACAAAGAGCTCAATATTAAAAGTGCCAAGATTGTGAAGGGCTTGTTTAGTTTACAGACAAAAGCAAACATCCTATCAACATCACCTTGAAAGCACCTGCAGGCGCCATGTGCTGCTTTGAAATCCTGTTAGTCTCTGGACCCTAAGTCCCTTCCAAAGAGACCCTGCAGGACTGTCCCTTAGGTCAGCACAGGGCTGTGGTTGATTGATAGTGACTCCGCATGTCTGCTCGCCAGCCAGGTGACCTATAGGACATAAGCTTCTCGTCTCTTGATTTTCTCAACTGTAAAATAACAGGGCTGGACAAGTAAAATTCTCTGGACTGTTCAACTAAAACATTCCTCGCTCTCATGACACTTGTGGTTGACACATTACATTATTTTGACGTATCAGCAACCCTGACTGTCCTTCATCCCCACTTACTCTGAATGAGAATTTTCTGCCTTCTCTAACTTACCCCAAAACGATGGCTGATTATTTGATATGCTCTAGAACGATGAATAAATAGGTAGTGACTGAGACAAGACCGCTTGCTAAGTGTCTGCTGGTAACTTTTCTAATTCCTCTAGGTCTCAGTGCTGCTGAGGCTTGATTATTTACAGAAAAAAAAAAAAAAAAGACAAAGTTGCTCAAGAATGGGTGATGTAACAAATAACTAGGACACACTTCACAAATAGCGTTGGGTTTCTCCAGGTTTAAATATATCAAAAGACTGAACTCTAAGGAGCAGTTCAAAATTGTTGAAAGGGGGCCATCCTGGGTATTGAGCCACAACTCTGGGTGAGTTTGCGGGCGGCTCTGATAGTGAACCGCACCGTCATTTCCCTTCTGTGTCCTTCTTCAGAACGATAAACTCGGCTGCAAGAGCCCCACTGCTGGTACAGCTATTGCCAACGAGCTAATTGAGTTTGTTGGCCTTGAAAAGGCATCAGTGTAGTAATGAGATGAGGTAATGCTGTGTTCCCATCCTCTGGTTTCCCTCTCTGCCATTACTGAGGCTTTATTTATGAGACTGGAAACAAAAGCAAAACACAAGTCACATCGTTAGATGTGACTTGGATGAGGCTGGAAGAGAGCATGGCTTAGCTCTCCTTCGTTTTCAAATACATCTGAGATGCAGGGGTTCAAGTTGAGCAGGGCAGCCCCGGAAGGCAGGTGAGTGTGCCCCCTCTGGGGTTCCTGAGGGTCTGATGGGCGTGGCTCCAAGAAGAACACACGCCCGGGGTTGACATCTGGAAGTAGGGGGCTGCAGACTGAGAAAAGGCTGGTTACACGACCACCAGTTATAGACAGAATCAGAACGGCACAAGGCAAGGTCGAATTGACCCGGCAGACACGGAGATCAGTTTGGAATGAGGGGAGGGCGGGAGTCCCTCTGACCCAAAGTCGAAGGAAGAAGAGCAGGTCTGTCTGGCTTCACCGTGGAGGTGACATGTCTGTCACAGGCCAAGCAGGTGCCACGCAGGGAAGTCCATCAGGGCTGCGGAAGGAAGAGCAGAAATAAACCCAGGCCGCCAGTCATCGGAAATTCCCTGAGCCTCTCTGTGCCAGGAAGCCAGGCAGAGCTCCTGCCCTCAAGGAATGTACCTTCTAGTGGTGAAAAAGAAGGAATGGGGCATAAAGACAGACCAATGGAATAAAAAAGAGAGCCCAGAAATAAACCCTCAACAGTGGTCAAATGATTTTCTCCATGAGTGCCAACACCATTCAATGGAGAAACAATATTTTTTAACACATGGTGCTGGGAAAACTGGATAGCCACAAGCAAAAGAATGATGTTGGACCCTTACCTTACTTACATCATCTACAAAAACTAACTCAAACTGGATCAAAGACCTCAATGTAAGTGCTAAAACTGTAGAACTCTTCAATGAAGACGTAGGGGGAAATGAACTGATGGGTATAAAAGTAAGTGAAAAAGATCACTTCAGCTACACCCCAGTGGGACAAAGAAGACTGAATAGAGAACTGGGCGGAGCTGGAGAGGCTGGTCAGGGAAATTGTCTCAGGGAGGGTATGACAGAGTTGGGCTCTGAAAGATGAAAAGGCGCCAGGCCCATCACGATCAAGGCAAGTGCTCCAGGCAGGAGGAAAGTAAACCACAAAGGCCTTAAGCAAGGAACGGGCTTGATGTTCTGATGGTCAGTGTACCCAGATGTAGGTAATGAGGGAGACGACCTGGGAGACAGAAGCAGGGACCAGATGATGGGGGGCCTAGGGGACCATGGTGAGGAGTTTACATTTCACTCTCAGGGAAACGGGAAACCACTGGAGGGTTAACCAGGGGAAGGACGAGACGTCAGTCCTTTTCCCTGTTGTGTGGAGCGTGGCTGATGGGAGGAGAGCATGGGAGCTGGGAGTCCAGCAGGCGCTTCCTCAGACCAGGACTGCGGCAGTGCCGATGGTGAGAGGAGGCTGGATTCTAGACATTTTGGGGGGACTTAGAGCCGATGGGTCTGACTTATGGGTTGGATGGAAGGCATGAGGGAAATCAAAAAGAAGAAAACTCAAATCCCGAGATCCTTGGCCTGAGCAACTGTGTAGATGACCGTGGTGCCATTTAAGGAAATACAAAAGTTTGCGGTGGGGCTTGATATGTTTGAGGAGAAGTGCAATAGTTCTGCTGGAGCCATGTTAAGACAGATTTCTATTAAGCCTCCTTATGGAGAATTTGAGTAGGCTGTTGGATTTATGAGCCTGGAATTCAAGGAAGAGGTCCAAGGTGAAAATAAAAATGCAAGATGTATGTGTGTTTGAGCATGAGTGTGTGTGTGTGGTGTATACATATGTTCACACATATACATGACTTTGAATAATATACGCATGCATTGGAATGATATATGTATGTGCATTTGTTTATACAAACACACGTGGCTTTGAATAATATATGTGTGCGTGCAAGTATATCATATGTTATATATTGCATTATGTTATAATACAATATACTATATATAATTCAAAGTCCTGGGAGTGACTGAGATCCCCAGGGCCAATGCCAGACCTGGGAGCACTCCGGGTGGGACCGGCTGGTAGAGGGAAAGACAGCAACAGAGATAGAGAAGGAATGGTGAGTACAGGAGTGGAATAGAAGGGAGATCAACTGAATCTTGGAAGCCCGAGGGGACAGGGAAGGCTTGGTGGCTTCGAGGACACCATTGCTGGGACACATAGCTCCCTCTACTCTCTACCAGGGGTTCGGAAGTGGTAAGCCCGAGAGGCTTGGGCAGAGAAAGCCAGACGAGCTTCCCGCTCTCCTCTGATTGGGGATGTGGCCCCGCCCCTTCCCAGCACAGGGATTTGGACCCTCTCAGCGCTCCATCCTTCAGAATCACGCAGCAAACAGCCTCTCAACGCCACTCACCAGGAGCCCCATAGCTCACCAGGCTGGTTTAGCACAGCACCAAGGCCAGGCAGTCTTCAGATGTCCAGATGTTCACTGCGGGAGTCTGGGAAGGGGCAAGGACTGGGAAGAAAGCCCCAGAAAGAGTTCAAGAACAGGAAGTGTTGATCACTGACTGCTGGCAAAATCTGGACTGGCCTCGCAAGCCAGGGCCCCCCCTCTCTACACTCCAGCCAACCTCCCTTCTTGTCACGAGACCAGAGATTGAAACCAGGCTCTGCTTCTCTGGAGCTGTCCAGCTTTTTGAAAAATCACCCAGTTGCTGTGAACCTTGGTTCCTCACACCTTATGGAGGCTACTTGAAGACAACAGGAGATAATGGGATAAAGTGAGTAGCGCCCGGCAGGTACAACACCTCTGAGAATGTAGGGTGTTACTTCAGTCTGTTTTTCACAGAAATCCTTCTGATAAAATTCATAATGAAGTAGAAATATCCATTATGGGCTGTATCCTTCTTTGTCCAAATGCAGGGAACAGAGCCTCTAAATCTACCCTTGGGACATCTCTTATCTTGCCATCTGATTCTTTAACTTCTGTGCCATAGTGAACCCCTTTTTGTGCCGCCTCCTCTTCAGCTACACACTTCGTGCGGTGACCACCTCGTGTAGCAACTACTTCACGTCCCCAGGAGTGCAAATATTTCCTGAGCGAATAAATGATGGTGATATCTGTGGCCTGACACACAAACATCACATACACACACACACACACACACACACACACACACACACACACACTGAGTTGCAAAGAATGAGATCATTAAAATATTTTTTACAACACACTGCGCAGCTCTATTGTCTGAATCACTACTTGATAAAATGGGGGGAAAAATCATGGAAATGGATTCTGTGAGCTGAGCCTAAACGTGGAGAATGAAAGTCCTGTTTGTGAAGAGAGGGGAGAGGAAAAAGTGCTTGCTTCCTAATGGAAGAGAGAAATTTCTGCGAGAGGAAAAAAAAGACAACCAAAAACAAAAGCAAGATGAATCACTTTCATTCTGAAAGGAACACAGTGAAACAATGGTGCTAAATGAGATGGAATTCCTGACAAAGATCTTCTCTGTTCTCCAAGGGCTTTTATTGTGCCGTGTGTGCTGAGAGTTATGTTTTATCTTCCCAAAAGGAGTCAGCGTACTTTATTTTCTGCGAGGTACCTCTCTCTGCCTCTCCTCCCCACTTGCTGAGATTTAAGTCGGCTATTGTAGTGCTCTATCTCTGATCAGCCTTAAAGATCTGAAAAGCCCTGAGTTTGCAAGAATAAAAAACGGCCTCTGGGTTTGACAGTGATAGATCCCGCTTGTCCCCTTGGGATGACATTCCTGCACTAGGAAGACCACAGATCCTTCCGATAACAAGCTACAGCTCCTGCTCGCCTGCCTGCGTCTTTATGCAGAGGTCAGGGCACCTGCTGGAGGAAAGGAATTGCCCGGCGAGCTCTGGCCACTTTTACCGAGCCCAGCAGGGATGCTCTATATTAGATGGGACAAGTTTAGGGTGAAAGGGATGGTAGAGATACAGCCTTTAAACTCAAGGATGTTATCATGGAAAACAAGATTTAAAACACAAAAACGATCCTTTTAACTTAGACCTAAATCCCTACTCAACTACTTTCAAGAAGTGTGCCTTTGCCTCCGTAAATCTCAGTCTCCTCATCTCTAAAATGGGACCTCTGTCACAAAGTCAAGGAGGTCATGCCTGTGAGGCCCTTATCACCGTAGTAAAGGGCTGGAAAGACACTACTTGTTGTTGTTATTACTTTTAGAGACTGTGAGATTTTTATATCCCTAGCATTTCTTGGAACAGTTAGTGATTAATACCTTTTTATCTTTAATGAATGAACAATTAGAATACAATTAGGCAAAGAGAATTGCATTACTCTTCTGATTAAAAGCTTGGTACCCAAGGGATGAAGTCCAAACTCTTTAGTGTGGCTTTCCATCTGGCCCCAAAGTCCCCTGCCAGCCCCTGCCATGCCAGGGAGAGCTCTGCAGAGCCACCCCCAATTGTACCTGCCGGCTGAGCTACTCACTCACCTGAACTTGACTTGCATCTGTACGTCTGCACACAGCATGTGTTCAGTCTTTCCCTTCAGCACCTGTGAGTGAGCTGGACCCCTTCTAGACAACCTTCCATGCCCAACCCAAATGCCACTTTCCCTAGGAAGGCTTCCTTTCACTGCCCCAAATGCACTGGAAGTTTCTCTCCCCTCTGGGCTCACACCATGTTTTACAACAGTGCTTTTTTTTTTTTTAACATCTTTATTGGAGTATAATTGCTTTACAATGGTGTGTTAGTTTCTGCTTTATAACAAAGTGAATCAGTTATACATATACATATGTTCCCATATCTCTTCCCTCTTGCATCTCCCTCCCTCCCACCCTCCCTATCCCACCCCTCTAGGTGATCCAAGATTTACAAGCAGCTCATGCAGCTCAATAACAAAAAAACAAACAACCCAATCCAAAAATGGGCAGAAGACCTAAATAGACATTTCTCCAAAGAAGATATACAGATTGCCAACAAACACATGAAAGAATGCCCAACATCATCAATCATTAGAGCAATGCAAATCAAAACTACAATCATCTCACACCGGTTACAACAGTGCTTTTTATAGTGTGGTCCCCGGACCAGCAGCATGAGTATCAGCAGGGAACTTACTAGAAATGCAAATTGTTAGGCTCTGCCCCAGGCCTACTGAATCAGACACTCTTGGGGTGGGGCCCATCAACCTGTGTTTTAACAAGCCCTCCAGGCGTTTCCGATGCAAACTCAAATTATAATAGAAAACCATCACTTTATGCAAACTTCTACTATAACATGTCTCACAGTGTATTAAAATCACTCGCCTAAAAACAGGACTGTCCTCCTTGCCTCTTAGCCAAGTTATTTTTCTTGTCTGTCCTAATATTTTATTGAGTTACAGCTGATATACAATATGGTACAAGTTACAGGTGTCAATATAGTGATTCACAATTTTTAAAGGTTATACTCCATTCATAGTTATTATCAAATATTGGCTATATTTCCTGTGTTCTACAATATACCCTTGCAGCTTATTTTATACTTAATAGTTTGTACCTCTTAATCCACTACCCCTCTATTGCCCCTCCCCACTTCCCTCTCCCCACTGGTAACCACTAGTTTGCTCTCTATATCTATGAGTCTGCTTCTTTTTTGTTATATTTACTAGTTTGTTGTGTTTTTTGGATTCCACATGTAAGTCATATCATACAATGTTTGTTTATCTCTGTCTGACTTATTTCACTTAGCAGAATATCCTCCAAATCCACCCATGTTGTTGCAAATGGCAGAATTTCATTCTTTTTCATGGCTGAGCAGTATTCCATTGTGTGTGTGTGTGTGTGTGTGTGTGTGTATGTGTGTGTGCGTGCACCACATTTTCTTTATCCATTTATCTGTTGATGGACACTTAGGTTGCTTCCATGTCTTAGCAACTATAGATAATGCTGCTATGAACACTGGGGTTCATGTATCTTTTCAAATTAGTGTTTTTTTTTTCAGATATATACCCAGGAGTGGAATTGCTGGGTCATATGGTAGTTCTAGTTTTAGTTTTTTGAGAAATCTACATTGTGTCCTAATTTTCCTCATCTATGAAAATGGGCATAATCATATTACCTTGCAGGAATGCTTAAGAATTAGAAATAATACATATAAAATATGAGATACAGTATCCCAAACACTAATCCCCTCCTGACCCCTTCACCCCTGACTCCCAACTGTTTATTCATGTTGCCTAGCCTATCGGTCATTATATAAAACTTTCCACTGCCTTGAAAAAGAGACCCAACTGACAGGTCTGTCCCCAGGTGGAGGGAGTCTGTTAGGCTTTTGGGAATTGAAGGAGACGTCCCAGCATCGGCAAGGAGAGCTCAAATCATTACGAGTGAGTTAAGTATAAGTTAACAGGACATAACTTTTCAGCAAGAGGCTGAGACTGGGAGGAGAGAGAGAGCATTCGTGACTCTACACAGGCAGGGATGAGTCAAGCTGAGGTCAGGTAAGGACGAGTTAGGGGGATGGGTAGGGGGCTATGCAGTCATCTTGGCTGGGCTGCCTTGCATGGAGTTTTCTCTCTAACGGTTAGCTAGTGTGCACAAGATCCCAGAAATCGCACTGTTTGCCCATGAGCCTGGTTCTGAAACCGTGGAAGCACCTGGATGATGGGATCACTCTGCAGTCCTGCACCAGGGTAAAGGCTCATTGCAGCTTTGCTGGCAGGAAGCGTCGGTGGTGCTGGTTTGGTTACGCGTGTGATAAATGCCAGGGGTGCAGGCAGGGCCTGCAGTGATCTGGGAAGACTTCCCAGAAGTGAGCCATGGGGATAAACAAGATGAAAGAGGTGGGGGATTCAGGTGGGCAGAGAGGGCTCAGTCAATGTCCCACGGAGGGGAGCAGCCTGGGCAACCTCTATTATGTTCCCTTATAGCGATGTTTGCTTCTTTCACACTGCTTTTCACAATTCGTAATTATTATTTGCTTAACCCTGGCTTCCTTCTCATTCTATACATTCTAGTAGGGCAGGAACCATGTCTAATTTTCTCATCATTTTATCTAGAGCTGGGTCTGGCATGTGGTAGGTTCTCAACATACATTTTCAGTATTCACCCTGATGAACTCCGTTGAAGTAAACAAATGAACTGCCATATTTCAAGCGTGATGAAGGACCAGGCTGGCTGACACAGAGGGTCTGTGCTGGTGAAGCAGCAGAAGGTGATCAGGTAAGGTGGGGTCTGATTCTAGAAGGCTTTGACATTTTTGCCAGAAACGTTGCACTCGACTCCATAGTCAATAGAGAATTGTGAGCTCCTGGAAAACAAGAACTATTTCTCACCAATTTAGCACATTTGTTGGGTACCCAGACCGTGCCAGACATCACACAAAACTCAATCAGAGAGCATCTCAGTGTTAAAGGAGATCAGAGTCTGGGCGGCGACAGGCATTTGTGGTGTACATAAGCAAAGATGGCATAAGGCAGGAATGATGAGTGCCACACGGGAGAAGCAGGCAGACGGTGCAAAAGGAGCTCAAAGGGGAGACTTTGACTTTCCACTGGGGAAAACAGGAAACCATTCAAGGAGCACGACGTGTTTGAGCTGGACATGGAAGGAGCAGCATTCAGACTTGGAGAGCTGTTTAGGGAAGAGACAGTGGCTGTGGAGTTGGGGATGTAGGGAGAAAGCAGGTGGCTGGGCTTGTTGACTCATCTTTGACTCCCCCCACGATGTCAAGCATGATGCATTGCACACTGCTGGCATTTAATGAGCGTCATGTCTGTTGGTTTATCACTGTACATCCTTGAGCAGCGGAGTGACAGGGGAAACTGCAAATCGTTAATACGCAACTTCATCAGAACTGTAACAACTTTTCACCAACCCCAAATACCACTCAACTTATAGTGGGTGCTATAGGTCGGTCCATCAAGTGGCAAAAGAGAGGATGGTTTATGTGTGTGGGATATGAGTCATTTTATACAGCCAGAGAATTCATACAGGAACTATAAAGGCAGGCCAAGACAGCCATGCATGAGTTTATACCATATCAAGGATATCATCCTAAAAGCAGCAGGGAGCCTTTGGAGAGTTTTAAGCCAGGGGCATAGGATCAGACCTGAATTTTAAGAAGATCACGTGCCTGGCTTGCGAAGGATGGGCTGTCGTATCGGGTACTCTTCCTCCCTGCTGCCATAGTAACTACACTTTTTCTCTCTCTGCATATCTGTCTTTCCCTCCCACCAGAGAAGAGCAAGTTCCTTGAGGTCATGGAGTGGATCTTATCCACCCTTGTGTCCAAGTGGTTGTCAAATAGAAAGCACTCCTTATTAAATTAGCAAGATTGTAGGGAAGGAGAACCATCGAGCAACAATTTGAGTAATTCAGGGCAGGAGTGACAATAGCTTAAGCTAGGGTAGCATTTGGAAAGGATGGAACATGGGAGACAGATGTCAAATACACGAATGGTAAAATATAGAGGATTTTGTGACAGATGGGGAAAGGGGTGACAGAGAGGGGAAGTTAGGAATGATTTAGGCAAACTAGTGGATGGCAGGTGGCCCTTTGGGAGAAGAAACAGGAGAAGAATCAGGTTTAGAGAAGCACAGTGCAAGTTCCGTCTTGGACATGTGGTCTTGGGTAAACCAATGGAACTTTGAAGGAGAGAGGACTGAAAATGGGTTGGATTTGCAGATATGGGGCTCAGAGACAAACCTCAGCTAAGGAACGTAGTGACTCCCAAATCAATAGAGTGATGGATGAAGACATGGAAAGACCTGAAATCACTCACATCCTATCTAACAATTGGGGTTACCTACCCTTCTCATTTTTGCCATCTGGTCCATTACAAAGTGGTGTCTCAACGTTGTTCTAATTTCTGTCTCTTTGACTACCACTGAGTTTGAGCCTTTATTCATCTACTCATTGCCTACCTGGGCTTCCCCTTCTGGGTATTGCCTTGGGATATCTCCAGCCCATTTTTCTATTGGTTTTCCTTGTCCTTCTGGGTTGGTTTGAAGGATTTCTTTGTATATTCTAGAAATTATTCCCTTGACTGTTGTAGGCATTGGAAATATCTTTTCCCCGGCTGCCATCTATTAAATTTTTATTTGAGATTCCTAGCTCCTGCAAGGGGAAGGAATACGTTAAAAGAGGCCCAGAAATACAGAAAAAGAAGCATATTTTGAGTAAGATAATGAGTTGGATACTGGACAGGTTGATTGAAGAGGGGGGGATTTTGACAGGCAGAGCTGGAAGCGGGAGGGAGACGTGCCCCGAGGCATGCTCCAGGGGGCCCCCTGTCAGAAAAGCCCGGGTGTGGGGTTGGGTGGGATGAGGATCAGTAGGGAGCGGGACTGAACATGAATAGGATGTTTATGTTGACAAAGAGCTTGGGGTGTGGGTGAGAGGCACTTGGGCTCTAACGGGCAGCTAATGCCAATCCAAGGACTTGGTCTTCATCAGTGGTGACGGATGTCCAGCAGAGACACCTGCCCAGAAACATCCTTTAGTGAGCTGAGTCTGCAAATGGCACGGAGGGGGCTTGGGGCAGGGACAGACTGAAGCCAGATCATCAGTTAGGAAACTTGGCAATAGGACAGTACGATGGTGAGTTTTATGCGTCAACTTGGCTAGGCTGTACAGTACCCAATTTTATAATCAAACACTAATCTAGGAGTTGTGACAGTATCTTGTTGATGTGATTAACAACTATAATTGGTTGACTTAAAGTGAAGGAGATTACCCTCGATATGGTGGGTGGACCTCATCCAATCAGTTGAAGATCTTAAGAGTGAAACAGAGGTTTCCCGGAGAAGAAGAAATTCTGTTTCAAGGTTGTTAACACAGAAATACTGCCCGAGTTGTCAGCCTGCCCTACAGATTTTCAACTTGCCACCTCCCACAATTGCATGAGCCAATTTCTTAAAATATAATAGAAAATAAATATCTGTGTGTGTGTGTGTGTGTGTGTGTGTGTGTATATTTCCTATTGATTCTATTTCTCTGGAGAACCCAGACTGATACTGGAAGTAGTTTACTGGCCTTTGAAACTTTCTGTTCCTGCCTGTCATTAATTAAAAAGCAAAAGAAAAAAAAAAGAGGGGGGAAGAAACACGCACTCCAATACATATGGATTTATTTATGTATAAATTATTTACTTGTACCCAAGTACTAATATGTTGTATCTATTACAAAACACAAAATGGAAGGATTTAAAGAATGAACTATAAAAAGACCTGGCAATCCAAGATGTAGATTTTCTTCTTGCATCTGGGAAGGCATCAGTCTTGGGAATCAGCTGACCGAGGTAAGAGATGAGAAAGATTCAAGTACAACGTACTAAGGACTGAATTAAGAAACTCTAAGATGAGGAGCTAAGCCAGTTAATAACTTTGTACTCAGCATTCATGTATCTGTATTTAAGCGAAAAGATTTCCCCCCAATATACCCTTTCAATGAGTTTTTCCAGTTCTCCTGAAAATCGTTAGGGTACATATGCAATCAGAATTCTGGACATCCCCAAAATAACCACACTCTTAGACTTTTTAAGCCAACTGTCAGTTTACATCAAGATTATCTTCACCCACCTCAAGGAAGTTGGCTCTGGTTTGAAATAATTCCTGGCCTTTGAAGAGTGACTTAGGGTCTCAACATAGCCCCACAACAAGGATGGGAGGTGGGAAAAATTAGAATGATGTTTCCCTTTTTTGTAGATGGGTATTGTTAATAATGAAAAAGAAATCGCCAAATTCTTAGAAACTGAAAGAAGAATGGTGGTGGCCAGGGGCAGTGGAGGAGGGGAATAGAGAGTTGTTCAGTGGGTATAGTTTCAGTTTTGTAAGATAGCGAAGTTCTAGAGAGCTGTTACACAACGAGGCACGTGTAATTAACACTTCTGTACTATACACTTAAAGAATGGTTACAAAAGTTTTTTTTAATGGTTAAGACGGTAAGTTTTCTGTTATGTGCTTTTTACCACAATTAAAAAAATAAGCAAACTGGGGTTTGGTGAGGTTAAATAACTTGATAGAGGTCATAGCATCCATCAGTGGATAGATTCAGGTTAGGATCAATGTCTTTGGGGGACCAGCCCAGCGTCCTTCCCATTGTATAGACAATGCAATATATATATATATATAGGAGTTTTCCACCCCTTTCTGCCTGTGGCCGTATCAATTTAGAGGAGTCAAGACTGCCTTTGAGATAACAGATACTTAAGTAGATTCCAAATATTTCTTTTTTTAATCCTTTGTGTACAACATTGACTTTTCTAATCAATCGTTAAAATAAATCTCAAGGATTTGCTGGATTATTTGGGAAATGCAGCAGGGACCACTTCAGCTTATCAGTAAATAAATAAGTATAAATCGGAAGTTAGAAGCGGGGCAGGGTGCGGGGGGAGTCCCAACACCTGGCCGCCATCCAGGTCTGTGATTTAACTTTCAAATGACAAACCAGTGACACGTGGGAATTAAACAGCTGGGGAAGCTCCGACATCACTCCGTCACAGCAGAAGGCAAAAGGCAAACCCGCCAGTGCAAAGAACGCTTACTCTTGCTTGGTACGCCAGGCACACAGGTGAGATCTACAGGTTGAAAAGCCCCAGGTGGCCTCAACATGGGAGGCCGGGGTTCAGAGGACGCTGCTTCCGAGCTGTTCTGCTGGCCAGCCTCAGCTGAGTCAGCAAGGCCTGACCGTCCTTTCAAATCGGTCTCTTATTTGGTCCCTTTAAAAATTGTTATTATTTCAATGAACTTCTCCCAGGATCAGATTAGAAAAGATTTATTAAGCACATATGACCAACAGAGTAAGATAAAACCTTAAAATACTCATTGTGTTAGGCTGCTAGGGCTGCCATAACCAAATACCATAGACAGGGTGGTTTAAACAATAGACATTTATTTGCTCACAGTTCCAGAGGCTGGAAGGCCAAGATCAAGGTGCCAGCAGGTTTGGTTTCTCTGGGGGCCTCTCCCCTTGGCTTGCAGACTACCGTCTTCTCACTCTGTCCTCACCTGGCCTTTCCTCTGTGCATGCACACAGCGAGTGAGCTCTGGTATCTCTTATTCTTTTTATCAGGACACCAGTCCTGGTGGATGAGGGCTCCACCCTTATGACTTCATTTAACCCTAATTACCCCCCTTTAAAGGCCCTATCTCCAAATAGTCACATTGCATTTGGGTTAGGGCTTCAATATCTGATTTTGGGGGGAGGACATAATTCAGTTCCCAACACTCATTTTTGTGCCTTTCTTTTCTACCCTTAGTTGCATATGCCTTACAGTAGTCAATCAAAGTCATCTACGTTGCCTTGAGGCAGATTAGATTGTTTTAACGAAAATGTAAATAGAATCCAAGATCAAAACTATAATTTTATAAAACAAAACTTTTGTGTGATGGAAAGGAGAGAGTGAGGGTGTGTGTGTGTGTGTGTGTGTGTGTGTGTGTGTGTCTGTGTGTGTGTCTGTGTGTGTCTGTGTGTGTGTGTGTGTGTGTGTGTGTGTGTTTGCTCGTAAAGGGGATTGTTGAGAGCAGAAGACCCTCCTAAGAATAAAAAGTGGGAAATTACTTTCCAGGCTTCCAAGTACCTTTCTCTAGAATTTGCTATGTGACATGATTTGCCAAAATGAGGGAGTATATTATGAAAAAGGAAGGTCTGGGATCCAAAATCAGGGAATCTAACAGGAAAGAGGTGAATGCCTTCTCTGGAGTTGTGCTTGGGGGAGACCTCAGAAGGCATCTGTGCCGCAGGCCCAGAGCACAGCTGATCAAAGTGGGAGCAGTTCCGCAGGGCTGAGTCTAGGGTAAGACTCACACATAGATGCTTGTGTTGGGAAATATTTCATTAAAATACTTTGGCAGGGAAATTCCCTGGTGGTCCGGTGGTTAGGACTCCGCACTTCCACTGCAAGGGGCCCCAGGTTCAATCCCTGGTTGGGGAACTAAGACCCTGCAAGCCGCGCGGAGCCGCCAAAAAAAAAAAAAAAAGTGTGCTCACGTGCCAGGTTAGGTTGCCTGGGTTCAAATGCTGGCTGGTCAAAGAAATCTTAAATTATTAAAAAAAATACTTTGGCAGGAGACAAAAGAGTCCTGCAGCTATACCTGAAAAAGATACTTTGGTTCCAGAATGTGAGAAGAAAACTAGAAAGGCAAACATTAATGTGCCTAATTAAATGTTTACAAAACTTAAAATGGCAAACTAATCAACTGCAACCCACTCAGTCTTTAATGACATGCATATGTGCATGTGTGTGTTTATTGTGGGATATGGGTACATTTTTATATATTGTAGGATGGAGCCTCCAAAAATAAGTTTGTGCACAGCCTACAAAGATCTGAAAACAGTGTGGCCTATTAAAGTAACAACCTCCATGTCCCCTGGGTTAATGACAAGTTGGAATTACATCCCGAGGTCTACATCTTCTGGATGTGGGGCTGGTAGCTGCCCCCATCATCTGTGCTTGGCGCACTGAGAACAGCCTGGTGAGCCGGAAGGTTCTGGACTCCATCTTCATCCTATAATCCATCTACTCAACATTGTCTGGCAAACATTCCTGACCAGAGCCCACCCAGGCCCAGATCAGTCCAGCCGGCAAGAGCAGAACAGCTACAACCCCAAGAGAACTTGGAGGAGCTCTGAACCCCAAGAAAGGGGTGTTGTCTCCAACCACTCCTGGGGATGCTGGGCTGAGAAGGGGGCAGTTAATTCAGAACACTTGCCTACAGTTGTCGCCTCCAAGGAAAAGTACAGAGGCTTTTTGTTCTATTTGGTGACCCATAGTCCTTAATGTTTCAATAACAAGAGGAGATAGGATGTAGGCATGAAGGTCGATAGAGATAGCCCCCCCAATATTTTGGAAGAATAGAATTATAGTTAGTGAGTCATGGGTAGGACACTCAAAACCTTCACGGTCACCAGAAGATTCAAACCATCTGATGTAGCGTTTCTTGTCTCCGTTCCAGCCAGCTTTGGGTTTGATTGACTGGAATATGCAATGGCTTGATGGAGGCACTAAACTCTTTGTATAGAAAACGGATCGTGGTATAAACACAGTGCTTCTTCTTAAGAGCCCTGTAGGAAGCTTTGGTTGCTTGTCTGCCAGCCGCTCCCCCGCAATACACACACACACACAAGCATGCACGTCCTCCCCTGGGAGCAATGACACACTGGGACCCAAGGCAGTCAGATCACCGACCAGAATTTATCTAAAATGACACCCCTTTGTCCTTGAAAGAGTTTTGTTGCTGTCATTCAGAATCCTGCCTGAAATAAAACCTCAAGACTTTTGTCTGAAACTTCACAGTTTGGGGCTTTAAGAAGAGAAGACAAGGAATTTCAAAGTATTGTAATTCTGCTTTGGGAAGAAATAGTTCCTGGCCTTTCTCCTCAGAGGTCCACATGCCACACGGATTCACCTATTGACTTGTTCGTCCGTTCCACCAGCCTTTACTGGATGCCAGCGCTGGGGATGCGAAGGTGAACAAGGCAGAGTCCCCACCTCTGGCTCAAAGTCACGTAAACAGACACTAGAAAGTGCTGAGCGACCTGGAAGCTGAGGGCAAAGAGGGGGGAGCTGGCTCTTGTGTGAGGAATAGGATTCTTCTAGGTTTAGGGAGAGAACAGAGCATTAAGCCAGGGAAAGCAGGATGTGCACAGAGGCACTGAGCCGTGGGGAAGGAGGGTGCAGTGCAAGGCCTGAGTGCCCGGGTCTACAGAGGGGAAGTCGGGGAGCAGAGCTGGAGGTGTAAGGAGGGTCCAGATCAGAAAGGCTCCCCCATGGCATCCAGGCCGTGTCTCATAGGTGGTGGCACAGCAGTGGAAGTCATCGAACAGTAACTAAGGCAGTCGGGGATCTATCCAGATCTACACCTAGATTCTATACATTACCTCTGCTTATGATAGGAGGACCAGGTCATGGAAATAACTCAGGGGCTGTTATGAGAGCCCAGGCATAATAGGATGAGGGTCTGGATTGAGGCAATACCAGGAAGGTAGAGAAAACGAATTCAATTGTAGAGATTTCAGAGGTAGACACTACAAGACTTGGGAACTGATTAGGGATGCAGGGATGGTGGAAGAAGCTTGAGTCCACAGTAAGACCATGGATGGACACAAGCAGGAGAGCACCAGAGATGCTGAGTGACTCATCCAGCATCCCACAGCTATCACGTTAAACCATACAAAATTGCCGATACCAACCTATACACAATGTCGATTTCACATGGTTCAACCTAATCATAAAAAGTCAGGCCAATCTAACTAGATGACATCCTGGAAAAAGCAAAACTATGGAGACAGTAAGAAGATCAGTGGTTGCAGGGGTGGAACACAGGATTTTTAGGGCAGTGAAACTATTCTGTATGATACTATAATGACTGATACATGTCACTGTACATTTGTCCAAACCCATAGAATGTACAACACCAAGAGTGAATCCTAATGTAAACATGATAATACATCAACGTAGGTTCATCAATTACAACAAATGTGCCACTGTGGTGTGGGATGTCGTGAGGGAAGCTGCACATGTGTGCGGACAGAGGGTACAGGGAAACTTCTGTACTTTCTGCCCAATTTTGCTGTGAAACTAAAACTGCCCTAAAATTAGTCTATTAATTTTAAAAAAGTAGGACCAAGACTTGAATCCGGCTCTACTAAATCCAAATCTTTTCCTTTCTGCCATGTTGCCTGAGAATGAAGTTTCCAGAGCACTTCCAAACTCAGGAAGCCAATCGGCCAGCTTTTTAAAATAATCACCCAGGACTTTAGCCCTTAAGGGGTGCATCTTGGAAAGAACAATCTATTCAAGGTGAGGAAGTTTGTTGAGAGAAAGAAAAAAAGTGAAAAGTCAAACTCAGCTTGTAGACTTTGCAAAGTCATGAATGTAAATTACAGGTTTACTGGGCCTTCCTCATGCCTGCTCCCGAATGTTCCCCATTGCTTCCCTGAGACCCACGGGGCTACAGTTCCCTCCCAGACCTTGGCTCCAATCTGACCTTCCCTTTCCTAGAGTCATTCCCGCTTCATGAACCCACCATCCCAACCCATCACCTCACACACAGCATTCAGGGTGTAAACTTTACAAAGACACAACCAAACCCGTAATCATACAAGGAGGAGAGAATGGTACCCACAAAGACAGAACGACAGGAGCCCGAAATAGGGATGGGAGAGAGAGCACTGAGCCAGGGGCAGCACCTGGTTCCTTTCCTCTTCCTCTTCCCCCTCCTGGAAGTAATAACCATGGGCACACTCGGCCTCTGTCTGGCACGTGACTCCCTGTGGTCTCCCACCCGTGCTGGGATTCTGTCTCCAAAGCTCCCTCCCCCTGCTCCTCCCACCAGGGGTAGGGTGCCCCCCCACCGCCCCCCCATACAGCAGTTCCACCTGTGGCCTTGTCTCCCATCCCCCATCCCACCCCTTGACCCTACAGACCACGCCCAACGTGGCTGGCTGTGACCCCAGCCTGAGCATCCCCTCTGTGACGCAGATGGCATATGAGGCTGGGTGGCTTTTGTGTCTCTTCTTTCCCTCTGGTAATTGCAGGCCAGGCAAGGCCTGAGCAGGAGCCCTTAAGTGGACTGACAGGCTTAGGACGGCCAGCTGCAACCTCAGTGTCTGCCGGTGGGCAGAAGGCAGAAGGAAGGGAGCCCACAGATGTGGCCGAGTCTCTCAACCTCTGCTTGACAGAGGAATGCTCAGCCTGGACCTGGACCCGTGCCACCGCCACCATCCTGCCTGCCCCGGAGGCCCCACGTGCATGGGCCGGGGCTTCGGGACGCTCAGCAGGTGCACACAGGTGTGATGGTGGTGCCTAGACCTTGACCTTGACCGAAGGACATAATGACTCAGCTCAGTGAAAGCAGTGGTCCTGGCTGCACACGTTTCATGTACTGTTTGCTAGTTTTAGCCTAACATCCCAGAAGGCGGGAAAACATGTCACGTGTTCAGGAGAGGTGTGAGAGGAAACACATGTGGGGGCAGGGAGGCAGGTCAGGTGTGAAGGGGCCGTGCTCTCAGTCTGAGGCCCGGATGTGTCAATGCTCTGTGGGATCTGTGCCAGCCCGTGCCCTCTCTCTTCCTTGGCTTCTTCCTATGATAATTCCTGCCCTTTCTCTCTCCTGAGGGCGGTGAGGAAGAGCCAGTGAGATAACGGGTATGGAAGTGCTTTGAAAAGGGCAATGTGCTACCCAAGTGTGAGGCACTAGCGTTTCCGCAGGAAGTCACCCCGCACAGGGGCGTTGGGAGGGAGGGCTGAATGAGGTGATCGATGTGGAAGCCCCTTGTAAATGATAAACTACGAACTAGATGGAGAATGATTAGCGACGAGGCATGATTATCTATGTGGTTCTGATAACAACACCATTTTGCCACCTGCTGCCCAGACATTTCTGTGACTGCGTGACTTTGCAAAGACGTGAACTTTGCCTGCTGTGGTTTGCCCAGCTGTAAAATGAGATACCTCCGGGGATGGCAAACACAGCTGGCTCTCGCGGATCCACGGGGGCAGGGTCCCAGGCTCCAGAGGGGATGTGCTAAGTGGAAGAGGGTTGGCTCAGAGGACAGACCCAGCATCTGGATTCAGCGCAAGTCCTAGGGAGGCCGATTCGGCTCAAGGCGACGCTTGCTAACGTGGAATTACTTCCTCCGGCCCCTTTTGCCTTTGAACGCGTTGCTTCCTTTCACCCTCGCAGGTGCCCTGCGAGATCAGTTTTCTTATCGTTTCCATTTTACAGATGAAGAAACCGAGGCTTACGTCCGAGGTCACACAGCTTTGAATGCAAAGCAAGCCGGATTTCCGAGGACATCGCCATGACAGCGAAGCCCACGCTTTCACGATGTCAGGCCGGTTCGTAACGACGGTTAAGAGCGCGGTGGCTGAGGCGTTGCTTTCCACGCGGTGTCATAAGTGGGGCAGTTTTCCATCGTGCAGAGAGTGTAAGACTGGGCCAGACCACCCCTTACGGGACTACTGCAGAAGTGGGAAGGGTAAGCCACATTATAACCCCAGTTGAGAGGGCCAAGAATGCAGAGTGCCAGGTCCTAGACTGGAGCTTCAGATTTAGCAGATCCAGGGAGAAGCGGAGGATGTGCATTTCTGAAACTTCCTCACGGGAACTGACCAGCTCTTACTGAGAACCATGGCCGCACGGCGATGTCTAGAGCCCGTCCAGGGTTAAACGTGCAGCTCTGGTGATCTTTTTTTTTTTTTTTTTTAAAGCATCTTTCTATTTTTTTAAAAAAATTTATTTATTTATGGCTGTGTTGGGTCTTCGTTTCTGTGTGAGGGCTTTCTCCAGTTGTGGCAAGCGGGGGCCACTCTTCATCGCGGTGCGCAGGCCTCTCACTGTCGCGGCCTCTCTTGTTGCGGAGCACAGGCTCCAGACGCGCAGGCTCAGTAGTTGTGGCTCACGGGCCCAGTTGCTCCGCGGCATGTGGGATCTTCCCAGACCAGGGCTCGAACCCGTGTCCCCTGCATTGGCAGGCAGATTCTCAACCACTGCGCCACCAGGGAAGCCCTGGTGATCATTTTAATTGATGGGTCAGGCTCACCATGACAAAGCTCCCAGTCTCCCTTGAGCTTTAAAGAGGATACCGGCTGGGGCAGTCTCATTGCTTCCTCATCCTTGTCAGACCAGCCTTTGATTCTCATCCTGAAAAAAGGAGGAATTAGGGACAGGAAGAGGTGAGGGAGAGGATGAGTGGGAGAGATTGATGGATGGATTGATTTTTAACTTTTTATTTTATATTGGAGTATAGTTGATTAACAATGCGGTGTTCGTTTCTGGAGAGATTATTTTCTTTGAGAAGAAGGCTGAGGAGAGAGAGACAAGCAGCGTGGTGCAACCGTAGCTCCGTCCAGTGTATCACCATCGTACAAGATAAATGAGTTCTTTTCCAAATTATCCTGGGTTGTGTGCTGTCTTGTTCTGAACGATGTGGATTATCACTTGAGCATCTTCACACAGCTTTATAAACACCAGGCCATGGGCACACAGGTCTGGAGAGGTACTACTATTTAGCATACCCATAGGAAAAACAACTAAAATAACCCCCAAAGGCAATAAACTCATCTTCAACTGGCGTTCCACACCAGCCATGGTCCAGCTCTCAGCTGCTTGTTCCTACACCAGAGGATAACTCCTGAATCCTGTCTCCCGTGGCAGGGGGCTTCTCCATCTTCAAATGCCTCTCTGCCTTCTCTTCTCCTTGTTTCTCAGAGCCAGCTGTGTCTTACAGCCCCCAAAAGCCTTCCCTGATCTCCCTAGCTATTAGAAATGTCTCCTTCAGGCGTGTTGTCTGCCCCTCTCTTAAGCTCATAGGCAAAGAAGAACACCAGCCAGGACTGGGTCTGGAAGCCTAACCTTTCCTTCTCAACTAAGTTTAAGACACTTAAAGGCCGGGACCAATAAGAAACTTCCTCTGCAGGCAGCATCCTCCCAACCTAACTGATCATCAGAATTACCTGGGAATTTGAAAAGCGACTTCTAGGTCCCAGCCCAGACTTGCTGCCTCAGAATTTCCGAAGTAGGAGCCCAGGAATCTATTTTTTAAAAAGTTCCCTGGGTGATTCTGCTGACTCGTCATCACAGGGAAGCACTGCCCTCCAGCATCTACTTAGCACGACGTGGAACACTTGGACGGTTCCCAGACTATTTGTTTCTTAGTGATTGATGGATCAATCCAGTAGCAACGCACGTTTCCCCAGGCCAGTCACACCTGCCTGGGAGTTGGGATTGTGGTGCCACCAGCCAAGGCTCTGGAAGCCCAGGAGAGTCCTCCCAACCTGTAGCCCCGGGCAGAGTGCTAGGTGCACCCGCGGCTGTCCCACACGAGCTCAAGGTTGCCCATCCTCTTGGTGGCGGCAGGATGGTTGTGCCCAGATCATTCTCAGCAGGGCCCAGGTAGCAGCCTACTCACCGTGGGGCTTCCACTGCCTCCCCTGCCCCCCGAGCCAGCTGCGTGGCTCAGAACCCAGGGCCGCTGTTGGACCAGCACACCACTCATTCTCAGAAGCCATTACAGCAGGGTCTGCTCCAGCATTCCCTGCCTTGCATGCTAAGTCAAGGGTATCTGCTCCATATGGCAATGCATAACTTACAACACAATCTACTTCCTGCTTATATAGCCGATTTCATACAAATCTTCCATTTGCATATTTATTAATTTACAAAATTAATGCCATTTTCTTAGTCCATTACAGGACGTGTTCCTGGTCCCTGTCTTTGAATTAATTTTAATCTAAGGTGGAAACATTTGTTAAGGGAGTTGGTTCAGGCCAAAGTCATCAAACGCATGGCAATCAAATGCCAGGAGGGTGTGGGGAAGAGAGGGCTAATGTTTACTGAGTGTATAACTATGCTGGGTTCCAAGAAAATTAATGGTGCAGAATGTGAGTCTCCAAAATAGCTCTGTGATGACATATTGTTGCTGTTTTCTAAATAAGGACATTGAGATTCAGCGTAAGTAGCTGGCCCATTGTCACATAGTACGAGGCAGAGACTTAGATGACCACAAAAGTCAAGAAGCAGGGTTTCCATCTGCCCTGATTTCCATTAAAGGCCATTCTTTTGCATAACAAACATTTTTTTTCAGAGAGAGTACCCAACATCCCAGGTATTTCAATGCTCACAGATATTCTTGCCATATATCGTAACACTTTAGACAGACAGGAGTGCAAGATGCCCCCTGAGAACCTTCCTCCACCTGTTGTTACCAGCACTGGAGCATACCTACCCAAGAAAACAAATGTTTTGGTTAACATTCCCACTTGGTGACAGTGTAAAAGCTTCACCAGGAAGGCAAGTCACTTTCCATTTGAAAAATTCTACCTTTACTCCTCTCTGCCCCTCCAGCCACTAACCTAAAGCTCCTTCCCTTCCACACCCAGCTGCTTGAACATACAGCTCTCCAGTGTCCCTGATGTCCTCATTTCCCCATCGATTCCTCAGTCTGTGTCAATAGGGTCTTCACCCCATCAAGAACGCTGACGCCATCACCATCTCAACCATCAGTGTCCTTTCCACCTGCCTCTGGATCAGATCTCTCCATGGAATCTGTTACCTCCAGCCACACCTTCCTTGAAGCTTTCTTACGTCCATTTCCCCACCACAGACTCTCAGCCCTGCTCCCCCCTCTCTTAGTGCTACTTCTTACATCTCCCTTTACAGCTCCTCCTTCTTCACCCTGCAATTCCCTCACAACTCCCAAGTCTGAATCTCTACCCTCCTGCAGTCCATTCTCCACACCACTAGCAGCAACATTTCTGAACCACAGTTCTGATCACGTAACCATCTGGCTTGACATCTTCTCTAATCGCTCCCTTGGATGGATGCAGTCACCTCTAGATCGTGTGGTAGAATTCACACTCCTTGGAGGCAAAGAATGAGCCTGCTTATTCAGTTACTCACGGCCCCTAGAACATAATATGTGATAGATGCTCAAAAAATACTTGTAGAAAGGGTGAATACCAGTCTCACCATGATGTGAAACCCATCCCATTCTAGCTTTATCTCCCATGACGTCTTTAGACCCCAAGAGTCAATCATCTTTAACATCAATACAGCATGTCCTAGATTTTATCACAACTCTCCACCTGTGTTCAGGCCATTCCCACGTGGTGGGATAATCCTCCCATAGCTTCCACTTTGCATACTCCCTCCTTCACACTCCAAACTCAGTTCTGACTTTACCTGTTTCCCTGATGCCCTCGGGACTGGTGACAATAAACTAATCCTTCCTCCATGGAACCATCCTTTTGTTTTTTGGTTTTTGTTTTAATTAATTAATTTCTTTCTTTATTTTCAATTTTATTTTATTTATTTCTTTATACAGCAGGTTCTTATTAGTCATCCATTTTATACACATCAGTGTATACATGTCAATCCTAATCTCCCAATTCATCACACCACCACCCCCACCCCCCCGCCGCTTTCCCCCCTTGGTGTCCATACATTTTTTTCTCTGTTTCTGTGTCTCAATTTCTGCCCTGCAAACGGGTTCATCTGTACCATTTTCTAGGTTCCACATATATGCGTTAATATATGATATTTGTTTTTCTCTTTCTGACTTACTTCACTCTGTATGACAGTCTCTAGATGCATCCACGTCTCTACAAATGACCCAATTTCGTTCCTTTTTATGGCTGACTAATATTCCATTGTATATATGTACCACATCTTCTTTATCCATTCGTCTGTCGATGGGCATTTAGGTTGCTTCCATGACCTGGGTATTGTAAATAGTCCTGCAATGAACATTGGGGTGCATGTGTCTTTTTTTTAAGTATTTGTTTTTATTTATTTATTTATGGCTGTGTTGGGTCTTCGTTTCTGTGTGAGGGCTTTCTCCAGTTGTGGCAAGCGGGGGCCACTCTTCATTGCGGTGCGCGGGCCTCTCACTATCGCGGCCTCTCTCATTGCGGAGCACAGGCTCCAGGCGCGCAGGCTCAGCAATTGTGGCTCACGGGCCCAGCCGATCCGCGGCACGTGGGATCTTCCCAGACCAGGGCTTGAACCCGTATCCCCTGCATTGGCAGGCAGATTCTCAACCACTGCGCCACCAGAGAAGCCCGCATGTGTCTTTTTGAATTATGGTTTTCTCTGGGTATATGCCCAATAGTGGGATTGCTAGGTCATATGGTAATTCTGTTTTTAGTTTTTTAAGGAACGCCCATACTGTTCTCCACAGTGGCTGTATCATTTTACATTCCCACCAACAGTGCAAGAGGGTTCCCTTTTCTCCACACCCTCTCCAGCATTTGTTGTTTGTAGATTTTCTGATGATGCCCATTCTAACTGGTGTGAGGTGATACCTCATTGTAGTTTTGATTTGCATTTCTCTAATAATTAGTGATGTTGAGCAGCTTTTCATGTGCTTCTTGGCCATATGTATGTCTTCTTTGGAGAAATGTTTATTTAGGTCTTCTGCCCAGTTTTGGATTGGGTTGTTTGTTTTTTTAATATTGAGCTGCATGAGCTATTTATATATTTTGGAGATTAATCCTTTGTTTGATGATTCGTTTGCAAATATTTTCTCCCATTCTTAGGGCCGTCTTTTCATCTTGTTTATGGTTTCCTTTGCTGTGCAAAAGTTTTGAAGTTTCATTAGGTCCCATTTGTTTATTTTTGTTTTTATTTCCATTACTCTAGGAGGTGGATAAAAAAGATCTTGCTGTGATTTATGTCAAAGAGTGTTCTTCCTATGTTTTCCTCTAAGAGTTTTATAGTGTCCAGTCTTACATTTAGGTCTCAAATCCATTTTGAGTTTATTTTTGTGTATGGTGTTAGGGAGTGTTCTAATTTCATTCTTTTATATGTAGCTGTCCAGTTTTCCCAGCACCACTTATAGAAGAGACTGTCTTTTCTCCATTGTATATCCTTGCCTCCTTTGTCATAGATTAGTTGACCATAGGTGTGTGGGTTTATCTCTGGGCTTTCTATCTTGTTCCACTGATCTATATTTCTGTTTTTGTGCCAGTACCATACTGTCTTGATTACTGTAGCTTTGTGGTATAGTTCTGTAAAAAATGCCATTGGTAATTTGATAAGAATTGCATTGAATCTGTAGATTGCTTTGGGTAGTATAGTCATTTTCACAATATTGATTCTTCCAATCCAAGAACATGGTATATCTCTCCATCTGTTGATATCATCTTTAATTTCTTTCATCAGTGTCTTATAGTTTTCTGCATACAGGTCTTTTGTCTCCTTAGGTAGGTTTATTCCTAGGTATTTTATTCTTTTTGTTGCAATGGTAAATGGGAGTGTTTACTTAATTTCTCTATCAGATCTATCATCATTAGTGTATAGGAATGCAAGAGATTTCTGTGCATTAATTTTGTATCCTGCTACTTTACCAAATTCATTGATTAGCTCTAGTAGTTTTCTGGTAGCGTCTTTAGGATTCGCTATGTATAGTATCATGTCATCTGCAAACAGTAACAGCTTTACTTCTTTTCCGATTTGGATTCCTATTAGTTCTTTTTCTTCTCTGATTGCCATGGCTAGGACTTCCAAAACTATGTTGGATAATAGTGGTGAGAGTGGACATCCTTGTCTTGTTCCTGATATTAGAGGAAATGCTTTCAGTTTTTCACCATTGAGAATGATGTTTGCTGTGGGTTTGTCGTATATGGCCTTTATTATGTTGAGGTAGGTTCCCTTTATTCCCACTTTCTGGAGAGTTTTTATCATAAATGGGTGTTGAATTTTGTCAAAAGCTTTTTCTGCATCTATTGAGATGATCATATGGTTTTTATTCTTCAATTTGTTAATATGGTGTATCACATTGATTGATTTGCATATATTGAAGAATCCTTGCATCCCTGGGATAAATCCCACTTGATCATGGTGTATGATCCTTTTAATGTGTTGTTGGATTCTGTTTGCTAGTATTTTGTTGAGGATTTTTGCATCTATATTCATCAGTGATATTGGTCTGTAATTTTCTTTTTTTGTAGTATCTTTGTCTGGTTTTGGTATCAGGGTGATGGTGGCCTCATAGAATGAGTTTGGGAGTTTTCCTTCCTCTGCAATTTTTTGGAAGAGTTTGAGAAGGATGGGTGTTAGCTCTTCTCTAAATGTTTGATAGAATTCACCTGTGAAGTCATCTGGTCCTGGACTTTTGTTTGTTGGAAGATTTTTAACCACAGTTTCTATTTAATTACTTGTGATTGGTCTGTTCATATTTTCTATTTCTTCCTGGTTCAGTCTTGGAAGGTTACACCGTTCTAAGAATTTGTCCATTTCTTCCAGGTTTCCATTTTATTGGCATAGGGTTGCTTGTAGTATTCTCTTAGGATGCTTTGTATTTCTGCGGTGTCTGTTGTAACTTCTCCTTTTTCATTTCTAATTTTATTGATTTGAGTCCTCTCCCTCTTTTTCTTGATGAGTCTGGCTAATGGTTTATCAATTTTGTTTATCTTCTCAAAGAAACAGCTTTTAGTTTTATTGATCTTTGCTACCGTTTTCTTTGTTTCTATTTCATTTATTTCTGCTCTGATCTTTATGATTTCTTTCCTGCTGCTAACTTTGGGTTTTGTTTGTTTGTCTTTCTCTAGTTCCCTTAGCTGTAACGTTAGATTGTTTATTTGAGATTTTTCTTGTTTCTTGAGGTAGGCTTACATAGCTATAAACTTCTCTCTTAGAACTGCTTTTGTTGCATCCCATAGGTTTCAGGTCATTGTGTTTTATTGTCACTTGTTTCTAGGAATTTCTTGATTTCCTCTTTGATTTCTTCAGTGATCTCTTGGTTATTTAGTAGTGTACTGTTTAGCCTCCATGTGTTTGTATTTTTTACAGACTTTTTCCTGTAATTGATATCTAGTCTCATAGCGTTGTGGTCAGAAAAGATACTTGATATGATTTCAATTTTCCTAAATTTACCAAGGCTTGATTTGTGACCCAAGATATGATCTATCCTGGAGGATGTTCCATGAGCACTTGAGAAGAAAGTGTATTCTGTTGTTTTTGGATGGAATGTCCTTTAAATATCAATTAAGTCCATCTTGTTTAATGTATCATTTAAAGCTTGTAGTGTTTCCTTATTTATTTTTATTTTGGATGATCTGTCCCTTGGTGAAAGTGGGGTGTTAAAGTCCCCTACTATTATTGTGTCACTGTTGATTTCCCCTTTTATGGCTGTTAGCATTTGCCTTATGTACTGAGGTGCTCTTATGTTGGGTGCATAAATATTTACAATTGTTATATCTTCTTCTTGGATTGATCCCTTGATCATTATGTAGTGTCCTTCTTTGTCTCTTGTAATAGTCTTTATTTTAAAGTCTACTTTGTCTGATATGAGAATTGCTACTCCAACTTTCTTTTGATTTCCGTTTGCATGGCATATGTTTTTCCATCCCCTCACTTTCAGTCTATACGTGTCCCTAGGTGTGAAGTGGGTCTCTTGTAGACAGCGTATATATGGGTCTTGTTTTTGTATCCATTCAGCAAGACTGTATCTTTTGGTTGGAGCATTTAATCCATTCACGTTTAAGGTAATTATCGATATGTATGTTCCTATTACCATTTTATTAATTGTTTTGGGTTTGTTTTTGTAGGTCCTTTTTTTCTATTGTGTTGCCCACTTGGAGAAGTTCCTTTAGCATTTGTTGTAGAGCTGGTTTGGTGGTGCTGAATTCTCTTAGCTTTTGCTTGTCTGTAAAGCTTTTGATCTCTCCATCGAATCTGAATGAGATCCTTGCTGGGTAGAGTAATCTTGGTTGTAGGTTTTTCCCTTTCATCACTTTAAGTATATCATGCCACTCTCTTCTGGTTTGTAGAGTTTCTGCTGAGAAGTCAGCTGTTAACCTTATGGGAGTTCCCTTGTATGTTATTTGTCGTTTTTCCCTTGCTGGGAAAGGAGTTCCCTTGTATGTTATTTATGGGAGTTCCCTTGTATGTTATTTGTCGTTTTTCCCTTGCTGCTTTCAATAATTTTTCTTTGTCTTTAATTTTTGCCAATTTGATTACTATGTGTCTCGGCGTGTTTCTCCTTCGGTTTATCCTTTATGGGACTCTCTGTGCTTCCTGGACTTGGGTGGCTATTTCCTTTCCCATGTTAGGGAAGTCTTTGTCTATAATCTCTTCAAATATTTTCTCAGGTCCTTTCTCTCTCTTTTCTTCTTCTGGGACCCCTATAAGGCGAATGTTGTTGCATTTAATGTTGTCCCAGAGGTCTCTTAGGCTGTCTTCATTTCTTTTCTTTCTTTTTTCTTTATTTTGTTCCGCTGCAGTGAATTCCACCATTCTGTTTTCCAGGTCACTTTATCCGTTCTTCTGCCTCCGTTATTCTGCTATTGATTTCCTTCTAGTGTATTTTTCATTTCAGTTATTGTATTGTTCATCTCTGTTTATTTGTTCTTTAATTCTTCTAGATCTTTGTTAAACATCTCTTGCATCTTCTCGATCTTTGCCTCCATTCTTTTTCTGAGGTCCTGGATCATCTTCACTATCATTATTCTGAATTATTTTTCTGGAAGGTTGCCTATCTCCACTTCACTTAATTGTTTTTCTGGGGTTTTATCTTGTTCCTTCATCTGGTATGTAGCCCTCTGCCTTTTCATCTTGTCTGTCTTTCTGTGAATGTGGATTTTGTTCCACAGGCTGCAGGATTGTAGTTCTTCTTGCTTCTGCTCCCATCCTTTTGTTTGCTTCCAAGATAGGGAGACAGAACAAAAAATATGACCGAGCTAAGAATCAGAACTCAAAGTCCTTGACCAACCATGAACCATGACTTAAGTCATCCTCAGGAGACAGAGGCAATTTTAGGCTATAAACACTTTATTTCTACTTGGAACTTATGTTCTCAAACACCAGCGTAGCCGTCAGATAAATTGGATCTGACAGTTTCTGTGTTACAGGGTGTTTTTGCCCAAATTGAACAAGGATCCGAGGCTCAGTGGCTAACTTGGTCTCTTTCCTGTAAGATTCCAATTCTGGGTCTCAAGACCTCCCATGCTGAGGATGATCTGAGGTGAAGAAAATGAAGAGAAATGTTTCCGGGCTGGGAATGCTTCTGCACTGGTTCTGGAATAGCTGGCCTGAGCACCCACGCCCACCAGGCTGTTCTTTGCCTTTGGTTCCCACTTTCGTTGGTGCCTATCTTTCTAATGAGGGATGGGGGGAAGGATAAAGGGTGGATTTGCTTCCATCCAAGTTGAGGAACACTTTCAAATTACGGCCCTCAGGGCCAAACATGAAGCAAAGAAGAGAGAATCCCCAAAATGTAAAATTTTAACTGAGAAAAAGCCTTCAGAAGCCAAGCTTTACCCTCTTCTCTGATATCCATCCTCCCATGCATCTCTCCCTTCATTCAGCAAATAATTACTGAGTATCTGTTAGTTGACTCCGACTCTGTACTCTGCCTTTGACCCAGGCCAGCAAGAATGATGAAGTCTTGAGCTCCCCCTAGAGGCCAATAGTAATTGGGAGGAAGGGAAAGGGGTGAGATTGCAGGTCGATATAAATGACAGTTTCTAGATGATTCCCCGGGAGAAGGAACAGTGAGACACACAAGCACACGGAGAAGTGGAGGGAGCACTGCTGGCGGCATCAGCCCAAGAGCCCGTTCACAATTCATTCCATGGGCAGAAGGGTGTTGTAAAGATAATTGAACAAAGCAAGCGATTAGAAGGCCGACTGGAAGAAGAAGAAAGAAACTGCCCTCTTCTGAGTACCTGCTTTCTGCTGCCGTGTGCAGTAGGCTTTTCATCCATAAATCACAATTTAAATCCTTGCTGCTTTGAATCCCCACGATAAACCTGAAGGCCGGGTATTATTTTCCTCATTTGGCAGATGAGAAAATCAGAGTTTCCAAGTTCACATTAAAAATAGGTGTGATCGAGTGAAGTAAGTCAGAAAGAGAAAAACAAATATCGTATATTAATGCATGTATGTGGAACCTAGAAAAATGGTACAGATGAGCCGGTTTGCAGGGCAGAAGTTGAGACACAGATGTAGAGAATGGACATATGGACACCAAGGGGGGAAAACTGCGGTGGGGTGGGGATGGTGGTGTGCTGAATTGGGCGATTGGGATTGACATGTATACACTGATGTGTATAAAATTGATGCCTAATAAGAACCTGCAGTATAAAAAAACAAACAAACAAAACAACTAATACTAAACTTTCATTGGGTTATTTGTATGGAAATATGTTAATATAAATGTTTCAGACATTACATGAAATTTCTAAAAATCTTATATTTGTATTTGTATGGAAATAGGTATGGAAATATGTTAATATAAATGTTTCAGACATTACATGAAATTTCAAAAAAAAAAAGAAATCTGAAAAAAAAAAAAAATAGGTGTGATCTAGAATTTGGACCCTAATTTTTTACATGCCTCGCTGCCTTCGAGGCAAGAGAAGTCTGAGCTGTAGCCACTGCTTGGGATCGTGTTGTGTCTGTTTTATAAGCTAAAATAGACGATCTCGTTGCCGTAACAGCCATGCTGGCAACTGTGTGCCAAGGGCTTTATAGGTATTAGCTCAGTCTTCACAATAAAGCTGGAAAGTGGTAACAATAATAATAATAATCAAAGCTATAAATTATTATCATCATTATCCCCTTTCAGAAATGTTGACTTACCCAAAATCATAGCTAGGAAGTAGCAAAGATGGATTTCAATGTAAGAGATGGCCTGGAGCAGGGGTCGGCAAATGTTTTCTTTAAAGAGCTTTGAATTGTAGTGGCAAAGCAGCCACAGACAATACATAAACAACAGGCATGGTTGTGTCCCAATAAAACTTTATAAAAACAGTAGAGGGCCAGATTGGCCCACTGGCCGTGGTTGACCAACCCGTCCTAGACTCTTCTTTGTTTGATTAGGAGATGGCCTAGAGGATGGTGGATCCAGAAGGGCCTCACAAGTAGTGGACTCGGACATTCCAGGCACAGACATCGGATGTGTGAAAGTGCAAATGTGGTTGAAAATGGTGAACGTCCGGTAGAGGTGGCCTAGCCTGGATGGGCGGACTGCATGGCTGAATGGGGGCCAGAACTGCAAGGCAAAGGGGCCAGATGGTGAGAGCAGCATAAGTCACACTAAGGAGTGACAACTGTCCAGGGATCAACAGATTTTAAACAGGGGAGTGGCCTGGGTATCCAAGAAAAGGCCCACTGTGGGCTGATGTGAGTCTAAGGAATCCTGAGACTGAGGCTGGGCGCAAACTGAGAGTCATAATAACCGTGCAGAGAAAACAGGGCTATCAAATGTCCATCAAAGGATGAATGGAGAGCGACTTCCCTGGCGGTCCAGTGGTTAAGACTCCACTCTTCCAATGCAGGGGACACGTGTTTGATCTCTGTTCGGGGAACTAAGATCCCGCAGGCCTCCGTGGGGCGTGGCCAAAAAAAAAAAAAAAGGATGAATGGATAAAGAAAATGTGGCATATACGTACAACGAATATTATTCAGCCTTAAAAGGGAAGGAAATCCTGTCGCATGCTACAGCATGGGTGAAGCTTGAGGACATGATGCTGAGTGAAATAAACCAGTCACGCCAAAAAAAGACAAATACTGAATAATTTCACTTAGGTGAGGCACCTAGAGTGGTCAGTTCATAGACACAGAGGGTCACGTGGTGGGTGCCAGGGGCTGGGGGGAGGGGTGAATGAGGGTTTGTTGTTTAATGGGTATAGGGTTTCAGTTTTGCAAGATGAAAAAAATTCAGACCTGCTGTGCAACAATGTGAATATACTTAACACTACCAACTGTAAATTTTAAAATGGTTGAGATGGTGGGTTCTATGTTATGTGGGTTTTTTTTTTTTTAACCATATTTAAAAATAAAAGAGCTAATGGATTTGTAAACTCAGGCAGCAGCACAGGAGAGGGTGAGGAGGGGCAGACATGAGAGAGGCCGGAGAGGCAGCATCGTGAGGCTCCCATCACTGTGAATATCGTCCCGATGCTCTGACCTGGGCCTTCAGCCGTGGGCTGGAGTCTTCTCACCCGACTTCACTCGGCGTGGCGTCTCCTGCCATATGCTGGGCGACCCTGTTCATTCATCATGCCTCCTGAAAAGTCTCTTAATTACATTATGTTCACAATCCATAAAACATAATTAAAATATGTAAATCCATTATATTCTTTAATGAGCACATTGAGACCTCAAATTTTTAAATTAGATATAAAATTGATGTGGACCTACTACTATTGATTACTCACGGTAATAAATCATCCTCCATTTGGATTGAGACGGTTTCCCTCCTCCCCTTAGATGCTTTTTTTTTTTTTTTCCTTTTAGCATCTCCCGTGACCATTTGAAATGATGCGCATGCAGTCTTTTAAGGATGGCAAGGCCCGGCTTGCTGTAACTTGACAACACTGGTAGCAAAAGCAATAACTGATGTTTGGACTGGTGCCCTGGAGCCTGCAGAGGATTTGCACAAAACACTTTCTCACTTATACTTCAGCAATATTCTTGTTTTCATTTCAATATAAGTACACTGATGTTTCATTCTTTGGGAAAATATCAGAAGCATCCCTAGGCCTTGTCTCTCTCTCTCTGCTTGTCTTCTGCTCATCCCCAAGCCACATCTCGTACTCCCACTCAAGCAAGTCAATTACTATTTGCCAGACACACCGTGTTGCTATATGCCTCCACGGTTCTGTACACAAGTTAGTCTCTCTCTGCAGCGATTGTCCTTTTCTCATCTGTCTGTGGAATTTGTACAAATTTTCAAGCCCAACTCAGGGATCTCCTTTTCCAATCCACCCTGACAATGTCCATGGCTTTGTGTTAAGGTCTATAACAAAGCTCTACTTTCTAAGAACGCCTTCCATGGGTACCATTTTTATATGCGCTATGTTTTTTTTCACTGGACCCTCATAATGGCCATGCAAGACAGTCATTAAAGGTATCACCATCCTTTTATAGGCCACATGCTTGTAAAGCTCATGAAGGTTAATTGATTTGTCCAAAGGCTTGCAGTCTGTAGGCGGGACCTCTGCCAGGACCCAGGCGTGGAAATGCCCGGGACTTGCTCTGTCTGATTATAGAAGCTCTTTCCTTCTTGCGAATCTTTTGCAAAGGGCCTCTCTCTCACTACCCCGCGCATCTGCTATCAATATGCTACAGAAGCTTCAAGTACTTTCTTCCCCCTCTAATCCAGTTCCTTCCCAGCCATAGCCTAAGGGTTTACTTCTATTGTCATAAGCTTAAAGTTGGTTTCACAGCTTAAGCTAGAAGTTAAGCACCCTGGCTTTAGAAACACACAAAGTCTGAGCTGGAATCCCCATCTTCCCACTTACTAAATGTGTGACTTCGGTCAATTTGTTGAACTTTCTCAATCTTGGTAATTTTATCTCTACTATGGATAAACGATAGTAACTACCTCAAAGGTTGTGAGGATTCTGTAAAATAACGCGTGTAAAATGCCTGCCTCTTAGGCAGTGACCACTAATTGTTAACTTTGGTTATTATTACCATTATCGTTATCATTATTATCCTAACCTAAGAAATCCCCTCTCTATTTGTGGATTGGGGCTTTGCTCCAGAATATTCTTTTAAACATTTTCTGTGACCATAGGCAGCAGAAAGAGCCAAGAAGGCTACCCACCAGGGAGGTTTCCCTCTAAATATTAGAGATGTATTTTACTAAAATACATCTGGAAGGGGCCCAAGGGATTAATTTGGAAGTCCAATTCCTTCTTTTCCAGGGTTAGAAATCAGGATCCCAAGAGGACAAAATGATTCACTCATCATTCATTTTCTTTTGATAAACATCTATTAATTGCCTGAACATCTATTAATTGGGTACCAATCTAAGTACCCAGATAAGCCAATAAAAGCATATTTGATCCAAAATATCTGAAGTAGAGTAGTAATAGATCACCATCTTGATCATCAGTGTATCTACAGTGCCTACCATGGGGTCTGGCACACAGTTAGAACTCAAAAAAAATTTATTGAATAGTGGTACAATTACCATTCCTACTGTATCTAATTTCTCATAGCAACATTGTCTCTTTGGAACAAATTCCAATTCAAGTTACCAAAATTACACCGCCCTCCTTTAGCAATATGGTTCTAAATTGTTAATGTTTATAAAAATCACCTGGAGGACTTGTTAACACACAGATGGCTGGGCCCCATCCCCAGAGTTTCTGATTCAGGACCCAGGAATTAGCATTTCTTACATGTTCCCCGTGATGTTGATGCCACTGGACGGGGAACTATATGTAAACAACTACTGCTCTCAAGGATGGCAGAGCGTAGATAGAAAGAGCTTGGATCCCTGAATCACTGCATGGAAGACACCCACCAAACACCCACCCTGGACCAGGAGTGAGTGAAAATCCAACTTAATAGTGTTAAAACTCTGCAATTCAGGGCTTATCTGTTAGAGAAGCTAGAATTACTGAACACAGGATAAAAGGTAGTTGTTTCTGTGAAGAACAGGAAGGTACAATAAACTTAGGCCTCTGATTATCATTCCTTGGCTTAAAATACAAGACTCTGTAGACCCTAATCTTCTCCCCTGAAGTCTTCCATCAGCTCCCCCTGCTATATTCTCTAAATTCTAGGTCCACCAGGTTGTAGGAGGTACATGGAGGAAAGAGACCAAGAGTGAGGTCACCCCAACTAACTGAAAGATAGCCTTCTGAAAGTTTAGGTATAAAATTGGAATAAAGTGA
The DNA here is from genome assembly GCF_965194825.1 of Balaenoptera physalus. Classification (NCBI taxonomy): domain Eukaryota; kingdom Metazoa; phylum Chordata; class Mammalia; order Artiodactyla; family Balaenopteridae; genus Balaenoptera; species Balaenoptera physalus. The sequence continues at coordinate 81,826,167 of NC_138898.1, forward strand.
ACCCAATAACTTGTTCATTTGTTAAGCAATATTTGCTGAGTGCTAATGCAGACAGATGCTGTTCCAGGAAGTGTAGATACAGTGATGAACAAGCTAGCTGAAGGCTTAGAGCAAAGACACACAGGGTCATCTGCAGGGTACTGTCTTCCAGATGGAAGCAAGACATAACCATGATCTAAATAAATGGGTTGACAAACTCAAGAAATTTGGATTCTATTTTCAACCAGAAGGGGCAGTCATTTGTCAGCATGGCAAAGATTCAGGGAGGCATCTTTTGGCCTTGGTGACGTCCCTATCCAGGAGAGAGAGAACACTAGTGCCCCGTAGACTCTGCTTATTAGGGAGAAGTGTGCCTCAGGCTGTCTTAGCTGAGAAGCCACCTTCTGTGCTCTGTGTGCTGATGTGCTGATGTAAGCACCCAATCCTTACTATTAGTTAGATTTCTCAATGGAAAGATACACAGGCTTTCTGGTTATATATCAGTCTATCCGAAGTTGGACTAATGTGAGTCTCTCTGAAGAGCTAAGCCTATCACAGTACACTGATAAAAAGCAAGTTCCTAGGCTTGCTCAGCCTAAAGGGCTATTTCATGGACCATGACCCTATGTGAAACCTCATGACACCTAATCTGCCACACTCCCTGCTGACATTCCACCTTTACCACATGCCTTCTTTCAAATACTGACCCAAAATGGTTGTGATTTCATGCTTTTCAGATATTACGTGTGCTCATCTCTCTGTCTGCAACTGCCTCTCTGCCTTATCTACTTAGCAAACTCCTACATTTCCCTCAAAATCCAGTCCAAATATCTTTGGGATGACTTTTCTTGTTGAGCAGCTTTTCTGAATTATCATTTTACTTTGGACATACCTTTGTTTTTAATCACCTATTCAATGCCTCTTGAATATAGTCCCTGAAGTTGTTATTATGTGTTTAATCCTGATAGAAACGGCTTAGTGATAGATATTGTTATCCATATATTACAAATGATGGATTAAAGCCTCAGAAAATTTAAGCCCAAGGTTACACAGTTAGTGAGTTTTCCAGGCTAGGATTCTAGTCGAGCTATGTCACTTGCAAAGGTCATCATTACAGTTATAGCAGACCCTTATTTATTTACTTGTCTGGTCTCCTCCGTTAAACTGTGAGCTTTCATAGGAACCATGACTTGGATCCACTCCTGCACATACCTGCCACTGCCTGCACTGGGCATGCTGTGTGTGCATGTTGAATGAATAAGTGAATGAATGAGTGGGTGGCTTTTTCACCTGGCAAGGATATGGCCATGTAAAACAGATTTTCTACAAATATTTTATGTCACTGTCTTTACCTTTCTGACTTGCTTAATGGTATGATCTGCTCTTCCTCTCTGGAGATTCCATATAAAAGATTCCACTGAGATATTCATGGACAGATGCTCCTCCTGGTCCCTTGGGGGAATTCTTCAACCACGCAACGCTAATTGTATGTACATTAAATGGTCCGGACACTGAGCTTACCTCTCTTGTTCATACTGCAGTTCGAATCCAAGTTGTGCTTGTTTAAGAGACAGAAGGAGACAGCCTCTAATCTACACAGGATTTCTTTTCAGCTGCTCTCTCTCTAATGGCAGATGGTTCACAGGCCCGTCCCGTGACTGTTATGATACTTACTGCGTAAGAAGAGTCTAGAGGGGGAGGAGAGAGAGATGAAGATGGGATCAAAGGCGATTACCATGTGTTTATACTTCAAATCCCACTTACAGGAGGAGTTGCAGCTCAAAGATGGAGGGTAGGGATGGGGTGGGGAGAAAGCCAGAGACATACAAGATAAAATCCAGAAAATTAGGCAGTTAGAGTAAATTGACAGCAGAGATGTTTATTTCAGGCAGGTACAGACTTTGTTTCTTCTAACCTGCTATTTCAGTATCAAGGCTTCTCTAAGGCTATCTCCATTTCTTCCATGAAAGTTTTAGTTAAATAAATTTATTCTTAATATTTTTACAACAAATATGACAATGTCCTTGCTATGTAATTATCTTCTACAGATAAGATAAAAAAAAACTTTTTAAAAACACTTAGATTCTCCCACAAAACAAAAAATACAAATAAATTCCTAATATGATTTTAAAACAATGTACAGCCATGCCAGAAATGGGGGGAAAAAATGTACCACAAAGTAGGAGGCCATTTTTTTGCAAATCGGCAAAATCAGCAGAGATAAAAATGATGATCCAAATTTTAGTAAACATTTAATGCCATCTGCATCCTCATATACACTGGTGAGCATATTGATTGTTTCCAACTTTTCAGAAATATCTGTAAAGAATATTAAGGTTACACATAAACATTATTCCTAAATTCTGGTTCTGAAAATTCTATCTTAAAGAAAATATTCCTAAATTCTGGTTCTGAAAATTCTATCTTAAAGAAAACATTCAATATGGGAGAGGGAGGGAAAGTTTATGTAAATATATATTTATCACAGTATTATAACAGTATTAATGAGGTAAAATGAGGAGCAGAGTAAATGCCTAAATCCGCAAGTCTGCTTTGGTCCTGGTACAGTCCTACAACAAAAGTCTGTCTTTTACTCATTACCTTTGTTTACATCTAGAGGTAAAATAAATAGCCATGTATATTTTCTTCTAGTTTTTTTATTTTCTCATTTTTTCCATCTAACCCTTTATTCTTTATGGAATTTATTTCAATATGGGTCATGAAAACTCAAAGGATGTGGGTCTGAGTTCTGTCTTTACCACTGCTGTGTTACCTTGGGCAAATAATTTAAGCTCTCCGGGTCTTAGTTAACTGACCATAAAAAGCACAATGATCACACTTGTCTTACAGATTGGTTGTGACTTGGAGGTGAGTTTGTGCATCTAGAAATAAAGATTATTTCAATTGGCAACTGGACTCAGGGGTGGGGATCTGATAGGTAATCACCCAGAAGTCAGAGAATAAACATGAATCTGTCGGGAAATCTTTCTGGAAAAGGCAACTCTGAATCAAGTTTTAAAAATAAGATGAGGGGGCTTCCCTGGTGGCGCAGTGGTTGAGAATATGCCTGCCAATGCAGGGGACACGGGTTCGAGCCCTGGTCTGGGAAGATCCCACATGCCGCGGAGCAACTGGGCCCGTGAGCCACAATTGCTGAGCCTGCGCATCTGGAGCCTGTGCTCCGCAACAAGAGAGGCCGCGATAGTGAGAGGCCCGCGCACCACGATGAATAGTGGTCCCCACTTGCCGCAACTAGAGAAAGCCCTAGCACAGAAACGAAGACCCAACACAGCCAAAATAAATAAATAAATAAAATTAAAAATAAGATGAGGGAGACTCCTACTTCCAGCCATGAGGGAAAAAGAGAGATCAGAATTCTGATCCAGCTGAGGAAGGCAGATAAAATGCAGGAACCCAGAGTTTTCAGAAACTGAACAATAGACAGCACAGGACAGTGATTCCCACAAGAAGGGAAACAAATGAAGTGAGCCCTAGGGATACCCCAACTCACTGCCTGGAGAGGTTCACTGGTTATAAGCACATGGAAGGGAGCAAAGACAAGTCTGGTGGCCTCGTGGAATTGAGGAGGCCAGGTGTGGAGTCTGGGCTGGAGGGCTGGAGACTAGGATTTGCATGGAAGTTTCCTGGAGGGGAGAAAACAAAGACAGAGAGAGAGCCGGAGATCAGTAGAGGGCTGTTCTTGTGTCTTTGGCTGAACACTGCTCTGTTCACGTGTGTAAGAAAACGAACCAGGCTGGGAAAGAACCTCTGGAAGCAGTCAGAATAACTCCCAGGACTCACAAGGGCTGGGTGTCATGCATGTTCTCACCCCACCGCATGGAGTGAAAAGATCTAACCTATGGAGCAGAGTGTAGTCCTCAGGATGGTTACCTCCCTCGTGGGGTGCTAGCCTGAAGGTACGTGACCCCCCAGAATTTATATGCTGAAATCTAATCCCCGATGTGATGGTATTTGGAGGTGGGGCCTTTGGGAGGTGATTAGGGGTCAGTCTCTTATAAAAGAGAGACCCCAGAGAGCTCCCTTGCCCCTTCCACCATGTGAGAAGACGGCCATCTGTGAACCAGGAAGCGGGTCCTCACCAGACACTGAATCTACAGGCACCTTGATCTTGGACTTCCCAGCCTCCGAACGGTGAGAAATAAATGTTTGTTGTTTAAGGCAACCAGTACATAGTACTTTTTAAAAAATTATTCCCAAAGTGTTCACTCAAAAGCTTTTTTTTTTTTTAAACATCTTTATTGGAGTATAATTGCTTTACAATGGTGTGTTAGTTTCTGCTTTATAACAAAGTGAATCAGCTATATGTATACATATATCCCCATATCTCCTCCCTCTTGCGTCTCCCTCCCACCCTCCTATCCCACCCCTCTAGGTGGTCACAAAGCACCGAGCTGATCTCCCTGTGCTATGCGGCTGCTTCCCACTAGCTATTTTACATATGGTAGTGTATATATGTCTGTGCCACTCTCTCACTTCATCCCAGCTTACCCTTTCCCCTCCCGGTGTCCTCAAGTCCTTCTTTATGTCTGCATCTTTATTCCTGTCCTGCCCCTAGGTTCTTCAGAACCTTTTTTTTTTAGATTCCATATATATATGTGTTAGCATACGGTATTTGTTTTTCTCTTTCTGACTTACTTCACTCTGTATGACAGACTCTAGGTCCATCCGCCTCACTGCAAATAACTCAGTTTTGTTCCTTTTTATGGCTGAGTAATATTCCATTGTATATATGTGCCACATCTTCTTTATCCATTCATCTGTGGATGGACACTTAGGTTGCTTCCATGTTCCGGCTATTGTAAATAGTGCTGCAATGAACATTGTGGTACATGACTCTTTTTGAATTATGGTTTCCTCAGGGTATGTGCCCAGTAGTGGGATTGCTGGGTTGTATGGTAGTTCTAGTTTTAGTTTTTAAGGAACCTCCATACTGTACTCCATAGTGGCTGTATCAATTTATAGTCCCACCAACAGTGCAAGAGGGTTCCCTTTTCTCCACATCCTCTCCAGCATTTATTGTTTGTAGATTTTTTTGATGATGGCTATTCTGACCAGTGTGAGGTGATACCTCATTTTAGTTTTCATTTGCATTTCTCTAATTATTAGTGATGTTGAGCATCCTTTCATGTGTTTGTTGGCAATCTGTATATCTTCTTTGGAGAAATGTCTATTTAGGTCTTCTGCCCAGTTTTGCATTGGGTTGTTTGTTTTTTGATATTGAGCTGCATGAACTGTTTATAAATTTTGGAGATTAATCCTTTGTCAGTTGCTTTGTTTGCAAATATTATCTCCCATTCTGAGGGTTGTCTTTTCATCTTGTTTATGTTTTCCTTTGCTGTGCAAAAGCTTTTAAGTTCCATTAGGTCCCATTTGTTTATTTTTGTTTTTATTTCCATTTCTCTAGGAGGTGGGTCAAAAAGGATCTTGCTGTGATTTATGTCATAGAGTGTTCTGCCTATGTTTTCCTCTAAGAGTTTGATAGTGTCTGGCCTTACATTTAGGTCTTTAATCCATTTTGAGTTTATTTTTGTGTATGGTGTTAAGGAGTGTTCTAATTTCATTCTTTCCCATGTAGCTGTCCAGTTTTCCCAGCACCACTTATTGAAGAGGCTGTCTTTTCTCTATTGCATGTTCTTGCCTCCTTTATCAGAAATAAGGTGACCATATGTGCATGGGTTTCTCTCTGGGCTTTCTATCCTGTTCCATTGATCTATATTTCTGTTTTTGTACCAGTACCATACTGTCTTGATTACTGTAGCTTTGTAGTATAGTCTGAAGTCAGGGAGCCTGATTCCTCCATCTCCGTTTTTCTTTCTCAAGATTGCTTTGACTATTTGGGGTCTTTCGTGTTTCCATACAAAATGTGAAATTTTTTGTTCTAGTTCTGTGAAAAATGCCATTGGTAGTTTGATAGGGATTGCATTGATTCTGTAGATTGCTTTGGGTAGTATAGTCATTTTCAAAATGTTGATTCTTCCAATCCAAGAGCATGGTATATCTCTCCATCTGTTTGTATCATCTTTAGTTTCTTTCATCAGTGTCTTATAGTTTTCTGCATACAGGTCTTTTGTCTCCTTAGGTAGGTTTATTCCTAGGTATTTTATTCTTTTTGTTGCAATGGTAAATGGGAGTGTTTCCTTAATTTCTCTTTCAGATTTATCATCATTAGTATATAGGAATGCAAGAGATTTCTGTGCATTAATTTTGTATCCTACTACTTTACCAAATTCATTGATTAGCTCTAGCAGTTTTCTGGTAGCATCCTTAGGATTCTCTATGTATAGTATCCTGTCATCTGCAAACAGTGACAGTTTTACTTCTTCTTTTCTGATTTGGATTCCTTTTATTTCTTTTTCTTCTCTGATTGCTGTGACTAAAACTTCCAAAATTATGTTGAATAATAGTGGTGAGTGTGGGCAACCTTGTCTTGTTCTTGATCTTAGTGGAAATGGTTTCAGTTTTTCACCATTGAGGACGATGTTGCCTGTGGGTTTGTCTTAAATAGCCTTTATTACATTGAGGTAAGTTCTCTCTATGCCTACTTTCTGGAGGGTTTTTATCATAAATCAGTGTTGAATTTTGTCAGAAGCTTTTTCTTCATCTATTGAGATGATCATATGGTTTTTCTCCTTCAATTTGTTAATATGGTGTATCACATTGACTGATTTCCATATGTTGAAGAATCCTTGCAATCCTGGGATAAACCCCACTTGATCATGGTGTATGATCCTTTTAATGTGTTGTTGGATTCTGTTTGCTAGTATTTTGTTGAGGATTTTTGCATCTGGGTTCAACAGTGATATTAGCCTATAGTTTTCTTTTTTTGGGACATCTTTGTCTGGTTTTGGTATCAGGGTGAGGGTGGCCTTGTAGGATGAGTTTGGGAGTGTTCTTCCCTCTGCTGTACTTTGGAAGAGTTTGAGAAGGATAGGTGTTAGCTCTTCTGTAAATGTTTGATAAAATTCGTCTGTGAAGCCATCTGGTCCTGGGCTTTTGTTTGTTGGAAGATTTTTAATCACATTTTCAATTTCAGTGCTTGTGATTGGTCTGTTTAGATTTTCTCTTACTTACTCGTTCAGTCTCGGAAGGTTGTGCTTTTCTAAGAATTTGTCCATTTCTTCCAGGTTGTCCATTTTATTGGCATATAGTTACTTGTAGTAATCTCTCATGATCCTTTGTATTTCTGCAGTGTCAGCTGTTACTTCTCCTTTTTCATTTCTAATTCTATTGATTTGAGTCTTCTCCTTTTTCTTGATGAGTCTGGCTAATGGTTTATTAATTTTGGTTATCTTCTCAAAGAAACAGCTTTTAGCTTTATTGATCTTTGCTATCGTTTCCTTCATTTCTTTTTCATTTATTTCTGATCTGATCTTTATGATTTCTTTCCTTCTGCTAACTTTGGGGTTTTTTTTGTTCTTCTTTCTCTAATTGCTTTAGGTGTAAGGTTAGGTTGTTTATTTGAGATGTTTCTTGTTTCTTGAGGTAGGTTTGTATAGCTATAAACTTCCCTCTTAGAACTGCTTTTGTTGCATCCCATAGGTTTTGGGTCATTGTGTTTTATTGTCACTTGTTTCTAGGAATTTCTTGATTTCCTCTTTGATTTCTTCAGTGATCTCTTGGTTATTAAGTAGTGTGTTGTTTAGCCTCCATATGTTTGTATTTTTTGCAGACTTTTTCCTGTAATTGATATCTAGTCTCATAGCATTGTGGTCGGAAAAGATACTTGATATGATTTCAATTTTCTTAAATTTACCAAGGCTTGATTTGTGACCCAAGATATGATCTATCCTGGAGAATGTTCCATGAGCACTTGAGAAGAAAGTGTATTCTGTTGCTTTTGGATGGAATGTCCTTTAAATATCAATTAAGTCCATCTTGTTTAATGTATCATTTAAAGCTTGTAGTGTTTCCTTATTTTTATTTTGGATGATCTGTCCCTTGGTGAAAGTGGGGTGTTAAAGTCCCCTACTATTATTGTGTCACTGTTGATTTCCCCTTTTATGGCTGTTAGCATTTGCCTTATGTACTGAGGTGCTCTTATGTTGGGTGCATAGATATTTACAATTGTTATATCTTCTTCTTGGATTGATCCCTTGATCATTATGTAGTGTCCTTCTTTTTCTCTTGTAATAGTCTTTATTTTAAAGTCTATTTTTTCTGATGTGAGAATTGCTACTCCAAATTTCTTTTGATTTCCATTTGCATGGCATATCTTTTTCCATCCCCTCACTTTCAGTCTGTACATGTCCCTAGGTCTGAAGTGGGTCTCTTGTAGACAACATATATGTGGGTCTCGTTTTTGTATTCATTCAGCAAGCCTGTGTCTTTTGGTTGGAGCATTTAATCCATTCACGTTTAAGGTAATTATCGATATGTATGTTCCTATGACCATTTTCTTAATTGTTTTGGGTTTGTTATTGTAGGTCTTTTCCTTCTCTTGTGTTTCCTGCCTAGAGAAGTTCTTTTAGCATTTGCTGTAAAGCTGGTTTGGTGGTGCTGAATTCTCTTAGCTTTTGCTTGTCTGTAAAGGTTTTAATTTCTCAGTCAAATCTAAATGAGATCCTTGTTGGGTAGAGGAAACTTGGTTGTAGATTTTTCCCTTTCATCACTTTAAATATGTCCTGCCACTCCCTTCTGGCTTGCAGAGTTTCTGCTGAAAGATCAGCTGTTAACCTTATGGGGATTCCCTTGTATGTTATTTGTTGCTTTTTCCTTGCTGCTTTTAATATTTTTTCTTTGTATTTAATTTTTGACAGTTTGATTAATATGTGTCTTGGCATGTTTCTCCTTGGATTTATCCTGTATGGGACTCTCTTCACTTCCTGGACTTGATTGACTATTTCCTTTCCCATATTTGGGAAGTTTTCAACTATAATCTGAAATATTTTCTCAGTCCCTTTCTTTTTCTCTTCTTCTGGGACACCTATAATTCGAATGTTGGTGCATTTAATGTTGTCCCAGAGGTCTCTGAGACTGTCCTCAATTCTTTTTATTCTTTTTTCTTTATTCTGCTCTGCAGTAGTTATTTCCACTATTCTATCTTCCAGGTCACTTATCCGTTCCTCTGCCTCAGTTATTCTGCTACTGATTCCTTCTAGAGAATTTTTAATTTCATTTATTGTGTTGTTCATCATTGTTTGTTTGCTCTTTAGTTCTTCTAGGTCCTTAAACGTTTCTTGTATTTTCTCCATTCTATTTCCAAGATTTTGGATCATCTTTGCTATCATTACTCTGAATTCTTTTTCAGGTAGACTGCCTATTTCCTCTTCATTTGTTTGGTCTGGTGGGTTTTTGCCTCGCTCCTTCACCTGCTGTGTATTTCTCTGTCTTCTCATTTTGCTTAACTTACTGTGTTTGGGTTCTCCTTTATGCAGGCTGCAGGCTCATAGTTCCCATTGTTTTTGGTGTCTGCCCCCAGTGGATAAAGTTGGTTCAGTGGGTTGTGTAGGCTTCCTGGTGGAGGGGACTGCTGCGTGTGTTCTGGTGGAAGAGGCTGGATCTTGTCTTTCTGGTGGGCAGGACTGCGCCCAGTGGTGTGTTTGGGGTGTCTGTGACCTTACGATTTTAGGCAGTCTCTCTGCTAATGGGTGGGGTTGTGTTCCTATCTTGCTAGTTGTTTGGCATAGGGTGTCCAGCACTGTAGCTTGCTGGTCGTTGAGTGGAGCTGGGACTTAGCATTGAGATGGAGATCTCTGGGATAGCCTTTGCCGTTTGATATTACGTGGAACCAGGAAGTCTCTGGTGGACCAATGTCCTGAACTTGGCTCTCCCACCTCCCCACCTCAGAGGCGCAGGCCTGATACCCGGCCGGTGCACCAAGACCCTGTGAGCCACACCATTGAGTTTAAAAAGCCTCTTTCCACTTGTCCATAGTATTTTTGTTATAGCAGCCCAAAAAACTGAGACGTGAAGTCAAAGTCTCCTGGACTTTCTTCACCTGGAACACCGAGACTGTATCTTTGCATGTCTACATTCCTTCTGAAACATGCTGTAGTTCAAATAGCCCATCCTCCCCATAAATGCAAGAACCTAAAAATAGGTTCAGCTCAAAAGCCGCATCCTGGGCACAGATACACAAAGACCACTGCCAGCACGACTTCAGTGAGTGGACTGAAAACTGTTGATGTGAATATATCTTCCCACCAAAGCCTGTGCTCCTGCTCCTTTACCTTAAGCAAGTTCACCCATCAACATTCCTCCTGGTACTTATTATTGTTAGCTAAATACCTGAAAAATAAAAAACTCTATCCTTTCTGTGCTTGACACCAAACTATGCAATGGGAACCTTGCTTCCTGAGTTTGGATTTCTTTAAAAATCTGCATTTATAACCATCTGGATCTCTAGGGAATATAACTTTACTTCTAGATTAAAATATGATCTGACAGCAAAGTCACATTCCAGACTACAGATAGCCCAGCCAAATATTGAAAAACTCATTAAGAGCAAGGCTATTGGGGTGGATTTGTTACTCATTTATTCAGAGACTTTGAGAAAGTTATTAAATATCTTGAAGCCTTGAGTTACTCCTCTGTAAAATGAAGCCAGTAAGGTTCTCGTGAGGATTAAATGAGGTGTTTTAGACAAACGCATTTTCCTTGAATACGGTAAGGGCTCAAAACACCATTAAATGCACCCTTATGCCAGTCAGGCTGTTCGTTACCTTTGGGCTCCAATATATCATTGACAATCTTTCTGTGACTTGTTAGCCTTCTGAGCCATCATTTCTTGGATGGCATGACCCACTTATGTGACATAATTTAGCAGAAGGAATTAGTTCAAATCTAAACCGTCTTCATCATGATTAGATCATAAAGCTCAAAATATGTGAATTCAGTCAGAAAAGTTGCCATGTCTTCCCCCCACCGGGAATTCAGAAGGGTTCCATGGAGCAATTCTAAAGAAATGTTAGCTCTGCCCTCCTGTAGTGGACGGTCAATGCCTGCTCCTTCTCTACTTTTCCACATAGACATTTTCCCCTAATGGATCACCTCAGAAAAATACCTTTCGATTCTCTTAGTCATCCAAAGTCAAGGAAACCTTAATTGTGCACGTGGGCTCAATATAGCAGTGAAAGTCATCTTATTCTAGGTGACCTAGACCCTATCTTCTCTATTTAATTCCCCAAATAAACTGAAACTAACAACCAAAAATATAGAAAAATCAAGAGTCATGACAAGTGTATTTTCTGCAAGAAATATGTATTATTTTTATAATAAGAAAATTATCATAATCGTCAGCCTGGATGAGGAATCTCATCTCTGCCATAGCAAAACACAGACAGAGCTAGCTTTCTTCTCACAGCTGCACATTTTGTTCTGAAACATGAACCAGTAGAAAAACATCACATTTTCCATCCCTGGCCTACTCAAATTTTAGTCCAGTCCAATGAATTCTGCAATCCAATCTGGTTATAAAAATCCGAGGGCTTCCCTGGTGGCGCAGTGGTTGAGAATCTGCCTGCCAATGCAGGGGACACGGGTTCGAGCCTTGGTCTGGGAAGATCCCACATGCCCGCGGAGCAGCTAGGCCTGTGAGCCACAACTACTGAGCCTGCGCGTCTGGAGCCTGTGCTCCGCAACAAGAGAGGCCGCGATAGTGAGAGGCCCGTGCACCGCGATGAAGAGTGGCCCCCGCTTGCTGCAACTAGAGAAAGCCCTCGCACAGAAACGAAGACCCAACACAGCCAAAAATAAATAAATTAAATAAATTAAAAAAAAAAAACTTATTAAAAAAAAAAATCCGAGGCTCTCTCAGAAGGACATGCAGTCAAACTCAAGTTCTCTTCATTATCTCAGCCACTTTTGCCCCTCAAATCCTCTCTGAACCTCCCTTACAGAGCCTGGCTAACCCTAAAGACCCCGAGGGTCTCATTCTCCTCCACACTGCTGCTTAGAGTCTGGGGTGCTGGGTGGAGAAGAGAAACACAGCACACCTAGTTCCTAGGCAATCAGAACACTCTCCTCTGAACTTGGCTCTCTCCAAGTCACCTCTCATGGCTCCCAGAGAGGCAGACAACCGGATAATTTTGCCCCTAAATGGAGGCAGACTCACACCCCACACTGAGATCCAGGGCACTTTTGAATTTGGCATTCGGGTGTTTAGCAATACAGTCTCAAAATCGTACTGTCTCCGCTACCATTCCTTCAATATTCCATGACTGAGGGAGACAGGAAAGAATCTTATATCTTCATTAGATCCATATTTTCATATTTTTATGCCCTTTAACCTTTTGGTTTCCAGGCAGCTTCTCATTCGAAAAGCTCTGTGGGTCTAACTTCATATAGCCAAGTGTAACTGCCTGTTCATTCTCTATCTCTTAGATATTTTCACTGAAGATATCTCGCCAAGGTCTCCAAAGGCTAAGGAAACCATTTTCAAGGGATCTGTCGTTGAAGGAGTTCATTAGAGGACTGTAGACACATACATCCAGGTGCAAACAGAGAAGTAATTCTTTAGCGATAGTATCCTCCGATAACACGTTACATGTACATCCCATCCAGCCACCTAGAGGTCATCCTTTTTCATTGATATAGTAATGAAAAGTCACTTCCTAAATCACTATGACACTTCCCTAAATTAAAATTGATCTAAGCATCCCAAACTTATAATTATTATCAATTGCTATTAATTTCATAGAAGTTGTGATAAAAAATCAACATAGACGACTACAGACTTCACACCTTCGCATAAACTGGAATCTCAGCAAGAGACAACGGAATAGGATTTCTCCTTCTCAAATTTAGTTTAAATCTTATATGTAGTGAGCACACAGAATATTCAGGCAAATGCATTCTCTACAAATTTACCCCATAGGCAAACAGAGCACACACGTAGGGCACCAGCAAAGGAACACCAGACACTAAGAACAGTTCATCCTTGAAGAATTTTATTCAAAGCACCTACTCAAATTATTTAGAATTAAAAAGTCTGGTAGCATCAAGTGTAAGCATGGATATAGAGCAAGAAGAACTGCTATACTCTGCTCCTGGGCGTATAAATTGGTGCAACCACTTTGGAGAACAATTTGGTAACGGTGAGAAAATGTGAGGATGCACATACTCTGTAATCCAGTGATTTCTCTCTTAGGAATTTACCCTACAGAGTCTCTTGCTCAGGGACACATGTACACACGAAAAATGCTCATAGCAACATTGCTGATAATAGCAAGTATTTGAAAACAAACTCCATCCATCCAAAAGAGATGAATCAGTTGTGATATAGTCACATAACCACATAGAAGTAGTCAAGTGGCTTTAGAGGTCATCCAGGTAAGTTGTTGTCAAACCTGCTTCTGTATAAAAAAAATCACCTGGAGAGCTTTAAAAACACAGATTCTGAACAAGATTTTTTTGGGGAAAGGGTGGAGCCTGGTACACCCATTCTACATGAAGTAATATTAAGGAAACAATGATCTAGGTTATTCACAGATCATTGAAACTGTGGTCTGGAGGGGTAGATTGACTTGTCTAAGTTGGTAAAAAGCGTGCGTGAGGAACAGAATCAGGTTCTCAGACCTCTCAAGAGGTCCCCTGGTTCAGACCTCTCTCCAGTCCCTCACATAACCTTCCTACAGGTCAAAAGAAGGTCATGTAGTTCAACTAACCCATTACTCCATCAAGACTGTTAAATTGCATATGTTGACCTTGACCTAAGAGAGCCTGTCAGAGCCTTGTCAGTCCTTTCAGATCTGTTGATTCTGCTAAACACTCTGAGCTTGTGGTTCTTCTCTCTTAATTAGAAAGTTTGAATTTAATGGAATCTTGAGATAGAGATAGATAGAAAGAGAGATAGGAAATAGAGATAGTAATGTTTTCTCCCAGACCCACAGGAAAAGAACACACATGGGAGTCAGAACACTTATGTTAAAGACCCATCTTTTCCTTGGAAAGTCAATTAATCTTTAAGCCCCGTTTGCTCAGCCATCACGTGGGTAAAATGATATTGTCCCAGTGTACCTCCTTTCATAGGGTTTATGTTTTAGGTCTGGCCTCAGCCTTCAGCAGGATTATGGGTTTGTTGGCTTGGTCTGCTGTTCAGTTCAGTAGAGTATCGTTCCACTGTCAGTGCTGCAGTGGGTGCAGTGGGGTGTAGGAAGTACTGGGGGTGAACCCATCAGTGCAGTGAAATGGGTATTCCAGCAGGAAGAGCAGACAGAAATGTAGCGGTCCCAGTCATCGGTGGAAATGAGAGAGCGCATTGCCCTAATAGTGAGATGTGGAGCTTTTCATCCATTCTTCTGTGGCTTCATTTGTTCATTCATTCCAGAAACATTTATTGTGTCCATCCTTGTTATTCTATTCCCCAGGATACAGCTGTGAATAAGAGAGACAAGACCTTCCAAAATTTATAGTGTAAAAGGGAGAATAGACAAGAGTATAAACAGTTACCATAAACTGAGATGGAAAGAACAGGCAGCTGTGGGCAAAAAGAATAAGAGTGTTTCTACAGACTTCAGGAGAGAGGAAGAGCCGCCTAGGGGAACTGACATTTACACTGAGACCTGGGAAGTGAGTCCTGAATCAGGTAAAAACACAAAGCATGTCCAAAGCCTCAGAAGCAGGAGGGACCATCCAATAACTGAAACTGAATATAGCTGTGCATGGAGTAGGGATAAAGGAGCAGCTGGCAAGCTGTGAGACCAGAAAGGTGGCAGGGGTCAGATGTAGTGGGTTATATGGTCATATGTCCTAGAAAGGAAATTGGCTGCCACATAGAGAACAGTGGAAGCTCTGTCTATACTCTTCCCAATGACATTCCTCTTCTATTAGAGGTAATGCCATACTGATGGGGTGTTTCTTGTGCCCATGCTTTCCTCATAGTGTGTGTGTGTGTGTGTGTGTGTATGTGTGTGTGTGTGTGTGTGTGTGTGTTAGAGAGAGTATATTTGTGTATATATATATATATAATTATACATAATATACAATTATATATAATATATAGTAATTATATATTATAATATATAACATTAATAAAATACTGTAAGTATTAATGATTGTTTTATATATATGTAATATTACATATTATGATTATTATGTTTATTACATAATATTACATGATTATATAATAATTTCATAGTATATGTATTATTGTTTCACCTTTTTCAGTTCCTATAAATGGAGGTATACTTAAAAATTCTTCTGCAACTTGCTTTTTCACTTATTATGTGTTGAGTGTCATTCCTATCAATAAATAATTCATGCTTTTTCCCCCATGTTTTCTGAAATTTTTTCAGTATTTATTACCCTTTTGTTAGGAGGAAAAACAATAGACAACTGTTAGCAAAAGTCATCAGAAATGTTTAACTTGTAGGGTACTTAAAGTATGATTGTATTTACCTGCTCTTTTTCACAATGTCTTTTGTTAACTTTTCAGGATCTTAGTTCCCCGACCAGGAATCAAACCCATGCCCCCTGCAGTGGAAGTGAGGAGTCCTAACCACTGGACCACCAGGGAATTCCCCCTTTCATTAACTTTTATCTATCTTTTCTCACTTAGTCACGAGCTGATGAGGACAAGCTGAGAACCAGTACTACATTGTGCTTCTTGCACTTTTCGAATTTCCAACAGTTTTCACTTCATTAAATTTTTGTTATGCTTTATTTTGGACGTTCTGCTTAAATTTAAGATAACATACTCTGCTTTAAATTTAATACCTGATTTAATTTTAATATTGCTAGCCCTGATTGCTTTTCATTCTCCTTTATGTAATTGGCCAAACATTGTCATTATAGCTTTCTCACCCCATTTTATTTTAGTATTTCTCTTAAAAGTAGCAAATGAAGGAAAAAAATCCAATCTGAAACTTATCACTTTTTAAAAATGAGAATGTAAGTTGTTTACACTTTTTGGATATAAGTTTTGTTCTTGCTATGAGGTCTTTAATCATATTTTAAACTACAGATTTTGTATTCTTTAATTATGTTTATTTTTGTCTTTGGACAAGTTAACCATTTTATTCACTAATTCAAGAGATAGTTATTGAGCATTTACTCTACACATGACTATTTGCCTTAAAATGCCACTAAGATGTGCAAAATAAACAAATCATTTAAATTCTACCAGCAATTGTGTCACAACTCTTCATATTTTTGCAATTTATATTTACATAATCATAATCACATCAAACAAATCAAAACCATTTTTTATTGTGGTAAAAAACATAAAATTTTCCATCTTAACCATTATTAAAGTGTACAGTACAGTATTGTTAATTATATGCACATTGTTGTGTAACAGAGCTCTAGGATTTTTTTTCCTCTTGCAAAACTGAAATTCTATGCCAATTAAACAATTCTTCTTTTCCCCTCCCTTTGGTCCCTGGCAACAACCATTTTATTTTCTGTTTCTAAGAGTTGGGCTACTTTAGACCCCTCATATAAGTGGAAGATGCAGTATTTGTCTTTTTGTGACTGGATTATTTCACTGAGCATATATTGTCCTCAAGGTTCATCCATGTTGTCAGATATTGTAGAATTTCCTTCTTTTTTAAAGTTGAACAGTATTTCATTATATGCATACATCACATTTTCTTTATCCATTCAACCATTGATAAACAGGCTGATTTCACTTTCTGGCTACTTTGAATAATGCTGCAACGAACATGTGTGTGCAAATATCTTTTTGAGATCCTGTGTTCAATTATTTTGGATTTATACCCAAAAGTGGGATTGCCAGATCATACAGTAGTTCTGTTTTTAATCTTTTGAGGAACCTCTGTTCTATTTTCCATAGCAGCTTTACCATTTTACCTCCCCACCAACCATGAATAAGGGTTCCATTTTTTTCACCTCCTTGCCAACATTTATTATTTGGTTTTTTGATTGTTTCTTTGGTAAGTGGCCTTTGTAACATGTGTGAGGTGATATCTCATTGTGGTTTTGATTTGTATTTCCCTGATGATTAGTGATGTTGAGCATCTTTCTGTGTGATTGTTGGTCATTTGTATATCTTCTTTAGAGAAATATTTATTCTGTCATCTGTCCATTTTTAAATCAGGTTATTTGTTTTTTGTTGTTGAATTGTAAAAATTCTTTATACACTGTGGATATTAACCCCTTGTCAAGTGTCTGGTTTGCAAATATTTTCTCCCATTCTGTGGGTTGCCTTTTCACTTGGTTGATGGTTTGCTTCACTCCACAGAAGTTTTAAAATTTGATGTAGTTCCATTTGTTTATTTTTGCTTTTATCATGTGTGCCTTTGTCATATCCAAGGAATCATTACCAATTCCAACATCCTGAAGTTTTCCCCCTGTTTTCTTCTAAGGGTTTTATAGTTTCAGGTTTTACATTTAGGTCTTTGATCTGTTTTGAGTTGATTTTTGTATATGGTGTAAGAGAAGGGTCCATTCACTCTTTTGCATATGGGTATGGAGTTTTTCCAACATCGTTTGTTGAAGATACTATCCTTTCCCCATTGTGTAGCCCTGTCACCCTTGTTGAAGATCACTTGACCATACGTGCAAAGATTTATTTCTGGGCTATTTTGTCTCATTGGTCTATATGTCTGTCATTATTCTAGTGTCATATTGTTTTGTTTGCTGTAGTTTTATAGTATGTTTGAAGACAGGAGGCCCTCAGCACTTTTTTTCTTTATCAGGATCATTTTGGTCATTTTTGTTGATTTTTCTATTGTCTTTTTATTCTCTATTTCATTCATTTCTGTTCTAATCTTTGTCACTTCCTTCCTTTTGTAACTTTGTTTATTTTATTCTAAATTTCTGAAAAGATGGCAGCATGAGGGGCAACTGCAGAAACATTTTCCACTGTCCCATCCTTCTGGGTTAGTCAAGGTCCATTCTTTATTGACATCCATATTGTCCTATGATCCCAAGTCACCTAATGGCCATTGTGAGTTATACATTTTGCTGAAGATCAAGGATACCCTGGGGTATAAGTTATCTTATCTCTACAGTACTTCAACTCTCTAGTAATTCTAGGGCTTATTATATTTTTGGTCTTCATATCTCAGTAGCCACTTAAAATATAAAACCTTTTTGACAGTAAAATACTTTAAAATGAACCCACAGTCATTACTGCTATATTCACTGTTGCTTTGCCCTTTTGCCCACTTTTGAGATACATCCCGTAAAAATCCTCGTTCTGAAAGCAACATCTAGAGAACTCGATTATACCCAAACCAAAGAAGTCATCACTTTTAAGGCTGCTAAAATATACTTGGCATTTCCAAACGAACCTCCTTTATCTCAATAAGTGACAATTACTCCAAGTTCTTATTTTAATTCTAAAGCTACCATAGGGCTAAGCCTGGAAACAAGCTTGCAACATTGAGGTCCCTATGAAATATTTCCTCCTTAGTTTCAATAGCCTATTTTCTGAGACAGAGATTGAGTGACAGCTTAAAAGAGTACAGATTATAAACCCATTTAAGAATGCTGCATTTTTTGAATTTGTCACAAATGGAAGGAAAAGCCAGGGTGACGCAGGCAAGGCTCAAGTGCCAACATGTGTCTTTCTGTTTATTCATTATTCAAGGGTCAGACCCTCAACCAGGGCCAGAGAGAAATGACAAAAATAAATACATATCAGTGCAAAAATCTGCAATTTAAAATAATGAAAAGCAAGATTCCTATTCATTTTTATGGCACAAACCTGACATCATTTCACTCCAATTTTCTATAATGGAACCAGCTGGGCTCTGGGAGGGAACTAGTAATAGGTTTTAATGGATGAAATCTGCCATTGAAACTGGCCATTTTCTAACGCGATCTCAGTGCCTGGCACCCAGCCCATCATACGGCATCATGCTTTCTGCAGTATTGCACCGGCTTGTGAGATAAGAGGGATGAGTGCACAGGAGGACCGCTGAGCTTGGAGGAGCCTCTCCCATCTCCATCCAGGAGAGTTCTGAGCCCCGGTTCAGGGTTCCATAGCCCCAACTGGACAGACCACTGGTGAAGATCCAGGGTCATGTCCTCTTCAATAAAAACGATTGCAGTGGAAGTCAGACTACACAGAGAGCAGAGAGGGCCAGGATGGGTGAGGGGAGTGCCTTGTTCATTTCACTAGTGAGCCCCTGCATCGATTTCCAGTTCTATTTGGTTACAATAGACACAACTGGATTTTACTGGGTCTGGATTAACAGTCAGCGAAGGTTTCTCTCTCTCTCTCTCTCTCTCTCTCTCTATCTCTCTCTCGTCCCCTCTCATTCCATTAAACATTCCACCTCTCCTCCTATTCAGCTCTCAAACGGCTGTTAACATATGAAAATAGCATGCAAAGAATGGAATGGGCTGACTGCCATTGAGATAAAAATGGGATGTTCGTTCTAATTTATTTCATGGCATCACGCCTTCTCGCTGTCTCTGTTTTCTTTGCTAGGCAGCTTGATTGCCTCTTCCAGAATACGACTGGTCTGGCCCTCAGCCTTGTGTCTGAGCCACGGTGGTGGTTAAACAGGTAGCCAGCCTTTGGAGGTTAGACACAAATCTGAAGCAGGTCACACTGCTCTGGTTTATCTGGGCACAGGATATTAGGCTTTTTTTTTTTTTTTTAAACTTGTAGCGTATTTTCAGCTAAATGATCGCTAAATGTTCATTTTGGTGAAATGCTGCAGGATCTCAAAATGAATGATGTTTTCAAATAATGTATACTCACTTTGCCCAAAACATGTTTTACAACTTCTGTTCCAACTGCCTCATGCCAATGCTCCTGCAGGACGAGGACAAGATTTAAAAGCAAATTTAAAACGCTTTTTAGAGGACAAGGCATGACCCAAATAGAAAACGAAGATGCATTCAGGACAGCTACTTCCTCAGCACCCGCGTCTCTTTACTTTCTTTACTTTCCTTGATTTCACGACCGTTTGTCTTTCTCTGTGCTGCCTCTCTCCAACAGCTGTGGCCACAGCTCTCATCACCAGGTTTTGTTACCACACAGAACAACAACAACAGAAATGCAAAAGGAAATTTGGTTGCGTAAACGTTATCTTGACCAAGAGCTTGGAAACTCTAAATTCTAAGCCGGGGTGAACGGCCTCTGATTTGAGGCTGGCACAGAACACCACTGCGATTCTTTCTTTCCACTCCTGCTTGTGAAACTACTGACTCTGCAGCTTCCTTGTCCAATTCAAAGTGCTATGTGATGTCACTGACCTCCCCAGAGCCCCTCTCCCCTCCACTGCCCATCATTCAGGCTACAGTCTAACTGTATCCCACTGTGGACATTCTCTGATCTTTCAGGCCTCCCTGCAGTTACCAAACCCTGGTGATTTTCTGCCCCTTCTTCTTCCTACAAGGCATTTATCAGCTGCCCCAAGTAAAGCTGCTTTCTCTGTTCTCACGACAGGTTTATATTTCCAACTATCAGCTGCCCACACTCCTACCTAGTGAGCATCTCAAAGGCCAATTCTCCAATGTGGAGAATATAGTCTGACATGTAGAAGGTGTTTAAAAAGCATTTGTTACATGAACTGACAAATCGAATGGAAAGTAAAAGAGCCTTAAAAGCCCCCAAACAAATAGCATTTTCTTTTTCCTCTAGATGTTCTGAAATACAGGAGTTGGAGCTTGGTTTCCCACTTTGCACTGATTGCTGTTCTTGATTTTATATCTTTCCAGTACAGTCAACTCTATTGTGTATACTAAAGGAAGCTAACAATGGTATGAATAATAATAAAAAAGGTACTTCAAAGATAATTTGTCTTGATATTCCTAATAATGTGCTTTTAAAGCAGTCTTTCTTTCCAACTAAACTTAGAGGGAAATGTAATAGAAAGCACTCTGAACTTTAAGAGAAGAAATTTCTTTCTTGCTTTGCTAACAACTTGCTTTATGATTGTGGTCAAGTCTTTTGTTCTCTTTCAGCCTTAGTTTCTTAATCTCTAAAGTGGGTTGACTTGGGTCCAAAATGAGTAGGATCAGATGGTCTCTGAAGTCCTTTTCAGGTCCGTGGTATATTGTTCCCAAAGATAGCCACTTCCATCCACATGCATCCCATACTCCTCCCAGTAAAAGAGCGAATGTGTTCTCCTCCCCTTGAATCAGCGGTGCGAAAACTCTTTTTAAGATCTCTGAAAGATGCAAGGTAGTACCAGTAGACCTTCACAGATAGACAACAGGGAGTCTAAGAATCTTACTGTCCCACATCAGCCTGACAAAGTAGAGAGAAGCATGAATGTGGCTTTGGGAACCACAGTAAGATTCATAGAAAACCCACAAAGCTTTAAAATAATTTTACTAGCAAAACACCCCCAGCTTGGACTAAAATAAAAAGTGTGAAATGACAAGAGTCCTCTGGGTGCCCAACATGACACGGCGACAGGAAGTAGGATGAGAAAACAACTCAGCTCTACACATGAGCCCTTTCTTGTGCAAAAAGAATGACCATGAGGGCAGAGCCTAGAGCAGAGGAGAAATGTGATTTAGGGAGTCATCTCGGAGTGCAGAACTGGCCCCTAATCAAGGAACATTTCACACCCTGTAGTTGGGGGAACTGACTACATGTGCCTAATTTTTTGAACAAGTTGTGTATTGTGCTTATTCTGTTCTTATCTCATCATTTATGTTGGGTGTATTTGTGTGGGGTGAGGGACTGATAACTTGGCATGTTTTTGGTGTTGTTATTGTTACTCTTTTGGTTTTCAAAGTCTCCAGATCAAGAGGAACCTCATCTGAGTAGCTTCATCCACATCTAAGCACATTCAGACCTGGTTTTAAATTCTGGCTTTTGGATGTGCACCTGAGGCACTCTTTGGATGAGACTGAAGGTCTTTGGGGGGGATGGGGGAATGATATTTGCACATAGGAGGGACATAAATTGTTATGGCTGTAGGGCAGACAGTGGTAGGTAATATCCACAGATGGCCTTAAATAACTCCTCTTATGTCCCAATCCTATATGCATATGCAACTCTTCCCATTGAGAGGTAGACCCTGTCTTTCCTCCTCTTGAATCTTGGCTGGACTTTAACTTACTTTGACCAACAGAATACAGTAGAAATAACACTGTGCCAGTTCTGAGTCTAAACTTTAAGAGTTTTAGTAGCTTTGTCTTTCACTCTCTTAAACCACCATGTAAGATCCTGGCTATTTTGATGTAAAGGGAGGACCCACCAACCACCAGCCATTCCAGCTATGCTACACGAGCTCCCAGGCATGTGAATAAAGTCACTGTGGACATTCTAGCCCCAGTCAATCTCCCAACGGAATGCAACTCCCTAAGTGATTTCAGCCAACAGTGCCTGGAGCAGATGAAATGTCCAGCTGACCCACTAAATTGTGAGAAATAATAAAGCATTATTGTCTTAGGCCATTGAACTTTGGGCTTGCTTGTTACACAGCAATAAATAACCAATACATGTTCTAATAATGGATTATCTATAATTAAAATTATGTTGTGTGCTCAAATTCACAACTCCCGGTTTAGGTAAGCTGTCTAGAAGAAGAAAGGAGAGAGGTTACCTGCTTGGTGCTAAATACAAGCTGTAGATAAGCTTCCATGAATGACTAAGAGTTGACTGTATTTTATTTTTTATACTTAGCTATCTCTGTCTTATTCTGTATTTACATTCTGCCAGGACATCTGAATTGAAGTGGGAACACTTAGCCAATTACCTGCTACTTATTCTGTGTGGAGCAAAATACTAATTTACAGAGTCTTACATCTGGGGTTAGTCAAGATGCAGTGAAAATTTCATGTTTGGAGAGAAAGCTACTGGTATTTGGGGACAGATGAAATAAATGATTGACCAGATGTTTCCTGTTTTCATTCCAGATACTTGGCAGGAAATAGAGAGTACCTTAATTTTCTTGCTTGTGAAGGGCATCTGGCAAATAAAGCACATTTCTTCATTGGGGTGTTTGGTAGATCCACTGATCCATTAATGTGAAATAGCAGGAAACCTCATAATGAATTACTTTTGACACAGTGCCATATTTATTATGAAGTAGGCCCCATTTGAATTTGAATTCCATATTTATTATGAAGTAGGCCCCATTTGAATTTGAATTCCATAAAAAAAGGTTTGGTTTCAGAATTTTTCTAAAATATTCATTATACCATGCTCTCACCTCTAAGCAAAATTCTGAATTCAAGTGACAATGAAGAAGAGGTAGTAACTGCATCGAATGAGATTCAAAGCATATATAATATGATATATATCGATGACCAAAAGATGATTTTACAAATATATATATATATATATATTTTTTTATTATCTGGAGCCCTTTCCCCCATCCAGAAGTGTGACTAGCCTCACTCAACCTTTAGCACATCCAAACTCTTGACAAAGTTTATAATTGAGCTCTTGCTGTTGAGACATATTTGAGAAATAGCTTGCTTCCTGGTTTCCATGGAGACCACTTCCCAACTTGTGGCTGAAGGTAACCTCTGTCCACCATGTCTGGGGGTAGTTATCAAACTGTCACTGGCAATTTTCCCCCTCATTTACTAGAAACAACATTCCAGAAAGAAAATAATGGGATGACATGGTGAGAACATACTCTCACTTTGAGACTGCAATTTTGGGAGGACTTCTACTGTTGGCTGCAAGCTCCTGGCCCCAGGGGAGTGTGACCAATCCATAATCTGAGCAGCAGAGAGAGTAGGGAAAATAGCTCTGGACTTGTGGTCAGACTGCATAAGAGTTCTGGCCCTGTCCTGCTAGCTCTAAGATCTTGGGCCTGTGAGAACAGCAATAGAGATGATCAGATTATTATAGAGTTCTTTTCTTCCTTTCTTATGAATGCAGTTAATGGTTTTTGCCCTCCTTATTGCAAAAGACTCTTGTAACACCAAAGGGGAAGGGGGAGCAGGGATAAACTAGGAGTTTGGGATTAACATATATACATTACTATATATAAAATAGAAAACCAACAAAGACCTATTATACAGCACAAGGAACTATACTCAATATTTTGTAATAACCTATAAGAGAAACACACCTGAAAAAGTGTATATATATTTAATCATTTGGATGACAGTACCCAATATTATTTTAGTTCCTGCAAATAAAGTCTCACTCCATGCATCAGAACTTGGTTGACTACTATTGTGTGTTAGATTTAAGAGCAGCTTGGAAAAAATGAGAGAGTAATTCATGGTGTTTTCCAGGTCAGAATTCACAGATGCCCACATGGAGTCTATTCATTGTATGAACATCTATTAAAGGAATGAACTTGCTAAAAGTTGCTTCCTTCCACATAGAGAAATTGCTGTAGTATTTTAAACTGTGCAAAGGACAGACCTAATTTATATCTGTTTTCTGAAAACACAGGCACTACATATATTTTAAATGCAGCTAAAATTTGGCAACTGACTGTAAGAGAAACAATCTTACAACTGAATAAGGTATTTTTTGAAAAGAGGTTTTGTGCTTTTAATGGCTTTCGATTCTTAGACTGTCTAGGCTGAATGAACAGGTGAAACTGGATGTTAGACATTTGCAGCTGATTTTTTATTCAGTAATCTCACCCCATGCCCAACTCCTTATCTATTGCTAAAGAGATGAGATTTCTTAGCGTTTTACTTAAAATTGACATACTCAATAGCTATGTGTGGCCGGTGGCTACCATACTGAACAGTTCACATACAGAATTTTCCGTCATTGCTGTCTATTGCATAATATTACCATAGATATTTGGGAGCCTTTGAAATGCTGGTGGGAAAATACTATGTTATTATTTGTATTTTAGAAAAACTTCTTGCACAGGAAGCTATTAATAATTTGGGGAGGAGTAAAAAAAATTAGCATGCCAATCTACACAAGATTACACAAAATTACAAGATCAGTGAGGATGGGATAAAGGCAGCAGATTTGAGACATGTAGAGTTTGGAATAAACTAAGCTTTATCACTATGTTGATGAGTTATGACTAAACTGATCAGGGCTATCAATCAAGATGCTCATTGAATAAATAAATGTATGTGTGTAAAGGGCTTGGCTAGTTTTATTCATATATGGAAAGTGGAGTAGAGGATTGTTGCATATAATAAGATGGCAAGAGTCAACTAAACAGGTTCCATGTTCCCATGTAGACCATGAAGTTGACAGCCTGAAATTTTCATTTTCAAGCAACATCTTTGACCTTTCTGAAACTGCAGGTATATTTAGCTTCACATCAAAGAACTGAATCATCTTTATAAGTCTTTGAGAGACTGAGAGGCACATTTGGAAAATGAAGTTCTCTTGAAATTCTTGCAGGGAAGTGTATGATTGAACATTTCCAACGTTCTGGTCTTTTAGCAATGTCTTTGCCAGTCATGGGAATGACTCTGACATCTTCCTACTGTGACTTCTGATTGAACAGATCAACTGCAGCCCATTTGATGAGTGGCCCAATTAGCCGAGGGGACAGTGGAGGTTTCTGTCAATTGCACCATTTGTTGACAGATGGAAGCTAAGTCATTCAATTGAAAACTACAGTCAGAAGAAGGGAGGCATGGTTAAGAGCCTAAATAACTAAAATTGGAGAAAGAGTACATTTAGTATTTTGCTTTCTGGCAAAATTGAAAGGTGGGACATTAAGTTTTCTAAGAAATCACCCCTGACTCCTTTCTTCTCAAAGTTCTTCTCTTGACTCTTTCTTCCTGTTGGCTGAAAAAAAAAAAAAGCACAACCTAAAAGCTGAGAATTGTGTTTTATTCGGCAGACTTCCTGAGGACTTAAGCCAGGGAGACAGCCTATCAGGCAGCTCTAAGAGATTGCCTGAAGAGGTCAGGGAGGAGCCAGGATGTATGGGAGTTTTTGCAAAAGACCCAGGTAGTCAGAACATCAAAAGATTACTGTTAGTTAAAGAAAACCAGACATCTCAAGTTAATGAATTGAGTGCTTTTCTATGTATGGGAAGATGCAAGAGTCTGGGCTTATTGAAATTATTCCTTTGATATGCACCTTAACTATCTAGGGCCAGTATCCTGTTTTTCTCCATCCTGAATCCCCTCCAGGTGCATCATTGGGGGTGGATGAAGGGGCTGATGGCCTACTGGCCACAACCTCCTTTGTGTAGCAGGTGATATTCTTGGTCCACATTCCCATATGCCCCGGTATCAATCTACCCTACTACTACTACTAATAATGATCATGCTATCATTTATTGAGCACATATTATGTACCAGCCCCATGTTAAATTACTCTGCAGGCTATCTCTCCGCATTATGTCGACTGTGAGTGGTTGAGTGAGGTCTCAAACCGAGTTCTGTCTGATTCCAAAACTATGTTTTTAACAGTCCATGCTGGCGCTTCTCTGGAGAATGCTGAGGGGCTCCTTGTGTCCTTCATTAAGGAAATACCAGCACAGCCTGGCACTTGGCTGTCATTTCGATCGCCAAAGGAATGGTTCTTTTTTTTCCCCTTAATGAGTCCTACAAGAAAGCAGAAAAATCGCCCTGCAGTGGTGCAGAGAAGAGATGGTAATTTGGCTGCTATGACTATGAGAGGCCTTTTTCTTTTCCTTCCTGCAGGATTAAGTGGATTCAGTGTGAAAAGACCAATCTGGGAAAGTGGTAAAAAAATCAGCTAAAATATGTGGATCCAGAATGAGGCATTGTGTCCAGTCAGGGGGCATTTGAGGTCAGCAAGGAAGCTGAAAACATGCAAAGTCAATAGGGCCAGGTCAGGAAGCGTCTATATCTCTCAACCATCTCATCCTCAGGGGGTAAATGATCATTCAAAACAATTGCCAAAGGGGGGGAAGTCCACTAGAAAGAGATTAAAAATAGCCTCTAAAAACATGAAAAACATGCAAAATCACATTAACAACGTACCATGTTATGCCTTCTGAAGTGGCTAGAATTTTTTAGAAGAAATTTAAAGTTTGATGGAGGTATGCCAAAATGGGCATTCCTCCCATTATCCGACATACATTTCAGATAAGTCGGTAAATATGAACAATCTGTTAAGGAATCAATTTAGCAATGTTTGCAAAGGTTAAACGTGATTCTCCTTCACCCTTAATTCTACCTCAAAAAACATCCTAAACACTGGATTCAAATACATAGAGAGAAAGTCACATGAACATCAGGAGAGAACTGGAGAAGTAAATTCTGGACTGTTCATAAAATTGATTTTTTTTTGCACTCAATAAAAACGGATTCCCCCAGTATAAAAATATGCATTCATAGAGACCACAAATGAATACAAGAAAATAGCATTTGTGGATGATTCTAGATGTTTGGGATTATAGATGCTTTATTCTTCTTTCCTTTTCCATGATTCCCAAGTTTTTGGCAAAAAGTTAGTATATGCTAGAGAAGGAGTTTGATATAGTGAAAAGAGCACAGAGCTTTGGAGTGGGACTTCCTGGGTTCAAATACCAGATCCAGACTTATTAACCATGTGACTCTGGGCAATTTGCTTAACCTCTTTGTGCCTTAGTTTTCTCATCTATAAAATGGGGTGACGATCATGCCTATCTCATGATGGCTAAATGAGTTAATGTATTTAAAACGTACTTTGAACACTGTCTGGCACACAGTAGAACTGTATAGCCTTAGCTATTATTGTTATTGTTATTAATATTGTGACTGAGGAAGAGAGATCTGAGTTTCAGTCAAAGCTGGGTTATATATTAACATTCAGCAAGCTATCAATCCTTACTGAACCTCAACTTTTTTCATTTATAAAATGAGTATAACAGTGTCAAACTTGTGGGTTTTTAATGAAGACTGATGATTATATATAATATATACATAGTCTTCATATATAATATAATGTAATATAATATGTAATTGTGTTATTTGCAAAGATTATTAGATATACAACCTATATGTAATATACATATACATATTATATATTATATATATATATAACATACATACAAAGTATAAGCAAAGTATATACATTATACACATACATAGTATGAGCTAAATAAATGATATCTGTTATTAAATTTAAAGAAAAATATGTTGTAAACCTGAGAAACACATATGTGAAGAGCATTTGGGAGGGTCATTATTTTGTTGTAATATCTTATTTGTGTTCTGGAGTATTTGCTAATGAAAAGACCTCTGAATGTAATTCTGTGCTAAGGGTATTTATTTAGTACACTGTGTGAGGTAAAGAAACACAACCAGTTCAATATCATATTAAATATTCCCAAATGTCCAACATACAGGTCACACGTGGAATGATCACAAAAGTCATAATTTAGTCCTTTGAGGCAGCAGTAGTCAGCCTGGAAATGATTCCTTTTAAGGTGTGGTATGATAATAAACACCTAAGGGACTCATTCCTCTCAGGATATTTACAGTTTAAAGAGGGGTGTTTCAGAGTTATAGACAGAGGTGCTGAGGAGGGTGTATCCATGGGGAATGGAAGGTGTGTGCGTGTGTGTGTACGTGTGTGTTTTGGGGGGAACCTTTCCTGATACCCTGTCCCTCCAAGCCATATAGACTGTGCTCTGGTCTTCCAGACCCTTACCTGATTTCTCACATGAAGGTGGCCGCCCCTGGAGAAAACATCTCACAGAAAAGACCCCAGGAGCCTCAGCTCACTTGTGACTTCACAGGTGAACTGCCAGGAGCTTTCAGGGCAGTGGGCTCAGTGACCACCCCTGTCCTTCTGCCTTGAATGGTGGTGAGCGCATTAGCATCAGGTCTCGGTGTCCTGTATGTTCATTTCTAAGACATTGGCCCAGATTAGGTACAAACTGTCCCCCTAAATAAGAGAGCTCTGTACTCAGATGAAAATTATTGATTTCCAATCTCATACCCAAATGACTTTATCATTAGGTTACATTAGGTAGTTTGCTTCAATTTTGACTTTTGGATTTGGGCCTGAGATTCCATTGTCAGTCCATACCATTAAGTGCTGTTTAATTAGTCTTTTTTTTTTTTAAAAAAAAAAAGATTGCTATAAACCAGGGCATTTATTCAGGATTCAGGGATTGCCTTGCCTCTCCTGTCCTCTACCATGCTCCAGCTCTTATCAAGACTGTGTTAAGAAACTTACCATCTGATTCTGACTGGTGAATCAGGAAAATCATTATCACTCAATGATAACTGCTTGCCTCCGGTATGGAAGAACTACCTATGCTCCTCTTGAGAATTAACACTTTATTACCCTCTGAAAAGATGTCCTATATCAACCTCTGCCTTAAAAATGCCATCACCCCCCAAAATTTGTAGCATATCATAGACAAAGGATGAATTTCCTAAAGATGCGGTGAGCCTTTACAAATCAATTAAGAACAAAAATCAGTAAGAACAAAAATCAGTAAACAATCTCAGTTGGCAAGAGCAGAAACCTATCTGTTCTGATAACCACCACACTGCCGGTGCCCAGGGACCAGGCCCCGCATGTAACAGATGCTCAAATAAATCTCAAGAAAAAATGAGTAGACAACACGAATAAAACAAAGTGCATATAAATATGCTTAACCTCACTAATAAATAAAGAAATGCAAATTAAAATAAAATACAACTTATATATATATTGACAAAAATGAAAAAAGCTGATAACACCTTATGCTGGTGGAGGTTGGAATTAAACAGGCATTCTCAAACACGGTCTCTGAGGGGGTTAATGTGATACAATTCTTAGGGGGAAATTGTGTGATATCCACAGAAATTTTCAACTACTTTGACTTTTCAACCCTTTGACTCTTGACACCTCTCTGATTTCAGTCTGCAAACAAACCATCATCACACAATAATATGTAAGTATGGTCATTTCAGGAATATTTGTAAGAGTGAAATATAGGAAAATAGTCACGTTATTAAATATTTTTATAATTAGAGACAATGTTTGCTGAGCTCTCATCTGGTGCTTATCTCTTTAGTACGTGTTTCGCAGGCAACATTCCACTTAATCCATTCAATAAACTTAGCAAATTGATTTTATTAATACCTTTAGTCTCAACTGAAGACAGATCTACCTCTCCAGACCTCAGAGGGAGGCAGCATAATAGATTTCTGGAGTGAACTCAGTTTAGGAAGTGGACTCCAGGTTTGGGAGATTTGAAAGCAACACATGAATTGACACATGTGGAAGTTCTTAGCATAAGTGCTAGTATATTACACATGCTCAGAAGTCCCTGGGTACTAGTTCCCGATATGCGTTCATGTTGATTAGTGCCATGAGTTCGTCACCATAAAGTGGGAGTGAAAACAACTAGTATCTAAAGACTGGAGTCAGTCTTTTTTAGAGAGGAGGGTATATTTGCTTCGGAAAATACCTTTATGAGCCACTGATTATAGAATGCAAGACCCTGGCGGAGGTCTGAAGGAGGTTGTGCTCCAAGAGAAACAGACAAACTGTTCTGCAACAGAATGAGTAGAAATTAGGAGAACAGAGAAGGAAGAGAGAGAGAAGAGAAAGAGGGTCTGGCTTAATGGAGGTCCCATGGATTTAGACAACAAGGATGTGGAACATCCTATTTAAATAGGTTGCATTTGAATACCCAATAAAATTGGCCTTTTTTGTAAGTGGGGAGGGTTTGAAGGAAGTCAAGGAGAGGGGATGATTCCCCCTGTCTGTCTGATGGGAAGCAACATCACAAAGTATCACTGCAAGCGTAAGCGCCAAATCTTAGAGCCAGGGTGACCAGGGAACGTACATCCACCCAGAATCTTCAGAATCTGTCTTGGAAGGGACAATGGGCTATCCACAATTTATGGAATGGGGTTGCAAACCCATCTTAAAATCTAGAGTCTAAGGGGAAGGATAATTCTGGCTGACATCTGAGTTACAGCAACATCCCTTTGAGACTGAACTTCAGAGAAGGTAAGTGAATTGTTTATGCTCACATGGCTGGATAATGTTAAAAGTGGGACTCAAATTTGTTCTTCTGATTCACCCCTTGTTGGAAGTAAGGAACTTCTCTTGGCCTTGCAATGAAACCGGCTCTGAAACCACCTAGTGTCAGCATCGGTCAAGCTCACTATCAGAGAGGACCATTTGCAAACTTTAACTTGAAGTTTTTACATATTCCAAGAGAGAAGAACATCATTATCACAATTAATAAGCAATGGTTGGTGCTATTTTATGTGTAGTTGGGGTAATAGTTTCAGAACTCTAAAGGGAACAGAAAGGGCTATTTTGTGAAAGAAACATCCCCTTCACTTTTCAGTAAGTGAAGTGTCTGTGAAAGTGGTCACTTGGAAACCTCTAAAATGAGCTTTTGTCTTGACTAAAAATCCAATAAACTTGCTCCATCTTGTGCCCTTTTAATGAATCATTTCTAACTCTCAGGCACCGTATGTTCTTTTTAAAGCATCAAGAAATAAGAACTGACGTGGAGAGCCTCTGGAAAGCAGCCCAGAGCAAGGCAGATATTTTTAGTTGTTGTCTTAATGTCACTCCCACTTTCCTGCTTCCATTACTGTGCCTGGGTTTCTTTTTCCTGACCTGCAGTTCACACTCAGGATTATTCCTTCAAGAACCTGTGCCTGCCTGGACATCTATATCTTGGTCCCATTCTCCCAGCTGTGTTTGCAGATTCTTAGGATTTGGCTGCCTTGCCTGACCTTGCCTCCAGGGTCATCAGCTGAACTTCCCTCCTGCTTACTGATTTTTGGAAGTAAATGTTTTAAATTTCTGGTTTCTCTCTGACTTTTCAGCCCTATATCATACCAATCCCCCAAACAACTATAATATCGCGTATTAATTAACCATTAATATACCATCAAAAGCACAAAATTCAGCTGCCTGAATCATCCCAAGCTGGGGAGTTTGGGTAGATGTGATTATTCTGCAGAGCTGTGGGCTGGAGTGAGGAAGTTGTTCCCAAGGGATTAACAACAGTACAGATACACCCTGATTTCACAGAAAAAGTAGAAAAAAGGGAAGGGAGAGGAAGAGGAGGGAGAAATCTTGGGTGAATCTGACCCAACTTCTTGCACAGCTGTTTGATTAACACTAGGAATATGAAACACTAAATATCAGTTAAAGTTAAAACTGGGAAAGTGGGAAACCAGGAGGAGAAGTGTAAATAGAAGGGGAACCCAAGCAGCAGGAATAAGAATCCAACAGTTTGGAGGCAGAGTAAGAAGGTCTGTTAGGAACAAGCCCCTGCAAGTTGAGCTCACTTTTTAAATAAATGGCTGGTAAAATATCTCAAGACCATAGGATGGGGGCAGCTGGAACTCTATCTTTTTCTTTCTGCAACCTCACAATTGATGCACTCTAACAACTTTGCAAGATGTTTTCCTGTGGGCTGCCTACAAATTGAAATGGACTCTGAGATTGTACTGTGGCTCCAGTCAGTGAAATGATTTTTCACCTGTGGATGGAAAAGGTCATATAACATCTCATTCTCTGGCTTTCAGAATGAAGATCATCTTTCCAGGTTGAGCATTACAGGATGGTCTCTCTTTCCACTTCTGTCCCAGCCCACTTAACTCAGAGCCCTTCCTTCATAGCTGCATCTCGCTTCCTTCAGCTGTTGCTTTGAAATAAATATGACCTCCTGCTCCAGGGCTTGGCTATTTCACCCTTCTGTGATGGTTAACTTTATGTGTCAGCTTGGCTAGGCTAGGCTGCCCAGTTGTTTGTTCCAACACTGGTCTAGAAGTTGCTGTGAAGGGTTTTCTTGCTTTGAAATAAATATGACCTCCTGCTCCAGGGCTTGGCTATTTCACTCTCCTTTGATGGTTAACTTTATGTGTCAGCTTGGCTAGGCCAGGCTGCCCAGTTGTTTGTTCCAACACTGGCCTAGAAGTTGCTGCGAAGGGTTTTTGTAGATATGATTAACTTTTACAACCAGTTGACTTTGAGTAAAGGAGATTACGCTCTATAATGTGGCTGGTCCACATTCAATCAGTTTAAGGCCCTAAGAGCAAAAACTGAGGTTTCCCAGAGAAGAAGGAATTCTACCTCAAGACTGCAATTTGATGTACTAATTGCAGTGGGTGGTTTCCTTTGAGGTCCACTTTAGGTTCAGTCCACCATGAGGGAAATTTCTGTTCTACCATAGACACTGTTAAAAGGTGGTTAGTTCTTTCTCCCTGGGGGATTGGGCAGAGCTCCTGGATTTAGGGGAAAGGCCACAGGATAGAAGATTTTTAAGATTTCCGAGATTCCTTTCCAGCTGCTCAGCACCCAACAGAGATTCTGTCTGTCTGTCTATCTATCTATCTATCTATCTATCTATCTGTCTATCTATCTACTTATGTTGAATTAAAATGAAAGTAAATTTTGAGACATCACATTATCTGGCCCTCCAGGATGGAAAATGGTCACCACTTTTAGAAATGATTAAATACATCTTAAAGAATGAGCGTTTGGGTTCAGATTCATGTTAGAGAATACCTTTTTGGTTACCTGATAATCATTTCAGAAAACATATTTTTTACTTTGGATTTTAATTGATTCAATTATTTCATTTGCTTTTGTTTCCACTTATTTTAGAATTCCCAGATTTTGTTTGCTTTTGTTTTTTACATAATCTACTTTTCGTTCAATTTGGTGGTAAGCAAATTGGCCTATTTAAATGCAGTTTTGTATATTTAATGATCAGTTCAGTTCAAATCCGTGCTTTAAAAAAATTGAAATTTTGCCATTAAGTAGTGAGATAATCGTTTGTTTGCATGTTTTTTAAATTTATATTTTGTCAGGCCCTTTGATATATAATTTCCTTTGATTAAAGTTTAACAAATGTACCCTCATTTAAAGAATATTTAAATATTAATCACTTATTTATTCATTTATCTACTATTAAAAAGCATATTTTTTTCACGAGGTTCACCTCTTTCATTCGTCCAGAGTTCCCAAGGTTTTGTCATAACCCATGCCACACTGATTGTGTAGAAACGCCCCAATCTGCTATTGCTGGAAGGATACTTTAATGCTGATGAGCAGAAATGTCAGGGCATTTATATTTTTGCCCAACACTGATCCACTTGGGGCTTCCCTGATGGCGCAGTGGTTGAGAATCTGCCTGCCAATGCAGGGGACACGGGTTCGAGCCCTGGTCTGGGAAGATCCCACATGCTGCGGGGCAGCTGGTCCCGTGTGCCACAACTACTGAGCCTGCGCGTCTGGAGCCTGTGCTCTGCAACAAGAGAGGCCACGATAGTGAGAGGCCCGCGCACCACGATGAGGAGTGGCCCCCACTCGCCGCAACTGGAGAAAGCCCTCACGCACAAACGAAGACCCAACACAGCCAAAAATAAATAAATAAAAATAAATAAATTTATTAAAAAAAAAAAAAGACTGATCCTCTTATAGCTTGGACTACTAGGAGGGTATTATTCTTTCTGCCAAAAGGGGTTTGAAATGTATATTCCTTATTTTCATAGACAAGGAAAAAAATGCAGACTCTGTCCAAGGTATAGATCTGGTGATGAGGTTAAAGAGACACCTGAAAAATCACATAGCTATTTTTGCTAAGATGTGAAATTCTGCCAGCATGTTCCAGAGCACATTGGAGAAGAGAAAGCTTCCACAGGATCTAAGAATGATGGGTTCATGGATGCTGATTGCATGATTAAGATACCCTCATGGACAAATAAATAATTAAATAATGTGCATGGACCAAAGATGAGTGTGATGTGAATCATGGATTAGGATTAATCCATTCTGGGCACCCAAGCTCTCTTTGATACAAAACAAAGCAAAGACTTCGGTGGTTCCAGACTGCAAGTTAAGACTAAAGAATTGCTAGGACCTTCTGAGATGCATCAGACAGGTTCTGAAGCTGATGTACAGTGTTGGGGAGTAGACCACTGGACATGTGAGATCTCCCAGAACCAGAGAGCTCTGAACAAGAATAGACCTTTAGCCATGCCGGTTAAGTCTCACTGTTAGTTCTCACAGAGGATAAATTGAAGCTCTGTGGTTCTTTGTGGTTCTTTGCATACACATATGGAGAGAAAAGCATATGCAGTTCATCCTACCAAGTAGGTGTTTAGCAATTCTGGAAACATTTTCTTGCCATCAGTTTCTTACAGACCTGAAATAAGATCTGAAAGATCTTCACTTTTTGCTCCTTGTTTAAAAATGCACAGGGGAAGCCCTACCTGATAATTATAGCCTTGATGTTTGGCACCCAGAGGTGGCAACATTTAGTCATTTTTATTATGAGGGAAGATATCCAAAATTTGATAAAATATAACGTAAGTCAGAATTCCATTGAGAAAACAGAAGCCACTCTAGGTATTCCAAGTAGGAAGGCCTTTTACAGAGTGCGTGAAAAGCTTACATAATCATTGGAAGGACTGCAAAAATGATTGTTAGGGAAGTTCTGAGAAGGAGGTAATGAACAAAGGCTCATCTGAAATCCACAGCAAATCTCAGGAATCTCAGAGGGTTCCAACATCACCAGTGTCAGCTGCCGATGATATCAAGACAGGTGAATTCCCGGAGTTTGCCCAAAAGGTATTACAAATTTCATATTGGCCATCTGCCCATGTGGCTATGTGCAACTGCTATCAATGATAATGATGATGATGATGATGGTGGTGGTGGTGGCTTCTCTTGCTTTTTTGTCTTTGAAATGTACTTGCTTGCCCTGTCTTTGGGAGGATCTAACCTGGAACCACATAAAGATAGAGATTCTGAGACATCTATCTCCAGGCCTGTCTCCTGCAATGCAGAGAAAGCTGTAAAAAGGCAGTTGTGGTGATGCTGAGTTAAAAGCAAATAATCCAGGACAATGAAGAAACAAAAGAAAACTACAGAGAAGGCAGGAAGCATTACAAGAATGGTTTGTAACATGATGGCAGATGGAATTATCCATCAGCAAAGATCCCTCCTCCCTTTTCCTCCAGCTCTGTGGAAGAAGTTCACTTTCCTACCCCATCTATATGGGCTTGGGCTTATGTCTTGCTTTGGTCAAAAGAATATGAGCAGAAACGACAAGGGACATTTCCAAGAAGAGGCCTTAAGAGGCACTGCCCATTTCTTCCAGGCTTCTTGAGATTCTGCATTCATGAGAAGAGCATGTTCCAGAAATGAGAAGATACATGGCATGCAGCCCAGCCCAACAGAGCCGCAGACAACCTGCAGACTTCCGGCAGATATTCACACTTTAAGCCATGAAATCTGGGAGTTGTTTGGTGTCTTGGCGAAACATAACGGGTCTCTGAGCCTGTCGTTCAATTACACACTTTCTATACTGATGGTTGCATGAAATAGTGGAGTGAGCACAGACTTCGGAGTCCTCCTTCATCATTAATGGTGATGATTGCAGTCTCCATCTATTCCATTCAGTCTCCATCACTCTTAATATCCACCACCAATATTCCTTATATAGACAGTATGAGAAGAGGAGAGGAAATTAAACATTCATAATTAGTAGCATATATTTGAATAACAAAGCAAGGAAGAAACTATGCATGTATTTTTTTCATTTATTTATTTATTTGTTTTTATTTTCGGCTGTGTTGGGTCTTCGTTGCTGCATGCGGGCTTTCTCTTGTTGCGGCGAGCGGGGGCTACTCTTCGTTGCGTGCACAGGCTTCTCATTGTGGTGGCTTCTCTTGTTGCAGAGCATGGGCTCTAGGCACGCAGGCTTCAGTAGTTGTGGCACGTGGGCTCTAGAGCGCAGGCTCAGTAGTTGTGGCGCACAGGCTTAGTTGCTCTGTGGGATGTGGGATCTTCCCGGACCAGGGCTCGAACCCGTGTCCCCTGCATTGGCAGGCGGGTTCTTAACCACTGCGCCACCAGGGAAGCCCTATGCATGTATTTTAAAGTCCTCGTTTGTTTCTTTGTTTGCAACTGCAATGAGGCCACAGTTGGTTTTCAGAACTTCCTTCTTGCTCTATTCAATCTATGATCCCTTTGCCCTCAGCCTGCGTCTCAGCTATGGTTTTTCTCTGATGAAGTGACACACTTTCCCTCTTGAAATGTGGTCTTGCCTGTATTTACTTAGTCACTCCTTAAGGTATACCATTTGGAATGGAATTACTAGGAGCCTCCCCTCAAAGATAAATATTCCCAGATTTCCAATAGATACTTCTCGGATCTATACTTCTTGGAATCCATTCCCACACATATTTCTTGAGTCTCTACCAATACTAATGAACACAATTTTATTTTGGTATGTAAACTCTCCTCCCAGGTCAGACCTTATACATATCTCTCTGGGATATGCTAGGATTTTATCCAGTTGAGTCTGGAGACAGTGAAGGGTGGTGGGGGTACTTCTTGAGGGTCTTATTGAGGATGGTTTTTGCAAAGTAACTGCCTCAGATGAAGTCACTGCAGGATCCTTAAGGGACAGGAGACTAGCCTCCTCATGAATGTAAGGGATGCTTCTGCTTTTAAGAGGTCTTAGTAGAATTGGGTGGGGATGAGGGGCAGGGGAAGCTTCTCCTCTTCGTTAGAATCTCCGATACTCAGAGTCTCAGTGTTCCCCAAGCATATTATCGAGGACTGAAGGAGCAGAGGGCATGAAAGACCATTCCTACTTCTGCAATACACGATTACCTTTCAAGGAAAGAAGATACCGCCACTCCACTGTCCCTTGGGTCAGGAACCCACAGCTCCCGTCACAGCTGTCTGAAGCACCACCAACAGGTGTTACTCTGCAAAATCGCATGTCTGCCCAAACCCTTGGTTCTACCTGTCATTGTGAAAATATCTTGCACTTATCTCCCTCTTTCTAAATCTTACATGTGAGCCTCTCAGAACAGAATGTAAACCAGAATCCTGTTGGCAAGGGATTGGAGGAAACAGGTTCCCATGCTTTCAGCACCAAGGAGAGCATATAAGGAGTTGGAAATGGTACCCCACAGACAACTGTCCCGCCCATCAGGTTATGTATCCCTCCTACTTATTTATCCTTCTCAGTACTTTCCACGCAAGGGTGGAATTTTCTCTAAGCTCCTTTGTCACTACTGTAACCTCAATGCCTGGCCAGTGTCTAACCCATAGAGGGACTTAGTAAGCACCAGGCATGAGAGGATTATTACCTGGTCCATGATTATGAAAGCCAAGTTCTTGCACTCTACCTCACTCTTTACTAGAGGAGAGGAATATTTCCATTTCTGTAACCCATCAGATCAGGGGAGACAGAAACTGCTTTTAATACTCCTTTCCTGCTGGAAGAATTAACTCAATCATGTGGCCCAGCCAATTGACATGACATTCAACTCCTGGGTCTATCAAATGGCATTTACTTCACTGGGGGGAGGAGAAACCTTTACAAAGTAGGTATACAGGAAAGCCAATCTTATCTGCTGCTATAATTTTCCCCGGTTTTTAAAGGCCTCATTAAAGAAATGGAGGCCATGATTCCACCGGGATTTGTACACCCATCAGGGAAATGCCAGGGAAGGAGATAACAGAGACCATGCACTATTAGCTGAGTTATCTCTGAAACCACACTGTATTTAGCTACAAGCACTGTACATCGTGGCCTAATTGGGAACACTGGTTAACCCAGAGTCAGACCGATGTTTTATCTCCTGGTCACACTTCTAAATTATTCCTCAAACGGAATACATGGTAGAAGCCAAGAAACCCAGCCCTGACATTGCATGTGTGGGCCCAAAAGAAACCAGGCAATAGGTCTAAAAGATAATCAGACAGTAGCATTTGTAGACATTTACGCATTCATTTATTTAAGACATGTGTTTAGTCATTTAACAAGCACTCTAGAGAATGTGCTTGTAAGAGATGTGGTCCTGGAGGTCTAATAAATTAACTCAGAAGAAGAAAGGAACAAATTACTTAGTCTCTGAATCTCAGTGTCCTCTTCTGAAAGGTGAGAGTAATAATAGTTCATATCCAACAGTGCTGTTGGGAACAGTAAGAGATAAATGACATGGGCTCGCCATAAAGAATAAGTGATATAGACAGACAGATGCATAGATAGGTATGTGACATATATACATATATATATATATATATATGTATGTATTTATATGCACATACAGATATGTATAAGTGTGTGGGTGTAAGCTCTCAATGCATCCCAGGTAACATTTGAGCAGGCTGCCAGAAAGTACAAGCTGAAGCAGACATGAAAACTGCCAGAATTTTTGATGTGGTCCCCAACCCTTACAAGATCCAAGGCACGTCATAACATTTGCCACCTTGGAAGCATTTTGAAGCATGCACTGAATACAGGAAAACGCAGATCAGATCGGTGGGAAAGGCATTCCAGGTACGGCAGGGGGCAAATGCACACTGTGCTGACAGGCAGCAAGCCCTGTCTGTTTGGCTCAAGCAACAAGCACTGCAGCAGAGGTGACTGGAGGCGGCCAGGCAGGGTTCAGGAAGACAGTCAACGCAAGGCTGGGGGCAAGCAGGCAACCTCGGTTTCCATCTACCCGGAAGGCGAATAAAGCCCAGAAAGTTTAGGACACTAGTTTGAAGACACCAGCTGGTAGGTAGAGGCAGTGAGCCTGAAGGTCCTGATTTACACCACGGAGCCTCTGGGGACAGTGTTGAACAAATATTTAGAAATAGTGTTTTCTGATTATTGCTGTTAATTAAGTATCAAGGAGTCAATATAATGAAGATACTCAAGTTGCAGTATTTCTGTCACCAGCACCTCTTCTTGGGCTGGTACAGGTGCTGCTGGGAGCCAACCTTGGCACCAATAGGTGGACAGAGCAAGACACAAGTCTGGCTAGTGACATGAGCCCATGAAAATGGCGACACTTCCTGTTGTGTTCCAGGAAATGTTTCTAGTGGAGAGGAGGTGGCACCCTAGCAGAAGGGAACAGAGAGCTGGGGGTGGAGAATGCCCAGGGCAATGGTTCCTTGGAGTTGTGCAGAGGAAGCCCTCCTCTGTAAGAAAGGAACCAAAGCCGAAATCAGACTGAAGCAGGCATATTGAAGCCCAAGGGGAGGAAGTTGACTAGCTCCCTCGAGTGGGAGGTCAAACACAGGACCCAGCCTGGAAAGGGTTTCTGAAGACCTTCGTGCCAGCTGTCAGAAAGGGCTGGGATTTCCAGAGACAAGTGCTGAATGGAATACTGCAATGGCAGTTGTATGCTTCAGCCTGAGCTCATCCTCTAGGCCCGTCTAGACCCCACCTGCCTGGCCTCTTGCTCATTACTTGGCACAAAGCGGGTGGATCGGAAATGCCCTTGGAATGAGCTGGGAGAGGACGAGCAGAGCAATGCTTAGTTTCGATTTTCAGACGGTGGTTCCCAAGGAAAGTAGTCTTGCCTGGGAACCAGGAGAGCTGAGTGCTGGGGTGTAGCCCCAGGAACCAGCAAATGTGGATTGCAATCCAAAACCCTGTCTCAGAACCAGGTTTCCAAGGATGTTCCCAACCTGTCAGACTAAGTCAGAAATGTGGTCCTACTCTGGACTTCTGCTTTGGCCGTCTGCCCTTGCCGTGGTAGACGGCACCCTAATTCTACCCTCCAAATAAATGTTGAACAAATATTTAAAAGGGATGCAAAACTTATAAAATTATTTTATAAAATATAATAAAGATAAAAATAATAAGCTTGTCCTGAGTGTCGTGTCTCTCTGTCTGTCTCTGGCTCCCTGTTCTCTCTGATCTCAGGGCAGCTGTGTGTCTCCAAGCCTTTAGCCTCCCGGCCAGCAAAAAGGTCACAATAAGATCACTTTTCCAGGGTTGTTTGATGAGCGGGCAGTAGGTGCTCACCTAACTCTGCCAGTAGGTGTCTTCTCTTGAGGAACTCACTTCTGTCTGAAATTCAGTGTTCTTACATGCAAAACGAGGGGTTTGGATAGGAGAACCCCTAAGGAACAAAGTGGAGCTTTCTGGTTTCGGCTGCGGTGTGTTTCCAGACCAGCACCAGGTGGGGAAGCAAGCGTTGCCCCTGGCAGTGCCGGGCAGCAGGGAGGACCGCTTTGCCTCCAGGTCCTCTAGAGTCCTTTGAGGTTAAAACCAGACTCCAGCCCCTTTGATGGCCAAGCTACCTGCAACTGCTTCTGGGAACTTTCAAAAGTGAACTAAATTAAAAGGCAGACGAGGCATTTTTTTTTTAGGCACTTTGTATCAAAAGGATTGCTGATAGGGCTTCTTTCTCCTTTGAGTATAATGTCAACAGCTAGCTTGGAATTACTCTTGTTACTTTACGGAAGTAGTCTTCCCTTCCCATACTGACACTTTTTATATAATAATGGATTGAATACAATAAAGTGCTGTTTTATATCCATTCATTTATCGATTTATACATTCACTTTTCTTGAGATGACTGTTATAAGCTATAGTAATAATATATTAATATGTTTCATTAATATTGATCACTTTTATACTTGGAGTAAGTCCTTCATGGTTTATATTTACTATTTTATATTTATTATTTTGATGTATCGTTAAATTCTACCGACTGAGATGTTTTAAGTCACATAGTTCTATATTCATAAGTGAGATTATTCTATAATATTCTTGGTTACATTAGTCAGGTATTGGGATCAGGAACACTTGTGTTAAGGGAGAAATTATATGGTCTCCTGTCTTTTGCGGGCGGGGAGCATTTAAGGTCAGCTATCTGTTTTTTAAAGTTTTGGGAAAATGACCAGTGATTTTACTGAATTTTTCTACTAGTAGCTCTGGGGAAGCTATTGTTGTTTTCCCTATTCATTGGGTGTTAGTCACCATCAAAATTGGAATAAGAGAGCACGTTCAACTGGGTAAGTAAAGAGTGTTTCAGAAAGGATTTATCTACAGAGGTGTGAGTAGATTGCAGTGTGGGAGCGTCACTACCTTAGGCATGAGGGAGTGAGAGGAAGAAGTGATCAGTGGAGCCCAGCAGGACCAGTCCAGAGCGGAGAGGGATGTGGGGCAGAAGCTGTGCCCCCTGGCAAGGGGACACGGACAATCCCAAGTGACCCTGCAGGGAGAGAGCTGGTTAATACACAGCTACCCGACCACACTCCCCTCCTGCCTCCTGACCCATAGTTGGTGCCTCCTACTGGCCCAGCCCCACTGGAAAGAGGTCAGAGGCATCCCCCATAGGCCACACCCCATCAGTGTTGGTGTTACCCAGCCCTCTAATTTTCACCAGTTTAATTGGCAGGAAGGGGTAGCTCCCTGTGGTTTAAACTGGCATTTTTCTGATTTCTAACCACCAATAACCTTGAGCTCTCATCTTGTGCTCAAAACTGTGGTTATTTCACTTCTGTCAATGTCCTTTTCTCAGCCTCTCTGCACCGTTCTATTGGGGTTGCATTTTTATCACTGATAGGCAGAAATTCCCTGTATGAGAATGTCGATGTGTCCGTCAGGGGTGCTATCTCCTCATGCTTTCCAAGCCACACATTCCTGATGGGCCAGTCCTACGCAGAATTCTCCATCAAGGGGGGGAGATTGATTCTCCTCCCGACTCTGTCTCCCACTCTTTCACCTTCACCTAAAGGAGCAGCGCTTGTGCCCAAGAGTCTTAATGAAACACCTCTTACGGCTGCTGACCTCACCCTGTGGCTGAACAACAGGATTGCAAACAAATACAGCTGGGAAAGGGGGAGGTATTCTATCACCTAAAGTGAACCATAGCTCAACCAATCAAAATGCCCTTCAGTGGTATCAACCTTTCAGATTTAGCACCTAAGACAATTCCTCATTAGTGGCTGTAGCATTTGCATGCTTCCATCAACATCAGTGGTTTTCACTATTTTTTTAATCACAGATGTCCCACCCATGACAACTTTCTTGGACTCTGCATTCTGTGATTTCAAAATAAGCATCGGGCTTCCCTGGTGGCGCAGTGGTTGAGAGTCTGCCTGCCAATGCAGGGGACACGGGTTCGAGCCCTGGTCTGGGAAGATCCCACATGCCGCGGAGCAGCTGGGCCCGTGAGCCACAATTACTGAGCCTGCGCGTCTGGAGCCTGTGCTCCGCAACAGGAGAGGCCGCGACAGTGAGAGGCCCGCGCACCGCGATGAAGGGTGGCCCCTGCTTGCCACAACTAGAGAAAGCCCTCGCACAGAAATGAAGACCCAACACAGCCAAAAATAAATAAATAAATTTATTAAAAAAAAAAAAAAAAAAGCATCTAGTGAAGAAAGAGTTCGATGCTCAAATAAGACGGAGAAATATGGGTTAAGTACATATTTTTGAATGAAGAATTTCTCATCATGTGCATTATGGATTTCAAAAAGGTGTAGGGAGTGTCAGTTAGGAACATAACTGAGGCAGCATTACTATGGTGAATGAGGACTGTTCTAGGATGCAAACGTTCGCCCATCTCTTTAGCAGCTTCGATGTGACAGCTAATCATTCCTTATGGTGACCAAAGGGGAAAGGGTCAGGGGAGGGATAAACTGGGAGATTGGGATGGACATATACACACTACTATATATAAAATAGATCATCAACAAGGACCTACTATACAGCACAGGGAACTCTATTCAATACTCTTCAATAACCTAAATGGGAAAAGAATTTGAAAAACGATATACGTATTTGTATAACTGAATCACTTTGCTGTACACCTGAAACTAACACAACATCGTGAATCAACTATACTCCAATATAAAATAAAAATGAAAAAAAAAATCATTCCTAAAGTCTCAGCTTCTGAATCTGTACTATGGAGACAACTATACAGTTTGTGCATCAAGACAAGGAGATTAACGAGATGTTTGAATTTCTGTCTAAGCCTAGGGTTTATTCATCTCTCAACCTTTTCTACCCTGATCCTCCAAGCTCTCCACCCAGCCCTTGTGGGAAATACTTCATAGGAACAGCCAAGATACCTCCACAGCTGGACCAGCGACGCTGGAAACAAAATCTTTGTTGATTTAGTTGTGCTTCTGTGAACCTCCAATGGGATGCTGTTGGAAGCCCAGCAGTAATTGTGCATCTGGCCTCCCCACCTCCTG
Organism: Balaenoptera physalus; assembly: GCF_965194825.1. Classification (NCBI taxonomy): domain Eukaryota; kingdom Metazoa; phylum Chordata; class Mammalia; order Artiodactyla; family Balaenopteridae; genus Balaenoptera; species Balaenoptera physalus. The sequence goes on from NC_138898.1 coordinate 81,869,818, forward strand.
CTCCAACAGGCTGTCACTGGCAAAGAGACATGTTCCATTGGCAAAGATCATGTTTTCAATCACAGCTTATCTGAGCAACGTCTGAAGTCCAAAACTATTATTTACAGCTCAGTGAGGAGAGAGCAGAGAATCAGGCGCTGTGGAGGAAACGCATGCTGTAAAAACCACTCACAGTGAGTGGCACGGTTTGAGATGCAGAAGGAGAGAAGAGGGGTTTCTTAGGATATTTGAATGCCTCAAATGTCTCCCTTGGAAGCCTTCTCTAACGAATGCAGCCTGCACTGATATCCCCTCTCTCTGAACAACGGCCTTAGTCAGATTCTCCAAAGAACTCCAGAGAAACAGAATCAATGGGAGGTATATGTACAGAACCCTGACTATCTCTAAATATAGAGATACATAGAGAACCCTGACCGTCTACATATAGATATGGATACATATTAGAATCCTGACTAATACAGTTGGTATAAATATATATACAATATATTTATAGTATGTGGTGTGTATATATATATATATATATATATATATATATATATTATATATATATGGATATGGATTTATTTGGTTCATGTGATTATAGAGGCTGAAAAGTCACACGATCTGCCATCTGCAAGCTGGAGACTCAGGAAAGCACGTAGTGTTAATTCAGCCCAAGTCCAAAGGCCTGAGAAGCAGGGAAACCAAGGGTGTAAATCCCAGTCCAAGGGCAGGAAAAGATGAGGAGAGGGTCCAGCTCAACAGTGAGACAGGGCAAAAAAGGGGGTGAGATTCTTGTTCCTCTGTCTTCTGTACCATTCCCACCCTCAATGGATTGCATGAGGCTAGCTGACATTGGGGAGGGCCGTCTACTTTTTCAAGTCCACCAGTACAAATGCTGATTTCATCCAGAAACACCCTTACAGATACCCAGAAATGATGTTTCCCCTGGGCACCCCGTGGCCAGTGAAGTTGACATAAATTAACCATCACACTAATTCACCACATTAAGGGGGCCGACTCCTCCTGGTTTCCCTGGGACTTTTCCGGTTTTCATACTGAAAATCCAGTGCTCTGGGAAACTCCTCAGTACCTGGCAAACCGAGACAGTTGGCACCCTACCCATACTGCCTGAATTAAGCATTTTGCCACTTGATTATATTTGGTTTAAAAATTCGGCCACAGTAACAACAAACACTTATTGGGAGTCTAGTGATTCCACTGTGCTCAGCTTTGAGGACACACTGCCCTTATCTGATTTTCTTTTCTGTTTTGTTATCCATCACATGTTACTAAGTGTTTTTCCATACCTCACACGCAGAACTTGTACATACCCTTGTCCAAGATAAGGAATCAGAGCTACTTGGAGAAATGGTTGATTCCCAGACTAAGGCAGGGAAAATAAAACAAGGTGAACCCAGAACAACTTGTGATGCCAGAAACACTTTCTAGGTATTTTAAAAAGTATAGCACAGGAGCAGGTCAGAAGAGCACAGAAGACAATGTGAAGGGCCCCTAATGACCAAATCTGGGACAATTCCAGACATAAAATGAATAAAAACAATCTATTCTAACCCTTGGAATAAAGCGAGTGTCCAAGAATGCATGCTAACATAAATGAATGAATGAATGAATGAATGAATCCAATCAAACAAATAAATAAATGGAAATAAATTCTTATAACAAAATTCCAATCAATGAATAATTCTGGCTGAGTCAAGCTCTTCTGCAGCAGTCCCATTTATCTTACTTTTCTTCCTTCCTCCCTCCCTCCCTCCCTCTCTCTCTCTCTCTTTCCTTCCTTCCTTCCTTCCTTCCTTCCTTCCTTCCTTCCTTCCTTTTTTTCTTTCTTTCTTTTCTTTTCTTTTCTTTCTTTTTTACTGTATATCCCTCTAAAGATACTGGAGTTCAATAGTTGCTTAATTCATGGTCTTGATTTGCTGATACAAAAAATGTAGAGTAGTGGATTTTTTTAGTATCAGAGAGAAAAATGACCTTGCTCCTTTCTGGGAACAGTTGCAGAAGAATATTCTAGAAAAGGACTACCCAGAAGTACTGCAGTGGAGTAAATATGTTCTTGGTGAATCCCGGAATAAAAATAATAACCATGAACATGCAAAGCCCTGCTGTGTGCCAGAGGCTCCCCTTCTGCCCTGCCAGATGCAGAACCCTCCTCGGCTACGGCCCACAGTCCTGCACGGCCGGGGTCAGAGTGAGGGAGGCATGGCTGCCCACCAGCCACATTGTGTTGTGAAACCTGCACCCGCAGAACAACTGCCTGTGGCTTAGGTCCCATAAGATCCCGTATCTGATGGTCCTCTGGATTCTGACTACACCCTTCATCTCTCTAGTGGGTCCACTCCCATTGCTGGGTCCAGGCTAAGGGTCCAGCACACGTAGGACCTCGCATTCCCCACTTCAACAGCATCCTCCCAGGAAGCCATGTGCAAAATGCTTCCTCTTGCCTTTAACCAAACAAAATAAGCAAATGACTAACAATTCACCCTTATGTATCAGCAAAGATAAATATAGAGGTGGGGATCAGAGGCCCCGTGAACTCAGTCTCCATATAGGTTCATCTGGGACTGACCCTCAACAAATTGAAATCCTTGGGATATTCTTAGCTTTGCTAAGGAAAAAAAAAAAATCTGTTTTCTCTTCTTTTCTTTCATTGGTCATCTTCTCTCTCTTTGTATTTCTCCTCTCTAAACTTACTGTTTGTTTTTGTTCTTTGTTTTTCCATCAAACACATTACCCCAGCATCTTTTTATAACTACAATTTCTGCCCCATCAGCAACTACAGAGGCCGTGGCAGGTATCTGGGTCTTGTCTCTGGTGCCACAAGAGGAGATAAAGGCAGAGTGCCTGGCAGAGAACTTTGAGTGAGAGACTGAATGGATAAATATATTCAAAATCAAAATCCTTTCAGACGTGTGGCTCAATTTCCCATATGTAGTTGAAGTCACACCATTTTGTGCCAAGGGTGGATAACAGCTGATATCCAGTCCACACCGCCCCCCATCACAAGTGCCAAACACTGTTCTAAGGAATGAATCATCTCATTGTATAGCTCCTAGGTGCTAGGTACTCTTCGAACAACCGCTTCACAGAAAGGAAAAGTGAAGGATGCAGATGTAAAGTTCCCTGCCCAGTACCATGAGCAAGTGGTAGAGACAGATTCAAAATCACATTATCCATGCGAGCCAGAGCCCAAGCATGTAAGTACCACTCAACACGGGGAATTAAGTTGGAGGCTGTTACCTTAAGCCTTTGCTCTTTTTCTGCATACAACACCCTCCTTAATTAAACCCATGGTAGGCCTCCCTCATTTTTCAAGGGAAAAGAAATCATCCTCCTCCACCCTGCAGAAGGAAAAGGGTAATGCCCTGTGTCCAATTTTCTTTTCATTGCAACTTTTATTATAGAAACACAAATGTTCAGTGAAACCAAAATGAAAACAGAGAAAGTTAATTTTGTCATCATTATCTAATAAAATTCTTAATGGGTTTCTCACCCATTATCATAAATACTTTTATTGTTTCTAAATTTTTTGTCTCAACTTCACAGTAGTATATCTTGCTTCAAAAAAAAATGAAACATTTAAAAAGAGACATGTTCCTTCAGTGTTTAGATCTCTTAAGTGTCATTTGCTATTGGGGATTTAGTTCTATTTCCTCAGTTTAGATCAGGAATAAGTGTTCTCAAGGTGGATTTTGCATTTTTAGTGCCATTTTTATGTAGTGAAGATTTGATGGACTATTTGCCATGAACTGTGTGATCTTGGACCAGCCTTTTGACTTATGTGGGCTCCATTTCCTCATCATTAAATTATATCCTAGATTCTTTCCTCTGCCTTACTCCCCCCTCATCTAATAAAAATACTTATGGCTAATTTAATTGAAGTGTTAGTAGTATTTTTGTTTTCAAATCTCAAAGAGTTGTTGGTTCCAGATAAACTTACTCTGTATGTTGTGGTGGGACTGTGGGAGAGAGGGTGGAGACTTGTGTATAGAAAACTGTACAATAAGTCCCCTACATACCAACCAAGTTGTGAACTTTCAAAGATGCAAACGTGTGTGCACATGTCCAATCACGTAAGTTAGTTCACATGTCTGGCATACAGTGTCACATGTGTGCATCCTCTACAAAGTGGTTGTGTTTTTGTGTACTTTACTGTATAGTACTGTATAGAGTACAGTAGTACAGTATCTTTATTTCTTGCCTGTTCACTTGATGCCAGCCCCTGTATGCCAGCTGTTGTACTGTACTACTGTAATTTGCAAAGTACTGTACTGCAAGATTGAAAATGTTTTCTTTATTTTTTGTGTTTATTTGTTTTCATGTATTATTTGTGTGAAAAAACGTATCACAGTATTGTACTATATAGCCGATTGTGTTAGTTGGGTACCTAGGCTAACTTTGTTGGACTTATGAACAAATTGGACTTACGAACATGCTCTCGGAATGGAACTCATTCGTATGTAGGGGACTTACTGTCTCTTTTATAGAACAGTGGCTCTCAAAGTGGAGCAGTATTATCAGCATCACTGGGAACTTGATAGAATGTAAATTCTTAGACCGCATTCATCCCCTACTGGATCAGAAATGCTGACAACTACCTAATACCATTATATATATATATATATATGTATACACACCCACAGGCACACACACATGTGAGGATCCCTACCTCACACCATTTAAAATAGATACACACACACACGTATACTATTAAAAACATATGCAAAAAAGCAAGACTTCAAGACTTTTAGGAGAAAATACATGAGACTACATGGATCATCTCAGAGTGAAAAATAATTTTTCAAGACAAGACACAAAGGCACAAATAATAAAATAAAAAATTGCCAAACTTGACAATAAATGTAAGTTCAAGTCCCTCCTCATCTAAACACAATATAAATGGGAGGGAGATGCAAGAGGGAGGAGATATGGGGATATATGTATATGTATATGTATAGTGGATTCACTTTGTTATAAAGCAGAAACTAACACACCATTGTAAAGCAATTATACTCCAATAAAGATGTTAAAAAATAATAAAATAAAATAAAATTGGTATACCACAAAAAATTAAAATAAATAAACACAATATAAATAGAATGTAAAGAAAAAACACAAACTATGAGATGTTATTTGCTATACATATAACTCTAAAAAAAGAATTGGTATTCAGAGTGAACACAGATTAAAAATTGAAAGAGGGAAAAAGCAACTCAATAGAAAAAAAGGTAAAAAAAAATAGAAACAGGCATTTCACAGAAGACAAAGCATGAATAGTCCATGAAGCTGTGAAATGATTCTAAATGATAATCAGAGAAATGTCATACTGTCAAATCACTTGAAATCAGGCAATACCAACTATTGGCAACTATTAAGCTGTTATGTGAGTAAGAAAGTAAAGTTCTTTAGGATTTGAGCAAATATGTACTTTTGTTTCTATTTGTTATGCTAGCCTACACTAACATAACTAACATATCTAGAGAAGAATAAGAACGTATGTATTCTAAGACACTGTACTTCCACACATAGGTATTTACCTGAGAAACTCTTTCCTTCATGCCCAGAAGTCATGTATAGTTACATTCATAATAGCAAAAAATAGACTATAAACTATCTAAATATTCATTAACAGTAGAATGGGTACATAAATTTTAGAGTAATAATACAACTTAATATTTTAGTGCAGAAATAATAAACCACAGCTACACATATCAACATGGATGAATATCAGAAACATAACAATGAGCAAGAAAGAGTAAATCACAGAAGAATATATACAACATGATACCATTTATAAAAAGTTCAAAAACAGACAAATCAAGAAACGCATTGCCGTAGTCTGTTTGGGCTGCTATAACAAAATACCACAGACTGGGTGGCTTATAAACAATAGAAGTTTGTTGCTCACAGTTCTGGAGGCTGGGAAGTCCACGATCAAGGTGCCAACGTGGTTGCATTCTGGTGAGAGCCCTTTTCCTGGTTCATAGCCAGAACTTTCTAACTGTATCCTCTCGTGGTAGAAGGGTCAAAGGATCTCTCTGGAGCCTCTTATATAAGTGCACTAATCCCTTTAGGAGGGCCCCACCCTCATGATGTAAGCACCTCCCAAAGGCCCCACCTCCTAATACCATCATCTTTAGGAGTTAGGATTTCAGCATATAAATTTTCAGGGGAACACAAACATTCAGACCATAGCGTGCATTATTTAAGGATACAGATTTATATGTTAAAAAAAAATAGAGATAAGCTTGAATACTTAGACACAAAACCTGAAACTGTAAAATTCCTAGACAAAAACATAGGGGCAAATCCTCAAGACATTGTTCTAGGCAATGATTTCTTGCATATGACACCAAAAGCACAGGCAACAAAAACAAAAATAGACAAATGGGATTGCATCAAACTAAAAAGCTTCTGCACAGCTAAGGAAATAAACAACAGAGTGAAAAGGAAACCTACAAAATGGAAAAAATATATTTGTAAACCATATAACTGATAAGCACTTAATATGCAAAGCATATAGAGAACTTTTACAACTCAGTAGCAAAAAAACCCCCAAATAACTCAATTTTAAAAATGGGCAAAGGACTTAAATAAAATTTTCTCCAAAGAAGATATACAAATGGCCAACAGGTGTATGAAAAGATGTCACCAACCATCAGAGAAACACAAATCAAAACCACAATGATCTATTACCTCACACCTGTTAGGATGGCTATTATCAAAAAAACAACCAAAAATAAGTGTTAGTGAATATGTGGATAAATTGGAACTTTTGTGCACTGGTGGTGGGAATGTAAAACAGTATGGAACTTCCTCAAAAAATTAAAAATAGAAATACCATACTATGATCCACCAATCCCACTTTGGGGTATTTATCCAAAGAGGTATTTGTACTCCTATCTTCATTGCAGCATTATGCACAATAGTCAAGATGTAGAAGCAAACTAAATGTCTGTCAACAGATGAATGGATAAAGAAAATGTGCCATATATACAGTGGAACATTAGTCAGCCTTAAAAAAGATGGAAATTCTATCACTTGTGAGAACATGGATAAAGCTTGAGGACATTAAGTAAAAAAAGCCCATCACAGAAGGACAAATACTGCATGAGGTATACAAAGTAGTCAAGCCCATAGAAACAGAAAGCCGAAATGTGATTGCCAGGGGCGGGGGTTGTGGTGATGGGGAGCCATTGCTTAATATGTATAAAGTTTCAATTATGCAAGATGAAAAAGTTCTAGAGATCTGATTACATGTGCTTACAGTTAACACTACTGTACACTTAAAATTTTGTTATGAGGGTAGATCTCATGCTACACGTGTTTTTTTTCTTTTACCACAATTTTTTTTTAAAGCAAGAGAATTATTAATGCAAATTTCAGTATAGCAGTTACTTCTGAGGAGTGGGGTAGGACCTGTGATCAGGCAGGGCATAGAAATCTCGGTTGTGACACAGCCTAAGCTGGGAAGTGGCACATGGAGGTTACATTTATTTTTATTGTTTGAACTCCACACATGTTACAGCCAATCTTCTGTATATGTGACCTATTTCACATAAAACAAATTTAAGACTTAAATGACATATGATATATAAAGAATTTATATACGTGCATAGGGCTTCCCTGGTGGCACAGTGGTTAAGAATCTGCCTGCCAATGCAGGGGACAGGGGTTCAAGCCCTGGTCCGGGAAGATCCCACATGCCGCAGAGCAACTAAGCCCGGGCACCACAACTACTGAGCCTGCGCTCTTAGCCCACGAGCCACAACAACTGAGCCTGCGTGCTACAATTACTGAATCTGGAGTGCCTAGAGCCCGTGTTCCACAACAAGAGAAGCCACCGCAATGAGAAGCACGCACACTGCAAAGAAGAGTAGCCCCCGCTCGCTGCAACTAGAGAAAGCCTGCGCACAGCAACGAAGACCCAATGCAGCCAAAAATAAATAAATAAATAAGAATCTATCGCAGTATCTAGAATAAATTAAGCTATATAGTAGGAGTTCAACAACCATTTGCTAATAATTTTTATTTCTTTGTATTTTATATATATTATATATAGTTTATACACAGTTTATAATATATTATAATACATAATATATTATATATGACATATAATATAATAATATATTATATATAATACATATAATAATATATTATTATATATAATACATTGTACACAATATAATATATAATATATATTATTATACTATATTATATAATACAATAATTTATGATAATATACCAATATATTATAAACTATATGTAAGTATATATTATATGCATATATTTAAATATGCCTATATATCATATAATATATATAAAGTAGGTCCATACTGTATAGAACTTTGTATCCTGCCTTTTTTACTTAACAGTCAATAGTGAGTGAAAAAGAATATTAAATATTCTTCCAAAACATATTTAATGGCCACAAGGTATCCACATCTATAGATGTCCTATAGTGCACTCAATCATTCCCCTCTTGTTGGACGTGTACTTCACCGAAACCATTGCAATGCACTGAAATTATCTGATGACCATGTCTCCCCACGCTTAGACCATGAAGGCCTTGAGGGGAGGGCCCCTGGATCCCAGGCCCCAGAGCACAGCAAGAACCAAGTAATCTGCAGGCTGTGGGCACAGACAGCTTCCTTCTTCTCCCCTGCACCTGCCTGACACAAGCCTGAGATTTTCATCTCTTGAAGGATTCTAACATGGAGTCTTTCCCACATTGGTGCTGGGTTGTTCCCCCTGACAGCTGGACCACAATGGAAAGAATTCTAAAGTATTTTGAGACCCACAATAGCAAAAGAACAGTAACTGCTTATTCTGGCAGCTTACATGCAGAATCAAAAGACCCAGTTGTGCAGGTTTCTTGGAACAAATAACGTTTGCCTTCAGTAACTGTCTAACGCTCAATACCTTCGTGTGAAGGTTATTATTACTCTTGTGTATTTATCTAAGACTCAGAACTTGTAGGAATCTTTTCACATCTACAAATTAATAGCGGGATGATATCATGGGTTTTGTCTACCTTTTAAAAATAACTTAAGCTTAAAGTAAAGCTCACATTTGGGAAGAAATTCTGGTCTGCTTCCCAGAGAGCTAGATAATAAACTCTTACTTACGGGGTGCATGATTTACCCACTTGGCGGATTTTCTAAAGTGTGCCTTTAAGGTTGTCTGTTGAAGGGACTATTTGGGCTTAATTGATCAATTATGATAAAAATTATAGAATGTTCTAGCTGGGAAGAGCCCTTGTTTGACACGAGGGGATGAGCGCCTGGGTCATACAGCTAGCTTGTGGCAGTGAGTAGATTGGGATAGAAATGTAACTTCCTGCTCAGGACGTCTGTTACCAACCTTGATGCCTAGACTGTGTGTTTGGTCATGATCAAGGAGCCACTACAGTAACCCCAGGTCTTAGAGGCAGGCCACTGTCTTTTCTGGATTCCTTAATTGCAAAGGACACATAATTACTAGTCACCTGAAGAAAGAAAGGGGATGCAATGGTGAGAACACTGCAGCCATTCTCTCTGGAGTCCCCCTCTCTCTGTTGTGCCTTGTTGTCCCCACCGGTGGCCCTGCTGAGGCCCCTCTCATTGATACCGAGAAGGACCCTGTGGGGCTCCTGGGCACAAAAGCCTTTCTGTGTCCCCCATTTCTTGATTACAGGAAATAGGCTTCATGCAGCCTCCATGACCTTTCCTGAGTTCCAAGGAGCAGATTCAAACAGTTACTAACTAGGGAAGTGGGGGGATGTGGAGACAAGGGAAGAGGAGTCAAGAAACAAGAGTGCAGCCTCGGGGCAGGGTCCCGGTTCCCCCTCAAGGGATACACATAACAATGTCTTTGAGCTATTTTACAGATACAGAAACCTCCACCAGGTGGGAGAAATTAACAACATGCTGCCCACAAGCATGTACACCCCAGACCGGTTGGAACCAGAAGGTTGATGATGCCGACTCCCACTTATCTCATCACCAACCAATCAGAAGAATGTCCACAAGCTGATCACACCTTCTTTGAACCATTCCTATAAAGCTTCTCACTACCCCTTCCAGGTTGGGACACACAGTTTTGAGGGCATTAGCCCACTGTGGCCCCCTTTGCCTGGCAAAGCAATAAAGCTATTCTTTTGTACTTCACCCAAAACTCTGTCTCTGAAAATTAATTCAGTGTCAGGGTACAGAGGCCAGATTTGGCTTCACAATGGCCACTGCTGTGGGCACCACATTGAGGCTGCCCTGGGGGACCTGATGGGCACAGTCCCAAGGCAGGCTGCATCCTGAGACCAGGGAAGGGCTCTTGCTGAAGCCCATAGCCCTATAGTGTCTTTACTTGGCTCCCTCCTGATCTTGTTTGTGGGTTTGCCTCTAAGGGAAGTTATATGGGTAGCATTGTGCCCCCTCCACAAAGATATGCTGGTATCCTAACTCTCAGTACCTTGAAATGTGACTTTATTTGGAAGTCAGCTCTTCATGGAAGTAATCAAGTTTAAATGAGGTCATTATGGTGGACTATAGTCCAATATGACTGGTATCCTTATAGAAAGGGGAAATGTGGACACAGAGAAAGACACAGAGAGCAAGAGATGATGTGAAGACACAGAGAGGATGCCATCTGTAAGCCAGGGAACATCTGAGGCTACCAGAAGCTGGGAGAGAGTCCTGGACCAGATTCTCCCTCACAGCCCTCAGAAGGAATCAACCCTGCTGACACCTTGATTTCAGACTTCCAGCCTCCAGAACTCTAAGGCCATAAATACCTGTTGTTTGAGCCACCCAGTCTGTGGCACTTTGTTATGGCTGCCCCAGGAAACTGATGCAAGGGGCGTCCTTCTAACCCATGATCTCTCACTGTCAAGCTCTCTCTACCTAACGATCCTTTTTTACTTTTATTTTTCACTTCAGATTCTTTACAGAAAGAATCTATTTGGTCTAGTTCTTTTTCTCATACTAGCTGAGTCTACAGATTGGTTACTCTTAAGTTAGAGCCCCACACCCAGTTCAATTCTCTGTGATTTAAAACAGACTGTGTCCCTTCAGCTGAGGGCAGGTTTCAGGCAATACCTATGACTCTGGAAGAGGGTGGGGTCTTTAAGCACTAGACTGACACACTTGTACTATTGTAAGGAAAACCACATGTGAATGTATAATGTCAATAATTTGCAAAGCCATACTAGAGGACAGAGAATCTCCAAGTCAAAATAGTAAAATATTTGAAGAAAAAAAATATATTTCTACAGAGGGAAGCTATTGAGAAAAGTCTAGTAAAACAAGAGCAATGAGCAAAACATGACTATACATTCTCAGCTGTGTTTAAAGAAAAGAGACACTGAAACACTCCCATCACATAAGAAAGGAAGCCGAGAACAAATCGTCCACGAGTTGTGAATAGGATTCTTCAAAGCTACCTCCCAGTTACTTAGGTTCTGATTTTATACTTGCCAAGCAACCTTCTGCTTAGTAAACCAACCTATCAGTCTTCTGGGAAGAGGATGCCCTAGAAAATGGACATGGAAATTCTGGTCTTTCCCTTGCCAGGGAATAGATTGTCATTCAGACTTATACATCAGGCTCTTGTGAGTTTAATCCACATGAATCAGTTCCCCCAAAGACTCACATATCTCCCCGTGACTGGAAACAACGAGGCAGCAGAACCAAAGCTAAGAACTAGACCCTGAACAGCAGTAACCCCAATAAACACTACTGTAGGTCAGACCCCTCTGATTCTTTTCTGGCCCCTCTTGCCCCTATCTTTTATTGCCACCAGGAATCTAAGAGAATATTAGAATGGGAAGCAGTCCAGTGTTAGAGAAAGAGAACTAATCTTGGACTCAGGTAGAGTCCAAGCTTAAGTTCTGTCTTACCACTTACTTAACATGTTAATTCTGATCAAGTTGCTTAACCTCTGTGGCTTCCATTTTCTCAACTTTAAAATGGGAATATTAAAATCTATGTCACAGGGTTGGGGAAGAGAAGGCCTCATGCACAGAGCAGAGCACAGAGTGCATATGTAACGGATGACCGCATCCTGCCCCAGCTTGTAGATGGTCCCGGGATGGGATGAATTACTGCTCACTCTGTTTAGTTATCTCCTCTTACCAGTAGCTGATGGTTGTTCAGGGAATGAAAATTAATTTTTACATTAGCCCAAGAAAAACATAATTAGGAAGTCAAATCTGTTGCCGTAGCAGCCACAACAGTAAAAAAAAAAAAATAGGAATATGCATCATAGATAATGGTGTATTTAGCAGCCTGGAGTGTCCATGCATCCCGTCCCTCACACAGATGGCTGAATCAACTGATAGCGATTTCATGGCACAAAGCAAAGAGCACTGGACTTGGAAATTTAAAAACTTTCATTTCGGTCCTGCTTCTGTCATCTTGCGGGAGACCTTGGGTATATCACCTCTTTCTTTGTGCTTCCCTTTCCTCCTCTTAATATGGCAGTACTCCCAAGTCAACCTGAAGATGTGATTCTCCTATGAGTCAGGGAAGCTTGGAATGATGGAGGGGGCTGGGAAGATGGGTAGTCTCAGGGTCTATTTACATAAGAGGACGGAGGATGTGGCAGCCATGGAGGCACACAGCTCAGATCTCCCTTCAAGAGAACCTGCCTTGAGGACTGTAGTTCGCAGTCAGTCCCCAGCGACTGCACCTTCCCGGTCTTACACCAATCCTCTGTGGATTCTTCACAGCATTCGCATGGAAGCCACATTTCTCTCCCAGCCACTCCCATCCAGTGACGGGGCTCAGCAAGGGTCCTAGCCCCAGGTAGTGTCCACCCTTTCTGTGCTCCTCTAACCGGCTATCTTTGCTTGGAGAGTGTGGTAGCCAGTCTGCAAGGCAGCCCCAGTGATGCCCCAATGAACACAGGGGATTCTGCCCTGTGTAGACCCTCCCACATGGGGCTGACCTATAGAACCAGTAGGAGCCCACGGAATGGATACTGTGTTTCTTCTAAAGCTAGATTATAAAAGACATCATAGCTTCTATCTTGTATTCTCTTGGATCCTTCACTCCAGAGGAAGCAGCTCTTTGAAGATGTATGTGTGGTGAGAAAATGGAGGATAAAATGTTTTGTTTTGTTTCTCTTCTTATCAACGTAGAAAGCAGGCGTTGATCAGATGCAAAGCCCATTAGCAGCAGATGCTGCCCCGAGCCCCACCACTGGCTGGTTCTCTAAGTGTTCAGCTCAAACCAACCCCCTTTTTTGTCGCATCAGTTCTAGATCGTTCTAGATCTTTCCAGATGCTGAGAAGGAACCTGAGCCTCCTTGGGTAGGTCCTGGATTAGAGGTGATTGCCAGATAAGTCACCTCTTCAGAGAGTCTTCACCCATACAAGGCAAACCCTGGCTCCGTAATGCAAACTGTGTGTGGACACGAAGATGTGCAAAATAGTCTCCTGTGGTTTGGAGCCAGCTCCTTCTCCCTGGGCTAAGAATGCTTTATTATATAGAGTGAAGGTACATATGGTCATGGGCAGTGGTGCTGGGAGAGCTGCAAGCTCAGATACAAGAGTGAGGATGGCCACTGCTCTCCACCCAGGACCAAGCCTCCAGCAGCTCTTGTTTGGGCTGCCATATTCATCTGCCAATAGCTTTCCAGCCCTCCACTCCGGCCCTCCTCCACCACCTTCTCCCCACAGTAGCGGAGTGATCGCTTAAAAATGCAGCCCCATTTCTATCTCTCCACTCCTTCAAACCCCGGTGCGGATCAAGTCCCGGGGGCCCTCTACCTGTGGTCAGCATCCACCTTTGTTCACTGGGCACACGTGTCTCTGTAAAGTCCTCATCCACGCTTTCCTCTCTGCCTGGAAAATTAGCCCCACGAATTTTCTTACTAGTCCCTCCTCACTCACCAGTTCGCAGCTGAGTGTCACTGCCCCAGAGAAGCCTCCCATGACACTCTGATCATGGACCTCATAGCCTGACTCACATTTATGACTAAATCAGCACTTGTGAAATGATTTGATCCATGTGTATTACCCCTCCAAGACGGGTACATAGTAGATGCTCAGAAATGAACAAATGACTGAACGTATAGCTGGATGGATGGAGGAATAGCCGTGTCACTGTCTGGGTGGTCCCCGCCCTAACTCTGCTTCTTTAAGACAAGCTTTTACTCTGGCCTATACTTGACATCAAATGAATGGGCGATACAGAAATCACGATACTATCCAAGGAACTGCCCCAGGATCCTTCTTACTTTCTTGTCAATTCTTTTCTACTCCCCCCCTTTTACCCGTTGTGTCCCCATCACTGGCTTCCTCTCATGGGCAGATAGTCTCCTGCCCACTTTGATTGATGTCCCTGTGCTCTGCCAAGACCCTTATCTGAGATATTGACTATCTGGGACCCAACTCCCAGCTCCTGGTCATTTGGCCAACCCCTGAGAACACCTTCCCAGGCTCCAGTGCCCGTCTCTGAGCACACACGGCACAGACTCACAACCCCCCTGGTTGTCTGCAGGTCCAGCTTGAAGTGTGTGCAATCATGCACAGCATCTGAAATTTTTACAGAGGCATCCTTGCCTGGCATATAATAGGCACTTGGTACTTATTTATTGAATGAATGAATGAATGCCTCCAGGTGAAGGTGGGGCAGGGAAGGAAAATAGTTATTTTCACCGGGGAGTCGAGGACCAGCAGAGCCTGTGTCCCCAAGTGCTTTCAACATCTAGAGGGCTGAAGATAATTAAATGGAAACCATCTATTCAACTGTTCACCATGACAACTGCCCTTGATTGATGAGCCCTGAGGAATAGCCTGGAAAGATTTCAATCTATCTAAGAGGATCACTATCAACCAGGGATTTTTCTGAGCTGATTTTTCTAAGATCTGCAGATAATGTTGTCACTAAGTTTGACAGAATGACAATTTTCAATTCATCCCACTAGTACCTCACAGTTTTATCTGGCAGCCTGCATGCTGGCTAAATGGCATTTTAGTGTTAACGCAATGGCATTGCAATCCTGTGTATCTCTTTCCTCTCATTCCGTTTAAGGACATTTCTTTAAGGGAACAAAGAATAAGAAAGCATCTGATCCTCCCATGATAATACTGTGGTGGAGAATGGCTTAATGGCACCGTGTTATGAAAAATCCAGTAATGTATTTAAAGAATGGGCATCTTATTACTTGTTGAATACCATCCACGATAGCATATTTTATTAGGTTGGTTTACTGGTCACAAGATAGATAAACATGCTCTAACTCTGAGCACAGCCCGACCACTCACCCCAACCACCATCCCAACTGGTCCATGTCTCACCAGTTGGGAGTTACTGCTCTTGTTCACCTTTCTCAAGTTCAGGGTTCAAAACTGAAAGTACCTCTTGGGTGCAGCTCAAAGAACTCAACCACGGTGGGCTTCTGGAATGTGCCTGACTGTTAGGTGGGCAGTTGTAACTGAACCCCCTGGATTATTTGTACTTTCTCTCCTACAGTCCTAGAACATTCAGTGCAAATTGAGGGGTCCCAGGGTCTTAAAAATCCCACCAGTGAGGGTACCCATGCTCTGGATGCTGTGGAAGGATGCCTCCCTCCCAAGAGGAGAATGAAAACCTCAGGGTGAACCAGACTTTACACTGGGACCAGGCGTGAGAACTGTGTGTATCCCTGAGGCACTCCATAACCATTTTCCCATCCGGAGCCCTGTAACATCACCCTACATCATGACACATCTACCTTGACATACCCTTCCCCAGCCCCAAGAGCCATCCCTGGGGCCTCACTCTTCCAGAGCTAGGATTTCCCAGATTGTTCAGACCACTTGTATAAACTAAAACTCCTATGGCTGCTGTTAATCTCAAGAATAATCTCACTGCAATAGTTAATATGGCAGAAGGATATCAAGTCCAAACTCCAAACTGCATATTAAGGTAAACTCTTCTCGGCCCCTCTGCACTTGCTTCTGGATGAAAAAGTGGGAGAGGTTGGAACAGGGTGGCAGCGGGTGAATTCTTCCCCATTTCCCATCAAGTGCTGCTGTCCTCCCTCTGCCATCCACAGGCTGCCTCTGGCTCCTCCTGCTCGGGACACCAGGAGAGAGACGAGGCAGGACTGGTCAGGGCCCCTGAGCGGCCTGTTGGTCTCTTCTGCCCAGAAGCAGACATTTACTGGCACCCCTTGCTCGAGCATCATTCTGCAGGTCCCTCGGAGCTCCCCGCTGGCAACCCACCTGATTCTGCTCCCTCCTTAGCAGGGCAGGGCCCCCTTTAGCAGCACCACCACCCCCCTTTATCAGCCCTCCCTTCCTCCAGCTTCTCTCTGCTGAAATTGCCCTCAGGAGATTCTGCCTCCCAGGGGCTGCCACTGTTCCTGGGAAACATGTGTATTTGCCCTGAATCAGAGCAGGTGTGCCAGCTCCCAGAGTGGTCACTTCCCTTCACTCTCGGCCATCTGAGACACTGCCCTCCAGGACATCCACCAGGGGCATCCTGTGTGGCCTCCTTGAAGCCCTTCTCTGTAAACACCCGGCCCTTCCCCATGGAACTGGGGGCAGGACCCACAGTCACCACCGTGTCCTGACCCTCCCAGTTCTATCCCAAGAGATCCCCGTGAGGGCGCTGGGCTAAGAGACCCAGGAACTGTTGTCATCCACCTTTGGAATTCAAGATCATTCCCAAGTGGTCTAGAACCTCACTTGGGAAGCTGAAGTGCTGGTCACCTATCGTGTCATTCTCTGTCTTTTGGGGCTTCAGCTGAACCTGAGGTACAAACAGTCCCATTTTAATATCCTATGACACACAGAAACACAGATTAATTTACAAAAATACTTCAGAAAATATTTACAAATGTGTACTAATTTACACAAATATAAAGCAAAGCCCCAAAGCACTTTACTACTAAACTACTAATGCTGAACATATGCATTCCCATAATCTAGCAATTTCACTCCAGGGTATAGACCCCAAAGAAATATGCACATATTCCTGAAAAACACCAAAAACAATGCTTGCACTTGTACGATTCATTATAGTCTCAAACTGGAAAGTACTTCAAAGAACAAAAACAATAGTAGGAGAAAAAAATGTATGGTGGTTTACTTACTCATGGGAGTACCGTGCAGCAGAGAAGATGGACAAACTACAGCCACACACAGAGTGGACGGAGCTGACGAGTGTAATGCTAAGCAACAAGAAGGCTAAGTGTCCATCGACAGAGGAACGGATAAAGAAGATGTGGTACATATATACAATGGAATACTACTCAGCCATCAAAAAGAATGAGATAATGCCATTTGCAGCAACATGGATGGACCTAGAGATTGTCTTACTAAGTGAAGTAAGTCAAACAGAGAAAGACAAATGTCATATGATATCACTTAGATGTGGAATCTAAAAAAATGATACAAATGAACTTATTTACAAAGCAGAAACATACTCACAGACTTAGAAAACAATATGTATAATAACAAATATATATGTAAAACTGAATCACTTTGCTGTACATCTGAAACTAACACAACATTGTAAATCAACTATACCTCAATTTTTATAAAAAGGCTGGGAAGAGGACATCCTGTGCGGTTCCATCTATAAAAAGCTCAAAAACAGGCAAAACTAATATATGGTATTAGAAACCAGAGCAGAAGTAGTGACCGAGAAAAGTTATGACAGGGCCCTCTAGATTATTACAGGGCCCTTACCAGGGCTGGTAAGATTCTGTTTTGATCTGAGAGAGTGGTGCTTGCTTTGTGAGATCACATCACACCGCACATGCGTGATGTGTGCACTTCTCCGTATGCATGTTACCAATTAATAAACAAATTACTTAAGAGAAGGAGTCAGCTCCAGGCAGAGCACATTCCTAGGCGCCGTGAGAAAGGAATGACCACAGCCAAGCTGGGCAAGAGGGCGGCCCAGCCAGGGCCTTTGATGAGGGCGCTCTGTGCCCTGCCCCTCGGACCCTGGGTCCTGCAGAGCCCCACCCACTATGACACCCTGATTTCTCCTGCTCCATTTTTCCCATCACAGTGTCGGATCACAGTGGCCATCTTCTTAAATGGCAATAGTTTTGGTTCTTCTGCAGGGTGATAACAAGGAAAGAGCACGGCATTCTTCTTTTAAGACTATAATTTAGAGCAGTTTTAGGTTCACAGCAAAACTGAGAGGAAGGTACAGAGATTTTCCAAACACCCTCTTGTTTCCACACACGAATAGCCTCCCCCATTATCAACATCTCCCACCAGAGTGGTACATTTATTATAATCAATGGACCTACACTGGCACATCATAATCACCCAAAGTTCATAGTTTACATTATAGTTGTTTCTTGGAGTTGTACATTCTATGGATTTGGACAAATATGTAATAACATGTATCTACCATTATGGTGTCACATACAGTATATTCACTGCCCTAAAAATTCTCTGTGCTCTGCTTATTCGTCCCTCCCTCCCCCCTAATGCCTGGCAACCACTGATCTTTTTACTGATTCCATTGTTTTGCCTCTTCTAGAGTGTCATATAGCTGGAATCATAGTATGTAGCCTTTTCAGGCTGGCTTCTTTCACTTAGTAACATGCATTTAAGATTCCTCCATGTCTCTTCATGGCTTGACAGCTCCTTTCTTTTTAGCACTGAATTACATTCCACTGTCTGGATGGACCACAGTTTACTTACCCATTCCCCTACCAAAGGACATCTTGGTTGACTTCCAAGTTTTGGCAGTTACGAATAAAGCCATTCTAAACATCTGTGCGCAAGGTTTTGTGTGGGGAGCATGGGATTTTAAAACAGAATATCTCACTTGGAGGCCCAGTTTCTCCATGTGCCGGCTTGGCTTCTTGAGCAGGTTGTAGAATTTCTCTAAGCCTCAGTTTCTTTCTCTGTAAAATGGGGATAAGAAGGCGTACTTCCTGAGAGATTAAAAGAGTTAAGGGCTCAGAAAGCATTCTGTACAGTCTACGATGACGTGCACATCTTAGTTCATGATTACTAGTCTTCACTTTTAGATGGGGAATTGGACCAGGTCTCAGTCACCTGGCAAGTGGACAGAGGAGGTCTCTGGTCACCCATCAGTGTCACCTGTGCCTGCAGTGGCAGAGAGGGCTTGAAAGCCCCTGACAGCCGGTCCTTCTCATCTCTGGGCGTCATCCCGGGCTCCTCCAGACTGTCTTCACTCCAGGCCTTCTCAGTCCCTCGTCTCTACCCTCCCAGAGAGATGGAGCAGCGTGGGGAAATGTATTGCCATTGCTTGCCACCCCCGACAGGAAGAAAGGCACGGCTGCTCTCTTTCCTGCAGCCCTTCCACTTTTTTCGACCGGTGATTAATAGAGATCACTCTAGGCACAGTCAAGCCCATGGAACAGTAGATAAATCACAGGCAGAGTTTAAGAAGATGCATGTTCTTTGAGTTAATAATTTCAACAGCCGGAGAAACGTTGTGGTTCTCATGGTAACAAGGACCTGCGATTTGGTCTCTAATTTGAAAGCCTCAGACTAATGTGTACAGATAGCTATCTTACAGGAACTTCTTTCTTCCTCTTAATTGGGGCATTTTTAATGAAGCAATGATATGATGCAATTTGGAGAAACAAGGTCAAATAGACAAATTTGCTCTATATATGTCAATGAAATGCATCCTTGCAAACGTTCTCTAAGATGATGTGGAGGATTTATGGTACTTGCTTCAGAGCTTTAGTAAAAACCTGTGTTCCTTGCAAACAAATTTCCTAAGACTACATCCGCTGTTTGCTCCTGAATTCCCAGGCAATTTCAAGTGATGATAGGGATTTAGGAAGTTCCTTTGCTACAGTTGACTTAATGCCTGGGATGGGATTTAAGAGAGGTGGGACAGAAAATATCACCCTTATTCTAGAAATAGGGATGCAAATGTCTGTTCTTGAAAGAGTCTTGTTGATTTCCTAGGTATAAACTAAGCCAAACAGGACTTCCCTGCTGGTACAGTGGTTAAGAATCTGCCTGCCAATGCAGGGGACATGGGTTCAATCCCTGGTCCGGGAAGATCCCACATGCCATGGAGCAACAAAGCCCGTGCTCCACAACTACTGAGCCTGCGCTCTAGAGCCCGCGTGCCACAGCTACTGAGCCAGTGTGCTGCAACTACTGAAGCCCGCGCACCTAGAGCCCATGCTCTGCAACAAGAGAAGCTACCACAATGAGAAGCCTGCGCACCGCAATGAAGAGTAGCCCCCTCTCGCCACAACTAGAGAAAGCCCATGCACAGCAACAAAGACCCAACACAGCAAAAATAAATAAATTTATTAAAAAAACAAAAAACAAAAAACTAAGCCAAACAAACAAAACCCTAAGGGTTGAAATGTCTGGAGAGCTGCCTTTTGGAGACGGTCAGTGGGCCACTCAGCCCTTTGACTCTTTTGTCAGCTGCCTCCTGCTTAATGGGTTTCTGGATTGTAAGGAAATGCGGGGTGGTTTCCTGTATTTGCGCTTGTCACTTCCATCCAAACATTCACAGCATGCCAACTGCTTCCCTTCCTGGAGTGATCAAACTGCCCTTTGATCACGCAGAAAATACCTTCCCCTGTTATCTCTTTGCTCCTCTCTTCAGGCGTTTGAAAGCACGGCAACTCCGTCATTGGGCCTGTTACCTGGCTCACAGCTGTGAGAAGCTGCCTTTGATCTCGCACACATCTGCACCTCACAATGGCTTCTTTCCACTGGCTGAAATGTGCCCGTGTGGTTTTGGTGTCCACCATGGTCACGGTCAACCCGGGTGAGTTCTGTGTGATAGGAGATGTTGTGAGGGGGGAGATTGCAAGCCAAGCCGTGGAAACTCGGCAATTCTTGTTATATGGAAATTCTTTTTCCTTGTGAATCCCTTGCATGTTACCATGGATGGCATGCTTGGAGAGTGAGGGTGCAGGGAGCTCCTGGAATGCAAATTCCAGCCCCCGCCCCCTAGACACACACCCTCTCTGTTAATTACTCAGCTGCGAGTCAAACCTGAACCATGAGTACAAAGCTTTACAAAAGGTGTTAAATCACGAACAAGGAACAGAACAGAATCACATGAAGTTAAAAGCCTGGTTTGGGACACAGTTTGCTCCCTGAGTCTCTCAAGTCCTCCCCATCCTTGAAAAATCCCAGGTCCTCCCCAATTCCTAGAAAATCCCAGAAAGAAGTTAAGGCCCAGACACTTTTACCCTCCTGCCTTCTTCTTCCCCTTCTCTTTGGTTTTCACCATGCTGTCCGGAGGGGAAGCCCCACGTGCATCACCAATCCCATTTCCCCACAGCCAAAGCACAGGTTTAACCTCAGAGTAGGAGGGCTGTTGTCCCAAGCCTTCCCCAGCTGGTGCCCAGCTCCGTGTCTGCCTGGGGAGTGCAAACAGCTTTCAAACACCCATGGAAAGTCATTTTAAATAAATAAATAAATAAATAAAAAGCCAAATTGACAATTAAAAGACTAAATCACAACCCATGAAAAAGCTAAATCGACATGACTTGGGGTCTTCTGCTGTATTGCTTTATCCATAAGAATATATTCTTCCTATGATAACATCATGGTGTGAATATTCAAGAGGAACTAGGCTTAAAATAGTTGGATGAGAAATGACTTTCTTTCTGGCATAGGCTTATACTCTGTACACCTATATTGGAGTTCCATCCATAATTTGGGAGCTATCAAAACAGCAGTCCTAAGTGTGTGTGACCATTCGGCATGCTACCGTGTATATTTCTAGTTCTAGTTGATCTTTTAAAATAATAATATGATTTAGTTACCACCCATCACCATACAAAGAAGGAATAAATACATACATACATACATGCACACATACATACATATATACATAACATGGCCGATTGTCACAGACCCTACAAGCAAGTGGGGTGAAGACCCCACGCCCTGCGAAGGCAGATGTTTTGTTGTCTCAGGATGCACACCTCCCCTCTCTGTTTCCCTGGCTAAAACTCCTGCACCCCCTGGATTCTCCAGAATATTTGGCCCATCAGGCTGTTCACTTATGTCAGGCTCTTGTTCTTTGACGGTTCTGTCAAATCTTTTGTAGATGTAATTGGTTATAGTTTCCATGTCCTCAGAGCTGCTAAGCTAGCAGTTTAATTTATCCTAATTCAGAAGCTAATTGTCTTGCACTGTTGGCTAATTAAATGTTCAAAGAAGTGATAAATTAGGCAGGTTGATCATTACAGCACAAGTAATTAGCCCATTGATATGAAACCAGCCAGGTTTTTAGGACAGGGCTTGGAAGGGGGGCCATGCAGAGCGGTCAGGCCCTGTGTCCCACTGATTTGTGATAAGGAGGGTCAGCGGTAAAGTCTCGGGCCTGCCATCCTGACCGCAGGCAGGGGTCTTACCTTTCAAAGCTAAGAATCTGCCAAAGTCTTGGGTTGGCCAAAGTTCAGATTAAGCCACATTGGCCACCAATGGGGCCCCGTGGACATATCAGCATCCACTGGGGTGTGGCCCAGGGCGGGACAGCGACCCCTGCCCTGGGGTATCCACACACCTGAGGCAGGTAGGGGTTGACTGAAAATTAGAAGCAGGTTTCGGGACAAAGGCTGGACCATATGCTTGAAGGAAAACCCAACAAGCCTGGCCCAAGGCTTCAGTCTCACGTGTTTGCTGAAAACAGCATGACTAAAGTTGAATGGCAATGACAACCAGACTGAGACAGGCTGAACTCTCCAAGGCTGGGCTGGGCAGTGGTCAAGGAGGGACAGATTTGCAGAGGCAGGTGTGACCTCTCGGATGATCCCACTGGAACATGTTGTGATGAAATATTGGTTGCCATGGGCTACAGGGTCAAGGCATCCACCTGATGTCCTCCATGGTGGATGGTTTGCAGGATGGACTATCTTGACCTTAGCGAAGCCTTCATAAGGGCCTGAGGAGTAAGCAGGGAATGTTCCGACATCGGCTGGGAGTCTCCTGCAAAACTAGACTCAAACTGAAAACAAGTTCTATCTCACACACCCAGCACATGAGGTTGGAAAGCCTGCAGCACTGCTCAGCCTGGCTCCTAAGTGCTGAGTTCCCATCTCTGTCCAACCTTGCATCTCCACACAGAGTATCTGTTCTGCACAGCGCCCCCTGCTGTAAGCGAAGGATCCCTTTACTCCCCAACTCAATGCTTGGATGCCACAGATTGCCCTGGTGTCTGGGAGCAGTACTGTCCAATCGAAATAAAAGGGGAGCCACAGCACATGTAATGGAAAGTTTTCTAGTAACCTCATTAACAAAAAGCTTAAAATGGTGAAATTAGTTCTAACAATATATTTTATTGAACTCAGTATATGTAAAATACTATCATTTCAACATGCAACCAAATTTTTAAAAATTATTAATGAGATATATACATTCCTTATTTCATCTTAAGTCTTCAAAATCCAGTGTGTATTTTGCATTAACAGGACCTTTGAGTTTGGACCAGCCCCATTTCTAGGATTTAATAGCCACATGTGGCTAGTGGCCACCCTTCTGGACAGCGCAGGTCTGGAGTAGTGGAGGGAAGCTTACTTCACAGAGCGTGTGGGAAGCACATACTGCACCACCCCCCCTGCCCAAAGATGCGCACATCCTAACCCCTGGAACCTCTGAATATGTTATATTACCTGGCAAAGGGGAATTAAGGAAGCAGATGGAATTAAGGTTGCTAATCAGCTGACCTTGAGATGGGAAGATTATCCTGAATTATCCAAGTGGGTCCCCTGTAACCACAAGGGCCCTTAGATATGGAAGAGGGAGGCGGAAGAGTTAAGTGTCAGAGTGATGTGGCTCCATAAAGACTCAGCTGGTGACTGGCGGCTTTATGATGGATGCAGGGGCCACAAGCCAATGAGGGTGGACGGCTTCTAGAAGCTGGAAAAGGCAGGACTCTCCCCTTGAGCCTCCACAAGGAACACAGCACTACCACCCCCCCCACCTTGATTTTAACCCAGTGAGATCCATTCTGAACTTCTGCCCTCCAGAGATATTCAATACAAGATAATACACTCGCATTGCCTTGATTCACTAAGTGTGTAATAATTTGTTAGAGGAGCCATATATAACCAATAGGGGCAAGACAGAAAACACCTTCATCTTGGGTATCAGCATCTTTTCCTAAGAGCTGTAGGACTCTGGTCCCGCTCTCTGTGTTCAGTTTTCTGATTAAGTTAGAATTGGGCTTCCTGTGGTTCTTCTTTAAGCAGAATAGTACTAAAATCATAATAATAATAAAGTAAAGTGGCAATCCCAGCTGGTATTACTCCCGACTCTCTTGCTATCTCCACCCCCAGCCATCCTCCTAGAAGACAACATGTCTCTCCTGGTCCCCTTTGCGTGTCCATCATGCCACTGTCTGGAATTTGTGTCTCAGAACACATATATTACAATTCATCTTTTCACATATAAAAATATGGAGAAACTTTTAGTTACCACAATGTATCTTAGGAAGAATCCTGTTTTTTAAATGGAAGGGATGTTTTAATAAGCCCACTTTGGGTAAAAGTTGGGGCCCCCAAAATGGCAGGGATGCAGCCCAGCTCCCAGACTTCATGAAAAGAGGTAAAATTGTTCCAAGACAAGACCAGGAGAGATTTCCCTTTGCTCTTGCCTCATGGAGCCAGGAAGCTGTTAGGAGCCCGTGTCACATCGGATAAGACCCTTCCTTATGAGCACAAATATTCAGCAAACCTACTAACCCCACAGAAGGTTTGGTGGGAGTGGGGTTGTGAATAAAAAAATTAACAAAAAGCAAAACAGTTAAAGAGGATGAATTCAACAAGGGCTGATGCAGTTTGAAGCAGAGACCACCCATAAGGATGCTGCCCTGGACTTCCCTGGCGGTCCAGTGGTTAAGACTCCACACTTCCAATGCAGGGGCCTCGGGTTCGATCCCTGGTCGGGGAACTAAGATCCCTCATGCTGCACGGCATGACCAAAACAAACAACAACAAAAAAGGTTGCTGCCCTGACATGGCAGGAAGACCTCAGTTGCCAATGCCAGAATGATCCAAAATGTGTAAGCCTGTGGGTGTATCAGCCGCAGGTGGCTCTCCCTCACAGGCGGCTCAGAGGTGTGATCAGGGTGGCCCAGGTTGTCAGTGGCAGAGCTGAAGTGGTGCCAGAAGTCCCCTTCCACGCCTCTATGCAGGGCCCTTGCATTCACATCTCCCCATCTCTGGTCCTGTCTCCCCCTCCCAGGATGCCCTTTTCCTCTCTCCCAACTCTCCTTGTCACTCAGTTCCCTGTAGACCTACCCAGCCTCCAGAAAACGTGTCTCTATAGAACTCCATTCAATGCACACACCTCCTTTTAATATTCATGAGCAGATCATAGTTAGGAAAGCACCATATTGGGCTCATTTAAAAAAATAACTGCCGGGCTGGCTGCAGAAGCATCACTTGGGGAGCTTACTAAATATGAAGATGCCAGGACCCCACCCCAAGATATTCTGAGCGAAGAATCTGTATTTGCTAATAAGCTCCCAGGCAGTCCCAAATCTGGCCAGCTTTGGGAGCCTCTTCGCTCCTGGGGACTGACACACGGAGCAAGTCTTCTTGGGTTTGCTCTGGGATGAGGGGCATCCGCAGCTGCAGCCCAGCTCCTTTTTAACAAACGGAGTTCCTTTCAAACTCCCAAGCGATTCCACGGCTGGGGTCTTTGGTCACACCCTACCAGCAGGTGGGGACTTCTTCCCCGACTCCCTCCCTGATAAGCCTCCCTTTGATTGGCACAGGAGCTTGGAGGTTCAAAGATCATGCACAGACGATCAGAGGACCTCAAAACCGAGCCGTCAGGGCTTTTATCGTCACCTCTTTGGAGATGATTTTATCCGTCAGTCTGTTCCGGGCCACAGTCCCCCATAGAAAGGTATTTATTGATTTCTGGCTTCTAACAGTGTGAGGAAGTGGACCATAGAGCAGCCTTCTGAGTGGGATGATCTGACTTCTAAGCCCTATAATGAGCTGGGTGTTAGAGCAGTTCCGGTAGCCCTGACCTATAGCACCTGGAGCTGCTGTGTCCCCTCCTCCAGGGGGGCTCAGGGGCTACAAAAGGAAACAAGGGATGATCCCCCAGTGGCTACACAGAAACACTGGACCTGGCAAGGCTGACAAATCACACATCTCTGAGGCCACTCTCCTCTCCTTGTGGGTTCCCCAGAACTCACGAGGCACAGAGCCCCTTCCTGGAATGTTCCACCATGCCTCTGTAGGCCAGAAAAGGACTCCCTGGGATGCTGCCAGACTGACCAGGCCCATGGCCCATGCTTGAACGTGCTTCATGGCCCAGCCAGCCCAAATGCCTGGAATTCCACCACTGGGGATATTTCTCCAGCTGTAGGTGTTGCCTCCAATAACCGTCAACATTAGTTGACGGTCTGACAGTTTACCAAACATCTCACACACGTAACCACCTAGGCGACTCTCAAAAAGATATGATGGGAGATAACCCCAAATCTTGCATTTTACAGATGAAGAAACTGAGTTGGCAAAGAAACAGCATGACTCGGTCATCACCCAGTGTTTGCAGGTGGCAGAAACCAGATGTTGCTGCATAACAAATAATCCTAAACCTTAGCTGCAGAAAGCAATGACTATCAGTGTATTATTATGTCTCATGGTTCTGGGGATCAGCTGGGCTCAGCTGGGTGGTTCTCGCTCAGAATCTCCCCTGGGATGGCAGTCAGACTGTAGCCAGGCTGGGTCATCTGAAGGCTGCCTCACTCATAGGTCGGGTGCCTGAGCTTGGGAAGATCGAGAGCTGGGAAAAACCAGGGTTCCTTACTTCTGTCTCCATCTGTCTCTGTCTCATTGCTCTGCATGGTCTCTCCAGCATGGAAACTTCAGAGTAGCCCAGCCTCTCACACAAGAGCTCAGGACTTCAAAGCAAGTATCACAAGAGAACATAGCAGAAGATGCCTGACCGTGACCTTCTCTAACTCAGCCTTTTAAATCAAGTAACATCCCTCCTGCCACATTCTATTCACAGAGGCAAACACAAAGCCCTGCCCATCTTCAAGGGGAGGAGACATAAACTTCTTGATAGGAAGCATGCCTTTGAATTTGCAGACATATTTTCAAACCACCACACCCGGTCTTTTGATCCCGGATGTCAAGATGTTCTACTAGATTACTTCATTCAGGAGTTAAAGCTTGAGAGACCTTCATGTTGATGCCTTGCTGTGCCTTCGTTTACTCTATCAGCTGAGCCGTTACTGAGAGAGGGCTTGTCTCTCCCTCTTCAGGGAGCTTCAGGACAGAGTTGAACAAGGAGGAAAAGCAGCTGGAAGGCACTGGAGTTTTGGCGGAGGTTTAAAGAAAAAAAGGGACAGAATGACAGAAAGAGGATTGATTGGGGCACAAGAAGAAATAGCAAATGACCTCTCCCCTTCCTCCTTCATTTTTCCTTCCCTCTGCTCCAATATTCCCCAATGCCCAAAGCAGGAGGAGGGCAGGATTTTGTAGGTAGGCCAGACTCCACCACACTTCACAACTCCTGGCCAGCCACGCTCAAAGCTTTGGCTTTGTTTTTACCGGTTGAAGCCGCTGTACAGCAAAGGTTTAAACCGATGTCACTTTTACAAATCATCAGTGAAATCAATGCAGCTGGTAGTTGCCAAGTTCACGTAGGTCTACGTGACTGAGCTCTAAACACTTTGTTTATTTCTAGTAGTAAAGTTTTCATAAACCTTCTTTTCTCTTTAATTGAGCTAATAATTTCACTCCTGTCCTCTGGGTTGAGTCACACCAGCTCTAACCTGACCATGTCGACCTACGTGGTGATTGGCGCCATAGTAGGAAGAGCAAGAGAATTAGCATGGGAGGGTCAGGTTTCTGCTCTGCTGTCTACCTGCTGTGTGTCTCTGAGCAAGCCGCTTAACCTCTCTGAACTGTTTTCATCTTACATAAAATGGGGGATATGCCTTCCTTGAGGTCAGTGTTAAATGAACATGTTAGAAAAGAGTCCCTAGCCAAGGTGCTCGCATGCAGGAAGTGATCAATAAATGCATTTTGAATCTGTTTTTAATTAACTTTATGCTTAACCTGACCCCTCCATCTGGCAATCTTCTTTGCTCACTCCTCATGCATTTAGACTCACAGATATAGGGAACCAACTAGTAGTTACCAGTGGGGAGAGGGGAAGGGGCATGATAGGGGTAGGGGATTAAGAGGTACAAACTATTATGTATAAAATAAGCTACAGGGATATATAGTACAACACAGGGAATATAGCCAATATTTCATAATAACTATAAATGGAGTATAATCTTTAAAAAGTGTGCATCACGATATTGTACACCTGTAACTTGTACATCGGCTATTCTTCAATTAACAAAAAGAATGCTTGCTTCGCCTTCTGATTATGAAGGTGATCATTCTCATTGTATGATATTAGCAATGTACTAAAAAATGTAAATCACTGCCACAGAGCAATAACCACTTCTAAATAGTCTGATATTTCCCTTTCAAGCTTTGCGTATGTATGAGTAGGTATGCCTATGTACAGATGCAAATGCATGCGTGTACAGGTATGTCTGGGTATGTGGTCTGGATGAATCCTCATTTGCCATTTTATGTTTTGTCTCTGTCCTGCACTTTCATGGTGAACCTCTTCCTATATCACTAAATAGTCATTAAAAACCTGATTTTTTAGTGTGTGAACATGCCTCCATTTAACCAACTGTTCTCCTATGGTTGAACTTTCTGTTTCCCTCTAATTTTCTCTACTAGTTTATTAATAATACAGAACTATGAATAGCCTTATTCATATATCTTTGTCCACCTCTCTGATTATTTTCTCAAGATGGATTCCTCCGTATTAAATCACTGTGTCAAGGACATAAACAATTTAAAAGATCATCATATGTATTGCCAGAAAGCTTTACAGAATTGGTATCAATTTATATTTCCATCAGCTATTTGGAGAACTCCAATCTCACCATACACCGCCCAGCATTATTAGCTATAATTTATTTCTTCATCCATTCGATAGGCAAAAGAACTATCTTTTGTGTTGTCATAATTATTTTCTTCTTAATTAAATTTTTACTTTGAAATTATTGTGGATTCACAGGTAGTTGTAAGAAATAGTACCAAGAGACTCCACATACCCTTTCTCCGCGTGCTACCCAGTGATAACATCTTACAAAATTATAGTACAGTATCAGGATTGCTGTTGATATAGTCAAGATACAGAACATCTCCATCACCACAAGGATGTCTCACGTTGGCCCTTTTATAGCCACGTTTACTCCCCATCTCCATGTTCTTAACCCCTGGAAATTACTAATATGTTCTCCATTTCATTTTGTCATTTCAAGAGTTTTATGCAAATGAATCATAGAGTTTGTCACCTTTTGGGGACTGGCATTTCCCACTCAACATAATTCTCTAGAGGTTTATCCAGGTTGTTACATGTACTGAAAGGTTTTCCTTTTGATAGCTGAGTAGTATTCCATGGTATGGATGTACCACAGTTTCTGTAAATGTCCACCCATTGAAGGACATGTGGGTTGTTTCCAGTTTTGGCTCTTTAAATACAGCTGCTATGAACATTTGTGTACAGGCTTTTGTGTGAACCTAAGTTTCCATTTCTCTCCGATAAATTCCCAGGGGTACAATCACTGGGTCATATGTTAGTTGCGTGTATAGTATTTTAAGAAACTGCCAAACTGTTTTCCAAAGAGGCTATACCATGGCTTTAATTTTTCATCCCTTTGCTTATTCATTATCATTTTATTTGTTACAATGTCAATATCTTTTTATTTGTTAATTGTCTGTTTATGTCCTTTTTACATATCTCCATTGAGATGATCTGTTTCTTTTAGATTTAAAAGATCTTTTTAAATAAAATAATGATAATAAACTTTTCCCCTTAATATATCTTTGTCTATTGTTGTTGTTTATGATGTGTTGGATGAATAGAAGTCTGAGATATTTATGATTTGACCCATAGATTTTTATGATTAGGAAGTTTTTCCTACATAGCAATCAATTAATTTATTGTGAACTTTTTTCTTGACACTTTAATACATCTGGAATTTCTTTGGGGGTATCCTATAACATGAAGACGTAACATAATTTTGTTTCAAAGGAGTTACTCAAATTTCTAATATGAGTTGTTGAGTCACACTCCCCTTGATCCTCAATTGTAATTCTTTCTTTAACATACGTGCCAGCTCCTGATTCAGTGCTACCTGTTCTGTTTCATAGATCTGTCAACTCCTGACTCCAAACACATTTTCATTGTGTGGCATTATGGTACGCTCTGTAGGTGCCAGCAGATCAGATCACTCCACTCTTCCTATTTTACATTTCATAATTTTTATGAGTCTCGCAACTCTTCGTAATTCTTACCTTTTTTCTTTTTGATTGTTTTAAAACTTTAAATTTGAAATAATTGCAGACTCACAGGAAGTCACAAAATATAGCACATGGAGTCCCATGTAATCGTTGCTCAGCTTTCCCCAATAGTGACATCTTACATAACTGTAGTACAATATCAAAACCAGAAAACCGACATCGGTACCCTACTGTTAATTAGACTACAATATTATTCAATTTTCACCACTTTTACATGCATCCATTCCTGTGGATGTTTGTGTGTGTATGTGTTTGTGCTTGCATGTGCATGCAGAGTTCTATATAATTTATAGATTTACATGTATAGATTTGTGTAAATACCACCATGATCAAAATATAGAGCTGCTCCATCACCACAAAGGAGCTTCCGCCTGATGCCCCCTTTATATTTGCGCCCTCCTTCCCTTTATTTTTTTTTAATAAATTTATTTATTTTATTTATTTATTTTTGGCTGCGTTGGGTCTTCGTTGCTGTGCGTGGGCTTTCTCTAGTTGTGGCAAGCAGGGGCTACTCTTCGTTGTGGTGCGCAGGCTTCTCATTGCAGTGGCTTCTCTTGTGGAGCATGGGCTCTAGGCTCACGGGCTTCAGTAGTTGTGGCACGTGGGCTCAGTAGTTGTGGCTCACAGGCTTCAGAGTGCAGACTCAGTAGTTGTGGCACACGGGCTTAGTTGCTCCGCAGCATGTGGGATCTTCCCGGACCGGGGCTCGAACCCGTGTCCCCTGCATTGGCAGGTGGATTCTTAATCACTGCGCCACCAGGAAAGCCCCCTCCTTCCCTTTATATTTGCACCCCTGTCCCCTGGTAACCACTAGTCTTTTCTCCATGTCTATAGTTTTGACATTTGAAGAATGTTATGTAAAGAGAAGTATGCATCACATAACCTTTTAAGCCTGGTTTTTTCACTAAGCATAAAGCCCTTGAGCTCCCTCCAGGCTTCTGTGTGGCAACAATTCATTCCTTTTTTACCGCTGAGTATTATTCCATTGTGCCAGAGTGTGTTTACCCATTCGCCCACTGAAGGACATTGGGATTGTTTCCAGTTTGGGGTTGTTACAAATAAAGCTGCTATAAGCATTTCTGCCCAGGTTTTTGTGTGAGCCTAAGTTTTCATTTCTCTGGGATAAATGCCTAAGGATGTAATTGCTGGGTCAGAGAGTAAATGTAAGTTTAGTTTCATTTAAAAACTGCCAAACAATTTTCCACAGTGGCTGTGCCATTTTATTAACCAACATCAATGTATGAGAGATCCAGGGTCTCTGTAGCTTCCCCAGCATTTGCTATGATTATTTTTTATTTTAGCTATTCTAAAAAGTGTACAGTGTTATCTCACTGTGGTTTAATTTACATTTTTTAATGTTGAATAATCTCTTCATTTTTACAGATCAACTTTAAAATCATGATCCAAAGGTTCCCCCTGAAAAATCCCATTAATGTTTTTCTTGGATTATGCTTAAATATGCCTTAAATTGAGAATAATTTAAATTTTTAAAATATGCTATCTTCCAATCAAGGGATATATTATCTCTCTCTATTATTAATATTTTTCTGTGTGAAGTTTTATATTTCCCTGCATATAGGCCTTGTACATTGCTTATTATATTTGTTACTAGTTTTTGCTCTGCTTTATTCTGTTTTGTTTCATTTTTGCAACTTTCCTGAATAGGATTTTCTCACTATATCTTTAACCCTACTGATAAAGTGTAGTAAATATATCTATTTTTGTTTATTTGCCTTTTATTCAGTCACTTTACTAAACTCTATTATTCACTGTAATAGCTTTATAGTTTTTCTATATACACAAATATATGTAATGAAATAAAATGGTCTAATGGTTAATATTTATTAAGCGTTTGGAATGTGTCGGCTAGGCAGTGCACTGCACAAGCATTATTTCACTTAAATCCATTTGTCATCTTAAGAAAGGCTCATCGGCTAGATGTGCCTCTTTGCTTGAATTAATTATGCCTGGAGTTGGTGTCTGCTATTAATCGTAATTATAAGCTGTTGTAGAGTGTGAGTTTATACACACTGGGCAGTTAGTCAGATTGGAAGCTCCCTCTGAATAATCATACCTTAGACTGACGTGTCGCATGGGAATATGTGCAGAAGGGAGACGGCAAGAAAGTTTTAGTTGAATGAAGACGAGGTGGGGGGGGGGAAAGCAGGGGTTTTGTTGGGCAAACATAAAGGACAGGGTTTTACATAAATAACCTGTGACTCTCCACCCCCATCTTTGCAGACACATCAGATCAGTTAGGGTGAGCTGGAAAACTCTAGTCCAAGCCTCCCCCAAGCCTCCTTCCCTAGAAGGGGACTTTCTGATTTCTTGAGTTGAACATTTGAACATTTCCTGAATTGAAACATGAGTTTGTTTATTTACAGTCTTTCTCATTTAATAAGTTAAGTATGCACAAGTGCACATTTAGACGCTCACTTTTTTTTTAACATCTTTATTGGCGTATAATTGCGTTACAACGGTGTGTTAGTTTCTGCTGTATGACAAAGTGAATCAGCTATACATATACATAGATCCCCATATCTCCTTGATTTCCACTGTGACTCAAAAACTTATTACAGTTTTTGCTTTAATTTCCAAGTAAGTGGGTATTTTAAGCATTTATAATCATTATTATTATTATTTGCTTTGTGATCAGAAATATGAACCCTACAATGTCTGCTTTTCAAAATTTATTAGTTTTCCTCAAGTCCTGGTATATGGCCAATTCTCTCATAGATGCTTAGGAAGGAGGTGGATTCTCTGTAGACTGAAAAGGTTTATAGAAACATAGAAATGTGGTAGAAGCAGATAGATGGATATAGGTACCGAGTAATCCAGTTGTAATTATTTTACTATTTAAAGTTTAATCATTAAAACACAGAGGTGCTTAAGGAATTGTGTTTTCTCTCACACTAATTGTTTTCTGGTCATTTTCTCCCCCGTTTCTAATGGCTGTCTTCTTTTATACATTTTGATGCTGTTGAATTTTATACTTATTACCAAAATAAAATGCCCCTTTTTATTATTTAATGTACAGTAAGTCCCCTGCATACAAACGAGTTCCCTCCCAAGAGTGCGTTTGTAAGTCCAATTTGTTTGTAAGTCCAACAAAGTTAGCCTAGGTACCCAACTAACAAAATTGGCTATATAGTACTGTACTGTACTGTAATAGGTTTATAATACTTTTCACATAAATGGTACATAAACAACAAACAAAAAATAAAGAAAACATTTTTAATCTTACAGTAGTGTACCTTGAAAAGTACAGTAGTACAGTACAAAAGCTGGCATACAGGGGCTGGCATCGATTAAACAGGTAAGAAGAGTTACTGACTGGAGGAGGGAGAGGAGATGGGAGATGGTAGATCTGAAAGATCGTCAGCAATAGGAGACAGAGGGCAAGCTGCAATTTCACTCACGCCTGACGTTGATGACACAGGTTCTAGTTCCTTGCTGGATTCAATTCTATCTACACTCTTGAAAAAAACGATCCAGTGATGTCCGGGTAGTATCTCTTTTTTTCTCGTCATAGATGACATGGTAGCACTGGATTGCATTCTGAATGGCTGCTGCAATCTTCGTGTACGGTTCTACGTTCAGGTCCTGTGCCTTAAAAACTAACAGTGCCTCCTCAAATAAAGAAAATCCCCTTGCTATTTCCTGCGTTGTGAATCTCATCAGTTCTTCAGTTACTTCTTCTTCCTCTTGTATCTCTTCGTCCTTTCTCTGGGCCTCCAATTCCATCAGGTCTTCAACGCACATTTGCATCTTTGAAAGTTCTCAACTTGGGACTTCCCTGGTGGCACAGTGGTTAAGAATCCACCTGCCAATGCAGGGGACACGGGTTCGAGCCCTAGTCTGCGAAGATTCCACATGCCGCGGAGCAACTAAGCCCGTGAACCACAACTACTGAGCTGGCGCTCTACAGCCCGCGAGCCACAACTACTGAAGCCGGAGAGCCTACAGCCTGTGTTCCGCAACAAGAGAAGCCACCGCAATGAGAAGCCCAGGCACCGCAATGAAGAGTAGTTCCCGCTCACCGCAACTTGAGGAAGCCCACGCGCAGCGACAAAGACCCAACGCAGCCAAAAAAAAAAAAAAAGAAAGTTCTCAACGTGAAGGTTCATATGTAGGGGACTTACTGTATTTTGCCTTGAATGCTACTGTTTCAAGTGTCTTTTACCTTGAGTTCTGCTATTTCAATGTACTTTCCTCACTCTTGCTTTTCTTTTGTTTGCATCTGCTCCATCATGCCCAATATGTCTTTGCCCATCCTTTAAAAGGTGGGATAGAAAAGCAGTGTGGTGATAGAAATTGGTCTTGCCATCCACAGGTGTCAGAAAGCCCCATTCTAGTACATTCCCTTAGCTTCCGGCAGGTCTATACCTATTGGCAAAGATATGACCAACATATCCTTCAATATTTTATGGAAAATAAAAGAGGATATTCACACCGTTTCTTAAGACTTAATCCACTGTAGTAGAGACAGTCTTTCTTTAGTTTGTATGGGTGTCATTAGTCCCTTGCTTCTGGTTAGTAAATGCCAACTGGGTATCCAAAAGGAAAGAAGGTCATGCTAGATAAAGATGAGCTGCCCAGTCCTGGTTTATTTCTCAAGCCTTCTCACCTTGTGAATGAGGCTATTCAGACCCTTGACTTGGCTGAATGCTGTGTTGGATCTTGAAGGAGAAATCAAGGCAATACTTGCAATACTGGACTTGAAGTCATTTTCTGCCAGGCACTTAGAGTCAAGCCAATCAAAGCTAAACAAATAGTGGGGTGGCAGTCATTTATACATGAGAAGGGGAATTATTTAGAATTTCTAGAAATGTAACTATGGCAACAAATTAAGAAAGTTAGCTACAACTTGTCATTCCTTAAAGTCATGCATATTACATTATCCTAATAATTTATGTAGTAATTACTTAATAAGCCCAAAGGAGAGGAATATGTAATCATGTGAGCCTCAGGCTGCGATGTATTTGTGGTTTAAGAGTGGATGGCCTTGCCTTTTTCATTCAAACTTACTACCTTCTGTGCACTGTGGATTCAGCAAATGGATGACCTCTGCTTTCAGGAATGTCAGGATGGCAAAAGCAAAAATTATCTCTACAAAGACAGTCAGAGAAGCTCAGCACTACGTCCTCAGTTCATGCATGTCCATAGAGCAATGCACCAGATAATAAGTGGAATGTTTTGGTTTAACAGTCATATTTTAGAGTATTGTTGGTTCCATTCTTTAATGGAATTTTATTGGCCACTAGGTGACTGCAGATTTGTCCACTTTCTTATCAATTGTTTGGGGTGTGGGTGGCCAGGTTCTTTGACACAAGTAATCACTGGAAAGGGCAAATCTAGAGCCAAGTTGTTGATTCCCTGGAGAATGAGGCTCCTGTCAAACCCAAAGTTGATCAGGACCCAGGATAGTTGAGGGCACTTGACATCAGGTCTCTGCCAAATGAATCATTCATTCAAGCAATTTGGAGAAACTCGCTTTTCCAATTTTTCTCCTAAATTCAGCTCATGATCTTGTCCTTCTGGCCCTTGTGAAAAGGGTGTTTCTCTTGGTCATTCTAGGCTTGTTGATAGAAACAAGCACAAAACAAAAGGAAAACAGTTACTCCCCAGCCTGTTCTATTCAGAGCATGGTTGGAACATCCATTGTTCCAACCATTGTTCCTGCAAATTCTTCCTCTACCATTTCCTCCCTGTTCTCACATTCACCCTCAGCTTCCGGTGTCTTATTTTCCACTTCAATTCAATGCTGTTTGTTGAGCATCTACCACGCGCTGGGCACTGTGAGATGCTAGGAAATCACAGTAACAAGTTTGTCTCATCTTCCACCCTCTTAGAGTTTACCGTCTGTAAGATGTTACTCCCGTCTGCTTCCTAAGACTTAATTCTTTGACCACTTCCACTGCCGGAACCACCACTGCCCTCCCAGGTACAACTGTTCCCAGTGACATGAAGGCCTTTCTTTCATCCTCAGGAAAAG
This sequence comes from Balaenoptera physalus, assembly GCF_965194825.1. NCBI lineage: Eukaryota > Metazoa > Chordata > Mammalia > Artiodactyla > Balaenopteridae > Balaenoptera > Balaenoptera physalus. Next base: position 81,906,113 of record NC_138898.1, read on the forward strand.
TACTGCAGCCATGAGCCCAATTCCATGACTGGTTCTAGTTCCTGTTTATCTCTGTTCCCTGGGGCACCAGCAAGGGAGTCACCTGGAGTTTTGTTAAGCTTTTAATCCTTGGACTCACCCCAGACCTACTGGTCAGAGTCGCTGGGGTGGTAATAAACTCACCGGTTGATTCTTAAGTACACTATACTAGGATGCTAAAAGCCCTTGGATCTTGTCACCGGCCAGGGCAAAGACTCCTGCAGGCCAGGAGTTTGTTACTGCTGCACAGACTAGCTTGTACTGACTAACACTATATACTTGGCAGTATGTGGTGATGGCCATAGGCTTATACAGAGTCCCCTTCTCCCTTTCTACCTGCTTCCTCCTCAGTGACTCACCCATCTCTCGCTCCTTGAGGCCAGATCACCCTTCTTTCCCCTCCTCCAGACAAATCTCACCCTGCTTAGCAGATTAAGGGTTAGGCCTCCTCTTCTCTTTCTCCCATGTTTTTGTTTGTCTATTTGGCTACAAGCATATTTCTTAAGATTGCTTTCAGAGGGCAGGGAACTCTTTATACAAACAGACTTGCATTTGCAGCCAGCACCTTGGTAAAATAAACAACTGTAAGCATTTTTAGAGGAGGATAAATTAAATCTCATTTTAAAAGGCACATAGGGTAGTTTGTTATTTGAAATGATCACGTTAAATCTTTTGTGAAATAACTTTTTTCCTGCTCATCTAGACCATTTATTTCTTGTTTTTTAAAAAATTCTGTTTATATACACGTATGCACACACACACACTTATGTGTGTGTGTGTGTGTGTGCGCGCGCTTGTGTGTGTATCTGGTTCAGTTTAATGCGGGGCGTCTGTAAAGTGCTATGGGTGATTAGCTTCTATTTAAAGGGTTTTTTTCCTTCTACTGATGATGGCAAGAGGGCAAGGAAAATGATTAACAGGTTAGAAGCAGACTGTGAGGAAAGACTAAAGGAATTACGGATATTTGCCTGGAGCCAGAAGGCTGATATGTAGTTAATTACAGTCTTCAAGTTAATGAAGCAATATTTTATGGGTGATAGTGAGCAACTGTGTTTTTTTTTATTCCAAGAACAAGAAGACCTTATGCTGCTACCAGACAGACTGGGTTTTAAGTAAGGATTTTGAATGTAGTTTGGGGATGGAGCAGATCAGCAGCTGGAAAGATCGGGGCACTATGGTCTGGATTTTTAATAGTAAATAAGCACCTTCATGTGAGGCACCATAATACTCAACTATGGTCCCAGCCTGGTGGCCCAAAGCAAACACTAAGTATATTATAATCTCTGTGCTTTTTCCCCACTGTCCTATTCGTCAAATTTCCTCCTTCTTCCCATCTATTTGTCTAAACCTTCTTAGCTTTCAATTCCCTAGCTTATTATACAGTTTTCCTTCTCTACTCCAGAGCTTTTTCTCTCACCTCTTGGCTTTCACCACCTATTGTCTTCTTAGAGTGCCTTAGTCAGGATGAGCTAATCTTGGCAGCAGTAACAAACAAACCTCCACATCTCAGGGGCTTAAAAGATAAAGGTTCTATTTTTATTTCACCCAAAGATTGCTGAGGATGGCCGACGCTCCAGTGCAGTCCTCTTTAAGCAATGACTCAGGAATTCTGGCCCTTTCCTTTGCGTGGCGCCACTATCTCAGGACTTTTAAGAGCGATGTGGCAGGAAAGAGTCTGATGGATAGTCACATGCTCTCCTCCAAGCTGACAGCCGACCCCAAGCTCCTCCTACACAGGAATTCTGCAGCCGCTAGTGCCCTCCTCCAAGTTCCTCAGCTACAGCTCTAGTTGAAGCCCTCACTACCCCTGATCTTCTGTTTCTCAATATCTTCCTTACAGCCTTCTTAACCCTCAGTCTCCCCCGGCAACTATGCCTTAGAGTTGCTGCAGGTTGACCTTCCTTAGCATATGGTTGTGATCACATCACTGTTCCCCTCGGGCTGTTTGGACTTTCCATGCCTCACTCTTTTCTCTCCTGGGATAAAAGTTCCCTCAGAAACTCCTCAATCCTTAGAGTGCATTGAATTTCACCATCCGTGGCATGCCCAGGTAGCTCAGGATATCTGCAGGCTCCCATTGAATCACCTGTTTCATGTATGCAGTCTGGAATCTTGTACGCATGAGCCACCTACGTGCCTGTGCGTGGAAATGGTACCATTCTCCAACACGCAGAGCAAATGCTGCCTCAGCCACGAAGGGGGTCTCTGATGCACCAGGAGCCTGCCTTACCTCTGATCTCCCACGACGCAGCGTTTAGCCCTCTGTTATGGTATTTCCCATATTTTGTCTTATGACACAGCTTATTTGGAGTCTCCTTGCTAGACTGGAATCTTCTTGAAGCTCCAGGAAAACTTAGGCCATTACTGAGCCCTTATTCTGCACCAGGCACCTTCCCCTTGTCATCTGTTTAATCCTCACCCTGACCAGGTAGGTGTCATTATGCTCCTTTCACAGCTGAGCAAGACAAGATTAAGACTCCAAATGGCTCACTCTTTACATGATCTCAATAAATATCTGAGGAATTGATTAAATTGTGGTTCTTTCCAAAGACTTTGGACTGTTCATGCAGATATGCCTTCTCAAAGTTTCCCCAAGAACTCAAAGATAAAAATGTTTATTGTTAGGTTTTTAACCGACATTCATTAACAATGCTATATTATATACCCATTGAAAGGCCATCCTGAACCCTGTTCTCAAATATATCTCGATGCTTTTGAGGTGGAAAAGTTCTTAAAGAGAGGTCAACACAGTAATAGTGAACTGCTAGCAGAGAAGCAGTTGACTCAGGGTCGGTTAGAAAATACATACTGACCTCCTCCAAAAGAAGAAAGAGAAAAGTCAAGTGCAAATGCTTGTTCTTCTTTAGAAGCAGAGACCCGTTCTGAGCTTGGGTGTGCTTGTGCTGGGATGAGGACACTTTGAGGATTCACCACCCTCTGGATCTTAAGGAAACGGCTGCCTTAGGGAAACGGGAAGGTAGCTTTCACTCAACTCAACCACAAACATTCCTGGCTTCCTTTGCAGACAGTAAGAAGAGGAGGTGCTGCTGGGGGATGAGGGTGATGGACCCACATGGACTCAGGCTGGATGGCGTGCTGATGTGCCTTATCACTCTGCCCTTGAGAAAGCCTGCACAATTTTCATTCATGCTGACAATACCAAATGGTTGCCTTGAGTCGCCGCTGGAAAAAGAAATACACTCGAAATATAAATCCATTTTGGCAACACTTACTTTTTTCTGAGAGTATCCAATTTGGAGATCTGAATAAGTTAATGATAAATGAGATCATTTTTCATTCATTTAATAAATACGAATTGATAATATAGAAACTGGCCATTGGGGATGTTGCAGTGAATATATAAAATCAGATGTGACTCAACACCTGTATTGAGGTAGAAGGAGGTTTATCTCTTGGGAAAAGGAGCTGGGTTAAGGTCTGGGTGTAAGCTTGAGGGGACATGTAGTGTCCTTGGGGGTCTACATCCTACTCTTTTCTGCAAATCATTAAAATTCAATTTCAAATTTTTTATCTTTAACAATATCCTGAGGTGCTGGTGAAGATGTCAATGGGCATTTATCCTGAGTGGCTTCCACACTCTTTGAGACACAGCCTGCACCCTACCCACCATCAGTTTTGGCAGCTGTAAACCCAGATGGTGTCTGCCTTCCTGTATTAGACCTGTTGACCTCTCCAGCTGATGTTAGGATGGGATCAAAGTATCAGTCCCTGAATAGATGGAATCATTATTTAAAGTAGCCAGGGATAAGAAAGCCTATGGCAAAAGAGACCCATGTTTAAGAGAGACAAAATGGAGAAAATTAAATCTGCTTTCAAGCTCAAGGGCTGGGTTGAGGCAGGACATAAGTGATGAAATGGAGAAAGTCAGGAGGTAAAATGCTGGGTGCCTGAAGCACAGATAAATTGGTAATGACACCAAGGGGGCCAGAGAAAATTTCTGAGAACAGGGATGGAGGGCCAGAAGTTTTAAGCCAAAATGCATAGATGGATGGTTTCAGGTGGCATCTTGGGGGTAAGGATGGACAAATGTATGTTTGGGTGTGACCTAGAGTCACAAGAGAAGGTGATGGCTAGAGAAAGAACATCAGATTGTTTCAAAGGGAATGAACTCTGGCATCACCTTGGAACTGAAAAGCTTTTCAAGTCATTCCACTGGAATCATGCTCCATTCTGGGGGAAAACAAATCGGTATTTAGTATTGCTTCAGAGAGTTTGTATTTCTTCACATAACAAATCCTTTGAAGTTGCACTGAAGTTACACTTGAATGTACTGTATTTGCATCCCATTTATTAAGTCACATGGGTTGTTCTTCCTAATCTCTACATCACAGCACAAATCCTTTTCACGCTCCATTTCCTGTGCACTGCAACCTCCTATTTGGTAGATAATGTTCTTTTTTTCCATTATGATTACAAATGACTGGGAATAAATACACAAGCCTCAACCAGCCCCGTGTAATAACCTGCCTACCACCACAATGTGAGTTGCTGATGCCTTTTTGTTTATTCTTTTTCTCTACATAAGATGGTTACAAGTGAAAGATTTTTGCAAGGATAGAAGCTCTTTAGAAGATCAAGAGTGCATTAAGATATGGAATGTGACTTTAGACCTCTTGATGGTGACCTGGTTTGTTATTTACCTCAGCTTATTTCTCTCCAACTATCTGGGTTTTTTTTTCCTCCCAATTTTATTGTACCTAAAGTTTTTTTTTTTTTAACTTTTTATTGAAGTACAACAATTAGCAGAATGGATTTTTTCAAAATTTGCTACAGCAATATATTTGGTCCCAAATACTGTTTTAGAATTTTGCCATTCTGCCTCTGGAAATAGAGTCTGTTTCTCCTCACCTTGAAACTGGATGAGGCTTTGTGGCTGCTTTGACAGGCAAAATGCATAATGAGTGACACCACTCATCAAAGACTAGGGGATAAAAGGCAATATGGCTTCCACCTGACCCTGTGCTACCCTGGGAGTGTGGAGGAAGCCCAGGCCACACAGCGGGGGGGCCCCAAGTGGGTGTTCCAGCTGATCGTCCCAGCTAAGGTTTCACCTGACAGCTACCATCAATTTCAAGTCATGGGAGTGAGCAAGCCTTCAGGTGATCTCAGAACCCAGACTTCCAGCTTCCCCAGCTGACACCAAATGGGGCAAAGACGAGTTATCCCTGCCCAGCCCTGCCCGAATTGTAGATTCGTGAAAAAAAAAAAAAAGTTATTGTTGCTTTAAGCCTACCAAGTGTTGGAGTGATTTGTTACACAGTGCTGGATAATTGGAACAAACATACGCAGAGAAGAAAGACACATGTTATCAGTATACAGATCGATGAATTTTCACAATCTGAACACAGCAATGTAACCACACCCAGATCCAGAAATATCTTCTCAGAAGCCCTCTTCACTCCTTCTGGTCACTGACTTCCAAGGATAACCACTCTTCTAACAGCCTGGATTAATTTTGCCTGGTTTAGTATTGGTCAAACTTTTATCATGGCTTTTGTGACCCCATTAGAAGAAAAGACCCAGAACATAAAGCGAGATCCCAAGAACAAGGAACCCCAGCTGCAGGGAGGGTTCCCAGTTAAAAGAGGGCTGCTGGGTGTTATAGATTGAATTGTATCCCCTCAAAATCCATATGTTGAAGCCTAACCGCCAGTGTGACTGTACTTGGAGATAGGGCTTCAGAGGAGGTAGCTAAGATTAAATCATGTCCTAAGAGTGGCACCCTAATGCAACAGTTCTGGTACCCTTATAAGAAGAGAAAGAGATACCAGGAGCACGTACACATAGGGAAAAGGCCACGTAAGGCCACCAATAAGGCAGGAAGAGAGACCCCACCAGAAACCAAACCTCCTGGCACCTTGATCTTAGACTTCTGGCCTTCAGAACTGTGATAAAATAAATGTCTACTGTTTGAGCCAACTAGTCTGTGGTATTCTGTTGTGGCAGCCTGAGCAGATGAATACACTGAACAATCAATAGAGCTGAACTTCACTCCAAGGAAAAGCTTGAATGAAAACAGAAGAATTGAGTCAGAAGTCTCCTCAAATCTGGTAGATGTAGATGAAGGCTATGATATAGAGTCAATGGTCAGTGGACATGTTTAGATTGCCTGCCCAGACCATGCCACTTCAGGGCTAATTGATGATTCACAGCCATTGATGATGGAGAAGGACTAAGTGTCCTTGGCAACAAGTGTTGACCACCCTCCCATGACCACGGTTGACTGGAAGAGGGGTGGGCAACTGATCCAAGTTGAGCCAGTTGAATTTGCTCTCTCTCTCTTTAGCACAGAACCTATAAGCAAACTAAACAGCAGTAGACACCTCCACAGTCATATAATCTCAGAAGTAGTAGCTGACTTGACTGGATCATATGCACGATGACAAATAAGCCTAAAAACATAAGCCAAAGAGAGAAGGGGAATGAGGTAGATACACAAAGAGAAGCCCATATCATAGCCTAAAATGGGGAGGGGGGAGAGAAAGGAGAGGCACAGAGACAAAGTCTGTGGATACTTCCTGCAAGGAGTACTGTGAGGTTCCCCTCTCTTCCTCTAATACATTTCTTTGTACTTGGGTCATTTTAAGTCATGCCAAAGGTGGGTAGTCAGGCACACACGTCGACAGAAGCAATTCCACACTCTAACTGCTTCGGACCTAAAACTGTCAATATGCCTGCTGCCATGTTGAGGGCTGGTTCTGGACATGGGAAGGGTTGATGCTGAAAAGTTAAAGATGCTGCTTTCCTCCAGGGATGGTCTGATGTAGATGGGGACCAGCATACAGGACAAGACCTCCACAAATTCTTTAACACCCCAGGAGTAGCCAGTGGCTCTCCGCATTTTATGTATATCATTTAGCTTCGTGGAAATGCTTTGATATTATACTCACTATTCTGTCCTTTCGTTATTTGTTCATGGGTCTCTTTGCCCAGGTGACTGAGAATCTCCACAGAACAAGCAGTGTGCCCCTGCCCAACTCCATAGTCCATTGGGTTCAAGCCCAGGGTCAGTGCACAGAAAGTATTCAATGTCTGTAGAATAAATGCATAGTTGAGTGAAAGAGGTATGACTTCCCATCCTATTCTGTTACTAACTTACCTCTGTCGCCTTAGGCAAATTCATTAATCTCTCTGGGTAGTGGTTTTTTTCTGATAAAGAAAGTAACGAAATTGGGCTATCAAGTCTTTTAAGTCCCTTCAAGCTGGAAGTCTCGATACACTCTATTTATATTCTGGCAAAGCTACAAACTACTTATAGAAGAGAAACCAAAACCCTAGCGGCCATCATCTCAAAGTAGCATCTAAATGAGGCTGTGATCGGTCCATCTGTTTATCTTGGAGATCAGTCACGCTCCTGTTTCAGAGCACTGATCTTGATCTCTTCCCCTCTGAGGCTGCCCCGGATCCCGTCCCAGCCTTGTCGTATGTAGCAGGCTGATGTTTGATCTTTGGTTCCCATTTGTTCCTGCTCTTATCACTCTTGGGAGACTGTGTGACCCTCTTCTAATGCTGTCAGAGGTCTCTAATGCCTACGTTTCAGCATATGTGTGTCATCTTGTAGACGCCGCTGAATGTTCATTTAGCATTGCTCAGGGACATCCCGGCCCTGGTGAAAGACAAATGCGCAATGAACCGAAATTTCTCTCTCTTAACTGGTCTCAAAACAGAACCTTCAAATCACCTGCCCTTTTGGTTAAGGGATTCCTGAAGATAATTTCTTCACTTCCCTGGCCCCAGAACCAAGGACTGGATACAGTGGGAAGGACACTGAACAAAGAGCAAGGGAACCTAGTCTAATCCAAGTTCTGCCACTTAAGTCAATATTAATACACTCAATATCATTAATTCTAGATCCTTCATTTAGATTTTCTTAGCTTACTTTACAGAGACTGTGTCTAAACGGTGCCTAAACTTGCCTAAAAATGCCTAAACTGGGTAGACTCATGCAGTATCATGGTTTTCTATCAGAAGCTCTGAGTGGATATATGTGATGAGACCCCATGCCTTCCATCCAGTGATTGTTTATGTCTAAACACCAATCTCTGGAACAGCTTTTCCAATTACCTACCCTACAGGCTCTTGAATGGCATGGGAAGGGGTGGGAAAGGGTTCAAACTGGTGGTTAGTGCTTAGAGGCCAAGATATAAAACATCATGCAATTTGTGAAATGGTCTTGTCCCAAGAAAAAATGTCTCCCCAGTTCTAATAATACCCCCATTGATGCAAGAGCTAGGGCAAGAACTAAAGAAGGCACTTAGCCTGATTTTAGTCAAGTGCTCAAGGAAGAAGGATTCAAGGAAGCCTGTACCCCACCGGCACATCTTAGCAGGAAAGGACAAGGCAGAGTCTGGGGCTGAGACATTGTGTCCATAGCAGAGAGCCTGTGTCCATGGCATCCCTTGAAGTATCCTGGGTAAGAAGTCCAGGGTCTGAATGTTGGCTATCTCCATATCTCTTTCCATCAGAGAAGAAACTATTGTTTGAGCCACCATTGGGAAGCCCATTGATAATTCTCATACTGTTTACCAAAAATTGATTGTGCATTAGTAAAGGCACTTTTTAGAAGGAGAGGTCAAAGCTTTCATCAGATTTTCAAAGTGATAACCCCAATGTGAAGAACTACTACATGGCCTATCAACGAAAACAAAGTAGTCAGTTCATTAACTTTTGATGGGATCTTCCTTGCTCACACTCTCATCCAAACCTTTATTTTTTCTTTTATTTTGCTTTGAAGAATGCCATAATCCTAATGCAGTGTCTCTCCACCCCCTGATGTTTTGAAATATCTGATTTCTGCTTTTCTTTGTTTATGTACCTCCCTCCTACTCCCAGGAGCATCTATTTGCCCAGCGATGTGGGCTGTGCTTGTCAATAATGGCACTTAGAGTTCAGAGTAATGATCTCAGCATGCCATTTCCATCTGTTATTTCCATACACCTGACATCTTCATAGTAGCTTTTCAGGGAATAACAAGACCCTCCTTTACAAACCATCCTTCTCTCTCTAATCACTTAATGTCGAAATTGTCTGGGCTGCTCTTTATGGAGTTCCTGAAGCATCATGACTGAAGCTATCATTCTGACTCTTTGTAATAATCACAGCTCAATTTTCCAGCCGAGACTGGTCTCTAGCGGGACTTCGGTCAAGACCGTATATTCACAGACCTCCCTGTCATTTCCTCCCTTAGATTCCGGCTCTGGTTGGAGCAGTTGATTCCCCTCATTAGCAATGTCACTTCTACCGTCTCACATAGTACATCATCCTCACATGAGCTCAGGGCTGCCCTTCCAAGAGCATCCCCAGCTTCTCAAGAGTGGGAAGAGCTGGACGGTGGTGGCATGGGGTTGCTAGGTTTCTGTTCAGTTGAAATTTGAGCCAACACAGCCTTGACACCTGCAGGCACCCACTCAGCAATGCAAACCCAGAGAAGAAGGAGAGGACCTCAAGACAGAGCAGCTACGAACAGAGGGAATTCGCCTGGGTTGTTGGCTTGGATTCTGGAGAGTTGACAGTGTCGGGCTGGAATCTGGAGTCAACAACATAATCAATAACTGTGCTAATCTAACGTTTATTAAGCCTGTTCTGTATGTCAGATACTGTGGTAGGTACTTTATGTGAATTAAGCCATTTAGTCCCCATCACAATTTTATAAAGTAGCTACTATAATTTCCCCCATTTTACAGTAAACTGGGGCAGAGAGCTGGATTCAGGTATAATTCAGCTGGGATGGGTATCTAAGGGGCACTGATCAAGTGAGTGGGGGCTGGCAAAGGAGTTTTAAGACACTGACAATACTAAAAGTTGTAAAGACTTGGGACTCAAGCTTTGAAGCCAGATGCCCAGCAGCGACTGGGGGTAAAAAGATTTAAACCTCTGGAATGAATGGAGACAAAAGAGCCAGGTAGTGATCTGGGCTCCAAGCAAACAGATTTGAGCCAAGACTAGTATCCGAGAGGGAACGGATGAGGCTCAGGTCCAGCCAGGGGGCCCGGAGCAGCATGGTGGGAGTGGGGGCACTGCAGCTCTGGGAGCCTGGGGGTGGCTGGTCCCAAGCCCAGGAGAGACACGCATGGATTTGGGAGCCCTAGGAGCCCGAGATCCAACCAAGGGCCTCAGAGCCATTCTGCCTGTTTAGGAACCCGTGGCCTTTGGGACACTGAGCACCCACAGGGCAGGATGTCCCTACCTGGGACCCAGCGCTGACAAGAGCTGTGGCATGAGCCAATCACTGCCTCTGCCTTTGATGCTGCAAATCAACGAGAACCGCTTCAGGAGGGTGGTGGTCTGAGGGCCACGGGTCTCTGGAGCTCTGGCTGCCCTGCCAGCTCTGTCCAGGTGCTTTGCAGAGGCCGGTTTCTCCTACAGACCCACTGATTACGGTCCCAGGCCTTGCCTTCAGCTGCTTGACAACTAATTCCCTTAGCTGCCTGAAGGTCTAAGACGGGTCCTATTCCAGGGGATGCTGCTTCTTAACAAGGGGCCCTTGGACACTGAGAAGCCTTTAAGGGCCGAAAGAATGGCTCTTTAGTGGGGAAATTCCAGTCAGGGAGCAGGGTGCCATGATGTGGAAATGCCCCAGAGGATCACCGCTGGGTCGGGCACAAGACTGCTTTCCCGGGGGAGACCTGAGCTGAATTTTCTGAAAGTGTCAAAGTGCCCACTTAAGGCCTTGCTGACACATGGTTGGAAGTGAGACCAACCAGAGGAAAGTGGACAGTAGCATCACAAGGCAGACGTAGTCCTTCACAACCTGGGAGGAAATCAAGCTACAGCCCACTGCCCGTGGGTGCTCTAAAACTCTAGAGCCTTGTGACTTCCCTGGGTGTGTTGTTTATGCCTCCTCTGAGGCTCACAGTGATTGGCTGCAAAGCCATCCAATCAGGAAGAGCCTCTGGCTTGTTCTCAGGGCCAGCAAGGAGGGCAGGCTGGAGGAGCTGAATTCCCCTTTGCATCCATGCTTGGGAAACAGGGAGCATCAAGAGGTGACCATACAGGTACCAGGGCTCCTGCTTAATATTTGGAGCCCCCCTAGTACTTCAAGGTCACCTCATGATGGCAAAGAACAGCCCTGCTGGCACAGTCTCAGGCATCATTCTTATTACTCTGGTGCTATTTGGAAGTGTGGGGACAGACAATGCAACATCTTCAGCCTGAATCAGATCAGAGGAGGAAATGTTCACCAAGATTCTACAGATAAAGCTTGTGGTGGTTTTAAAATATGTTTGCAAAGTCTTTGATGTGCCTCTAACTTCTCTCCCCCGAACACAGGCTGTGTATGTCTAACACATAAAATGCAGCAGAGCTGATACCATGTGACCTCCCAGGCTAGATTCAAAAAGCCAATACAGTTTCCACCTGACTCTCTTTCTCTCAGGACATTTATTGCTGAAACCAAGCCACCATGTTTTGAGGAAGCCTTTATCTAGAGGCCGTGTATGGGTGCCCAGCCCACAGCCCAGGGAAGGTCCCAGACGACATCACCATCAGCCATCAGCAGGTGAGTGACAAGCTTTCTGGGGCTCCCAACCCTCAACCTTCCAGCCACCGGAGGAAGACACCAAGCGGAACAGAAACGAGCTATCCCTGCCAAGCCTTTGCATACATAGTAGATTCATGAGCAAAACACATGTTGTTGTTGTTTTAGCCACTAAAGGTTGTGATGGTTGGTTACAATAGACAACTGGAAAAAAAGTCCTATCCCTGTGCTGTACCTACGTCACCATAGAAACCCCGCCCTGTAATAAAGAACGATATTAGCAAGTGAAGCAGAATATAGTGGCAGGAGATGCCTTGATGTTTCTCTCCAAGGGTCTCATCCTGCATTCTGATCTCCTTCCAGAGGACTTTGGTATCTTATAATCTATGACATGAGTTACCAAGCTCTAAATAATTGCATTATCTTAAAATTATTTGTGATCTCCCTTAATGAATAGCATCTACATGTCCAAATAAAATGAGCAACTAAGTTACACAAATTTTATCAAGTAGGGAAAGTGGTCATTTTTTTTCTAGGTCCTAATTATAAGGTGCTGAAAAATGCAAAGGCAAATAAACAAGCAAACTTCCTGGAAATCGAGACTATCTCCAGATCATCTTCTCTTTAAGTGAGGAAAAATCAGGGCATAAGGGTTAGTATACTCTACGGAAAAGACTTTAGCTTAGCTGTAGAGAAGGTGAGATGCACTTCTATGAAAGAAGAAAAGGAGAGACAGAAGGACCAGCCAGGGTAACCTTTTAAATCCCCTGCTTCTTAACAATTGGAATTAACCCTCTTCTGACTGTAAGGCTTCCCAAAGATAGAATAAGAGGGGAAGGCAGGCTGCCAGTTTATAGGCAGGAAAGAAGGAAGGGGAACCCAAACAGGGGTCTTAGGTATTCAAAAGCCTTCAGAGGGTTCCTGAGAGAAGGTCGTAAGAAGGAGAAGTCTTTTTGGAGCCGTTCAAATCCCTCCCTTTGTGGCCTCGCCCTAAAGCCTAAAAGAAGTAGGCAACCCACCACACACACAACATAAACATTCAGAGCATGTAATTCTCAGTTGTGCCTCCCTGCCCATTAGTGATTCTTCTGTGATACCCTTCCCCTCCTCTAAACCCTGAAAGCGTTCCCCTTCACCTTTTGGAGTAATTAGCATGTTGCTTGCAAGCTTGTGTTGGCCAGACTGGGGGTTCCTCCAAAGTGGAGGGGATGTGCTATTTGTCTCATGCCTCCTGCAGCTCACATGGATCTCAGCACCGAGGAGACAGGTGTGATGGTTAATTTTATGCATCAGCTTGGCTGGGTCTCAGGATGCCCCGACATTTGGTCAACAATTATTCTGGGTGTGTCTGTGAGGGTGTTTCTGGAAGAGATTAACACTTGAGTCAGGGGATTTTGAGTAAAGCAGATGGCCCTGCCCAGTGTGGGTGGGCCTCATCCAATCATTTGAGGGCCTGAACAGAACAAAAAGGCTGACACCCCCTACCCCTGGCCTCCACAAATAAGAGGGAACTAGTCCTGCCTGAAGGCCTCAAGATGTTGGTTCTTTCTGGGTCTTTCTGGGCAGATCCTGGCCTCAAGATCAGGGCAGACTGGAACTACACTATCAGCTCTCCTGGGTCTCCACTCAACCAACTGCAGACCTTAGGACCTGTCAGCCTCCATAATTGTGTGAGCCCGTTCCTTATAATAAACCTATCTATCTATCTGTCTGTCTATCATCTATCTATCTACCTATCTATCATCTATCTATCTATCTATCTATCTATCTATCTATCTATCTATCTATCTATCTATCTATCTATCTGTCTACACATCCATCCATCCATCCTATTGGTTCTGTTTCTCTAGAGAACCCTGACTAATACAATAGGAAACCAAAGTTTGCTAAAAAATGAAGGAATGAATGAATGAGCACAAATCAAACCTTCAATCATGTACAGATATAAGGACAGTGAGTGTGACTCTGGTTTCATCTTTAAATCTCATAGAAATGGAATACAATTGGAAAGTTAGTTTAAGGTTTGAGTTGAGTTGGGATACAGTTCAGTAAGGAACATTCAGAGAGGAAGAAGCAAGAAATTAGGAAAACTGGAATTCAATTATCCTGTACTATTGGATTCAATGCTCAGGGAAGGTTCATACTCGATGCTGAAACCCAGAGGTTTTGAGAAAGTTCAGAATGAGAACAACAGTGCAACATACTCAGGCAAACACAGCACATGCAAGATGCATGTACAAAAGGCATGGGATAGAGCTGTGTGCCTGGATATGGTTCTGTCTTTGTGTGTTTCTGAGACTCAAAGAGGCAACTGAGAAGGACTCCCTCCTTGACCAAACTTTAGTCAAACTCCTCTGAGCTCTCTTCTCATTCTTGGCCTACCTTCCTTGGCCTGCTGAGCCCAGTTCAGCAAGAATCCTGCTAAAACAGTTTAGCCAGAATCCCCCCATTCTTATTACTAAGTTTCCTCTTAGTAATTCTCCATCCACTGCTTCTGGCACCTGCCTGTTGTCTGTAAGTCCCCAGCTGCCCTTGTTGCATTTGGCATTGAGTTGAATCTCTCTCCGCTATTGCAATAGTCTCGGATGAAGTCTTCCTTGACTATTGAACTCTGTCTGGGACAACTTGTCTTTGATGCAGCGCCACAAACTGGGCAAAACATTAGCCGGTCCATCTCCTCCAACGACTCACCAGCGCAAGAGACTGCCTGCCTTTAGCTGACGCTGTGGTATGGCTTTAGATCAGGATGGCATCTCAGCTAAGAGCGCAAGCCTAGGACACCTAAATATGGGCATCTGATTTCCTCCTTGCTAAGGTTTGAATGTTGTGTCCCCCCCAAAATTCGTATGTTGAAATCCTAACTCCCATTGTGAAGGAGGTGAGGCCTTTGGGAGGTGATTAGGTCATGAGGGCTGACCCCTCATAACTGGGATTTGTCCCCTTTAAGAAGAGACCCCTTGACTCTTCTGCTGATGAGAATGCAGCCCTCTATGAATCAGGAAATGGGCTCTCACCAGTCACCAAATCTGCCAGCACCCTGATCTTGGACTCCTAGCCTCCAGAACTGTGACAAAATAAAATTTCTGTTGTTTATAAATCACCCAGCCTATGGTATTTTGTTAGGGCAGCCTGACTGGACTAAGATACTATGGTATATTACTTATCTCTCTGGGTTCCTGTTTTCTCACCTATAAAATAGGGACAATAATAGTATCTCCATAGGGGTTTTATGAGGGAAAAAATGAGTTAACATTTGTAAATGGCTTAGAGTATTGTTTTGCACATATCAGAGCTATACTTTTTTTTTTAAATTAGTCGTCTCTTAGCACGGGTCGTTTCCAAAAACTTAGATGGGAGATGGGAGAAGGGGCAGATTTTATTTCTCTGTGTTATTTCATTGTTATAATGAGTGTGTATTATGATTAGGAGGAAGGAAGGAAGGAAGGAAGGAAGGGAGGGAGGGAGGGAGGGAAGGAAAGAGGGAGGGAGGACAAAACACGATCTGACCTTCAATCCTAAGCCACTCTATAGAGACAAATCACTTTCCCCCTGCCCTTTTGACCAGAGAGGAAGTCAGTCCCATCTGAATGGAAGTTCCAGCCCTTAACTGAATTTGGTGAGTGTCTGAATGATCATGCCTAGTCTTAATCTCTCATAAATCAAAGCCTGGGAATGATTCTAACTGTGCATAAACAGAAAATATGAAAATTAATGCTTGCAGGAACCTTATTTAATTTTGCTGTAAACTGATTTCCATGACATTTATGCTGTTTGTTTTGTGCAGTTGTGTGTGGGGTTTTTTTCCCCCTCTTATATTTTGTTTTCTGTTTTCTTTTTCCTCTGGCTCAGTTTCAGAGAGGCTAGTTATCTGCACATTCATCTCTAAAATGACCTTCCTTTCTTGAAATGCATGTCCTTCTGTTTGTAATAAAAGGTCGTAAACTTGTCGAGCCCATCAAAGCCATTACTATGGCAATACACTACAGGATTGTGATTATTAACCTCTGGATAAACAGGCAGGCAGAGAAGATGGATGGAGAGGGATAAGGCTTGTGTTTATACACATTTATCTTTGGTAATTAGCCATCTGGGGGAAACTGCAAATACAGGCAACAGAAATTGATTTATCTTCAAATAATAAGTTTTGCTTTACAACAAGGTCTAAAAGTGGATCCTCTCAAGTGCTAATTTTGCATGTCACTTGCATGCTTTAAGGATGAAAGTAGTAATTACCAGGCCTTTCATATGCAAAAGCAAGGTGGTGAGGAGCAGGCTGGCTTCAACCACAAGAGAAAAAGATGTGTTTCTCGGAGGCATCCCAGTTTCCAGCGGCCTTCTTAGGTCCGAGAGGCTGTATCTCCCTGGAGGTCCAGGGCCACCTGTGCAGAATCAGCTGCGGACCTGTGGTCTTGAGAGTGAGTATCTCTGGTTCCAGGAAGTCTCCTGTGGGTTTGGACCAAACTTTCTCCATGGATGTTAAGGTTCACAGCCAGGAAAGGAGCCCCCTCAACCCTTGACCTGCATGGCCAAGTGAAGCAGGGTTCTTCGGCAGACCCGTGTGGGGATGGAGGGATCGAGATACGGTGCGTCTCATTTCCATCACGGACTCCATACCTAAGGGCTCACTAGCTGCATTTGCACCCTGGCCAAAAGTCCTGTTCCAGGAGGTAACAGCCCAAAGCAATGAGGAATTTGTCCAGTGATTTTACTTTTCCTTTATAGTGAACCCTCAGGTAAGTGCCTGCTTTTAATTAGCTGTGGTTCAAAACCATCCATCCAGACTCACACGTGGCACCCTCTGAATTTATTCAAAGACAAAGGAAAACAGAGTGGAACACTCTGGAGAGGCCCCGTCGACACCCATCTGCTGCAGCTGCATGTTCTCCCATTAAACCATTCGCATAAATAGCACTGGATCCCACAGTCTTTTGCCAAATGTTTTTTGGACTGTTTTTATTAATAACAAATTGGAATTTGTGGCCGCCTGAAACAGGCCCCAAGCGTGGCCGCCTGTGAACACATCTGGCAGGAGGTGGAGCCGCCCTGCACCTAATACCTGTCCGCATGCTACGCGGGATGCAGGGCCCACTCCAGACCGCCCACCCCGGGGATGCCTTCCGTGACCAACGGAGCCCACCCAAGCGGCAGCACAGCTGATGGTAAACCGGAGGGCTCTACACCTGGGAGCCAGGTCAAATCCGACCCCTGCCACCGGGTCTTGTTTTGCTAACGTAAAATGGAGATGTTGACGGTTCCTACCCCAGAGGGCTAGTATAGGTAGTGCAGCTAGATTATGAGCAGGATAATCAGAAAGAATTGAACATGAGGGGTTCACTAGGCAACTAAAATGGCATGGAAAATACTGCAGGCGTGGCAATGCAAATAAATAAATATTGCCGCCACCTCAGGCTGGGAATGCAAGGAAGAGGTTGGAATTATTCAAACTTAGAGGCTTGGGGGAGGGGCACTGTGGAGGTGAACCCCAGGCCCCTGAGGAAGCACGCTACTCAGCCAGGGTGGTATTTTGGTGGGGTGGAGAGATGGGGGTACGGAAGCTAGCTCCACAAGTGCTGGGAAAACTGCAAACTGGATTCAGTTGCTGCTTCAGAAAAGCACTGCTGCTTCCAGAGTGAAGAAGCATTCCTGGGAGAACCCTCACAGAAACAGGAAGAAAGGAAGCCAAGGGACCACCAGTGCGCAGTGGCCGGCCCCTCCTTCCACCTCCAGCCTCACATCCCACCTCCCCAGCTCCTCATGGGCAGCACTTAGCAGGGAGCCAGTGGTGGAGCCGAAGTGTGGCTTGCAGTGTCCTAGCCCATGCATCACAGAGCAGAGATTAGAGGGGAGGGTGTGGAGCTGAGAGAAAACAGCTTAACAGCTGGCACACCCGGAGAGGGGGTAGTTCGCAGCCCTGACAGCTGTCTTACAGAGGGTCTCTTCAAAGTTCCTTGGGATGAGAAAACCAGCAAGTGTGGGCATGTCATCTACCTTTAGGGAACACCAGTGGTGAAAACCAGAGATGCTGAACTTTGCCAAGTTGAAGAGGTAAGCAGAGAACTAGAAAAAAGAGAGAAAGACGAAAGGATACAAAGCTGGACTTGAACAAGAGCAAAGCACAAAAATGCAAGACCATGGCCATGAACTGATGGGGCGGATGCCTGCTCCTGGTGAATGGACAGGTAAACTGACTTAGGGCAGAGGGTCAGAACAGACACCTTTGACTAAGGCCTCAGACCATATCCATTCTGACCCCCAGTTCCTTCCTTTGTCAAATGAAGACCTTAGCATTTGACAAAGTCAAATGAGTTCTTTTTAGCAGTAATATTCTTTAACTCTATTTCTTTGTCCTTCAACACTGCGCTAGAAAATAACTGGCAGGTCTCTATATTTCTCTGAAGTTTCAATGCTCTCTTCTGGGAATATTCAATGAATATTCCTTCCAGAATATGTAATGAAACTTCTCTACAGAGAGAGACCAAGAACAGGAGGGATCTCTCTCAGCAATACCTGGACATGATATCAAAAGGTACAAAGAAAATACGGAAATGAAGTGGATTCCTTGACATGACAGTTTGGAGGCACTGTAGTAAAAGTAGTTTTACTTTTGAAGTAAAACTACTTGATCTTTAGGGGAAGGAGGCATTCTGGGTACAAAAAGGGGAATTCACATTGCTTCATTTAATTATTTTACCATAAATCCAATAAAGCAGCACCTGCAAAATACTTCCAGTGTGCTAGGCAGGTGACGGGGTCAAGGAAGTTTCAGGCACAATTTCTGACCTTAAGGGCATTATTATCCAGCTCATTTGCTCACTTAGCAAATGTTTGTTGAGCACCTGCTCTACTTAGGAGCTGAGTTAGGTGCGGAGGACCCAGTGGCAAGCAGGACTGACAGCGTTCTGTCCTCCTGGAGCTTATGACTAGTAAGAAAGACATGGGGAATATTCTCCAAGTAGATAATATACAAAGAAAGCAATCAATAATGGGAAATTCTGATAAGTGATAATTAAAAAAAAAAATAAACAGAGGGCTAAGAGAAAATACTGAGGTAGGGTTAGGGTGGAAGACTGCTTTAGATAAAGCCAATAGGGAAGGTCTGGAGACCTGCCAGGTGGAAGGCAGGGAGGAGAGAGGGGAGACTGTTCCAGACAGAGGGAGCAACGCATACAAGAGCCCAGAAGGTAGAAAAAGCTGGCCTGTTTGTGGACCTAAAGGAGGCTGGTATAGGCAGGGCATCATGGGCAAGAGAAGAGGAAATGAGGTGAAGCTGGAGAGGAAGGCAAGGCTTCAATCAATCTGCTCTGCTTTGTATATTAAGGAGATTACCCTCAGGATGCTGGAGGAGACCAGATGGTAGAGGCAGGCAGATCAGCAGGGGGACCGGGCCATAAATGAGATTTGAGTGGCTTGGATTACAGTGGAGTTGGAAAGAAATTGATGAATTCATATATTTTGAAACAACTGAACTTGCCCCTGGGAAGGGCAGGAAAAGAGAGAAATTGAAGTAAATTCTAGGTTTCTTGGAGGACAAGGTTCAGGAAGAGGCTATGCATACATAAGGTAATTATCAAGAGATTTATATGAAAGTCCAAGACAACAAGGCGGATATTGCAGGAAGATGGTGGATAATTGATTCCCACCTGCATAGTGACGTAGTAAGTGCTAAGTTACTAAACACTGGGGTTTCCAAGGATGTTTCATGGGAAATAGGTTTAAGACGTGGATGAAGAGGGAGGAAGTATAAAGCGAAACAGAGGGGATGGTGGGTGAACACGTTTGCCAAGAATGCAGCGTGGAAGCAGGAGGGGATGGGGAAGGCCAATGGAGATGATGTCCAATGTCATTCCGACTCGGAGAAAGTTAGCTGCTTCTACTCAATGCCATCCAAACACCAGTCCTGGGGCCGCTCACAGCTGCCCCATCAACACTGTCTACTTGGGGGCTTATGTGTGTCCTGGGTTGTTATAGAGCGTGTCATCCACATTAGGCCATACAGCTGGGCTGAGCAATGTCCAGAGGCACAAAGAGGCATCATTCCTGCTGGACAATCTGTGAGCGATGTGCGGGTGTCGATGGATTGTCTTATTAAGGGGCAACGAGAAGGGCAGCTAATGTAGCTTTTCCGTGTAGTCAATGATTAGAGCTCAGTTAAGTGAATGGCATTGGCTGGGCTCCTACGGGCTCCCCGATGCTCAGGACAGCTGCTCCTTCCTCAGAGGTTGTGCCGTTTCTTTCATGTGTCTTCTCTCTATGTGGTTGTGAGAAGTCCGGAAGTTGGGCATCAGCTAATTATTCCACATCCTCTCCACCCTCTAAGACAAAGCTCAGCCAGTCAAATCCGGCTCATCACCTGTTTTTGTACAGCTCAGAACCTAAGAATATTTTTTATATATTTAAATGGTTGAAAAAACCCAAAGAAGAATAATCTTTTGTGACACATAAAAAGTATGTGAAGTTCAAATTTCACTGTCTATAAAGTTTTGTTGGAATATGGCCACTCATTCATTTATGCATTGTCATGTCTGTTTTCACATTACCCTGATGTAGTGGAGTACTTGCAGCAAAGACCACATCGCCCACAAAGCCTAACATAGTTACTGTCTAGCCCTTTACAGAAAAAGTTTGCTGAACCCTGTTCTAAGGCAATGGACGCTCTTACAGAATAAGAGGAAGGTACAAGGAAGTAAAGGAGAAAGTATATCAACTGATATTCAAAATATTTTCTTCATCCATGTGGAAGGCCTTGAAAACCATGCTAAGGAATTTGGATTTGACATTATAGTCACTAAGGAACTAGACAACATTTTGAGCTTTGAGTGGCGTGGCAAAATGGTACTTTAAATATGCTGACTTGGGTTTATGCACAATTTATTTGACATGGTTACAGGAGAAAAAAAGCTTTTTAAAGTCATCTACTAGAAACATACATTTAAGATAATAATACATGTTGAAAAGAAATATACAGACTAGTGATTATCACTAGGAAGATCAAAAAATTAACTGGGAAGGGGCACAGGGGGACATTCTGGGTGTTGGAAGTACCCTAAATCTGGGTCTGAATGGTGATTATGCCAGTGTCATTACAGATTAAAGATGGCCACTAATTCTTTGCTCTTCCTCCCACTGAAAGGCTGGCCTTGGTGACTTGTTTGCACAAGAGGATTTGATAAAATTGACATTCCAGGACATTTTTAGACCTGGCAACTTCCATCTCAGTCTCATGGAATGTTCATGCTGGAGAAAACCAATGCCAAAAGAAGTCTGACAATCTGAGACTGCCATGATGTGAGGAAGCCCAAGCTAGCCACCTGGAGAACTCAAAAGGAGAGAGAGATACCTGGTGGTTCTGACAGTCCAACCCAGGCACAAGCTATGTAAACAAAGAAGCCTTTGGAGGACTACAGCCCTCACCACTACCAGATGGCTGCATCCAATCAAGCCACTGGGGGTTTTAAGGTGGTTTGTTACTCAGAAAGAGATAACCAGAACAGATATATATATATATATATATATATATATATATATATATATATATATATTAGGCACTTTATGTCATAACTCAATTAAAAATAAGTAGATTGTACAAATTCAGATGCAAAGATATTCAAGTCCTAGTGTTCTTCAGTTTGTTGTAACCAGGAACTAACTGCATGATTAGCAATAGGTATAAATTTTTCTATCAGAAGAAGATAAATGATCAGGAACTGTGTGCACAGGACACCTATGCACACAGCATGTGTATAGCATGTGATTTTCACGACAGACCCATAAAATAAGTATTATTACTTTCTTGTGCCAAATAAAAGATTTGCCCAAGGCCACATATCTAGGGAGTGAGAGAATTCAAATATGAACCTAAGTTGATTGACTCAAAGTCCTTGCTCTTTCCATGGTACTAGGTAGACCCCTGGGAATTTGCTGAAGGTTACAGCAAGTTTTTATAATTTCAAATAGGTCTTACTTATGATCAAGCCAATGACCAATATGAACCAGTATGAGCACAGAGACCCAATCTAGACCCGTTTATGAGACAGTTTGAACTCAAGAAATTACAAAAAGAAAATGACTTTGTTCTCTTCTCTAACCATTATTTTTGTACCTAATAATCATTGATCCTCCTTTCTACAATGACTTTCAATATGTCAGTCTGATTCTATTACTTTCTAGACATCTTCAGGCATGTAAAGTCAGTTGAGTCTTATTTAAAACTTCAATGTTGTCTCCAGTTCAAAACTTCTCACCTTCCCCCATCAGAGTCAGTAAAAATTGGAGGCAGCAGTTTAGAGACAGAGGAAATAAGCCAGGACCAGGGGGACCAGGATAGGATTGAGGTCTGGGTCGGGAACAGATACCTGAGACGTGGAACAGGTTGGGCAATAAGGCCAAATGCTGCTCCTCAGGGTAAGGGGGAGGTGGCAAGAATCTGCATTATGAGGCACACTCAGGTCCTGCAAGTAAGTTTTCCAAGTCCCCCAAAGCCAGGTACAGATGGAGAAGGGTAAAGCAGACACTAATTCTGGAATGCAGAGAAACTACCTGCAAGGTCTGAACCTCAAGCACAGGGTCCCTGTGATGCCCATTCAACTTTGAATGCATGTGTCTCTCTCTTAGCTCCTGATCAGCCTCCTGGCTGCCCCTATTTGCTCACGACAATCCTGGAGTCTAGACAACCAGGAGGATGGAATGGATGTGAAATACCTCTTCCTTTGGGGGAACAGAGCAGAAATCAAGGCACTCAGGTGCCAGGGGCTGCCTGGGTTCTGCGTGTGAACACAGTTGGGCTAATGGCCCAACCTCCAGCTGGACCACTTGTCCATCCTTTTCTTCTTCTTTATGTTGCCGTCGCTTGGTCCACATCTGTCCATGACCTCCTTCCAGGGTTTCCCTGCTTATACTCAGG
The DNA here is from genome assembly GCF_965194825.1 of Balaenoptera physalus. Lineage (NCBI taxonomy): Eukaryota > Metazoa > Chordata > Mammalia > Artiodactyla > Balaenopteridae > Balaenoptera > Balaenoptera physalus. Next base: position 81,928,528 of record NC_138898.1, read on the forward strand.
CCTTGGCTTGATTCTTACAACTACTCTGGACTGAAGCTCCACCTCCAGCCCAAGTCTCCTTCACTCAGATGGCCCATTAAAATATCAGGTGTTTTGAGCCCTGTGTTATTAAAAAAACAAACAAACAAACAAACAAAAATCAAGAAAGCAAGAAGAGAGAAAGAAACAGAAGAGGGAGAGAGAGGAAGGAAGGGGGGGATGGAAGGAAGGAAGGAAGGGAAGAAAGAGAAAAAGAAAGAAAAAGAGGAAGGAAGGAAGGGAGGGAGGAAGGAAGGGAAAAAGAAAGAAAGTTGAGTCATGATTGGCAAACTCCACTGAAGAATGTAGGGGAAATCTGTACCAAATTTAGGAAGATTTATATTCAAAATGTTTTTTTTTTAATTCAGACTTTAATTATCTAATTCAGTCATGTGGAATACCTCTTTCCATGGCCAGTTGGAATAAATGAGGTGTCTCTGTGTCTCATTGGAAAAAAATGTACACAGATGCCAAGTATTTGAATAAATTGTAAAGTTGTTGGCTTTGTCCACATAGAGTACTTTTTTTCCCTAGGCATTTCTGCTGAGTTTATCCCAAGTGTAAAGAATGACTTAATTTGCAACTAAAAAAATGTAGGGGGCTTCCCTGGTGGCGCAGTGGTTGAGAATCTGCCTGCCAATGCAGGGGACACGGGTTCGAGCCCTGGTCTGGGAAGATCCCACATGCCGCGGAGCAAATGGGCCCGTGAGCCACAATTACTGAGCCTGCGCGTCTGGAGCCTGTGCTCCACAACAAGAGAAGCCGCGATAGTGAGAGGCCTGCGCACCGCGATGAAGAGTGGCCCCCGCTTGCCACAACTAGAGGAAGCCCTCGCACAGAAACGAAGATCCAACACAGCCATAACTAACTAACTAACTAAATAAAATTAAAAATTAAAAAAAAAAAGCAATTAAAAAAAAAATGTAAAAAAAATTTTGTCAAAAAGCCCACTCTATGTAGCAAAAATCACATCCTATTAGGGATAATAATATACCCCCCTCTAATTGCTGTCAAATACTCATTAACCAGACTTTTTAAGGGCTATTCTTGGGTACAATTCTGTCCAATTATTTTGAGAAGAGTATTAAATTTGCCTGATTCTCACTACTTTTTTAACTGAGTGGAGATTAGAAACTGTATTGGGAAATAATATTGATTTACCCAAATGGATTTGTTTTGCAAGGTGAAAAGAATCCTGTGATATTGCTGTGTAAATATGGATGAGCAATTGACCATGTAATTAACAATCCACCCTTTTCACTGTATCCAGTTTGTTACTTAGTGCATCTTCCGGTATAGCCTCATTACAACTCGGTACATTGTATGATAGGCAAGGAATTCTCAGGAAGTTCGTTTTGCCTTTCCTTGGACATCAGAAAGTCATTAGGAAATGAATATAGTGGAAGAGGGTGTCTCCATATCCCAGGGGGCCCAGGGGGCCTTATCGCTGTGCCATCTCTCAGGCCATGTGGCTGCTCCCTCCTCTCCCAGGCATTTCTGTGACTTCTATCTAATCTTTTCTTGTTTACGGCACCAGTTATGGACCAGTAACACCCTCTAGGCCCAGCATGTGGGAGACACAACAAGGGCTTTGAAGTCAGATCTGCATTTAAATCTTATATTACTATATTCTAGCTATGTGACCTTGGGCAAATGTAAGTGTCCCCCAAAGCAGGAAATTAGTTTCCCTAGTAGATTTATGGCCCCTAATCCTGCTGATGAGGTCCGTTTGTCCCTTTATCAATGATGTTAACTTTGAGCATTTGGTTTAAGGTGATGCCGGTGATCTCCACTTCCTGTAAAGTTAAACATTTTTCCTGTTTAATTAATACATAATTCGTAAAGGGATACTTTGAAACTATGCAAATATCTCGTTCCTCATCATACTTTCAGCTTACTTTTAGCATCCATTGTTAATTCTTAACTAAATCAGTTATTATTCTGATGATTTTCTACTTTGTTCCTTCTACGTGTCAGTTGGTTTTCTACTGTAAGAAAGAGCTTTATCTTCTTGATTATTTGTGTGTTTGTTTATTATCATTAGGGATTCCTGAATTCTGATTCTACTCAATTGGATATTCAGATGGTCCCAGATTTAGCCAGTGGAAATTCCTTCAGGCTGACACCTGTGTTCTTTTATGTGTCCCCAGAACTTTCTTATTCTCTTGCACGATAAGATGTTGTGAGTTCCCCTCGTGCTTTCCTTGGCCCAGCCCTGGAATCAGACGCCTCCCCCCACAGTTTAGCTGTATCAATATTACAACCTTGCACTTCCCTCCTAGGAACTCACCTTGTCCCTAGACCCCATGCTGTCCCTGACATGCTCCTCTCCAAAAGGCAGTTTAACTCCCTGGTGTTGTTGAAGGTGACAGCAATGGCATTTTTGAAGCACTGAGACCCAGCCTCCATCTTAAAGGGCCTTTGACAATTTCAGTACATGCTCCATAATAAGGAGTGCCTTGAAGTCCAACCCCAAGACATGCTTGGTCATCGATTTAAATGAGCTTCTCTTCTCATAATCAATCCAGACATTTACAAACCTGAGATTTTCTTAAAACTTTTAGAGTTTATTCACTATACAAGATATTCGCTAATACAGAGGGAGGGAGTTACCCAATTTTGATAAATGTGCCAGATACCGCATGTAGATCAATGAGGACGCTCCCTCTTTGTCATTTGCACTCTGATGCTACATTAGGATAAGCTAAAAATTTGGCAAGATCCAGTTTTCCTGCATATTTACCATCCCATGCACTCCTAACCCTTTGGCCTAACAGAAGATCAAGTGTAAAAAGCTTCATTTGAATGGCTGCCATCAGAAACTCCTATACCTACTTTAAGTGACAGGCTGAACCAGATGCTTCCTTATCTCTTATCATTTCATGTTTGTTATCTGGAATACACGAAGTTTATATTTTCTTGGGAAAATGAAACAAGACTTACAGTGGAGAAGGACTTACCTAAAATCACCCATTTAGTAAGTGGCAAAACCAAGATTTAAACAGTGTCTGACTCTGATGCTTGTGAACAGTTTTCTAATTTTAAAAAACTTCTTTAGTTATAATTTTTGTATTATATAAATTCCTCCTTTAGAATAATCTTTAAACCAAACCAAATCTAAGTTTCAGTTTGGTTCCTTTCTCACTAACTTTCAGCTTTTCTACATTTACCTAAAACATAACCTTAAACATAGTCACTGATTAGCACACTCATTTTAGAATAACTGACCTTGTCTTAGCTGGGATTCAGAAGTTCTCTCTCTCACTCATCTTTGGGCTGCTTTGACATCAAAATGCCTCGCTACTTACTTCTGAGCAGCCAGCTAAAGGGGCCTGTCTTCAGTGCCTCCACCAGCATGAAAGAATTGCCAGAGGGAAATAGCAGTATTATGTTTTCATGTCCAGTTTCCTGTTCTTGGTTCTGGTTTGTTTGTCTTTTTAAACCCATCACACACTTGTAGCTGTACAAGGTGTGTAGGTTGAGATCATAAGCCACACACCTAGCATGTCGGAGCCCACACCTGCTTCTATAAACCCAGGCAATTGCTGTATCATGGCTGGGAGAAAGCATTTCCTATTCCAGGCAAGTTCCAGACCTGCCCTGCTTTCTCTCAACCAGCTCTCCTCTGCTCACCACCCTAGGTCCTGCCCTTTGCGATTGGGTCCCCTTAGTTTTAGAGACCCGCTTGGCTCCCCCCTTTCTCACTTATCAGCTCACTAGACTCTCAATTCCTCACCACTTCCTGATGTAAGAGTCCCTGAAGATTCAGGTGAGAGTGAAGAACCCTCCTGAATCCCTGGTCCTGAGGAAACCCATGGACCTCCCAAGGGCCTGGGTGGATTTGGGGCAGGCCTGGGTCATGACCTGCAAGGACTTCTTGCAAAGATAGTATAGGAGGGAGGAGATCCCAGTGCAGGTCAGAAGGTGGAAAATTACCATTCTTGTCATTCAAGAAAGAGTAACCCCAATAAGAAAGCCTGAAGGAGCAGTCCTAGACTTGGGGAGCTGAGAACAAAAAGTCCTGGTGTCAGCTAGAGATGCTAGGCAGAGAGAAGGCCCAAGATACAGGTGAAGGTCAGCACAAGGAGACAGCTCTCTGGAGGTCAGAGAGAAGGAAATGGTTCAGCATACGCTGTGGGCCCTGACCTCTGGTGGGGTCATCCCTGCATCCTCTACTGGGTGGACAGTAGACCCTTATGGGTGAAGACACACCTCATTTCTCCTTAATTGTGGGAAGGTAAATTCTACCTCACTCTTTCAGATCTTTAGCTAGTTGCCACTTGCTTAACGTAATTTCTAAACAGCACTTAATTATCTAACGAGCAGATGCTGATAATTTTCTGTAGCTATGTTTAGCAGCCTGCACCATTTACAATGTGCTTCTGTTGGAATGCTCCAGAAACCCTTTCCTCAAGAAGCTGACATCATCAATGTACTGGGCATCTCTGATTCTAAATCCTTTGTCCTGTGAGCACGGTCTTAGTCAGTTTGTGCTTCTGTAGCAAATACCATAGACCAGGTGACTTAAACAACAACATTTACGTCTCACAATTCTGGAGACTGGGAAGTCCAAGATCAAGGTGCCAGCAGATCTGGTGTCTTGATAAAGAGCCTCTTCTTGGTTTCTGGATGGCTGCCTTCAAGCTGGGTCTTCACATGATGGATAGACAGAGACCGTCTCTTTCATGTCTCTTTTTATGAGAGTATTAGTCCCATTCACGCCTCTCCAAACCCCACCTTCTAATACATCACATTGGAGGTTAGAGCTTTAACATAAGAATTTGGAGGAGACACAAATATTCAGCCCACAGCAAACACATTCACACTCATCAGTACATACACCAGTCAGTACATCAGGCCCCATTTGCTGGTTCAAAAAATACTTGTACAAGGGCACGATATTTTGATCCAAAATACAAGAAAATATATTTGACCAGAGATTTTGTTTCAAACACATTGTTCAATTCCATTTGTAAAACCAGTTACTTTTTTTGTTTGTTTTCTAACAAAGAGTTTTAAGACTCTAAATTTCTTTTCTGCCCGACATTAAGGACATCCACCCTGATGAGTCAGGGACTTCAAACAGAAGCTGCGTGTCCCCAGCTCCTCACCTGCAACGTGTGTTGCAATCCTTCCACAAGGCAACTAAGGAAATCAGTATTCTAGGCATCTGTGAAGAGTAGGGACCAGCTTTCCTTCACAGCACGGAGATGCTGTTTCACCAGGGTGGTGCATTAGAAAGAGCCTACTTGCAGCCAGGCAGAGTCAGTGTCAAACCCTTCATCCCTGCTTATCATGAGCCTCCCTTAGTTTCCTAATCTGTAAAATGGGAATATTCGCTTTGTGAGGTGGCTTTTTGGATTAGAAACACTATGAAGTTCTCGGCACACAGAAAATAGGCAAAAAATGAAGCAAAGATTATTATCATCTGATGAAGAAGAAATATCTTTAAGAAAGAAAGCTCTATCCTTTTATATGTCATCGTATCTATAAACACTAGAAGGGGCGAAACATAGACGTCATTATCCCAGAAAACAGTTTGTTTAACCCTGATATTCTGATAAAGAACCAGAATGACTTTCCAGGTCAAGGAAAGGAACCTCTCTTATTTTTGCTTATTGGCCTTTTCCAATCACCAGTGGAAGCCCTTCTCCTGTTTCCCCTCCACCGCTAGAATTTCTCACTCAGGTGTTCTGGAGCTGGCATGAAAAAAAGTGTAATAAAATAATTCTTTCAGACAAGTTTAGAGAGAGTTCTCCCAGAAGACAGGATCCTGGCTTTGAGTCACATAAAGTGTGTGCTTTGTCAATAACACAGAGAGCAAAGGCGTGAATGAATTTTATTTCATTGGACAAGCCGTTCGGAATACAGATAAGGCCAGGCAAGCAGCTAAACTCTTAAATAAATGTTTTAGCACTATCTAGAAGGGAAGACTGCAATTGATTCCAATCTTTTCTGACAGAAAATCAGTTCTTTTAAAACTCCCAGGGCAGCAAAGAGTAAAAAAAAGATCCCGTTTCTAATAAAAGTCGTACAGGTCTGCAAAATAAAACATGTCACCAGAAGCTGCAAGCCGCAATTAACATGCACGTAATTTCCCAAGGTGCTTCTCTTTCTCAAAAAAACAAAACAAAACAAAGCAAAACAGAAAAACAAACAAGTTTACTCTGATTTGTAATTTTATAAAACGATATTTTCTAATTGCCCATAGTGTCTTTCAATACTGCCAAGGACACAGGAAGAGATATTCTAATACCAAACAAGGCCAAGTTGAATTGAAATGATAGTACTAACATGCCAGTGTGACTGCTACCGAGTTTGTTCAGAGGTGAAGGGATTTTATTGTAAAGAGCTTAACACTTGCCAAGATCTCCATACTCAACACCTCCTGGACTTGCAGATGTTACTCTAGCATCGTGCTTCTCAAACCCAAAAGAGAATCCGTGAGAATACCTAGAGAACTTGTTACAACAGATACTGCTGGGTCCCACCTCCAGAATATCCAATTCAGTAGGTCTGGGTGCTGCCTGAGAAGCTGCATTTCTTACAATTTCCTTAGAGCAGCGGTTCCCAACCTTTTGGGCACCAGGGACTGGTTTCGTGGACGACGATTTTTCCACGAACGGGGGGAGGGGGTGGATGTTTAGGCGGTAATGCGAGCGATGGGGGTGGCAGATGAAGCTTCCCTCACTTGCCCACCGCTTACCTCCTGCTGTGCGGCCGGGTTCCCAACAGGCTGCAGACTGGTACTGGTCCGCAGCCCAGGGGTTGGGGACCCCTGCCTTAGAGGGTACAGGGGCCCCTCTTTGAGAACCACCATACCAGCATTAAGAATCACAGACTGATTTCACAAAACAAGGATAAGAATTTATACAACTAGAAACGATCATGTAAAAGGCAGGATGAAATTCACTGCATTACCAGCTTCTCTATTGGATTGTCCTTTTTCCTCTTTAGGATAGAGTTTAGCCATCTTGTTGAATGTCTTATAATCCCAGTTACCATTTTCCTAACCCGCTTTCAGCCTGTCCCTGTACTCTTTAGTCCCCTGGACCACACTGATGACTCTGACATCCAGCTTTAACCATGCCTCAGCTTTGCTCAAACACCCTCAGTGGCTGGGCATCGCCTGTAGAATAAAATGAGCATGCCACTGGAGGGGGCCGCAGACAAACTGACCCAACAGTAATTCCATCGGACTTGCATGTTCCAAAGATGAAATGACTGCTGTCCCCTCCTCAACATCCCCCTTGAGAAGCCTCACAGGTCTCTACCGTGTGCGGCTCCCTTGCTGCAGCAAGTGATGAGTCTAGCTTCGTTCACCATGGACCATTCCCTTTGGTCTTTGGCTATTGGCCAATGATGGTAGGTAGGTTTATTTTTGCAAAGATTAAATAAAATCAATCAGAGAGAGTGATTGTCACAATAGAATGGTGATGTGATTAAGAGTCTGTTGGCATAGTTGATTATAGATTTAAAGTTTCTTTGGTGGCAAAGGTATGGGGTTGTACAGAGATGGGCACACCATGTGTTCCCAGATGGAGGTGCAATATCCTACACCCCATCATTCCCATGGGAATCTAGACCTGTAGTTCATGCCACTCACTCAGAGTGAGGATTCCCAGATGGGAAGAACTTCCTGCGCCTCTGGACTCCTTCCCTCCTGATCACCTAATGACAGCAGCTATGCACGGATTAGTCTGCCCGTCCCCCATGGGCAGGTAACAGATGCACAGCAACCTGACCCCATTCCCGAGTAATTATTGTGAGGTTGAGCGATGCAGAAACCAGTTCCCCAGACATAGCCTCCCGCCCCAAGCCATGGCTTCAGACTTATCTGAGATCTGTTCTTCTAATATACCAAATCCTTAGCACAGTGCCTGGTGGATAGTAGGAGCTCAGTAAATATTAGTTACACCTCCTTTACATACCTCCTCATTCTAAAATCTCACCATCCTTTAAGAAGCACTCAGCTGGCACTTCATGAAATGAAACCTCCACTCCCACCCCAAAAGCACCCAGGAAATTCTCCCTTCTTGAAAGCCCCACCACACATTGAGTGGATGGCTCCCATGCCCCAGCTCACTCTGGGGGCTCACAGTCCTCTGCGACTACTAACAAAACTCCTTGACTCAAGCCCCTTTGTCACCCATGTTAGCACCTCACATTGTGCCTGGCATGGACCTTGCATCTCGTAGGGACTAGTAATTTGATGATGGACACCACTGTTAATTTTAGAACTGAAATGCAATGTCCTTGGGTTACCATGCGTTCAGTTGGCTAAAAGCAGTTTGCCTACATTTATTCTAAAAAGCATCCAGTAAAACCAACAAGAGGAGATTTCGTAAAATCAAAAACTGGGTTGGCATTCCCCTTTTATTCTCAACAGACTTCTCAAATACTCACAATTACATGAGCTTTTCATACCTTTTATTTTTTTTAAGTAGAAATAAACCAGTTGGTTCCTCAAGCCTAGAATAAATTAACTGAACGCTTAAATCCACTGGCCCTAATAAATCTCTTTTCTCTAAGGAATGATATTCATAGTGGAGATACTTGCTGACAACCCTAAATGATTCACTTTTGCACAATGTCTGGAAGGTGGTAGCATGTGATATTTCAATTTTGGCCAACCCCGTATTAAGATCACAAAAAGGTTTTATTTTTTAAGTGTTCTTGTGTGTCAAGCCAATGGGTCAAAGGCCATATTCTGGCATTCTGAAGAAAACTGAAATCATGGCATTAATTATTATAATAAGATACAGATATTAATTTCCTGAAATACTGTATGGCTCTAGCTTCACAAAATTGGGAGCTGTGTAATAGAAGAATGAGCCCAGCATTTGATCTCAGGAGATGGCAGTTACCAGCAGTGAGAGAATGGGCAAGAAACTTATTTCTCTGTACCTCTAAAATAGAGAGGATAATAATAGCTACCTCACATGGTTCTTATAGGAACCAAATACCCTGAGAGTGCTGAGTAAACTGTAGAGTGCTTCATAAATGTGAGTTACTATTCAATCTGTTCATAGAGATGTCGTATGTCAGAGCAGGAAAGGTACGCAGAGACCATCTCATCCATAACTTGGTAGTTACGCTAGAGGAAATTGAACCCAGAGGAGGCTCTTGTTAGAGAGTCAAAGGGTCAAAAGATCGACCTTTTTCCACATTAGAAATAAGGGCAAAGCTAACTTACCAGAAGTCAAATATTCAAGCTTTACTAATACTCCCAATCTAGGAACATTGTTTTGGGTTGAATTGTGTCCTCCCTAAAAAGATATATTGGAGTTCTGAACCCCAATACCTTAAACGGGACCTTATTTGGACATGGGGTCTTTACAGAGATAATCAAGTTAAGATGAGGTCATTAGGATAAGTCCTAATCCAGAATGACTGGTGTCTTTATAAAAAGGGAAAATTTAAGCACAGAGACAGACACACACACACATACAGAGAACACCATGTAAACATGAAGGCAGAGACTGGAGTGATGCTTCTAGCCAAGGAACACCAAAGATGCCAGTCGTCCACCAGAAGCTAGGAAAGAAGCACAGAACAGATTCTCCCTCACAGGCTCGGAAGGACCCAACCCTGTGGACACTTTGATCTCAGACTTCTGGGCTCCAAAACCATAAGACCATAAATTTCTGTTGTCTAAGCCAATTTATGGTATTTTGTTACAACAATCCTGGCAAATGAATACAAACACTGTGTTCTTTAACTCTTGAACCTGATAAAAATGTTAATCGCATTTGGGGCATTTTCAAAAGGAGGTTTATCTCCAAAGCAATTTCAATACCCTTCTTTCATTTTACCTTCACAAGACTCTATTAAATAAATAGATACTAACATTCCAGTGTTACAGATATTTTTCGTGTTAATTATTTATATTCTGCAAAGATACAGAAAATATTTGGGGCAACAAACGTTTTAATACAAATAAAACACAAAATAATTCCTAAAAAGAGAAAACCAAAGACCTAACTTGACAAAAGGAATGGGGGAGGATTTAAACAAATTGTGAGCACAAATATATAGTCTGAGAACAGTTACAAGAAATGATCACAAGTGACATTGAAGTTTCCCAGCAATTAAGGCCAAAAGGAAAGCACAATGTGTTATAATAATAACTATAAACCAACATAATAATAACTATAACCCCAATATGTAGAATCTTTTAGTACTTTTTGGATTATCTTATTTAGTTCTCACAAAAACCTTTGTGCCACAAGTTTTTATTATCCCCATTTTGCAGATAGGCAAACTGAGAACTGGATGGTATAATTTGCCCAAGATCAGAGAACTAGTAAGTGGTGGCTCCCAGATTTATGCAGGCTAACTCCAGTGTAATTGCAGAGCTGTCTTCTTAATTACTCTATCACACTGCTTCCCTGTGCAAGACAAGATTCTCCTAACTCAACCCTGGAACAAATTTGCCATGAGTCCTTAAGTAAGGAACACCAAACGGCATCAAGAATAAAGTCAACCACAGTTTCACCTAAAATGCTCAGATATTTTACCTTAACTTATCAACAGTAAATATTCGCTGAATACTTGCTACGTGTTTGGTGCATCATAGGTACTCAGTATAATGTGTCAAGTATAAAAGACAGAACGATCACTACTTGCTGGCCACTGGCTCTCAAGAGATAAATGAACAAGTCCTCTTTCCTAACAGAGTAAGAAAGAAAGACATGAAGGAAGTTATTTGGCTATAGCAGGTTAAGTGTGTTAATCAATATGTGCTAAGAACGGTGGTGCCACGAAGGGGAGAGTGATCCTTTCAAACCACCAAAGATGCACAGAAGAGGGAAGCAATGCAGTAGGTACAGAATCCCTAACAAGACGCAGTAGGTGGAAGCTGGGGTAGAAGATGCAACAGCAAAGGTAGGCAGGGCCATATCAAGAAGGGTTTTCTATCATATCTACCAACATCAGCATTTCTTAAGATGCTCTTTCTTAAATTCCATGGGAAAAAATTCAAGAAGAGGCAGAATTCCGTTTTCCTGCCGATGAGCTTCCTATGCCTGCGGTAACAAATCATCACCAACTTAGTGGCTTAAAATGATACACGCTTTGTGCTTTATTTTACCATTCTCAAGTCAGAAGTCCGACATGGGTCTCACTGGGCTAAAATCAAGGAGTCCTCAGGGTTGTATTCTTTTCTAGAGGCTCTAGGGGAGAATCCATTTTCTCGCCTTTTCCGGCTTCTAGAGGCTGTCACATTCCTGGCTTGTGACCGCTTCCTCCGTCTTCGATGCAAACACCATCAGGCCAAGTCCTTCTCATATTTCCACCTCTTTGGTTTTCTCTCTGTCTGCTTTCCTTTTCCCTCATTTAATTACATTGGACCCACCCAGATAACCCAAGATAATCTCTGCATCTCAAGGTCAGCTGACTTGACAACTTTAATTTATCTGCAACCTTTGCCACGCAACCTAAGATATTTATAGGTTCTAGGCAATAGGATATGGATATTTTTCAGGGACCAACGTTCTGCCTACCGCACCTGGTGTATATCAGGAAAGGAATTTGAGTCTCTCTGGAGTATGCTCCAGAAAGCTCCCAATTCCAGGGAAATCAAGCCAACTTGCCTTTCATGGGGCACATGCTTTGCCTCTATAATTGTTAGTTGGCCAATACTGCCAAGGTGCTAAAGGACTCTGTATGTCCATATGTTTTTGGGGCAAAGATTCTTTAAAGGGCCTTCTAAGCCAGCTCCTTTTACATGTTATAAACCAGGGACACATAACTGGTTAGTGGCATGTCAGTCCTACCAGTTTTGCTGAATAAACAGTTTATTTCAATGTACAAAGCCATCCCAAACATCAGCTAGTGACCCCAAAGAGATGCAGTTTATGGGATCTACATTTTGATCTGCTTGCCAAGGTCAATGTTCTCCAGCCAACGTAGAAGAATGGATAAAATGACCTCCCAAAGATTCTTGCTTATCAGCAGATGCCTTCATTTCTAACCCAAAACAGTGTTGCATTTTATCCACTGAATGATTTTCTTTTTAACTTGCTATCAATTCATTTTAACAGTCTCAGTGACTTTCAGGAGAAAAACCTGTAATTTAATGATTATAAAGATACCAGAAAACTTATCTGTGATACTAATTTTGGAATTAGAAGCCTGGATTTCTCTTCCTTCTCCTCCAGGGTTGGTGCTGATTGGCTGGCTGACAGACTGGCAAACAGATGTGCTCAGCTCAGGCAAGGCAACTTAATACAAAGAAGAGATGGCCTTTAAATGCAGTACTTAGTCCCATCTACTCAAGGTTAAGGGTAAGTTTATGTACAGGGAGATCATGTGATGATACGAAAAGAAGAGGATCAGGAGAATGGAAATGAATTATTGTAAGCCCTAATTACCTTGAATTCAGACTTAATTAAGTTAATAATTTATGTAGATATACAGGTTTGGTGCATATTTACACTAGAGTCACCATAAAGTTTAACTTAAATTTCTACTTATTCTTTCCTGTCACCATAAAAACAACTAAATCTGTTGGTTAAAAAGAGTAGAGTTTTCAAAAATCTACAAACAATAAATGCTGGAGAGGGTGTGGAGAAAAGGGAACCCTCTTGCACTGTTGGTGGGAATGTAAATTGATAGGGCCACTATGGAGAACAGTATGGAGGTTCCTTAAAAAACTAAAAATAGAACTATGATACGACCCAGCAATCCCACTGCTGGGCATATACTCTGAGAAAACCATAATTCAAAAAGAGTCATGTACCACAATGTTCATTGCTGCACTATTTACAATAGCCAGGACATGGAAGCAACCTAAGTGTCCATCGACAGACGAATGGATAAAGAAGGTGTGGCACATATATACAATGGAATATTACTCAGCCATAAAAAGAAACGAAATTGAGTTATTTGTAGTGAGGTGGATGGACCTAGAGACTGTCATACAGAGTGAAGTAAGTCAGAAAGAGAAAAACAAATACCGTATGCTAACACATATATATATGGAATTAAAAAAAAATGGTTCTGAAGAACCTAGGGGCAGGACAGGAATAAAGGCGCCGACGTAGAGAATGGACTTGAGGATACGGGGAGGGGGAAGGGTAAGCTGGGACGAAGTGAGAGAGTGCCATGGACATACATACACTACCAAATGTAAAATAGATAGCTAGTGGGAAGCAGCTGCATAGCACAAGGAGATCAGCTCGGTGCTTTGTGTCCACCTAAAGGGGTGGAATAGGGAGGGTGGGAGGGAGACACAAGAGGGAAGGGATATGGGGATATACGTATATGTATAGATGATTCACTTTGTTACACAGCAGCAACTAACACAACAATGTAAAGCAATTATACTCCAATAAAGATGTTAAAAAAAAAAGAGTAGAGTTTTCCTGTAATATTAAAACATTGCTTTTAATATTTCCAAAGACTTTTGACTTATGGCCTTTATCAGACTAAGAATGTTTGTTATAGGGGACTCCATTTGTTGAGATAATTGTTTGTTCTCTCAAGATTGTAAACTGTATTTACCATAAGGGGTCAATCTACTCACCAACCTTGTGATAATTAATTTGCCAACCACAACCCCACTGAACTAGCTCTAATTAACTCAACCAGTAAAAAGAATGGTGCAGATTCTCTAAAAATTAGAGAATGGCTAAAGGCCATTCTTCTTGTAAATAATCATGTTACATATGAAAAAAGTGATTCTATGGCAATGGTTCTCAAACTTTGTTGCATATTAGAATCAAATGAGGAGTGTTGAAGAAATCAAAACCCAAGCCACAGTCCCAGAGCAAATTAATCAGAGTCTCTGGGGGTGGGGTGGGGTCAGGTATCAATATTTTTAAAGCTTCCTAGGTAGTCCCCCTGCACAACTAAGTTTGAGGGGGTCAGTAGACAAGTAGTATCAACATCACCTGGGAGCATCACAGAATCCTGGACCACATTTTGATTCTACTGAATCAAAATCTGCATTTAATCACATCCCTAGGTGGTTCTTAAGCACATTAAAGCTTGAGAAGCATTGAGCTATGTTGCTTTCATCCCAATGCAAAATCTCAATTTATCGCCAACTCAGCAAGGACACCTAGAACAGAGCAATGAATGTGACGCTAATTAATAACACAACTTCGGCCAATTCATTTATCTTCCTTGAGCCTCAGTTCCTAATGATGAGATTGGGCAAGATCATATCTGATGTCTTTTGCACCCCTGAAATTTTACGATGCTCTGTATTCTATGTACACGTGCTGGTTAGGAGGCATTCACTTTTAATCATGGCTGGGACTACTTTAGTCTTCATGGAGCAACGTGACTTTTTTGGAACACGTCCTTGGAAGTTTCAGCATAATGTGCCTTACTGGCAGGCATGCTTTCAAATAAAAGTGAGGACATTCAAATATTATGGCTTGATTAGGGTATTATGGTCTCCACGGAGCTTATTTATATAATCTCTCACTCGTTATCATTTCAGCCTCTGTATTTCACAAGGCGCCTACTGGAAGCATCGCTCATGTACTGTCTTAGAGGACACAGTCCGCCTTCCGTGGGTGGAAGAGAAGATGCCTTCCATGAGTCCATCCCTTCCCCAGGTGCCGCTGATAGTAAAACCTGCACGGAAATGAGACTCAGGGGAGCCAGATTTTTGTCTTGGTTTTGCCATTGTCCAGCTACCTGACCTTGATTAGTTCACTGATGATGTCTGTACCTGTTTCCCCCTCTACAATCAGAAGATCAGACCAGATAGACTCCATTTCTAACATGTTGCCTCTGCTTATTCCCTACGTACAGCCTCTCATTAGCATGCATATACTGAATTCCTTATGATTTCTGTCTTCAGAGTGGGCAGAGGACCACGTGGATTTTCTAGGTAGAATTTAGATTCCTTGGGTATTGCCTGTGTTTTGCAGAACCTCCAGTTTCCCTCCAAAATTGGATGAAGATGAGTGTCTTTGTTATTTTGTTGTAGCAGCTCAAGCAGACTAAGACACAGAGATTAGGCCTTTCACAGTGAGAAGTCTCTCTTGGCCCTAAATACCATTCAAAATACCTAGAAGAGAATGAAGCTTGGTATAGGTGATACAGTACATTCTGCTTGTTCTAGAATGAAACTAATTCACAGCCCAGTCAGTAGTTTCAAGTCCTGTTTGAGAAAAATAATAACCACCAGATATTTTCAACCTACCAGCTTCTAAAATGATCTAATTCTTTCTTGAGTCTTGTTTGCAATAAATGAAAGTCAAACTGCATCCACATGTACATGATGGCCTACATGGACCAGCTTCTTTAAGGCCCGAGAGGTCTGAGTTTCTTAAGGTCTGCTCTGACTGGATAACATGAGTTCCTTTCTTCTGGATACAGCCTGCAATGAGCTGCATAGGTCAATTCACCCCACATTAGCCCAGTTTGCTCCAGATGCAGGTGTAAAGTCTTCAACACCAGTCATGCTGGAATGCTTGTTTCACTTCCCATATGTTATTTTGGTCTCCAGTTTGACCCCTGTTTATTTCACGAAATTCTCAGGCCCATGAATTCAGATATCAGGTTTTTGGAAGCCCATCAATAATATCATTTTGTTCTGTTTTTTTCCCTTCCATCTTCTGGAACCAATTGAGAGTAAAACCCAAGAATTGGGCAGCTGGAGATCAAAACCTTTTTCTTTATGACTGACCAAGCCATTGGGATAAACTGATTTTAGATCTGAGGCCAAATGGTATTGTATTCCTTGACCCTCTGAGCCAGACAGACTTAACTCACCCAATCTCAGATACAGATGGACAAGGACAGCCCACTTCCTCTCCCCCACTCCTCAGGCCACCCACATAGAAGGAGCCCAAGTGGCTGTGTTTCTGCAAGCATTTAGATGCCAAAGAAACAGAGGAAAGGACTGAGCCCGTTGTGCTCAAATTGCTCTTCCAAACTTATCCATCAGATGACTCATGCTTCCTCCTTCAGTGAGGAGTGAGTGAGGGGAGTTAGGAAGTGAGGAGGTACAGAGGTGCCAAGACTGTTAGGCTAATGGAAGGTTTTGTCCTAAGAACAAGATCAACAAGGAATGTGCATTTTCTCATGAAAGTCACGTCTGGCTTCCCGAGGGGAGGGGCTGAACATTTCTGATCCACCATCTTTAGACTCCATAAGGAGAAACAAGACGCCTTCTCCCCACAAGACTCACAATAGGAAGGTGTTTAAAAGTTAGCCACAGGGCTTCCCTGGTGGCACAGTGGTTAAGAATCCGCCTGCCAATGCAGGGGACACGGGTTCGAGCCCCGGTCCGGGAAGATCCCACATGCCACAGAGCAACTAGGCCCGTGCACCACAACTACTGAGCCTGCGCTCTAGAGCCCACGTGCCACAGCTACTGAAGCCCGTGCGCCTAGAGCCCACACTCCACAACAGAAGCCACCGCAATGAGAAGCCCGCGCACCGCAACGAAGAGTAGCCCCCGCTCACCGCAACTAGAGAAAGCCCCTGTGCAGCAACAAAGACCCAACACGGCCATAAATAAATAAATAAAAATAAATAAATTTTTAAAATTACAAAATAAATAAATAAAAGTTAGCCACAAACTAAACAAAACAGTGCAAAACATCAAAAACAAAAAGTCAGTTGTCCACTCCAAGGAGGAACCTAGAGGTCTCATGTCCTCTTTGAAGTACGCATTAATCGTTCCAAATGTGCTCTTTCATAAAATGCCCTGTGTCTTTACATCTGTCTGTATATCTTGACTTCTGCTCTGAACAGCTGCTATGCCAGTTGGTGGTGCACAGCCCAGTATGAGTCAAAGTTAGCAGTGAGAATCCTGGAGCTTGTTACACAAAAATAGAGAATTCTCAGGATAAAGTTTCTCTCAGGGTGTATTATGAATCACACTGGGTTCTAATACTAAAATAGGGTTAGCAGGGCTTCCCTCGTGGCACAGTGGTTAAGAATCCTCCTGCCAATGCAGGGGACATGGGTTTGAGCCCTGGTCCAGGAAGATCCCACATGCCGCGGAGCAACTAAGCCCGTGCGCCACAACTACTGAGCCTGCACTCTAGAGCCCGCGAGCCACAACTACTGAAGCCCGTGTGCCACAACTACTGAAGCCCCCGTGCCTAGAGCCCATGCTCTGCAACAAGAGAAGCCACTGCAATGAGAAGCCCGCGCAACGAAGAGTAGCCTCCGCTCGCCGCAACTAGAAAAAGCCCACGCACAGCAACAAAGACCCAACGCAGCCAAAAAATAAATAAATAAAATTAATTAATTAAATTAAAAAATAGAGTTAGCAGAGGATGGGGCAAAATTTTTCACCTTTTTCTCTCTTCCATTCACTGCTAGGGAGATGGCATTATCTTAAGCCTGGGTGGCACTGAATGGCCAAACATCTGCATAATAGTTTATTTTTGTCTTTTTATTGCTCCAACTAATTGTCCTGATATCTACATCATTCCCAAGATACGACCCTGTACTAGTGATTGAAAAGCTTCATTTAACTTACTTCTTTAAGTCATATGGCCAAGTTCACCTACAGTTTTATGCATTTCGGGATAGAGCCAAGGTTCCTGAATATGATCACGATAGAAAACTCTATAGCGTTTTTGCTGTAAAGTTGATGTGGTGAAAAGAGAATTAAAGTTATCTTACTTTTGGTGCCCAGAAACCTTTATGTGAATTTCTCCCACTGAGTTAGGCTTGAACTGGAGGGTATCTGACTCCCAATAATTAATGTCAAGATTTGGGAGGTTGATGGGCTTTGTCTTAAGGGTCCGGGAATACTTAGGGGTTCTTTTATGAAATTGATTATAGCACAGTCTTATCGCCAGCCCCTCACTGTGGACAAAGGGCCTTCTCCTTCTGCTATCTTGTTCCCTGACTGCCTTCCACTTCTGGCTCAAAAGAGCAAATCGGCAAGCCAGGGTTGCAGGGCTAAGTTAAGATGAAAATAGCACTGTTATCAGGAAGAGTAGACCAATTTCTTGCTAAATTATGAAAGATGGGCAAGAATATTTTTTTAATGTATCAGAGAGCTGCAACATAGTGAAGAATTTTTTAATGTACCAGAGAGCTACAACATAGTGAAGAATTTCCTGGTCCAGGGGAGTCAGACTCTGCATTTGGGGCTACTTTTCCCTTGAGGGCCTTTGTCAACTCCTAAAGGAAGGCTGAGAAGCTAAATTGTACTTTTGAGATATTCCAGGCATAAGGGACAGGGATTGGAGCACAGAGCCCCTTTCCCCTCCCCTGTCCTAGTGGAATGATCAGCTCATTTTGGATTGAAATCTTGAAATGAATTCACCTCAGTCTGGGATATGGAATGAAATTGGAAATGGAATTTGGTGATCACAGACTCTAGGTGACACATAAGAACAAGGCCATATGAGTCAGGAGCAGGGTACATGGAATTAATGTATCTTTTCATTGCCCAGGGAGGGGAGGAAAGTACTTAATCTCTAAGGTAACCATTAAAAGAATGAGTAAAAGACAATATCCCTTCTGTATGTGTTAGGTATGGAGCTAAGAGTGAAATAAAAAAAATATGAAATAAATGTAAAATATGAAATAAATTCCAAGGCAAGAACAGAGAGAAAAAGGAAGAGAGAAGCTGGAAAAATTAGAAAACACTTAGTAAGATGATGACTTAAACCAAACTATACCATTAATTTCATTCAACGTTTATGAAATGTTTGTTTAATGTTTCATTAAACAGAACCTCAAGAAAATAGATGGAATGCTCCTAAAAGGTTACAACGAGGACAATTTATTTATGAAGCAGGAATTTACAAATGTGTGGTTACAAAGGATAAGTCAGCCTGAAGGGATGAAGGGAGAAAGTGATAACCAGAAATGAGAGACAGAGAGAAATATTCCCATGGAAGACTAGTGGTCTTTAACCAAGGGATACAACTTGCTCAAGTCAATGCTTTCTACTTCCTTGTACCTCCTGCTGACTCCCCATTTGCTGAACCCAACCAGGAGCCAGATCTCATGGTAACCTGATTGATAGAGCCTGGGGGCAGCAACCAGGGTAGAAAGGATGGTGAGGAGGGAATCTGGAGAGGAAATAAAAACTATCTAGATAACATGTCAATTAAAAGACAAATATTCTCAGACTAAATAACAAACAGACAGACACCAACAAACTGTCAACAAATGACATCTAAAGTCATAAAGAAACAGAAAGGTTGAAAGTAAGTGAAATGATTTTTTTTTCTGTATTGCATTTTTTCCCCAGCTTTATTGAGGTATAATTGACACATAAAAATTCTGTGTATTTAAGATGTACAACAACTGGGAAATGTTACCCCTAATTAACATACTGATCACCTCACATAGCTACCTTTTGTGTGTATGTGGTAAAAACATTTAAGATTTGGTTTTTCCTCTGTGTGTGCACATCCCTGGTATCTCTGAGTATAAATTTTCTCTTCTTCTAAGGACATCAGTCAGATTGGATCCAGACACCCACCCCGCCCCGCCCCCCCCCCCCCCACCGCCAATAGCTTCATTTTAACTCCATCACATCTTTAAGGACCTTATCTCCAAATATGGTTACTTTCTAATGTACTGAGGGATTATGACTTCAACATATAAACTCTGGGGGTAGGGGACACAATTCAGCCTATAACATGTAGTTTTTTAATTTTTAAAATTTTTATTGGAGTATAGTTGCTTTACAATATTGTGTTAGTTTCTACTGTACAGCAAAGTGAATCAGCAGTACGTATACATATATCCCCTCTTTACTGGATTTCCTTCCCATTTAGGTCACCACAGAGCACTGAGTAGAGTTCCCTGTGCTATACAGTAGGCTCTCATTAGTTATTTATTTTATACATAGTATCAATAGTGTATATATGTCAATCCCAATCTCCCAAATCATCCCACCTCCCCCTCTTCCCCCTTGGTATCCATACGTTTGTTCTATACTTTTGTGTTTCTATTTCTGCTTTGTAAATAAGATCGTCTATGCCAATCTTTTCAGATTCCACATATATGCATTAATATACGATATTTGTTTTACTCTTTCTGACTTACTTCACTCTGTATGACAGTATCTAGGTACATCCATGTCTCTACACATGACCCAATTTCGTTCCTTTTTATGGCTGAGTAATATTCCATTGTATATATGTACCACATCTTCTTTATCCTCTGTTGATGGACATTTAGGTTGCTTCCATGTCCTGGCTATTGCAAATGGTGCTGCAATGAACACTGTGGTACATGACTCTTTTTGAATTATGGTTTTCTCAGGGTATATGCCCAGTAGTGGGATTGCTGGGTCGTAATGTTGTTCTATTTTTAGTTTTTAAAGGAACCTCTATACTGTTCTCCATAGTGGCTGTATCAATTTACATTCCCACCAACAGTGCATGAGGGTTTCCTTTTCTCCACACTCTCTCCAGCATTTATTTTTTGTGGATTTTTTTGATGATGGCCATTCTGACCGGTGTGAGGTGATACCTCATTGTAGTTTTGATTTGCATTTCTCTAATAATTAGTGATGTTGAGCATCTTTTCACATGTTTGTTGGCCATCTGTATATAACATGTAGTTTAAGTGGAGTTTCAAAATAGAGTAAAACTATATGCGTGTATTCAATGTAGCGTTTTTCCCCGGAGTCCACTGGTTTATTTTTCAGAATTATGAACTCAGTAGCCATGTGTCCATGGTTTCAAAACAACAAATCAAAACATAATAAGCCCCTTTAAAATGGCTTTCAAGCCTAGTTCATTTCACCCTTCATATAGAAAAGAGCATCTGTTTAATGAACACCAAGCATAAGGCTGGAGATATGGTACACAAGATGAAAAAGGAAGTTTGCCCATAAATCATGCTAGTAGAACCAGTTTTTTAAACAATACATAAGGGGCAAATAACGTTTATAGTCATTCTGGAATCACAGATTTGGGAAAACTGCCCAGTAAAAGCACTGCAAATCTCAGTTCTCCTGTCAGAAAATAAGGGGCCCTCTGGGTGATTGTATGTGATACCTTCTAGGCCAATTTATTAGCAATATCACTAAAGTCAATTATTTGATGTTATGTGTTTGCATTTCTGTTTCAGTTGCCTGTGGCTGCAAACAAACCACCCCAAAACTGAGTGGCTTAAAGCAGTAGCAATCACTTATGATCTTTCAATCATGTGGATTAACTGGGAGGTGCTTCTGCTGGTCTGGCTTATAGTCTCTTAGGTGACTGCAAGCGAATGGTTGCTGAACCTGGAGTCACGTGGAGGCCCAGCTGGGATAGTGCCTCCTCTGCATGGGGCCTCACCTAATGGTCCAAGCTCTTGCAGGGTAGCTGGACTTCCACATGGCGGTCCAGAGCTCCCGAAATTGCAGACATGGGAGTTGCCTGAGCTTAGATATCATAGCACATTACTTCTACTGCCTTCTATTCATTAAACAAGACACAGGCAAGTGTCACTTTAACACAGGAGGGGACTGAAGAAGGGTGCGACTAGGAGGAGGTGTGGTTCACTGGGGCCGTCTTTGGAGACTGGCTGCCAGAGGTTCCCTCTGGCTATTTGGGGTAAATTAACTTCTCTGAGCTGAGATATTTCAACAGCCTCCAGTCTGGCCTCCCTACTTCTCCCCTTGCCTCTTTTCAGTCTATTTCCTTTGCAGCCAGAAAGGTCCCATTAAAACATCAGGCAAGATGGGAATAAAGACACAGACCTACTAGAGAATGGACTTGAGGATATGGGGAGGGGGAAGGGTAAGCTGTGACAAAGTGAGAGAGTGGCACGGACATATATACACTACCAAATGTAAAATAGATAGCTGGTGGGAAGCAACCGCATAGCACAGGGAGATCAGCTCTGTGCTTTGTGACCACCTAGAGGGGTGGGATAGGGAGGGTGGGAGGGAGGGAGACGCAAGAGGGAAGAGATACGGGAACATATGTATATGTATAACTGATTCACTTTGTTATAAAGCAGAAACTGGCACACCATTATAAAGCAATTATACTCCAATAAAGATGTTAAAAAAAAAAATCAGTCTGGTCAAGTTAGTTCTCAGTTCAAAATCCACCATGGGTTCTCACTCAGAATAAAGATGCAGTTGCCCCCTAAATGTCCTATATGACCCTCCCCCTCCTCCTCGACCCCCTGCTAGCCCTCCAACCTCATCTCCTACTGCTTTTCCCCATTTCACTCCATTGCAGCTACCTGGACCTCCTTCCTCCTTCAGTATTCCAGGAACACTCTTCTTTTGGGGTCTTTCCACTTGCTGCTCCCTTTGCTTAGAGCCCTTTCCCCACTTTTTCTCCTGGTTCACTCACTCATCTCTTTCCAGTTTTTACTCAAATGACCCCCCAGTGGCTGCTTCCCTTCCACCTGATTGTCACTCCCTGTCCCCATTACCTCCTTGAGTTTTTCCCCAAAGCATGTATCACCATCTAACATACTGTATAATTTACTGACTTATTCTGTGTATTTTCTTCCATACCCACATGCAGGTGAGCTCTTTGAGGGCAGTGGGGTTTTTTTTTTAATAATAATTTTATTAAGATATAACTCACATACCATAATATTCACCCTTTTGAAGTGTACAGTTTTTAGGATGTTAACAAAGTAGTGCAACCATCTCCCCTGTATAATTTTAGATCAATGTCATCCCCCTAAAAGAAACCCCATACTCATTAGCAGTCACTCTGTTCCACACTCCTGCAGCCCCTGAGAACCACTAATCTCCTTCCTGTCTCTATGGATTTCCCTATTTTGAACATTTCATGTAAATGGAATTATGCAATAAGTGGTCTTTTGTGTCTGGCTTCTTTCACTTAGCATAATGTTTTCAAGGTTCACCCATGTTATAGCATGTGTCAGGACTTCATTCTTTTTATCTGAATTATTCCACTGCATGGACAGACCACATTTTGTTTATCAGTTAATCAGTTGATGGGCAGTTGGGCTGTTTCCACTTTTAAGCTATTATGAATAATGCCACTATGAACATTCGTGAACAAGTTTTTGTGTAGACATATGTTTTCATTTCTCTTGGGTATATACCCAGAAGTGGAATTGCTGGGTCATATGTTAATTCTATGTTTAGATTTTTGAGGAACTGCCAAGCTGTTTTCTACAGCAGCTGCACCATTTTACATTCCCACCAGCAATGCACAAGGGTTCCAATTTCTCCACATCCTGCTCAGTCCTTGTTATTTTCCTGGCTGTTTGTTCTTTTTTTTTTTTTTTTAATTATTAGTGTAGCCATCTCATTGTGGTTTTGATTTGCACTTCTCTAATGACAAATGATGCTGAGTATATTTTCATGTGCTTATTGGCAATGTATATCTTTGGAGAAATATCTTTTCAAGTTCTTTGCTCATATTTTAATTTGGGTATTTGTCTTTTTTGTGATGTTGTAAGAGTTCTTTATGTATCCTGAATACAAATCCTTTACCAGATATATAATTTGCAATTATTTTTCCCAATTTCGTGGCTGTCTTTTTACTTTCTTGGTGTCCTTTAAAGCACAATTTCAATGAAGTCCAGTTTATTTGGTTGTTTTTGTTGTCGTATTTAAGAAACCATCACCTACCCCAAGCTCACAAAAATTTGTTCACGTTTTCTATTTCTTTGTTGATCTTCTATCTATTCTATCCATTATTGAAAGTGGGGTATTCACATTTACCATTCTTACTGTCAAAGTATTTTTTTCCCTTTAATTCTCTCAGTTTTGCTTCTTTTTTTTTTTTTTAAATATCTCGTGATCTCACCTATTTTTTTTTAATTTTTTTTTATTTTTTAATTTATTTATTTATTTATGGCTGTGTTGGGTCTTCGTTTCTGTGTGAGGGCTTTCTCTAGTTGTGGCAAGTGGGGACCACTCTTTATCGCGGTGCGCGGGCCTCTCATTATCGCGGCCTCTCTTGTTGCGGAGCACAGGCTCCAGACTCGCAGGCTCAGTAATTGTGGCTCACGGGCCTAGTTGCTCCGCGGCATGTGGGATCTTCCCAGACCAGGGCTTGAACCCGTGTCGCCTGCATTGGCAGGCAGATTCTCAACCACTGCGCCACCAGGGAAGCCCTCAGTTTTGCTTCTTGTATTTGGGGGTTCTATTGATGAATTGAGACTTTTATAATTATCAAATGTCCTTCTTCAGTGTGGTATTGGCACAAAAACAGACCTATGGATCAATGGAACAGAATAGAGAGCCCAGAAATAAACCCACACACCTATGGGCAATTAATCTTCGACAAAGGAGGCAAGAATATACAATGGGGAAAAGACAGTCTCTTCAGCAAGTAGTGCTGGAAAAGTTGGACAGCCACATGTAAATCAATGAACTTAGAACATACCTTCACACCATACACAAAAATAAGCTCAAAATGGCTTAAAGACTTAAATATAAGATATGACACCATAAAACTCCTAAAATAGAACATAGGCAAAACATTCTCTGACATAAATTGTACCAATGTTTTCAGTCAGTCTACCAAGGCAATAGAAATAAAATCAAAAATAAACAAATGGGACCTAATCAAACTTATAAGCTTTTGCACAGAAAATGAAACCATAAACAAAACGAAAAGACGACCTACGGACAGGGAGAAAATATTTGCAAATGATATGACCAACAAGGGCTTAATTTCCAAAATATACAACCAGCTCACACAACTCAATAACAAAAAACCAAACAATCCAATCAAAAAATAGGAAGAAGACCTAAATAGATATTTCTCCAGAGAAGACATACAGATGGCCAATAGGCACATGAAAAGATGCTCAACATCGCTAATTATTAGAGAAATGCAAACCAAAACTACAATGAGGTACCACCTCACACCAGTCAGAATGGTCATCATTAAAAAGTCTACAAATAACAAATGCTGGAGAGGGTGTGGAAAAAAGGGAACCTTCCAAAACTGCCGGTGAGAATGTAAATTGGTGGAGCCACTATGGAGAGCAGTATGGAGGTTCCTCAAAAAACTAAAAGTAGAGTTGCCATATGATCCAGCAATCCCACTCCTGGGCTTATACCCAGAGAAAACTATAATTCAAAAAGATACATGCACCACTATGTTCATAGCAGCACTATTCACAATAGCCAAGACATGGAAACAACCTAAATGTCCATTGACAGATAAATGGATAAAGAAGATGTGGTACATATATACAATGGAATACTATTCAGCCATAAAAAGAGAATGAAATAATGCCATTTGCAGCAACATGGATGGACCTAGAGATGATCATACTAAATGAAGTAAGTCAGAAAGAGAAAGACAAATACCATATGATATCACTTAGATGTGGAATCTAAAATATGACACTAATGAACTTATCTACTAAACAGAAACAGACTCACAGACATAGAGACAGACTTTTTACCTAAGCACCATAGTTCTTCTGAATCTTGGGTAAAAGAGAAAATGCATGTACATAGCATATATTATGATTGCATATGGCTTTTTCCCTCCTAGTTCTAATTTTAGGAAAAGCTCCTCCTTTACAGGCTAAGTCAGGGGTAGGGTTGAGGCAAATCTAAAAGGGAGAAATGCTTCCTTTTGTTTTAAAATTTTACTCCAAGTGTTTGACCTTAGAGTTTTCAGGGCTTTCCAGTCAGTTTGTGTATTTAATCAGATATTTTGGATGTGGTTTTATCACATACCTTGGGCCCTGTCCAGGCTTCCATCCACCCACATCACTTCTCCTGGTCCACCGACCACACCCCATACACTAAGTATCTACAGTGTCCATCCCCCTTTCTCTCTTCATCCCTCCAGCAAAACTGGCAACAGAGAG
Organism: Balaenoptera physalus; assembly: GCF_965194825.1. Lineage (NCBI taxonomy): Eukaryota > Metazoa > Chordata > Mammalia > Artiodactyla > Balaenopteridae > Balaenoptera > Balaenoptera physalus. Next base: position 81,954,262 of record NC_138898.1, read on the forward strand.
CAAGAGAATATGAGCCCCTCAACTCAAAATTCATCCTCGGTGTAATGCATCTTGAATCAGGGACAGGGGCAGTACAGGTAAACTATATCCAATCTTCCAGTAGGATTTCAGCTACTATACCTCTCTGAGAAGACAAGAAAGGATTTGTGGCAATGGGTGATGTAAGGGGGTGTGTGTTTCCTCCTTACTTGTAAAAGCTAAAGTTATTTTTTCTTAAGTCTCAGTTTCTATCCACAGGTGTTTGGAGCAATCCCTGCCATCTCAGTGGGCAATACACTTAGTCCTGCAAAGCACCTTTTCCCAAGATGTATTCCACAGACCACAAGAGGTGCAAGGTCATCTCTGATAGAAGGTATTTGTGGTCAAGTAAGTCTAGATACTCTGCATACCTTAGACCCTTGTAGGGGATATTCAATGCATACAAGCAAAGTGAAGCCTCCGAGATTTTTGCAAGGGGAAAAAATCATCTAGTTTTGTTTAACTCTATATTTCTTCAATTTACTTGTATCACAGAACCCTTTTTCCCATGATACTTATCTCTTAGAACCAACATCCTATGGAATACCCTTTGGGAAACACTATTTTAGGCTGATTCTTGAATTTGTGAACAAATCCAATTAACTTTATTTCAGACCTTGAGAATCTGAGAAAGAGTTAATGGGTGTTACATTTTCTCACTAAACTGTTTCTTGCATGATGACGCTGCACCAAATTATGCCAGAAGTGCAAGTGCTTTTATAAACAGTGGATCAGAAACCTTCACCAAAGACTCAATGTCCGTGTTGAAGAAATACAATGTTCTGAACATTAGAATTGCAGGTATTTTTCATTCAAGTACATCACAACCGTATAACTTTACATTTGGAAAAGCATCTCTCAGATGAACTGCATGACATTTTTCGAATGCAGTTGCAGATTTAATCACTTGCTCTCTTTGCTTTATTTTAAAGGGGTAAAAAAAAAAAGCCAGAGAGTAAGCATGTTTATTTTGAAAACAAGTTTCCTCAGGAAGGAGATGATTGAGAGGAGTTCTGAGGTATAATTAGAAGATAATAAGATAAAGGGGAGGAGGCCATTCTGGGCAGAGAAACACGTAAATGTAGCAAGTGTGGGACGGTGAGGGCAGCCCTGGCCAGAGTGGATATGAGGCTGGCGAGGAGGCAGGCCCTGGACCATGGAGGGCTCTTCGTGTAAAGAGATTTGGACACTTTCTTATAAACCAAGGGGCACTTTTGAGGCATATCTTTAGGAGTGAAATGTGACCTGGGCTGCCTGGTAAATTAAGTAAGTCTATATATTATTTCTGGAAATAATTTCTTTAAAAGGGATTTCAAAGGATGACAGACTCATGCTCCAGTTATGATCTAATTTAAGTAGAGAACAGTGAAAAGGGACACAGGATTATCTCCCCTAATTTGATTCCCCTCCTAGGGGCTCTAGCCTATGTAGTGCCTTTGTGTGAATTATTCAAAGATGCCAAGGTCATGTCAGCACCCACTTATCCCCTCAACTGGACGCCTTTGTGCAGTACACAGCCTGTTCAGTTGTACATGTTGCTCCTAACTCCCCTTGTATTCTGTCTTCTGGTCAATGGCACCATCGTCACCCATCCAGGGGGCCAAACCAGAAACTGGGCACCTCATTGTACTCTCTTCTCTATTTTTCCTTCAATCTTTCCCCCAAATCACTAAATCTTACTAATTCCTCAAACCCATCCCAAATGCCACTGCCTCAGTGCAGGCTTTGATTGCTGCTTCCCCATGCTTTTGCTATATCTTCCCCTTTAATCTCCCAGAAAATGGCAGAAATACAGTGGGTGGGTTGGCAGCATGGAGGGGAGGGCACTGCACCTGAGATGTACCAAAGGCGACTGGCTCTACCCCCGAGCAGCCCCAGTTGGACCCACCACGAAGGGAAAGGTTGACAATAGCTTGCATTCGAGCATCTAACCCACGAGTCCTGTTATTATTTCTAGTCCTCACAATAACCACACAAGATGGGTATTTTATTCCATTTTACAGATGAGAAATCACTGTTTACAAATGGTTAAGTAAATTACCTGGCGTTGCACTGCTGGGGAGGGGCAAAAGCTCCCAAGTCCTTGCTGTCCTGCTGTTGACACTAAAACATGCTGTCCCTTGTCTATTCTATAGCCTAAATGCATGGACTTAATTCCAGGTTTGCTTTATCACCTTTACAAGAAAATTTAAATTGTAGGGGCCGGCACTCAAGAATTAGAAATCTGCCCTATGGAGTGTGCCCTTAATTAGGCCAGCACCTGTTATTTATTTATGCTGTATATTTTTTCATTGTTTTTAGTGCTGTGCATGAGTTCAGGAAAGCATCTTTGCAAATATTCTATGAAATAGACTGATTACTGCTAATTAAGTTCTCTTAACATGAAAGAAGGAAATGACTGGCTTCTTTTTAGCTCTGATAAATTATCGTGGTGGGAAAGATATGTGAGATGAAGCACAAAACTGGTTTTGTATTCAAGCTTTGCTGGAGAGTTGGTGGAAGGTTTGGGGCATTTTGTGAAGGGGAGATTCATGGAGAGCGAGGGGAATTCTAGGCCTCCTGGGGTCCATGTGATACACGCCCAGTGTGCCATCTTGGCCAAATGGCTCCATCTTCTGCCATAATCACACCAGCCACACACATAATCACACTGAAATTTGGGAACATTCCTCAATTTTCAATTTTTTAAATCCTCCTTGTAAAATTGGTCTTGTTGTCAAATCTCTTACATACCCTAGATCTTTTCCTTCCTCCCAGGTTCACTGTAGATGCCTTGACTCAGTCTTCCCCTTTCCTTCACCTAAGCCCTCACAATGCATCACCTTCTAATCCACATGGCTGCCTCCAGCACCTCACCCACTCTCTCCTCGCCCTCTTCTCACTCCACCACAGCAGCAGTGCTCAAATTAAGGTGAAAAGAGGAACCACCTAGGAAGCTCATGTCTTATCAGCTAGGGCTGCCATAACAAAATACCATAGGCCAGGTGGCTTAAACAACAGAAATGTATTACTCATGGTTCTGGAGGCTGGAGATCCAAGATCAAGGCGCCAGCACGGTCAGAGTCTGGTGAGGACTCTCTTCCTGGCTTGCAGACAGCCACCTTCTTGCTGTGTCCTCACACAGCAGAGGGAGAAGGCAAGCTCTCTAATGTCTCTTCTTATAAGGTCTGAGAACCAGGGGACTCAGGGATGTAGATTCCAGTCCGGATCTGAGAGGCTGAGGACCAGGAGCATCAGGGGCAGAAGATCCACAGCCCAGGTGGGAAGGGGTGAATTCCTCCTTTCTCTGCTTTGTGTTCTATTCAGGCCCTCAATGGATTGCATGATGCCCACAGGCACTGGGAAGGGCAACCTATTCACTGAGTCCACTATTCAAATGCTAATCTCATCCAGAAACACCCAGAAACAATGTTTAATCTGGGCACCCAGTGGCCATTCAACTTGACACATAAAATAACCATCACGCTTATGAGTGAGCTAGGAGTGAACTTTGAGTTACAACAGTGCTCATTTTTCAGGTCATGTGTTTGGGATAAAATGATCAAAATTACTCGTGAAAGCAAGGATGAGAGAAACACAATAACTATAGCAAGAGGCTTTAAAACCTGCCCAGTTCTTCTTCATCGTATACATGAGGAAACTGAACTGGGGGACAGGGGCAGACAAGCAGTTCAGTGGGCAGGGAAAGATCTGGACAAATCCCTAGACAGCAGTGCAGTGTTTTCTCTGGAAGCTTTTACATTTCAGGGTCGTTCACAATTGCCACAAATTTTAGAGAGTAAGAGGGTCCTCCTAAGGTACAAACAATAAATGTGGGGTCACTTCCAAGAGATTGTCTAGCCTGGGTCTGGGCTGGCACCACCCTTTAAAGATTCTGATGAGTCGCCCACCCTTGGTGTTCCTGATTCTCAGGCCTTTGGATTCAGACTGAATTATCCCACGGGCTTTCCTGGGTCTCAGATCACAGATGGCTGATAGTGGGACTTCCCAGCCCCCGCAAATGTGTGAATCAATTCCTTATACTAAATCTCTTCCTATACAAATGCTGTTGTTGCTGTTGACTGGTGAATTCCAAGTGGCATCTTGCATGTGCTCAAGAAACGTGTTGAATGAATCCATAAATTAAGAAAACTTAAGTTATACCTCGTGGGATCTTGGGCAAGTTGTTAAATGTCTCTGAGCCTCAGTCTCCTGAACTGTGAAAGGCTTTCATGCTTCTTATTGAGGATTAAAGCAGATAATGTACGAGTACTTAGTGGCACCGAGCCTAGTACACATGAGAATGACTTCTTGTGGTTGAAGCTTCTGTCACCCTTGTTATTACCAGTGACCGGTCTTATCTGCACAGCCCGAGCACCACAATAGGTCATTCTTTCTCAGCCTAATCTGTTATCAGAAAAAGTATTTAATGGTATAAATATACTTCACCTAATAACTGTTTATGTTCCCTGTACTGTTGGAATCAAAAGGCTTATTTCCAAATGTAGAAGCAATAAATGAATTTTGGGCAAATCACTGAAACAATACAGAGAGAACATCCTGAAGGTCTTCTAGAGATGACATAGACATGAATAATACAGCAGCTCATTATTACTAAATATTGGTAAAATGTTTTAATGCTGTTCTTGTTTACCAATCCATATTTATTACTTTAGTTTTGTAAAGTGAAAAAAATTTACAAAGCCTCATGGAGTTCCCCTTTCCTACATCCTCATTTTTCTAATTGGGACATGTTTATTTGATCGTGAATTTCTCTACCATGATTGACAGGATCCTAACCTCTGCAGTTGAACAGGAATTATTATTAATTATTATTATTATTAATTATAATTAATAATTATATTATATTAATATAATTATTATATTATATTTTGAAGAGGAGGTAATGGTGTATACCAATGTTAGGGGAACCACTGACCAAAACCGCCCACCCTGGCCAGGCACGAGAGCAACCACTTGCATGAGTTATCTTACAACAGGAGGTCCTGGTAAGGAACTCGGAACTAACAAGCTACCACCAACCAGAAGAATTCAGGAAAGGTCAAAAGGAGAGAGGAGATGCCAGTTCATATGTCCTACCAACCTCCCAGAATCCTTCTCGCTGGAATCTTTCTTGGCTGAGTGATGCACGCGCCACCAGGAAGGACCCTGAGTCAGAGTGATTGGCCAGAGACAACTGGGAAACTAACCCTGTTACCATAAAACCCGAGACTGCGAGCCACGTGGCAGAGCGGTTCTCCTGGGTTCCCTTACGCTGCTGCTCTCCACCCGGGCACCCCTTCCCAATAAAGTCTTTTGCTTTGTCAGCACGTGTGTCTCCTCAGACAATTCATTTCTGAGTGTTAGACAAGAGCCCACTCTCAGGCCCTGGGAAGGGTCCCCCCTCCTGCAACAAGAGATTGAGGTAGGAAGCCAGAATGCCAATTCACTAATTTACAGGGAATGAAATATAACAATGAACCCCACATTCTTATCAGCCTAACCAGAGTGTTCTCTCCTAAAGAAAAAAGAAAAAGAAATATTGATATGCTTTAGAGTCTTTGGATCTTTAACTTTGTCTAATAATTACGATAGGTAGCTAGACTTGGCAACCCACCTCCCTCCAGGTGCACACCCGTGCTCCTTCCTCTCTTCAGCCACCATCCCTTCCCTCCCCCCAACTCCCCGCACCAACACACCCTCCTGGCAGAAAAATAAAAAATAAAATATCACAAAGGAAAGACTGACATGTTTTCCTTTATAAGAATTGAAAATTATTATTCTGAATCCAAGTTACTTAAGAAACAGCTAACACAGAGGGACACTCTGACCCTCCTTTCTGTCTCCCTGAAAGCAGGAAATAAATCTCTCAAGTGAAAGGTGCACTCCCTGCATCTGGAGATAGAAGGACATCCTTACTCCCAGAGATAGGGAATTCAGGGCCAGGAAGCCTATATAAACAAACCTTGTTACTGCTTTAATTTACTACTCTCAGCCCAAACTCCGTTCAGATTCTTCACTAATTGGGCACCCAAAACCTAATTTTCTTTGTCATTCCTCACAAATTTATTGTTTCTTTGTCTAGAAAGTATAAAAGCTGCCTGCTTTGGCCACTCCCTAATGTGCATGAATTAAAATTTCTTTCTTTTTCTCCTGTTAGTGTCTTGTATAAACTTTATTATAATTCCAGTCACAAGAACTCAAGAGGGGTAGAGGGGGAAATTTCCCCTTCCCCATATAATACACAAATGATTAACATTCATGAACACTGCATAGCTTTAATATAGTTCAGATAGGTTTGGGGAAGGAAAGGAAGATGAACTCATTGGCTGAATCTACCATGTTGATATAGAAATCTGGTTGAAACTTTCTACTACTTCTGCAAAGAAAGAGAGGCCTTGACTTGGGGAAACTGGTAGGTACCCTAAACCTCACTAAGCTTCTGTGTGCAGCTGCCCTTGCCTCCACCACTGACATATCCCGACACCCCCCAGAGGTCCAGATTTTTGACAGCTGAGCTCAGTGGGATTTACTGTGGTGATTCCTGCATCAGTGTACCCATGGATATAAACAGTCATGTTCAAGTACTTAGACCCATTACAGAAGAAGATGTTAAGTTTAATATCTACTTTCTCAACCCAGCCCAGCCCCCTGCAATTCAGCCTCATTAATTCTGGGTATTTCTCTGCCCTCTCTTATGCATAGCCCTGGCCCTGCTTTCTTTGTTCTACAGTCTCAAACTCAATAGCAAGGTGTCTTTGTATGGCTCTCTTGGTGATCTTTCTTTCAGGGCCTTTGTACTTGGTTTTCCTCTACCTGGAACCTTCTTTCTTTCTTTTCTTGTCTGCTTAACTTTTATTCATCCATCACACTTAAGCTTATTTATCTTCTTCAGAAACTGTATGTGCTTTCATTCACCACTATTTACCCAGTGCCTCAGATTGTTTCTGATATATACTAGGTGATTAATAAATATTTCTTGAATAAGTAAATGATATATATGTTAACCCCAAACTCCTAATTTATCCCATATATCTTATTTATTTATTCAAGAAATATTTATTTGGGATTAACATATACATACTACTCTACTGTATATAAAATAGATAACCAACAAGGACCTACTGTATAGCACAGGGAACTATGCTCAATATTTTGCAATAACTTATAAGGGAAAAGAATTTGAATATATATATATATATATATATATATATATATATATATATATATATAACTGAATCACTGTGCTGTACACCTGAAAGTAACAAAACATTGTAAATCAACTATACTTCAATTAAAAATAAATAAATAAATAATATATAAAGATGCGACAAATCTATAAGGAAAAAAATGCATAGAACTGAGTATAAAAATGGACAGAGCATATGAACAAGCAAATCAAAGGAAAAGAAATATGAATTGGGTATAAGGAATCAGATACTGCTCTACACTATAAATAGAAGTATATGTCAGGATAATTTTGGAGGGAGGGATTTGGACATTATCAAGGTAAAAATTATGCATTCCCTCTGGTCCAGCAATCTTACTTCTACACATAAATATGCCCTCATACACACAAAGATATTCATTGTATCATTATACAAAATAGTCAAGAACTGGAAATGACTCTGGAGTCTACCCACAGAGGAAGAGTAATTACGACAAGTCTAATTTCTAGGTCGCAGCCAGGTGCCTCTTAAAGATGTGAATTCAGGGGCCCAGTCTCTCTCCAAGTTATGGCTCTACCATCTTAGAGTCTTTTGTTTCCACTGTGTGGATAGGGGAGAGAGTGTGGAAGACAGCATGAGATATGCCTGGAAGTGACCTCCATCACTCGTGCCCACATCCCACTGGCAAGAACTTTAGTTACATGGTCTCACCTTGATGAAAGAGGGGCTGGGTTCTTCCTGTGTACCCAGAGAAAAATGAAAAAGTTGGTCTGGAAATAGCTTTGAAGTCTTTTGCTAAAGTGCAAAACGTAAGCTTCAGAAACGGGTGATTCATATTTTTAAAATTGCAATGGGTGTGTTCTCACCCTTATGTAACATTTAACATTTTTATAAGTGTAACAGGATATAGCTGGATTTTTCCTGTTGCCCTGGAATTATTAGCTAGGGCTCAAAGTCCAAGTCAAAATGGCTTTAGCATTCCCATATTCTAAAGAGAGCTGTATCCAAGTACCACCCCCATCCTAGTCATCTCAGAACCCACTCACGTACAATCTAAATAAGGGGAAGAAAGGGGGAGGGAGGAGGAGACTTGTTGGCATCTTGAGGGGAGCAGTAGTTATGCGGAGAAGCTTTTTCTCTCCCCAGGAGGACTCCAGTAGAAAAACTCACAGAGCTGTCAGTACCTCCTGGACTTGGCTGTTGGCATCTCCTGTTCCAGCCATGTGCTTGGAGCTGAAGAAGCCACATGTCCTCCAGATGCTCTCTTCTGAACAAAGAGAAGCATAGTGAGGAGACTTTGGAGAGTTTGTTAGAGTCCCTCGATTTGGGAAGCCCTTGTGAACTGTAGACACTCCTCTTTCAGAGCTTTCCCAAGGCAAGAGGTTCATGACACCAGAAGGGCAAGAGAAAACTGTAGAGCAGTGTACCTAGAAGAAAAGGATGGGGAGGTAAAGTGACTCACCCACATCCCAGCTCTCCCACTCTTTGGAGGAGGCAGAAGACCTCCCTGGCTCCTGCAGCTCCTCACAAGGGAGCCCTGTGGTTGCAGGTGGCTGCCAGGCCAGCCAGACAACATGCTATGTGTCAAAGAGGTTGTGTTGATAAGAGATCAGACAAGAAATTCAGGTAAGGCTTTATTGGGGCCCCTGCTGCAGTAAGGGGGAGCGAGAACAAGTAACAGTTTCCCTTGCTTGCTCCCCAGGGTCAGGAGGTGGGGGCAGGCTGTTTCCTTACATGGGGTGAGGGTAGCGTCGGGTCCAGGGGTCAGGCCAGAGGCGTGGCTTAGGTGGCTTGCCCACCCCTTTGGTGGTGCTCAGCGTAGGGGGCATGCACAGTACCCTGTTTTTGCTCCCACCTCTTCAGAAGTGGCAGTTGGGTTTTTTTGGTCTTTTTATATCTTATTGTCCATAATTTGCCCCAGCTGCATATGCACGCGCTCATTTTTAGTCCCTTATAGTTTCTTTGTGTTTTGTTGCTTGAGGAGATGACATTTGTCCAGGTGCCAGCACTGCAGCAAAGGGTCCCAGGTCCCAGGTCCCACCCTGTCTCAGTTGGATGCCTGAATAGCTGGAGGGCAAAAGAAGATGCCCATTTGGGTGTCCATGATGAAAGATGGGTTAGGGTGATGTTGAACTTGACTTCAAGAAAACCTTATACCCCAAGTATGAAGAGACCAATGGCTACATCAGCAGAGGCAACCAGCAGTTGGAACCAGAAAAGGCCTAAGAAACCACTGAAATATGGCAATGACTTCCTTAATCCCCATTTCCTTCCCCCAACCAACCAGAGGGCCTCGGTCATAAAGGGAGATTAATGGAGTGGCTTGTGTCAGAGCTAGACTATGCCCCTCCCCAGCCCTCCCTCCACTCTGAGCTACTAGATGCACTGAGATTAGAGTTTAGAATTAAATATTATAATAAAATCAAGTTTGAGATCAAAGTTTTCAAGAAGACTAGATGTTTAGTACTCAAAAGTGACTAAGAAGTTATTGAATCTGCCTGAGATACACTTGAAAGACAAAAATGGGTAATTTGACAGGTCATGGTTGATTAAAACAGAATAAAACAGTTTTATTCAGTGTATCCCACTGATGCACACCCCCTCTACAGTTAAATAAATGTAAATTACTTTTTTGAATTAAAAAAGAGGGTTAAAAAGCTATATGTTGTTGATGTTGTCTGCTTATTCATTTTACCTGGAGTTGGGTAACAATTTTCACTCTCTTTTCTTTTAATTTTTTTTTTTTTTTAAGTTTTGAGAGTTCTTTGCTTCTATCCTTGATTATGAATTCTGCACCATTTGCTTTGTCTTTTCCTCTTTTTAAAATTCTCTTCATGACAGGTTGGAATTCGATGCTCCATCTCCTATGACCATCACTTTCCATTCTTCTTCTGTTAATTTTTTACATAGTGTCTTTTTCTTGATTCTGAGTCTTATTTGGTTAATTTGATTTTCTGCCACATCCGTTCAGTCTTTTACTCATTCAATAACGATCTGATTTTAGTTATTGCACTTTTCATCACAGATTGATTTTGTATATTAACTGCAACACGCCTGGTATCTTACCAAACATTTAAAGCACTTCTTTTTAAATTATTTTTTGCATAACTTATATACACATATATTTTTTTAATTGAAGTATAGTTGATTTACAACATTGTGTTAGTTTTAGGTGTATGGCACAGTGATTCAGATTTATGTATTTTTCAGAGTCTTTTCCCCTATAGGTTACTACAAAATATTGAGTATAGTTCCCTGTGCTATACAGTAGGTCCTTGATGTATCTATTTTATGTATAGTAGAGTGTATATGTTAATTCCAACCTCCTAATTTATCCCTCCCCCACCCCTTTCCACTTTGATAACCATGAGATTATTTTCTGTGTCTGTGGGTCTATTTCTGTTTGTAAATAGGTTCTTTTGTATCTTTCTTTTTTTTTTTTTTTTAGGTTCCACATATAAGCAATATCATATGATATTTGTCTTTCTCTGTCTGGCTTACTTCACTTAGTGTGATAATCTCAAGGTCCATCCATGTTGCTATAATTCAAGTACTTCTTGCATTATAAGTGAAAGATCTATTGAGGGGCTAGGATTCCTTGGTTTTGAACCCTGACTCTGCCACTTAAGAACAATGTGACCTTATAATCATTGAGAAAGGGATAAGATAAACCAATCATTGCAAATCTGGCAGAATCTGTTCCGTAATAGCAGGAAGAAACTGGCAGATTGCATTTAAAGGGCTAGAGAGAGTGGGGAAACCATATAGAGATTCAGTGTGTTGGAAGTAAGGGTTGCTCGGTTTGAGTGCTCAGACATGAGATTAGAGGTTAGATCATGAAGGCTCTTTATAACTGAATCAAATTTCAGGATTTTACCCCGTAGACACATACTTCTTAAGTACACATTTCTGGAACTATGAAACCAGTGTGTCAGGGGCTCCAAAAGCCTCAGATACTTGCCACAGTTCCTTGGATTTTCAATATTAAGTGATGTAAGGAAAACACTCTTTTAAATTAAAACAAATATATACACTATGGCATAGAACACAAAATCTAAAATTCTAAGATCAGCCTGGATGTTATATAAGCATATGATACTTCTGGGGACCCACCCCGACCCATGGGCGTACACATCCTGTCCTAGGTGCCATTCGAGATGCAGCTAAGAGGTGCCATTAGAGATGCAGCTAAGAGGTGCCATTCGAGATGCAGCTAAGAGAAGCCATCAGCCCCCCAGCAAAGTCTGAGGGCAGCCTCCTCTGATGGAAGAAAAGGCTGCTTCTTAATCCTTCCCACATAAGCCTTAAGGGACCACACACTTTCTCCAAGCTGGGGCAATTGCTCAAATTAGGTGGTTTAACTGTAAAAACATCCCAGCCTTTCAGAAGCTACCATCCCGAACAGAGATAAACTAAAGACAGTGTTCCCCACTAATACTGATGTATTTTCAATTTATGCAATCCAGTGTGCAGTGGTCTGCACCATCCCCTGCCTCCAGTGATTAATGGCCTGGCCCCAGCCAGGGTCCAAAAACAAAGAGCCAAGGGAAGAGATGCAATGGGTTTTATATTATCATGACTGCGACATACTCATTCTGTGGTGTCAGTGCTGACTGCAGGGTCCTGATTATGAAATATGATGCATGTTGAATTTAATGACATTCTCTGCCCTTCTGGTGAGTTCACTGCCTTCCAATGTCATTTTCTGTTCTCATCTGAGTGGTAATAAAAGGAATATCATCGACTGTGGTAGCCTGTAACTACTGTGTGTTTTACAATAAATTGCATTTCAGGACCTTTCTCCCCAGGAGAAAAGTGCATGGTCAGAAGGATTACTCCGAGGCAGTTTCTGGGATCCCAGTCTCTGAGAAGATGAGGAACAAGGTGGAGTTGCCCTTTTTAGGAAATTATTCCCTAAGAACACTCATTTTTCAAGCAGCAATATATCAAAGGTCAGTTTGGACTAAAGGTAGATGATAAAACAGACTCCAAAGCAAAAATGACTATGGCCCAACCAAAATCATTGCAGAATGGACCAGGTCTAATCTCTTAGTAAGTTCTGGAAGGCGACTCTGGAAGAACACAAACTCAGAACTGGGAAGGCAGCCCTGAAAGCCCTGTTCTTTCTGTCTGTGTTCAGATTAACCTTTTGTCCTTATCCCATGGGAAGGTAATCTCCATTTGAGGATGGGGAGAAAGATAAGAAAAGTAAGACTTAATGAGTGACAACTGTGTACCCGACCTGTGGCAGGTACTCTATGGTACGATGTCACCTACTCTCACAGTATGCTTGTGAGATTATCACCCCTTATTACCCCCAATATGTAAATGAGGAAATTTAGGCTTGACAGCATTTGCAGGGTCACACAGCCAGTGAAGGTCAGAGCCAGTGATCCAGCTCTGGCTCATCTGATTCCCAGAAGTATATTCCATGCACCAGAAGCACCGGCCTCACTTAGGTGTTTGCTGGAGACACAGAACCTCAGACATCGGCCCCGTCATGCACGTGGAGGTATGAGATGCATGTCATGCATAGACTCTGAGCTGGTCAGGGGCTAGAAAGTTTCTGACATGTGGGGCAACCAGGACAAACTTCTCTCTTCACTGTTCAGAGGGACTGCTAGGTAATGTCCCATTGACTGACTGTCAGGACCTTAGATCCATTGATTGTCCGGCTGGCAGTGGCATTGCTGGGGACAATACTCCTCAAATTCCAGAGCGCCTGACAATTGCCTGGGCAGCTGGTTAAAGTACAGACTCCTTAGTTCTCCTTAGTATTGTGTTAGTCAGTGTTCTCTAGACAAACAGAACCAATAGGATGTACACATAAAGAAAGAGATTTAGTTTAAGGAATAAGCGTGCACAATTATGAAGCCTGGCCAGTTCAAAATCTGCAGAGTGGACCAGCAGGCTGGAGTCTAGAGAAGAACAGATGTTGTGGTTCAAGTTCAAAGGCCATCTGCTGGCAGAATCCCCTCTTGCTTGGATAACATCAGTCTTTGTTTTATTAAGGCCTTCAACTGATTGGATGAGGCCCACCCACACTAGAGAGGGCAATCTGCTTTACTCAAAGTCCACTGATTTAAATGTTACTCTCATCCATAAACACCCTCATGGAAACATCCAGAATAATATTTGACCACATATCTAGGCACCATGGCCCAGCCAAGTTGACACAGAAAATTAACTATCACATATATTGCAATGGTGTTTACACAAATCTACATGTGTGAAAAAAAATGGCATAGAACTGTACACATACATAGTACCAACATCAGACATTTGGTTTTGATATTGTAGTATCATTATTAAATATTTAATAATTATTTTAAAAGTAAATAGATACTTAATAATTACTATAATTATTAAGATAGAATTATCAGGATTGCCTAGTGAAGGCTACCTGGGACCTCTCTGCAATATTTTGCAACTTCCTATGCATCTAAAATTTCCTATGCAATATCTGTGCAACTTCCTATGAATCATAAAAAAGTTAAAAACATTTTTAATAGTGCAGATTCCTGCCCATTTGCATCTGCTCCTCACATTTCCCTCCCTCCAGGATTCTGGCCCATTTGGTCTGCTGGTAATTCAGATGCAGAAAGGCACTGCTGACCATAGCGTAAGCATGGCCCCAAGGGGACATGTGATATGACGGGGGCTATGGTTTAATCTATGCAAAAAGGAACTATGTTACCTGAATTACTTTCCACCCCAGAGGAGAAAAATGTTAAGAGCAGCAGATTAGGAGTGAAACAACAGTAATTCTTTGTAATTCTGGGCTTACGGCATCAGTCGCTGTTGATAACAAAGGGACAATGAAAGTCATCTGTTTCAAGTACCTCACTGGACAGGTGAAAAAGAGGCCCAGAACCTCAAGCCATGTTCCTGTTGAGTTACCTGTCCAAATAATCACATCGTCAGCAGCAAAGTCTGAACCGAAAACAGAGCTCTGGGATTCTCAAGGCCCGAGCCAACCAACTACAATCTCACTTACAGGTTTCACTGGACTCTCCACACTTTGTTGTGCTTTTAAACTTTAGAAAGGCTCTGTGGTGGGGAGGGCAGCCACGAACAAGGCCATTTACACAAGAGGAGACCGAGGTCAGGGAGCAGCTTTCCAAAGGCTTCCCCGTAAGACAGTGGACTTGGTCAAGTGCCCTTTCTGCTCCAAGAAAGTTAAATAATGAGTCCTAAGTCCTACAGACCAAGACGTAGTAGCCCCAAGACCATCCCCAAACAGGAAGTGCAGCCAGCCCAGGCCTGGCTTCAAAATGCCGGGTTTTAACTCTGTTGCAATACCAGTCATAATCCCCAGGCCCCTGCGTGGTCTAAGCCCAGCCCAGGCACTAACTGTGTTAATGCGGGAAATCTTTCTGTGGTCCGAGTTTCCTACTGTTTAAAGTGAGAGCACTGGACTCAAACATTAAGGATTTAGGGCTATTTTTATTTTGTTTCATTTTCCCTCAATTTGCTGTGTGATTTATAATCTAGGTTGTATTTTGGAGACGCTCATATATTAAGATAATTGCCAGTTATTTTCTGGTATTTGCCAAAGTATCCACGCTTGTACAATGGAGGTAGAAGATATAAGTGACAGGTGACAGAAGATGAATACCTACATCAGCAACTTGGGACCACTTCAGCTCAGGTCTTCACATCCTTCCTTCCCCACATCTAAGTCATTAGAGATTCCGGTTGATTCTATTTTTTTTAATGTGTCTGAAACGGATCCCTGCAGCCCCGGCCAAAGTTCAGGCCACTCATCAATTCCTGCCTTTTCACCTGCAGCTCAAACCCAAATCTCACCCTCTTCTCATTCTAGGTCCAAACCACTGCCATAGTGATTTCACTAAATGTAAATGTAAAATGTAAATATCATTCCCCTACATAAAGCATTTCTCCCCTTAAAAATGAAATCCAAATTCCCTAGCTGGGATTCCAGGGCATCCTTGACCTGGCCTCTCCAACCTCAATGCTCATGGCTGTCCATGCTCCTGGGACCACTTGCTGCTCCCCAATGCACCATTCCCTTTGTACCCTCTGCCAGAGATATTCTCCCCAACTTTCTGCCCTGCCCAGGTTAACTCCTGGCATTTGTCCCCCTGGGAAGCCTTTGTATTCCCTCTGACACTGAATTAATGACCTTGTACTGTGTTCCCATAACATCCTATGAATTCCACTGGCACCCATGCCCCCTACCCCGTCCTCCAGGTGTTAAGTTCCCTAGGGGTGATCATTCATCTCTGTGCTAGTAGAACCAAGTGCAATTCCAACAATGCACTGGCTAAGCCGCTATTATATCAGAAGAAGAGGAACGGCATCTTGGCATGGAAAGTGCCCTGGGGTCCAAACAGGAACATGATAAGGGTGAGAGATCGTGCAGTCATTCAACAGGTATCCCCGAATCAACCCTCTATGTCAAGCTGTGTGTTATGAGATAGAGGTGAAATGTTACCACCACCTCTGACGAATTCTTGCCCCAAACTCCAACTTGAATCACATCAAACCTCAGAAATAGCTACCAGTTGGCAAGACATTCAGGATCTAGAGGAATCTGTTTAATGTCATGAGAATGCAATCATAAAAGTCCAGAATGTAGGAAAATCTAGAGGACAAATGACTTGATTTATTCATAAAATAAATTGAAAAGGAAAACATTTTTTAAAAAGAGAAAGAGGGAACTTATAGATTAAAAAACACTTAAAGGAATCAAATGCCATGTGTGGACTTTGACTGGATCTTATTCAACAAGCCAACTCTTTAAAAAATATGAGACAAATGGGGAAATTTATTAACTGAATGGAATTTGATAATATTAAAAAACAATTGTTAATTTCATAAGCTGCAACATAGGCATTATGGTTATATACTTTTTAAAATATATATACACTGAAACATATACTTATTAGGAAGAGGCAGTATAGATAAAGAAAGATTGACCATGACACTGATTATTGAGTGATGGCTATATGGGGTTCATTGTTATTCTTCCTACTTTTGTGTATGTTTGAGTTTTTGCAGAACAAGTTAAAAACGGTGAGCAGAGAAGATGCTCGTGTTAGCATGTTATTTACAATTACAATAACTGATATGAAATAAATAATTACAAGTGAGTTATTTACAATGAGATGAGACCAGAGATACTTCTGACTTGTGATGTATTCGTATTGAATTCCATTTAAGTGCTATAGGAAATGCTTTCTCAGCAATTTGTTTTGCTAAGATCAGCAGTTTATAGGGGGCAGGGCTAAAGGTCTCCCCATTCATTGTCAAAATCCATGTTGGCACATCTGTGAAGATTTGGTTTCCTTTCTAAGGTTTTGGGTAAGATACAGGATCAGCAAGTGCCAGGAGCCAGGGAATAATATAGGTCTCAACTCCTGTGCCTGGAAAGGGTTCAACGATTTGTAAAGATCGATTGCAGTGTATCTGAATTACTACTGCTTGTGTGGTACTTTACAAGCAACTTCTTACTGAGTGTACCTAACTACTGAGATTAAAGGATGGTTTAACTTTATAAATTAGAGTGAATCCATAACAGTGTTCTCAGTCCCTTGCATTTCTTTTGATGCCCATAGTGAGTGACAAAGGGGTGGAGTTTACAGCTGATTTGCTTGATTTGTTCAAAACCCCTCTTCTCACCTCTAACCTGTCAACTGCCTGTTGTCACCCCTGTGCCCAGATGGCCGTTGTGGCAACAAGACGCTACTGCCGTGCCACCGAGTCGTGATTTCATAGTATTTTTCTTTTCTTTTTCATCCTACTTGGGGATACATTTTAATGAGGACAGGACAAGGACAGACGAAGAACCTTTCAGTGGAGCATCTACCTCTACATTGCACGGAATTGAGACTGATGCCACAAACATTTCTATTATAGATGACGGAACATAAACAACAGGGTCCTACTATATAGCACAGGGAACATTATTCAATATCCTGTGACAAACCATAATGGAAAAGAATATGAAAAAGAATGTATATATATGTATAACTGAATCAATTTTCTGTGCAGCAGAAACTAACGCAACATTGTAAATCAACTATACTTCAAATTAAAAAAAAAAGAAATGACCAAACAGCACAGACTACCAAAGCAAAGACATTGATAAAGCAAATACAATCTGCAATAATAAATACATCTGCAATAGATGTTAAATATCATTAAATTATTATATAATTTAGACAGTAAATATGGTCTATTTTTGCTTCTTTCCAATAGAATACATTTGATCACATTTTTACCAAAGAAATATGTCGGGATAAAGTTACTACTCATATTAAAAAATAAATTATAATATTTTAAAACTTAGCTTACCATGTGTATTTACTTTATTATAAAAATAATTTTTTCATCTTTGATTTTATTACTCATTGTTAGACATGTGTTCATTCATACCACCACAAAACATAAAATCTGAAGTACTATTTTCTTTGTATTTTGAAGGTACGTCATCAAATTCTGGGTGTATGTCAGAAGATGCACCTGGTTTGTAAATGTCAGCAGAAGTAAGTTTGAGAGGCATTTTTTTACAGTAAGCAACAGCTGCAAGATATTCTGCTACAAAAAGAGCTATCCTGTGTCATTGCATTTCTACAAACCAACGTCTAGGGCATGGTAGTGAGGAAAGTGAATTGAAGATTGTAACACTAAATGGTAAATAGTATCTTATGGGTATCACAGCCTTGTTGAGATAAAATTCTGGCTTGAAAGGCCTCAGTAGAAGAGAATGACATTTTTTTTTTCCTTTATTTTTTCATTGAAGTATAGTTGATTTACAATGTGTTAGTTTCAGGGGTACAGCAAAGTGATTCAGATATATATATATATTCTTTTTCAGATTCTTTTCCCTTATAGGTTATTACAAACTACTGAGTATAGTTTTTTGTACTATATAAAATAGATAACCAACAAGGTTATTTACTTTATATATAGTAGTGGGTATATGTTAATCCCAAACTCCTTATTTATCCCTCCTCCAACCCTGTCCTCTTTGGTAACCGTAAGTTTGTCTTCTATGTCTGTGGGTCTATTTCTGTTTTGTATATAAGTTCATTTGTATCACTTTTTTTTTAGATTCCATATATAAGCGATATCATATATTTGTCTTTCTCTGTCTGGCTTCCTTCACTTAGTATGATAATCTCAAGGCCCATCCGTGTTGAGAATGACATTTAAAGACACAATCAAATCAGAAATGCATACTGGAGGGAAAATCCACACAAGCGTGTGGGGAGACACACTGAAGGTGATTTAAGTGAGGTAAAAATGAAAAAAGAATCAAAATAATTGCAGGAATTTACTCAAGTCCAATCCACAAAATGGAAGAAATAAAAGCTGCTTCAGTAGCAAACTCTATTGGCAGAAGAGTTTTATTCTCTAGATGCCCGATGCACATTTAATTGGTCTGAAGCAGAGCATCTATGAAATCCATTTATTTCTCTTCCTGCTCCACCTACTTGCTCCATCTACCCCTGGCATCTTCCAGTTTCCTCAATACACCCAACTCCCTCTCACCTCAAACCTTTACACATGCTGAGTTCCTTACTCGAGTGGACATAACTTACTTTGGCTTGGCTGGCTTCTTCTTGCCCTTCAGACTATTATCCTGTATGACACCACCCATAAAAGAACTTCCCTATATTCCCTGTAATTCTATATTCCAACACCATTCCTTTCACAGCATTTATCAGAATTTGTCATTGTTTAATTTATTTGGAATACCTCTCTTCTCCACCATCCTGAGAGGTCCATGGTAAATCTTATTTACCATTATATCCCCAGTATGGAATACATAAAATGACTTTAGTATCCAGTTCAGGATGGGTCATGAAAAAATATTTGCTAAAAAAAATAAATGAATGATCATAATCCAGTCAACTCCTATGAGAAAGAAGGGGTGCCTATGTAAATAATATGACTGCAGAGATAAGATTCAGAGGTGTTCTGATTTTAAAAAGCCACCTATCAAAATGGTATAAAGAAGAACTCATGACCAAGGTTAAATACAAGAGAAAGATGTCCAACTATGAGTAAAGCACCAGGAAGGCTAGAATCCTAACGAGATGAGGCTGCAACCAAATGCTAGGAGGATTCACTTGTACTTTCGTAGTTGTATCTAGAGCTAGTCAAAGACAGGAAAAGAACCTGACTTGCTACTTGGGGTATAACATACAGCCTTTAAGAGCATTAAAGAGAAAGATAATCTTTGGGCAAATCTTCCATGGAGAAGGATCTTTGGTCTGGAAAGATAGTTGGGATGAAGTTGATTGCCATAAAAAAATCAAGAGAAAAATCACTGAATGTGGCCAGTACTTTAGGTTAACTCATTCAGTACCCACTCTGAACCCTCAAAAGCCTTCCCAAACTGTAAAAACTTGAAAATAAAAAATACTTTTCCGAGATTCTCCTGCAGCTAGGTTTTCATGGGATCCAGGTTCTACTAGGTGGATGGTCACACAAGACACATGAGGAGGACATGAACATTGCAACAAAGAGATTAAACTTGGGAATTTGGCTTTTCTGGTAAGCATGATGGTGGAGACATGCGGTTTTTGGGGCCAGCAGCAGCTATTACAGCTTTACGATCATGGCAGTAATGGGTCTAGGGCTGGCAGTGGTGGCACTGTCTTACTTAGTTGCCAGCTTACCATTGCAACAGAGGATGTGGGATTTGGGACCTTAATTGGATGTGGTTCTGGAAGTTGTGCCTAGAAGCTCAACTCAGAGTTTGTTGCTCCAACTTTGCCAATATCTTTGTGAGCTATTTAATGCCCTTTATTTAGCTCTTTTCTGCTCAAAATTGCCAGAGTGGATTCTGTTCCCTGCAACTGAGAAACCCAACCAACTCACTAAGAAGAGGGAAGACTTCTCTTTACATTTACATGAATATTAGAGACAACTATGCCTGGGAAATTCTTTGTCTTTTGCAAAAGTAATTTTGAGATTATCTTGGATTTCTTTCTTTAAATCTATTTCTTCTTGACTACTAACAATGAAAACCCAACAGAAACATTAAGAGGGGCCGTGTGTTTATTTTAGAGATAATCTGGTAGAAGAATTATGTGTGTGTGCCAATGAACTTTGGGGGAAAGAATGTCAAAGACAAAAGATGAGTGCTTTCAATGGAGGAGACCAGACTAGTCAATTCCTGGGATCTGGAGGGAGTGAAGAAATATGTCAATTAAATGTTTGTAAATAAATAAAAGAAAAAAATTAATGTTGCACCTATCAATCCATGACTACCTATTAAGTAACAGCTACACTTCTCACTATGGGTGAAATCAAAGATGGAAGAAAATGACACCAACTCTTTTCTCAAAGAAAATACAATTAGTTGTAGAAAGAAGGGAAATAGGTATTAAACACTAAAAACCAATATACGATGCTATGGAACCAAGTGAAAAATATTTCAGTAAAGACATTGGTCACTGTGAATAGGGGTCATTGGAAATAGCTCCATAGATGTCATGTCAATTGCCCTAAATCTGAGCAAAAGAGTAAGCTTTTGGAAAGCAGAGAAAAGTTGGGAGGCATTTCAAAGACAGCAAATGCATAAGCATGGACACACATGTGTTCTTTTTTGTTGTTGTTTTGTTTGTTTTTGCTGGGAGACTCAGAGCTGGTGGGAAGGATTTGGGTTGGAGGGTGGTGGGAAATCCAACTGAGGAAGCCAGCAAGAGCTTCCATTGACCACATGGAGTCAAAGAATTTCTGGATTATGAGAGACCTTGAAGGTCATCTAACCCAACACTTGAATACTTTCTACAACTTAATCTCTCATCTCATTTACTATTTTTAGAATCTGGGCAGAACAGGGTAGATATGATTTTTAAAACCCGTGAGAAGCCCTCAGTAAAAAGATCTTAAATAAATCCAAGATACCAATAACCTCAGAAAAACAAATTACAAATTAAATTTAATTTGTTCCAACGCCTTAATTTTACAAGTGAGCAAAGTGGGTTCAGAGAAGTAGGACTTCTGGAGCCTACACAGCTTGGCAGGGCCCACCCTGGTCTCAACATCCAGCCCAAGTCTCTACCTTGACCAAGAATTACCTGGCTCTGTTTTGTGAGTACTCCATTTCTCTTACTATGCATGAAAAATGGTAATAAACTTCTCTCTCCAAACATCCTTTTCCCCAAGGAATAATAGATCACGGGAAGAGAGAGGTTTGCCATCAAAGAGGGACATTATCATTTTTATACAAATGCTAAGACAATTCTGAGCTCTCAGCCTGAACTAAGCTACCTTAATCTAAGCTACCTGTGTCTCACACCTGGGGAAACTTGGTTTAGAAAAAAAAAAAAAAAATGAGTGGAATCCATTTCAAGTGTTCTATCTTAGGCCTCTCAGTTTGCACTCAATTTGTTTTATCACATAGTGATAGGAATTAAAGGCCTTCACTACAGTTTAGGCAGCTTGCCAATACCTATTTTATAGCAATAAAATATGTACAAATTAAGGAATCTCATGTGGAAAATTCATTCAACAGCCTCAAAAGCCAAATGAATGGTAATTACTTTGAAAACAATGTGGCAGCAATCAAGCACGATTGGATCATGCTTTTAAATGTACGTCTACATTTTAAGAACTAAGATAATTATGAATTATGAAAATAACTAACGGAGACAATGGCACAGCAAAGCTGTTGTTTATGAAACATGAAGGGACATTTTCAGAGGAGTAGGGGGAATGAGTCACTTTCCCGCACCTGCCAGAGAATATTGAATATGACACAAAGTACAAGCCTGGGTTCTGCCTCTCTTCCCAGTCATTTCCCATGGGGATTACTACTCTGAGCCCCAGTGTTTGCAGAGGTTGATGGGTGGATGCGAGGTTTCCAGCTCCTCTTCCCACACAGTGTGGGATTAAGTACCCATCCATTATACTATTCATCACAATTCTAGTAGATCCACCCCATGTTACGCCCAGAAATATGGATGAAAATGTTCTCGGGATGATCAGTTGCCAAACTCTCTTTCTGTAAACAAAATTATTCTGAGAAACATCTCTTGGAATGGAGAGTCTGTGAAACTAGGTTTCTTTTGCCAATCTCCTGTCTTATGTGAGATCCTGGAAAGTCATTCAACCTCTGTGTTTCTCAACTTCCCCAAATTGAATATTATGGGGTTGGCCAGCCGATCTCCAACACGCCATGTGTCTATGCTACAATGTAGATGGTGTCCCTTGGAGCTGTGAATGCGGCGGCCAAGTGGAGTGATCCAGGGAGACGTGGAGGGGAAGAGCATTCCAGGAGGGGTAAACAGCAAGGTCTTAAGACAGGAGCATGTCTAGTGCATTTGAGGAAGAGTGAGGAGGCCAGAGGGGCTGGAGTGAATGAGGGAAAGAACAAGAGATGAGATCAGAGAGAGAAACTGAGGCCAGATCACACTGGACCTTGAAAGCTATCATATATTGGTTTTCACCCTGAGCAAAATGGGATGTTTGGAGGGCTTGTGAGCAGAGGAATTGCATGATCTGACTTTGTGTTTTACCAGGACTCCTCTAACTTCTGGAGTGAGAATAGACTGAAGGGGAGTAAGAATAGAAACAGGGAGACCAGTTAAGAGTCTGTGATAATCCAGGTAAGAAATGAGGATGGCTGGTCTCAGGGTAGTAGCTTTGCAGGTGATGAAAACTGGCCAGATTCTAGATTCTACTGGGGAAGGTGGGGAGAGGAGTATTGGGCAGGATTTGCTGCTGTAAATCCTTCCATATCACTGAGAATCCAAATAACCTCAAAGATGAATAGTTTTCCATGGTTACAAATGTTGGTGACTCAGTTCCCAACTCATGACTTTGACATCTTTCATTTGCATTTTAAATTTTCCAATAAAGCTTCAAGAAAATATGCATTAATCAAGTTTCATTTCAATATTTTGAACTTCTCTACCAATAACAAGTCCTTACAGTCAGACAACAATTGGCTTATCACAGGATTTTACTGAAACAGTGTAAAAGTGCCCATCTTTTCAAAGACCTACTGTCTTAGGCTGGGTTCTCTCAAGAAAGTAAAGCCTGAGACAAGGACTTGTTATGACAGTTTATTTGGGGAAGTGATCCCCCAGGGAACAGGAATCTTGGAAAAGTCAAACAGAGAAGGAAGTTGTTTCAATCAAGGGTCTCCAGAGAAACATAATCTATCTATCAATCCATCAAGAGATTTATTTTAAGGAATTGGCTCATACAATTTGGGGGCTGGCAAGTCTGAAAATCACAGGACAGGCCAACAGCCTGGAAACTCAGGTAGGAGTTGATGCTGCCGTCTTGAGGCCGAATTTCTTCTTCTTTGGGAAACCTTGGTTTTTGCTCTCAAGGTCTTTCAGCTGATTGGAGGAGGTTGACCCACAACTTCCTATGTATCTTGTCCCCAGAAATGTCATGGTCATTGCCATAAATTCCTATAAGTCTAGGGTACACTGGCTACCATCCAAGCTTTGCTATCCATTATATTAATTATTTCTGCTTTGCCTTGTCAGTTAAATGCCACCACCTGGCCTTTGCGGTACAGAGGTCCTATTATCCCCATTGATAACAGGGAATTCAGCACCATGGCAGCATCTCCACCCCATGGAGAAGAGCCGCCAATTAACCTCTCAAAGAATTCGGTGCTCCCCTCACCAGCACATTTCTTACTGTTTCAGAAATGTGTAAAACACATTTCTAGATTCTACTGGGGGAGGTGGGGAGAAGTCTGTGAGATGGGAGAGCATGTTAAGTAAGGAGCTGAATTTTCTGGTTTCATGTAATAAATCATTCTAACATTCCACCTCTCTCAACTTTTTGACCACTAACTTGTTCCTGTACCAAAACAGTCCTTGAAATTCCACCTTATTTATCATCCTGTGGAAGCTTCAAGAAGCCCTCCCAGCAGTGGATTAAGACTGGCTCCAAGTGACCTTGCCAGGACATTAGCCCCCAGTTTGGGATGAATATATACACACTACTATATATAAAATAGATAACCAACAAGGACCTGCTGTATAGCAGAGAACTCTACTCACTACTCTGTAATAACCTATATGGGAAAAGAATCTGAAAAAGAATAGATATATATGTATGTATAACTGAATCTCTGTGCTGTACACCTGAAATGAACACAACATTGTAAATCAACTATACTTCAGTTAAAAAAAAAAAAGAAATAACTAGGTCTGAATGTATCAACATTGATAAATATAAAAAAATAAATGTCTCCCATCGACATGGGTTGGCCCACAGGGGACTAATTCCCTCACGTTTGGAATCTGTACATGTTCATTCCTGGTGGGGTCAGGGAGGGGTTCCCACAGACATCCCACAACATGGCCTCTGAGAAAATCTGCAACAGAAGGAGAGTGATTCATGGTTCAGGCACAAGGTGTGTCATGGCCTGTGTGAAGTTGGTTTTTGTCAGCAAAGACTGAGATAAAAGTGGGAGAAGATGGCTGAGGTGAGACACACCTACTGTGTGTGAAGGAGTGTAGAAGAAAGACCATTCATCTTTTCAGAGCCTCTGCTTTCACACAGGCACAATGGGGCTGTCAATCAATGTCTTCCTCCTGTGGGCAACTGGCACCCAGTCCCCTGGGGCCCTCTGGAAAACCATGTGGATTCACCTCATCACTTTCCCACTGAGGGATGAGAAAGTTGAAGTATTTATTCACCAACTTCTGTCACTCCTAGGTTAAAGGTCGCTCCTAGGGGGCTAACTTCCAACGCGTCCAGCCAGTCCCCGAGCTCAAGACCTGAGCATGGTCTTATGACTGGTGAAGCCCCTTGGGCAGAGAGATGCAGGAGGCCATCAGCAGAGATGGGACCTCTGCAGGTGAGCTGCAGGGCAGGCCAAAGAATGGGCACCAGCAATGTTTCTACAAGTATTTCTGCCTCTTCAACTGTTGTTGGGCAAAGGCCAGATCCATTGCGGAGGTTGGTTACAAGAATTCACCACGTCTTCCAAATCCTTTTGCAATCCCTCAACATTAGCAAGCATCTGGCTCTCTTCCGATAGAAGGCACTTCTGCAGCACCCCTCAGATGCATCAGAATTGTGTTTCTGCCTAAATGCACACTCTCTTTAGTCTCCCATTCCCGGGCTATCAGAAGTTTTGTAATTCTTTTGTAAAGCTCCCGCCTTACGCCTCTGAAGGGAAACAGCAAAATAAATGCTCTGATCGCTGAGAGAATAGACACACCTGCCGTCCAAGACATTATCTTAAAGCCACCACAAAAGACCTCTTCCCGCTTTATTAAAAGTGGCAGCCAATGCCGGGGCGCCCGAGCATGGGGCCAAGGAGCTTGCAAGGGCAATCCCCACGCCGTGCAGTGTTAACAGGCGACGAGTTCAGATAGCCCAAGAATTTCTAATTTGTGGCTGCTTTCACCTTCCCAGAGCGGATACCCAAATTGATTCTGCCGACTTCAGGCTCGATGTGTGAAAACGCTGACTGACAGAAACACCTAAGGGTAATACGTCTGCCAAGTGATTGGTTAAACAGCTATTCATTTTGAAATATATCTTCGAGAAGCAGAATAACAGAGGGCCACTGTAGTGTGCGGCCCATTAATTATTCAGTTGACAAGAAAATTACCCTTCAGATCAACATTTGTGGAGGCTTGTCGGGATGGGCTCGGGGGAGGCGAGTGGAGAACAGCATTCGGCAGGGTTATCTGCACAGCCCACTGTGAGGCCCTCCTAGGTCAGGGAGGATTGAGTTTGTGTATACAGTGGAAAGAGCGTGAGCATGAATCCTTCGGCCCAAGTTCCTGTCTGTGTGATTTAGTGGAATTGATTGGACCTTCTTAAGCCCTGTGGTCCTGATCCATAAAATGGGGATGTCAAAAGCAGACTCAAGCGTAGTTATGAATCAGTGAGAATGCAGATAAAGCACCTGACATGTAAGGATGCTTGTTCAGTGCACATCTGTTTTCTTCCACTCCGTGGTTTCCCTGTGCTCTGTGACAGCTTCCTGGGTACCCGGTTGTAAGGAAAAGCACGAGACCACCTGGCTGGGTATAGGGACCTGCTCCTTCAACCCCACCCGGCAGGATGCTGAGCCATGGCATCCAGCCTGGTGGTCCACTAGGAATGTTTGCTTCTCTAGAAAGTGGAGTCTGGAAACCGTCTGCTGCTCCCCGGCCCAGGTCGGAATTTCTGGAGGGAAGTGAGCCTCTGGTGCCCATCTGCTGGAAGGTTGCAATCTCCTCATCCTCCCCACTGAGTGGGGTCAGTCAAGCTGCCTGGTTCTCCTGTGAGTTCACATCTGCCTCCTGCATCAGTCTTACTTTCTCTCTGGGACTGAAACTGATTGTGAAATCCAGTCCAGCCAGCGGGGGCTCTGGAACTAGCTGGCACATTCAAACTGGGTCATTGGAGGAAAGTTGAAGAAAAAGAGCCATTGACAACATCATAAGCTGTTACCAGCCCTGAGGCTGAAGGGACAGAGGAGGGAGGGCTTAGCAGAGCCCAGAGAGAGGGGGTGGGGGGCTGGAGACCGGCTGTCACATTTCATGGAGGGATGCAGCTGGGCCACGGCAACCTTGCGGGTAGGGAGCTAGGAGAATAAACTCGGAGCCCCCCGTCCCTGCTCCCATGAGCTGAGCTCAGCCAGGAGCCAGAGGGTGAGAAAGCCTGTTGCCACAGTCCAAACAGGTCAGCCTTCTGGGACATAGACAACGTGGGGCAAAGAAGGAAGAGGAGTAAGTGGAAGGCGGCCAGCACTCAGTCCCACGCTGACGCTAAGTCACGTTGAACCTGAGGCGACCAGCACTCCTTGGAAACACTGGACCCTTCTTAGGTGCCGTTGTGAGCTCTCTCAGCCCCATCTCTGACTCCAGCAGCTACTGCAGCGAGCAGTTTTAAGCAGGCTGAGGCCACAGCCTGGGGCACCTCCAGGAATCCCCTCACCTTCCATCTACGAAAAACCGGAAGTGCAGAGGGTTAACAGTTTGGGGGCTGTGCTTGACCCACGAAGGCATAAGTGCCTCTCCTCCTCCTCCCAGCAACAGTTCAGAGACATATATCCTAAGCTGCCTTGAAAGGTCTGGATTCTGTGGATAAAGAAGATGTGGTGTGTGTGTGTGCACACGCGTGTGTGTGTGTGTGTGTGTGTGTGTGTGTGTGTGTGTGTATAATGGAATACTACTCAGCCATAAAAAAGAATGAAATTTTGCCATTTGCAGCAACATGGATGGACCTTGAGATTATCATACTAAGTGAAATAAGCTAGAACGAGGAAGACAGATACCATATGATATCACTTATACAAGGAATCTAAAAAATAAAACAAACTAGTAAATATAACAAAAAAGAAACAGACTCACAGATATAGAGAACAAAGGAGTGGTTACCAGTGAGGAGAGAGGGGGAGGAGGGGCAAGATAGGGTAGGGGATTAAGAGGTACAAACTACTATATATAAAATAAATAAGCCACAAGGATATATTTTACAACACAGAGAATATAGCCAATATTTTATAATAACTATAAATGGAAGATAACCTTTAAAAATTGTGAATCACTAGGTTGTATACCTGAAACTTTTAAAATATTGTACATCAAATATACCTCAGTTAAAAAAAATAATAAAATAAAACATAGCAATCAAAACAAAAAAAAAGTCTGGATTTTGATCCTGAACTGCAACCCACTGGGTCCCAGAACTGCAGTCTTCACCAGGTTCCTGAAGCCCCTTTGCCCCAGCAGATAACATTGCTTCCTGCTCTAGGTTTTAGACTCCCAAACCTGATGACCAACACTCCCTAAATGCCCTACCCAATCCAGTCTGCTCAGGCAGGAAAATGATAACAAACTGGATAAAGGATTTTTTTACACAGGTGCAAGCTTTTACTGCCCCTAGGTCCAGGATCAAGTACCCTATTCCATGGTAGCCAACTCTAGAACTCATCCTGGTGTTGGTTTTCCATCTTTCTCTAGTTCCTCACTCCTGTTCCCTGCCATCATTTCCCGGATAAACTACCTGCATTCAAGCCTTTGTCTCAAAAGCTGTTTCTCGGGTCAAGGGGGAACCTAAACTAAAAGGCATTGGTTCTCAAGGGTGATTTGAGTACTTCCAGAAAGTCCAGCCATTTCAGAGCCTATGAAGTTATTTTTAGTTCATACTCGAAGCCCATCCCTCACTCTTCCCACATGCCGTTGGGAACAAGTGGGATGCCTGGCCATTCTCTGACCACTGTGTTCTGAAAACAGCTCATTTGTCTTCCCTCCAGCCCTTGGATCCATCTTTCTGACCAGGCTCCTGGAGACCACTATGCACACACTCTTCCTGCACCTTGAAGCCGTGAGTGGTTCTCTCTGGATTGCAGTAGGAGAATTAGGAGACTATGGGGGTTGCCTGTCAAAAGATGGTGGTGATGGAGATAAAGAGATGTGGATGGAGTTGAGAAGTATCAAGGAGACAGAAGTGCAGGATTTAATGATTGTGGAAGGCTCAGGAAAGACAAAGGCAGGGATGGGTCCAGGCTTCTCCCTTGAGCAGTTGGGTCAATGGGGTGCCATTTGTCAGGCCATAGTCTAGGAGGGAATTTCCCAATGGGAAGGTCAGAGAAATTCTAGTCATTCTAGATCCCCTCCCTGCCAAATGTTCACCTCTTTATATATCCTCTACATATATCCAGCCAGGTTCCCTCTGAGAGTTTGGTTATAGATCTCTATTTATAGGCTAAAATGTATTCTCTTTTAGTTGAAGTAACACAAGGTGGAATTTTTAAAATTCAACTTTGCCAAGAAACCTAGAGCAAACCAACATATAATGAAGACTTGGAAGAGTTACAGGTTAGCTTGCCTGGCAGTTTGCTAGGCTTAGAGTTCCTTACTTCCTCTTCTGGGCACTACAAAGGACTCTATCCCTCTCTCCTAGTTTTCTGGATTTAGGCAATTACCCCACCATCTGCCTTCTATTTCCTGAGGAGATGGGACACATTAGCCCCATTCATGGCCGTAATTGAACCATGGATGGTGCCCACACCCAGACCTGCTGTGAGAGCCAGAGCCTGGGAAGGAGGAAGGTCAATCTGGACACATTAGAATACACATTCCAGAATGGCTTATGGGGAAAGCTCATGGCAAAAAAACCCAAACACAACATCCTGGATAATCATACCAAACAGTGGTGAAGCAAGATGGAAGCAGCCCACGTGGTTGGAAAGACCAGATCCCAGGGTTGGAGACTGGGAGATGGGGGGAGTGAAGTCAGGGGTCCTAGAATAGACTGGACAGTCCAAGAACGGGCAGCTCTTGCAACAGACAACAGATTCCAGTGGCAAATATCTTTTCCATGCACTATGCTGGAAAAGGACACAAATTAGTGTTGGTGGATCCCGTTCTAAGAGAATGAAACCTTCCAAAATTAGCAGGAGAGAGAGGCTTGTTTACTGAGTGTGGATTATGAGCCAAGCATTGTGTAAGGCCCTGGACTGACTCATCTGTTTAATCCTCATCAAACTTAGGGTATAGCATCCTTCCCACTTGTATCAAATGAGAAAATTAGGGCTTGGAGAAGTCAGATTTCTTGCTAGCTGAGCTGGGATTTAGGTTGGCTGGTTTCTAAAGCCCCTATTATTTTTATCAGCATATTCTCATTCCTCTGAATGTATTTTGCTTCCCTCTACCTCCTGTGATGCTGCAAGACTATTTATCTCACACTTTGGCTCCACCTGAGTATGAAACATATGGTGTCTCAAGAACATGAGGAAGTGGTAGGGAGGCTGTCGTGACCAGATGGGACAAGGGTTGAGCCTAGATCCACCTCTGACTTCGGTAGGGTCCAGGGTAAGAGAATATATAGAGGCTTCACGCCAGGCAGAGAAATAGTAACAGGTTGTAAGTCAAGCCAACGAACTGCTAAATAAAGTATGTATTTCTTCCTTGACAAATAGATCTTCATGATAACCTAAAGGGCCAAGTCAGAATTTAGAATTCTTGAGCTCCTCTGGGTTCTGTGCTGAATATGGCATTGTGGAGACCCTCACCCCCAGCCCCCTGCCTGATCCCTTTCTCCCCATTCTGGGTTATATCCTGCTTTGCAAAAGGTCTTGCATGTTTGCACATGTCTAAATTCTTTCCACACCCCATGCAAATAGCTTTAGGCTAAGCTTCAAGCCTAGAGTTGTTCATACTATGGCAGCTCCCAGGGGAGAGGCTTGCAAAGGCCCTAGAAGCAGAATCATGACTGTAAAGACTGAGTTCTGAGTTTCAGGTATCTGGAGTATGGTCTAGGGGGAAGCTGTGGATTCCAGGTGGGCATATCCTCTTGACCAGGTGGTCTTCTTGCCCCACGGGTTGCGCCCAGCTGGAGGATAGCCCTGGTGGGACCCTCTAA
Source organism: Balaenoptera physalus (assembly GCF_965194825.1). Taxonomy (NCBI): domain Eukaryota; kingdom Metazoa; phylum Chordata; class Mammalia; order Artiodactyla; family Balaenopteridae; genus Balaenoptera; species Balaenoptera physalus. The sequence goes on from NC_138898.1 coordinate 81,984,750, forward strand.
AGTGTGCAAGCCAGGACAGAAGCCCCTTTGCCCAGGTCTGAGGCCAGTACTGGCTGGATCGTCCACTACACAAAGCAGCACAAAGGGACTGGTGAGCTCCAGGATGCTCAGGCAGGGGCTACAGGATGCAGTTCAAACCAGCAGGCTGGTCAACTTGTCCTACAAGTACAAAAGACAGCCCCTCCCCTCATAGTGGGAGGCAGCTGGGATCTGGACACCGAGGGAGGAGGTTTGGACTCCCTAGGGCAGGAGGCATCCTAATGCCAGGGAGGGCATGTTTCAGAGCGCTGCTCCCCATAATGGACTGAAGGCTAAATGCAGAGAGGCAGAGCCCTCGCTTAATTCTGAATAAACCAACAGCACCAGACATGATCAGGTCATATCAGGACAGGTAGAAACAGGCAGCAGGAGTAACTCCGGGCCCCACTCCTCTTGGCAGGGCTGAGGCTGCAGGCTGCAGCCCTGCCTGAGTCAGGGCTGGTTCAGAAACACACTGAGTCTGGTCCCCAATGTGGAGGGCACTGGTGATTCTAATCAGGAGAGACAAGGGAAGGCAGGAGTTGATCTTTTCCCTATTAGGAGTGACAACATACACTGCGAGAAGGGCAGGGACGGGAGCTACTCCTGCTTGCTGAGGAGCACAGCCCCCAAGTCAGTTTAAACGGAAGGGGAATAGAGAACAGACTTTTGGTTGCCAAGGGGGTAAGGGGAGTGAGGGAGGAATGGATTGGGAGTTTGGAATTAGCAGATGCAAACTATTATATAGAGAATGGATAAACAACAAGGTTCTACTGTATAGCACAGGGAACTATATTCAATATCCTATGATAAACCATAATGGAAAAGAATAAGAAAAAGAATGTATATATATGTATAACTGAATCACCTTGCTGTACAGCAGAAAGTAACACAACAGTGTAAATCAACTATACTTCAACAAAATAAATTTTTTAAAAACTGAAGGGGAAAGAGTGTGTTACCTACAGTATAGAGATTGATCAGGATTTCATTACATCTGAAATCACTGATTGCGGGGTGAGAGGGTAAGGGTCAGCAGGCTTGTTTAAAGGGTAGTCTTTGTTGTTCATGTGTTAGGGGTCCCCAGGTCTGCAGTGCTTCTGCTACATAAATCCTCTCCCTAAACACATGCTCATTTTTTAAAAGAAAACATAATTGGTATTATCATTTCTTTTTTGTTGTTGATTTTTATTGTTTTACTTGAAAGACAATATTATATTAGTTTCAGGTGGACAACTTAGTGATTTGAGATCTTTATCCGTTACAAAATAATCGCCACAGTAAGTCCAGTTACCATCCGTCACCATACAAAGTTGTTACATTATTGACTATAGTATCCAAGTGTATATTACATCTCCTTGACCTATTTTTTTTTTGTAGCTGGAAGTCTGTACCTCTGAATCCCCTTCACTTATTTCATCTGTGCCTCCACCTTCCTCCCCTCTGGCAACCACCTGTTTGTTTGATGACTTTGTTTCTATGAGTCTATTTCTGTTTTGTTTGTTTGTTCATTTGCTTTGTCTTTTAGATTCCACATATGAATGAAGTTGTATCTGTCATTCTCTGTCTGACTTATTTCACTTAGCATAATGTCCTCAAGGTTCATCCATGTTGTCACAAATGGCAAAATTTTATTCTTTTTTATGGAGCTATCACTCTCCCAGATTTGAAACTATACTACAAAGCTATAATAATCAAAACAGTATGGTACTGGCACAAAAACAGACACATAGATCAATGGAATAGAATCGAGAGCCCAGAAATAAACCTATACTCATAAGGTCAACTAGTCTATGACAAAGGAGTTAAGAATATACAATAGGGTAAAGATAGTCTCTTCAATAAATGATGTTGAGAAAACTGGACAGCTACAGGCAAAAGAATGAAACTGGACCACCTTCTTACATTATATACAAAAATAAACTCAAAATATATTAAAGACTGAAATGTAACACCTGCAACCATAAAACCCTTAGAAGAAAACATAGGCAGTAAACTCTTTGACATCAGTCTGAGCAATATTTTTTGGGATATGTCTCCTTGGGCAAAGGCAACAAAAGCAAAAATAAACAAATAGGACTACATCAAACTGAAAAGGCTTTCCACAGCAAAGGAAACTACCAACAAAATAAAAAGGCAACCTACTGAATGGGAGAAGATATTTGCAAATGATATATCTGATAAGGGTTTAATATCCAAAGTAAAGAACTCATACAACACAGTATCAAAAAAAACAAACAACCCAATTAAAAAATGGGCAGAGAACCTGAACAGACATTTTTCCAAAGAAGACATACAAATGATCAACAGACACATGAAAAGGCTTTTGTCACATCCTGGGTTTTTGAGGGGGAGCCAAATTTATAAAAATCTAGAATATTTTATACAGCTACATAAGCCAAAAAAGAAGAAACTATGATGAAGACATTTTCAGACATGCAATGACAGAAGAAAGAAAATGGAAGGGAGGCAAAGAGGGAGGGAGGGGGAAAGTGGAATCCAGACAGCCAAGAAAGGAAAAAACAAAGGAAGACTGGATCTAGGAAAACTAACTCCTATGCAAGAAGTTGACCAAGGAAAGTTTCAGGATAACAGCCATGCAGAAGATTCAGAGAACAAGAATGGTAGATTGGACTTTCAGGAGAGATTACTCTAAGGGGGAGGAAAAAACTGAAAGATTTCATATGTGTGAACATTTGGGGAGAAAATAACCATGTATAGGAAATTGACAGGTCTGATGGTAAAATTCAAAGACATGTACATAGAAAACAAGGTTAATGAAAAATAATTAATTATCCTCTACTCATTTCCAAGAAAGGAAATGTAATCAAAGACAAAGTATGGCCCATGAGTGAACAATATTTAGACAGCTACCATAACATAAATCTTATGATTGATTTTCTAAACATACAGCTGAGTTGTTAGGATAGGGAAGAAAAGGTTTATGTGTAGAAAGGAAGCGTGAAAAGGAGCTAATTCATCATTTACCTACATACAAAAAAACACAATAGAAAATATTTAAACTGATAAATCAACAAGAAGCAGTGAAAAAAACACATGTATTCAGCCAATGCAACCATCTGCTACTCAGAGAACTGCATATTCTCAGTCTGAGATGAGGGTATAAATATGAGGTCATTTAATTTTCTCATCTGATCTCTACCTTCAACTGTGCTATATTGAATTTCATTTTCTTTTCACCTAATAACCTCTCAGTCAGACCCCAGAGCTTGCTGGTCATTTTAAGAATGGTGTGAAATGTCCAATCCCTCTGCCTTCATTTTAAAACTTCAACCTTAGGTCCTGTTAAATGTCCTCCTTCTCTCCTCTCTTCTCTCATCTCCAGATGAGCCTCAACCAAGGAACTCAAAGCGTGAAGGAGACATGTCAGCAATTTCACCCCCTTCCATTTTGGTCAGGAAGTAGGGGTCAGAGTAAAGGTGTAAACACTTTTATGTTTACCTGACACTGCTGTTGTTGCCTCCTAGTTAACACTGGCTGGTCTTAGATGTTGACCATTTGGCCAGAATCTTGGTGCTGATTCGCTCTCTCATATGGAACTTGTATGAGTTTTTTGAAGGACCCTCAGGTGCCTTCTCACCACCAGGTTCACCTCTTCTGACTCCATCCAACCTCACACCCTGGCCTCTTGCTCCTACTGTCCCTTCCAGCAGAGTGCCACCAAGATGGCTCAAGCTTGGCTAACTTCCCCAGTGCCCCTTTGGTCTACAAGAAATCCTGCATCTTTTCCATGCCTTTATTCCCATCTTGCTCTCATTACTTCCTCCCTGCTGAAATAGACATGAAGGGCAATCAGCCAATGGGCCTCAAACAAACAGCCATCAGAGGAATGAGATGCCCATCTTGCCGTCTTGTAGATACCCCTAACCTCTACTTGGAACACCCCCCCCCCAATTTCTTGATTCACAGCTGCAATGTGCAGGGTGCACAGGAAAGTGAAGAGACACCCCTAGGCTGAGGGCAAAATCCTTCCAGAGTTTCTGGTGTTCTGCCCATACAGGCTGGAGTGGAAGGACCGGGTGATGGCAGAAAGGCCACTTAGAGGCAGTATCATGTAATGGTCAAGAGCGAGACTATCTGTGATGGAAACCTACTTCTGTCGGTGGTCAGAATTACTAGTTACCTCATCTATAAAACAGAGGGATTTCGTAGGGTTACTACAATAGTTAAATGAGTAAATGACTCTAAGGAGTTAAGAATAGGACTTGGGACAAGTGTTATCTATTCCTATTATTTCTGCCACATGTTAGTAAGATCTTGGGAGACTAGTCTTGTCATCTTGTCAATTCTCTTTGGACTGTGGGAGTTTTTAGCACCTATTATTTTCCACTTTGAGGTTATAGCTGCAATTCTGAGACCAAAGCAAAAATCTATTTATTGCCCTGCTACACATGTTATTCAGAAATATGGAGATAAATACTGAAAGAAATAAAGCTAAGACAGTAGATAGTGATTGCCTCAGGGAGCAAGACTGGGGGTGATGAAATCCCGCAGAGGAAAGTTGCTTCTTATTATAAACACTTTAGTATTATTTGATTTTTTAAAAACTAGATGCATGTATTCCTTTGATAAAAATTAACTCAATTTTTAAAAAATATGTATATATTTTATTATTTTTTTAACATCTTTATTGTTTTGCAATTAAAACAGTACAGTAGAGAAAACTTGGCACTCTCCTCCTTATGCGTAAGCGTGAAGGTTTCTATTAGAGTCTAATGGACTTGAAATTGCTGAGTCACAAGAACTGTACATCTTCAACTCCATTAGATCCTGTCAAATTGCTCCTGGAAATAATTGCATCATCTGACCCTCAGAATAATTCCTGGTCCCTACACGTTCCCCAATATTTGCTATTACCAAACTTTTCAGCCTTTGCACGCATGCTGGCTATGAGATGAATCCCCTTGGTGTTTTAACTTGCATCTTCCCAGTTACTAGTAACGTTGAGCATCTTTTCTTGTGTGTCTTGACATTTCTGGATCCTCTTTCATGAACCATCTGTTTTTATCCCTTGCCCATTTTCAACTGAGCTGTTTCTATTTTTCTAATTGGCATGTAGGAGTTCTTTATATATTCTGAATGTTGATCCTCTGATGGTTTTATGAATTGCAAGGATCTTCTCTTCATCTGTGGTATGTCTTTTCACTTTATTACAAATAAAATGGCAAGAAGGTGAGACAGGATAACACATTTAGTTAAGAGTAAGTCTCTTAACTCAGCCACTTATAAACTAACCACATGGCATTGGGAAAATTATTTGATTTCTCTCTGCCTCGGTTCCCTCATCTTTAAAATGGAGGTAATAATACTCTTCATTTTATTGTTATTAGAATTAAGTGAGATAATACGTGCAAAAGACTTGGAACAGTGTTGAGAACCTAGGTGCAGGACAGGAATAAAGACGCAGACATAGAGAATGGACTTGAGGACACAGGGAGGGGGAAGGGTAAGCTGAGATGAAGTGAGAGAGTGGCACTGACATATATACACTACCAAATGTGAAACAGATAGCTAGTGGGAAGCAGCCGCATAGCACAGGGAGATCAACTCGTGCTCTGTGACCACCTAGAGGGGTGGGATAGGGGTGGGATAGGGAGAGTGGGAGACGCAAGAGGGAGGGAATATGGGGATGTATGTATACGTAGAGCTGATTCACTTTGTTATACAGCATCAACTAACACAACAATGTAAAGCGATTATACTCCAATAAAGAGGTTAAAAAAAAATAGCAGCTGTTTTTACAGTGTCTATTGTCATCACAGACATTTAAAATTTTGATGAAGCTAATTCTATTGTTGTCTCCTTTTATGACGTTTTCCTTTTCCAACTGATTTAAGATATCCTCCCCTACACCAATGTCATTAAGAAATTCTCCTGTGTGTTCCTTTGTCTCATGGGTTTGTTTGTTACATGTATGTCTTTAATCCATATAGACTATTGGAGGTATTTATGTGTGATAGGGAAATAATATGATCTTTCCATTAGGGATGGCAATTTGTCTCAGTATCATTTATTGAATATCTGGGTCTGGCTAAGGGGCACTAGAGACACATTTGGCTTAGGTTCATTAAGACACATATATGGCTTAAAGTCAGTTGTTCTAACCATCCCGGTTTTCAGGAATATCCCTGCTGCACACAGCCAGCTCCCCTGGATCCTGACACAGCATCAGAAGCACATGGGCAATGGAACAGGAACAAGGTATGAAATACATGTCTTTCTTACATCAGACAGGTAACAGTGTATGTAGAGAGTTCAGTTCTCGTTGATGTCCAGTCAAAAATGTAAACTCTTAGCGTTAGGAATTCACGCAGTGGTACAGTGTACACAATTACCAATACACCCCACGCTTACGTTTTCTGATGGGAGCCATGCCAAATAGAAAATACTAGAATCCCTGTGTTTGCAGGTCACAGACCTGGATAGAGACTGCAAACAGCAAGTATAGCTGTGGGGTGAGTCACGTGTTTCCTTCTGTCCAATTATCAATCATTAAAAACAGATTTCCATCGAAAAGGCTAAGTTATCATTCTATCCTCTCCTCAGAAAATGTAATAAAAGCATTGTCATATGAAGAAATGAGACAAGGGACTTCCCTGGAGGTCCAGTGGTTAAGACTTCACCTTCCAGTGCAGGGGGTGCGGGTTCAGTCCCTGGTCAGGCAACTAAGATCCCACATGCCTTGCAGCCAGAAAACCAAAACATAAAACAGAAGCAGTAACATAACAAATTCAATAAAGACTTTTAAAAAATGGTCCACATCAAAAAAAAAAAAAAAAAAAAGTGAGCCAAAAGTATGCAGCCAAAAAATGGATGAGAATTTATCAAGCAATTCATTAATAATATTTTGATAGTTTTCTGAATTTTTGTGACGTTTACAGTGTTTTTCATCACTTTAAAATACATCATTTTGGGGCTTCCCTGGTGGTGCAGTGGTTGAGAATCTGCCTGCCAATGCAGGGGACACGGGTTCGAGCCCTGGTCTGGGAAGATCCCACATGCCGCGGAGCAACTAGGCCCGTGAGCCACAACTACTGAGCCTGTGCGTCTGGAGCCTGTGCTCCGCAACAAGAGAGGCCGCGATAGTGAGAGGCCTGCGCACCGCAATGAAGAGTGGCCCCCACTTGCCGCAACTAGAGAAAGCCCTCGCACAGAAACGAAGACCCAACACAGCCAAAAATAAATAAATAAATAAACCCAAAGTTTAAAAAAAAAAAGTTGTGCCATTTAAAAAAATAAATAAATAAATAAAAATAAAATAAAATACATCATTTGTCAGATTTCCTGCCGCCTTATAAATTTGTACTTTCTCATTCAATTTGGTATTTCTTTTTCCTTAAAGAGAGCTCCCCAAGTATTTCAACTTTGGGTCTCTCAAAGCTTGAATCTATTCCTGCTAGTACATTCATGTTTTCAAAGAAATGATCCCATTGGAGAGTTCTCATTCTCAGATTATAAAACAGAAAACCAGAAAGGTGGACCCATTCGCTCCAGGTCACAGAGCAAGTCCCTGGCGGGGTCAGGACTAGAACCCGTGGCCTCGGAGACAGCGTTCTCCACGTTCTCTCATGAAGCCCCCTGCGGGCCAGGCTCCTCCCATCACCTTCCTCGTGGCCAGGCTCCTCCCATCACCTTCCTCGTCCGAGCATCACAGCATGACACACAGCTTTCTGACCAGATGCCCGTTTTAATAGGGTTATTCTGAGTGCGCTTCACCCATATAATCCCCTGTCCTGTTCCCTGGAGCTGTCCCTTCCTTGTCTCTTCCCTCTCCTGGAGGAAGCGTTAAGGAGAAAGCAATTTGATGAGTTTCCCTTTCAATGAGCATTCCATTTTTGTTGCTCTCTGACCAAATGACCTTTCTGCTCTAGCCACCCACCAAATGCCATGTTCTCTCCCTCCAATGCAAATGTCACTTTGTCATTTGTTTGAAGCATTTCAAAGGCCACTATATGTTGAAGAATAAAGCCAATGATAGGAGCCAGCTCACCTCCCCAACCTCACCTTTGACGACTCCCTATTCCTTCCTCCCTCCCTCCCTTCCTTCCTTACTTCCCTCCTCCCTCCCTCCCTTGCTCCCTTCCTTCCTTCCTTCATACGTCACCCAGTCATATTTACACACCTTCTCCTGAATTCTCACCAATTCCCCAGAAACTTATCTGCTATACCCCACATCTGCAGGTGTGGAAAATGAGTCTCAGAGAAATTGGATGGCTTCTCAAATGTAATGAACGCCATTGATTTCCTACACAGCATCGGCTTCCCCTTTCTTTCTCCCTAATAAAATCCTGATCTTGTTCAAGTGTCTAGTAAGTCAGAAAGAGAAAAACAAATACCATATGCTAACACATATATATGGAATCTAAAAAAAAAAAAAAAGGGTTCTGAAGAACCTAGGGGCAGGACAGGAATAAAGACGCAGACTTAGAGAACGGACTTGAGGACACGGGGAGGGGGAAGGGTAAGCTGAGACGAAGAGAGAGAGTGGCATGGACATATATACACTACCAAATGTAAAATAGATAGCTAGTGGGAAGCAGCCGCATAGCACAGGGAGATCAGCTCGGTGCTTTGTGATCACCTAGAGGGGTGAGATAGGGAGGGTGGGAGGGAGATGCAAGAGGGAGGGGATATGGGGATATATGTATATGTATAGCTGATTCACTTTGTGATTCAGCAGAAACTAACACACCATTGTAAAGCAATTATACTCCAATAAAGATGTTTAAAAAGGAAAAGAAGGGCTTCCCTGGTGGCGCAGTGGTTGAGAGTCTGCCTGCCAATGCAGGGGACACGGGTTCGAGCCCTGGTCTGGGAAGATCCCACATGCCGCGGAGCAACTAAGCCCGTGAGCCACAATTACTGAGCCTGCGTGTCTGGAGCCTGTGCTCCGCAACAAGAGAGGCCGCGACGGTGAGAGGCCCGCGCACCGCGATGAAGAGTGGCCCCCGCTCGCCGCAACTAGAGAAAGCCCACGCACAGAAATGAAGACCCAACACAGCCAAAAATATATAAATAAATAAATAAAAATTAAAAAAAAAAAAAAAATACAATACTGGAAAAGCCAAAAAAAAAAAACCAGCATCTAGCCCTCATCCCTACAGCACCCCTATACCCAGCGCCAGTCCTTCAAGGACAGCAATTAGCTGAAGCAAGAAGAAACTTTTTCTGTAAAGGACCATACAGTAAATATTTTGGGCTGTGGGCCCTACAGTCTCTACTGTAACCACTCAACTCCTCCATCATGTCAAGGAAGCAGCCACAGACGATACATAAACTACTGGGTGTGGTTGTGCTGCCCTAAAACTTCGCTTATGGACACTGAAATTTGAATTCCATATAATTCCACGTGTCCTGAAATCTTACTCTTCTTTTGATTTTTTTCAACTATTGAAAATGTAAAAACTGTTCTTAGCTCATGCAAAATCAGATGGTGGGATTTGGTCCTCCAAGCTGTGGTTTGCCAACCCCTAATCTAAGCCATTCAGTGCATGGCATTTTCCTGGCAATGCCAGGTAAGGCATACCACCTCAGGGACCCAGCCACACCCAAAGCATCTTAGGTGATGTATAACCGATTAGAACTAAGTGTCCATAGGATTCTAGAGATCTGAACTGTGGGAAGGATAGAAGTGAGTGCTTCTGTCTCTGCTGTTCTGCTTCTCGCCCACTAATATCACAAATCTGAGGCCCTCTCGTGGAGGGTCCTGCCTGAATCCGGCTATTAATTTCCCTCCCAAGGCTGAAGTTGGCACAGGATAAGATTGGCACTTGGGTTTTGCACTACATCCCTGGAAACTTCATCTTGAGAAGATCAAGCAGAGTTCTCCTGGATTTCAGAATTGATTAGCTGCCCCCCATAAGAGCAGAGAATGATCTGACCCACTCCCTCCCTCCTGGCCCATTAGGATTGACGAGACAGGGCCTGGGATTCATGCCGGAAATTATCCAGATACGAACAGAAGGAGGAGATGGATATGTTTCTGATATGCCGTACAATTTCCAATATTGATTTTGATTCAAGGAGACCAATTAAAATTATCCATTCTGGTCAGTTGCAAAACTTACCTGCTCAATAACGTGTCTAAATTCATTAACTGCTTTGTTTTAACAATATTTCATTTTAAAGTTTAATTTTATCTACACATTAGCTCCATTTTACTCACGCAAATAACAGCTTTATGGTTCTATTAGCAATAACTCATTAGCATCCTCTGCAAAGCCAGGGGAGAATTTGCCATTTTGGAGAACATCCAGTACTTTTAATTGGAGAGTTTATGTAAAGCCTACATTCACTTGAAATCGTTTGCATTCACAAATCAAGTGACAAGAGTATCTTTGACACAGTGGCTGTATTCAGTAGAAAACTCACCTCCAGAATTTCCCCCTTCACCTTTCCCAGAGCTCAGGCTTAGAAAGCCCTGGTGGCAAAAGGAAATATTCCCTTTGGCCCATCACTGACATTTCCTGTTGGTAAAGTTAAAATAATTAGTGGTAACGCAAGGGTGTTTAGGATACCTTAAACACTGAATATCTCCAAGGGAGGTCCCACTGCATTTAATATGGCAAACTCTTTCCCAAGAGCAGTCTTTAAATTAATCGGAGCCCCTCGCTAAGGTTAATTTTCTGATGCTTTTCTCAAAGAGTCATTTGTTGAAATGTTAGTCCATCCTTCCCCACACACAATGGGATTGTCAAGAAAGTTCTTAGGGAGGGAGAGATGGGGGGTCACGCACACTAGAGGACCAAAGGCACCAGAAAAAATACCAGGACTGGGGGAGCAGAATAGCTGGAGGGTCTCGGCCTCATGGATAAAAGGAGGACACTCACATTTGAGCGTTTGAGAATGTGCCCAGCACTGTTTGAAGTGCTTTACCTGCTGTGTTTCCTGTAAAGCAGGTAAACCATGAGACACTCACCAGGGAAAGTTTTTCATGGTTTACAGATGAGAAAAGACTCTTGTGACAGGCACAGTACCAACCACTTCACACACCATAGTTTCCATCTTTCCACAGCCAACTTGTGTGGGGTTGCTGAGAAGATATTTTCATTGCATTATACAGATGAGAAACTGAGACTCTGGGAGATGAAGTTCACTCAGTGAGAAAAGGGAGCAGGTCTGGCAAGCCAGTCAGTCTGTGAGCCCAGGCGAGGCCAAGACAAGGGCCCAGGGCCAGATGGGGGGAGGTCCAGGAATTGGGGGGAATAGCTTTAGGCTGAAGTGGAAAAGTTGACAGCAGAGTCCTCTGTACCAGAGAGATGCTGTCAAGGAGATTTCCCAGAGTCTGTTGGAGGGTTGCTACTGCCTTTGAGGTAGGAACATTGCATTCCCCACCTAACCTCTCACACCTGGCCTAAAGGGCCCCATTCCCAGCTCCCTCTGGGTGGAACCCAAGCAGATGCAGATGGACGCCCTGCAGTTTTGGGGTGTGCTTAAGTGGGACTTGATTACATGTGAGTGAAACCCAGTGTGAACTGGCCGAAGCAAAGGAAAGAAATGACTGGCCCATGCGATCCAAAGAACAACTGGGATAAGCAGGATAGAAATGGGGCTCAGAATTCTCTAGAACACAGAATGGGTTTTCCTTGGTCTTCTTTGCATTTTTGATTTTATAGTCCCTGCTGCCTGGCTTTCTACCCATGGTTGGAACACAGAGGCCAAGAGTTGCCTGAATGTTGAAGCTTTTGTTATTATTGAGGTAAAAGCATAACACATCAAGGTTCTAACTGACAAGACCCCACTTCATTTAGGTATAAAAGGCAGCCTGAGAATCACCACAAGGGCTTGCAGAGTCCAGACTGGGGGCTCTGAGGTCAGAAGCACAGTCGACAGAACATTCTGGAACTGCTCCTGCCACGGGGAGAGCTGTAACGACACACTGCAGAGCACTCCTCCACCGTGGGCTGAGGACGCCAATCCTGGGCCCCATTCAGCTGCCTCTGAAGGCTGGACACCCTTTCCCACCCTCCCATGGAACAAATTCTGCAAAGAGCCTCCTTCCTCGTGTCATCGCTGCTAAATTGTTCCCAGACCATTGCATCTGGTTAATCCCTGCGCCCCAGTCGCAAGGAAGCCTGGAAAAAAGTGATACTGGCTTGGGAGGCAAGGCTCGAGAGCTTGGAAACTTCTCAACATGAGAAGGGTGTGCAAAAGAGGCTCGGGCACCCCAAGAACACATGTCTACTCTAGGGATTCATCCAGACAGTGTGCTGGGCTCAGCACAATCAGAATACAGGTCAAGGTCAAGCAGCTTCCGGTCCCCTTAGCTCAGCAATGCCTGTCCAACACCACGGTCACTTTGAGCAGACTAGGATCCAGTGCCCTTTCTCCCTTCCCACTGGCCCCAGGGATTCCATACACTTCTGCTTCCTTTCCAAGGCTACCACCACCCACTCCATTGAGGCAAACTGCAGAGCGGAAGGTGGTACCCTTCCCAACAGGCTCTTATCTACCATGGATGCACACAACCCATTCATTTGTTTAAAATGAGATGAAATTCACACAACAGAAAACTAACCCTTTTAAAGTGTACAATTCATCGATATGAGATGCATTCATGATGCCGTGCAGCCATCACCACTGTCTAGCTACAGAGCATTTTCATCACCCCCAAAGGAGACTCAGATCCATGAAGCAGTCACTCCTCACTCCCTCCCTCTCCCAGCCTCTGGCAACCCTACTAATCAACTTTCTGTCCCTATGGATTTACCTATTCCGGACATTTCATAGAAAATGAATCATACAGTGGTTGACCTTCTGTGTCTGGCTTCTTTCACTTAGCATAACATTTCCAAGGTTCATCCGCATTGGGGGCAGCTATTTTTATTTTAACAGATTATGTTTGTTGGCTAGGGCTGCTGTCACAAAGTACTACACACTGGGGGGCTTGAACAACAGAGATGTATTGCCTCACAGTCTGGATACTGTAAGTCTGAGACCAAGGTGTTGGCAGGGTTGGTTCCTCCCGAGGGCTGTGAGAAAAGGATCTGCTCCAGGCCTCTCTCCTTGGTTTGTAAATGGCCGTCTTCTCCCTGTGTCTTCACGTCACCTTCCCTCTGTTCGTGTCTGTCTGTGTGTCCAAATTTCCCCTTTTTATAAGGACCCCAGTCATATTGGATTAGGTCCCATCCCAATGACCTCATTTTAATTTGGTTACCTCTTTAAAGACTCTGTCTCCAATACAGTCCCGTTCTGAGGTACTGGGCCTTAGGACTCCAACATATGAATTTGGGGAGGTCACAACTCAACCCATAACATATATTTTTTCACTCCAAATTAGACAAAATAAACAAGGACTCTCCAAATATCATCAGCACAGAGAAGTCTGATAGACCGTCATCCTCTATTGGCTTGAACTTAAGTTTGGTGGCTTTCAGAAGGCCAAGGCTTTCCCTATTCCCCGGTGTCCTTGAGGTCGGCCACCTGGTCCCCTTCTTATAGTTCCTTTTCAGATCACAACAGGCCTCCTTCTCCATGAAATGCTCACTCCCAGGAATTTCTTGATGAGACTCTTCTGGCTCTTGTGTGTCACTCCCTTGCACACAAATACAAATACCTCTATACATCAAGGGCCTTCAGGCACCTGCTAGGCCAGGACGCCCATTGTAGCCCTCTTCAGCCCTGGGACCCTTGCCTATGCCCCAGCCTTTGAGCTTCTCCCCCCTCTTGGTTTTTTCTCTTCCAATCCTCTGGGACTTGATTTCCCACCAGTGCAAGATTTAAACACATCACATCAACCAGTCCTTGCTGCAGTGTGGGTCTTCCAAGAGAACTTGAGGTCTTTCCCCAAATAACATGTTCCCAAGGAACAAGATAATGGCAGGGATCCTGAGACCTGCAGGGAGAGACAGCAGGAAGCCATGGAGGCCAGGATTCCCCTATGCTGGGATGATGTGATTTGTACATCTCTTTCTTTTCTCTTTCCTTCTGCAAGCACTTGGAGTCAGACTCACTGAATGAGAAGGAACCACAGCCCAGTAGAAGAGACCAGAGACCCCTTGTCCCCTGTATGGTGTAACTGGATGTGTGCTGAGTGACCAGCCATATTCAGCTACTCCCCAGGCACAGTCTACTCATTTGCCAAATAAGGCTAATTCCACCCATCTTTCTTATCTCACAAGGCCTTTAGGATAATAAATAAGTCACTCAAAACATAAAAGACAATGAGAAAATGAAGGGTTTTTTTTCCTACTGTTTATTCATCTAGCACTGCCAGAAATGTCCAATAGAGCTTCGTGCAGGGCTGGAGCCCCAGGGAATGTTCTCTGAGCTTGCCTAGCCTTTTCTAACCTCATCCAAACAATTTTTCTTGCTTCCCTGAAAGAAAATCCAACGCTTCATTTAGTGAATTAACCTCAGATGTTGGAAATGATTTCTTCATAGCTATAGGGAGGCTGTCCAGGTTATGTCAAAGTACTGTTCAGCCGGGGAGGCCAAAAGCCAATCTGTTGGAAAACCAATCTGGATTTATCTGAAAAAGAGATTTATCCTTCATAGAGCAAGGAGCAAAGCAAGGGATTGGTGAGAGCTCACAGATCAATTCTCTTTTAACCTTTGAACTGTGAGTCTGTGTTACATGGTTCCGAGTTCAGAGGGGCCAAGGCCTCTTCTAAGCAAAACAATAATCGTCTCATATCCGGTAAAACAGATGAAGGGGAAAAAATATGTTAACCAGCACGGTAACGAGCAATTGCCTGCCTTTGCAAGACCAAGCCCTGTTTCCACACAGTTCCATTTGCTACATTAACTTTAGCCTCCAAGTGAGATTTTTACTCAGACGTGAAATAATTGTTCCTCTAACATCATGTGACAACAGGGAAATGCCCGGTATTGATACTGACACATTCTAATCCGTTCTCATGTGTAAAGTGGGTGATTTCCCTAAATGATGTGCAAATCTTAAAGGTGCCATCCCTCCCCCATCTGAAGCCAGATTTAATCTACATTACAAATTAGTGCTCTGATGCTAGAGAAATAATCTATGCTTCCCTGTATGGAGGAGCCCTGTGCATTTCTAATTCTATTTATTACACTGACTAAGTGAAAGGAGGAAGGTGCTTGCGGGGAGAGGATTGGAGAGAAAGAGAACCGTTCTGGCTACTCCAACTGTTCCTTATAACTTCCTCCTGAGACCTTTCCATCTGGTTAGACTAGAAAGTATCCGACTTGCTCTTTTCGAATCGTGCTCTGCCAGCTGACAGAACTTTGGTGATCTCATCTGCAGTCTTGTCAAGCTTTGGGGATGTTGCTGGTCCAAGCCAGGACATTCAAACTTATTTACTAAAAGCTAATAGTTTCAAGATGTCTTATGGTGTGCAAGGGTGTTTCCTATACTGCCCCTTCTCTCAGCCTCCTGCCAGCCAAGTGATATGGACAAGGATTCCAAGCCTGAGAGGGCATGAGAATCTCTGAAGGGTCTGTTCCAACAGCTTCCCAGGCCCCAATCTCAGATGTTCTGATGCAGCAGGTGTGGGGTCGGACCTGAGGATGTGCGTGTGCGACGAGTGCCCAGGTGTTGCTGCTGCTGCTGCCTGAGGCCCACAGCATGAGGCCTGCTGATAAGGATTATTATCTCCATTTTACGTAGGAGGAGGTGGAAGCACAGGATCTCGGAGGATGAGGACTCTGCCCTAAGCCTCTTAAGCCAAACCCCCTGCTGCCTCCCTGTTTCTCACTCAGCACCGGAGTTTTCAGTCCAAAATCCACCCTTCTAGAGGGAGGAGGCAGAAATCAAATGGGGCCACGGGATCTGCCCCTCTCCATCCATCGTCACCACCCCCGTCAGAGCAGAGCCTTGCCCACCTGCCCATATTTGACCCTTCGTCTGTCCCAATTATGATCAGAAAACGCTTACTGCATTTTCCTCAGCTTTTTTGGCAGCCCCCGATACGTGCGGCTTCCACGTTCATGACATAACATTCCTGCAAATTCATCCCGGGCCACGAGCCCCCATTTCCCTCGTCCAGACGTGCTGATTTACACCTGAACTCAGCAGACAGTGTCCCTATGAATTTCCCCTTCCTTCATCTTTGGGGCCTTGAAAAATTGTGCATCCAGTACTTGGATGCCTTGTGCAAATCCTTCAACTTGCAGGAATTGGTACCCATTATTATTCTGAGCCTTTTGATAACAGTAGGACCTGCACAGCATCTCTCACTGTAGAGACCCCTCCCCATCTTGGTTACCACAAACTCTATACTGTGTCCTCATTAATTCTCAGGACCTCAGTCAATTCTGCTTCACCAACCAAGTTTACTCTGCCGATTGGAGTTAAGCCCGGAGTAGCAGTTTCCTCTTGCTGCCTGTTCTACCCTCTGGGAGCTAATATTGGCAGACTAGTCACAGATATGTCAGATACCTTGGATTTCATCTGACGGGACGTCCCAGTTGATGTCAGCATGGGTCTGGCCATTTTTTCTGTCACTCCTGCATTTTGACTCTGGGCCAGTTGGGGGATTCCTAACACTCATGCAGGCCCTCCCCTGGGCCAAAGGCTTCTGCTCTCCTCTCCCAAATGCCTTCCAGATGCTTCCATGCACCAGTAAGAGAACATTCAACCAGAGAGAGGTTCCCTGGGCACACAAAGCTACTCCACCTTGTTCCAAAGTAGAGCTATTGGCTTTGCATTCACCCCCCGCAATATACACACCCCTACACACTCCCCACACACTCACCACCTCTTCAGTCTAAGTAGCCCCACTGGTATCTGTCATATATATTGGGCTTCTATGTAAAATTTTGTTGGAAGAAAAGAGTTAGTACAATCCCATCATTTTATTTCATAGGTATAGAAAGTGGCGGCTCAGAAATTGTTTACACAAAATTACAACGATAACCAGTGTCACAGCCGGGGATATTCAGCTGCCCTCTCTGCTTTCCTCCTCTTCCTCATTCTTATTCTCCTTTTTGGACTCCTTTTACCATACTATATTGCTTCACATATTGCTTTTTCATAAAGCAGTTATTAGTAATTAGATGTAAAATAGCTATTAAAAAAGTCACTTGGTGGGGCTTCCCTGGTGGCGCAGTGGTTGAGAGTCTGCCTGCCAATGCAGAGCACACGGGTTCAAGCCCTGGTCTGGGAAGATCCCACATGCCGCGGAGCAACTAGGCCCGTGAGCCACAATTACTGAGCCTGCGCGTCTGGAGCCTGTGCTCCGCAACAGGAGAGGCCGCGATAGTGAGGGGCCCGCGCACCGCGATGAAGAGTGGCCCCCACTTGCCACAACTGGAGAAAGCCCTAGCACAGAAACGAAGACCCAACACAGCCATAAATAAATAAATAAATAAATAAAATTAAAAAAAACTTAAAAAAAAAAAAAAAAGTCACTTGGTGAAATTTAAAAAAATTAATTCTATAAAATTCAATATAATAGATATTCCCCTGGAAGGTTCTGGGTTGTAGAGTTTTTCCCTGGTGAGTTTTATAAAACACCACCACTTGATTCTCATAAGCCATTTTCCTTTGTCTATATAACAGAATCTGCTCCACAATGGTCAGGAGGAAAAGCTCTGGTTATTTTTTTTTTTCGTAATTAAGTTAAGCTTTGAAGATCCTTGGCAAGATTGCTTAGATAAAGATATCAGCTCTTAATGGGCCCCTTCTTTTCCATAGGGTTATATCAGAGTCATGGGTGGTGTCAGGTGAGAGAGGAGATCAAGCCATCCATACATTCTGGGAAGTGCTCTTATTGGTCTAAGTCCATTGTGATTGCTTCCAAGACACTCCTGGTCCAAGTCCACAGGATATTGCCCTGGCCAGAGGCAGGACCTCCAAGACTCACAAAGCACATGCCCACCTGCCAGCCTTTGTATGTCCTTCTTTTGGGCTCTCATGACCTTGGTGTTTGGCATCAGTCCCCAAGCATCCCTGTGCCACCCTCTCACAATCCTTCCCATCTTGAGTTGACATGTGGGAGCACCACCTCTACATCCTCCACTGGCCTAAGAAATCACTGTGCCCCCAAGTTCAGATGCCCACCCCCCACTCTTTAGACTCCATTTTTGTAGCAATCCAGCTGTTTTCTTCTATAAACCAAAAAATGAAAGATTTTAATCCCTGCTGTAGGCCCAGAACATCAAGTCACAAAGCTCAACTTGCCCCCTTAAGAGGGAAAAGTGGGGGAGCCCTCTCCTTCTTCAGTGATGAGACCACAAAGAAATGAGACAGAGCTGCTATCTCCCTTTGTGTACCAGGCTCCAGGGCTTCTGCCTGAAGACCCCAGTCATGTTCCAGCCAGCCCCTTGATGACATCCATGCAGGAAAAAAGGGATATCAGGTCAGCTAATGTTCAGCATCTCTAGGCTATGGTTGGGGGTATGCACGTCATGTGCTAGACCCTGAGACAGAGGTCCTACTGCAGCCCACTGCCCCTTCCCAGTGTTCCACCTGGGGGCAGCCTTTTCCCCTTCTCCCCACCCAGGGCAGCTATCTGTGGGGTACATAAAGGGGGTGATGAAGAACTATTCTCACCTGTTCCACCCACACCAGGGTCCTTTGCCCTGAGCACAACCCTGCAGTGTTCCAGGACTGCAGGCGATTCCAATTCCCTTCTTAGGTTTTTGTTACAGAGTCATTATTATTAGTCTCTTGTACTATACAACTTTTCATCAATTCTTGCTCTTTTCTCCAACCAGACCCACAGTTCCTTAAGGAGGGAATATGACTTACTCTTCTTTCATCCCTCTCCATGTTCTACATCTGGCACATGTGGAAGATAAGTAGCAGATATGCAATAATATTTTTATTTTCATTATATTTATCTGAAAAAAATCCAAGTTTGTGTCCATGAAAGAGCTAACTGTTCTTACCTTCTAGAACAATGGCCATCTATCCATGGGTTGCACCACATATTACACATCCTGAATTTTTTTCTCTTCTTTTTTCCTCACCATCTCAATGCTTTAGTTCTTTCCTTTGCTTAACTGCTCCTGAAAGAAACAGAATGAATGTCGTATGTTCTCCCAGAAAGGGGCCTCACAATGCAACTCACCAGGGGTGTGGGGAGGGGACTTTGCAGCAAAAGCTGCAGACCACAGGGAGTTATTGTTGAATGGGCTCAGCGCTTTGGTTTTACAAGATGAAAAGATGTCTGAAGATGGATGGTGGTGATGGTTACACAACAAGTTGAAGGTCCTTAATACCACCAAACTGTACACTGAAAATAGTTAACATAATAAGTTTTGTGTTATGTATATTTCACCACAATTAAACAAATCAATTAATAAATTAATAAAGCTGCAGGCCTGCTATGGGAAGAATTCTGCTACGGGAAGAACAACCCACCCCAGCCCCCAGACGTGGTGGCTGGGAGCAAGAGACGTTCAATTGTGACACATTTTAATAAAGTATGCTAAATTACATGCTGGTGGCATTAATAGCAATCAGGCTCGTAGAACATGGGATCTAATGGCTCATAAATGAGATGCAAGTTCATTTTTACAGGCCCACTATAATAAACTAATTATTTTGGAACTCTCCAATTATGCATGTTTCAAAAAGCTGAATTGCATTAAAAACATGTTATGGCTTTATAGATTTTGTCTGTAGGGAGAGGAGGAGATACATCTGCTCCACAAGTGCCCAGGGAGAGAGAGACACAGAGAGAGAGAGTCGCAGGCAATAGATAAAGAATAAGCCAGCTGCCAAATGACAAATGTGGTGAAGGAAGACAAAGAGCTGTCAGTTTCCTCATCAATTACGGCCGGTCGCTAACCCGCGAGACAGCAAATTGTACAGCCATCAGAGATGGCTCTGTTAGAATTATGGAGTT
Source organism: Balaenoptera physalus (assembly GCF_965194825.1). Lineage (NCBI taxonomy): Eukaryota > Metazoa > Chordata > Mammalia > Artiodactyla > Balaenopteridae > Balaenoptera > Balaenoptera physalus. Next base: position 82,004,561 of record NC_138898.1, read on the forward strand.
GGAGATCGCCACTGATTTATTCAGTGCCTGGGGTACAGAAGGGTGTCTGTTGCTTTGGGATTAAGATTTCCCTGCTCAGAGCCATCTGCAAGCTCAGGGGTAGCCCATCCGTGTCAGAAACACCCTGACTCTGATTCTCGGGAGGGGAGCGGGCGTCCGGCAGGCCTGCCAAACACCCCAGAGGCTGCTGACATGTCCCCTAAGGCCCAGGTGAAGCTGCAAGGAGCCTGCCAGGAGGGGGTTGATGTGCCACACACACTCTCAGATCCTTAAAGGGAGGGCCTCTATCGGATAGAAGGGCCCACACACTCATCTGGTTAACTGCATGGCCAGGTAGGTTTAAATCCCGTGGGACAATCTCACACATCGCCTAACCATCAGAGTTGGGGGGTGGTGTTGTTTAAATTTGATTGTTTTTGTCTGTACAAAATTATATGCTCACTGCAGAATAATGGCTATCACCGCTTCACAATCATAAAATGAATAAGGTTGATCTCATTGCTTTTATTTTTCCAGTGAATAACTGAGCCTCTTCATGTCTTACTAGCAGGAGGTCTCATTTTCCTCTTGAAGTTTCTCCTCTCCCTGAATTGGCCCAAAATCCTGGGGGCTTACATGGTCCAACATGAGGCGATCTGACTTCTACCCTTCCCTCAAGAGGGACTGATACGCAAGTCTCTGCCTCAACTACTACTTTCCTTGCATTCATCCCCAGCTGGGGCTGGAAGCACCCTGCCAGGTACCTGATCTCAGAGAAAGTCACATCCCCACCACCTGCCTCAAACTTGCCAACCAACCATCAGAGTTTCACCAGGAAGAAGGCCCTTTCTTCTCAGGGTGGACCTCAGTCAAAGGCGCTGAACGTGCGTGACCAAGATCGCAGACCCCATACCTCTCTTTTCCACACCATGGCTCTCAGGGTTCCTGCAGTCCCCAGGTGCTGGGTACAGATGGGTCCTACAACCCCAGAACCATTGTCTATCTTTGGTCCCTAGGAATTCAGCACTGGTGGCCCCAGAGCTCACCCTTCTCAACCATCAAAACCAGTGTTGGGTTCAAATCTCTTTCTCCAGTGTGTTTCCCTCAACTTCTCAAGAGGAAGCCCCCTTTCAGTCAATGGGGATCTTTGTAAAGCAAAATCCCCAAGTGAAGCCAAGGGGCCCACAGTCTCTTTGGAGAACCACGGAGTTCAAGTGATTTGCTGGCATCACACTCTAGAGGAGAAGCCACGAATTCCATGTCTGTTAGAGCACACCTGCCCCACCCACAGGTAACCAACATTCTGCTAAACACCCTCCTTTTCTTTTCTTTTTAATTTAAATACAGTTGACTTACAATATTATATTAGTTTCAGGTGCACAACATATCTGATATTTTTATAGATTACACTACATATAAAATTATTTTAAAATATTGGCTATATTCCCCATGGTGTACATTAATCCTTGTATCTGATTTATTTTACACATAGTAGTTGTGCCTCTTTTTTTTTTTTTTTTTTTTTTAAGGGAACGCTATTTATTTATTTATTTTTGGCTGTGTTGGGTCTTCGTTTCTGTGCGAGGGCTTTCTCTAGTTGCGGCGAGCGGGGGCCACTCTTCATCGCGGTGCGCGGGCCTCTCACTGTCGTGGCCTCTCTTGTTGCGGAGCACAAGCTCCAGACACGCAGGCTCAGTAGTTGTGGCTCACGGGCCTAGTTGCTCCGCAGCATGTGGGATCTTCCCAGACCAGGGCTCGAACCCGTGTCCCCCGCATTGGCAGGCAGACTCTCAACCACTGCACCGCCAGGGAAGCCCCAGTAGTTGTGCCTCTTAATCGCCTTCCCCTATCTTGCTCCTCTTCTCACCCTTCTCCCCACTGGTAACCACGAGTTTGTTCTCTGTACCTGTGAGTCTGCTTCTGTTTTATTACATTCATTCATTTTATTTTTTAGATCCCACTCCTATATAGTTTGTATCCCGCTTTTTCTTTTACTTTTATTATATCTTGAGCATATCTATTATCATTAAATATTCTTCAATATGAGTTTTACTCAGAATAAACTATTGTACAGATGTGTCTTAATTTAATTGTCCACTTGCCTGTTGTTGGACATTAAAACTGCTTTCTGGGAGGGACTTCCCTGGAGGTCCAGTGGTTAAGACTCCGTGCTTCCACTGCAGGGTTCGATCCCTGGTCGGGGAACTAGGATCCCGCGTGCCGCGTGGCACGGCCCCAAAAAAATAAAAAGTTTTTTTAAAAACTGCTTTTTTTTTGGGAGAATATAGATACTATCAATATTCTTATATATGAATCTTTGCCTGCATCTTTGATTATTTCCTTTGCACAAGTTCCTAGACGTGCAGTTACTCTCAAATAATATGGACATTTTAGACTCTCAGTAAATATTCTCAAAATACTGTCTAAAAACCATTTATTTACAAGAGCATGATATTACTTATTTCTCTACATCTGTGCTAGCTTTGGATATTATCATTAAAAAATAAGTTTGGTAATTTAATAGGCTAAAACGACCTCATTTTAATTCGTATAATACTTCAACCATTATTAACGAGACGGGGAACTCTTACATATATTTTCTAACCAAATAGATTCCCTCTTTTGTAAATTTCCAGTTCTTGTACTTGTCCATTTACCTAATGATATCCTAGTGCTTTCTTATCAGTACGTGTGAATATGTACATAGAAGCTCCCTGACCCACCCCAACTGCCAATGAATGAATAAACAGGCAGTTTAGAAACAAGGTTGATGGATTCTATCCCCCTCTGCAGGGTGGCACCTAGGGCTCGAAGCCTTTGATCTCTGTATCTCTAGCAGCAAGCCCAATAAATGTTAAATGAATGAATTTATTATAAGTAATAACAACGAATAGCCTTTTGATGCCACGTTCGCGGCAAGTATTTTTCAGTTTATTTGCCTACAATATTTTCACATACATAGACATAGAATCTTTTTGATCCTCTCCTTCATGGCCTCCTGCACTGCTTCTAAACCACAGAGGTCTTCCCCATCCAAGGGTGTGTGAAATATTCAATTCTATTTTCTGCTCATCTTCCCACTGTCTGCTGTTTTACATTTAATTTTATTTCTCATGTTCTTAATGGAAGCCAAGCCACTGGACCGGACCCTCCAAAGGCTCTTTTGAACCAGATGCAGAGGTAAACAGTCCCCTTCACCAGGGAGGGCACCTGAGGAGGTGGCTTACTGCGCTGCATGTTTTCCTGCATCTGCTGCCAGCTGGCCTTCGAGGGAGAATAATTTTTAACAGCAGGCTGAGCTCCCTCTGCCAGGAAGGATGTTATAAACACCAGTCCTCTCCGCTCAGTATGGGGCTTCGTTCTAAATCAGTTCATTTTCTTCCCTCCATCTGAGAAGCAGGCCAAACAGGGGCTTTATTTACAAAAGTTAAACATTCCTTTAATTGGATTGCTGGCATTTAAGCCCGGAGCCCTCTCCCCTGCCTCTTGGTCCCTCTCCTTCATACCTGGACTAGTGCCAGAGAGAAATACCAAGGGAAGACTTCCTTTAATGAAGAAGACATGAGAGGGGTCCTTTTGGAGATTTATGTTACAGCTTGGAACCACCACAAACTAATGAATTGAATCACAGAATCCCCAGCCACTTGATCGTTGAGCAAAGGAAATTCGAGAACTCTCTAGACGGGGGAGAAACAGGGTTTGGAACACACATGGCATGTGCTCCGCGAAGCACGTTTCATATCTGAGAACAAGGTTATTTCCAAATGCACATTCCTCGCCTGAGCATCTGAAGGCAGTCCTAAGGTCATATGCTGACATAGAGAACCCTGACGAGAAACAGAGAACCAATCTCCAATCCAAGCTTGTCTAGCTTGTAACAACATGCATGTCACACCCTCCTCAGGCTTCAGATTCCTCACTCACAAGTGATTCCTAAGTTCCCTCCCATCTCTGACACTCTCTGTCCCTCCATCTTTCTATCTCAATAATGCTGCTAGTGTACACAGAGGACCAATGATGATACGGGCAAAGGATAAATCCAGATACATTTACATCCTTTCCTCTATAAGAACACGATGTCAATTCAAAAGGTCAAAAGCCTAAATGCCTTGGATCCATGTGACATCTAAGAAGTAAAACTCTCGCAAATTGGATTCAGCCATTAAGTCCTGAAGATGGAAAAAGAGGAACCAAGCATGAAGGAATTTCCCTCAAAGGAAAATTAAAACAAAAACAACCACAGAAGGAATACATGCTCATTAAGCATTGGTTTGGGTCAAATGTGTACATATACATAATACTGTCCGCATTCTACAGATGTAGAAACTCATGCTGAGAGAAACCACAGTCCCCCGACCCTTCCCCATGGGCTGTGGGCTTCATGAGGGTTGGATCTCTTTTGCTGTTGTTGCTGTTTCAGTTTTTGCATTTGTTTGTTTGTTTTTGGTATATTCTCAAGACTTAGCACATTGTAGGCACTCAATAAATTTTTCTTGAATAAATTAACTTAAATTAGCAAAAGAGATCCCTTCCTCCAGGTAACAGCTAAGCATGGCCTCAATTTCACCTCCCACTCACTCCCTCAGCCAGATGCCCTTATGGAGGATACAACCTACACACCTGTATATGGCAGCCCTAGGTAAGAGTGTTGCAAATGCATATTACTGATGGCCCATAATTTCTGCCAGGAAGGCATCAACAACAGGGCTCAAAGCACCTTCCCAACTCACAGGGGTCATCTGGTTGTGTTGCCATAGGCCTGGATGCAGATGACGGGCACCCCTCTGTTATCCTCTCTTAAAGACCAATTCTGATGTCCTGGACCATTCAGATCATTAATGACTCTCATCTTCAAGCTTATGGATAATATTAGCATGTAGCTAATACCTAGATATTACTTGGCATTACAATTTATAGAAAATAAAAGGAGAATAATAAACCTTTCAATTGGTCTCTGTCTCTTGCTGCCCTAGAATTTACCATTTCTATTTTTTTAACTTTTTATTTTATATTGGAGTAGAGCCAATTAACAATGTTGTAATAGTTTCAGGTGCACAGCAAAGTGTCTCAGCCATACACATACCTGTATCCATTCTCCACCAAACTCCCCTCCCATCCAGGCTGCCACATAACATTGAGCAGAGTTCCCTGTGCTATACAGTAGGTCTTTGTTGGTTATCCATTTTAAATACAGCAGTGTGGCAACCTAAGTGTCCATCAACAGATGAATGCATAAAGAAGATGTGGCACATATATACAATGGAATATTACTCAGCCATAAAAAGGAACAAAACTGAGTTATTTGTAGTGAGGTGGATGGACCTAGAGACTGTCATACAGAGTGAAGTAAGTCAGAAAGAGAAAAACAAATATCGTATGCTAACACATATATATGGAATCTAAAAAAAAAAAAGAAAGAAAGAAAATCATCAGAAGAACCTAGGGGCAAGACGGGAATAAATATGCAGACCTGCTAGAGAATGGACTTGAGGATACGAGGAGGGGGAAGGGTAAGCTGGGACAAAGTGAGAGAGTGGCGTGGACATACATACACTACCAAACATAAAATAGATAGCTAGTGGGAAGCAGCCGCATAGCACAGGGAGATCAGCTGGGTGCTTTGTGACCACCTAGAGGGGTGGGATAGGGAGGGTGGGAGGGAGGGAGATGCAAGAGGGAGGAGATATGGGGACATATGTGTATGTATAACTGATTCACTTTGTTATAAAGCAGAAACTGACACACCATTGTAAAGCAATTATACTGTAATAAAGATGTTTAAAAAAGACAAAAAATAAAAATAAATAAATAAATAAATAAATAAAGCAGTGTGTACATGTCAATCCCAAACTCCTTAACTATCCCTTCCCCTCACCCTTCCCCCCTGGTAACATAAATTAATTTCTATTTTCAAAAAAAGTTTCAGCCCAGAATTCAGTTCAAAGAGGAGAGACAGCCCATCATTTGGTAGATGCTAATATTTACAACAGATATCTCAACCCACAAAAATAGAGTGTTTTGTCCTATTTTATGGGGCAAAAATCTGTCTTTAATTTGATCCAAACCACAGCAAAGCTTACAAAGTCCTACCTCTAGGCATAAAAGGAGTAAGGTGGGCTTTTTTAACAGCTGCTGAAAGAACACATAATTCAAAGCTTTTCCTGCGTTTGATTACAGTGATCTAAAGGAAAGATGATATTAGTGGAATTATAATCAACAAATCATTTGCAGAAGATAAAGTGGCTGGTTGGCAATGAATCAAGTGCCTATATATTATGTGGCAAACCTAACCGCAGATTAACCAAACTGAAGATCTATGTAACTACTCTATCATTTGTTTGTTTCCTACTTTTGGGCTTTCCTTCCTAAACAGCATGGTTGAACAATCCATTTTTGGTGAATTTTTGGTGTAGCTGGTCCAGTACTTTCAACTATTGCCTCATCCTTGAAATTTACATCAGTTTTTCTCCAATTGTTATTGATCTTATTATTATCAGTAAAGTAATTAACTGCCTTTGGTAAGGGACTTTTAAATTTCCTCCTTTGCCCAATGTTTTAGGGGTTCATCTCGTGACTCCATTGTTTTGGGGTGGGACAGCTGGCTGGATTGAAGGGCTTTGACTCATCACTACACCTGAATGGTGAGGACAACTTTGGTTACAAAAAGAAGTGTTTAGCATCTGTAGTCTATGATGTTCAATGTGTCCAGGAAGGAAAATTCTTCAAAAGCATTGAGAAATGAGTTTGAACCAAAATGATGAAATGAGCAGAGAAGTAGAAAAATCTCCTTTCAAAATGGAAATCCTAAATGTAAGAAATAAATCAAGACAGAATGGTTGAAGATGTTGTGGTGGGGAAAGTAGAGTGTGAATCAGGAACTTGATTCACACTTGATTCATACTTCTATCCCACTACCTCATGTAACCCTTTAAGTGGTCATCTTCAGATCTCCCCAGGTGAGTGGTCCTACACTCACATGACGGGAAAAGTGAATGAAAAGAATCCACATGTTGGGACTTCCCTGGAGGTCCAGTGGTTAACACTTCACCTTCCAACGCAGGGGGTGTGGGTTCGATCCTTGGTCGGGGAGCTAAGATCCCACATGCCTCCTGGCCAAAAAACCAAAACATAAAATAGAAGCAATATTGTAACAAATTCAATAAAGACTTTGAAAATGGTCCACATCAAAAAAACTTAAAAAAAAAAAAAAAAACAGAATCCACATGTTGGCAAGTATCTTGCCTCGATGGGCCAGAATTTCTTCATCAATAAAATGGGTAAGAAAGACAGCCCTTCACTGCTTATCCTTTGATAAAGTGTCAGTGAATCAAATACTTCTCTCTCTCAGTCTTGAACAGACTCAATTCTTATTTAGAATACTTATTCATCTCAAACATATAATCAATGCATGCTCATTTTAGGAAAAAGAAAGAAAAATCAAAGAAGAAAAGTGAGCAAAATTTTTAAATAACCCATTACCCCATTACCCCATATTAACTACTGTAATTATTTTGTATAGTTTTGTTTCAGGTGCTTAAAACTATTTACTGGTTCCTTCTGTAAATATTGTTTTGATATCTTTTTATTCCCAATTAATACATTCTGAATATCTTCATTGTCTATAAATGTTTCCTAAATTATTATTTAATGACTTTATATTGTCTAGTCATATAACTATAACTTATTTAACCAGTTCTGTATTATTGAATATTCATTTGTTTTCATTTTGGGGGGTAATATAAATAACACTGAAATGTATATTCCTATAATAAAGGCTTTGCATATAGCTTTAATTATTTCCTTAAAACAAAAATCTATAAATGGATTTCTGGATCAGCAACTATACATATTTTTAAGGCTCTTAAATATCCCATGAAAATATCATCCCAAAAGGTTCTACTCCCACATTTGTGTTGAAATGCCCCGTCACATCCAGCCTTATCATCACAGGGTATTACCATATACATATATATTTAAATCTTTGCCAAATCACTGAAAGAAAAAGAGCATATCACTACTTTGCATTCCTTTTATTACAAGTTGAGCATTTTTTCGTATGTTTATTGGAGAGCTGTGCTTTGTTAAGAGTAATTTCATTGTATTTATCCTCTATTTTGCATTTTTCTTCTTCTTAATAAACAGTTCCATTCCCCAAGCTGCTATCAAACACCTTTTTTTCTTTGTAAGAAATGTTTTATTTTCATATCCTTAATCAAAGAAGAAGACCCAGAAACAAGGCATAAATCAGTTTGGTCCTCACAGGCAAACTACACTGATATAATGTATGTTTTAGCTCCATGGGAGTCAGGTGGTGAATGGCTGGTATAGCTCATGGGAAAGAAAGCTGGCCCAAGCATCCTTCTCAGGCAATCCTGGTTCCACATCTTCTCCCAGAACTGCTCTTCCACAAGTTCACAGTGACATCTTAATTGCCAAATTCCAGATCTCCCTGCCTACCTTCTGAGACCCTCAGCAGAAATTTCTCTCCATCGTTTCTGACCACACTTCCTTCTCTTGGATTCTCTGAGTTGATCACCCCTGGTTTTCCCGCCATTGCCTCCATGACTCCTTCTCAGCCTGCTCCGCTCGCTCCTCTGTCCACTCATTCACACTTCTCTCCTCCCTGGCTTGGCATCTGTATTCGTCTCCTAGGTCTGCTGTACCAAAGTACCACAAACCAGGTGGCTTCAAGCAACAGAACTGTATTGTCTCAAGGTTTTGGAGGCTGGAAGTTCAAAACTAAGGGATTGGTAGGGCCATACTCCCTCGGATGGCTCTAGGGGAGAATCCTGCCTTGCCTCTTCTGGCTGCTGCTGTTTGCCAACGTTCCTTCGCACACCTTAGCTTGTGGCTACATCACTCCAGCCACACGGCTGTCTTCGCTCTTGCGTCTTTTACATCATTTTCTCTCTGTGTGTCTATCTCTGTGTCCATATCTCTCCTTTTTCTAAGGACACCATTCATATTGGATTAGAGATAAAGAAGTGTTCCTGTAAATTAAATATTCCTAAAACTCTCAGAAATAGAGAAACGAACCCAAATGCTTTTCAAGTCCACATAATTTGGGTAAATCTTTGGTAAATCAGAGTAGCTATAATATTAATATAAATAAATATTTATAATATATAACTATATAATATATTTAGACTATATTAATAAATATAAATAATTAATAAAACAGCACCGTCTTCTGAGTGACCAAGTGTTTTAAGCTCACGTGTGGAATAAAAGTTTTAAGAATGTACTTTTTTAATAATAATTATGTTTTATAATATCTGCCTTAAAACAGTTTCCAGAGTCTTTTTGGTAACTTACAACCAAAGAGTAGGTCTGTGGAAAATCTTGAAAAAGAAATCTTATATCATAAGGTCAAAGTAAGCTAAAATTGGGTGGATTTATTTATGTGTTTTTTTTTTTTTTTAAAGGAGCTTTAGTATCAATACTGAGGCAAAACTAGAGTTTGGTTTTCTCTGTTAAAACAGCAAAGTTTTCTTGGATTATTGGTCTGTATCTAATAAGAGACTGTAAGAGTTTTTTCTTTACCTTTTAAGCAATCTGCCTAGGAAACAAAGATTCTGTGTCTCATCAGAATCCTTTCCTGTGCTTTATGTTGACTTTATCACGTCCTTGATTATGTGAGCGAACCCAGTATTCTCACTTTTAAAAGAGCTAAGGTGTTTTGTTTTGTTTTGTTTTAAATAACCATGTTATCTCCTTCAGTTACTTTGGAAACCTTTTATTGTTATTTTGGCTAAAAACGTAGCTAGGCATTGTTTCCCAGTGACCTATGATTCTATTTAGTCAAGTGTTCAAACCTTTTGACATTTTTGACAACTTTGCCTTCCCCCAAATCAAGTCCTAAATGAAATCTTCTTGCTCTCAAACTGAGTTTGATATTTCCCAGAGGTCCCCTGGAGAATCTCAAAGAATTTGTTCTTTCCCCTTGTAAAGTGAAAAATGTTAAAGAGTAATTAGGTTTATTTAATATGCTCAATGGCATGAAAAGCATTGTCAACTAAGAAGCGCTTAGTCTTCCCTAGGTTATATTTGTATGGGTAAATATTATTAATAGAAGTATTTCAGAAATTGTATAAAGTTCCTAGAAACTTGTCAATGCCTTCATGCTCCATATATCCTGGTGCTGTTTTGGGGCGGTCTAACCAGCTTATATGACTTGGCCTATTAAAAATAAATGAATAAAAAGTCAGCACGTTTTTCTAGAACAGACAGACAGAAAAGATGCATTTGTGAGCTCATCAGAAACTCACCTCTTTTGAGATGACATTTAGCAGAGATGCCAGAACGTGTCTGCTTTGCCCAGGATGTTGTGTAGAATTAGCCGGATGACACACGCTTTTTGGTGAGTGTTTTGTTCCCTTCTGAAAATAGATACTGGCTTTGGAGAAGCCCCACAGTCCTTCTTATTCAAAACGTTGGGAATGTGGGATAGAGCCATACAAGCACAGAACCAAACATCATAACAGAGACCACTTTGCCCAAATCCCTCATCTCACAGATGTAGAGCAGGAAGCCTGTGAGGTTAAGGGATCCACCTAAAGGTGCAGAACATGTCAGAGGCGTGGCCAGGGCAAGACGAGGGCTACCGATTCCCTTCACATGCCCTAAACCTCCCTGCTAGAATCTCCTGTGATCTCAGATGACCAAGATGGAGTCAGTGAAGGGGTTTTTTTCTCAAATGCTAGCACTAGAAATGTTGATTCCAAGAAGGTCCCCTGAGCCTGCATTAATATTTACGTCTTTCCAATTTAAAGGAGGCCAGTAAAGAAATCCTGTTGCCAAGAAGTCCTATTTGGACCTGAGTTGGGGGGATGCAGGATGCTTCATTTTTATTTCTGTGGACATCCCAATATCTGTGTTGGCTCTGGTTCAGTACCTTTGAGACTGTCTCTCCCTATTCGTGTAGCTCTGTTGTCATAGTGCCTAAAATTACAGTGTACCAGATTCAGTCAATTGCTTACCAGATTCCCTTAAAAAGTATATAACATTGTTAAAACTATTGTTTTTAAAAAGCTCCTTTAAAACATGACATTTATTAGCCGTTATATTAAGATAAACGATAAAGTTATCCCCAATATAGATGTTACCTTTTGATTTAAATTCCTACTTGAGTAAACTAGGCAAGGAACATTAAAAGCAGAATGGCTTTTAGGACCCATTGGGTAATGTTAGAATTTGTGGCATGCTAAACACCAGCAGAGCTTATGAGAGCCCGTCCTGGTTAATCACATTTGGGGCCCAATTAAACTTTTCCCCACTTGCTCCAGTTTCTACCTGGGGCCCAGTGAAGGGAGCACAGCAGGTGAAATTGCCAAAGACAGAAGGAAACTTGAGCTGCGTTGTGTGAGGACAGATTCGCTGCTCATTAGCTGGGCTCTTTGCAGATTCTGAAGGACAAGCGAGAACAAAGTCAGAGCAAAGCTGGTGATAGGAGATTTAAAGCCCCTGGAGCTGTTCTTTGCTACCCCTTCCTATGAACCAGAACTTCACCCACCACTTAGCTGTGTTGGTGGCAAGGGTCTCCACAACTGGAAGAGCAGACAAGCTCTGCGGATCAGTGCATCAGGACAAGGAATGGCTTCAGCCCTTTGGGGGGAATTGACAGATGTGTGATCTTCTGTGCCACCTTTATCTTTCAAATTGATTGAGAAGGGCATCCAGAAAACTGACCTGAGTCTTCCTTGAAGTGACCATCCCAGGTCTCCGTACTCAAAGGGTCTGGGAAAGAATTCCTTAATGCTTCTTCCCTTGGAAGAAGTGATCCTTTTGGTCAACCTGATGTACCGTTAAGGTGTTTGGGTTAATAAAATCGGGATGAGGGGTTCCTGCAGTGATGCTGGAGGAAAGATCCATTGGGACATGGGAGCAGGAGATGGAGCTGACGTCTGAGCTGAGAGAACCTTTGTTGGGAGGTATCTTTCTCCACTCTGACCATGAGCTAGCATCTAGAGGTGCCTCTGGTAAAGGAAACAGAATATAGAAGAAAAGAAACGTCTGCCACCAAGCTGTCCACTGGAGCTGACACAAAGCAGAGGAGCTCCATGGTACCTGGTCTCCTGTCTCCTCCCTCTCCGTCCGCCTGAGCAGACTGGTGACCGTGTGTCAGGCTCCACTCTCTCCGAGTTCCCAGGCCTGGTGAAACTTACCCAGGAGGAACACACCAGCAACCTGAGGCCCCCGATCCTGGCAGAGCGGCCTTCAAAGCTCCATTTCCCGTGTTGCCCGCAGTGCCCTGTTCTGTGCTGAGACCCATCCGCTTTCCTCTGAGGTCCCCAAACTGCCTCTGTTGTCCACCAGTTCCTTTCTTATCATTCTGTTCCATTTCTGAAGCAGAGTTGGCAAAGCATGGAATTTGGAGAGGACAACGTGGCTTGCTCTCTTTCTCCCCGGGTCACCCTCAGGGAGCTGGTAAACCTGTCCGAGTCTCAGTTTCCTCTCGTTTATCACAGGAATAACCTTGCCCTCGCCACATGCCTGCTCTGAGGGTGGACGAGACTGCATAATCAGGGTCCCGTGCGGGGCTACCAGGCACAGGCACTCAGCCAGGACACGTGCCCCCTGCGCCCACTCCCCCCAGTGGGGGCCATGCTGGCCTTCGATTTCCTTCCTGTGCTGCAGGGCTCTAGGCTCTCGTTCAGAACACACATCTGGATCTTGGATTCTTATGGCCATTATCCCCTCATTCAGTCAACAAACAGTGGCTGGGCCCCTCACATGTGCCAAGCGTGCACTTAGGTGTCAGCATCCTGGAAATGAGCAGGACACACACCTAATTTTTAGCGCACCCTCCCAGCAGGGGGAGACCGACATGGAAATAGAGCAATGAGGGGCTATAACAGAAGCACATGTCAGCAGCCCCAAACCCCATCAGTGTTCCCTCTGGGTCTTGCCTGCCTCTGCCGCTTACTAGTCCTGGGTAATAACCTCCTGAGTCTCAGTTTACCCATCTTTAAAGTGGGAGTGCTCTCAATTTACAAAGGCGATGCAAGTTTCTGACACCTAGAGGAAAGCCCTCTAATTTGCTTCAAAATGAGCCCCTAAGGGTTTCTCGGTTTTGCACGTGGCTTTCCAAGGAATCAGTTCAAATATCCAACAGAACAATTTCCCTTAAAACAAAACATACAAAACACACAAGCTGGACCCAAAAGCCACGCTAGCTTTTCCTCCTCAGGCGGATTGCTAACGCAGCTCTCAGCTGCCCAGCCGGCTCCCTCCCTGGCGGAGAGCAGAAGAAAGGACGCCCCTTTGTAGACCAAGCTCCCCACTCTTTCCTCTGCCACTGCTCAAAACAGATTGTTCTGTTAGAAACTGGTGGGCTCTGCCTAAACATCCTGATGACAGGAACTCTCAAAGCTTGCAGCTATTTCTGAGCAGGGAGCAGGGCGGAGGTTGAAGAAATAAAATCACCTCTAATAGGTAATTATCGATTCCCAGGGCTCCTCACTGCAGCTTCTACATGCAGAAAAACATGAGGGGAAGACTTGGAGTGCCTCTGAAGGGGGGACATGGCCATGCCTCTGCTGAGCAAACCCAGCAAAGGGCCACTTGGTCCCTCTCCAGGAGAGGGATGTAATAAAGAGGGACAGGAGGAGAGGACAGTTCCTGAGTACCTCTCTACCTCAGGCAACCAAGGCACCTCATTTAAAATTCACAGCATCCTAGGCCTTACCTGGTGGTGCAGTGGTTAAGAATCTGCCTGCCAATGCAGGGGACACGGGTTCGAGCCCTGGTCTGGGAAGATCCCACATGCCACGGAGCAACTAAGCCCGTGAGCCACAACTACTGAGCCTGTGCTCTAGAGCCCGTGAGCCACAACTACTGAAGCCCGCGTGCCTAGAGCCCGTGCTCCACGACAAGAGAAGCCACTGCAATGAGAAGCCTGCGCACCGCAACGAAGAGTAGCCCCCGCTCGCCGCAACTAGAGAAAGCCTGTGTGCAGCAACAAAGACCCAACGCAACCAAAACAAATAAATAAATAAAATTTTAAAAAAATAAAAATAAAATTCACATAGTTGCATAGATATAAGTGTAGGGACCAGAATTCAAAACCAGCTGGGTCTGATTCCTTATTTTTCACCCTAGTCCACAGTCCCCTAATCCAGTCTCAGAGAGGGTAGGGGGACGTCTCATGATGAGGTGGGGGTCTCAGGCCACTGGTTATTCTGGAATTATCACTTCAAACTCCAAATTGGCTGTAGTCAACCCTTTCCCTAACTCAGCAGGGCCACCTACCTAGCACATCAGACTGTGAAGTCCTCACCTTTGGTCCCCTCCATTTAAGAGAGGAGGTACCGCCTCTGCTTACCAGAAACTACCCACCCTCCTCCCCATTGCAGCCTTTGTGCCACGCCCTCCATGTGCTTTAACATAATCAGATGTGTTTTTCTTAATTAGTCATCATCATTGATTTGACATCCTGCTGTGATTTAAATAAACTTGGTGAAATTAATGAGGCCCCTAATAATATTCAGTCTTCTTATGCTAATTATTTTTTGGTGACCAAGTTCACTGTTAATATAAAAAGCAATATCAACCCTGCCAAAGATCAATATTTGTACAGAAAGCGAGCTCCAGAGTCTAAGAGAAGGGACACACCATCATTGGTGGATGTTGGGAGAAGTCCTGAGACTGGCCCAAGGAGAATGTGGGCTTGCTTTTGGGAGGGGCTTAAGACAGGGATGAGGAGAACGGTCCTCGAGGGAGTCTGTGGAAGAACTGGATGTGGCAGTCCTTGTGGCTATCTGGGAGACTTCTGAAGTCCAGACGCTGACAGGAATTCAGAGACACTGAAGAGTCAGCCATTGTCTTCACCACCACCCCCAATCCCCAGCCACCTGATCTCCACGCTCCCGGGGACTCAACTGTCCAATAAGCCCTCTCAATCAACACCTTCTCTCCACGCTCCCTTCCCTTGCTCTGCTCACAGCCTGTGCTTCGTTCATGCTTTCACCATCAGGAGACATGCCTACCCACATCCAGTCTCAGCCCCTCCAACCCAGCCTCCAAACCAGAGACCAGATAATTGTTCCCCTGCTATGGAGTCCAGACCTTAACTGTCATCATCTCCCCAAGCTACATCTCACAAGCTTGAAATGTTCTAGTAACTCTCCCCCACCCTACCATTCCAGATAGTTAACTCCAGCTCACTCTCCGCCCTTAAAAATCCCACTTCCTCAAGAGGATCTTTCCAGCACCCTTGTTCAGAGCTCCTTGTCTGCTCCATGACTCCAGGCCTTCCCACTTTTATAGGTCCATCACACTGATTATAATTTTCAGTATTTGTGTCTTTCTTATTCCCTGGACTGTGAACTTCTCCAGGGCATGGCATTTGTCTGATTCATCTCAGGCTTCACAAAGCTCAGTGACCCATAAACGTCTGATGAACAAACGAACGAGCAAATTAATCCTTGTGGGAGAAGGGATTGTGGGAGAAACTGAGGGATCTGCAGGCAGGTAAGCTGGAAATAGAATCTCAGGTATAAACTGAAAGCTAGGGCGAGGGGGGCACATGGCGTGCCTGCAAGGGTTTACTTTTCCCAGTAAATGGACTGACTGTTGACTAAGGTGTTTATAACGAACTGGTGGAAAGAAACAGGCCAGAGTGTAGACTCCTGCTTCCAGATCAAGCAATTACCACAGATGCTGGCTGGGGACATGGCTTGAGGGAATACAGACAAATTACCAACGACATTTGGCTCAAGCTGTGCATGAAATGAATCAAAAAGGGTGAACCAAACCAAACCTGAACTGTGTCCAGGAGACATATTTCAGGAGGTCCCAATGGGCAAGAAGCAGCAACTGCCAATGAGGACAAGAGAGCTGGGTTTCTTGCAACCCTGTGGAGGGGCCTTGCTGAAGGGTAGCATCTCCTGCTCTGAGAGATGTTGGGATTCTTGTTGAGGGGATGCATTTCCCTGCTGAGCAAACCGTGTGTGCATGAACTGTCAGGTCTCCTAGGAAATGCGTAGCTCTTTCCTGGGCACACTGGGAGTCCCTTGGCTCTGATCACAGAAGAACATTGGAGATGCTCAGGGTCCCCCCAGGAGGCACAGTGGTAGGGGGAATCCCATCAACCAGCACCAAGCAAGCTCTCAAGCCACACACACATCAGCACTTCTCAGAGATTCACTCAAAGATGCCTGACCTGGTGATTATGGAGTATAATTCCCTTAATATTCAAAGAGAGACTTATTGAGCCTCTGTCAGGTACCATGCACAGTACTAAGGGCTAAATCTCAAAAAGCCCTTCCTGTGATGATGAGTTCCTAAAACGTGTTAGTTCACCTTCAGTGAAATCTCAGGAGGCATGATTTGGAAAGGAATACCAAAGAGCTATTGTGCTGGTCTGGAATCTTTATCTCCTATAGATTTGGCAGCCTCTCTTTTCCTTGGCAGGAAATGGGCTAATATGAGAACAGGGACTCGTTTCCAGCATAAAAAGGGAAGATTGTATATATATGAGCTAAGCTTCATTTGAATTGAAAATCCAAAAACTGTCTCCCAAGCAGAAAGAGTCCAGATGTCAGAAGGTTTAGTGCCGCAGGGAAATGCACTTGAATTAATATTTAAAGATGGTGCAGTCTTTCTTCAAGTTTCACAACTGATAACTAAAGTAAGCCATGAAGTGCAACCATGCTAATTGGCAAGAGGCACATGATAGACAATAACAGGGTAAAAGTTCATTTCTCACTGTAAGTAATTACACAAGAGGATTTTTAAAAATAAAGGAACAGTACTTCCCTGATGGCGCAATGGTTAAGAATCCGCATGCCAACGCAGGGGACTCGGGTTCGAGCCCTGGTCCGCGAAGATCCCACATTCCACGGAGCAACTAAGCCCGAGCACCATAACCACTGAGCCTGTGCTCTAGAGCCCGCGAGCCACAACTACTGAGCCCGCGTGCCACAACTACTGAAGCCTGCATGCCTAGAGCCTGTGCTCCACAACAAAAGAAGCCACTGCAATGAGAAGCCCACGCACCGCAATGAAGAGTAACCCCCACTCGCCACAACAAGAGAAAGCCTGCGCGCAGCAACAAAGACCCAACACAGCCAAAAATAAATAAGATAAATAAGTAAATGCATTTTTAAAAAATAATAAAGGAATGAACACCCACATTCACCATATGGATCCTAAAGACCTAGACTGGCAGGCTCTGTAGCTGCACAATATGACATCACGACTCCATCTTCCATAAGCCTAAGTGAAATGAAATCTTTTTTGTATATTAACGTGTTAAAACTTGGTATTTCAAGTCCAGTGTGGTGTGTCAATGCCATGCAATACACCTTTTGGGACCACATATAACGTATAACATAAATCCTTTGACTGAAATAAATATAACTGAGTCAGAATTCTTTAGGGGGTGCTATCCTTTGTGATCACTATGAATCTTCCCAGTCCTACTGTCTTATAGAGATTACTAGGAGTGCAAGACTCCACCTCGTCTACACCAGAGTCTAACATAGGGGAAAGAGACTCAAGGAGATGAGAATCGGGAGCAAACAGTCAGCTTTATTAAAGTGCTCAATAACTGCCAAAGAACAAGGCAAAGTTGAACTTGAGACACAGCTGAGACGTGAGGCCAGAGTGGAGCATTTTGTCACTGCTTGTCTTAGCTTAGGTTCCTCCCAAAACAGAGGCTGGGGTGTGGGGAGCTTACTTGTGAGAGAATCTCAGGGAGCAGCAAAGGGCCGGGGATGGTGAGGGAAGGAGGAAAAACCCACCCACGGGTGTATTATTGAGGTCACTGCCATGTGTACCTGGGGCTCAGTCCCACCTGGGACCTACAGAGGAGTATACAGAACACCTCCCAGAATGGTCCACCCAAGGTCAAGATGGAAGCATGTATATCTATTGGCTCCTAAACCCTTGGTTGAGTGTTGCCTCACGCCCATGCTGAGCATATACGCTTGATGAGTGAGCTCCCACCAGCATCGGGGGTGTAGAAACACTAGGGGTAGAAATGAAAGGCCATCGTGGGCACTTGGGGTGAGCAGCTGGAAGCCCACTCAGGAACTTTCCATTACAGCTGTGGCTAAAAATGAATGGGGGACAAGAGTGTGTGAATTGGGACACTAAAAGTGTGTGATACACTCTCCAGATGTGCAGAGTGGGGGCCCCCCAGCAGGGAATGGGGAGCCAGGTCCATTGGCTTGCAGACGGCTGTCTTCTCTCTGTGTCTTTACACGGTCTTTCCTCTGTGTACCTGCGCCCCTGTGTCCCTTTTTACATCCAAATGTCCTCTTCTTATATGGACACCAGTCAGATTAGATTAAAGGCCCATCCTAACAGCCTCATTTTAATTAATCACTTTTAAAAGTCCTATCCCCCGGGCTTCCCTGGTGGCGCAGTGGTTGAGAATCTGCCTGCCAATGCAGGGGACACGGGTTCGAGCCCTGGTCTGGGAAGATCCCACATGCCACGGAGCAACTAGGCCCGTGAGCCACAATTACTGAGTCTGCGCGTCTGGAGCCTGTGCTCCGCAACAAGAGAGGCCACGATAATGAGAGGCCTGCGCACCGCGATGAAGAGTGGCCCCCACTCGCCGCAACTAGAGAAAGCCCTCGCACAGAAACGAAGACCCAACACAGCCATAAATAAATAAATAAATAAAAATTAAAAAAAAAAAAAGTCCTATCCCCTAATATAGTCCCTCTCTGAGGTACTGGGTGTTAGGGCTTCCACATATGAATTTTGAAGGGACACAATTCAGCCCCTAATATGAGGAAAGGCTAGGATTCTCTGCCTCATTCAGGGAAGCATTAATCAATTCTAAAGGGAAAGTACAGGGCTTGGTATTGTCTTGGGATTCAGTCCCAGTCAAGGTGTGAAATGGGATTTCATGCCTCTCTGAGCCACTAGCCTCCCCTCCTTCTCTGGTGGTCTCCAGGGCAGACAGACCTGCCCAGTCGTCAGCAGCCTCCACCAGGACACAGAGGCAGCGCCTGCCTTGCTCCCAGCTGAGAGCAATCTACTGCTTTGGGGTTGATTCACAGTCAACGGCATCAGAATGGCTTCTGTCTGTCACCGGTAAGAACTAGGCTTCCCTTCCCTTACTGACATGAACCCTGAACCCAAATCATTCATTCAGCCATTCAGTCACTGATCCAATGTTTGTTGAGCACTTACTATGTTCCAGGCCCTGTGCAGTAAATTGTAGAAACAACCTGTACCTAATGCCGGGCACAGTTGCAAAAACTTGACATCCATAGTCTCATGTTATCCTCAGGGCAGACCCTGAAAGGCTGACCCTTACCCCCAGTTTATGCTTAAGAAAACTGAGGCACAGAAAGAATAAGCAGCTTGCCTAAAAGGTTACACAAGTGATAGATTAATAGGTAAAGGCAGGTCTAAGTGGTCAAGTTCAAGGGTGTTCTGAGAGAATTCTAGAGATGGGGCCTACTGGCCATGACTGGTCTTTTATGAGCTTCCTGGGCATAGAATGTGAGAGGGCAGAGAATATAAAGAGGCAGAAAGGGAAGTAAACATACCCCACTGAGTAAGCATTTCAATATTTGTTAGAAAATGGCACTCAGAACTCTTTCAGGTCAGACCTCGGACCTTCGACTCTAGACCCTTCCTGAGAACCATGACCTCAGGACTCAGAAACCACCTGCAGAGGTGATCCAAGGCATCTCTCAGATTTCAGAGAACTGAAGTCAACTTGTATCCTCCTCATTCACAGAGATCTCAAGAGCAGGGTCTCCCAACCTGGATTCCCATTAAAATAGGGAATCATTGGTCTTCTGACCCACACTCCAGACTTGGGGCAAAGTCTCCCTGGCTAGGAATCCCCATTGTTTCTGAAGTCAGATGTAAATAAAGTCAAGCCCTATTTCCAAACAAAGTGTTCTATCCTACTTACTATTTTCTTCTGGGTTGTGTTGTAGACAAAGCATTTCCTGCAATTAGGTAACTGTAGCTGTAACTTATTTCCTTTACCGTTAATCTTTTATAAACTGTGAAATTAACAAACTGCCCCATGACCAACCTGTGAAACCTGCCATCTCTCACTGCCATTTAAGCAGAACGTCTCTGCTTAGAGATGCTCTACTGATAGCACTTGAGCAATTTTGATGACCGTTTCTCTCCTGCTCATTATAAGAATGCTAATCTTCAGATCTCTCTCTTTCTCTGTGCATTCATGAAAGGACTCCAAGCTCCCCACGCCGTGGTGGAGGTGAAATTCAGCATGGTATTTGCTGACATTACCGTGGTCCGCTCACAAGGAATTATCTGATGATGCGGTATTAAAGAATTAGGTCAAAGAATCTGGATAAACCTTTAGGATTAAAGGATCTGCGGTTGTCTCACTGACGAATATTTTGAAAATCTAGTTATAGTCAGACGCAGACAGTATAGTCATTGTTCATTCATTCGGCAGATTGGAACCTGCGCTTACTAAGTGTTCGAGAACTCTTCAGAGCACCAGAGAAATAGCTCTGGCTCTCCAGGAACTTGCAGTAGAGGGAGGCAGGTGGGAGGCAAAGCACACTGGCAATGACACTCCAATGGGATCACTGGCATGGGAACCAGGGGAGAGGGTGACAAGCTCTGCCCGCAGTCAGAATGGATTTCACAAACAAGGTGACATTTGAGCTCATCTTGAAGGATGGGAAAGAGCTTGCTGGATGCAACATAGTGTGGGTACAAGAGGGCCTTCTTGGTAGAGGAAGCAGCATGTGCGAAAGAGCAGAGTATGGTGTGTTTAGAGATTTGTCTACCCGACACAGGGTATGCATGGCAGACAATGTGCTAGAGAGTCCCCGGGGGCCAGATCCTGCTTGACTTGAATATCAGGGTAAAAGTTGGTCTTGACATTGTAGGCCAGTAGTTTCAAACCGTATTTCATGAAGTCAAAGAATCTTTAGCAAGGGAGAAAGGGCTGGCAGGAAGGACAGCAAGCAGAGTACTGAGTTCTTCACCCCACTTCAGTCAAAGCAATTTGGCTCACATGAGTTCAGTGGACATGGTTGTGAGGATGGGAAAGAAAACACAGACTCACAAAGCATTTCCAAAGTAGATGCATTAGTCAAGGTTCTCCAGAGAAACGGAACCAACAGGATATACACATAAAGAGGTTTATTATAAAGAATTGAAGGGAATGGCCCACACAATTATGGAAGCTGAGAAATCCCAAGATCTGCAGTCGGCCAGCCGGAGACCCAAGCAGACTTGACTCAGTCTGAGTCCAGAGGCCTGAGAGCCAGGAGAGGTGATGGTATAAGTTCCACTCCAAAAGCTGGCCAACTCGAGATCCTAGAGAAGCCAATGGTTCAGTTCAAGCCTTTTCCAAAGGCAGGAAAAGACCAATGTCTCAGCTCAGCAGTCAGGCAGGAGACAGTCCCTCTTACTGGCAGGAGAGTCGAGTCGCCCTTTCTGTTCTATCCAGGCCTTCAACAGATTGGATGAAGCCCGCCCACATCAGGGAGGGCCATCTGCTTTCCTTGGGCCACCAATTCAAATGCTAATCTCATCCAAAAACACCCTCGCAGACAAACCCAGAATATTTGTTTGACCAAATATCTGAGCACTCCGTGGCCCAGTCACAAAAGATTAACTATCACGGTGGAATTAACAAAACTTAGAATCAAGAGCAAAGGTTCTGGAGATCAAAGACTGAGTCTTTCCAATAGGAAACCTATAGCAATAGAAAGGACCAGAAAGATGGAGGGAGCAGTCATCTCCTCCATCTCTGTTCCAGGACCGGGGCTGGTTCCCATAGATCTTACCAACCTACCCACACTCACTTTACAAGAAGCTTGAATAAGCATCCGTTTTGGGGGGCAAACAAAAGAAGCTGGCCAGAAACCAGCCTGGCTCCATCCACCAAGAGGCCCAGATACCTGCTGCTTTATAAGGCTCCAGTGTCACCTAATGACTGATAACAGACCACCAGACACCTGTGAGACCACCTTGAGACTGGAGTCACAGTACATGCCCATCAGGGAATCAAGGAGCCCTGCACAGCCCCTTCTCCAACTGGGGCTGGGTAGCTGAGCCCTCTGTCCTCCTGCTGATAGGACCAAGGATTCATTCCCTTTCTTCTATATTCTGGGCCAACTCACGTATCTACTTCCATGGGGTCTCCTCTATGGGGTCCTATCCTTCCCAAGCCTGCCTGTGGAGTGAGTCTGCCCAGCTCCCTCAAGACAAGCACACTGGCCCATTCCTATTAAAAGTTGTAGTAAGTTGGCCTGTAGTAAGTGCCTCTCAGTAAATGGGCACCACAAAAGAGCATGTTGAATTTACAAACTTTTTTAAGAGCACAAAGGTCTACCAGTCACGGACCCTGGTTCACACCATCTCCCCTTTCTGAGCTATTCCCTTAATCTCCGGGGCTCTCAGTGATCCTGGATCACTCTTCAAAGTAGAGCTCAGCAAGCTTCTCAGCCCCTCAGATCCCTGCCACTCTCTTGGCCGCCCAAGCTCTCCATCCTCCACCACCGAGGTATCTTATCCCAGCACAGGGCAGAGAGGCAGGTAGGACGGAACAGAGTGTGTGAACCAGGGGCCACTGGTGGACCCCGGTTCCAAGCAGATCATTCAAGTTTCAGTGACTCCCCCATTCTGAGCCTCTGCCCCACACAGGAATGTGCCCTTGGGGTATAGCCTCTTCCTGCCCATCCCTGAATATTTCCGTAGTTTGGATGGTTGGAATCAAAACCCTCTCCTCTCTGTAGCAAACGGCTCCTTATCACCCAGTTCCACACAATTTACTTAGGATGAAATCTGATGCTCCAAATCCATACTGTGCTGTTTTCTTTCTTTCGCCTCACAGGGAATTTGTTCAGCAAGAAATGGCTCTTTAGGATGCATTGATCTCTCTCCACAGCCTCCTGATTCTGGAATGTGGGTCTGCAGAAATTCCGAGAGGGAGGGGCTTTCTTCCCAAGTCCAAGGGCTGCCACAGCGAGAGCATCCACTAGAGATGCTTGCAGGACCGCTGACCCCTTTCTTAAGCACAGCACAGTCCAAAGAGAACTGTGCTCAGAGTCAACAAACTCTTCAGCCATTGACTCACTTGACAAATATTTATTAAGTGTCAATCATGTGGCCTGGCACTGCCCTGAGTGTTAGGAATACATTAGTGAACAAGACAAGCATCCTTCCCAGCCTTCATAGAACGGGCACTAAAGTTCCTTTACGTCTTTCAGCTGTGTGACCTTGACCAATGCACTTCATCCCTCTGAGCCTGATTCCCCTTCCGGTATAGAAGGCTAATGATGTGAACTTCCTGAAATAACACATGGGACCATCCATGGGACAGGGCCGGGCACATTCTAAGCATTCAAAAGCCATTAGCTGACACGGAGAGATTTTCCATCTTGATCTGGAAGTCCTGGGAACATCATCAAGTTGATGAGAATAGCCTTAGGGCCCAACTGGATGCAAACTGGGGGTTTGGGATCCAGTCTGAAAACATTCAAAGTATAAAAATTCACAGACTATGGCAGAAAAGCAAATATAAACCTCTTTATGTGGTTCCCTGCTTAATTTATTTCCAACTTTGTCTTAAGTGATATTTCTTGCTGATGAACACGAAATGGAAAAATTTTTAACTAGCGTTAAAATTCCCGGTGAATGCTCCAGATTCATAAACCACCTCCAGTGGGTGCTTCTGAGCAGGTTGGTGGTGTACTACTGCCCCCATGTGTAGCGAGCTTAGCTAGCAAGGATCTGGGAACTGAGCAGACATTAGGATGGGTTTGTTTTTTTTTTTTTTAGCAGGAACACTTAAGAGAAAATGGACTCTCAAAAATCCTCTTTATCCAAGATCAAATAGAATAAAACCCAATTAAGTCAGTGCAGCTGTCGGCTGTTTAACCAACTCCAATGGCAACTCCTTTCCTCCCTCCCCTTGCTGTCTTTCTCCCCCCGATGTGTATTGGACACCAGGCTCCATTTACAGGGAATGGATCCATTAACCCCAGGGATAGAGAAATTTCTCCTAATAGAGTGCAGGGCTCACATGTGCCCCAAACGGCAAGCTTTGAGGCCTGACGTGGGGAGACCTCCAGGATTCATGGCCTCTGCCCAGAAGAGTCTCTGGGGTACAGTTGTTCAGTTGGCCTGAGTTCTTTCCCCTTGCATGTCCTCTGCCTGCCTCAAGCTGGCACCATGGGTCTTTATGCCATTTAGGTCAAAAAACATTTACTGAGCAGTGGCTCATAACCCTGATGGGAGCAGATAATCTAGAAGGAGAAACTAATGGAGGGGCAGAGTGACACAGTGCCCAGGAACTAGACATTAGGAAGCATGGGTATCACAGGGAGGAAGAGAGGGGCCAACTCTAATGGGAATCGGGAACCGCCTCCCGGAATAAGGGCGACCAAGCTGAATCTTAGAAGCGGAAATGCATTATCCCACGAAGGAGTAGGTAGATGGGAGTCATGGGCAGAACCTACCTATTGCAAACAGTGTCGAAGTGTGAACGGGCACAGAACTTTGGAGAAATGGAGTGTAGTTCAGCATGATTGGAACATAGGGGTGGTTTCAGCAAATGGGAAGTTTACAGAGGTGATTCTGGAGGCCACCGCATGCCAAACTAAAGACATGGGCTGAAGGAATGGCCACAAGGTGTCATGGAGGAGAGCAGGGAAGTCTGCCTTTCACCAGGGCGACAAGGTCAGCTGGACAAAGGAGGTCCAAAGCGGAAGCCACCTACTGGAAGGCTGTTCCAGCAGTCAAGGCCAGAAAGACCAAGTTGCAATTCAAGATCAGGAGACATGATTGGAGAATTATTACAAAGAAATAATAGCCCTAATAGCCCCTCATGAGAATGAACAAAGAACTAACACTTTCACTCTGCCCTTGTCTGGTTCCCAATTGTCATAAAATTTGGCCCGGCTGCTGCCTTGTTGCACTTCTCACCACCCAGGCCAGGTCACCAAGCCTTCTGTCTCTCCTCTGGCCAATTTGCCTGTCCCTCTGACCACTTGTACCCCTGCCAGAGAGGTGGAAGTGACCAGTCCTGTAGAGGAGAGGATTTGACCAGCTCAAGAACGCTGGGTGGCTCAAAGGTGGAAATTGTGAGGCCTCCCAGCGTGACAGCAGCTGGCTTTCCCTGGGCTTGGGCTCAGACGCCTACCCCTTCTCTGGGTTTTAACAGCTGATCACTCTACGGAAAACTCAAGCTTCCTATTCAGAGTCCCTGGGTTTTATCAGCTCTCTGTTACATGGGGCGCTCAGAGGTATTATCTACAGGGAGACAAAATGAGGAAGTGGGAAGAGTTAAATCCTAGTACTTTTTGTGCAATCTGGACAAGGCATTTCACCTCTCAGAGCCTCAGTTCCCTCGTCCAATGGGATGGCCAAGAGCTTTCCCATGGGGCGACTGTGAGGAATGAATGAGGTCATATAAGTGAAAGCACTGAGCAGGTGGTTTGATTGTTTCCATCCAAGTGGAGATTTATGGAGATCAAGACAGGGAGCCCTGCCCACCTCCTCTCACTCCTGAGTGTAAAACGACTACACTGCATAAGACCACATCCAGGAGGAATGGGGTTTGTGTTTGTGTGTTATGGCTGATCCCTGCTACTTTAACCAACATACAACAATTGAGAACACTCAAGTGTTTCTCCTAATGTTTCCTAACAATAAGGTTTGTGCAACCAAGAGAACAGTAGCTTTCAGATATTAAAGTGCTTATATGCATTAAAGAACGTTATCCACTGGGTGTCAATAAACGATAAAAATTACATAATTTTTCTCTCATAGTTTTAAAAATCCCACTGTTCAAGTGGTTTAAAAATGGAGTCAATTACTGAAAATGGATAACCAACAAGGACCTACTGTATAGCACAGGGAACTCTGCTCAGTATTACATAATGACCTAAATGGGAAAAGAATTTGAAAATGTATAACTGAAAAAAAAATGCAGTACAATCCTAGGGAAAAAAAAAATTTCTGAATTGTACACTTTAAAATGGGGGAATTTTATGATATGTGAATTATGTATCAATAAAGCTGTTATTTTAAAAAGAAAAAAAGAAAAAATATTGTGAATTATTTTTTAAAAAATTGAGTCATTTACAATTACTCTTAACAACATGGATGGATCCCATATACATAATGTTGAGCAAAAGAAGATAGATACAAGAATATGTATCGGGCTTCCCTGGTGGCACAGTGGTTGAGAATCTGCCTGCCAATGCAGGGGACACGGGTTCGAGCCCTGGTCTGGGAAGATCCCACATGCCGCGGAGCAACTGGGCCCATGAGCCACAACTACTGAGCCTGCACATCTGGAGCCTGTGCTCCGCAACAAGAGTGGCCGCGATAGTGAGGGGCCCGCGCACCGCGATGAAGAGTGGCCCCCACTTGCCGCGACTAGAGAAAGCCCTCGCACAGAAACGAAGACCCAACACAGCCAAAAATAAATAAATAAATAAATAAATAAATAATGCAACTGCAGGAAAAAAAAAAAAACTTAAAAAAAAAAAAGAATATGTATCTATGGTTCTACAACATATGGTACATGTGATAGAACCATAGATACATGAACCATATGGTACATGTACCATATCTTTATCTATTAAGATAAAGCAGTAACACAGGCAAAAGTAATCTCTGCTGTTAGAAATCAGAATAGTGGTTGCCCTGGGGATGAGGGTTAGTAGTGACTGGAAGGGCCAATGAAGAGAGTTTTCTGGGGAGCTGGGACCACTTTTTATCTTGACCTGAGTACTGATTAGGTATGTTCAGTTTGTAGAAATATAGAGAGTTATACACTTAAATGTACTTTATGTGTATTATATTTCAATAAGGAGGTTTTGGGGTTTTAAGTACATTCTTGCCTACTATAAGAAAAAAGCTTTGTCCACTTTCACCATCCTAAGTTATCAACACCAAGAGTCTCCAAATGATGATGCTAACGTTCTCACCTATCATTTTGTCTCTCCTGATATCCCTTTGCCTGACCATTGACAGAACACAGCTCTGTGTGATTTCTCTTCGATTACAGTGTGAGTCAAAGGCAGCACAAGAAGCCATTGTAAATGGCTGCCTTTCCAAGAAAGTGATGGTTCATCAGAGAGGTCCCAAGTGCTATTTAGGACAAATCCAACACATACACAACCTTGGAACTGGTGTTTGATTCCAAGGTTCTTAATGGAAATTGCCATAGACCTCTCTTCTGCATCAAATCTCCTTTGACCCTTACTCGAAGAGATTTCCACCAGGAATATTTCCAAAATGTGTTCTTAATATTCAGGTCAGGCGCAGAGGGCTATGTTAGTCCAGTGGGAGGGCTACCCACATGGCAGGTCTGGGAAGGAAAAAGAGATAAACGATGCGGGAACTGGACTGAGCTGGGAGAAGTGTCTTCCGTAAGCAGACTGAAGCATCCTGGCTGGAGAGAAGAGAGAGACCACGGTTTATGGAGGGTTCAAGGCCATGGCCACAAAGTCGGTGCTAAGCATACAGCCTCAGGGAAAGGGCACGGCCAACAACGAGAGAGTGAACTTCAAGATCAGAAGTCAGGGGAATAGAGAATAACAGACATCACAGAGGGCAATGCCAGCAACAGAGGTGTGACTTGTGCAGAACCAAGTGTCTGACTGGTAAGAGCAGGAGAGTCTCTCTCTTCAGTGACGCTTCACGTAGCAGGGGGTGAACTTAAAAATTAAAAAATAGAACAGGACAGGCTGCCGAGACACCATACCACCTAGATTTATAATGTAATTCTGAAAATAAACATCCCAAACAAATGCTTCTCTCAAGTTTTTTTTTTAAATCTATTCCTTTGAAATAAGTCAATCCCCTAGTAACCATGGGTCACCGATGATGAGCCTGGCTTTGTGGGATACGGAGGAGGGGGGCCTTGCCCTCATGGAGAGAAGAACATTCTGAGAAGCATAAGTGTTACAGGAT
Organism: Balaenoptera physalus; assembly: GCF_965194825.1. Lineage (NCBI taxonomy): Eukaryota > Metazoa > Chordata > Mammalia > Artiodactyla > Balaenopteridae > Balaenoptera > Balaenoptera physalus. Next base: position 82,032,434 of record NC_138898.1, read on the forward strand.
ACAGGCGAAAGATGCCATTAAGAGGAGGATTCACAATGTCTGGGGAACTTGAAATGGTCCATGAATTGGGGGATTCTAGTGACCCTACCCAGATCGGCGTAACACTAGAGAGAATGAACACTAGCTGCAAGGGGGGCCTTATACTGTCATTAACTCTATGATGGAAGTACTTCAGAAAACACCCGAATGGAATCTTCAAGTCAATTCACAAACTTCCTGGAAGATGATGTCTCTTGAGTGATTTATTCAGAGGCGTTATCAGTACAATTAACCATAAAGGCCAGAGACTGAGGGGATATTCAGAATATCCCACCAAATAGAACAAACACTGGCTCAATCAGAATGGATGGCAGTACACGTGTACCAGATATTATATATATATATATACACACAAAAAGTGTAATGACAGAATTCTAGGACATCCAAGCTGGAAAGTATCAGAGATCTTCCTACCCCTCCTCCCCCAAGTACCCTTTGTGGGGGCTTCCATTTTCCCAGGGTTTCCATCTGCCACATGCATTGGGTTTGCCCAAGAACTCAGATTATCAAGTTTCCTTTGGTACAACTGCGGGGTTTTTGTATTTTGCCCACAGGTGGTGAGTAATACAGTTAGCAAACAATTATACAGAAGCAACTTGGTCTAAATTCTATTTACTGAAGGCAAGCTGATCTGAATCTCCTTCCAAGAATGAATCAGGGCTCCAGATGCTTATAACATCCCTATAGAATGGGAAGACTGGCCTAGGGTTTTGTGCCTGGGACCTATGGTTCTGTTCGAGGCCATCTCCAGACGAAGAGTCACCGGGGTTCCTGTGCTGGATTTTGGGGTGGAATTCTGAGGTTCCATGAAAAAACTTCATCTAGCAAGAGAAACTAATATTAACCTGGCTGGAAAATCAGAGCATGAAAAAGCACAAGGCGAGCAGGGAATGAACTTTGGACTCAGAAAATTGTCATTGTCCCGGGGTGCCATGAAGTCTGGCCCCATGAGGGGAGAAGCCATGACTGAGAGCACATCCCAGAATCCTGCCTCTGATGGGTGTGAATCTAGCTCCGGCTTCAGATACTGAAAGCTAAAGACACATAGAACAGGATTCCAGGCCTCAAATCCAGGGAACCACAGGTCTCAGGGCAGGGGTCTGCAGCAGTGCCCAGAGAGCAGGTTTGGGGTGACGCTTTCTTCCTGTGGAAGACTAAGTCCCTGCCCTCCTCCATCCCAGTCTCATCTGTATGACAGTCACCAAGTCTCCTAGCTGGTCTGACCACACACTAGACAAAGACCTTCGTTCAAAGCCCCCTACTGCCCAATCAGAAACAGATGAAAGTCTGATGCTCATCAGCCCCCGGAGACACCACTTAGCAGAAGAGAACTGAAGGAAGTCAAGATGGTCCTGGCTCCCAAGGCACTTAGAGTGTGTTCCAGGAAAGAGGACGTGCACCATGGAGTGCTGGATCACACGCCAGCCCGGGAAGAAGGGAACAGCGTTTGGGGATGTTGGGATGTCAGATCCCATAGATCTGACTGGCAGCATAATTATGCCAAAGCTGTTTTGTTATTGATCAGTGGCATTTTTTTAGGGCCACACAGCTTGGCATGGAGAAAACCTTGTAAGAGAAGAAGCAAGAGCGTAAAGGTTTGAAAGTAGAAAGACCTGGATGCAACCATAACTCTTTGACCTACTAACTATGTGACTATAATTAAGTCACTTCACATCTCTGTACTTCAGCCTCATCGGTAAATTAGAGACCAAAAAACCCATCTCCTGGATTCTGTTGATGATTAAATGAGATAATTGACTTGACTTACCCGGCACCATTTCTGGAAATCATAAACACTCAACCAATGTTCGTCCTTAAGAATCTTTTTTCTTGGGCTTCCCTGGTGGCGCAGTGGTTGAGAATCTGCCTGCCAATGCAGGGGACACGGGTTCGAGCCCTGGTCTGGGAAGATCCCACATGCCGTGGAGCAACTAGGCCCGTGAGCCACAATTACTGAGCCTGCGCGTCTGGAGCCTGTGCTCCGCAACAAGAGAGGCCGCGATAATGAGAGGCCCGCGCACCGCAATGAAGAGTGGCCCCCACTCGCCACAACTAGAGAAAGCCCTCGCACAGAAACGAAGACCCAACACAGCCATAAATAAATTAATTAATTAAATAAATAAACCCAAAGTTTAAATCTTTTTTTTTTTTTAAATCAGTGTTCAGGTGTTCTTTTAAATTTTATTTATTTTTATTTTTGGCTGTGTTGGGTCTTCGAATATTAATGAATAGTCACGTGAATAGTGAATAGTGAATAGTCACAGGCTTTTCTTTGAAGGCAAATCTGCTGGTTAGTTTTTTGCTTCTCTATCTTGCTTTAGACTATACCCATGATGAGGGTGACCATATATTTTATAATGGACCCTGGGACACTTGAGAGCATGAAAAGGGCACTATTAATAATTTAGTAGAATCACAGCAAAAACCAAGATGGTCACCATATCATATGGTCATAGTAAATTATCTGTGATTTCAGTTCGTTTGTTCAGACATTTCAGAAGCAATCTGAGAAGACAGATACATCCCTTCCCCAATCTTTCACAGTTATTGCATCCATCCTAATTTGTCAGCAATACTTTCAGCAATGTGTCTATATGAAGACTTGCTCATAGATTGCATTTAGTTTTCGTATACAAGCTCTCTTTCTTTTTGCAGTAATACTACATCCATCTATATAATAATTAAATTATGTCATCACAATAACAAGTGCAATTGGCATAGATATAACTGACTCTTGATAAGTGCTCTGCTCAGTTGAGGGCAGTGGTGCCTGATACAGCAGACAGGAGCCTAGTAGCTTTAAGAGATCATTAAAATACGAGCTAGTATGTTTCCCAGAGGTGAGAGGCAGTAAAGCATAGTGGTTAAAACCATGCATGGTGGCTGAGTTAAGTCCCAGCTCTGCCCCTTATCAACTGTATGAACTTGGGCAAGTACTTAACCTTTCTGTGCCTCAGTTTCCCCATCTGTAAGATGGGTTTCCAATAGCATCTACCTCATAGAGTTGTTGTGAGGATTAAATGACTTAATAGAAGTAAAGTGCTTTACAATATGCCTGGAACACAGCAAGTACTATGTAAGGCTTTGCTATTATCATTATGATCATCATTATTAACCAGAACGAATGTTTAGTGAACTGGTTAAGTGGAGTTTGGTCGAAGGAGCTTTTACTATATGTGGCCCCAAAATATCTATAGTGTCTGGAAATAAATATATAAAAATGGTGAGGCAGCTTTGAATTGGGAGGTAAGTTAATTTTATCAACAGAGACTGGGAGGGGCCCATCATCATCATCATTTGGGAGAGGTCAAAACATCTAGAAATGGGGCTCTGATGGGTGACTCTATTAAGAATTTGGGGACTATCAAAAGAAGGGCACCCCAGGCAAAGGGTTCAGCCCACACTAAGGCAGATGACTCAAGAAATCACACCAGTTGAAAAATGGTTGAAAATAAGTTGGGAGGGAAGAGGAATGAAGTTAGAAGTGATACAGGTGAGGCCAGAAAGGTAAGTAGTGGGTCAGACCCATTTCCTGGAGGAAATGAGGACAGATGTGGGAGAGCGCTTCCAGAGCAGCTCTGGTTATTGGCAGGGAGCTCCCAGGGGGTGTATGTAGCAGGAGGGGCAGACACCGCCGTGCACCCACTCAGCAAAGCTGCCCCAGCCTGAAACCGAAATCATGTATTTGAATCCAAATATACAAGAACAGTTCTGGGCTCTGTGCAAGCTGTCCATCACATCTGGCTGTTAGCTTGTTTACAGCACGGTGTAAACTGATGTTCAATTACCAACGGAACTTTTTCATTAAACCAGAACTTTAAAATATGCATGTAGAATTTTAAAAAATAACCTGCACTAACGAAACCAATTTTTAAAAGTCTGAAACATGGCTTTGCCAGGTTTTCAAAGCCATCTGTTTTCAAAGCCTACCTTTCTCCTTGTTTACCACAGCCTGTCTGCTGTTTTAACAACCTCCAGTGGGATTTCACACGCCTCATTATGCAAAATCACTGCTTATGCATTCACTCTGCCACTTGCCTAACTAATCTCGACTCATAACACCTTTCTGAGGAAGATCCCCAGTCTGGAGTCCTCCTACAGGGCTGTAGATCAAGAACAGTGGTAGAGAGTGTCAGAGCAAGACAATACATCCTCCGGTGTGTTACTGTTAGGAGACAGGCTTGATCTGGGACCCTACTTGAGGTGAGAAGCAAATAAAGAGCAATAATGATTATAAATTCAAAATCTTTCTATTCAGAAAAAAAAAAGCCAATAAACAGTGACAGGGAGGTCTTGCATCAGATATAAGTTAGAAAGGCAAGTTTGATTCCCATCTTATCTACTGCCTGCTTCCTATAAATTATCAAAATTATTCAAAGATTTTTTCATTTCTTCCTCTGCGTCAGGCTTTGGGCCTGTCATCTTTTGGTTCAGAACAGTCAGGAGCCTAGGTTCAAACCCTAGTTCTTCTGCTTCTCAGTCAGAGGACTTTAGGTGAGACACTTAGGATGACTAACAACCATTCAATCATGTCTAAATGGTGAACCAGGCAGGTAGGCACCAGTGATAGAGCTGGTCGTGTTAAATGGCCACCAGAGCAAAGCCTGGATTACCTGCGATGGATCAGTGTCCGGTTCAATGACGTACCTTCAGGGGACCAGCCACTGAACTAGGCCCCCAAACCTGTTACACGCGGGGCAAAGTAATGAGGGTTGACTTTGTAAAGTACATTGGTTCTTAGTCTAAGGTAGGGATGCTCAACCCTGGTTGCATGTAAGAATCACCTGGCGGCTGATAGGCACCAGCACTCAAGCCCTGGTACAGCGTCCCTGTTCTCCTTCAGTTAGTGTAGGGTGAGGTCCAAGGGCCAGAATTTGTTTTTTTTAGTAAATTTTTATATTGAAGAATACATGATACAATAAACGACACAAACCTTTGATGTACACCACAATAAAAATTTTTAGAAACTGAGCATACACGTGGAACTACTGCCCCAAATAAGATATAAAACATTACCAGCATTCCAAAAGCTTCCCTTCTGCATTTTCCCAACATTTGATCCCCACCCTGCAGGTAACCACTGTTCTGACTTCATCACCATAAAATTCCCTGATGTCAAACTTTGTATAAATGGAATCATACAGTTTCTTTCTTTCTTCTTTCCTTTCTTCCTTCCTTCCTTTCTTCCTTCCTTCCATCCTTCCTTCTTTTGTTCTTTCTTTCTTTTTCTTTTTCTTTCTTCTTTTGGTCTGACTTCTTTCGCTCAGCACTATGCCTATGAAATTCCTCCAAATCATTAGGTATTGCAATAATTGCTGTAGTGTATTCCATTCTGTATTCCACAATTCATCCATTCCCTTGATGATGAACTTTTGGGTTGTTTTCACTTTGGAACTTTTATGAATAATGTTGCAATGAACATTCCGGTACATGTCACTTAGTGACCAGGGAGAGGCATTTTTCTTGGGTATATATCCAGGACTGGAATTGCTGGGTCATAGCATCTACATAGGTTCATCTTTAGTAGAAAATGCCAAACCCTTTTCCAAAGGAATTGAACCAGCAGTGTATGAAAGTCTAGTTGTCAATGTTATAAATGTTGGTGTATAGTGGTATCACATTTTTATTTTAACTTGCATTTTCCTGATGACTTATGACGTGAAAGACTTTTTTGTGCTTACTGGCATTTGGATATACTCTTTTGTCAGGTGGCTCTTTTGCCCAACTTTTTTTTTTTTTAATTTATTATTATTATTTTAAATTAATTTATTTAATTATTTTTGGCTGTGTTGGGTCTTCGTTTCTGTGTGAGGGCTTTCTCCAGTTGCGGCGAGCGGGGGCCACTCTTCATCGCGGTGCGCTGGCCTCTCACTGTCGTGGCCTCTCTTGTTGCGGAGCACAGGCTCCAGACGCGCAGGCTCAGTAGTTGTGGCTCACGGGCCCAGTTGCTCCGCGGCATGTGGGATCTTCCCAGACCAGGGCTCGAACCCGTGTCCCCCGCATTAGCAGGCAGATTCTCAACCACTGCGCCACCAGGGAAGCCCGTGCCCAACTTTTAAATTGGGGTGTCGGTATTTTTCTATAGATTTGTAATTCTTTAAATATTTATTATAGAAGTCCTCTGGGAAACGCGTATTGCATATATCTTCTCCCATTCAGCAATTTACTTCTTCACTCCCTTAATTCATGTCTCGTGATGAACAGAACCTCTTAATTTTAGTGAACTCCTGTTTATACCTGGGAGTTATATACATTTTCTTTATGGGTCTTATATAAATTTTGCCTACCCCAAAGTCATAAAGATGCTCTTACATTATCTTCCATAAGCTACGTGTTTCTCCTTTCTTGTTTAGATCTATGATCCAGTTGGAGTTGATTTGGGGCTATTGTGTAAGGCAGGGGTCACGGTTCTTTTTTTTTTTTTCCCAGAGAGATGCCCAATTGACCCAGTTATTAAAAAGACCAACTTTCCTTGCCCTGTTATAGTGTCAATCAGTATTTCATTAAACGTTCATGGTAGGAAAGCTGATTTTAGTATGCTTCCATGGTTGAGATTTACTGCTCAAGATCATAGAAAAATAAGAAGTCCTCAAGGATGAAGCAAACAGTAACTAGATGTAGACTTCTGGAATGGAAAACCTGTCAATATCTTTGTGTGTATGTTTAGGAAAAATTGATGCTTCATGGCTGAGTTGAGAAATCTAAACATCCACACGACAAAACAGAATTTGGACAGCAGTAGCGGCACCCAGAACGACCGAGCTCAGAGCTCAGCCCTGAATCTTGAAGAAAACAGTGACCGTGGCACCAGCTGCAGAGCCGGGAGACGGTCAGGGTAAAGCAGGTGAATGAACGCTCTTCCGCTGTACCCAGGAACAGCGAGGCAGCTCTGTGGGAAGGGAAAGGGCTGCATCCCAACCAGTGAATCTTGTTCCTCCTGATCACTGGTTCTTAGGAGCTAAATGAGGCAGGAACTGCTGCCCTTTCCCTAGAGAGAAAACTGAGAGTTGGGCAGGTTGAGGACTTGCCCAAAGTCACCTGTGTATGAGCCAGAGCCAGGATGAGTCACAGAAAAGACAAGTTCCCAAAGGTGGACATGTTTCTGAGCCTTCAGAATAAAGCCTACATCCTCAGAGGAACAACTTTCCTCCCCAAGGCTCACTCAAGAGACTTTAGCAATTAATTACTAGTGCAAACTGGTAAATTGGAGTTAATTATCTGGACAGATCTAATTGCAACTACAACTTTGTCGAAATTAAATAAAACCACCGCTTAAAAGTGCACAGAGCCTTTTCAAGGTATTACTTAAGGGTGTCTGAACAGGTCCAGCCAAGGCTGTGAGCTCGCTGGGATGCTGAGGTTGAAGAACTGGTCTATAGCACACCGGTCCTTGGTGGACCCACTCCTGCATCTCACCCACCTCCCAGGAATCCCAACATCCCAGGATGGAAGGAGTCAACCCCTCCTTCCCAGCTCTGTCCTATAGTATGTCCAGTCCAAGTCCATGGAGCTGGCTGGCATAGCCTGGTAGGTTCTTCCCTGTTGTTCCCATCTCTGCTCCGACATTGAACATCATCTTGTTATGGGCCGTTGGCTGTCACTCCAATAGAGCCTCTTCCAGAGGGCACTGACCTCGACAACCTCAGAAATTCAGGGACATGAAGCCTCCAGGGGGGCATGTTGAGTCTGGCTAATACCTGGAGGAAGAATAGGAGTTCACCAGACAAAGGAGATAAAGGCATCCCACACAGAGGAAGAGAGATGTGAAAAGTGCTGAAAGCAAAAAGGAGCCTTTAGCAAATGAGAATCTACAGAGTGGCTGGAGGTAAACAAGCTGTAGGTGTGAAGAGGCTGCAGAGGTTGACTGGGAGCAGGGAGAACCTTGTAGGCTATCGTAAAGAGTTGAGACTTTGCCCCAAAGAACATTCTAGCCACAGGAATGTATTTAAGCAGGGCAAGGTTGGAAGACTTCTCACAACAAGATGTAGTTGTATAACTGAAGACGCTCTGAATTGGGAATCAGGTCACCTAGATCCCTGTCCCCCGTTGGCCAATGGGCCAGTGATTTTTCTACTTAGTTTCCTCATCTGTAAAATGGGAAGAAATGCTTGTCTAACTTCCTTCATGGGGGAAAATTGACACTTCGTGGCTGGGATGAGAACTCTAAACAGTCACAAAACAAAGCAGAGCTGGATAGCAATACTAACACCCAAGAACCACTGAGCTGGTAGCCTGGCCCTGACGTTTCCCAGATTCTTCTCAAAGGGTCCAAAGAAAATGGCGACCATGGTGCCACCTCCAGGCCCCGGAGATGCTCTTTGGCAAAGCAGGTGAATGGGTTTCAATCACACCCAGGAACAGTGGCTAAGATGAGATCATATGTATACACGTGGAATCCCCAAAACACTACTCAGACTTCTCAGGCTTGAAAATCGCTTGTATTTGAAGACATAGACCACCCTCATCAGATTCTGACTTCCTCATCACACCTTGGGGGTCACCATGGCCATAACCCCCAAGCCCACCAACCCCAAAGCCCATCCTAGTAGAGCACGGAGGGCACCATGGCCTTGGCCCCACCTTCTGGTCAAGTAAGGAGTCACTCTGATGATGAATCTATCCGGGTGATGGCAAAGATTCAAGCTACCCATCTTTTCCTCCTGCTCTCACCCCCACTGAGCAAGCCATACCAGCTAACCAGTTTCTGGGTTTCATCTCTGCCTAAACCCCTGATTTACCACTGAGGTTGTGGCCTACTGACCATGACCCATTTGTCGGGACCATAGCATCCTTTCTCGATGTGTCTGTCCTAGCCCTTGAGAAGGCTGAGCCAACAGTATCGCCCTGGGCCAAGATGGAGCCAGGGCTGACCTCTCCCCAGTGGCCAGAGCGCCACAGGGGTCGATTCAGCCTATATGATGACTAGTGCCAGGTCAGATGGGCAGTAAGCCTGCGAGGGGGGAGGGAGAGCCCCATCTGAGGGGCAGGATTCCTTATTCAACAGCTGCACAGCTTTGAGCAAGACACTTAACATGTTTTCTGCCCTTCTAAAGGTCATTTTTAGATTAAAATTCCCTGAGCCCAGGACATGGAAGCAAACTTCAACATCCATCGACAGAGGAACAGATAAGATGTGGTACGTATATTCAATGGAATACTACTCAGCCATAAAAAAGAATGAAATAATGCCATTTGCAGCAACACGGATGGACCAAGAGATTGTCATACTGAGTGAAGTAAATCAGGCAGAGAAGGACGAATATCGCATGACAGCGCTTATGTGTGGAATCTTAAAAAAATGGTACAAATGAACTTATTTACAAAACAGAAATAGAGTTAAAGATGTAGAAAACAATCTTGTGGTTACCAGGGGGGAAGGGGGGAAGGATAAATGGAAGACTGGGATTGACATATACACACTACTATATATAAAATAGATAACTAATAAGGACCTACTGTATAGCACAGGGAACTCTACTCAATACTCTGTAATGACTTATATGGGAAAAGAATCTTTAAAAAAGAGGATATATGTATATGTATAACTGATTCACTTTGCTGTACAGCAAAAAGTAACACATTGTAAATCAATAATTTTTTAAAAAAATAAAATAAAATTCCTGAGCCCAATTAAGATTTTGGTGATGTTCACACGGGGAGAACAAGGATTTGGAACAGAGTGGAGACTCCCTGGGGTCCAGGTTCACCTCTGATCACCCTGCACCGAGGGTGTCTTATCGGACAGGCAGCAGGGCTATGCAGCCCCGGAGCTGGCAAGGTCAGGGAGATGCACAGCGGACACCCACCTCCCACCTGCTTTCATCTCAGAGAGCCCTGTGTCGCAGATGCCAGCACTGCCTGGAAAGAAAGAACCCTAGCCTGGACACCAGCACACCTGGGCTCTGTCCCCCTTTCTCCCACGCCGGCTTTGTGATGTCGTCGAAGTCTTCCCCTCTGTGAATGGCCTTCCTCAATGACAGAGACGGGGACGTGAACGAGATCCAGCTCAGAGATGCTATGGATCAAGGGCACAATGAAAAGCAGCATCGACGGCGCTGGTGGTGACAACAGCTGACGTTCAGGGCTATTCTGTTTCGGACACTGAACACATGGCATGTCTGATTTCATGCAGTCCCACGTGACCCAGAGAGGCAGGCACCGTGTTGACACCATTGTAGAGGTGAGAAATGGGCACCTGCCAAGTTCCCACAGTCGTGGATGCTGCATCTCTGCCCATGAGCCTTACCCACCACCCCACACTGCCTTAGTCTTGGGTCCAGCAGTCCCTTTCCCTCTAGGCCATCCCAGCATGTGGCTCCCTGCATCCTGGCACCAGCACAGGACCCATCGTATTCGAATACCTCCAGCTGGAATTACGATGTGGTCCTGAAATTCGATAGGAGAGAAACTTTAGTCAGGAGAGGAGACACCCCCTAGAGACTGTGGTTAGCAAGACTTCAGAAAAGCTGCAGGTGCAAGTCCCAAGCAGCCCTCAAGGACTGTGAAAATAATTGTAGTGAACCAAACCCAGCATCAGAATATAATAAGACCCAGAAGGGGAATGTCGGTCAAGAACAAGAGCCGCCCCTAGGATGTCCGTGAGTCACTGGGGAGGCCGGTGCCCCAGAGGAGGCCCCGCCTGGCTGACTGGTCCCTCCTTCCTGCCGGCACCAACCAGGCGCCTGCTGGGCACCGCCCCGCGCCAGGCACTGCGGGGGCATCAGGCAGGGCCCCTCCCCCGGGAAGCCAGCCGGCTGCCGGGAGAAGGTAGGCCCAGGTAGACCCGTCCAGACCACAGGCAGAAAAGCAGCTGCCGACAGAATGAGCTGGGGACTTGGGATGCTCCCAGGCGGAGAAACTGCTTCTGCCTGCCAGGGTCAGAGGGGCTACAGGGCGAAGGTGATTTCTCAGCCAATAATAGGATTTCACCAGGCAATAAAGAGCACTTATAGCAGAACAGAAGGAAGGAACAAAGTTGCAAAGACAGGGACTCAGGTGTTCAGGGAAGGGGGGGTTGCAGCTGAGGCTGGTAGCGCGTGGGAGGGCAGAGGGTAGGGAGTCTCGGAAGGCCCAAGAAGGAGGCAGCAAATGCCACACAAAGAAGTGGGGACGCGTCTTCTGCCTGCAAAGGGCATCGGCAGGGGAGGCGTATTGAGAGCAGCCAACCAGACAGCAGAGAGCAGAGTGGAGGGTGGATGGAGGGGTGGCGAGAGAGGCTCCAGGCAGGGGGACCCCTGGCCAGGACGGGCATGGAGAAGAGGCCCAGAATCCAAGAGGAAACTCAGAGGCTGAGTCACCAGGTCTATTTGGTGGTCACGCTGGGGCCAGGTGGGGACAGAGCAGCTGACTTCGGGGGTTTATGCCCCAGCGCTGCCCACGGAGGCAGCCGGGCTGTCGGGACAGCCAGCCTGGAGCCAGAATGCAGAGGGAGGTTGCCGCGCACTTAGCTTCTCCCCGGGCTCATCGCTGACACTCAAGGCAGCTCAGACTGGCATTTGAGATCCGGCAACTGGCTGCCTAGCAACCTGGCTTCTCAATGCGATCCCGCTACACACACTCATGCACATACACATAACATGCACACATACACACGCACAGTCATACATGCACACACGCACACGTGTGCACATGCCCACATACACAAACACATGCACACACGTGCACGTGCACACATACAATACGTGCACACAGACACACACACGCACACGCACATGCACACGCACACTGCAGCTCCTCCATTCCAGGCAGGCTCGTCCCCTCCAGGCCTTTGCCCACCCAGGGCCCTCTCCTCATCCTTCCGGCAAAACCCCTGTCCCACCCTGCCTTGCCCTGGGTTTCCTTCTCCAAGAAGTTACCGCTCCAAGCTAACTGCTCACCGCCGGGGCCCTGGAATGTCTGTCTTCCAAAATCTCAAGCAGTGTCATTTTAGACAGCCGTAGCAAAAGTGACAAGGAGTGTATAAACTAAGCGATCCAAGGAGGGACACTAAATGTTGGCTGGGGCTGGGGAAAGTGTCTGGGGGAGGGGATTCTCTTCCACTCCATTCACTGGGGTTTGGACACCAGGCTGAGTACACAGAGCAGTCCAGGTCCCTGCGCTCAGGGATGAACAGGCTGGCAGGAGAGACAGAGGATGGATGTGGCGTCCTGGGCACAGACAGGGACCAGGCTCTGAAGTAGGGTGGTGTGGGGTCCTCAGGAGCTCTGCGACAGGGGAGGGGTAGGAGGAAGGCCTCCGAGAGCAGGTGAAGAGGACTGAATGACTTTGGGGGCCCTCCCCACGTTCCCAGACCCAGGTCAGAAGCACACCCTAGGCAGAGGCCCAGGCAGCATGCCGGCAGGGACAGAGATGAGGCTCCCCTCCCTGGCCTGCATCCTCGGGTTTCCAATACCCAGGGCAGCGTCGCCAGCTGAAGAGGGAGAGAGGTGTAGGTACAGTGCTGCCCAGGTATCAGGGAAGCGGTTCTGAGAGCACCAGTGGCCACCACAGAGGGGCTGCGTGGGCAGAGAGGAAAGGAAGCAGCTGGTATGAGCCGGGCGGGCAGGGAGGCCACCTGGGAACTCCATGGGGGATAGAAGGGGCTTGCGGCAGGAGCCCGAGGTCTGTGATTAAGCTGGTAGGGACTGAGGCAGCCAGTCTCGCTTTGAGGCTGTCACTGCCACCCTATTCACGTGACTGCACCCCCAGGATTAATCCGTTCTTCCCCCGACAGCTCCTACTGAGCCCCTGGTGTGCCTGCCTGCCCTCACCACCACCACCCCAGCCTCTGCCTGGGAATCAGAGGGCATTGCAGGGCCAAGAACAATTCTGCAGGCCTGGTTCATCTGTCCCTGGTGCTTTCTTTCTGAGTCTTCCTAGATGAAAGATGCAGGGTGACTGGTTTCATCCAGTCTGCCCCATCTCGGGGCAACTGGAATCAGCCCAGGGGGTCCCTGAGTCCCCACTGATGGCAGCATCCTGTTAATCGGCCAATTCCCACACCCCAGAGCGCCGGCCATTTCCCTGGGATTATTAGGCTGTTACAGGGACTTTTTCCTAAGAGAGGGATTAGCCTGTATTCTAAGGGGTGATGGGTTCATACACAGAGAGCTTCCTCTTTCTCTTGTTGTTCAAAGATGGTCTTGCAGCAAAGAGGTGGTGAGGAATCAGCCCTATTTGTTCACCTCAGCCCTGCCACTTCCTGGCTGTACAACCTTGGGCAGGCTACATAACCTCTCTGAACCTGTTTGTCTTCATCTGTAAAACAGGGTTAAAAGAAGTAGGACAGTCAGGATGATAAGTGATAATGATGTAAGGTACCTGTGCCCAACACGTGGTGACCATTCACAAAAATTGCTTCTCTTCCTTCTTTGTCATGTTCTTGTTGCCACTGACCTCAGGGGCAGTGAGGTGTGAAAGAACAAGTCAGGGTTCCAAGCTGCATTTCCCTGAGTTCAGCTCCAGCTCTGTCCTTTGTAAATCACCCTAGTTTTCCAACCCTCAGCTTCAGCAATGGTAAATGAGGAGAATGATGGAGGAGCTGCAGAGTGCAGGTAAGCATTCAATGGAAGGAGCCTGACACCAGGTCCGGAGCGCAGGGACACTCAGCCGTGCATGCCCTTCCTCTTGCTGGGGTGAAGATGACAGTGGGTTCTTCTTAGTTCGAGAGCAGCAGGGTCCTGAACCCCAGGATTTCTACTTTGCAAGAGCTGATGCAGATCTGACCAGGAGCTCTCCCCACTCTGCACTCAGGGTGACCTAGAAACTTGTCCAGCTTCTACCGTGAGTGGCTTTGATCCAGCAGGAACCACCCCCCCACCAGCTTCATGGATTCTAGTAAAATTATAGCTATGAAATATTACTAATGTTAACAAAAAATGATTAAGATACGAGATTGCTAATGGACAGTTTTTAAATGCTTCCACTAAGAGGCTACAGACAAGATCAATCCTTGCGATGTGCAGTCTGGGAAAACTGTCCTGAATAGCCGCCGTGCTCAGAGTACTTGCACCAGATACTATATGGGACAGATTCATTGCAGGAGTGGCTGCTCTTTGCAGTGTCACTTTAAAGCTCCTCCTCTCAAGAGGTGGACTCTATTGGCCAATAGAATGTGACATGGTGCCAGTTTCAAAAGCTAGGCATGCTTCTGCTGTTCTTTTGGGCCCTGGTCATGTGAATAAGCCCAAGCTAGCCTGCTGGGTCCTGAGACATCCAATAACTCCAGCTGCCCACCAGCCAACTGACAGCATGTAAATGAGACCATCTGAGATAGCCAATCCTCAGCCCATCTACCAGCTCAGCACAGACACATGAGCCAACCCAGCCAAGATCAGCCAGGCCTGGCCCCAAACTAGCAGGTTTCTCAGGTGACATACAGACTTATGAGCAATAATATATGCTTTTATTTTTTTAAGCTCCTGAGTTTGGGGTGCTTTGTTGCATAGCGTTAGCTAACTGATACACCATGGTAAATCATTTGATTATCTCACTTTATCTTTATAATAATAACCCTGTGAGCTAGGAATTTTTATCCCAATTGTACAGTAAACTCCCCTTCAAAAAGCTTTAGCAACTCACCCAAGTTGTCACAGCTAGAAATGGGTAGAGCCATAAATAAACCTCTGATCTGCTTGACTCAGTAGATTGTATTTTTTCTACTGCAGCAACTTCTCTCTTTTCTCCAGGTAAGAATAGCAGATGGTTACTTAAAAGGGGGATTACCCTTTTTAAAGGGGGAGGCCCAAGCCATGGTGATTGCTCTCACGATGGGACAAATCATACTGTAATGTTCCTGGCCCTCGTTAAAAAAGCTTCTCAGAATTTGGGGGCAGGTGTTTTTTAATCTTTCAATGTGACTTCCCATCAAGAATCTCAGACCTTTCCAGCAAGTCTAGGAGCTGTAGCCTTGACCTTCCTTTGCTTGTTAATTAGGGTATTGGAGGGAAAACAGAGAAACCATGTGTACAGGCAGAAGGGGAGTTTTCAAAGATAAGTTGTCCTTAGGGCCACTCAGCTGAAAAATTTCATTAACTCATTAATTAAGATATATACCACGAGAATTCCAGGGAAAAGAGCAAATACCATCTGTACTGTGGAGGGGCCAAATTTTTCTTTTAGCCTTTAAGACCCAGTAATGAGCACATGCTCTGAATTATCCTCCAAATTAACTGCTTCGTGGGAGTAGAGCGGTATTGGCAATCCAGTTCTGTGTCAAACAGTGCTCAGAAAATTGCACCCATGAGGTTTAGGAGTCATCTTCTTGGACCTAAGTTTTAAGAAGGCAGGTTGTAACACAGCTAAACCTAAGAAGTCTCCTTCTGAAAGTCAGAGGTGTCTCGGGATGGAGTGCACTGCCTCACAAGGTGGTGAGTCCACCGGCATGAGGGGTATGCAAGCAGAGCCTGAGTCTGGCTGGAGGAATTTCTATTTTCTGTGGGAGGCTAGATGAAATGATCACTCAGGTAGGCCCCTTCCAGTTGTGAGTCTCTATTTCATGACTTCTAAAAGGTGATTCCCTTTCCCACAGAGAATGGTTTCCTTGACTGTCATTAGAATATCAGAATATATTAGAATATTCAAACATCTTCAATGGCCATGGCAGCATGCCCAGGGTTTCAGAGACTATAGATGACTTTCCAGCAGGACGCTGGGTTCAAGGAAGCATTTTCCTACTTGGTTTAAAATTTCCAGCTTTGATCGCTAAAATTGGGGCCTAGCAGGAGGCATTTCAAAAGCAAATTGTGAATGATGATGTTATTTTGGCCTCGGTCAGGCTGGCACTTTGGGTGACCATGAGCCATCAGGCAAGAAACCTCTTTTGACAACTTACAAAACGTTTAGATTAATCAAATTTTAAGGCTGGTTCCTGCCTGGGGAGGATGGAGCTTGCAGGAGTGGCTGGAACGTTTTACCATATCTGGGTTGATCACAGAGGGCGATACGTTTGCTTTTCTAGCAATTACAGACATTGAGTCAGACAAGTGTTGCATTGGTATGTTTAATTGGTAAAAATACTCTAATTAGATTTTTAATAGATGCCTTCTGACAGCAGAAACAACAAAGATGATTGATTTTTCTCGTGAAATCTTTGGAGGAGAAAATCTCTTGCTTTCAAATTTGTTTAGAAGCCATTTCTCTGAAGCCCCTTCAGTTAACATTTGGGCTCTTGTGAGCCTCTCGTGAGCAGAGTTATCTCAAATATTCATGGGGGTCTAAATCTGTGTTCTTTCTCAGTTCAACCTTTTGCACTCAAAATTCATGAGTGTATATTGATTTAGGCAGCCTTCCCAGGACCCTTGTATCATTGGACTCTTTTGTTCAATGTTAATATGCCCCAGCTTATCAATTATTCACTTGCTAAATGAAAGCAATGTAAGTCTAGCATTCTGAGCGAAAAGAACTGTTCTTTTCATTCCCTAAAAATACGATGTCAACAGAGACTGGTGACTTCACCAGACTAATGCTTGGTTTAGTAGGTAACAATGCCTGCTGGCCCCACTGTGTTCTCTTTTGTTGGAGGTGCCAATGCGGTAAAATCTGAGTTAGTAAATATTCACCTTCAGGAACCGGTTTTTCACATCATACTTTGAAGAGCAAGAAAGAAAGAACAAGACAGTAAGATTAGCGTCAGAGACTGAATATAAAGGAAGCATCAGGGATCATCCTGAGATGGAGGTCTCTCTACTGCATCTTTCTCTTCGTCCATCTCTGCTCCCCTAACGCGACCATGACCGTGGGCCATGTGGATGATAGTAAGCACAGCTACGGTTCATGTAGGACCCATCTCGGGCCCCCAGCAGCCCTGCAAGCTAGGTGATGGCACATTTTGCAGATGAAGAGGCTGAGAAGCAAAGGGGGCAAGTTGTTGGCTGAAGATCACACCACCTGGAAAAAGGTGGAGTAACAATTTGAACCCAGTTTGATTTTCTCAGAGCACATGCCTGCGGTTCCCTCCGCTTAATCAAGGTCACACAGCTAGTTAGGGTCAGGACCAGGGTTTATAAGTGGGGCTGACAAACTCCAAAACCCACACTAGATCTGCTTCTAGCACTGATATCCCAGAGGTGCCTCTGAGACCCGTCTGTGTTCTCAGTCAGCAAAGCAACGTTCAGTGACGGTTAAGATACTTTCAGATTTTCTTGTCTGTGAAATGGGATAGTAATGTTGGCTTCGTATAATAGTTACAAGGATTCAACCAGGTAATAGTATTTCTGTAAAGTACCAAATGCACATTGGACCCTCCGTTAAAGCTGGTTTCATTTCCCTTCTTCCTTGACTTTCTTTCCCTTCTGAACCCTGGTAGAAGACTTAGATGTGTTGGAATATTCGCAGCATGGCTTGGAATTACAAAGGGTTTCTGGTTAATTAACTCTCAGTTAATCAGATAATTCAATTAACCACAACACTCCCATTCCCCTGAGCAATTGGTTAACGGAAGTTTTATTGTATACAAAGCATTACAGAGTGTCATCCAGTAGCACTACTTACAGAAAAATGGACGCAAAAAAAGGCATTTCATGGGAGAAATGGTAGATCATGTCATCTTTGTCTCAGCTGCCTCCTCAGCCACCCCTTCACCCTCCTACCCCTTCCCTGTCCTAGGACCTTCATTCAATCCCTTTTCTAGACACAATGGTTAATAGCATCAAAGCCTCTGCCCGACCCAGGACTGGCTGCAGTTTGGATATGTACCCCACCAGCACTCACCACAGCTCTATTTACATGCTATGGGGCAAGGCAGTGGGATGGACTCTATTCTTAATTTAACGTATAGTCAGTGTTCTCTAGAGAAATAGAACCAATAGGATATAGAGAGTTATACTGAAGGGGATGTATTATAAGGGATTGGCTCATGCAATCATGGAGGCTGAGAAGTCCCACCATCTGATGTCTACCAACTTAAATGCTAATCTCTTCCTGAAACACCCTCACTGATATACCTACAAATAATGTTTTATCAGCCATCTGGGCATCCCTTAGCCAAGTCAAGCTGACACATAAAATTAACCATCACACTTAGCCCTCTTCGTCTTCTCAGCTTACTTCCCAAACACTGTTCTTCCTAAAAACTCTGTCTTAAGAGACATCTTGAAAAGGGAGAATGCGTCCAACATAAAGAATCCTATCCCTGGCTCATCGTTCATCCCAGACTGCCCAGGGTGGTAATCCACGGTGCCAGCATCATTAATATTACTGCTCCCCCACTTTCACTCTCAAAGGTTGGAATGATAAAGTGTGTAGCCATCGGACCTCTCCTGGTCCTCCATGCTCATGTGGCAAGGGACTGTTCTAGGGCAAACTTCCCATACACTGTGGTACAGTGAAAAGACCTTGGGTTTCACTGGCCTAGCACACAAGGATTCAGATCCTGGCTGTGTCCTTTGTTCTTATGCACATTTCCTGACCCTTCTGAACTTCAGTTTTTCTACCTGTAAAATGTATGCAGTCCCCCTCATTGTACTGCTGTGAAGATGATGTCTATAAAACACTTAGCATGAAAGAAGTCCTCAAAAACATTACCTTCCTTCCCTTCCCTTTCTTTCTTCCATCCAGTTCAGAGAATTTTCTTTGTGCTTTAAAGTTGCCTTCTCTACCGATACTCAAAACTGCATCCATCCTATCCTATTTTGATCTATTCTTCCTCAATTATTTCCTTTTTCAATATCTTGACTCCTTTCCTTTCAACAAGGACCCTCTTCTGCTTTCCAATATGATCGATTCTCCCCCACTTTCAAGTAAGTCACATTAATTAAAACATACTTTGTGCCAGGCATGGCAAAAGACGCTTGATTAGACCTTACCTCACACGAACTTTTGGAAAATCATCTTTCCCTTCACCCTTCTGGTTGTCAGCCAATCACCTTTCTTCACACGTTACAAAATACTTCAAGCATGTTGTCTATTCCTCTACCTTTAGCTTCTACCCACTTCCTAACTCCCTATAACAGACCTTCTTTCCAAACACTATTTTGAAATGCTCTCTTAAAGGCAACCAAGGACACCCCGCAAAATCCAAATGACTTCACTAGTTCTCAACCTGTTGGAACTCTGTAACATTTGACACTTTGAGCATTTGCTTATTCGTGAAACTGAGCATGTTACTTAATTATTGGGAATGTCACTTGGGTTATCTAATGCTCAGATGTTCTCAGAAAATGTGTCCTTTTCTAAGAAAAGGATAATGATGGAGGATCCAGGCAGGTGGTACATTGAAAGACAAGCCGATGTGAAGCACGTGGCAAATGCCCCTCACATGGTGTCTATCATTATTGCAAATGGCAGTAATAACAGGGGAGGCTTCAGGTGCCTGCAGGTGGGCACCCGCAATGCTCATTTTCAAAAACTAGCAAGCAGACTCTCCAAACTCTAGAAAATTCCAGCTTCACATGGATCCCAGGAAGAAACGGCTCTGTTTCTTAGAATGCAGAATGGACACGGCCTAGCAGAGAAGCAATATGTGTGAAAAAGTCTGGGGCCATGGCTGTAAAGAGGAGAGCAAGCTGGAACTGCCAGGGCATCTCTGTCACCAAGCAAGGAGACCCTCCCTGAAAGTAAAGCGGAAAGATGGAGACGAGAGAGAGAGAGATGCCTGACGCAGCTGGAGTCAAAGAGTCCAGTACCCAAAGCAGATACGGTCCATGGCCAGCTCAGTTAGCCCATACATTTCTTTATTTTTTCTTTATTGTTTTCTCAAAGTGTTATGAGTGAGTCTCTGAAAAACCTGCCACCAGAAGCACCAACCAAAGGAACAGTTAACATGTATTGGGAGTTCATTCATGCCAGGCGCCTGCAGGGCTGTCTTGCCATACACGCCGCCATCAGACTCATTCAGCACAAGATGGATGGAGACACACAGAGATAAGGGATGTCTCCATGGCCTCACGCTAGTAAACGTCTGGTTTCAAGCCCACGTCCTCGAACTCCAAATAGCACACGGTCCCCAGACCAGCAGCAGTGTCACCTGTTACTTAGAAATTTGTTCAAAACGCAAACCCTTGGGTCCCATCCAGACTGGATGCCTCAGACACCGTAGAGATGGGGCCAGGAGTCCGTGTTTCAACAAGGCTTCCAGGTGTCTGTGATGTGCTCAAGCCTGAGAATCCCCACTGTCTGCATCCCTGAACCACGGGGATCTACCTAGAGTGTGGGTCCTGACAGCCCAACGCTGGCAGCACTGTGGGCCTTTGGAGTCACTGCCCTGACCACACCCAGAATTTTAAGCACAATTCACCTGGAGTAACAAAGTGAGCACAATGATTAAAGGTTTGGGGAAAAACATCAGAGCCAGCAGACCAGCATAGGACAACACAAGTCCTAAAGAATACCCATGTCTCTCCTTGATGTCCTGCCCTCTGACCCCCAGGTTGACCTTGTGAGTCAGTCACACTTAACCCTGGCTGCACACTGCAATCAGCTGGGGAAATTTTAAAGGTATTGCTGTCCCGGCACTACTCACGGAGACTTGAAGTGAATAGATCTGGGATGTGGTCTGGGCATGAGGATTTTTTAACACTCTCCAGGTCGTCCTAACGCAGGATCAAGCTTGAGAACCGCTGGCTGTGGGATGTTTCCAGGCTTTTCTGAGACACAGCTGTCTTGTGGCCCACTGCTTAAGCCATCCCCTGTCACAGCTGCTGCAGGAACACGGTCTCTGTGCGGAAGCTCTTCTCTGTTGGGCTGTTTCCACCAGGTTTATCTTTTCAGTACAGTGTTGGACAGCACAACGAAGCCCATCGTTATGTAGGAAGGTGGGGTTTCCACCTAGCACACACACCATTGTTAGTTTCAGGAGCCCTCTAAGACCGCAGTTCATAAACCAAGGGAAGGAAGGCAGCCACTACACCCAGAGGCTATGCCAAATCTCATTTGAACAAGCTCCCCACATGTTGGGTTGGGAATCACTTGGAAGTGTTTAAGAACATTCACTTAGAAGTCAGTTGTCCTGGGTTCAAATCCCAGCTCTTTCACGCCCCAGGTTTGTAAGCCTGGGCAACCGAATCTTTCCAGCCTCAGTTCTTCATCTGTAAATTGGTTTTCTCTGGCTGTGTAACAAATGACCCCACAGTTAGTGGCTGAAGACAGACCTATCGTCTCACAGCTCTGTGGGTGGGAAGTCCAGGCATGGCATGGCTGGCATCTCTGCTCCAGGTGTCACAAAACCAAAATTAAGGGGTCAGCAGCTACGTTTTCATTTTTGAGCTCAAGGTCAACCTCCAAACTCATTCAGATTGTTGGCAAATTCAGTTCTTTGCTGCTCCAAGGCTGAAGTCCCCATCATCCTTTCAGTTCCCAGCCAGGGGTCCCTCTCAGCTATTAGAGGATGTGTTCAGATTCTTACCATGTGGTCCTTCCATCTTCAAAGGCAGCAGAAGTTTCCCCACATCGGCTCCCTCTCACACTCTGTATCTCTAAATTCCTCTGTCTCTAGCCTCTAGACTCAGGTTTTTTTTCAAACTTTTAATGTGCTCATGTGATTAAATCTGCCCCACCCGGATATAACATATCTAATCAAGGGAATGAAATCCATCACGTTCACAGTCCCAGGGATTACACAGGGTGGGTACCCCAGGAAACAGGGATCTTGGGGCCATCTTAGAACTCTGCCAATACCAGGGAATCATAATGACACTTAGTTTGCAGGATTGTGGTGAGAAATAAGATAATGCCAGCTGAGCCCTGAGCACGGGGCTGATCGTGTCGCAAGCATTCGATGTATTAGATGTTGCTTTTCTTGGCAGCCTTGTGAGTCCAAGATGTCCTGATTCCTGGAGTTCCTTTTCAGACGCAGCCTTTGCTGGCCCCTCCAGCTGAAATCCACCCTCTCCCCTCATCAGAGCTGGGCTCTTCACCCCCCACCCTCCAACCCCATCCCGCCACGTTCTGGCAGCATCGACGCCCAGGAAGCACCAATGGCTGGAACACCCTTTTGGAAACACACGAGGATGTTTCTGCTGGAATGCCAAGACAGCGATTCCTGCTGGTCTCATCTGAAATCGGCACAATGCTCCTTGCGAGGATTATGTTGATAGATCAGTATCTCCCCCTGATGCCTTCAGAAGCACAATGTGTATACTGGAGCTGTCAGTGATAATAACGCCCTACAATCCTGTCCTTTTAAAAAAAAAAAAAAGGCTTCTCAAGGCAGATAAAGAGAATCTAATTGAAAACATCATAGGCAATCTTCTCTAAGTAGCAGCTACAGCATCAATATTTAGTAATGAAATTCTGTTTTGTTTTATACCCCTCCCCCTAAATTATTTACAGGAAAACATCAAAATGCCTGCTAGCTCCAGCTTGATGAGTTTTTCTGTATAAATCCTGGACTGGGAATCAAGGGGCTTAGATGTTATTACTCGCTTGGCAGCCAACGCTCAAAATAACCTCAGGCGGTCTCTTTCTCTCTCTGAACGTCAAGTTCTTCATCTGTGGATGAGGCAATAGAGATAAGTGATCCCTGAGGCTCCTTTAAGCTCTAGAAATAATCCCTGAATACTCCTGTCTACACCCCTCCCTTTGTGAGTAACCTTAGTGCCCACAGCTCACAGCACGGCACAGCAACCGTCCTATCACAATATCTCCCCAGGTGAGTAATGTCTCTCCAGGTGAGTGATGTCTCCCCGGGTGTGTGATGTCTCCCCAGGTGGACCCTAAGGTCCTGAAGGCCTCGGGCTGTTGTGTATTTCATTCATCTCCTCCTCAGATACCCATTCGGTGCTGACTCTGGGTCATATATGGTGCTAGACACAGAGGATACGTGATGAATAAGGCAGTCTCCTCCCACAAGGACGTCACGGTCCAATAAAGAACAGGCTGTAAGCATGTGCTGGCAGTACAGCTTTAGAGGCACGGGGCTCAGAGTGAAGGCTTGGAGGACAGTAAGGAAAGGAGGAGGAGGTGATACTGGGTCTTGAGGGATGGAGGGATGGCTGCAAATGCACAGGGCGGAAGAAGGCAACCCGGGCTGTCGGTATGTGGAAGTTATGAAGAACTTGGGATGGTTGAAAGATACAGCTTGAGGGTGCTGGGAAAGTGGGAGATGCTGGAGAGGCAGCAAGAGCCAGGTCTGGGATGCTTCATGTCACAAACTAAGGACCTTGGGTTGAGTCTTGCAAACGTCGGGGAGCCCTTGTAAGGACTTAATGGAGGAGTCCTGGCTCCAGAGAGCACCTATCACGTCACATCCGAGGTCAGTGGTGCCCTCAAGACTCCACAGCTTATAATGTGAACAGGCCCCTGGAGTCGGGGAACTTAGCAGCTCTGCAGACGGCGGTGACAAGTGTGCCCTGGAGGGGACAAGACTGGAGCAGAGAGAAGTCAGGAGGCTGGTGACATGGCCTGAGAGAGAGAGAATGAGTTCAGAACCAAAGCGGCAGCAGCAGCAGGCTACGTCTTTCACAACCAGAGCTCCAGGCTGGACCCAGAAATGAATACTTGATTGGAGTATCCACGTGGGTTAAAAGAGAGCAAGCATACTCCAGGTGGTGCATGCAGCGAGAAGGGGGCTAGACAGGGAGCCTGCTGGCCTTTCTCTGCAGACACTGAATCCAGGTGCCCCTCCGAAAGGCCTTCTGAGCAGGTGTGGAAGTTCTCACAGGGTCTGCCGCCCTGGAGCACTCAGAGTGGAAGAGCAGACCTCCTGCATCCCGGAGCACTCTTTCTTCCACTGAACGGGCAGTGGCAGGAGCTGCACGCAGGAAGCTGGGAGGAAGAAAGGGAGACAGTAGATCCAGCCAAAGGAGGGAACCCCGCCAGTCACGGTGTGGAAGAGGGCACTGCCCAGGCACCCTCACCCAGATCCGCTGAGCCCTGCAGCCCCTCTCGCCCTGGAAGCCCTTGGTTTGGATGGAGGAAGAGCCCAAACCAAAGGGCTGGACTGATGCATGAACCAGAACCAGGCATCCTTTGAAGTTCATTTACTCTCCAAGGAGGTAAATCTAGAGGAATGTGAGGGCCTCAAAGGATAGTGTGACAACATTACCCAAAAAAATCAATCAGGAAAGCAGCCCAGAAAGCCTCATCTTTAAAGATCTCTCACACGGATGGCACGGCGCCCATTTTCCATTATGACCCAGCTCTACACAATAATTGAAAGGAGGCCCACGAAGCAGACAACCATAAAGCACTGACCTCTCTCCTGGTAATTATGTGATCAAATTATGAAGGCCTCTGAGCCAACATCTCAGCTGCGATGATGCAATGGAAGACCTGTGGATCCGTGCCGGAGGGAGAAAGAAAAGGCCCCTGGAAGTGTCTCGCTACCATCAGAAAAGGATGCGCTTCTCCCTTCTCTTCATCCCCTTGGGATGATCAGATTCTCTTTGACTTGTAGAGTGCAGGCATCTTCCCAATTTGCATTGCCAGCTATTTTGCAAGAGTCTTAAAGAAACGAGCCTTTCGGGGGGCAGGGGGTAGGGGAACAACACAGGGATCACCCCAAGCTGTAGGTGCAGTTTTTCATCTTCCTGTGTTCAACATTTGTCATATGGAATATGTCCTGTCCTGGGGTCATTTCTTCCAAGTCCATGGATATGTTTCGATCTCCAAAACCTGTGATTGTAAGTTGAGGTCACACTTCCATTAATGCCCCAATAATGATGTGGAGCCCTACCTGTCCCTGCAGGTCTCACGGGCTTCTTGTGCATGCCCCTTGAGTTTTTTTTTGAGAGACCCGGGGTGTTACGCTTGATGCCTGGAGAGAGTCAGTTCCGGTTCTTGTACCTGATGTCTGCATCAGTCCTCCCCTCCACTGCCTCTACGAGGAAGTCCTCCTTGAGAGGGCCCCAGACACCAGCTCCCATTCTCCCAAACACTAGGATCCAGAAGAACAACTGCCCCAATGACCGTAAGTCTCACTTTGTCATCTGGGCCCTGAAGCAGCACGGCTCACCCAGAATCTCACCCAGTTCCTCATGGCATCTGGCCTCGGCTTCTGGAGAGAGTCTCTGCAATCTCATGGATAACCATGGATCAAGCCTCTCCCATCGCTCTCCACCCCATACACACCCCTAAAAGGGTCCACATCTTCTTACAAGTAAGCAAGATTATCTAATCATAAATGTGGCTCAAACCTTACTTACCAATGCAACAGTTCTCTAAAGGAGAAAATCTGGAGGAGGGCCCCTCTGCCTATGACACAGACAAAGCTTTTCAAATCAAACAGAGCAGTTTAGGTCCAGGAAGCCACTCTGTCTCAAGCAAATTCATTCCCAAAGAGGGTTGATGTTGTCTAGACTCCTAACCTAAAGCTACAGGTTGATGGTTTTCCTTGAGCAAAGGATCATTCGGACCCAAAAAATTATTCAAGACAGCTGGAAATATTTACAATCTGGGTCTTTACAGAAAATATTTGCTGATCCTTACCTCTTGCTCTAAGTGACTATCAGAATTCCTTCCATTATACAATTCTGGTCATGTCACTCCTCTCATTTAAAGCCTTCAATGGTTTCCCACTTATCACAGGATAGGATTAAAACTCCTTAGGACAGCAGAATTCCTGTTGACAGTTGGAACTGAGCTTCTACCTCTACTTCAGTAAGAAGGGTAGCAGAGAACCCCGTGGGCTGCCATTGGGATGAACCCAGTAAGGAGAAGGAGCAAAACCTCTTGTGTATCAGTCAAGTCTGGGTCCCTTGGGGACAATCAAGCACTATTGTCCAATGAAGGGGGAAGAAACAGCTTTTGATTTAAAAATCAGAAATGAGAAGCTGTCCTCTAGGTATGCCCTCTCCTCCAGAGATAATGTGTGCAAACACGCCTTTATGTTTTGAAGGTCTAGGTGGCCCACCAGAGGCAACCAGGCTCTTTTGTTTGATAAAGAACCTGAGATGAGGAAGGAGAGTGGTTGGTGGGGGGAGGTGATGGAGGCCAGGGCTTGTTAGGGTGGCAGATCTGGCACTGCGTCGTCTGCCAGTGGCCCTGGAAGAACCAGGGGGCCTACATGTAAAGGAGAAAATAATATGTTAAGTAGCAACATGCTCAGGCCCAGAGGAGAGTCAGAATCAAAGAGGAAACCCAACACTGTGCTCATGGGCATGGCTTGCGTTGATGGGACCCCATGCTCCCATCAGGGTTCCTTCAGAAGCAGCTACCACCCAGTAAACTTCCTGGCCACCACGTGAGTCAGCATTTCAGGTGACTGCACACTTCAGAGACACTGTGCACTGATTTCCCTGGTTGCTCCTTAAGCTGGGTGCTGGGCCTTAAGCTCTGTACTTTTGGAATGTTCTAGAACATGCTGGTAAACACAGAGCTGGAAGAATGGACACCATCATCGCATGAATGTGACATAGCAAGCCTTTTTACTACATGTTCCATTGCAACCGCAGAACTAGCCCTAACTGGCCCTATCCTGTATCTAACCAAATACTGAGTTGTTTTTCGGAGCCAACAGAGCAAAACTGTAAATCATGTAGGCAAAGCATGCACAGAAGAGACTATTTTGACCTCAAATAATACCAAGAACCAAAGTTTCTCCCCCACCATGGAAATAAAAGATGACCGGAACTTGAATGCCGGAACACTTTCAGAAGTGAAGGGTCTGTTGCCCAAGAAGATCCAGTGCTGACGCCCCCTTTACCCTACTTTACCATAAATGGCCAAAGCCCTCCAAATGAAACGTGCCCTGCCAGCGCTTCTGCATACCAACTGTCCTTCCCAAACTCAAAAAGTTTGACCAAACTCCAGATTAGAGAAACAGATTTGAGCTCTACCTCCTGTCTTCTTGCCGGTTGACCTTGCAATAAAGCCTTTTCTTTTCTCAAAAGCTGGTGCCATAGTATTGTCTTCTATCCGTGTCCGACAGCCAGCCCTTTGTAACACCATTGCTGCTTTATAGACAGATCTATTCTACCCACTTCCCTTGCTCTAGCCAACTGTTCCTAGACAATTCCCACTCTTCCAAGCCTGCGTTCCCTCTGCTTGAAAGGTCCTCTCCCCTCCCCACTAAGTGAAATTATATTCATCCTCCAAGACCCAGCTTAGATGCCATCTCTTCTGTGGCATCTCCCCAGAAGGTTGCATGTAGCTAAGAGGGCCTACACCGTGTTCATCAACAGAAATGAAGGTGGCAGGAGATACAGGAGGCAGAACAGTGATAGAGGGGTGGCCAGGTTAGGCAGAAGAGGATGAAACAGGACCCCAGCACAGGCATAGCCTCCTCTAAAGAAACTTTTCAAGGATTATGCTAGAGATATCACCAAAAGAACAGCATTCTGCTAACTTTTTTTCTCTGGTAGAGTCAGAAGCCACAACCTCAAATGCACTTAAATCACGGCATCCAAAGCACTTCAATGTTTTCACAGTGTCCCCTACCCTCTCCACACACACCGGGGCACAACAAGCTGCTCTCCTACCTCCCCACTAAAAGAATCACTCCACCTCGGACCTAGCGTGCACCTGCCACGTCCCGACAGGCTCCACACCCCCGTCTTTCTCTTTCTCCCATTATTTGGCTACTGTTCATTGCACCTTGACCTTTAATCCTCATGCCTTCTTTTTGCCTTGACTTTCCTTCCAGCTATATGGTTTTGTTGTTTTTGTTTTTGCAGGGTTTTTTTCTTTTTCTTTCTACTCCTTGACTCAAAACGTGTGTGCATAGCTTTTTTTTTCTTCTTTTTTTTTAATCGAGATTAAATACACGTAACATAAAACTTACTATTTTCATCATTTTAAGGTGAACAATTCAGTGGCACTAAGTACATCTGCAGTGTTGCGCAACCATCCTTACTATCTTGTTCCAGAACTTTTTCATCACCTCAAATGGAAACCTGGGCCCATTAAATAGTCACTCCCACCCCCCCAGCCCCTGGCGACTACTGGTCCACTTTCTGTCTCTATGGATTAATGTTTCATATTAATGAAATCATATAATATGTGGTCCTTTGTGATTGCTTTCTCTCACCTACCATAATGTTTTCAATGTTCACCCATGCTGTAGCATGTATCAGTACTTCATTCCTTCTTATGGCTGAATAATATTCCATTGTATGGGTAGACCACATCTTATTTATCCACTTATCACTTGATGGGCATTGGATTGTTTCTACTTTGAGCATGAATATTTCTGCTGTGAACATTCATGCATAGGTTTTTGTTCCAACACCTATTTTCAATCCTTTCAGGTATATACCTAGAAGCAGAATTGCTGGGTCACACGGTAATTTTATGTTTAACTTATTGAGGAAGCACCAAACATTTTTGGGGATAAATTATAAGTAAAGTCTTTCCCACCCAATCTATTCCAGAAGATCCCCCTTCCATAGGCTGGCTTAAGGGCAGCACCTGGATCTTGGAAAGAAAACCAAGACTTGCCCTGATTTATTGGAGGACGTCTAGAAATCTCCCCCAATCTTTCCGCCTTTGGGTGGGAAGGGTCAGATCCTATCAATTAGCCTGTGGCTCCAGATTCTCCAGAGCAGGGGCAGAGAGGGCTGGAGGGTTGCACAGGCTTTTATAAGTCAGGCCACGCTTGACTTCCTCCTGAATCCTATTTAGCCAGAAATCAGTCACATGACCACAAACTACACTCCAGGAAGGAGGGAAAGTGTTCTCATCCTGCGTGTGGGGAAAGAGGAAAATGAATCAGGGTTTGGTGAAGATACCCACGTTTCTGCAGAAAGGCCTGAGGCCATTAATGGTGTGAAATGTGGAGCGCTGTGGACAAGCGGCACGGGGGCCGCAGGGAGGGGCAGGAGATGGATTTGGGTGGGCAACAGGGTAAAAGAGTGAACGGTGGGCACTCCTCAGGACCGAGAGGCGGGGGGGGGGGCGTCCCACCATGCCCCAGAGCACTCCTTCTAAGACATGGCCGAGCCCAGAGTGGTTTCACAGGGTGTTAGAGCTGGAAAAAGCCAGAAATGTTATCTTATCCAATCCTGCCGTTTTACAGAAGAGAAAACTGAGGCCCGGAGTCGGAAAGTACATGCCCACAGTCAAGGCACCAGAAACACAGTTCATTGGCCAGCCATCTTGCTGGGCAGAGTTGCATTCCCCACCCAGGAACAAATCACTGCTGTTCTCCAAAAAAGGGGGAGACCTTCATGTACGGAGCAAGAGCTATTCCAGGCCACCTCTGCTGAAACAGAAACACACTCGTGGTGCCTGGGGGATACACAGTGAGACCAGTTACTCACATACCATCCTCAGAAGCCAGGTGGCACTTGAAACTGCACCGTCTTGGGAGACCACGTTCCCCCATTGGCTGCTTTCTCTCACGTTTCTTGCCTCCATCCACTTCCATCACGCTGACAGCCTCCCTCAGACAGCGCCCCAACTAATCCACACGGCAAAAGGCATCAAGCTCAGGAAAAAACTGACCTGATGGGTTAAAATAAAAACAAGACTAAGGGGGACTTCCCTGGTTGCACAGTGGTTAAGAATCCGCCTGCCAATACAGGGCACACGGGTTCGAGCCTTGGTCCAGGAAGATTCCCACATGCAGCAGAGCAACTAAACCTGTGCGCCACAACTACTGAGCTACTGAAGCCCGTGTGCCTAAAGCCTGCGCTCTGCAACAAGAGAAGCCACCTCAATGAGAAGCCCACACATTGCAATGAAGAGTAGCCCCCGCTCACTGCAACGAGAGAAATCCCACGCGCAGCAACGAAGACCCAACGCAGCCAAAAATAGATAAATTAATAAATAAATTTATATATATATAAAAAACAAGACTAATGGAACAAGAGCCGAAATCTTGCGACTATTTTAGAATAGTTCAATAATGCAAAATATCCTTCTTAATAACAAGAGGCCGTAGCATACGATGATAACAATAATGACCAAAGTAACTGTCATGATGTAGTCAAACAATGTAAACACCAACAGAGACAAGAAGGGCTTGATTCCAGAGTCTGCCTGACTTGCCAATTTCAAATCCCTTAAACTTCTCATTAAGTGTGATTTTTAGTTGATCTATCTTTCATCTCAGACAGTAACCTTTAATGGAGTTAATTAATGGAACATTTTTTAAATCCCCCTGTAATTTTTTTTTGATTACAGTTATAAAATACACCATAGTAACCTTTCCTGCTTTTGTAATTACTGGTTTGTGAAATTCCAATTATTTCCTCTTTATGAACAATCACCTTTAAAGAAAGTTTCCCTGGTCATTGTTATGTGGCTTTCAGTTTGATAACAGAAATTATAAACCACCACAGCCCAATATTATAGGCCATAAAATCCATGTCACGTAATGTTGCGTGTAATTACATCCTGCATTAAAATCACTCATCTCTCCATTGTCAGACTGCGCTGTGATTATCTGTTTATATGTCTGGTTCCTCCACTAGACTCTGAAATGTTCAAGGGCAGGAACCCACAATATGTAATTCATCTCTGAACCCCTTTTGTCGAGCAGAGGGTCTGCCCCACCAGATTCTTGTTTTGTGAGTTGATGGGTGGTTGGATAGGCATCAGAGATACGATTTGAAATGCTTCACTTCTTTTGCTCACCCAAAAAGCACTTCTTCCTTCAAGCATTTTTCCAAGCATAATACTGGTTTGTTTGCTTTCTTTTTCTTTCCACCCAATCTGAAGGAAATGACCCTAAATGTTAAAAATGCTCATCTCTGTATAGCAAGACCAAGGGTGGTATTTATCTTCTTCTTCACATCATTTTGGATTTTCCAAATTCTCTCCAATAAATATATAGTTTTGGGCTTCCCTGGTGGCGCAGTGGTTGAGAATCTGCCTGCTAATGCAGGGGACACGGGTTCGAGCCCTGGTCTGGGAAGATCCCACATGCCGCGGAGCAACTAGGCCCGTGAGCCCCAAAGACTGAGCCTGCGCGTCTGGAACCTGTGTTCCGCAACAAGAGAGGCCGCGACAGTGAGAGGCCCGCGCGCCGCGATGAAGAGTGGCCCCCACTTGCCGCAACTAGAGAAAACCCTCGCACAGAAACGAAGACCCAACACAGCCAAAAATAAATAAATAAATAAATAAAATTTAAAAAAAAAATATATATATATAGTTCTTTCCAATCTGGACATATTTAATAAGGGACACTTTAATCAAATAAATCTAATCTTGAAGAAAAAACATGTAGGAAAATCTACAATGGGCAAAGCACATTGAATAGAGGTCAGTGCACACCGTGCTCTAGGTGGGACATTCACATATTCAGTGTCAGTCTCTATTATTACTAACTGTGTGGACCACTTAGAACCACTCATGTCAGGGCTCTAGCCCTGTTTTCTCATCTACAAGATTAGGGTGGTGGATTCCAGGATCTCTAAAGTCCCCTTCAGATCCCCAGTCTTAGGGTGTAAATAGCTAATTTTCCATAAGAAGTCATCCAGATCATGAGCAAGACATGGAGAATGAGAATGTCGAGGATGGTGAGACTACTTCCAGTCAGTGGATCAGAGCAAGTTGGAGAAAATGATGCTAGAGCTGAGTTTGGAAGAATGAGTAGGACGTCAACATGCTTGGAGGATGGGGGAAGGGCTGTACAGCAGAAGCTCCCTGAGCAGAGGCAGGGGTCAGGGAGGGGGGGGAGGGAGGGAGGGCAGAACAAGAGGGTGTTCAGTTCACAAGGGAAGAATGAACTGGCTGCAAGTAGAGAAGCCGTGGATGGAAGACAAACAAAGCAGTCTCAGGTTGAACCTTGTAATTGACAAGGAGAAACCCTCAAGATGGCAGAGCTAAGAATAAAAGGCTGAATCTTTGCCTAAAATAAAGCCACAGTGTGGCTGAGATGATTGGGTGGCACAGGTCACAACAGAAGCCTCTTAGCCAGCAAGATCGGTACTGATGGCTCAGCATCACCCAAAAGTGGGTTAGAGCACGGAATCGCAAAAAAACGATACAAGCACACCTGCAATATCCTATTTTAACTTAAAAATGTATAAATATGCATCCATTCTTTGGGTACATCCTCACTACTTGGAGTTCCACTTGATTTCCAAATCTCCTGTTCTATTCACTTGAAGTAGAACAAGAACTGAAGACACTTCGAAGCAACTGGGACCCAGAATTCTTCCCCATTTGTATAATCCTTCCCCAAATTTCACAGTTGCTTTGCCTGCACTCAATTTGACAGCAGTTTATAAGCAATTTGCCTTTATTAAGTCTTTCCCAAGCACTCGACTTAATTTCCATGGAAATGACAACTCTATTACCTTCCTACTCATATTCCATCAGTACTGCAATATTTACCTAATTTTGTAATTACTATAACAAATAATTTTTGCATGAACAGGTTTGGGACAAGGGTAATTGACTCTTGATAAGCATCCAGTTTCCCTGATTGGAACAGCTGTGAGCCTCGGAGGGGCGAGGGCATTGGTCAGCGGGTTTTACAGAGGAAAGGAGGACCACTGGTTAGCACAGCAAGACGGGTAAGTGGAGGTCAGTTAGAAGCATGGTGTGCTGGCTCTGAGTGCGGGGGCAGATTTGTGGTGTTTGCAGATGTCTATGGTGTTAATACTCTCAATCTGACATGCCTGAATGCAGAGATGTGTACAGTCAGCTGTTGTGACCCATAAGAGCCAGCTCCAGGACACACTGGTTAAGAGCATACCTTTGGCCATGGCAATGAGAGATCTCGCCAAATGGACCATGAAGCAAGAGAAGAGGCTCTCAAGAATCTCCAGGTGAATGCCTTTCAAATGGGTTCCATTTTTTTTTTAATAGCAAGGAAATATTTTCGTAAAATAACTTTCCAGCAGTTGCATGAGGTTTCCCCTCTGCCACATCTAGGCTTTCCCTCTTCACCATTGCTCTGCTGATACTTGCAAGCTAGTCTCCAGGTTGAAAAGCCTCCAAGTCACCTGTATCACTCATATGACCCCAAACTCAGAATAGATCCCCAGGATGTAGGAGAAAGTGAACCCTGGGATGGACCAGAACAGGGGCAGGCTGGACCTCATCCTGATGTGCAGAAGGGGACTTTGGGAAAGAGGAGCTGGAAAGGGAGGCAATGGAATCTGCTATGGACTGAAACGTCTGTGTCACCCCAAAATGCATTTATTAAAACCTAACCCCCTAGGTGATGGTATTAGATGGTGGTACTTTTAGGAGGTGACTAGGTCACAAGGGTGGCACCCTCATGAATGAGTTTAGTGTCTTTATTAAAAAGGACTCAGAGAGCTCCCTCGCCCTTTCCACCATGTGAGGACACAGCCAGAAGACGGCCATCTATGAATCAGGAAACAGGTCCTCAACAGACACCAAATCTTCCAGCACCTCGATCTTGAACTTCCCAGCCTCGAGAACCATGAGAAACAAGTGTTTGTAATTTAAACCACACAGTATATGATATTTTTGCTACAGCAGCCTGAACAGACTAAGATAGAGTCTGATGCCTAAGAAGACAGAGGCAGTGGGATCTCTGCTGCACAAGCTAGGAGAGCTGGGCACTCAGGTCCCTGGGTACATCCATATCCACATCCGGTGTAGGTAGTCCCTCAGAAGCAGTGGCCATTTACTCTCTGGGATCTGCCAAAGACACATTAGACCCCTGGGTCTAATGGGGCTCTGAGAATGGTCAGAGGACCGGTTTGGGGGCTTACATCTAGGGAGGTCTGTGGTCACGGCCGTGACAGTTTCGCCAGGCTGGGGTCTGCTGTAGGACGATGGCTACCTCCCAAGTTTGTGGCAGGAGGCCTGCTCCGGCCCCCGGTCATCCTCCTGCAGAGGGAGATCTCCTGAGGAAGAACTGGGGCGGAGACACCGCCAGGGATAAGTCTGGTTAAATGCTCGAGTGGGGTCAAGCTGGCTTTCCTCAGAGGTGACACAAAATGACCCTCTGAGAACCAGAGTCTGTAGAAATGGCTGAGTTGAATGAGAAGCATCCTTGAGACCATTCAGGCCTCAGTGGTGATCAACCAGGTGCGCACACAGGTGGCAGGTGGAGAACAGACTCTAGCGAGCATCACCGCCCTCCTGAGGAAGGACTGGGGCTGGAAGTCAGGGGTCAGGGCTGAGTCCTACAGTTTAAACAACTTCAACTGTGTGCCTCCCACGAGCCAGGCATTCCCCTTGAAGAGACCTGGTCCCAGCCCTGCAGCCCTCAGCCTTCGCAAGCGGTGAGCAGGCAGATGGAAATTCCTCAGTGGTTTTCAACATCTCACATGCTATATACCACCCACTACTCCATCAAAGAAGCCAGGTCTCAAATCAAGTGAAACCCAAAACCCACATTTTCCTGAGGAGGAAATTAACATGTTTACAAATATTCGGCAGTGGCTGTCATTTATGGAGCCGAGGACTCCAAAGGCATGGCACTTCCATCGGTTCTCTACGACGCAAGTGAACAAAGCAGCAATTTCATTAGTAATCAGGGATTGTTACAAATCCGGGAAGCATAAATGGTGTTATTATTACAGCAATTATTGAAAAATGCATGAGTTAAAGAGAGATTGTCACAGTCATGGAGGTAGGGACCATTAAGGATATGAGAACTCTTAGAAATAAAGACCCTGTGATGCTCCCCAGAGTCCGTTCTCCACCTGCCACCTGTGTGCGCACCTGGTTGATCACCACTGAGGACTGAATGGTCTCAAGGATGCTTCTCATCCTTCTCAGACATTTCTACAGACTCTGGTTCTCAGAGGGTCATTTCGCGTCACCTCTGAGGAAAGCCAGCTTGACCCCACTCGAGCATTTAACCAGACTTATCCCCGGCAGTGTCTCCGCCCCAGTCCTTCCTCAGGAGATCTCCCTCTGCAGGAGGATGACCGGGGGCCGGAGCAGGCCTCCTGCCACAAACTTGGGAGGTAGCCATCGTCCTACAGCAGACCCCAGCCTGGCGAAACTGTCACGGCTGTGACCACAGACCTCCCTAGACGTAAGCCCCCAAACCGGTCCTCTGTCCATTCTCAGAGCCCCATTAGACCCAGGCACCTGCAATTGGAGCCCCCGTCCCACCACGCACCCCTTCCCTCTGGTCCCAGTTAGTTGTCTTCACGCTCTTTCCATTTTCCTAAACAAGCCCCAGAAAAAATGGGACTCCTTCTGTCCATCCTACTCAGATCTTCCTCCTGCACAAAGCATGGGGCCAGCATCTCCAGCTGCTGTGGGAGGATGGAAGAGGGAAGGGCCGAGGGGCACAAGGAAATATGATTTGGGGGGAAACAGCAGTTATTACTTCCAAAGTATGAAGAACACACTTTGAGATGTCACCTGGGATGGGAGTGGCTGATGAGACCCCAGAGGATATGTTCAAATTGCTGCAGCTGGGCCATAATCCACCTCTGAAGGAGGGGCCCTGGGCTGCCCTCCCTCACCCTCTGTCCTAAATGACGCTGAGCATGTTTGGAGAGAGCCTCAGCGGGAGGGTGCGAAGTCGGTGACAGCTCCCCCAGGCCCCTGGCAGGCGTCTCCTCCTCAGCCCTCAAGGAAGAACTCCAAGAAGCAAGCAAGAGCCCAACCACAGGTCCCCTTGTCTTCTGAGATGCCCCAGAGACAGGGGGAGCTTGATGCAGTGCCCTGGCCGTCTGGGGCCTAGCTCCCTGAAATCCCTGTAGTCTGTCATATTCTCTCTCCCTCCCCAGCTTAGTCTGTTTGAGCTGTCTTTACCACCTATACTTCTAGGGACATTCTGTTCAGGACCACTTGGATATTCTCTAAGAAGATGGAGGCTCTCTACAACTCTCGTCTTCTCCTTCTGAGCTCTCACCAGAATTGCTTTCCACAGTCCGTTCATGGCCATGGAGGCTTTTTCTAGCATCACTCCCACACTCTTTCAGCCTCCACCCATTACCCAGTTCCAAAGCTGCTTCCACATTTTTAAGCATTTGTTATATCAGGACCCCACGTCTCGATACCAATTTCTGCCTTAGTCTGTTCAGACTGCTATAACAAAATACCATAGTCTGGGTGGTTTATACTAAATGTCCATTGAAAGATGAATGCATAAAAAAGATGTGGTACATAGATATACAATGGAATACTATTCAGCCTTAAAAAAGAATGAAATAATGCCATTTGCAGCAAGATGGGTGGACCTAGAGATTATCATACCAAGTGAAGTAAGTCAGACAGAGAAAGACAAATATCACATGATATCACTTATGTGTGGAATCTAAGAAAAAAAAAGATACAGCTGAACTTATGTACAAAACAGAAATAGACCCACAGACATAGAAAACAAACTAATGGTTACCAAGGGAAAAGGGGGTGGGAGGGGGGAAATTAGGAATTTGGATTAACATATACCCACTACTATGTATAAAATAGGTAACCAACAAGGACCTACTGTATAGCACAGGGAACTATACTTACTATTTTGTGATAACCTATAAGAAAAAGAGTCTGAAAAAGAATATATATGTATGTATATGTGTGTGTGTACATGAGTGTGTGTATATATACATACATATATATATATCTGAATCATTTTGCTCTACACCTAAAACTAACACAACATTATAAATCAACTATACTTCAATTAAAAAAAAAAGAATGGGTGGTTTATAAACAACAGAAATCTATTTCTCATACTTCTGGAGCCTGGAAGCACAAGATCAGGGTGGAGCATGGTCGGGTAAGGGCCCTCTTCTGGGTCATAGATTTCTTGCAACATCACATGGTGGAAGGAACTAGGCAGCTCTCTGGATCCTCTTTTATAAGGACACTAATCCCATTCACAGGAGTTCCAAAAAAAAGAGTTCCACCCTCATGACTTAAGCCCCACCTACTAATACCATCCATCACCTTTGGGAGTTAGGATTTCAACCTATGAATTTTGGGGAGACACATTCAGATTATAGCAGAGATGATGGTTTTTCAATAATGGATTTTCTCTAATCAGGTCTGGAAGGTTCCAGAAAGGTGGTCCCAGCATTGTTCCAAGGGTTTTTCTATGTGGCACTTGGGTTGAGTCCACTGGTTCCCTGAATAAGCCTGTGTTATATTATGTGTTAACATATTATCAGGAGTCAGGCTTCCTAAAGGACATCTGCTAGTCTTTCCAGGAGGTTGAATGGGGGTTTGGGAGAAGCTGGGGGCTGGAAAGGGGAGGACTTTGGGATTTGAGACGAGCCTCTTGCCAAGTAAATGAGGTGACAGGTATTTAGCCTCTTAGGTTTGGGTCATGGATTATTCTCAGACACCCTTAAGGTGGCTTTTGCTAGATCTCATTTAAAAAGTAAAGGTGGGAAAGACGGATAAAATAATAGAAGAGAACAGGTGTGTTCTAGAGAGAAAAAATATAAATGGTGAAAAACTGTCAGTTATAATAATAACAACTAGTAGAACCTGTTTTTCACCCACTAATTTGGCAAAGATTAAAAATGTATAAATGCCTGAGAATTCCCTGGCAGTCCAGTGGTTAGGACCTGGTGCTTTAACTACCAGGGGCCTGGA
Source organism: Balaenoptera physalus (assembly GCF_965194825.1). Classification (NCBI taxonomy): domain Eukaryota; kingdom Metazoa; phylum Chordata; class Mammalia; order Artiodactyla; family Balaenopteridae; genus Balaenoptera; species Balaenoptera physalus. The sequence goes on from NC_138898.1 coordinate 82,069,757, forward strand.
TTCGATCCCTTGTAGGGGAACTAAGATCCTGCAAGCCTCATGGCACAGAAAAAAAAAAAAAAAAAATGTATAAATGCCTAATGCAGAAGAGAATGCAATGATATAGGTGTCTTATCTACCACTTATTCTGGTCTAAATAGGTATGGGAGGCAGAATAATGCCCCCCACAGAGGTCCATTTCCTAATCTCAGAGCCTGTGGATATGTTAAGGTACATCGCATGAGTGAATCAAGGTTGAAGAGGGAATTCGGTTGCTAATAAACTGACCTTAAAATAAGAAGGTTATCCTGGATTATTTGGGTGGGCTCAATATAATCACAAGGGCCCTTAGATGTAGAAGAGGGAGGCAGAAGAGAAGGTCAGAGTGATGACATGGGACAAGGACTCAACCCACCATTGCTGGTTTTGATGATGGAGGAAGCGGCTATGAGCCAAAGGATGCAGGTGGCATCCAAAAGCTGCAAAGGGCAAGGAAATGGATTCTCCCCGGAACCTTCTGGGAAGAATACAGCCCTGTTGACACCTTGATTTTAGCCCAGTGAGGCCCATTTTGAACTTCTCACCCTCCTACTGAACTGTAAAATGGGAATCGTGTTGTTTTAAGCCATGGTTTGTAGTAATTTATTATAAGAGCAATAGGAAATTGATACAATTAGTATAATTTTCATTATACTGTACTACTTTGAAAGTGTGTTTTGAAAGTCTGAAAACGTTTATGTTATTTGATCGGCAATTCCACCATTAAGAAACTATTTCGAGGGGAGGTACCTGTGCTCAAAGATGTTCATTACAGTACTAGTAATAATAGCAAATAATAGAAACAACCTAAATGTCCAACAATATGGGACTTGTTAAGTAAATTAATACGTCCTTGTGATGCAATGTCATACAACCTAAAAAAATAGTTGAGGTAGGGAAAAACTTACTCAAGGTAAAATAAGGAAAGCAGGACCCCAAATTTTATATAAAATATGATATTCATTTCATAAAAATACATCAGTGTACACATATGATATAGCAAAATGCCAAAACTAGTTATCTCTGGGCACCAAGACTATGGGTTAAATTTCTTTTGTTTCTTGTAATGTTTCTATTTTCTGAATGATCTATAATGAATATGCCTTATTTTTCTAATCAAGAAGAAATTTTAAATACAACTCCACAAAACAAAACAAGACAAAGCAAAAATCTCCAGGGTGCCTAACAAGGATATTTTACAAAAGTAAAAAAAAAAAAAAAAAAAAAAATACAGGAAGTAATAGAATTCCTTGTGTATCTGTGAATGGAGGTGGTTTTGTGTCCTAATGAAAACAGTATCTTAGAATCCTGGAATCTCGGAGTCAAAAGGGCTCTATGAATCCCCTACTCCACACCCAACTCCAGTGTGAATCTCCTCTTTGGGAGACAAAAGCTAAATTAGATTTTACCGTGAGGAGTACTGGGGATGGGAAGCTCTGTGCCTTACCTTTTAGGGCCACCAAGGGTCTGTGGTCTGGACGTTGAGTACGTGCATTGACCTATGGAGAGAAGACAAGAGAAACCATCTTCATTTGCTGGACCGTGAGGTCTCTGAGGCAGGAAGCACGTCTATTCTATCCCCAGATGTGTCAAACACATAACAGGTGCTCCATAAATATTTCCTGTGGAATGAGTCAAGGTAAAGGGACTGCGGCTGGTTCAGAGCAGGAACAGGGTTCACAGTGACTATGCAGGGGTGCCCCCCAAGTAGGTGGCCAGCCCTGCACTCCACAGCAGCCAAGGGACGTCACAATCTATGGCTCACATCCTAGTATATACGGGAACAGGCCCCAGGAAACTGATCTTGTAGGATCAAATGCGGTGGAAGCACCCTTAGTTCCTTGGAGTAGGAGACAAAAGTGTCTTCATTTCTACTTCCTCGCCCTGGTTGGGACCAACTCAAAGTCAGGTCCCCATGACAGTAACTGGGCTGATGGGAGGCAGGCAAAGCTGGTCACAGGAGTATGCTGAAGCCTTATTTGCATGTGATCAACACAAGGAAGTTCTTGTCTGATGTACTTATGAGGGTGAAAGTAGCACTGGCGTCAAAATGCCGGGCTCAAACTCCGGCTTTGGGGGCCTTCTGTCCTCTCTCTACCTCCTGCCTCTTCTTTCTAGAGTTTGGCCTCACTCTTTTGCTACGTATGGGCTCCTTCCATGCTGTGGGGAAGATGACTCCTGGTTGCCAGAGTCACACCTTCCAACCTCATGATCCCAAAGGCTAAAGGCAGTCCTTCCAACTACATGCAGCAGAAAAATCCTGGGAAGGAGCTCTGACTGACCCAACTAGAACCAGGGCCAGAAGGATAGAGCCCTCCAAACAGCCAGACCTTGTCAAGAACCCACACTCCAGCAGAGGACGGAATCGCGGCTCTGCGATCGGCAGCCCCTCCAGAGCCATTTGGAATTGGGGGTGGGGAGGGTGAGAGGAAGTTTCTGGAAGGAAAGAGGATGCCCGGCAGTCCTAAACAACAAAATATCTTTGACAACAAATCCTAACTGCTCTTCCGGACTATGCCCACCTCCCCTGCCACTGCATCAGCTCCCCCTATTTTGTACATGAATCATCTCCGTCTCCTGCAGATTCCATCCTTTCTGTTTCAGTCATGGGCCTGTTAATTAGGCCTGTTCCTCACCGTGCTTCGGTGCCTTTGGTTCTGTGTCACGGGGCTGCGGGGAAAAGCAGCTAAAGAGGACTAATTAAGACTCGGAGAGCTTTCAATAAGGTACATGGAAATGAACAAATTAACTGACGATGCCAAAAAGGCAATATTGCCCCAGTGGGGATTCCGCATATGGAGATAACATTAAGGAACGCAATAGTCATTGAGAGCAAACTAAGAATTATGAGTGATCTTCAGTCCCATTACCTCCAAGGTGTCATACGTAATAGCAGGAAAATGTCATTAGATGTTAGGAGACAAAACAAACAGGTTAAGAAAGCCCTAGTGGGGGAAGCAGAGCGAAGGAAACAGTGCGACGCTGAGTTGGGGAGGTTTTGCTTGCAGTAGGAGACAAGTCCCAGGCAGAAAAACTGGTCTCTTGTTGCCGACCAGTCTTTGCAAATATGTGACATTCCGCTTTGGTGAAAGAAGACTCCTTTTTCCTCTGTTAGCTTGGATGATACTGAGGAAGGCAACTCGACACATTCACGGAGGATCCAATGGTGTCCCCTGGGGGTATCTTTCAGACAGTGGCGTCAAATGCGATCCCAAGGCCATAAAACTCATCTGGGAATTTCTTAGAAATGTAAATTCTCAAGACCCACTCCAAACCTACCGTGGTGTGGGGGGCTCAGCAACTTCTATTTTAACCAGGTTTCCAGTCCAGGGGGACTTTGATTCAAGGCTCAAGTTTGAGAACCACTGGTCTTGGAATTAGGAGCCTGGGGTCTGTTCTAAGCTGTGTGAATTACAAGCGGATTTGACCATTTAACTCCTTTGATGCTTCCAATGGCAAATATAATTGTCCTTACCCTGCCTCCCTCACCACGTTTTCATAAGAATCCAATGGGATAGCTGATATCATGGAAAACAGTGGAGAATGACACAAATATGATAAATTATCCTGATTATTTCAGATACAGTTGGTCCAGCTAAATGGAGGTTCCAGATTCAGAGGTGCAGGGGCAGATCGTACAAAGATGAATAAAGGATATGATATGAAACCCAGGTTTCTGGAAAACATTGCAATTTTTACTTCCCAAAGGGTCTTAAAAAAGGTTTTCAGGCTCTCAAACACCTTCCCCTAGACAGTCTTCTGATGAGTTAAGTGTTTTCTGATGAGTCATCAGAAGTATCTGGTTCTCATTTCCCTTTAAATTCACAGGAGCATAAAGATGAAAAAGAACTGGGGCCGGAGACAAGTGCTTTGCCAAAGCTCCCCCGCCATCCGTAGTTGAGATGGCTCCAGGTGCTCAGCCCTGGGACATGTGGTTGGGCTGTTCATCCAGGCAAAGGCCAAGTCTTCTGGGAACCAACCAACTGGAAGGTGGGACCATCCAAGATGGCAGCCCTGGACTCCCGGAGCAAGAGAGGTGGGGCCTTGGCAGATGTAAACTATGTGCTCCCTCCCCACCCCAGATAAGGGACTCTGGTGAAAGAGGGGAAATGAATACTTACAACATCTTCAAAGGGGAAAGGAAGACCCAAAAGTAGACGTACAGCTTGGTGGTGGGAGGGAAGGGGGCATGGACAGAATATCACTTTCCTTGGATACTGATGTGTAAGCTTCAGAGGTTTCTTAGCTAAATCTCTCATCACAGGATGTTAGAGACTGGATACCTCCAAACCCCACTCTCTCCCTTCCTTTCAGAAAGGTTCAGGTCAAAATTCTAGTACTGGCAGCTTTAGGGTTTGAACTCAAGTTTTGACACTCCTGGTAGAACAATCTGGATGAGTATCTCAAAGGCCAGGGTCTAAGGCATTTTCTGCTTTATCTTTCTCTAGGTTCAGCTCTGATGGGGAAAGGCTCAAAGCAAACACTTATGGGGAAATGCCAAGCATCTTGTTGGCAACACAGCCCTGGGCAAGGATGCTGATTTCACAGCTAGTGTCACATTCCAGAGCAGTACCTCTGAGATACATGGAGAGCATGTCCAGCCCAAAAGCTAACAGAGGGTCCTGGTGGGGACTTCCACGAACCTATGGCTTCCTCACTGGCCATTTCCTTTATACTCACTTGCTCTGGTTATTAATGAACGTGGCTGGGGAAACCTGGGCCACATGGAGAGCCTATGCAATGAGAGACCTCATTTGCATCACCAAATCTTGGTTGCCCCACATCATTTCGGCATCAGTGTGGGATATAAATTAATATTTAGATAAAAATTTAAAGTAAGATAAAATTTAAACCAAATATTAATATCTAGATTAAAATTTAAAATTCCCTTCCCCTTTAGGATCTGACCAGCTCTAATTATCTCTATACCCCATCTCCTTCCCAATCTCTGCTCATCTTAGGTTTCCGATATGCTTACCCTGCTGAGGAGCAGACAGCTGGCAACAACCTTGGAACAAGGTCAAGGGCAGGTAAGGAGAGGGGTTGGTGCTTCCAAGTCCAAGGGCTGTGCTTGAGGTATGGTATCAAGCTACACAGACCTGTGTGGGATCACCAGCACGTGAAAAAGATGACCCCAGGGGCCACCTTGGCTGAAGAGAGAGATTTGTTTGACCACCATGTCCCGGAAAGCCCTGTGATTGTCAAGTGATTTACCAGATCTGAATGTGCGTGAGAGAATTTCTGGCTGTCTTTGTTTGATGGAGGTGATTTGTTTTCCGGACTAATTGCCAGTCTCTACACTGACACAAACATATACACACGTACTGAGCAGTGTCTTAACAAAAGCTTGGCCCATCCGTCAGAGTTGAAGGTGTTCTTAGAGGGCTAATTGACCATGCATAAATTTCCTATTGAAAATTATAGCAAAAAATGGAGAAGAAGACAGCTTTTGCAATGAATAATTAAACCAAAGGATGCTTCTTCGGGGAAGGTGGGGAGGGGCGGGGTGGAGGAAGAGCTAATAGTCATATTTCCAGTCTTTGTAAGAGATAAATGCAGAAATACAGATTCAGAAATGTTTCCAGATCAGCATTCAAGGCCCTCCCAAATATTGTCCTGTTATGACCTTCTCCTCCATGGCTCCGGACATGATCCAACCAAACAGGTTGTGTTCTGTTTCTGGAACATGCTTTTATCCTGTGCCTTGGATTTCTCTTTTTCCACTACTTCTCTTTTTGCTGAAATGTCTTTCAAGGCTTGAGTCTTTCCTCAGCCATTTCATATTTTCCCTCCAATCTCATTTTGTTTATACATCTCTCATGAGCTTGAATTTCATCTTTTATTGTAGCTATATTGGACATCCCTCTCCACATCTGGAAGATGGGAACGGTAAATGGTGTTTCATCCTGCATCTTCAGGTCCAGTTTTCTCCATGAGGACCCTAGGAACGACGTGGAATTTCTCTGAATGTCAGTGGTGTTTTATCAGTACTTGATTAATTTCAACTGTATAAACTGAGCCGATGACTCTTCTAGGTCACTGACTCATTCCTTCATTTACTCAAAAAACATTCATCAGATGCTGATTCTCCTCCTGGCTTTGTGCTCAACACTGGCAAGTGAATAAGGTATGTGTATTAGTCTCCTAGGGCTGCTGTAACAAAGTACCATAAACTGAGTGGCTTAAACAATAGAAATTTATTGACTCACAGATTGGAGGCTGGAAGCCCAAAATCAAGGTGTCAGCAGGATTGGTTCCTTCTGAGGCCAGTGAGGGAAGGATCTGCTCCAGGCCTCTCTCCTTGGCTTATGAAGAGTCATCTTCTCCCTGTGTCTTCACATCATCTTCCTTCTATATGTGTCTGTGTCCAAATCGCCTCTTCTAATAAGGACTCTAATCATATTGGAGTAGGGCCTACCCTAATAACCTCATTTTGATTTAATTACTTTTTAAAAGACTCTACCGCCAAATATGATTACATTCCGAGGTACTGGGGGTTAGAATTTCAACATATGAATCTTTGAGGAGGCACAATTCATCCCGTAAGAGTACAATCATTGCCTTCACACAATGTATAGGAAAAGGAGAGAGCTAAGTAAACAGGCAATTACAGTGTAGTGTGATGGATGCACAGTAATAGAGGAGACACAGGAGAGTGCGGATGGATGGACATTTAATCCATACTTGCCAGGGGGATGGAGAAAGCTACCCAAAGGAAGTGATATCTAAGCTGAGACCACAGTTCTCAGTACCATAGAAAGTGTACCTTCCATTGCCAAAGTGGATGGCATAGAAGTTCCCCCAGGTTCAAATCTAGGTGGTGTCCACCCCACTTCTTCACCCCTCACAGGAGTAAGAAACACCAGAGGAAGACAGTACCTGAGAATTCAATCAGCGGGCTGGTCAACATGGAAGAAAAGCAGTCTCAGGTATTAGTCAGCTTTTGCTAGTTTGCTGTAGTAACAAGCCCTCGGGGGCTCAGTGGCTTTCAACAACACAGGGTTCCTTCTTGCTTGGGCTACTTGCCCTTTGTGGGTCAACTGCTCCTCTGATCCTCATTTTATTCATCCCAGGCCCCAGGAGGAAGATGTGGACCCTCTCTGGACACAGTGATCCTATTGCAGAAGTGGAACAGTGATGGAACCTTGCAGTGTCCTTTAAAGGCTCTGCTGTAGACAGATAAACCACTTTTGTGCATATTCTATTGCCCTTAACAGGGAACATGGCCAGGCCTGCTGTCAGTGGGGTGGGAAATATTCTCTCACAGAACATGGGGGTGAGGTTACAATGGAATGTAACCCTGTGAGGTTGGACCTGTTAAAAAGGGGGCAGCAAATATTTTGATGAAATCTTACAATGTACCATACGTAGCCATATGCCAGTCATTCCCACACGTTCCCCAATTCCATCTTTCACTCAAGGCAGGACACAGAAAGAAAGCAAACCTTACTACTTTATAACTGACACCCATCAAAACACTTTCCCTGCATGGGAATTTAATGTCATGGCCTTTGGGTCTGAGAGTCAGTGTCTGGGAGAGGAAGAAATATTGCTCTTGAAGACACCGTCAATTCAGTGTCCCTGAGAAAATGATCTATTGGCCTGAAAAATTCCTGTTATAGTTTGTAGTGAATGGCTAGGATAAAAGTTGGTGCTTCCTAGAGGCCTGATTTTCTTCTTTCTATAAGATGATGAGGCTGACACATTACTTAAGATTTCCATCTGGCCTCGGTTATAGCAAAAAGTGTAGAGCAAAATATGGAGCCTCGTATTTCTACTTGAATTATATCCTCCCATTTTTTTATATGGCTTCTTAAGACTTCATTGTTTCAAATAATATTTTAGAAGTTTTTCCCTAGTTGGAAAAGTCAGTGTACTTAAAACAAAAATTTAGGAAAACAATAGAAAGTTATCCATAATACCACCTCTCCCCCACAAAAAACCACTTCTGATAGCATTTTGGTATATTCCTTCCAATATTATCTTTATATTTATTTACATATAAATAGATGATGTATATTTTATTATTTATATATATATATGTATTCAATATATATTTAAGAGAATAAAATCTCCTCCATTTCTCTTTTCCCCCAAGTTCTCCAAAAGAGACAGGGGACCAGAATGGCCCTTAGATCCAAATTTAATTGAGTCTTTTCCAAACAATAATTTTAAAGATTTTGCTGGCTATATTTGTGGCTGAGGAAGGAGCCATTCAGTGATATGGTGAATCTGCTTTTTACGTGCTTTTGAATTATTCAGTCTTGAAATAGTGTTTTATAATATTAATAAAGCCTCACTTTATGTACCATCTTATAAATAATACCAGCTACAAAATCGAAAAAATTTTTCATCAAGAATTGCCTAAGTTCAAAGCTGATGGGCCAGGAAGGGTGTGTGTGCAGGCTGTTGCTTGGAGAACAAGGATGTCAGCTGGAAAACAGCAACACCCCCAGTCTGCAGGGCTGGGTACCCCACAGCCACCCTGTGTATACACGATAGCTTCTCCTGGGAGTCCGATGGTTCTCATACTATTATTTCAACATTTATTGGTGTTGTAATTTAAAATGCCTTTTTATGTCCTATAACAATGTCACTCAAGCATTCATACGTCAGGATACAAGTGCCAGGGCTAAAATACACATCCCCAAATCAATAACTCACCGCGAAAGTTAAGGTGATAAAGCAGCATGGCATGCCTCGCTGTTGATTTAGGACACACTCAGCAGAAACGCAGGCACATGTGTACCACAAGGCGGGGACAGCGGTGCTCACAGCAGTACTGCTGTAATAGCTAAACGCTGGACACAGCCCAAATGGCCATCAGCAGCCAAGCGAGCGGGTAACAAAAGGATGGCGTTCTCCAGCAATGCAGGGCTGTGAAGCTACAGAGGCAGACAGACCCCAGCTACAGGCAACAGCATAGATGAACTGCACAACATCACAAGGAGCAAAAGAAGCCAGACCCACAAATAAATACACACTCTATGACTTCAGTTATATAGCGTTCAAGAAAGGAGACAAGATCCAACTAGAGTGTTGGGGAATGCATGTTTAGGTAGTGAAATTGTGAAGAAAAGCAAGTAAGTGATGCCTAGTAAAATTCAGGGTGGTGGTTCCTTTAGGGAGAAGGAGGTGGTGATTGGGGGGGGGGTGGATAAGAGAGACCCAAAGGGGACTTCTAGGCACTTGGCCCAGGTGGTGGGTACACAGGTGTCTGCCTTGTGAAAAACCACTAAGTTATGCATCTTTGCGCACTGTGTTGTGGGTATGTTGTATTCCACAGTATAAAAGGTTATAGCAACCAGTGTGACTGGGTCATGTTCCAAATTGTGAACCTGTTTGTTCTCTATAAATATCCTCCCTCCCTTCTCTTGCTTTTACCCAGAAGGGCATCCTCCAAAGCCAGTCATAAAGGGAGAACATAGATTTGAAGGGCCAGAGGGAGAAGATGGCTTATAAGCTCAGTTTCTCCCCTTCCAGAGACTAGACAAAAGAGGACCTTGGGTAGGGTAGGGGAAGAAGTATCTGAGAATAGGAGGAAGATGGCAGAAGGAGATGGAGCGTGGAACCTTTCTTAGCAGAAGTCCAAGATGCAGAATAGAGGGGTCCAGAATGCCCTTGAAGAGTGGCCCTCACTACACACATGACTCACGCAAACACGCTCAACCACCCACAGAAGACACCCTGCCTGCAACAATCCAAGACTCTTGTAGGAAGACCCAGCAATGCCCCCCAACAGAAGGGAAGGCACTTGGGATCGCTATGTGGGGTTGGGGGGCAAAGAGAAAGACCCTTGACCGCTAACCAAGGAGAACCCAATGGAAGCAGTGGCGATGTCCCCATCAGCCGGAGCCATGGGGAACCCTCCTTCATCTGGGGAAATAAGCGCTATGTCTCTATCTCATGTTTTTTATAGGCACAGTCTGAAACTTTTGACCCAGCTTTTTTTTTTTTTTTTAAAGATTGATTGATTGATTGATTGATTGCTATGTTGGCAGCTTATTTTTAACATCATCTCTTTCCAGAACGCACAATGACATTTGCATTCAGCTTTCAAAACATATTTAGAGCAGTGATTCAAACTTAATTCTGTGTTTGAATGGCTTCAAGGCTGGCTGTCATTTTCTCTGTGCCCAACCCAGTGCTCTGTGGCTCCTTTATCATGACGCGTGCTTTGGGTGGCTGGTGGCATCTGTGTTAGCTTTCTGAGCACAGGGAGGTGGGCGGCTGTGTCCCTGAGTTGTTGCCTATCTGAAGATGCCTCTTTTGGGACTTCACACACGAGCATCCCCATGTACCACGACTCCTTTTCCCTTTAGAACTCCGGCTTCATTTGTCCATGTTGTCTCCTATTTAATGCTGCAGAAGGTAAGTCTGACTTTGACTCTTTGTCATTAGCTTCCTCTCTTGGAGTCTGCGTGGGTGATCATTTCTTTGTCCTTGGAGTTCAAGAATTTCACCAGGCTATTTTCTAGGTGTTGATCTGTTTTTATTCTTTTCACCTGGGGCCTGGTGGGTACTTTTGATCTGCAGATGTAGGTTTTTCTCAGAACTGTTTCATCCTGTTATTTCTTTGAATGCCACTCCTATTCCTTGTGCTGTGATCTCTCTTTCAGTGACATGGGTTTTCAAAATGCTGAGGCTCTGTTGTCTGTTCCCCAGAGCTGTCTCACCTCTCCGAGTTCTTATTTCTGGTCACTTTGCCCTTTTCTAAACAGTCTGCTCAAGTTTACATCCATTCAGGGGCCTCTAAATGGAGGGTTTATTCAAATAGGTCAGCATTTGACTTATTTCCTCCCCTCCAGCTCCTGTAGATTGACTTTTCCTCCGTATATTTTTGCCAAAGGTAAATTCCACCCACCTGCCACTGAAACAAGAGGAGAGGTATTACTTTTGGCCCCCGGGCCCTAGCTCTCTTGCATATTCATTGTACATCTGGCATCTGATCTCCAAAAGCACAGCCAGGAAAAAAGTCAGAAGCTGGTTCTCTGCTGGAGAAATATCACCCAGATGCCCCACTTCTGACGCTGGCAATTACAACCAGCTTCTTTATGGGGGTCGTGATCGGGAAGGCCCTAAGCACTTACTCATTGGCCATCCAACTAAGTGATACAATCTCTCCTCCAATTATTTGCAAGCAAGAGATGAATGAAAAGTCAGCTCTGGCTGGATTTTAGATTGACCTTCTAATGACGGGAATTAGAGTCGTTCCATGGAGTTGAAATCATGTCTATCATCCCAAGGATAGGAGAGATTTAGGGGAAAATACATCCTTAATTTTTATGATTTTCTGAGACATCCCACAATTGTCTGTTTAAGACTTTTCTTCTCAAGCGTTCCCTGGTTACATAGTTCCAATCATTCGGTAGCTGCCTCACCCAATGCCCTCAGCATAGCAAATGCCAGGCTTTATATGTGGCATTGGTTGTAAGCTTCTGGAATTTAAATGATTTTTAACTGTCCTCTATCTATAAAGGCATCTCATACCCTCTTTGGGGAAGGATATGGTGTAAATTGTAAAGATTTCTGCAACCTAAAAGGCCTTGGTTTCACAACCTCATTGATACAAGCATCCTCACACTTAAATCTTAGTACTTAAATCTCTAATAGAGTTGAGTTCTCACCTCCTCATGTGGAAAATCTAGTCTCTTAGTGAACTTATCCAGGTGAGTTAGCCTGTGCTCTCCTAAAAGGCAGAGCCAGAGGCAAGGGCTTATGTCCAGGTATTTTATTTTGAAAGGTAATCCCAAAGAACAGGAGTATAATATGGAGAGAGTGAACCTGGGGGGAGCAAAGCTAATCCCTGGCTGCGAGATTAAGCTGGTTAACCATTGAACTGCAAGAAACCGGAGCTCTGACCTCCAGAGCACAGCCAGGTAGAACGCACCTCAGAACTGTTTTTCCTAGGATGGAAAAGGGTAGCTCTTACCCCACAATGGTCGTTTCCATTGACCTTACGCTTCCAGGATTGCCCAGGGGCACGCGTCAGGACGCCTGCATGGCTCCTGCAGGCAACCCAAGTGAGGGGAGCGTCAGGGAAGAAGGCAAGGGACACCTGGTACAGCGGAGGAGAGGTGCTGCCAAGTTACACCTGCGGCAGCTGGTTACCACAGCAACAGTCAAGCCCAACTGCAGGCTGAGAGGATGTGAAGTTGAACACAAGATGCGTCCTCTGCAGCGGGCACTGGCAAGGAGTGGGTCTTCCATGTGTCTTTTCAATGTTTACTATTGCAACCAGGAGAACCCGCGCTACTAGACACTGGTTACAGAAGAGGACCCACCACCCTGTGCAGTGGGAAAGCGATGGAGATTTGGTAGAGACAGAGGTAGAGATAGAGAAGGAAGGCACCCTAGTTAAAAAAATTAGATGAATGGAACATTTGCTAAGTAAATATAAACTTAATATAAATATAAAAGTACTCTTTGGGAACTTGTACACATACAAACTCTTTTAACTCACACTGAAAACACAGGAAGTAGGTATTATCTTCATCCCATAGATTATGAAGGTGAGTTTCAGAGAAGTAATACTCCCAGGATTATGCTGAATCCAAGTCAAGGTTTGGATTCAGGAACAACGTCTGATGCAAAAAACAACGGCATCGTATATCACCCAGGATGCTAAAATCTATCAACTCCATTATTTTAACCAACCAACTGACTTGAACATTTTTTCTTGGTTGGTTGGTTTTAAGTTTTGTGAAAGCTTCAGGCTTTCTTTCCAACTGGCTGGTGATTAATGTGGTGCTGCCAATATGAAAATGAAAATATAAACATGGCAGGGATGGCTTTTGGTAATATGCGTGCTAAGCTGATACAAGCCAGCCCCACCCTTGCCAAAACAAATAGAAATTTTGCATGCAATATCATGACAAAATACGTAATGCAGAGGTGGGTTCAAAACTAAGAAATTGAAATCCTCAACTGCCAAAAACATTGAGAAAAATTAAAAATAGAATAGAAAACCAAGGACTCTATAGGGAACCACTGGTTTCTTCCCCAGAGTATAGGTCCCAGTGGCTTGGGTTCTAATTCCTGCAAGGGGACTGAGAATAGGTGTTCAGGGCTGAGAAAAGTGGGGAGTCAAAACTGTACTATGTGTGTGAAGTCCAGAGATTCAAAAAACTGCCTCATCCTTAAAGAGGATATAGATGGATTCCATCTACCTTCCTAGGGAGGCTAAAGGAAGTTTACTGTCTATCAAATCATTTGGCAAGAAAGTTTCCTATAAAATATCCAAACTTCAGGCAAGTTCCTCTTAAAGGCGTAAAGTTAAATTACATTATTTGAAATATAGAGGAACTACAAACCAAATATTTAACATAAAAACCTTTGCAGTTCAGTGGATCCCCTAAATGGTAACAACAGAAAGAAATATATAACTGCTCCAAAGGGATAAATTTATAACCAAGAGCATAAAGACTTCCTACAGAAATAAAATCATCCCAGATTGATATAAATTCACAATACAGAATTGCCAAAATAGGAGAAAATGAACTACACTGAGGAAGAGTGAGCAGGTCTGTATTTAGAGAGATCTGGCTCCCAAGAACTGCATATAATGGAAGAAGAAAGAGGATGTGAAACAGGTGTATTTAAAATGACCAGAGAGTTAACAGTTTAAGAAGAAAGTATAATGAAGAATAGATCAGTGTGAACAGGAAGAGGCAGATTTGGAAAGGAGCTAACAGACCTTCTAGAAATGAAAAGAAAAAATCATAAACACTTAAAACTCATGTGGTTGGTTAAACATAGGATCAGAAAAAGAAAGTAGTGTTAATTGGTCAACTGGAAGATAGATTTGGGGAAATCACCAGAAGGCACCTACAAAATAGAGATGGAAAATATAATAATTTTATAATATTTTATAATACTTATCTATAACTATTTTATATATAATTATTTTTAGAATATTTATTTATAATTACTTTATATAAAATTATTGTATAATATATGTGTATAATTATATACTAATATATAATATTTTTATTATATTTTATTAATTTTGAGGGAAAATAACTGTTGGCCTAGAATTCTACATCCAAATGAACTATTTTTAAGACTAAAGGGGAAAAAGAATAGGGGGAGGAGTCAAGATGGCGGTGTGGGAAGACACAAAGTTAGCATCTCCCCACAACTAGGGTGCCTGCTGGCCACTGGTGGGGGACTCTGACCCCCAAGGAGACGGAAGGAACCCCAAAGTGAACTGGTAGGATGTACGGGGACTGAGGAGGGAGGAGAAGTGGAGGCCAGACAAGATCAGTGCCCCTGAGGCCAGGGAGATCGGGAGAGGCAGGCAGGAGGGGCCCTCCCAGACCCCAGACCTGAGGAGCAGGAGAGGAGAGGAGGGCATTTGCCCTGCCCACTCGAGCCCAGAAAGCCTGCTAGGCTCCGAGGTGAGGTCCCCTGCCCTCTGAGACTGGGGTGGGGGGCATGCCTGGGCCCCTTCTGTTCCTTGAGCCTAAGCCCCACCCTCCACAGCCCCCAGGGCCTTATCCAGCCCTGTGGGTCTTGAGCATTGGCCCTGCCCACCACCCAAACCTTGCCCTTGCTTAGGCCCCACTCTCCACAGCCAAGGCCTTCCCCCCACACACACTTTTTTTTTTTCTTTCCCTCCTCCTCTTTTTTACTGTTGTGCTACTGATGTACCTTCCAGTTCTTGATTTATCTATATTTTTATTTTTACATTCTTTCTAATATATCTGTTAGTTTTCCTAGTCTAATTTTATTTTTTACTTTGTTATATTTCTCTCTCTTTTTTTTTTTTTTGCCACTCCACGTGGCTTGCAGTATCTTGATTCACGAGCCCAGGGTCAGGGGGAGGCTTCTGCAGTGGGAGCGCTGAGTCTGAACCACTGGACTAACAGAGTACCTCAGACCCCAGGGAATATTCATCGGAGTGAGGTCTCACAGAGTTCCTCATCTCAGCACCAAGACCCAGCTCTACCCAATAGCCTACAAACTCCAGTGTTGGAAGCCTCAGGCCAAACAACCAGTAAAACAAGAACACAATCCCACTCATTAAAAAAAAAAAAATGAGACGACAAAAAAATATGTCACAGATGAAGGAGCAACATAAAAACCTACAAGACCAAATAAAAGAAGAGGAAATAGGCAATCTACCTGAAAAAGAATTCAGAGTAATGATAGTAAAGATGATCCAGAATCTCAGAAATAGAATGGAAGCACGGATTGAGAAAATACAAGAAATGTTTAACAAAGATCTAGAAGAACTAAAGAACAAACAAACAGAGATGAACAGCACAATAACTGAAATGAAAAATACACTAGAAGGAATCAATAACAGAATAATGGAGGCAGAAGAACAAATACATGAGCTGGAAGACAAAATAGTGGAAATAACTGCTGAGGAGCAGAATAAGGAAAAAACAATGAAAAGAATTGAAGACAATCTCAGAGACCTCTGGGACAACACTAAACATACCAACAATCGAATTATAGGGGTCCTAGAAGAAGAAGAGAAAAAGAAAGGGTCTGAGAAAATATTTGAAGAGATTATAGTGGAAAACTTCCCTAACATGGGAAAGGAAATAGTCACCCAAGTCCAGGAAACACAGAGAGTCCCATATGGGATAAACCCTAGGAAAAACACACCAAGACACATATAATCAAACTAACAAAAATTAAAGTCAAAGAAAACATATTAAAAGCAGCGAGGGAAAAACTAAAAATAACATACAAAGGAATCCCCATAAGGTTATCAGCTAATTTTTCAGTGGAAACTCTGCAGGCCAGAAGGGAGTGGCAGGATACACTTAAAGTGATGAAAGAGAAAAATCTACAACCAAGATTACTCTACCCAGCAAGGATCTCATTCAGATTCGATGGAGAAGTCAAAAGCTTTTCAGACAAACAAAAGCTAAGAGAATTCAGCACCACCAAACCAGCTTTACAACAAATGCTAAAGGAACTTCTCTAAGTAGGAAGCACAAGAGAAGAAAAGGACCCACAAAAACAAACCCAAAACAATTAAGAGAATGGTCATAGGAACATACATATCGATAATAACCTTGAATGTAAATGGATTAAATGCCCCAACCAAAAGACACAGACTGGCTGAATGGATACAGAAACAAGACTCATATATATGCTGTCTACAAGAGACCCACTTCAGACCTAGGGACACATACAGACTGAAAGTGAAGGGATAGAAAAAGATATTCCATGCAAATGGAAATCAAAAGAAAGCTGGAGTAGCAATACTCATGTCAGATAAAATAGAGTTTAAAATAAAGACTGTTACAAGAGATAAGGAGGAACACTACATAATGATCAAAGGATCAATCCAAGAAGAAGATATAACAATTATAAGTGTTTATGCACCCTACATAGGAGCACCCCAATACATAAGGCAAATGCTAACAACGATGAAAGAAGAAATTGATAGTAACACAATCATAGTGGGGGACTTTAACACCCCACTTACACCAATGGACAGATCATCCAAACATAAAATAAATAAGGAAACACAAGCTTTAAATGACACAATAGACCAGATAGATCTAATTGATATTTATAGAACATCCCACCCAAAAGTGGCAGAATACACTTTCTTCTCAAGTGCACATGGAACATTCTCCAGGATAGATCGCATCTTGGGTCACAAATCAAGCCTCGGAAAATTTAAGAAAATTGAAATCGTATCAAGCATCTTTTCTGACCACAACACTATGAGATTGGAAATCAATTACAGGAAAAAAACTGTAAAAAACACAAATACATGGAGGCTAAACAGTGCGCTACTAAATAACCAAGAGATCACTGAAGAAATCAAAGAAGAAATAAAAAAATACATAGAAACAAATGACAATAAAAACTCAACTACCCAAAACCTATGGGATGCAGCAAAAGCAGTTCTAAGAAGGAAGTTTATATCAATTCAATCTCATCTCAAGAAACAAGAAAAATCTCAAATAAAGAATTGAACCCTACACTTAAAACAACTGGAGAAAGAAGAACAAAGAAAACCCAAAGTCAGTAGAAGGAAAGAAATCATAAAGATCAGAGCAGAAATAAATGAAATAGAAACAAAGAAAACAATAGAAAAGATCAATAAAACTATAAGCTGGTTCTTTGAGAAGATAAACAAAATTGATAAACCCTTAGCCAGACTCATCAAGAAAAAAAGGGAGACGACACAAATCAATGAAATCAGAAATGAAAAAGGAGAAATCACAACTGACACTGCAGAAATACAAAGGATTATAAGAGACTACTACAAACAACTATCTGTCAATATAATGGACAACCACGAAGAAATGGACAAATTCTTGGAAAGGTACAATTTTCCAAGACTGAACCAGGAAGAATTAGAAAATATAAACAGACCTATCACAAGTAATGAAATTGAAACCATAATTAAAAATCTTCCAACAAACAAAGTCCAAGACCAGATGGCTTCACAGGCGAATTCTATCAAACATTTAGAGAAGAGCTAACGCCGATCCTTCTCAGACTCTTCCAAAAAATTGCAGAGGGAGAAACACTCCCAAACTCATTCTACGAAGCCACCATTACCCTGATACCAAAACCAGAAAAAGATATCACAAAAAAAGAAAATTATAGACCAATATCACTGATAAACATAGATGCAAAAATCCTGAACAAAATACTAGCAAACAGAATCCAACAGCACATTAAAAGGATCATACACCATGATCAAGTGGGATTTATCCCAGGGATGCAAGGATTCTTCAATATATGCAAATCAATCAGTGTGATACACCACATTAACAAATTAAGGAATAAAAACCATATGATTAACTCAATAGATGCAGAAAAAGCTTTTGACAAAATTCAACACCCACTTATGATAAAAACTCTCCAGAAAATGGGCATAGAGGGAACCTACCTCAACATAATAAATGCCACAGATGACAAACCCACAGCAAGCATCATACTCAATGGTGAAAAACTGAAAGCATTTCCACTAGGATCAGGGACAAGACAAGGATGTCCACACTTGCCACTCTTATTCAACATAGTTTTGGAAGTCCTAGCCACAGCAATTAGAGAAGAAAAAGAAATAAAAGGAATACAAATTGGAAAAGAAGAAGTAAAACTGTCACTCTTTGCCAATGACATGATACTATACATAGAAAATCCTAAAGATGCCACCAGAAAACTACTAGAACTAATCAATGAATTTGGTAAGGTTTCAGGATACAAAACTAATGCACAGAAATCTCTGGCATTCCTATACACTAACAACAAAAAATCAGAAAGAGAAATTAAGGAAACAATCCCATTTACCATTGCAATAAAAAGAATAAAATACCTAGGAATAAACCTGCCTAAGGAGGCGAAAGACTTGTACTCAGAAAACTATAAGACACTGATGAAAGAAATCACAGATGACATAAACAGATGGAGAAATATACCATGTTCTTGTATTGGAAGAATCAATATTGTGAAAATGACTATACTACCCAAAGCGATCTACAGGTTCAATGCAATCCCTATCAAACTACCAATGGCATTCTTCACAGAATTAGAACAAAAAAATCTTACAATTCATATGGAAACACAGAAGACCCCGAACAGCCAAAGCAATCTTGAGAAAGAAAAACAGAGTTGGAGGAATCAGGCTCCCTGACTTCAAACTATACCACAAAGCTCCAGTAAGCAAGACAGTATGGTACTGGCACAAAACAGAAATATAGATCAATGGTACAGGATAGAATGCCCAGAGATAAACCCATACACATATGGGCACCTAATTTATGACAAAGGAGGCAAGAACATACAATGGAGAAAACACAGTCTCTTCAATAAGTGGTCTGGGAAAACTGGACAGCTACATGTAAAAGAATGCAATTAGAACACTAACTAACACCATCCACAAAAAGAAACTCCAAATGGATTAAAGACTTAAATGTAAGACCAGACACTGTAAAACTCTTAGAGAAAAACATAGGAAAAACACTTTTTGACATAAACCACAGCAAGATCTTTTTTGACCCACCTCCTAGAGTAACAGAAATAAAAACAAAAATAAACAAATGGGACTTAATTAAACTTAAAAGCTTTTGCACAGCAAAGGAAACCATAAACAAGACAAAAAGACAACCCTCAGGATGGGAGAAAATATTTGCAAATAAAACAACAGACAAAGGATTAATCTCCAAAATATACAAACAGCTCATGGAGCTCAATATCAAAAAAACAAACAATCCAGTTAAAAGATGGGCAGAAGACCTAAATAGACATTTCACCAAGGAAGACATACAGATGGCCAAGAGGCATATGAAAAGATTCTCAACATCACTAATTATTAGAGAAATGCAAATCAAAACTACAATGTGGTATCACCTCACGCCAGTCAGAATGGCCATCATCAAAAAAGCTAGAAACAATAAATGCTGGAAAGGGTGTGGTGAAAAGGGAACCCTCCTTGGGAATATAAATTGATACAACCACTATGGAAAACAGTATGGAGGTTCCTTAAACAACTAAAAATAGAACTATCATATGACCCAGCAATCCCACTACTGGGCATATACCCTGAGAAAACCATAATTCAAAAAGAGACATGCACCACAATGTTCATTGCAGCACTATTTACAATAGCCAGGACATGGAACCAACCTAAATGTCCATTAACAGATGAATGGATAAAGAAGATGTGGCACATATATACAATGGAATATTAGTCAGCCATAAAAAGAAACGAAATTGAGTTATTTGTAGTGAGGTGGATGGACCTAGAGTCTGTCATACAGAGTGAAGTAAGTCAGAAAGAGAAAAACAAATACCGTATGCTAACACATATATATGGAATCTAAGAAAAAAAAAAAAAAAGGTCATGAAGAACCTAGGGGTAAGACGGGAATAAAGACACAGACCTACTAGAGAATGGACTTGAGGTCACGGGGAGGGGTAAGGGTAAGCTGTGACAAAGTGAGAGAGTGGCATGGACATATATACACTACCAAACGTAAAATAGATAGCTAGTGGGAAGCAGCCGCATAGCACAGGGAGATCAGCTCAGTGGTTTGTGACCACCTAGAGGGGTGGGATAGGGAGGGTGGAAGGGAGGGAGACGCAAGAGGGAAGAGATATGGGAACACATGTATATGTATAACTGATTCACTTTGTTATAAAGCAGAAACTAACACACCATTGTAAAGCAATTATACTCCAATAAAGATGTTAAAAAAAAAAGAAACGAAATTGAGTTGTTTGTAGTGAGGCGGATGGACCTAGAGTCTGTCATACAGAGTGAAGCAAGTCAGGAAGAGAAAAACAAATACCGTATGCTAATGCATATATATGGAACAACAACAACAAAAAATGGTACTGGTGAACCTAGTTGCAGGGCAGGAATAAAGAGGTAGACATAGAAAATGACCTCGTTAATGTTTCAAACTTCCTTCCAAGACACCATAAACAAAGTAGAAAGTTAACTAGCAAAGCAGATGTTAGCGAACTATATACAAGAGATTGCCCTCAAGATTATATAAATGATTTCCAAAAATAAATAGGAAAATGTAAATAACAATAGAAAGAGCAGCAAAAATATGTGTGTACGGATAATTCACAAAAGAGAAAAAAACATATGGTCCATAAATATGAAAAAATAAAAATGTTTAGACCTGCTAATAATCAGGGAAATGCAAATGAAAACATTAATAGGATATGACTTCATACCCAGCAAGCTGACAAAAATTAAAGTATGACAATGAAGAAACGGGAACTACGATAACCTCTGCTGGGAATGTTAACCGATACAGCCACTTTGGCAATATCCATTAATGTGAAGATTTGCAATCCATACAATGCCACTCACCATTCCTAAGTGTATTGTTTGGAGGAACTCACAACCATATGTAAAGAGACTGAAGTCTGTTCATGTATCAACTTACATAAAAGTGAGATATGAAAAATAACCTTTAAAATGAAGTACAATCTGTAAAAATATCAAATCACTCTGTTGTACACCTGAAACTAACATCATAAATCAACTACACTTCAAAGATTAAGAAAGAAAGAGAAAGAGGGGAAGGAAAGAGGGAAGGAAGGAAGGAAGGAAGGGAGGAAGGAAAAGAAATAACCTAAATACTCTCCAAGAGCAGAATAGGCAAATTAACTAAAATATATTCTAAAATGGAATATCACAAGTCAGTTAAAACGTAAGCTAGATCTATAGAAATGAATGTCGAAAAATCTTACATAACGTTGAATGAAGAAAAACAAACTGCTGAAAGATAGTATATTATAAGAACATTAATATAAAATTTATAACACAAAAATCAGTACTAACATTTCTTACAAATACTAATATTAAGAATACGAATGAAAAGGAAACACACCAATTTCAGAATAGTGTACAGCTCTGATGAGAGAGAGGAAATGAGGTCAGAGGAGCCCAAAGAAGGCTTGAACTGTATCTTTAATGTTAGCTCTTGAAAGATATTTCAAATGTGCAATAAAGTTGGTTAAACACTAATCTGTGTAATTATAGCAATGGCTCCATGAGAGTTTCTAATCTTTATTCCCAGCACTTTCCTGTAAGTCTGAGATTATTTTCTGATAAAACAAACAAGCATGATGGAAAGTGTGGGAAAAGAGTGATTATAGAGATTCACGAATGGAGATCTTAGTAGAGGCCAAAGATAGGGGTCTTGATTTGAGAGTTATCAATACTGATTGTTGTTTCACAACGAATTGTCCACAGCCTACTGGTGGCCCAGAGGATTCTTCCAAGGAACTACGAGCAGATGCAAAAATTTTAAGTCCTTACTGTGGTTTTTACTGGAAAACAGCTTTTAATTCCATAGGCATTCATTTTTATGTATATATGGAGCTTACTTTCTAGATACTAATCTCTGAAGAGAATTTTTATGATCGACACAAGTAAGTCATAAAGTAAAATTAGTGCATTATCAACAGTTTCCAAAGATTCTAATTCACTACTCTATTAGGAGATTTTGCCATCAGAACCAGGTCAACACTGCAAATCTTCTAATCTGTATGTGTTCCAAGTTACTCCAAAACTTATTAGCTTAAAGCACTAATGGCAAGAATCCTGAGAGAGAGGCTCACATCCCCTTTTATGACCTAGTCTTCGAAGACCCATAATATCATTTCCCCCACATTCTGTTGGTCAAGGCAGGGACAAAGTTCAAGGGACCAGAAATATTGCAGTGTCCATTTTTGGAAAATAGAGCATACACAGACGTATGGAGTCTGTGATCCGTGCAATCCCCTCCAACTCAACAACTTTATGAGAGGACATCCATGTGTGCGTCCTCAATACTGTCTTGGGTTAATCACGATTTTCAGTTGCTGCTACTTAGATTACAATTTCATGATTAGTCCACGATTATCAATTTAGTTTGCTGAAGGTTATTTGCTTAACCCTGTACGGGTTAATCATGCATATTTATATCAACAATGTTTTGGTATATTTTTATAATAATTAAAATTTAAGATGTGTATGTAGTATTTTGAGTAGGAAGCACCAATAGATGTATAATCACCCCAAATGTACTCATAGAATGAATTATGTGCTGCCCATGAATTCCTGCTCTTTAAATAACTTGCAATACATTATCAAGTGTAATTAAAGTACTTTTAAGTTTATAAGCATTTTATGAAGTAAATACACAAGCTTATCCTGAAACATTTACTTAGCTCTGTATAATTATTAAATTAGTCTCTCATTTGGAAGTGGGAATGGAAAGAAGCAAGACAGTAATATTTTATCCACCCCAGGGGCCCCAGGTAGGTGCTCAACAAGATCTAAACTGAAGTGTATAGCTCATTCATTCATTCACTCATTTATTCATCCAAGATAGTGACTGATTTGTGGAGGAAGGTGAAAGAGATGGGGGAACCAAGGATGACTTCAAGGTTTCAGTCTTGGACAACTGAGTGAATGGTGGTGTTTTTCCTAAGATGGGGGCAGGTATTAACCTCTCCAGGACTGTGACCTCATCTGTATAATGGGAACAGCCTATATGCCTTACCACCTTTTCTATCAGGGTTGTTGTTTAGATCTTGTTACCCTGATGAGGTGCCACCACTTATCATATCTAAAATGAGTCCATCTCTACCTACACCAGGCTTGGGTTATTAACAGCTTCACACACCCTTCACCGATCAGTGGTACAGACCAAGCAATCATAAAGACAGCACAGAGAAAACCACTGATTCTCCACTTAACCCAACAAAAATAAGCCTTTTAAAAAACACATATACATGGGGCTTCCCTGGTGGCGCAGTGGTCGAGAATCTGCCTGCCAATGCAGGGGAAACGGGTTCGAGCCCTGGTCTGGGAAGATCCCACATGCCGCGGAGCAACTGGGCCCGTGAGCCACAATTACTGAGCCTGCGCGTCTGGAGCCTGTGCTCCGCAACAAGAGAGGCTGCGATAGTGAGAGGCCCGCGCACCGCGATGAGGAGTGGACCCCCGCTCGCCGCAATTAGAGAAATCCCTCGCATAGAAATGAAGACCCAACACAGCCAAAAATACATAAATAAATTTTAAAATATTCAATAATAAATATTTTAAAAAAGCAAGTCCTCTAAAAAAAAAACACACACATATACATGGCAGCATGTACTAATGCCAGATGTGGTGAATAGGACACGTGATCTGACTTTGATTTGCAATAGTGAGAATGGGCTACATTAATTCATCCCTTTATCCACTTTATTTACCAGAAGTATGTAAAACTGTAAAACTGAGGAGAAGGAAGAGGCATGGACTGGAGCAGAGTCCTTAGGCCCACAAGAACCCATCTTCAACGTACAAAACAAATGACGAAGAAAGGAGTTCAAATTCCTGTACAAAGATGTGCTTTCCTCACCACCTTCCAGCGCACTTTAGAACCCCAGTCCACCAATTTTGTTAATTCCATTAAATTCATTAATTTCACCATTTTTTCATGATCTCAATTTTTCACATTTCTCAAGTTCTCCCTTCCCTCTTTACACAGTTTAGGTTCTGTGTGTCTCTAACTATAACGGCCTCTTTACAAACACCTCTTCTGCACATCTCTCATGGCAAGATACTCCACTGTCAGATCCCATCCCTCACTGAGGCCAATCACCCACCTCCTCTGTGCCTGCACTCAGACAGCTGAACACTGCTGGAAAAGAAATCCCACAATTGTGCTAACTCGTCTCTCTTTCAATTTGTGATGGTGTATCTCAAACCAACACTCACCCAACAACCTGCCCTAGGACCCTGGTAATTTCACTTTCTCACTTTCTGAGATGCTATCACGGCTTCTTTCTTGTCAAACCTGCAAAATACCTCCCTACCACCTGGACTGACAGCATCATCTTGTGATTCTTTGAGAAAATAGGAACCACCAGGGAAGAACAACTTCCCTCTCCCGTTATCAAATCCAGCTGTCTCCTTGGCATTCATGTCCATGTCCTCTGCCTCCCATCCAGTTACAGGGGATGAATAGTCCTTGATCCTATCACAAGCCACTTGAGCTGTACATTCTCTCCCCGTCATCGTTCAAGGGCTTTATTACTACAACTCTCCTTTATCTTTCTATAAAGTGTTCTATTGTCTTCCATGGTAAAGATAACCTATCCTGACTCCACATTGTCCTCCAGCTCCTGGCTCATTCTCAGCTCCTTTTCATGGTAAAATTTATCAAAACTATTTTCTAGTCCATCCCTCTCCCTCCCCCCAATTAAGAAAAAAAATTTTTTTCTAAACTTACTAGATCTCCTTCTTCAGTTCTCATTCTCGCATAAGTCAGTCCAAAGGACCTTTTTGTAATTTAGTCCCAACCCACTCTCTAGATAAAGAAGCTGAGACCCATTCATATGTCTTTGTGTGAGGTTCCCACAACCTATAAGTGGCAAAATCAAGACCAGAATTCTTGTCTCTGAACTCCTGTTCCTTTCAGGATGCCCCTTTTCACACCTTTGATCTCACCCTTTATCCCGCTGACTTGACTTAATTAAAACTGATATCAGAGGAGTTTTCCAACTCGCAGTTCCCTGAAACAGACCCAGGTGAGTCAATCACTCACGTAGATGCTCCTCCCCAAGCCACACCCACGTTCAGACCCCACACAGCCTCCACGCGAGTTCCACAGGTACCTGTGAACTCTGGAGAGGCGGAAACGTGAGTTTGCCAATCACATTATCTTCAACATCTCTTGTTTCCCCAAGCTCAAATTGAGTAAATCATATCCGCAATTTAACTCTTAATCAAGAGGCCCTCGAGTCTGACTTCGGAGACTTACTTTACGGCTCCTCATGTGTCAGGTATGAAAATGAAGAATGTCTTATTTGCTCCGTGGCGATGCTCAGTCACCGTAAATCACAGAGGCCCGGCAGGGCAGGGAGGCTGTATTTCAGGAAGCCAAATGCGGAGGGAGGGACCCGGCACAGCGAAGGCAAGGAGAGAAGAGGGAGCAGGAGGCAAAGCCAGAAGCTCAGGTGTTTGGGAAACGTGCGTTCTGGAATCCAAGCTGACACAGAACAAGGAGAAGGTGTTTCACTCCTGCTGTTTTCCCAGGAACAGTCCTGGGGCAGCTGAGTACAGCTTCCACGGGCCAGGAACTCTACCACTTCAATTCAACTCCACAAACCAGAGGGAGGAATCTGGCCAACTCCTGCCTTTCAGTCTGCTAGGTCCCCATTCACTATGCTATCGTTCATACAATTACAAATACCTTGACCTTTAATATACCTGTTCCAGGTGTTTCCCCAGATGTCATCCTCTCACACTCCCGTTCCTTTTCTCTTCGTCCTCTACTTCCTGCTCCACACTTAGTGGCCTTATTTTATGTTGGTTTCCAGGATAAGTAACCCACTTTCTGGTAACTGACTACACGCTCAATCCAGAAAGCCCCTCTGTCTTTTGTAGTTCCCCAGGTCCCCCACTCTCCTTTACTTTGTCAGAGAACTGGTGGGCGTGGAGGTGGAGGGGAGCTCTTACAGAAGCTTCTTCAGAGAAAACTGTATTTTTAATTAACCAGATTTTCAGATAGGAATATCATAACAGAAACCCGACCTACATACACACTGGCTGAACAAAATAACATTTTCTTTTTCTCATACAACGCAAAGTCCGGAAGTAGGGTTTCCAAGGCTAATGCTATAACTCCATGATGCCATCAGAGACCCTAGCTTCTGCTTATCTTTCTGCTCAGCTGTCCCCTAGTGAGTGCTTCTTGCCTCATGGACACAGTATGGCTGCTCTGCCTCCCACATCACAACTAAGTTCCAGGAAGACATCAAGAGAAGGTTCTCCTGGGTTTTCCTGGTGGTGCAGTGGTTGAGAATCCGCCTGCCAATGCAGGGGACACGGGTTCGAGCCCTGGTCTGGGAAGATCCCATATGCCGCGGAGCAACTGGGCCCGTGAGCCACAACTACTGAGCCTGCGCGCCTGGAGCCTGTGCTCCGCAACAAGAGAGGCCACGATAGTGAGAGGCCCATGCACCGCGATGAAGAGTGGCCCCCGCTCGCCGCAACTAGAGAAAGCCCTCGCACAGAAACAAAGACCCAACACAGCCAAAAATAAATAAGTAAAAATTAAAAAAAAAAAAAAAAAGAGAAGGTTCTCCTGCTGGTCTTTGGTAAGCTCACTCATGCCTCTGAGATCAACTGGTCCATGATGACCTCGCTCTCATGTTTGATGGTTGGGCTGGCTGTCAGCAGAGGCAACAAGGATAACAGTACTATGTGTCTCTCATCATCCAACAGGCTAACATGGGCTTTTTCACATGGTGGTGGTCACAGTTTATCAAGAGACGCGCAAGCACTTTTCAAGCCTCTGTTTGCATCTCATTTGCCATCATCCCATTGGCCAAAGCGAATCACAGATTCCATGTGGGGAGGGCATGGATGCAGCAATGGGAAGAATTCATAACCATTTTTGCAATCGAGCACACTACCCTGAATAAATTTACATTATAAACAACTATAACTGCTGTAACCTATTTTGTTCCAACAGAAATTAACCATTCGTGAGAAAAATCTTAATTTTAAAAAATTTTATTTATTTATATACATCCTTCTTTGTAAACACATTCACCTTCGTCTTAGATAAAACATCTCATGAGAGTAATAACAGAGCTTGTAGAAAACACTATGTCATTGTCCTATTTAAATACCAATTTTGGAAGAGTTAAGGAGATTTTGTCAAAAGCATGTCTCTAGTTGTACAATTCTTATAAACACTTTTGTGCTTCCCGTGTTGAGTTCAAAAGAGGTGACTTTAATTTTATACTTTGCAAAAACCCTAAGATTTTAGTTTTAAAAGACTAAGAACGCACTCAATTCTTATAAACAGTTGCATCCCTTTTGGCGTGACTCATACACAATCACAGAATCACGGATGTTGCTGTTTGCCCAAGAGTTCACATGAAAATCACGCCCATGGTATCACTGGGGAAGTATGCACAATCCTTGGCTCAGTGGGGACTATTGGGAGAAGTTCAAGTGCTACAGGGAAGACAGTGAGGGGGTAGGGGTCAGTTAATATACCTGGCCTGGCCAGTGGCCCTGGGTGCCCAGATCTGATTGGCACAGGGAAAAGTTCATGTTGTAACAGTTTAAGATTGATGGGCACAGCAAGGTGAGGGTCTTGAAGCAAGTCTGGATAAGTATACAGTTGTTTGATCATTGAGCTGTTTTCCCAGATGAACAAATGATTGCCTGAACAAATTGGTTTTGAGAAATTTTCTGATCCAAGCAGTGAAGTTATTTATTGGTTTATAGCCTCTCCTTCTGGGCAAGAATTTCCTGGAACAATTTAACAAAGTCATATTGACACACAGGTAGTCTCGGTTCAGTCCAGACAGTTGAGCTCTGTGTATGTAGGTGGTCTCCATCCTCAATACTGAACCAGAGTACAGCCCTGCCCCGGTGGTGGCTAGGGACCTGCATGTGTCCTGAGAGCACAAGGCTGGTTAAGAGCCCCTTTACATTCACCGGGCTTTGAACAAACCAGGCCAAAAGATATGCAGAGCTCACAGTGAAGCTCTTTTAGGGAAAACTGTCCTCCAGCTGCCTGAGAGTCAGGGCTGGCATCTGAAGAGAAATGCTGCCCTGGGGGCACCCTGAAATATTCCCAGCCTTGATCCAGGACATGCAGAATATTTCCTTGGACACTTACAAGTCAGCCTGTTAAGTTCTTTAAAGATAGATGCCTTCAGACATCATCATGAAATGAAGCCAGGTAATACTGGGCAGTAGAACTCTTACAAGTTAGTAGCATTTGACAGTGAAGCAGATGGAGCCTTGGGTTCTCCATTCAATGTGTATTATTGGTTGCCCCTGGTCCCAGCTATTAAATGCTAATACCTGAATGTAAAAGTTGAACCCTGAATGTATTTGAAAAACATATGGATGACTATGTGTAGTTTGTTAAAGTCAATAAGATAATAAATCATAACTCTAGCATTTACCTATAAATTGGCTTTCTCTTCTTGTTCTTGTTATAATTTCCTCATGCCTGACCCTGCCCTTCAAAGAACAGATGGAAGTGGGAGGAACAGAGAAGGAAGATAGTACCTATCTTAAGTTGCATTGAGGGCAAGCTAAGGTGCTTGACACCTCAAATTCTGAATGCATTTTCTCCCAAAAATATGACTAATAATAGTGCTTGTAGGAAAGATCTTGTTGGAATAATTTGGGAAATTTCAATATGGAATATAAATTAATATTTCTTTTCTTGGGTGTGATTATGTAAAGAATGTACTTGTTCCTTGGAAATGTATGCTGATTTATTGGTTGGTTAAGTTGCATGATGTCTACAATTTATATCTCACGGTTCATCAAAACAAACAAAAAGATATTTACATACATAAAATAAAACAAACACAACCAAATAATAGCAATGTTGAATGTAGGTGAAGGATATAATATATAAGTGGTTCCTGAATTATTCTTCCAACTTTTCTGTAAATTTGAAATTTTTCTAATGAAAAGTTGGGAAAAAATCATGGCTATAGGCATTAGTGCAGATGGAAGGGGGTCAGTTGTGAGTGAATCTTCTTCCCTACTACCAAGAAGCTAGAAATAAGATTACAAACTGAAAGTTAAACTATGAAATCACCCAGAATGAAACAGAGAAGAGCTTTGCAAAATCACATTAAAACAGAGTGGTTCCCAGGCCAAAGACTGGACCGAAGCTGTTAAATCTAAAGAAAGAATAGGCTCATCCATGGAAGCGTAGAAAAGAGAGAATCAAAGAAACAAATGCTTGGGTGGCAGTGACCACCCAAGCTCTATCCAGAGGACAGGACACCTTGTCAAGTGGGCTTTGGATGTGATGGTCTCACTGGCAAGGAAGTCCCCTGTTACAGACATGGATTCAGCAAATGTCCGGCCCTAAGTCTCTTTCAAGATCACATAATTAAAAACCCCTTTACTTAGATTTCATGCTCAATAGGAAACCTCCTGATAATTATGTGGCTTCCCACAGAGATTGCCTCCAGGGAGACAATGTGCTCCAGGACATCTTAAGCGTCCATTCCTTCAGCAGTTACCAATCTCATGATAAATTATAAAATTGGCATTCTGATTTTGCATAGCAGACTGTTCTATCTGAATGAGTCCTTACCTGAGAGATGAATCCACAATTGGTGTGCAAATAAATTACATTTCTGAACCTGCGAGACTGAAAGTTAGATTTTGAGTGATGGGGAATGCATCCTAAGATAGCTACCTGGGTCTCTCCTAATGAAACCCACACCTTGTAGCTCACCTGTCTTAAGAAGTAAAGCTTGCACTGTCATTTATCTAATCACACCACTCTCTTTGTAGGGAAAAATATATTCTGACATCACGATTACTAACTTATAAATGCATATTTGGAGCACAACCCATGTGACCTGGAAGCTGCGAATAAAGCATCGGCAGGGATTTCAGGTCAAGACTGTGCTCGTGCATGAAGCCCCCTCACTCTCAAAACAGAGAAATACTACATAATGTATATGGCTTTTAAAAATTCAAAATACATTGCACTGTTGGTGGGAATGTAAATTGATACAGCCACTATGGAGAACAGTATGGAGGTTCCTTCAAAAACTAAAAATAGAACTACCATACGACCCAGCAACCCCACGACTGGGCATATACCCTGAGAAAACCGTAATTCAAAAAGAGACATGTACCACAATGTTCATTGCTGCACTATTTACAATAGGCAGGACATGGAAGCAACCTAAGTGTCCATTCACAGATGAATGGATAAAGAAGATGTGGCACATATATACACTGGAATATTAGCCATAAAAAGAAATGAAATTGAGTAATTTGTAGTGAGGTGGATGGACCTAGAGTCTGTCATACAGAGTGAAGTAAGTCAGAAAGAGAAAAACAAATACCATATGCTAACACATATATATGGAATCTAAAAAAAACAATGGTTCTGAAGAGCCTAGGGGCGGGATAGGAATAAAAACACAGACAACATAGAGAATGGACTTGAGGACACGGGGAGCTGGAAAGGTAAGCTGGGACGAAGTGAGAGAGTAGCACTGACATATATACGCTACCAAATGTAAAATAGATAGCTAGTGGGAAGCAGCTGCATTGCACGGGAAGATCAGCTCGGTGCTTTGTGACCACCTAGAGGGGTGGGATAAGGAGGGTGGGAGGGAGACACAAGAGGGAAGGGATATGGGGATATACGTATATGTATAGATGATTCACTTTGTGATTCAGCAGAAAGTAACACAACACTGTAAAGCAATTATACTCCAAAAAAGATGTTAAAAAAAAAAAAAGAAAGAAAGAAATTATGTGAAAATGAGTCATGGGTTTAAGAAACTTAAAGTGGGTCAGCAACTACAAGAAAGGAGCATTTTATCTCCCAGGTTTCAGGATTTGGTCAAGGTCAGTAATAGACACTGTATTCAAAAGCTGCCCAAGCAGTTCCCAAGTCCAGTATTATATACCCAATTCTGAAGTTGTTCACAGCTCTCACCATGGCCTTTCCAGCATCTCAGCCTATTCATTCTTGAGCATCAAGGCAGAAGAGGCAGCCAGAATTTCAGAATAAAAAGGCAGAATTTTAATTGCCTCTAAAATGTGAAAGAAAGATCCCAGCTTGAGCCTTAGCCCCTAGACATCTGATAAGTGGAGGGTTGATCAACTGAATGAAGAGGGCGCGTGGGAAAGAATTGCAAAATCTGATTCAAGGGCGATGATCAGCTCAGAAGAGGAGGAGATATTCCGAGTCGAGCCAGCTGCCCATCACTCTGACAAGGCTTTGGCCCAGGCCCCCGTTGGCTCTTGCCTCTGTCCTAGAAAAGGGATGTTGTAGCCAAAAGGCCAATAACCACGAGTCAGCCTGACTTCATCTGGAATCAGGAAAGACCACCTCCTCCCGATGATGTCATGTTCCCCTCTCCACCTATGTGACATTATTTACTCAACAAAGCCATTCCACCTTCCCCCCATGTTAACAGGTAAGATCTGCACGATTCTAAGTATTTGCTGACTGTAGCTGCTGGGCCTGGGAAGGGCACAAATATGCAACTGTCAAGCCGAGTGTCTCATAATCCAACAACTGGCAAGGAAAAGAGAGAAAGAGTCTTCCCAGGACAGATACGTCTGAGCTGAAAGCGACTCTCAGTGGCAGGCTAATTTCTCCTTTCTTTCCTGATAATGGTTCATTACCTGACATAGGATGGGAGTTGTAAGCGTTGCAAGTGGCTGAAAGTGGAGAGCAATGCCTATTGAAGACAATTTTCCTTCCTTTCATGATCTCTGTTCAGAATGTTCACTTTGCAGCCTTGTTTATGTCCTGCCTCTCACGACGCTTGGCTTGGCTTTCCAGATGAGCAAATCTATCAGTAATTTCTCAGCCAGAATGGCCTGGGTCCCCTGTGAAGTTCCCTCCAAAGAGCCATAGCTGCCTGCAAACAGGTCCTCGCATGGGTGTGAAGATATCAGACCCTCGGCTTCGGCACAGGCAGCCCTAGTGCTTCTTACGATGAGTGTGTGTGTTTCCTATGGGCAAGGCTCTGGGTTGTGAGGTAGTGGACCCCCAGCCCATTCTTTCCCCATTTCTTAGGTCAGCTTGGACCTTGGGAGGTGGCGGAGTATATGAGGAGGTACAGACTGCTGCAAACCAGCATCACACCAGCGCCGAGGACAGGATCACAGTAGGGAACCCAATTCACATTCCCAGATATGGTGGAGTGCCAGGTCAGGGGCTCGGCTGCAGCATGAGACACCCCCTCACTGCTGTCCCTGGATGCTGTGGAAGTCAGAGGCTAGAAGTCTGGGCCCCAAACTGGGGATGGACTGAGACACTCTTAATAAACACAATAATGAAAGCTGGGACACGGGAAGAGGGAAGAAGGCCCTCTGTTAGTGCATAGTGTCATATATAGCCTATAGCATCGAACCATATAATATCAGGTCTAGCATGTACAAAATGATGATTTTTTTTCATATTATTTTACCATGGACTTTTTTTTAAGTGCCTGATGGTAGGCATTTAGGAACAATTGAACTGATGAGTTCCCTTGTTCTCTCTCCACGTTTACACTATGAATCCCTCACTTGGCAAGATCAAGGCTGCATGTGGTTAAGCTAGTTTGGACTGCCTGTTTATAGTCACTGCCTAATCATCAAGATCATTTGCCCCACGAAAAGGATCATCAGCCACCCATTCAACATGAGACTGTGGTCCGACATTTGCACCATTTGGGGCCAAAGCACCCTGCAGATCTTGGCTTCCTCTCCTCTCCTGCCTCCCAGGAGAATTGACAGAGGCTATGCAAGGCCCTCCCCTCTTGGCTGAGACCCTCCAAGGAAACTACCAGATCAAAGTTTCATTGGTTAGAGGGCACAGCCCTGACTGCCACTGCAGAAACTATGTAATGACGCCACAAAAATGCCAGCCAGGCTGGGGGTCACTGTTTAACAGGTGCAGATGTGGACAGTAAAGTTCCCTGGGCTCCTAACCTGTTGCCCTTCCCGAGCCTCCCTGCCTCTGGTCCATCCCATGCACTCCCTGCTTACAATGTTGGATGACTTCCTATCCAAGCTCAAAATCTTTACAGTCTGACCCCAACCTCTCTCATCTCCCATCACTCTCTGCATCATATCCTTTACTCCAGCCACACACAGCTAATATCCATTCCCCCAAATACACCACGCTGGGGTCTCACGGACTTTGCACATGCTGTTCCTTCTGCCTCAAATTCCCTTCCCTTTGACTGTGCCTATTCAACCTCCGAGACTAAATCCAAATAGCATCCTCTGTGCCGCTTCCCCTCTGGGTCCCTACTGCACACTATTCATGCTCCTGGCACCACGCTAATCACAATGAGCTATAAATTCACTTTCTGTCAGTTCCTGAGCTCCTCAAGGACAGGAGGATGTATGACTCATGCTTCTAGTTTCTGCAGAAAATTCTGGCACAAGGTCCAGTACAAATCAGTCAACAAATACTTTTGAATGAACTAGAATTTGAGGGTCCATTATCACTTACAAAGGACTTCCCCACCCAGCCTCTAACAGGGCTGCAGATGGCACCTATCCTAGTACTTCTGGGCCTGAGATAGTTCCTTGCAGATTTCAGTGAAGTTGAGAGGCCCCAAATTATTCCACTGATCAACAAATGCTGGATTTACTTTACCCTCCTATGTATTTAGGATTGAGCTAATTAGTGTGGGAACTTCAAAAGCAAGACCTTGCTCTGAAGAGATTTGCATTCTAGGACTCATATAAGCCAAACAGTGACAGAAAGGTACTTGGCAAATGACTAGAGCTTAAAAAGGTAGCAGCAGTGCTTTGAAAATTTCAGGTCCTGATACATCAGTGGCCTGTGAAATCAATTTGTTAAAACATGATGAAAATTTTGGGATGAAATGGAATAGAATATGATGGGATAGGACAAGACAGGCTTGCATGGCATAGCACTGCATAGACTAGAGAATGTAAGACCTAGTGCATCAGTGGTAGTAAGTATTATAGGAGTGTTTTGAGTCATGATATAGTAAGTGTTTTTTACTATGGGTCATGGCCAAAACATTTGAAAACCACTGTCTTAGAACTTGGAAATCAACAAGGAATAAGCAAGGAGTTGACCAAAGTGCCTTGTATAAGAAATTTGCTCCCAAGAAGAATGGAGAAGAAAAGGTAAAAGAGAGAGCAAAACAGGGAGTGATCTATGATCAAAGGTCAGAAAAATTTCCCTGGTGATGCGTTGTCAAACGACATTTTAAGAATGAGATGCCTAATGTTCAATTAGAGGTAATTTCTCAGAAACAAGAAAGACTTCTGAAGTCTACTCATCCTACTCTGCCCTTCCTTGACCAAAATACGCACATGAACCCACTCTGCAAATAACAGGTTAATCTCTGTTTAAGCAACATTACCACTGATTTAAGCTAATTATATGTAGAACAGAGACAGAAAAACAGCCGATAAGATGGTCCAACCACAACGTGAGGGAGAGGCGTTCACAGTCAAAAGAGCATAGCTGCAAGCCCTCTAAGAATCTGTACAATCTTAGCAAGGTCTTCATAAAGTACAGGGGGCAAATGAGGATCTGGCCTTCTTCTCTAGCTCTCAAGGAGACCCCAGCCAACATCCAAGTCTTCTGTGAATAGTCACATTGCCTGGTGGTGAGAAGTGCAACAATCAGGTTGCAAGGAGAGAGAGCTAAATGACAGGTCACCCAATCCAGCCGTGTATCCCTCTATCCCCTCCTCCGGAAGCCAACCAAATGCCACCATATGCCTCTGCAGAGATGGAGATGGCGCTGTTCCCTGCACCCACCATCTCGCCATCAGTTATAGCCCTGAGGCCACACAGAACAAGTCTAATATAACATCTCCCCCAAATCCTGAGTGCCCTCTGTCCTGAGCCTTCTCTCCTGACCGAATTCCCCAAGCTTTCCTTGGAGGACATGGTGTTTATTGCCCCTCACCAGCTGGTCACTCTCATCCAAACACACTTCAATTCATCCGTGGTTCCTTTACAGCCCTCTAGTTATGGGGGGCTGTGCACAGGCTCCAGAAACCTCAGCCACCTTGTTTTAGATGCTATATTTGTATTAAGGCAACCTGAGCGCCCAGGAAAGATTGCAGCTGGTGGCAATCATCGAGTTTGTCTAATTAAGCTTGTAGGAAGTAAGAAATTTATGCACATCTTATCTAGCTGCCCCATGGCTTTCAAAGCACAAGTTCTTCTTGCTAATGCAGTATAAAGGGCCTGTATTTCCTCTACTGATCCGAACAATAGAAAATGCGATTTCCTGCAGCTTATTCATGATAACCAAGTTCCACCACAACAAAACAGTTCAGTGTTCCTGTGGTTATAATACTGTTGTTATTATTTTCACCCAACAACCAGTCTCATGGAACTTTCTCCTTGCTCTGAATTTTTGAAATCGTGTTATTGATTGGTATTCAGCTTTGTGTAACAGAAAGAGAATGGGGCATGAAAGAGGCTGTCTGGGCTCAAGGCTTGACTCCATCTTTTATCAGCTCCGTGACCTTGTAAGTGAGTTGACCTTGACCTAATCTTGACCTCTCAGTGCCTCGGTCTCCTCATGTATAAAATAAGAACAGTAAAAGAAACCATTGGCTGCTGTGAGGTTTGCGTGCAATAGTGCACGTGAAGTGCTTGGCACAGGGCCTGGTACCAGAAGAGTGTCCCATAAATAGGGTGGCAATTTAATCTATTGCCCCAATTGGGATAATTCTGGAAGAAACACTATTAAAAGTTATGTAGAGACATAGTATTACCTGGGACATAGGACCTACCTGTCCATATGCATCCGCCATGATGATGGTGATGACATGCCTCATACCTAAGCCCTCACTTCCCAGTCCACGAAAGAATGATCATGCTATCTATCTTCTAGGATTATTAAGAGAATTAGAGGCAATCTGCATAAATTGCCTGGCACAGAGTAGTCGATCAATAAACAGCAACATTTAAAATATCATTTTTATGGCTTCCAGCCCGAAGTTCATTTCCTTCCTGATGTACCCCCTCTGGCATCATAAATAGGAGGAGAACCCTGCATCTGGTGGCTGTATTCCCAATATAACCAGTTAATAACTGAAGAGGAAGGAACAGCCATGCGGTAAGAGCCAATCTGAGTCCTTTCTTGGCTCCAGCTGATGAATATAAATGATTTGAAAATTAAAAAGCCATTAGACTATTAAAAATAGCTTCTAAGAACAATCTCTCAATAAATTCTTTTCATGCTTAAAAACCCAACTGGAAAGAATATAAATGGTAATACAAGCCATCTGAAAAGTCAATAACCAGATATAATGGTCAATTTCTCTGATATTATTGTCTAATTAAGCAATTTTGCTATAGTCGTGATTGCATTTAACTGAGTCAGTATAGTCTAAAAGTGATGTAGAACCGATTCCTTTCAAGCTAAGGAGAAAAAAATAAAACTTGAGTACAAAGAGGAACAAATTCTGATTTATGTTTTATGCTCAACTGGCTGACTTTCCAAAGTGTAATTCAAGAGCTAAAAAGGAACCCATCAAACAACGCAGGTGCCCAGCCCAGAGACTCAGACACCCAGGCTTCAGGAGGTGGCAGACCTCTGCAGGTCTGTGTATGTGGGAGATAGGAAATGCTCTCTCTTTATGGCCTCTTGCCTACAGAAGCAAGGGGCCCTGGATGGTTCCCTCTCAGTTCAGTGATTCTCAGGCTTTGGGAGCTTTTCAAAATCCCAATGCCCAAACCACTTCCCAGACCAATCCATTCAGAACCACTGGAAGTGGGACACCAGCTGTAGCATTTTTTAAAGCTCCCCAGGAGATTCTGATGTGTACCCAATGTGGAGAACCACTGTTCTAGATGGTTCCTGAACATCTATAAGCACAAGTCAGGTGGTCAAAAAATTCCTTAAGAACATGAACTTTCCAGTTTCTGGCCTCAGTGTCCTAAAGGAGAGTCAGCAGGTTCTCCCCATATCTGCACTCACACCCCTTAGGATCCTAGGGGAATCCACCCAGCAAGAAAACTGCAGCATAAAGGATGAATATTTCTTGTGCTGAGAGCAAAAGCCACCTGGGTGAGTACAATGGTTACCTTTATGCATCAACTTGACTGAGCCATGGGGTGCAAAGATATTTGGTCAAACACTATCCTGGGTGTTTCTGTGAGGGTGTTTTTGGATGAGATTCATATTGAAATCGGTAGACCGAGTAAAGTAGATAGTCCTCCCTAATGTGGGTGGGCCTTATCCAATCAGTTGAAGACGTGAATAGAACAAAAAGGCTGATCCTTCCCCAGTAAAAGAGAATTGCCCCTTCCCGAGTGCCTTTAAACTGGGACATTGGCTTTTTCCTGCTTTTGGACTTGAACTGAAACATCAGCTCTTCTTGGATCTTGAGCCTGCCAGCCAACAGACTGGAACTACACCACCAGCTCTCCTGGAGCTCCAGCTTACCTACTCACCCTGCAGATCTTGGGACTTGTCAGCCTCCATAATCGTTTGAGACAATTCCATATAATAAATCTCTTTCTATGTATATACATATATACATTCTATTGGTTCTGTTTCCCTGGAGAACCTTGACCAACACAGTGAGTCTGCTCCTTACTGCTATTCCCCCAAGTACTCACCTCCCTAAAAACTGCATCCTGGTCCGGAACCAGTGGCAAAACCAGCAATGTGTATGTGAAAAGCAGCTTCCAAGATGGTCCCCATGATCTCCAACTCCTGGTGTTCACACCTGTGTAGTCCCCTTCCACACTATCTGGGTTGGTCTGTGTGACCAATAGCATAAGGCAGAGCTGACAGTGTGTCACCTCCAAGGCCAGGTCCTAAAAGGCATTGTGGCTTCAACCTTGCTTTCACTTGTATCAGTCACCCTGGAAGAAGCCAGCCGCCATGTTGTGAGGACACTCAAGCAGCCCTATGGAGAGATGCATGTGGCTAAGAACCAAGGCCTCAGTCCAACAGATGGCAAGGGGTTGAGGCCTTCTGCTAATAGCCATTTAAACCTTCAGATGATCTCAGCAAATGGCATCAACTCCTACCCGGCTCTCCAAGCTCACCTCCCATAGCAGTGACCCCTGTCAGCTCTCTCTGTACAAGGTGTCTCGAGTGCATACATTTCTTCGCATTTCTTCAGTCTCCTTCCCAGCTCATGCCAGTTATGCCTCACTGGGTCGACGTCAAAAGTCTCCTGACTCCTCTCCCTGCTTCCACTCTTATGTCCCTCTCAGCTGTTTCCCACACAGCAGCCAAAGGGAATTTTCTAGTACAGAGGTTATATCAAAGGTTCCCAAACTTTCTCAGTTCATGTCCATCTTAGTGACTCAGCGATTTTTTCTTACAGCATCCCTAGTCCAAAAGGAATAGCTAACAGTCCTGCTTGGTTAGGGTCAAGCAACTTAGTAAGTATTTATGTTCCAACAATTTAGTTGCCATTTGAGGAAATAATCCACATAAATTGAAAGAAAAAATTAATATTTTTGTATCTTTCTTATATAACCACAATTACTCACCAGTGGTATGTGTGCACCCATTGGGCACTGCACAAGTCCTAAGACTTTGGAATCAGATTAGACCCTGCCATCCTCATTTCCTGTTTCATGTTGATTTTGGCTTTTTATCACAGCAACCGCCAGCCTTAATGATAGGGTTACATGTGTCTCCCTTGGGTCTAATCACACTGCTCAATTCTACAGTGAATAATATTTATATAATCACACTATTGTAAATGCTGTCTGTGAGTTCTCAGTTTTTTTCATCAGCCTATAGTCAAAGCCTTTTCTATGGTTTCAGAAGAGAATATAAGTATTATAAACCCATAAATGCCAAAGTGATATGGGGGAGGGGAAGGATAGGCAGCTGCATTGACCATCTAAAATTATGGATCAAAAATCAGTTGTAGAGTATTTCATGCAGGGTTATGATGGAAACCAGTAAAAGAACTAAAGGCTGAAAGTCCACTGAGTCTACAGTTTGAGCCAAAGATGGAGGTCGGAAAGACTGTCACCATTCATTTCTGTACACTCTTCCTTTTCTATCCTTTGGAACCACTGTTTAACCACATGAACGTTAGTTTAACAAGGAAAACAAAACCACGTCTTTCCATCCAGATGGGGTTTTAATACCTCCTTTCCACAAGCCTTCCTTCCATCCATCCTCCCTCCTGACAAACCAGTTTATAGTGACTTTTTACTTATGTGCCAGGCATGGTGTTTGACTGCAAGAGTTCATGACTGTCCTATATCACATTACTTACCCTCTTCTGGTGCCGTTTCTCATATGGTTCCTTAATACAGCCCTCTGCAAATACGGCTTCCAACTCCTCTATCCAACTCCTCAGCTTCTAGAAAGCAGACTGTGTCTTAAGTCTTATTTATATGCAATCCCCTCTCTGTGCCCAGGATAGAGCCATTCACAGAAGGTATTCAATAAATAGTTGCTGCCTGACCCCAAGTCCATTTGGCTACAAAAGGAGAGGCTGAATATTAGCCTCAAGGGAATGCAGCATTTTTTTTTATCTGTCTTCGCCACTGGACTCTATTCTCCTTGAGGGCAAGTGCTTGATTTTTACACATTCTCAATTAGAGACTGATAGATGCTAACAGACAAAAACTACTCAATACCTGAGTATGGAATGAATAAACGAATGAGTGAATTCAGCCAAGTTGGAGGGAGAATCATCTAGAATCAAAATCCTTGTTCCTGCAGAAATTATCCAGTAAGGCTCTTTCCTTTGAATTCTATTGTTCATTAACCTCTGACATTAAACACTTATCCATTTTGTCTGTATCTACTATGTGTTCAAAACCCACAGTATTTAAAGGAGGTCTTGGGTAGAGAACACAACACATTTATCAAAAGCCCTCCTTCAGATCTGAGTTTGCATGAAAAAGGAGAAATTCCAGATTTGTTTTCTTTTTCATATTTGTTTTAATTTGCCTCGGGAACAACACACAAAATTTCAGGATGCAGCCAAGACGGTGTGTTCATAATCAATCTCTCTCTGTCTTTCTCTCTCTCTCTCTCTCTCTCTCTCACACACACACACACACACACACACACACACACATACACACACACACAAACATCTGTCTCTCAGCCTTTTGAATCCCATTGAAAGCCCTGAGAATATGCGAGATTTTATGAAAGGTTGTCTTTATGTGACACTTATTCAAGGTCTCCTCTGAGATGAACCCAAACCCTTGAAATACTCCAGGCTGAGAGCTATTACCTACATCAAGTGCAACTGTCTACCTCTTCAAGGCCTTTTGACTTTCTAAGAAGGAGTATTCTACATTGCCTTTGGAGCTAAGAAAACCTCCAACTACTGGTAGACAATATGACAATGAAAATATACCAGTAGCTCCTACCATATTATCCCAGATATATTTCCTCTGCCAGGCCCAGGGCTGGCAGCAACATCCCATCCTGTATCTGTTGGATATTGTCCTCTCATGACCTCAGCAAAAGGACCAGTGAGAAGGTCACCGGCTGCCACCATTTATCAAACATCTATCATGTGTCAGAAACTGTACTGTAAATATAAAGAACCTAAGACAGTGGCCACACTGTAAATGTCACCAAGGACCAGGGATTACCCCTTGGTGGGTCTGTAGGTGCCCAGCAGACGCCAGCATTACTGTCAACTGGCCGCTGGCTCTTTGGTGGCTCGGCCTGCCTCCTTGTCTTCCACACTGGAAGAACCAGGCATCCAGCATCTGCGCTGGAGGGCAGGGTTGGGGGCATGGAGGGGAGAAAGCCTCCCTCAGCCAGGCAAACAAACGTGTGTGAATTTGGATGAAAGATTAACCAGGTTCAGCTGTTCTCCACTGCAGTTTCAAGCAATGAAATTCAATTCATACAGGGTCCATGTACAATGAGGGATTGGGATGGGAGTCCCCACTCTTGCTGACTTGTTCTCAGGCCCCCTTCTCTGCATGTATAGGACCACACCCCTAGACTACCAGCGTGCTTCCAATGGCCTCACCTTGACCAGCAAAGAGGACCCTCCATGCCCCCCATCACCCCCATGCTTTTTTCCCCTTCCTTCTTCTCCCCCAAATCCCCCACTTCCTCATCTGCCATAGATGTCATCATTTCTACTCCACTTGACAGAGAGAGAACATTTGAGCCCTGAGAGGAAGAGAAGACGCTCAGGGGAGAGGTCTTTTCGGGTTAGGCCTCCAGGTTGAATGCCTTACGAAAAGAAAATACTCAATCAGATGAGTTGTCCTGTAAAGGTTTATCCTTTGCAAGCATATCCTTGGACGGGGGCACTCCAGGGAGACGGTGGGCAGAGAAATCCCACCCCAAACATAGAAGCACTGCTGCTGCCGCTGTTGTGTGCCTTCTGTATATTACCTCATGGCAGCCACAAAACAACTCTGCATGAACAGCCCTGTTTCACAGATGAGGGAATAATGCTCCAAGAGCTTGCTGGATTATTCCAATGTCAATTATGTTGATTATGTTGACCATTAGCCCTTCCCTATAGGGTTCTGAGTTAGAGACGGCCACAGGGGGAAGCTATGCAAGATTGGGGGGCGGTGTGCAGAGATGAAGTGAAGCAGGGGCTCTCTGAAGGAGTTCAGGGTCAGGTTTGGGGACACACAGAAACAGAGATGCCCATCAGGTTCCGGCTTTTTCTTCCTTTCGTCCATTCCATGTCCTGCTCTTCTTCCAAAATGCTAACTCTGCTGACCAAAGTGACCCCACCCACCACCCCCGGATGTTTGGCCGCAGACCCACAGAGGGAGTAACTTCCTGCCACCCTCTGTATGAGCTCCCTTTTGCTGTCCCATTTTGGCAGCTGGATATGCCTGACCTCCTCATCACCAGAGCTTCAGGAAGCCAGTTTGTGACTTCTCAGATCCTGCAATTCCCCTTCTAGATCTAAGGTATAATTTCTATAATTTATCCCTTCTTCCAAATATATCTAGTTCTGCTTCCCAGACTGAACTCCAACCAGTAAAGAGAAAATTAACTTATATCCAAAGGCCACAGACCTAGGAAGTAGCAGAAGCAGAAGCCAGGAAGGTATGAAGTCAGTGGTCAGCACTGAGGGTGGGACCAGAAGTGGCAAAGCTCATGTAGCCCTATAGGCTAGTTCCAAGGGAGCCCCTGGGGCTCCAGGCATGTTTTCCAAGTCATGACAAGCGTCAGTGGGCACTGAAGGCCGTGGTAGTAGAGTGTCCCATCCAGTGGTGGCATCTAGTGTCCAGAGCAAGTGGCTGAGCCCCTCAGGCTTGTGGACAGCCATCCTATCCATCAGAAGACCCCATCCGTGACCAGGTAACAAGGGACATCCTCCCTATCTCCTCCTTTCCAGGAAAGAGGACAGATCAGCTATCAGAATCCAGCCAAGCAGGGCCACCACCCCCATTTGGAACTAGAATATGAGGCTCAGGAGCTAGACTTCAGGAAGAGGAAGCAGCCAAACACCGGCTCTGATTTCCAAGCCCCACCTCAGGACAGGCTGTGGCTGCTAGTGACCGGTCTGCCCTGATGGAGCTTGGTTCAGGAACCAAGGAGCCTCTGGAAGGAAGCCTTAGTAACACCCTCTGGAAGGGCAGGACTGGCGAAGGGTGGCAAGGGAGGTACTGACACCCTTGGATTTTCCAGAAAGAGCCTACGGAGAAACATAGCATCAGAATTGAGAGCTCAGACCCCAGAGGCAAACAGAGCAGGGGGCAGAATAAGACACATGTTCCTCATGGTACCAAAACCCTCCTGTATGAGTGGTAAAGGGCTCTCAGCCTGCTGTAGACAGTGTCCTGTGTTCAATGTTGAACCACAAAGTAGAAGTAAAGCACATCACTACTAGAAAGTCTAAGCAAGCTGCCTGGTTTTGCAAGTGAAACCTTTGAAGGCATCTGTCTTCCTCCCTGACCATCCCCACCTAGAAAGCAACCTCCTCTCACCAGTCCTGCCTCTACTCAACACTCAAGATCAATTCATCTAATTTGTGGATAAGCGCATAGGCTCGGTCACCACGTCCACTGGCTTAAAGTCCCCAGCCCTCTCACTTCCTCCTGAGCCTGTTTCCTCCTCTATAAAATGCGGATAAAAGGAATATCTATCAGAGCTTGCCTGAAGGTTAAGTGACTTCATAGTGTAACTGGCTAGGAATACACAGGGCTTACTGTAAGGGTTTAATAAATGCTAGCTCATAATTTTCCAGGCAAAGCTGCAACAGACGTAATCTTTGACCTCATCAAGGGCTGGTGGGAACTCTGTCGTGTGTAGCAGCAGCCCCAGCTCAGAGGCCACGTAACGAGTATCCTGTCTGCCCAGTCCGCGGGCAGCACCTACCAGACAGCCACAGCTGGATTTGCATT
The DNA here is from genome assembly GCF_965194825.1 of Balaenoptera physalus. Classification (NCBI taxonomy): domain Eukaryota; kingdom Metazoa; phylum Chordata; class Mammalia; order Artiodactyla; family Balaenopteridae; genus Balaenoptera; species Balaenoptera physalus. Next base: position 82,113,060 of record NC_138898.1, read on the forward strand.
ATGGATGGAATTGTGCCCCCTGCCCCCCGCAAAAAAAAATAGTTGACGTTCTACCCAACCAGTATCACAGAATGTGACCTTTTGAGGAAATAAGGTCTTTACAAAGGTAATCAAGTTTAAATGAGGTCATTAGGGTGGGCTCTATTACAATATGACTGGTGTCCTTATAAAAACAGGAAGTTGGGTCACATAGGCAGACAGGCACAGAGGGAAGATGACATGAAAACACACAGAGAAGATGGCCATGTGACTGACGGGAGGCATCTACAAGACTAGTGCCGGCCAACACCAGAATCTAGGAGAAACAAGGAAGGATTCTCCCCTAAAGCCTTCAGACAGAAATCAACACCCTGATTTTGGACTTCCAGGCTCCAGAACTGGGAAACAACACATTTCTGTTGTTTTAATCCACCCAATTTTGGTACTTTGTTATGGCCGCCCTAGGGAACTAATATAGACTCTGTGGCCTTGACCCTTGGCTAGAGCTGCCTGGACTCTGGAGTGATGGGGGGCCCACCTCCCACCTGACATGGGGATGGGGAAGCAAAAGAAGCTAATCAGCAAAGAAAATAGAATCACAAAAAAAGCAATACATAGAGAAAGCCAGTTTTGGTTGCTGTTAGATTCTGTTTGGTTGCTTTTTAAGTGTTGACTGAATTCCTTCCCTGAACTCTGAAAGCACCTAAACGTCCTTGTAATAAATTTTCCTCTAGGTCTTAATCTAGCTCAAGTGGGTTCTTATAATGTGCAATCAAAGAAACTTAAAAAATATGACATCAAAAAAAAAATGCAATGGCCACTACGGTTCAACATTGTTAATGTCACCTCCCAGATATGGCAGACAGTGTTAGCACCAAGAATGTGTGGAGGACAGAGGCTCCCTCCACATGACAGTGGAAGGAGGTTTTCATACCGAGACTTCACGGGATACCTAAGAGTTGACCAGCAGAAGAAGCACTCCAGGCAGCAGGGACCACGTTTTAGATTCTTGTGTTTCTGCAATATTAACACTGAGCTGGTTGATATCAGGAAGGTTTTTATCATTCTTGAGCTGAAAAGCAATCAACCTGGAAACAAAACCACTGCCCAGTTGCCATGTTAAATTGAGCTAGGCATCGAGAGCTGTCCTGCACCTTCCTGTTTTCAAAAGAAAGCCTCCAGGTCTCTGCCAACTGAGACCCCATCTATTGATCCCACAGCAAATTGACTTCCCTGCCTGTGTATTGCAATTCAGACGTAGACATTGAAAGATGTTACCTTCTAATCACAAGAGCAGCATTCGAGCTGCACAAATATTTGCTTTGTTCCTTGACATTCCACCAATTAAGACAAAGTAGAGAGGAAAATCTCATTACAGCATGTTGAATGAATGGAATGCTGTGGTTAGCAGGCACCCTCAAGGGATGCATGGAATTGGGAGACAGGTCTCATGGTCAGACAATAGATCCTTCTTTCTCATCCCAGGATGGAATAATGTAGGATGTTTCTTTAGAGTCAACATATATTGTGATCCAACTGACTCTTAGTACAAGTGTCCCTCCCATAAATAAGCATCCTTTTCTAATCCCGGCCCAGAATCTCAACCACCCATTGTGCCTTGCTCTCAAGTTCTTTTGCTTTCTCATTTCCTCTGTTTCCATTTTTCTTTCTCTGCTTTTCTGTTCTGTTTTTCTCTTACTCCATCTTAGTTGGGGGTCTAGTGGGAAAGCAGCTTCCTGCCAAAAAAGAGGGAAAGGGAAACAGTGAAATCATTCTCCATCTGCCGGTGACATCAGGGGAAGAAAAGATGAAAAAAATAAGCGTGTGATTTCATTCCATTCCGGTGTCAGGCTTACTGCTGCCGACAGTCCTCTTGGTCCCAGGCCAGGGCATCCTGTGTCCACGCCAGGCTGAGCCAGGTATAATGGGGAGATTAAGAGCCCAGCCCAGACCAGAGCAGCTCAGGCAGTCTGGCAGCTCTTATTACTGTCAAACTGCAGGAAAACAATGCAGTCCACCCATGTGCACCACCAGGAAATCTCAAAAACCACATCCTGGAGAGAAGGTAAGGAGAAGCCTTTTGGGAAATGACTGCTCCCTGCAGTTGGGAAACCTCAATGGGCACCACCAAAGCGGTCTGCTTGTGGCAAGGTGGTCTCCAGTGAATGACTGACACTTGCTCTGTCTCGGTCTGAGAGCCATAGAGGCGAACAACACACTCACGGGGCCTGGGGAAAGCTCCAAGTCTAGAAACAGCCTTGCAGACCAGGTCCTCTGTGGGGACACCTAACGTGACCAGAACAGACCCAGCCGCAATAGAGCAAGGCCGGAAGGTGCATGGGAGGGAGGCCGGTGAGGAAGGAGAGAAGAGATTCCAGCAGAAGGAACAGCAGGACAAAGTAGGGATACAGCAGGAATACATGGAAAAAGCAAGAGGATCAGAGATGATCACCTGGCCCAGGGCGCTTGAAATTGATTGGCCCCAAAGAGAATGGAGCCAGTCCTGTGTCCTTACACCTTGTCCCTAGACGTTTAATATAACATGAGCAGCACTATTCACAGTAGCCAAGACATGGAAGCAAACTAAGTGTCCATCCACAGAGGAATGGATAAAGAAGATGTGGTACATATGTACAATGGAATACTACTCAGCCATAAAAAAGAATGAAATAATGCCACTTGCAGCAATATGGATGGACCTAGAGATTATCATACTAAGTGAAGTAAGTCAGACAGAGAAAGACAAATACCATATGATATCACTTACATGTGGAATCTAGGAAAGTAAGATCGATGAACTTATTTGCAAGACAGAGAGAGACTCACAGACATGGAAGACAAATTTGTGGTTGCCAAAGAGGAGGGGGAGGGAGGGATAAACTGGTAGTCTGGGATTAGCATATGCACATACGCGCACTGGGACCTATTGTAGAGCACGGAAAACTATTTTCAGTGTCTTGTAATAACCTATAATGAGGAAGAATCTGGAAAAGAATAGATATTAATAGATGTATACGTATGGCTGAATCACTTTTTTGTACATCTGAAAGTAGCACAGCACTGGGGATCAGCTATACTTAAGATAAAAAAAAAGAAAGAAAAAATATACATAACACAAAGTGTACCATCTTAACCATTTCTAAGTGCACACTTCAGTGGCATTAAGTACATTCACATTGTTGTGCAACCATCACCACCATCCATCTCCAGAACTCTCTTCCTCTTCTCCAACTAAAACTATATCCACTAAACACTAACTCCCCTTCTGCCTCACCCCACCAGGCCTTGGCCACTATCCTGCTTTCTGTCTCTGTGAATTTGACTACTCCAGGGACCTCACGTAAGTGGAATTGTGCAGCATTTGTTTTTCTGTGAGTGCCTATTCCACTTAACATAATGTCCTCAAGGTTCATGCATGTTGTCACACTGACAGAATGTCCTTCCTCTTTTAAGGCTGAATAATAATCGTGAGAATGTTTGTACCGTGAGCATGGAACTTGTACCATTAAAATAAGTTGAACTAAATAAGATAGGCATGAAAAGTGCAAAAAATTAAAATTAGAAAAGGAAATCTTTTGCTCTCCAGGACAGAAAACCCAGCCCAAACTGACTGAAGCAGAGAAATGGGCTTGGTTGGCTCAGGGACTGAGGAATCCAGGGCAGGGCTGGCCTCAGTCACGGCTAGGTATAAGGGCTCACTGTTATCACCACCTGAACTGGCAGGGGCCAAGCACTGGGCAGGATACTAGGAATAGAGGGGGGACTAAAGCAAGCACAGCCCCAGCCCTAACAGAGCCAGGGCCTTACCTGTCACCTCTCCTAACAGCTGCACCCATGGCAGACATCTCTAATTGATCCCCGCACTCTCTAGCCTGAGATCAGCTGGGCCTTTGGGTCTGGCTTCACACAGAGCTCCAGAAAAGCACCACTCATGGATTGGAATTGGCTCATGACATAAACCCACCTGCCATTCTTCCCCTAGAGCTCAGTGATGATAAATACAGCCAGCACTTATTCAGGGCTCACTGTGTGTTCCAGGGGGGTTCGCTATAGTAACTCGTTTAACCCTCAGAATAGCCCCATGCAGTAGGGACTCTGTCACTAACCCGATTTTACAGATGAGGAAACAGAGGCGCAGAGAGATTGAGTAACCTCTCCACGGTTACAAAAACCAGCAGATTATTGAATCCAGATCTGAACCTAGGCTTGCTGGCTACCCCGCAGGGTGTCACCTTGGGAGCCAGCCAACTCCCAACACCCTGCTGAATCCTCAACCCTTCTTCAAACCATCATGGAAACATGGAACACAACGACAGGATTCTAGAGGAAATGACACGATTTCCTAAAGTACTTTCGCTTTTTATCCAAACTCAAAGAGAGGAGCTCAAATGAATTAAATTATAATTGGACAATATGGGGTTTGGGCTTGTAGTTGTTGTAATTAATTTACCATCAATATAATCCAAGGAGTTAAAAATAATGGATTGAAAATGATTGAAAACGCATTGAAAATGTAATATGTACAAGTGAAAGACTCGTCTTACATAGAAAGTACTTAACCGAATATGACACACGATAATAAATCTCTTTCTTATTCATTACGTGCTGCATATGTTACAGTTCACAGGCAGCTTATCAGTGGAGGACAAGGAGCTGCGCAATTGTTCTTTAAATCCTTCTCAAGACCCCCTTTTGGCATCAGAATAAATTTCGCAACAGCCTTCTTTTAACGCCTCTGCTTCTCATGCTTGGATGCATATTCTCATGGGAGCCCTCGGCTCAGGACCCCATGCAAGGGAATCAGAGCATCAGAAGCTCTGGAAACACGGGCTGGGGTAGCAGAGGAGGGAGTCAGTGCGGTGAAGGGCACTGTTCTGACATCGGCCAGAGCTGGGTTCAAATCTCTCAGCTTGGCCACCGATAGCTGGGGGACTTTCAACCTCTCTAAACCTTGGTTTCTCGATTTTTAAAAACTGCACAAGTGGGGCTTCCCTGGTGGTGCAGTGGTTGAGAATCTGCCTGCCAATGCAGGCGACATGGGTTCGAGCCCTGGTCTGGGAAGATCCCACATGCTGTGGAGCAACTGGGTCCGTGAGCCACAACTACTGAGCCTGCGCGTCTGGAGCCTGTGCTCTGCAACAAGAGAGGCCGCGATAGTGAGAGGCCCGCGCACCGCGATGAAGAGTGGCCCCCGCTTGCCGCAACTGGAGAAAGCCCTCGCACAGAAACGAAGACCCAACACAGCCAAAAATAAATAAATTAATTAATTAAAAAAAAAAACAAAAAAAAAACTGCACAAGCAAATTGCCTTCTCAAAGGGTTGTCATGAGAATTTAGAGAGATAATTCTATCTGGGAATGAGTCCCAGCTTCCTTTCCTCCCCAGAGGCCACAGTTCAAAGGCCAGCATATAAATAGGGATAGTCATGTGGGTCTCATAGGATTGGTGTTAGGATGACAATTATCATCCAGTATTCACTGGTACCCTTTGAGGTGCCAGGAACTCTGCTGAGACCCACACAAAGCAATGAACAAGAACTCTCTTACCTTCAGAGAGTTCATAATCTAGCATGGGATGAAAAACTAACAGTGCGTAAGGGCCACAGTGAGGTGTGTCCTCTGGGAAACCCTGAGGTGCTTTAATCACTCAGAGGGCCCTGCCTTATACCTCCTCAGTGATGTCCTGTGTCTGACATTCCAGTCCCGAGGGACAACAGGAGAAAGCTGGAAGGATGGGGCTGAGGGTAGAAAGAACAAAGGCCAAGCTTTAGAGAAACCTTCGAGCAGGCTGGTTGAGGAAGTAGAGAGCTTACTGGAACACCAGGGGGTTGCATGGACCGGACCCTGGGCCAACTGAAATCAACATCTGCTGGGAAAAAGAAAGTCAGAACCGGAAGAAAAAGCCATTCCTGACTTCCAGGCACTCCAAACTCAAGGCTGGTGGCAGCCAAACTAGCCACAGGCCCACCTGCTGGAGCACTGGATACAGCTCAGACAGTACCTGCTGAGTCCCCAGATGGCGGCCACAGCAAGAGACACTCTCTGTGGCCAATGACCTCAAATAAATTCACCTTCCCCAGACCAGAACTGCCAAAGGGGAAGCCCCGTTCCGTGCACAGTCCTTACAAAGGGAAGGAAGGGAGCTGTACAGGCAGCTGTACAGATGAAGGTGTTGGAGAGTGACGGCCGCTGCTTTTGACTTCAGTTTTACCACCAGTCAGGGAGATCCTCCTTTGCTCTGAATAAATCCGCATTAAGATGAGAGAGATGTCTAGACACCTTTAATCCAGAAAATCCCTCCTTCTGAAAGGAAATCATTCTCTACTTGGTAGGGATATCAAAAGGCAGTTGTAAGGTGATATAAAAAGCATGGATTTGGGCATCAGACAGATCTATGTTCAAAACCCAAGTCTGGTACTTACTAAATACCTTTGTTCTGGGAAAGTCAGAGTGTCTCTGAGTCAGATTTTCTAATTACAAATGGGGCATTGTTAGGATTACAATTTCATTCAGTATTCACTGAGACCCTCCCAGGAGCCAAACACTGTGCTCGGACCCACACAAAGCAATGAATGAGATGAGGCTCTTGCCTTGGGAAAGCCCATATTCTAGCATGGGATGGATAGCAAAGAGCCACAGTGCAGGTATCTGGCTTGTGTAGTAGAATCTGCATAGCAGAATCACTAAGCATGGGGCAAAACAGCTGTGCCGGAGAGCAGGGGAGGGAGGGAGAGTTCACGGAGGAACAGTGTTGAGCTTGTCTCAAAGGATGACTTAGGGCCTTCTGGTAGACCAGATGCCACTGGTATTCCAGGCAGTGGCACCTGCAAGGGCAAAGGCATGTACGTACAGGGGGAAGAAATGGTAAAAACAGTGGGAGGTGACAGCAGAGGGGGAGGGGTGGGCACACAAGGAGATGAGGAGAGGGTCTCATTCGTTGAACTCAAGCGTCTGTGCTTTCCTGCACCAACATGATGCTTTTGCTCTATCTTGTCTTATTCACAAAGGCTTTGAGGGAGCCAAGTGTGAACTCTATTCAAAGGTCATTAAAGAGTAACTTTGGTATCCAGAGAAAACTCTAATTCTAAAAGGTACATGCACCCCAATGTTCAAAGCAGCACTATTTACAATAGCCAAGACGTGGAAGCAACCTAAGTGTTCATGGACAGATGAATGGTAAAGAAGATGTGGTATGTATATACAATGGAATACTATTCAGCCATAAAAAAGAATGAAACAATGCCATTTGCAGCAACATGGATGGACCTAGAGATTATCATACTAAGTGAAGTAAGTCAGACAGAGAAAGACAAATATCATATGATATCACTCACATGTGGAATCTAAAAGAAAATGATACAAATGAACTTATTTACAAAACAGAAACACTCTCAGACATAGAAAACAAACTTATGGTTACCAAAGGGGAAAGGGGGAAGGGATAAATTAGGAGCTTGGGATTAAAATATACACTACTATATATAAAATAGATAAACAACAAGGACCTACTGTATAGCACAGGGAACTATATTCAATATCTTGTAATAACCTATAATGGAAAAGAATCTTTAAAAAGAATATATATATATCTCTGAATCACTTTGCCATACACCAGAAACTAACACAATATTGTTAATCAACTATATTTCAATAAAAAAATTTTTTAATTTTTTTAAAGAGTAATATTGAAGTAACACAACTAGTCATGAAGTTTATTAAAGTGTCTGAAATTAGTAAGAGCTCAACACATCCTGGTTTCCTCCTATGCACTGAGATGGCAAACATTTCATTTTCTGGATGTTTCCATCTTCTCAGAATGTGTCCAGTGATTTAATGTCTCAACATCGCCTGTAGGGGGCAGGAGTAGAGAGAGGGGTCACGTCAAAGAAGGTCATCAAGCTTGAATGGAGCCATCGCCACAGGCAGGGGAGGGGTAAGGCAAATGACCAAGCAAGCTGCTGTACAAGAAACCCCTGGATCCTGTGGCTTTGACAAGATAGAAGGGCATTTTTCTTCCATGTAACTGTCCAGGAAGGGTGGATAGCATCTGCGCCACGAGGTCCCTCAGGGACCCAGGCCCTTATCTTCAATCTTGGGCCTGAAGCTGCTGCATTTCCACATATACATTTAACCAAAGAACAGGGAAATTGAGGAAGCTTGGGGCAAACTGCTTGAGGTTGGAGGTACTTCCACTCACGTCCTATTGGCCTGAACTTAGTTGCATGAGCACATGTATGTTGAGTTGGGTGCCACCAGGCTGTCCAAGCAACAGCTAGGAAAGTAAGACTCAAGTTCAAAAACTTGCAAGGGGTAGGGGTGGGGTCCTCTGGTTCTTACGGAGCCTGGAACCCCCCCATCTTCTCACAAAATGCCCCGGAGGTTAATAAAGGAGGTGTTGTCAAATCATAATAACACGGCCCTGGGTTGCAGTTACTGCTTAGCTGCTTGCCAGCTGCCAAGACCTTGTACACGTCGCTCACTTGACCTCTCTGAGACTTTCCTCCTCTGTAAAAATAGGTTATGTCGACGATGATGGCAATTTAAATAAAATACAAAAAGCGCCTGGCTGATGGTAAGTCTAATGAATGCTGCCTTCCCTTCCTTGTCAATAGAGGTGATTGAGTCTCTGAGTGAGACTAGGGTTCACTGAAAAAGTCTGGGGAGGTCACTAGAGTCTTTCCATCAGGGAGACCTCACTGGAGCTGGGAGTTACAGTACATGGTCACAATCATAAGCAGACAGAAGTCACAGAAGAAAATAAAACACTCCATGTTTCAAGCAACATCACTGAGCACCCAGGAACCTGGGCTCAGCTTAGCACACAGTGAGGCCAGGAGGGAAAAGGACTGGCATCGGAGGTGGAAAGTTTGGGTTCAGTTCCAATTCTGCCACCCAATGGTTAAGTGACATCAGGAGAGTCCCTGGAGCTCTCTAAACTTCAATTACTTTATTAATAGATGACAATAATGATACTTACTGCTATGGAGGATGGAGCCCTCAAAACAAGATTAGCGCCCTTATAAGAAGAGACCAGAGAACTTGCTCGCTCGCTCGCTCTCTCTCTCTCTCTCTCTCCCTCCCATGTGAGGACACAGAAAGAATGCAGCTCCCTGCACACCAGGAAGAGGGCTCTCACAATGAAAGGAATCTGCCAGCACCCTGATCTTGGACTTGCAGGCTCCAGAACTGTGAGAAATAAATGTCTGTTATCTAAGCCTGCCAGCCTATGGTATTTTGTTTTAGCAGCCCAAGCAGACTAAGACACCTTACTTTGTTGGGATAGTGAACGAGCTGCTGAAAAGGTAAGTAAGGTGCCTAAATCAGAGCTGGCCCATAGTAGGTGCTCAATATATAGGAATGATGGTATCATCATCACAATTATTTCCATCATCATTTTTATCAGGTAACCCCTGCCCTCAAGGAGCTCACTGTCTGGTAGGGGAAACAGATACGGAAAACAATGCCTGGGGCATAATAACAGAAGCATGTGCAGGCACTGTGGCAGCCCTGGGGGTTTCAGAAATAAGGGGATCTTCCCCCAGGAATAAAGTTGGACTCACACCAAAAGCCATGTAGGCTCTTCTGCTGCGCCAAGCACTCTGGTACAGCTGAGCCTGGAGCAGGGGCTCCCAGGCAGGTGAGTGGAGCTGCCAAATGCATCCTGCCCCTTGGCCTCGCAACTAGCTGGGTACCGCTCTCCGCAGACACAGCAGGCACGGAAAAGCCAGCCACCTCCCGAGTTGTGGTACACGATGGCACCCTTCTGGGTGCACAAGCTGTCCCCGTTCTGATGCCAGAAACATAGCTGTGGCAATGTCATATGGAGATGGGTTTCATCCCCCGCCCTCCCTCTCCACTATGCCTGGCAAAAAGTTAACTGTGCTTTATTTCACTTCAGGTCCATATGGCGCCTCAATTTCTGATCAGAGGTATTACAAATTACAGTCTGTCTCTGCAGAACATTAAAGTAGGCTCATCTCTTTTTCTGTGTCAACACGTTTGTTTCAATTGTTTGAGAGAATAGGCTAGATGGCGTTCTCGTCTTTCGAAGATAATTTCTTCTCTCTGCTCCCCAGTGACAGGACCTCGGTTAAGATGTTCACCTCCTCTCCCTACTCCATGCCCCTCCCATGATTTAATCTGCCCGGGGCAGGCAGGTTGTTTTGCAATTAAAGTTTGCCATCCAACCATTGAGAGAGAGATTAATTAAGGAAGAAAGGATTTTCTCTCTTTCTTGTGTGTTCAAACGCTTCTTTAATAAGAGTAATCAATGGAAATCAAAATAAAGGATTGGAAACTGGTTCCCTTGAACCTCCCCCCCCCCCCCCCCCCCCCCGCCACTCCCAAGGTCTCTGCAATCAAGCCCTAAGGCACGTGGGTCTTTCGCAGTCTTTCCCCCGCAGCCCCGGTCAGATACCCTCAGAGAAATCAATTGGGTGCCCCCGTGGGGATGAGATGGACAGAAGGAAACTTAAACGAGATTTTTATAAATTTCAATACTAGCACAAAACAGAAGCAGGACAGCTTTATTGATTTAAACATTAAAATAACATGTGCTTTCTTTGCATTTTCCCAGCGGTGATAATGTTTCTTATTTTTAATCTAGATTGAAATCTCGGAGACTTTCCACAAGCCTCTTGTGGTGATTACCAAAGATTAGTAATAACATGTCTAATTAGTGTAGGAAGACATAAAAATCAATGGCAGTTTGAAATGTTATACTGACTGGCAGCGCTCAGAAGAGAGCTGATGTGTGTCTCCAGAGATGGGGCAGCACCTGGCAGCCCCCATCTCAGCTCCAAGCCCCAGGAGTGGGCTTACACCCATCCCGAAGGAAGCTGAGGGCTTTGCAGAGGCTTCCCGCGTTCCCAGGTCCCCTTTCTGTGAGCTTCTGATGTCTTTGTTGGAGGAAACAATAAAAAGGGAGCATGAGTCATTGGCAGGGGGGCAGCCAATTCAGTGAGCGCCCCGATTCCCAGTTCTGCCTCTCAGTGCAATTCAACAATATTTACCAAGCACCCTACCCCCCACCATGCCCGGGGAGCAACGGACGAAAGACCCCGCCCCTGTTCTCCACAAGGCCCTGATGCACCGAGCGAAGGAGGGTCCTATGGATAATGGAGCCCCGTGTGCCTCCTCTCAAGCTCAGAACTCAGGAAGAAATTCCCAGGTTTGTTCAGTTCCATCTGGGCAGGAGGTAAGGGTCCCCTTTCCATCCCACATAAGACAGCCATACCTCCACCCACTGTCCAGCTCATGCTCTAAGACCCTTTCCCTCTTCATCTCGTGGCCTCCCATGCTCTCTTCCCCAAGGCCCAGGGTCACCCAGGCCAGACAACAGGAAACAGCCCTGCAAACTCTCCAGGGAGAATCTTCCTTCCACACCCAAGAAGGCATTTTCTCAGAGTCTCTGTTTCTGCTTCACCATATGTCTCTGAGTGGGGGAGACAGCGGGAGGGAAAGACACCTGGGATGTCCAGATACAAACGCATGGATTATAGATTACAGATACAGCTCACCATTCAAGTCATGCTAATAACTCAACACACTGTCCTAAGATGTATAATGAAGGGCCTCAGAAACACGGACGAAAGAGGGGTTAAGAGCTTGGAGATGGCCCTCGAAGGATGCAGAGGTGGGAAATGGTGGTAAGGCTCAAGAGAAGCCCACGTACAGGGGCAGAAGCATCAGAATGAGTGGGGAGGGAGAGTGAGGGATCCACGTGGTTGAGGAGTGATGGCTTTCCCTCACGCCTCATCCCACCACCATCTTCCTCTGACCCCAAGACCAGGGCATCTCTCTACCACGACCACCAAGAGCCAACCAATGGCAGATATTCCCAGGGGTCTCTCCCAGCCTGGGAGATTATGCAGGACAGAGTGACAGTGACGACACCATGTGGCCCTAAGAAGCAACAGCAGTCTCTGACGACCCTGAATGTGGATGTGGGGTTAAACCAACTCCATTTTGGATTGTGATGCTCAAAAAAGTCAAGATTGGGACAAGCTTCAGAGAGAGATACTAACTTCCTGGAACTAAGGCATGTTGGCTCTTAAGCAATTGCATGGGAAAATAAGACCTAAGTCTTCACTTGCACTTGGAGTTTGGGAAACTATTCATGCTGGTTCATGAAGGGTAGGGGTGTGGAGCCTGGGCAAGTTGCAAAGGGCAGTGAACGTCACTATGGAAAGTTCACCGCTTAAATTTTAATTTATTTTTTAACTTTGAATTTTGAAATAAATTCAGACTTTTTTTTAAAAAGCTTCAGCAACAGTACAAATAATCCCCATATACCTTCATCTGCCCTCCCCTAATATTAATAACTTATGCAACCACAGTACAATGATCTAAATCAGGGAATCCAAATTGACACATGCTATGAATTAATCTACAGACCTTATTCAAACTTCTCCAAGTGTTTTACTCATGTTCTTTTTCTGATCCAGGACCCTGTGCAGGATCCCACATTGTATTTAGTTGTTATGTCTCCTCCAGTTCCAGACTGTTCTCAGGCTTTGTCTTTTATGACCTTGATATTTTTGAAGAGTATTGGCTAGTTATTTTGTAGAATGTTCCCAAATCTGGATTTTTCTGAGGCCCCCTCGTGTCTAAATTCAGTATCTTTCAGCAAAAGGACCTCAGACGTGAATGAGGATGCCCTGGTTGGTACATCGGATCAGAACACACCTGATGTCGTTATGTATCTCACCCCAGTAAGCTTAACTTTGGTCGCTTGATAAATTGGAACCTTGCTGGCTTCACTGTAAAGTTACTGCTCCTCCCTTTGTAATTACTAAGTATCTTGGAAGGAGATACATTGAGATTATGTGAATACCCTGTTTCTCGTCATACATTTCGCCCGTTCATTGTACCATCCTTTGGTTGTTTTTGCCTGAAGCAATTATTACTGTGGAGTGTGCCTGAGTTCCTTCCTTCTACCTTTGATAATTAGAATTCTACTGTAAGAATTCACTTTCCCTCCTCTTCAGTTTGTGTATTTAATGATCTACTAATGGATGCCAGTGTGGACTCCTGGATATTGGTGTTATTCCACGTATTATAATCCATTTCTATCACTTCTTTCCTTGCTCAGCTTGTTTCAGATTTGGTCCCTGGGAGCTCCTTCAAGCTGGTTCCTGTGTCCTTTTGACATGACCCTGTTGTTTTATTTAAAGCAATTTCTTACTTGTTGGCACCAAGATATTCTGGGCTCATCTTGTGCTTTTCCTACCCCAGCCCTGAACCAGCCACTCGCTGATGCTTTTACATCCGATAACAAGTCATCACTAGTAGTGTGGAAGCTCTCTGAAAACACACCCTGTGGTATATGTTATAATATCTCCCTCTGCACCAGCATAGAGCCCAGGCTTTGATCATTTATTTGCTCCATAAATTACTGGTTATTGAGTGAAATAGAATTTGTCGCACCTATTCCTTGGTCCGGCAAGAATGCACCAGCCCTTACCAGGCGCTAGGCCCTGTGATGGTTGTTAAGATAGCGGTTAACCAAGCCCAAATCCCCCTTCTAAGAGCTCAGAAGCAAGTGGGGAAACAGGAAGCCAGTATAGCCAGAGGACAGCGTGTGCTCAAACAAGGCAGCAAAGACCACAGATATCACGTCCCAAAGGAGAGCCAAGGCACATGCAGAATTTACCAAAGAGCGATCTAAATTTTAGGAGTTTAACAACTCCTAAACCTCTCACTCATAACAAGGGTTAAGAGTTGGAGATTAGGGAGGACTTCTGAAGACAGCTTCTTGGGAGAAAGCTATGCTAAATCCCAACCCCAGCCCTACCTCCAAGGGGAAGGGACACTATCTCCTAACCCAAGCCTGATGTCAGAGACTTCAAGGAAAGGAGATTAAGAAAGGATTTTTAGAACCAGCTGCTGTGTTGTTAATCCCAGCCCCTACCAAGGGCGAGGGTTGGGGCGGGGGGGTGTCTATACTTCACCTTGAGCTTCAAGAAGGGGGCTATGGGGTTTCAACAGAAGCCACCAAAGTACTTAATACATAGCCCCTAAATTGGAAGACATAAAGGGCTGGTGTCTGTTTCCTACCTGAGAAATACAAAGGGTGAGAGATGAGTGAGCCAGTCCCTGATAGACAAACCCTAGGAAACATGGTGACAGTCGGGTTCTTTCTCTGCCGAAAAAGCATACAGGACAAAACATACAGGCATCTCCCATGGACCAGGTAGGGTTTTAGATCCTATCCTACAGAGCCACTTAGAGATGCAATGGACCTCCACAGAAAGACCTAGAGGCACCCCTGGAAGTATAGAGGTCACATAAAGAGTAAGCAACAGGACCCAGGAAGATGCATCACTCACATCAAAGGAACTAGAGCTGAGAGGTCCTCAGAAATCAGATCCGGGTCTCTGAAGATGCAAAAACCCCACAAAAGTGCCCCCAAGAGAAAGACCCCCTTAAACCTCCTCAGGGACAGAAAATGTGACATCACAGCCCTCGAGTTCCAGGCACACAGGCTGTGCGGCTCCCCCCTTACCTCCTCTTCCTCCTCAGACACCAACCATGCAGGGGTCAGTAGATGGTAGTAGAAAGGTCAGGAGGGCTAGGAGGAGACGCAAGAAGAAGGGAAAGAGAGGAGATGACACCCACCCCATCCCCGAATGTCCTGTCTGCACCAGGCTCAACATAGAAGTGTGGGTTTGATCGACTTTAATTCAGGTTGTGACCTTTGATTACCCTGTGGGACTGGGATTCTGTCTTATAACTTAGAGTGACCATGAGAGTGTTTCTCCCCTACCTGGCCCAGAGGTCATCGACTGGCAGGGAAAGAGCTAGCCCCACAGAACAGGGAGGCAAACATAAAGTTGCGTTAGGATCACAGCCCACGATTTGTGTGATTTAAACAAATCCTTCAAAGGATGCAGGAACAAAGCGCTGTTAACAGCCCAAAAGGAGAACTTTAAAACAAACCATTAATTTCTGGGTGCCTCAGTGTCCTCGTCCAAAAGCAAAAAGAAAGGAAGAAATTAGGATCCTAAGAGCCTTCGGAAGATAACAAGGAGGAAGGGGTATCCAGGACTACCGTATCCATGCTCTGGGTGAGGCCTCTTACCTACATCACCTTATTTAATCTGTGCCTAAACACAGAGAAATGTGGTTGGATGCCAAATAAAGCCAGGTAAAAGAAAACCATCTGACTCAGAGGATGCCTCCACACCAGAAATCTTCATATGTGGCTCGGCTGATGGAAAAAGAGAAACAGCTTTCCGACGGTGACGACCTCCCCACGAGAACATGCCTCTAGCAAAGGATCTCCTTCATCCCTCTCCAGAAGAGGAGAAGAGGAAACACAAGAAGAAGCACCTGGTGCAGAGCCCCAATTCCTATTTCATGGATGTGAAATGCCCAGGATGCTATAAAATCACCAGCGTCTTTAGCCATGCACAGACAGTAGTTTTGCGTGTTGGCTGCTCTACCGTCCTCTGCCAGCCCACAGGAGGAAAAGCAAGGCTTACAGAAGGCTGCTCCTTCAGACGGAAGCAGCACTAAAAGCCCCTGGAATCAAGATGAATGGGAAACCATCCCAATAAACACATTTTGGATAAAAAAGAAAAAGAGAAACAAAAACTCAAAACTCCTGTATTCAATCAGCTTTCTCTCTCTCTCTCTCCCTCTCTCTCTCCCTCTCCCTCTCCCTCTCCCTTCCCTCCCCTCCCCTCCCCTCCCCTCCCCTCCCCCTCCCCCTCCCTCTCCCTCTCCCTCTCTCCCTCTCTCTCTCTCTTCTTTCAGGAGCACTTTTCACCATCGGGCAATATTTCCCTTTTAAGTCCAGATACGTGCTTTTAAAGCTTTACAAAACGTGTGGCGGAAGCTTCCTTTTCCTGGCAGGTGGACTATTCCCAGGGCCCACAGTCCCCTGCAGCGAGCGGTTCCCTCTGGCCAACGTCACCGGGGCGGGGAAACAGTGCTTTCGCCCACCCCCAGACGCATTCCCTGCAAACCGAGCCAGCAAAAGGCTCCCCAGGAGCAGATGTTTCTGTTTAAGGCTGATAGGAACTGCAGGGACCATTTTTCTCCCCATCAGTTTTCAAGCGCAAGAGGCAGCTGTTTGCCAGGAACACAGACCTGGATTCTAATGAGGTTCGTGGCTGAGCCAGGCCTGCAAGAGGTGGGCCTGACCGATACCAGAATGAGGTTATTAACGAACCCACAGAAAGCTGGCAAAGGGCCATTTCAAAACAGTCTGGAGGAGAAATGCCTTGTTTCCTAAAATGGAGTTTGATATTTTTAAAAGCATAATCAATGGGAATTGTCGATTTGGTCTAATTTCTGCCAGGGATTATCGCTCAATTTAAAAAAAGAGCTGTCGATTTTTCAGGGTATTGGTTTTCCCCCAAGGTGCATGACGCAACAGTCACACACTACATCCCCAGAAACCTAACCTACAGCCTCCTTGTGAAGTTGGGCAGGTGGATTCGTGTCAGTCCAGCTAATGACCATCCCTTGGGTGGGTACCTGCTCCATTCTCCTATAACTTTGAGGAAACCAGGAGCTTTCACATCTCCACCTAGGAGAGAATGCTCCTTCCGATGAAGTGTTTCCCATACTGGTTTCATCCACAGAGTCAGCATCTGCTTTGCAGAGACCCTGCTCTGTTCAAATAACCAAATGTGACTTTGCTAATACAGATTCTCATTCATGGGAGTTTCTGCTATGATCATTTTGGGAGCAGGAGACAAATGTTTAAGGACAAGTTTCTGATGTGGTTTTGGAGTGGAAAAATGAAAATTGAAAAAATTCCTAGGCACTGACTTCAATTTTTCTGCAAATTGGAAAACGGCTGCAATTATTCTTTAAATAGAAAGTTATAGAAACAAACCTTTTCATTTTACAATGAAAACCCCACAGACTTAGAATAAAATCCATCTGGAGAAAAAAAGACATTAATTTAAAGTCACTGTAAAATAGAACAGCTTAATATTAGAACCTCTCCTGTGCACACGTTTAGATAAGGGAGAGAGAATATCCCTGAGAAAATAATGGGCATTGCATTTATTGAGTGATTAATATGGATCAGGAGCTTTCATATATATTATCCCATTTTTTCTGCACCACAATTTTAAGAGATTGATACTATTATGCAAATTTTGCCGACGCGAAACTGAGGCTCAGAGAGGTTAAGTAATTTGCCTAAGATAACACAGTTAATAAATAGTTAAGTTCAGGGGTTTTTTTAAATTAAATATTTGTTTCTAAATCTGCTTACATGAGTGAAAGCTGTATATGAAAAACACTGAAACTTACTGAGAAGTCACCCACAATACCTGAAGATAACTACCTTTCTTTCTACGTATACTTGTGTGCACACACACACACACTCATATACACACTTAAATGGAATCATACACACTATTATACATCTGCTTTTTCACTTTCGAATGTGTTCTAATGTATTCTAATCATGATTCCCTGTGTTACACACTATTTTTCATTGTCCCATAATTCTCCATTGCATTGCTGTACCAAATTCTATTTAACCATTCCTCTATTGGATAATTAGGTTGTTTCTAATTTCTTTCTATTATGAACAATGATGTAATGAATATCCTTGCAAATAAATCTTTGCCTGCATCCAGAATTGTTCTTTAGGGTAAATTCCTACAGATGGAATTTCTGACTCAAAAAATAAGAACATTTTCAGGCATATATATATACAAATACATACACACACACACATATATATACACATATACACACACACACACACATATATACATATATATACACACACACATATATATAGTAAAATATTGTAAAATCACACTCCAAAAAGGTTGTACTAGGTTAAATCGGTGTATGCAAATGCCCCTTTCCTCAAACTCTAACACTGGCATTGTCTTTTTCAAAAATGCCAATTTTTGAAAATTGTAAAAATGTAAAAAATGACCTCCTGTCTAAACTTTTATTTCCTTAATCAGTAGTGATAATGACCTGTTTTCCTGTTTCCCTACCATTTGCATTTCTTCTTTTGCAAATTGTTAAGTTTTTTTGCCCATTTTATAACCAGGGCAATCATTATTTTAGTGATTTGTTAACACTCAATATATTAAGTTGATCGCACCTTTTTCTGTAATATATGTTGCAAATAGATGCCTCAGCTCATATTAAGCTCTTTTTCTAGCTTATGGTGGTAATTTGCCAAACTAAAACTTTAAACTTTTAGGTTGTCAAATGCACCAATCAATCTTTAAAATTCCGCCTTTGACCGGAACTTAAAAATCAACATATATATTATTCTAACATTCTTATGAGTTTTTAAAATAACGCTTTTAATGCATCCTGAAGTCTAATTTCCAAACTGTTAATAATTCATTGACTAAAATCATTCCCTTCACTTTACGGTACACTCAATTGTTACATATATTGAGCCTGTTGTGCACTTCATACTCTGTTCCTTTGATTGACTTGGCTTCGAGCCGGGGCCACCTGCTTGAATCATCATAGGTTTACAATGGGCTTTCAAATCCAGTCACTGGAAGCTACTGCTTTCTGACCACAGAGCCTGTGTTTTTCCACAGTAACCCATCTGGGGGCTCAAGGAGGGAATTGTCACCATGCTGAGGTTGGGAAGAAAAGCTCTTACAGAAACATAGCTCTGCTTTCCACCTGTCACCAGAGCTGGTCTTGCCGAGGAAAGTGAAATGAACAGAAGACTGGACTGTGGATGCCGGGTTGAGGCTATGTTTATGGAGAGTCAAAAGATTCATCCCATCTTAAAAACATGAATGGATGTTAACGGAGGGCTACTATGTGCTGAGAGTCGTGCTAGGCTCTGGGGAAATGAAGATGAATAAGATGCGATACTTGGCTTCAAGAAGGTCACAGAGTAGGTGCGTATAGGAAATCAGACACACTGACCGCATCTCGTGGCTGAGTCTCCTCAGCATCTCTTCGCTGGGGCCACCAAGCCCCGAGCTCAGGATCCTTTCTGCCCTGGCTTCTGAGGAGGCAGGAATTACCCAAGCAGTCCATCTTCCCTTCTTCCAGTGAGTATGCTGCTAAATCAGTTCCCTACTTTCCACTAAGTGCTAAAGGATTTTAGTTTGTGTTCTAATTGTTAACACGGATCAAACACAAAAATTTAAAACACAATTGCAAACCCAAATTTAACATTTTTTTTAAATCAATAAATCAAGTTCCCTCTGAGACTTCCCCAGGGAAAAACAGTGCCCCTTCCCTGAAGGCTGAAGCTCTGAATAATGCTGACCTTTCCTGAAGTCAAAGTTCACCACTGCCAACCCTGCCATGGCAAGATCCAGGCTCCTGCAGATGAGGACCTCCAGGTCACTCCCACTCCGTGTGGTTCAAGCTCTAGGTTTCTTCTTCCATCTTTGTATAGATGTCATTAGTTCACTGAACCAAGCCCCTATGCTTCTGGCTTTTTCCCAAGTCACCTTCTTTGATGGATCTATGGGCAACCACCTGACCCAATTCTGTTGTTGATGAAGAAGCCTCCAAGAAAGCTTATTTTAAAAGTCTGACTCTTTGACTCAGACTGGAATGCCCCTTTGACTCTTTGCAACTTCTTCTTCCTGCCCTTCCATGGATGTAATGGCTGGGATGGCAGCAGCCATTTTGTGATCATGAGGCAAAAAGCATGAATACAAAAAAAAAAAAAAGAAAGAAAAAACAACCCTGCATATTAAGAATAGTGGAGCAGAAGAATGAGAGCTTGGGTTCACAATGTCACTGTTGAGCCACCATATCATTCCTGGGCCACCTACCCCAGACTTCTGAGTGAGAAATATAAACACTCATTTATTTAAGCTATTGTTAATACGATTTTTGTTATCTGCATAGCCAAACCCATTCCTAGTGTGATCCTTATTCTGGGTTCTCATTCCAGTAACATAACTAGTCTCTCAGTGCATCCTTTTTTTTTTTTTTTTTTTTTGAGGTAAAATGACCATGGCATAAAATTAACCATTAACTATTTTAAATGGCATAATTCAGTGTTGTTTAGTACATTCACAACATTGTACTACCATCATTTCTATATAGTTCGAAGACAAAAAACAAACAAACAAACCAAACTCCATACCCATCAGCAGTCACTTCTTACTCCTCCCTCCCTCCAGCCCCTGGAAACCACTAATCTACTTTCTGCCTCTATAGATTTACCTCTTCTGGACATTTTATACAAATAGAACCGTATAATATGTGTTCTTTTGCATCTGGCTTCTTTCACTAGCATAATGTTTTCAAGGTTCATCTGTGTTGTAGCATGTGTCAGGGCTTCATTTCTTTTCATGGCTAAATAATACTCCATTGCATGCGTATACCACATTGCATTATCCATTCACCCATTGATAGACACTTGGGTTGTTTTCACCTTTTGGTTATTTGCTGCCATTCATGTACAAGTTTTTGTTTGAACATCTGTTTTCAGTTATTTTGAGTATTTACTAGGAGTGGAATTCCTGAGTCATGTGATCATTTCTTTAATCTAAATTCTTTTATATATTTTATTGATGTGGACCATTTTTAGAGTCTTTATTGAATTTGTTAACAGTATTGCTTCTGTTTTATGTTTTGGTTTTTTGGCCATGACGCACGTGGGATCTTAGCTCCACGACCAGGGATCGAACTCGCACCACCTGCATTGGAAGGCGAAGTCTTAACCACTGGACCACCAGGGAAGTCCCACATGTCTAACTTTTTGAGGAGAGATAACCTAACACTTGGCAGCTCTTTTCCTTAGAATCCTGGAGGATGCCCCCTGAAGGTCAAACCAAGACCAGAGTGCTGCTCTCCAGGGACCAGTCTGCCCGAGGCTATGCGTGCTGTCCAACTGGAGATATTCCCCCATCACCATGTTTCCTCTACAAATGGTCCACCCGGTACTTCAGCTTCAGCCCTGGGCTAATCACAGGCCACTCTCTTGACCAGTGGCCCCTATTACTCTGGAACCCAGTGTCCGCTGGACTAGACTGCCTACCCAACCCCAGGTATTGGAAAAAGAGCACTTCAGGCATGAGAGAAAAATGAGATGGATGAGTGCTCCCAGCTCTCCTGGGTACGTGGACTCTGGTGGAGGTTTCAGAAGTTAGAGTGAGGGCTGGAGAGGGCAGGACTGGACAAAGGGGAGCCAAGGGAGGTGAAAGACCGGGTCCAGGGAAAAGCTGAGACACAGAGGAGAGAATTATGTGTCAGATACCGGACAGATTCCTCAAATGCTGAGATATCTTAGGGTGTCTGAGGGTCCCAGAGTGGGGTCTACAGCACTCAGATAGCAAGCCTTTGTCATGCCCCAAAATGTAAGTCTGGACCTGAGACAATTCTGCAATCCTCCACTGACACCCACTCCTTACTAAATCGTGTTATAGTCTCTAAAAGAGTCCAAATCCCACTCAGTCTTTTCAATGAAAAGTCCACATAAAAGCGGTAATATGTTTCTGCTGTGAGTGGATATACCCCTGCATTTTTCATATTACAGAGACAAGAGTTTCGGGCATAGATCTTTGCTTTATGTAATCCATAAGTGCTAGGAAAGAGTGTCAAATTTTAGAAAAGGTTACACACATTTGTGTATTAACTCAAAATGGTGAAAAATGAAGAACTCAAAATTTCATCTTCTCCGTTTCCAAGGATACTAGCAGTTTCATATCACCGTATTCTACTACTCTTTAAGTAAGAGAAATACACACACTTCCCCCTCCCCCATAAAGAAATAAAGCTCATCACTCATAGAGAAGGGGGTTTGGAGCCGTGTTCTCTATTTCACGGAGTAACAGAATCACAGACAAGAAGGGTCCTGGGAGGCCACCTGGTCCTATCAACCCATTTTGCAAATGGGGAAGCTGGCCCCTGTAAGGTTAGGTAACATCAAGGGCATACATAGGTCGGCAGCTGAGCAAGGGCAACACAATAGCTTGGGTCTTTCCCATCATACTGCCTCCCTTCTTGCAGTTCAAGACGAGATTCCAAACAAAGCTAGGAATTCATCATTGCACGGCAGCAAACCAGCGGCCCCTGCTTTTGCCGTTGTTCACGGTACAACTGCCAAAACAGTTTGACAGCTCCAGACACAGAGTTCGTGTTCCAAATCATGTCTTCCCATTAGAGCTCTGATTTTCTTCCTCCTGGTGTAATTACCCATCTTATTCAGAGATGTCAAACCGTGGGTGCTTGTGAGGGTAAAAGACAGGCCACTCCCAGGAGTCTGAAGCTCTAGGTTGATGGGTTGAGACTGTCATAACGTACAAATGAGAGCTACTATTTTGAGAGCACTGACCTCGTATCTGGCACAGACACAAACTGACTCCTGTAAATCACTGCAAAACACTAGAAGTGGCTGTGATCATTATCCGCACTCTTCATCTGACAAAACAAGGCACAGAGGCAAACGCTTGTCCGAGGCTATATAATTAATAAGCAAAGAGCTGGGATCCCTATGCAGGGCCCCTGACCTCAGGCATTTGCCCCCTGGCTGAAACACAAGGGAGTGGGGTGGGGCCACTTGCTGATTTGTCCACTTCCTGCTACATAGTTTCCATGACAACAGAGCTGTTTCAAGGTCAGACACACACTTCATAACCCTGAGGGGTCCCTTGACTTAGGACTTTTTAAAGAAGAAAGAAAGTTTGGCTGAGAAAGGTTGAACCCATGTGTGGAATGGAAACTATATTTAATGCTAAGTTAAAGGCAGAATCAAACTGAAACCAAGCTAAAGATGTGAGCACAAGTCTCCAGATTAATCTTCCCCTCCCTCCTCTCCCCTTTCCAGTTCTCAAGTGCCTGGCTTAGTGGAAGGAGAAGTCAGAAAAACCTAGACTTAAATCCAGCCCCAGCTACAAAGATATGGAGCATGGTAGGCTGACAATCATTTCCAATCCATCTCTCCAGTGAGAAGACATGGCGACCCCCAGCTAATCGGGGATGAGAGAGTCACCTTTTTACTCCCTTGTCTCTTTCATTGTGTCGTCCGCATCCATGGCTCCTTTATAAGATGTCCCATGCTTTCCTTGTTCCTAGCCAGTGCAGGCTATGAGCCCCTCTCTTCGTCTAGGGGTTTGTGACGCTTTGCAGAATCACCTTACCTCTATGCTTATTTGCAGGCTCAAAATGCACCTTGAGTACTGACTCTTTACCCAAAGCGTAGCTAAGGAAACTGCTTCTGCCCAAGGCAGCCTGTGACATGGCCTCCACTGATGACTGTTTCTACAAGAGTGGCTCTGCTCTGGGTGTGAAGCACTGCATTGCTGCCTTCCTTCTGCAGCTCCGTGCTCTGTCCCTGCGTGCCGGAGGGTGTTTCCACTGGATATCCCGACATGGTCATGTTTAACGTCTCTACCACCACTCACTCCTCATCCTATGAGCCCTGGAGGTGTGAATATTGAATGACTTCGTGCCCCTACTCTGGCTGTTGTGTAGCATGGGCATACACACTTGCATGCATGTACGGAAAGACTCTCTTAGCTTCTGTGGTTGACAACTCATGGGAGCCTACACAGCCTTTCTCTGGATGTGTCTGCAGAGACAAATACAGTTTTCACATGCCATACAAGTGTTACGGTGCAGAAGCGGTGACTGGGCGGAGGAACTCAGATGAATGGTTTACGACGTGGTCCCCCTGTGTGCTGACAATAATGGGTCAGATATCCTGCCTGAGGCTCTGTAAGTACAGCGGAGGTATTGCAAGTGCGATTCCTGGTTATTATTGTTTCCATTTACAAAACATTTAAGTATTAAGGAAATGCACACCTGCAATTCCATTTCCCCCTGGAAGGACAGATGGTCACCATCCTTGCCCTTTGTATCACCCCTCCCTCCCCCACGTCACCACTCTCTCCCTCTCTGCAATATCTTTCTCTTTCAGAATATTAACATGCTCCCATCTCTCTATTTCTTAAAAAATAAATAATCCCTCCCTAATCTTCAATAACTGTTAAATTTAACTAACATGGAACCATCCAGACTCAGTAAAATGGGGGCAGAAACCAGCTTCGTACATTCTCCCATGGTTGGGCTCCTCAAGCCCACTCCCTAGAGTAGCACTTTCCAATAAGATTTTCTGTGGTGGTGGAAATGTTCTATGTCTACACTGTTCACTAGTGTAGACACCAGCCACGGGTGGCCATTGAGCACTTGAAATGTGGCTAATGTGATCAAGGAACTGAGTTTTTTCTTTTATTTAATTTTCACTAATTTAAATGGAAATAGCCCCACGTGGCTGGTGGCTCCCGTGTTGGTTGGTCCCCGCCACCCCTGGATCCCACTGCAGTACTGTGCCATCGCCTTCCAAGTCACTTGCAGTGAGAGGAAGTCTCATCTCAGTATTGACACCGTCTTGCCTGGTGTAATAATCACATTATTACAGTCAAGTCTAGGCTAATAACAATACTCCATACTCCATACTTTGATCCACTTAGAACCCCTCCTCTCTGCCCAGCTTTCTGGAGTGTGTGATGTGTGTTTGGCGCGGTGGGGAGGAGCAGTCTCTTACTTCTTCATTCCACCCCCTCCTCTGTTCCCCAGCTTCACTTCCCTTCTCATCCCTCCAGGGTCAGAGCAGGGGATAGAGGAGAGGGGAAGTGTAGACAGGATCCCATGGGACCCTGCAGAGGTGGTCCAGTCCCAGGGCCCTCTGGATGGGGGGGACCCACAGTTGTGACCCTCCCTCTTCTAGGACATATTTGTGGAAGTTTTGCACATCCCCAGTGGGGTTCTTTTACTGTAGTTTCTTGACCTGGGCAATGCCTCACCTCCTCGGTGGGCCACTTAGTTCAGTGCCCACCCCTCATGCAGGCCTCTTAAGACCCCATTTTAGACCACCCCAGGTGGGCTGCATTCCTCTGAGTCTATAGCTGAACCCCAGAAGCACAGCCCTCAGTGGAGAAGCAGCTTGCTTTCAAGGTCTCCCAGCTTCTACCCTTGTCCCTGGCAATCTATTCGCAACTCAGCGAACCTAAGGATCCCATTAAATGTAAGTCACATAAGGCCACCCCTCTGCTCCATACTCCCTGCTGGTTGAAAGCAGAACCCTCATAGTGGCCCAAATTCTGGTTCTCAGTCTTGGCTGCACAGAACTGGGATCTCCTGGGAGACCTTTAAAATACTGATTCCTGGATCCCACCCCCAGGGATTCAGATTTAATGGGATTCTGGTATGAGGTGGGGCCTGGGCATCAGGATTTTTAAAACTCCCCAGGTGGTTTTAATGCACATCCAAGGTTAAGAACCACTGGTCTGCCTACACAACCTGGACCCTGTCTTCTCTCTGTCCTCATCCCCCACTGCTCTTCCCTGCATCCTCTCTGCTCCATCCACAAGCGCCTCCTTGCTGTTCTCAATCACCCTGGGCTTGCTGCGGCCCCAGGGCCTTTGCACCCGCTATCCACTCTGCCTGGAATGCTCCTCCCTTACCTCCTTCAGGTCCTTGCTGAAATGTCCCCTTTTCAGTGACATGTTATTAAAAAATGGAGCCCCCCCCATGCATCTACTAACACCTGCCTCTTCTCTGCTTTCTTTTCTCCATTGTAACTAACACAATTTAGTATACAATATATTTTGCTTGTTTATTATTGCCCTCCATTAGAGCTCAAGCTCTGCCAGGTGAAGGATTTTTGTCTATTTTGCTCACAGCTGTAGTCCCTGGACCTAGAACAGTGATGACACATGATAGGTGCTGCATAAAGTTTTCTCAGATGAATGACAGAGACTCTGTCATATTCATGATGGAATCGTCAAAGTGAATGAATGAATGAATGAATACAGACTGGGCCTGGCCTGAGCTTGGCAGAGACTGTCTGGGACATGAGGAGATGCTAGAGGGAAAGAGCAGCCCCACTGTGAGTCTCTGGAGAGTCCAGGTGAGTTCTGACCCCAGTCCATCTTCCATCCCAACAGACGAGTACTTCAGGCAACATCCCAGGCAGCGGCTGGTCCGCCTTCAGCCAATGAGTCTTGTTAGGTCCTGGCTGTGGTCCACACCACGTGTCCTCTCATGTCCCTGAGAGACATCTTTCAACTGGCCCAAGACCATGGGAAGGAAGTAGGAGAATCCGGATTTGAAGCGGGCTCCTGCCTCTGTCCTTTCCAAACACTGTGCCATTTCCTTGTGCTCTGGCAGCTCAAGGACCTGCCTTATTATGACTGTCACATGTGCCGCTCCTGGTTTATTTCACGTCTCCCACCACAAGAAAATGAGAGCAGCCTTAGTACTCACAATTGCTATGACTCTTGGGAACCTGTTTGTACTGAAACAGTATAGATCCTCTTGCAACACTGGGATTTAGTGCCGGTCACAGCATCACTCACGACACTGCATCCGTCCTCCACGGTGCTGCCCATGAACACTGCTTCGCATGACTCTTTCAAATGTTGTTCTGTACTTTGCTGAAGGATCACAAATATGAGTCTTGCCCAGAGGATGCAGGGAGACGTGAGCAATGATTCTTTTCTGGTCCTGTTAAGTGCACTGTTCTGAATTTTTTTTCAGCTTTTTTGAGGTAGAATTGACAATAGGGATCATATATGTTTAAGGTGTACATCACGATATTTTGTATACATCATGAAAGGGTCACACAATCAAGCTCATTAACATGTCTGTCACCTCACATAGTTACCATTTTCTTTCTTTGTTCTTTTTTTTTATGATGAGAACACTTAAAATCTACCATCTTAGCAAATTTCAAATACATAATATAGTGTCGTTAACTACAGTCCCCATGCTGTACGTTAGATTTCCAAAGTTTCTTTATCTTCCGTGACTAAAGTTTGTACCCTTTGACCAACATCTTCCCATTTCCCCCTCCCCACCCTAGCAACCACCATTCTACTCTCTGCTTCTATGAGTTTGACTATTTTTAATTTCACACATAAGTGAGGTCATGCAATATTTATCTCTCTGGCTTATTTCACTTAGCACATGTCCTCCAGGTTCATCCATATTGTCACAAATGGCAAGATTTCCTTCATTTTTAAGGCTGAATAATATTCTATCATTTCATTATGTAACATTCATATATATGTATATATGTGTGTGTGTAGTATATATATATATGTGTATATATATATATATATATATATATACACACACACATTTGACCCTTGAACAACACAGGTTTGAAACGTGCAGGTCCACTTATACACAGACTTTTTTCCAACAGTAAATACTATAGTGCTACACGATCCACAGTTGGTTGAATCCACAGACATGGAACCACAGATACAGAGGACCAACTATGAATTATACGTGAATTTCCAACTACATGGAGGGTCAGCGCCCCTAACTCCCAAGCTGTTCAAGGGTCAACTGTGTGTGTGTGTGTGTGTGTGTGTGTGTGTGTGTGTGTGTGTGTGTGTGTGTATGTCACATTTTTTCTTTATCCATTTATCAGAAATTTAAGTTGTTTCCATATCTTGGCTGTTGTGAATAATGCTGCAATGAACATGGGTGTGCATATATCTCTTCAAGATCTAGATTTCATTTCCTTTGGCTATATACCCAGAAATAGGATTGCTGGATAATACAAAAATCAACTCAAAATGGATTAAAGACTTAAATTTAAGACCTGAAACTGTACA
Organism: Balaenoptera physalus; assembly: GCF_965194825.1. Classification (NCBI taxonomy): domain Eukaryota; kingdom Metazoa; phylum Chordata; class Mammalia; order Artiodactyla; family Balaenopteridae; genus Balaenoptera; species Balaenoptera physalus. The sequence continues at coordinate 82,140,595 of NC_138898.1, forward strand.
ACTACAAGAAAACATAGGGAAAAAGCTTCTTGACATTGATCTTGACAATGATTGTTTGGATATGACAACAGAAGCACAGGCAACAAAAGCAAAAATAGATAAACGGATTGCATCAAACTAAAAAGCTTCCACACGGTAAAGAAAACAATCAACAGAGTGAAAGGCAGCCTACAAAACTGGAGAAAATATTTGAAAACCATATCTGATAATGGGTTAGTATTCAAAATATATAAGGAACTCATACAATTTCACCCTTCACTGATGGGGGCCATGCACTTTCCTGCCAGCCCCTCAGCCTGTACCCTAGCAGGACTCTCAACTCTTGTAGCTCTTTTCCCTGGGGTCTCTTTGCCCAGGCAGGTGGTCCTCTTAGCTGAGGTCCTTTCAAGACGACACCAGCCCAGCTATGCTCCCCAAGTCTACTCAGCTCGTGGGGAACACGGACCCTTGCCCAGCAGCTGGTGGACAGGCAGCTTGCCCCAACTTGAGCCTTTGCTCCCGGCTACACTTTCCACTTCCTCTTAGTAAGTTTCCCCACACCTTACACTTCGTAAATTTCCCCACACCCTGCTGCTCTGTTCTTGAAGCAGCAGCATAAGCACTCAGCCAGATCATCAGGTGGCCGTCTCCTCATCTGGCAAGTACCCCACTCCCCACATGGGGTTATCCCAGGTTATCCCTCAGATGACTTAAGTTTAAGCACACCCCATAACAACAGAGCACTGTTCTCCAAGGCTGGTGATATGGCCTCAGAGTCCCAGAACCACTCTCGGGCCACCTGTTCACTGGTCCCGCAGGAGTGGCTCTATCACCTCTATTTGGAGATGTTGTTTGAGGTCCGAGCGGACTACCCCAGACTTTTAATAATTGCTGACCTTTATAAGCGCCTACTAAGTGAATGTACCGTGCAGTCCCATCAATTGGGTGTCATTGCTGTCAACTCCTTCACAGATGAAGACATGGAGTCTTCGAGAGGCCACAGAATGTTCCCAGGGGTTACACAGCTGATAAGAATTGAAACTGCAGTCCATACTGGGCAGTTGGACCCCAGCATCTGTGCTCTCAAACCACTGCCCTTAGCCTCCTGACTAGGTACCCTGTGTCCCACAGAAGTCAAATAATTAATTGTATTAGTAAATGGTTTAATGTCTATCTTTCCTTCCTTCCCCTTAAGGCCAAGGGCCTCTTATTCACTGCTGAATTTTTAATGTTTAATAGTCAACTGTTTATATAGTGAGTGCTCAGTAAGTAGTTATTCAATGAATGACTGTACTCGAAGACAAATGGGAGAGAAGTTGGCTATGCCTAAGACCCCCAGAGATAAAGGGGCTGATTACCCCAGCCATAAGGATTTATAGCCTGAGTCAAGTGGACACAATACCAAAAATAGAGGAAGTTCAGGAGAATGGAACACAAAGGCCCCTGTCTTTCAGATGGCATCAGCTCGGCTCATTAGCTCTGGGAGCTAAGGATTGCAGCCTCAGTCCCCAGTTCCGTTTTCTTGTTGGGAACCTGTGAGCTCCTGGGGTAGTCAGGCGGGTCCCTGGCCAGGCAAGTGGAGTCATGGTGTCAGGGTATTGACAGGAACAAAGCCAAGGGCCTTTGGAAGTGTAGGAAGAGGCATGGCTCGTGAGGAATCGGGCTTTGTCCCCTTCGTTCTCCCTGCTTCTTTCCCAGAAAGGTAGTGCTTTTCCAGAGTCTCAGAATATGTCTTTCATAGGAAAAAAGTCTGTCTGATAATGTGCTACCTTTATTGGAAAATATCACCACTAAAGGCAACAGCATCAACCCAATATGGTTTTTATGAATATAGTTGAAAACTAGAAAGTCAATGCCAGATCAATCCCATCTATGAACCTGAAGATGTTGCCATGTATTTCGCAAATTAGTGAGAAAGTAGCAGAGTTTAGAAGGTGAGTACACAGAGACTCGTCGTCCTTGCTAAAACTCAGGGGCTCTGGCTAATCTGAGACATGCCACTGTCTGCTGGATGTGCCACATGCCTCCCCTTTATTTCCAGCGAGGTGTTCGGCTCCCCTCTCAGATTGCAACAGGCTTCCTGTGCTGCTGCAAGAAAATAATCACAGGCTTGCTCCACGGCTCATGGCCTGATGGCAGCAAATGCCTCCTTTTACTTTCCCCATTGTCACCGTGGCTTCTTCTAAGGAAAACGTGTTCAGTCGCTATGTCTTACTTATGTCAGGACTCATAATAAGGAATTATCACCCGGCAGAAATAAAGTGCTCAGTTCTTCCCTTAGATCTGCTATGAACTTGGTCTTGGGATCACAAAGGTCAACCAAGTTGTCCCCAGAGTTAGGAGGCCAACATGCTCACAAAAGTTGCAATGCCACTCAATATGAGCTGTTATAACCATTTTGACATAGTGCTGCGGGAACACGGGAGAGTTAAGTAACTAACTCTGCCTTGAGGAAAACAGAGAAGGCTCCCTGGAGGAGGTGCCATCTGAGCAGTATCCTGCCATAGACAAGGTCAGGAAAGGGTGTCCCAGGAAGAGGAAACAGCTGAGGCGAAGCCACAGAGGCACAACAGCATGAGATTTATCAGAGAAGACACAAGTGGTTCCTGTGTGGCTAGATCATAAAGAAATGGAAAAGGATAGATATAGATTTTTAGGGGGTGGGCATGTCATGTGACTGAGTAACATTGGTCACATAGGTGGTTACCAATTTGCCTACATGTCAGATTAGCCGTGAATCTGATTCTTATTAGAATCACACTGTTACACATTCATAACATCTTTAGGGCTGACTCTTGATAGAATCAGAACAACCCGTGCATTTTACAGATTAAGAAATTTAGGAACAGAGAGGGTAAGTGCCTTGCCAAGAAGTCACACAGCAATTTAGGATGGTGCCAATGACCTTGAGTTGGTGTCTATCAACTCAAGGTTCATATAGCAGGAACACGTGTAGTTTCTAGAGGTGACAACACCAATTACGAGTGTGTTGTTGGACATGAAAGTTATGCTCCCAAATATAAACTGTGGTATGATTTTGAGTGGTTCTTATTACATTTTTATATTTTTCTCTATTTGCCAAGAAGTTCTACCATGAATATGCATTACTTCTGCAATCAAAAAAGTACATACTGGTAAGGGAAAAAAATAAGTCTTTTTAGTGCTTTAGACACTAAGAGGCTTTGGCTGTGGCTCACAGCAGACCTGCCCTAAAATGGATTTCACATAACAGGGACGAGCGTTCAGAAGAGGTTCCCACTAAGTGGGAAGAAGAGCCAGGAAGGCGAGTTTTCATGGACGTATTTATTTCCACTTGAATCTTTGCTACCTTACAGTATAAGATACATTCTTTGGCTTCTAGGTGACTTCTTTCTAAAATAAGATACGTTGCTGGCTCTTAACATAAAATGTGTGTATAGTTCTTTAAGAGAGTAAAAAACAGTGGTTGTGACAGTGTATTCACCAGAGACAATTTGGTAATAGCTCCCAGAAAGCTTAAAAACTCCCATCTGGGTATTTATGCTGTTGAAATAATCAGAGATGTGCATAGAAGTTGTGTGTAGGTCACACAGAGCATTGTGCCTGAAGACCCAATTTTGGTGAAAGGAATAAAGAAGGAAGGGGAGGGGGAGGGAAGTAAAAGATTAGAAATTGCCTAAAATAGCTAAATGTCTAATAATCAGAGGTTGGTGAAGCTAACATACATAAATATCCTGTTATAGATTATTTGTGTCCATGCATACAATATAATGAAAGCAGAATGTAAATACTCTGTGAATTTTGTTTTCCAGAATGTCTAGGTGTATGTTCACGTGCTCAGACACAGGACCAGAGCACCGTACTGGCCTGGTGATTTCTGGGTACTGGAATCACAGGTGATCTTCATTTCCTCCCTCACATTTCCGTATTGCCAGAGTTTCTGCAATCAACGCCCTTCTTCTACCATCAGAACATTCACAAAATGTACTCTGAAAGAGCATTGTCTGGACTGGTTTAAAAAATGTCAACAAAAATAAAATTAACCTTTTTTGTGTGTGCCTACAATGGGCTAGGCGCTGTGCTATGTGCTGGGGCCGCAGGGAAAAGTCAGATGTGGTCCCTAAGTCCTTGACCCCAGAGTCCAGTGGAGGAGAAAATTTAGACAGATAAGTACACTGCAACATGATTAAGTATTGCATAGGACAATAAACAAGAGGGCTTCGGGAAAGCAAAGGGAAAAGCACTCGCTCCTCCCTGGGGGAGGGTGCGGGGGTGGGGTGGGATGAAAAGGAAGGCATATTTGAGCTGGGCTCTGACAGGGGAAGAGGAGTTTGTTAGGAGAGCAAGATCAAGGTAAGGCATTCCTCGTAGCCAGAGCAGCATGAACAAGGGGAGAAGAGCAAAGTAGGATCAGTTTTGGGGAACAGGAAGGAATACAATGGGGCAAAGTCCTGGGTGGCCACTAACAATTCTGGACTCCATCCTGTGGGCAAAGAGGAGCCCACGGCAGATTTTAGGAAGATCACTTCGGCAGCAATTTTGAAGACAACTTCCACCAGACTCCACGGGAGAACACTTATTTAGCCAAATCATTTTTTAACAATTAGTTGTCTTTGGTGTTTTCTTTTTTTTTTTTTTTTCCTTTAGGATGATGAGATTATGGGTCATTTCCTTATTTTCCTATTCTCCCCTTTTTATATATGCTACCCTGTTGCTAAATTAGTTTCATAATTTAAAACATTGGGGGAAAATAATTTTTCTAGCTAATCAACAAAATTTTTCACTTTCCAATGCTATTTCTTCTCAGGATTGAATAGTATAAATCGGGTTGGAAATATCTCTTCCTGGAAAAATTTTTCCATCAACCAGCACATTAAAAACTGATTCCCCAGAGAAAATCATTGCTTCTTCTCCATTTGCTTCTAGATGTTCAGCCATGCGTCTTCTGTGTAGGTATGAACACCCTGGGTGGACGTGTTTGGAGCCCATTCTTTTCATTTTCTTTAAGCATTTGCCCAGTGTTGTCATCCGTTCTCTGAAGCTCTACTGCAAGTGGGTCCTTAATCGCCCATGAGCAGATGCTCCATCTCTTACTTAAATATTCCCCCACCAGCAGACTGGTAGTTTGCATCAAACGTGTTAAAATAAGGCTTCCATGAACCTCTTTATATGTCAACTTAGTTCCTTGGAATCGGTTACTAGAAATGAAAATCTGTGCTAAGGGGGAATAGAATCAATCCCAAAGGAGTTTAGGGAATAAGGACATTTTTTAAGACTCTTCATACATACTGCCAAAACTGCTTTTGTGCGTGGGGTGTTTCAAATCACACTCCCTGCAGAATATGGTTTTTAGCTGCTGCTCTTTTTCGTGGCAACTGGCCTGGATTTTAGTTGTCTGTCCATCAACCAGGGGGCAAGTCCTCCTTCATTTCTGGCCCTTAGTTGCCTCAACTAAGGGAGACGGGGGGCAGGGAGGGGAAGGCTTTGCAGCTGAAATGTTTATTTCTTCTCTCTATGACTAACAAATTTGGACTTAAAAGAGTCTGGGCCATTATTTTGAGCTACTGCACGTGAAAACAACATTTGTTTTCGGCCTCCCTTATTTGGCTCCATTTTTTCAAGGTGAAACCAGGCATGAGACAGATCTCTACAGCGTCTCTCCCACACACCCACACACAAATCTCATTTTCTGCCAGATTTAAAATGCAACAGTTACAGAGTGGTGCCTATTATTCTAGTCAACATGGTGCCCTTACCCAGAAGTCTGGTCACCCTTATATATAATTTATGAGTCCAACCCAGAAACAAGGCAAAGAAAAAATGAACATAGACTGAAGTGTCTGTGGTAATGAAATCACTTTTCTGTATCATGTCCCCACGAGTTCAGGCTCATTTCCATTTCTCGATTTCTTCCCAAATTTGTTACCCCAGTGACTGACACGCCAATTGCAATTTCCTCCCCACGCTTGCTCCCATGTTATCCAATAAATGCCATGGCCTTTCGCTGCACTGTGCACTTATTTTCCAATTACTGTGGGTAAACAGGGTAGAGTAAAAGCAATTGAATTGAAGCTTTTAAATCATCTGATTCGGTCCCCAGCAAAATTTCAGAGATGGAGACATAAAACTTCAAGGCCATCGTCTCCAGAAATTACAAGGTTCGGAGAAACTGCCTTGAATACACCCTCTTTTGCAAAGAGCCATTTCCACTGGGATATCTTTACCCCAAAGTGGATGGACGCCACGTACCAAAAAGACATGCTTCCAAGTCTGTCAGAGTGACGCCCTCATTTGTTTAAATTCTGAGCCACTGCCCATCAGCTTCTTTCAATCTCCATTAGCAGGTTGGAAATTTGTTTAGAAAGCCGACAGGTACTATTTAGGGGATTAATGACCACTGATTTATGAATATTGAGGAGCATTTCAATAATCGGAGGCAGAGACATCACTGGTGCTGCAGCCAGCTCTCCCTGCCAGTACAGTCTACAGCAATCACTCAAAGCCAGTTAAATGATTCTGATTTATGACCTTAACCTTCAGGGTCCACTCCATTTGCTCTCTCGGTGTGTAAATTCTAAAAATGCAATTCCCGCCACCTCCAGAGAGCCAATTTAAGTCAACATTATGCATGAACCGAGAATGCGGGAATTCTCAGATCTCTTACTTCACTCATTAAATTTGCACCGAACATCTTGCAATTAAAATTTCACATAGATTTCTTCTTATGATTGACATTTGGCCTTGATGAAATGAGTTCAAATTTGGTCTCTCAGAAGACTTAGAAGGAGAGAGATGGGTCTGGACATTGTTTCGAGAGAGATGATGACGGGGCCCTAATACTTTGATTAGCATTTTGAACGGACTAGTCAGGGAAGGGCTGCCTCTTCTACACAGTAAAAGATATTGGGGCGCCAAGCCAAGAATGAGAAGCCAAGCCAATCTGCTCACTTAGTTTGGCAATAATGACATATGAGACTCAAGAACTCTTAGAAGAAGAAGAAGCATCACGGATCCCATAGATCAAGGCCTCCATGTTTCAGAAACAGAACCTGGTATCCAGAGGGGAAAGGACTTCCCCAACACGGCACAGATGTGGGTGTTCATGAACCCCTTTCTCCTTGGGCAGTGTGACCATGGGACCAAATTCTGGCTAATGGAGTAGTAAAGAAAGTGATGACTGCCACCTCCTGGCTGGCCCATAAAAACCTTTTAGACCCTGTCCTTACTCTCTTTCCCCATCCTACTGCATGGGCAGCTGTGTGAGTGAGAAATCAACATAGTGAGATAAGCCATTGACGTTCAAGGGTTGCTTTGGCAGTTAAACAACTCTAACATATCCAAGGCACACTGTGGATCAGTAATACCCGTAAAAGCACACAGTGAGCTAAGGAGTAAGAGCTGGAGGCCAAGCTTCCAGACTGAGGGCCCAGTGCGTTTCTCTTCCATACAAAGTGCCTTGGACTCTTTTGCTTGATTGATTTTGGAGAAATCAAAATTTTTAATGTACACATCTAACTAGGTGTCAGGACCAAGCCTGAGCTAAGATTTGGGGAAGTAACTCCCCTCCCCCATGCACCTATTTAAGTGGATATATATGCGCCGGGGCCATTGTTTTGTCTCCTCAGTGTGTGCGCTTGTTTTACTTTGGGCGGGGGCACTTTGACAGGAGGATAAACGGGTTTACTGTTGCAGGGTTATTTGTAGGAATGGGTCCTGAGCAAGAGAGGAAAGATGGAAGCATTGACGTGGCTGCCCAACTTTGCAGAGGAGGCAAGGGGCTAAAACAGCACTGCAGCTGAAGGGGCAAGTCTGGTGGAAGGCTCCATGGGACTCCGGCAGCCCAGTGCTGTTTCAAGGCCCAGGACAAAAAGTGCAGCAGGAAGGGGACAGTGACGTGTACATTTTAACTACAGGCTGGGGGAGAGGGATCCTCCATATGTAGCGTTTGCCAATTTCCACCGTGTAAATACTTCCACTGTGGTCAGTTTCAAGCTACCAACGTGATGTCATTGGGAAGAAACACACACAATAGGCTCTCACAACCAGTAGAAGTCGGCTCTGGCACAACACTGGGATGGAGTCGAAAGAACTCGGTGTAGCTTCAGCGTCCTATAGGTTTGAGGGGGCTTCGGTGAAGAACAGCTGAGCCAGTGAGAGCAGATTCTCATGGAAGGCACAGCAGCAGAGGTGGGAGAGGCCCCTTCCCTAGACAATCTGTGCGCAGTGGGCTGCAGACAAGGAAGGGTGAGAGGGCAGGAAACAGAGGGACACATCCTAGACACAGGGACTCTGTTACATGGAGATGCGAGCAGGTCAGAGGCTGTGGACCTGGGATTTCATGGGTCAGGGAGAGAAGGTACCTTAGTTTGAGCATTCATGTTAATCATCTTCATCTTTACCCCCAAGCTCCTGAGACCTGAGCCATTTTGAATACGCAAGAAAGACACTGTTGACAGTTGAACAACAGGTTTTTCCCAGCCTAGAAGTCACTAAGGTTTGCCATATATTTAGGGGAAAAAATTCAAAAAGTAAAAGCATACAAAAATGCTGCCTGGTAGAAAGCGAACCGGAATTTCAGTGAGAATATCTGATTCTGGTCTCAGTCCTTCCACTTTACATCTCAAATTTCGTTTCTTCGACTGCAAAATAGGAAGGGACCTTCCTGTAGTTCACGGGTGTCCCGTAAGAGTTCAACGAGACAGGACACAAGAAACACCTCCCGCCCAGGAACCATCTCACCATCACTCAGAAGGTGAGTTCAATCCAATTCTGAGCCAGAAGAGTTGTCTCTCATCCAGATTGAAGACTGTGCCCGGGATGCCTCTGTAAACCTCAGAATCAAGCTGGAGGCAGATCAGCATTTGACTTACCCGCCTTCTTCCAGACTGGCCCGGGGACCCGCAAACCCAACCCAAGCCTACAGCGAGCGGTCAGTTCTCAGCCAATTGGCTTCACGGATTGAGACCAATTGTTTGCCGTGTGGATTCCAAACGCTAGGCAGAACTGCCCTGAGGACATGGGCAGAACTTCAGCAGACAAGGACCCACCAGGCAGACAAACACATTAGGAAGATTCTCTGGAGCCGCAGGTGGAGCCCTGCTCCCTGGGACTCACGCCCACCTGGCACAGGAGACGGAAGCGCGTCTATCCTGTCTGCTAAGCCGTCCGTGGACAAGACGGAAGGGAAGCAGTGCGTTCCCATGGCGCATCCTCCTCCTTGACCAATGCCGCTCTCAGGATGTCACCCCTCCTCTACCTCACCAAGCAGAAGTGGACGGAATAACGGAGTAGAGGAGGGTTGGTAAATATAAGACAGGGCATATGGCTCAGCACACAGCTTTAATTCATTTCTTTCATTTGCTGATCAGTGAGTGAGCATTTGGTAAGTGCCCAGGTCCCAGGCTCAGTGCTAGGATCTGGGGGCACGGGATGGATGAAGCAAGGTCCCTGACATTGTGTAACTCAGTTTGAGAGGAGCAGAGGGAAAGGGAGACACATCTGTAAACAGATCACAGCAATAAGATATTAAAGATTCCAACCCATTATATAGATGAGGCTTGGTGGGAACCCAGGGGGCGTTCAGCGGGGACAGCGGTCAACCTCACCTGATGGGGGAGGCTCAGGATGGGGTCTCTGAGATGCGCATCACGTAAGCTGAGTGTGCATCATGAAGGAGATGATGAAGGAGATGGAGGAAAGCAGTGTTTGGGGCAGAGGGAAAAGGACAAGGAAAGCCACTGATACACTGAAGAGTATGGCAGTGTGGGAAGCTCCTGGAAATTCAGTAAAACCAGAGTGTTGGTGGCAAAAGGAGGGTCCCTGAGAGGCTGGAGAGGTGGGCGGAGGACAGATCGGGGTTAGCCTCACTTTGGCCCCAGCTGGCAGATGCACCCCCAAGCTCCTCTGACCAGCACAGCCGTCAGACCTTTCTCTATAACCAAAGAAAAGCATCTGTACATGACTCAGGACCCAGGATCATAGTGAAGGGAGGCAGGATGGAGAGGGGCATGCATCTTCAAGCTATGGGGGCACACAAAGATGCCCTTGTACGGAGAGAAGGTGCAAACGCAGTGCCTAGCCCTGGGAGCCAATTATCTGGGCCAATTATCCACTGTCTGGCATGATGCGAGGGGCAAATACGGGCCCAGCTCTTAGGATGCATCTACACTGGATATTGGCCCTCAGGGCGCAACATAGAGCAGATCACAACCTATCAGCTCCCATCAGCACTTGTCCGTGACATCAGCCATCATGTGATGGATCTGCCCAGCGTCGTCCCACTCAGCAATGCTTCTGAAATGCTGCCCTCGCACTGCGTGACCCCGTCCGTGCTGTGCAGTGACCGTGCGCCATCCTCCCCTGGACACTGGGACGTGGGTGGGACTATGAGAATAGTCATCACGTAACGGTGATCTCACCCTGCATCCCTACAGCACCTCAGGGTCCTGACACCCTTTTGTGCACTTTACCTCTATGGCTCCCGCCCCTGGGCCAGCGGCTCCCACGTGCTTAAGTCAGACCCCGCGCAGTCAGGGCTGGGGGCTCCCGAGTCCGCCTCTCCGTCCTCCCCCACATCGGTTCAGTGCTTAGCGTGGAGTGTACTGTCATTTCATGGATAAGTGCGACTCTTACAATAACCACGGCAGCAATGAGGTCCAGCGCTAACAGGCACCGTGCAAACGTGTGGACAGGGTCAGCGTTGTTGTGCCCATTTTACAGAAGAGGACCCTGAGGCTGAAAGATGCAACTCGCCCAAGACTCACAGCTTGACCCAGGTTTTCTCACACTGTCTCCTAATAAGGAGGCCATCAAGTGATCATTTGCTGTTCACAACGCTGCTGCCCCTGAGACAGCAGCCCTGCCCAGCAGTGTCGTAGCTGTGTGCAAGGCCTCCCTGTCAATCAACGCCCAGGCGAGAGAGCCTGGGGGGACACGCCACCCCTGTAAGTGGCTTCAGGCAGAGCCGGGCCTCTAAGAAGAAGATTGTGAAACACCTTTGTCAAAGTGCGATAATCTTCTCTCTCTAAGTTCTTTATGGACTCAGAGGAGCAGAGTGTGTGTGTGTGTGTGTGTTAGTGACAGGGAGAGAGAGAAAGAGAAAGAAAGAGACAGAGGGAGCTCTGGACCAATCAAGAGAGAAAGAGGGCACCTCCATTTTCAAAGTAACATTCGGCACAAATTTTTTCAAATTGTAACAGGTCCGAGTATACTGAGCTCTGTGCGTATCCGCAACCTGGGGCCGCCCCCCTCCAATCCTCATAGCGCTTTGTATTCTGTCACAGTTCTGATCATCTTCCAGCCAGTGTCACATCACACCACATCCATCTGCTTTCCCGTGTCAGGAGGGTAGGACAATTATAAGCGTGTTCCCAAAGGGCAGGACTTCCAGCTTACATGTCCCTCTAACCCCAGTGCCCAGCAGAGTGTCAAACACACAGCAGATGCTCAACAGATATTTGTTGATGGAAAAGTTCCCATTCCAGCAGGAAAATCCAGCACACAGACAAATGGGTTTCGATATGGCCCAGTCGCCGCTGAGGAAGAAGCAGGGACAATGCACAAGAGAGGACCAGACAGATCCTTGCACACCCATGTTCGAGGCAGCATTATTCACGAGAGTCAAAAGTCCCATCAATGGATGAATGGATAAACAAAATGTGGTCTGTCTGTACAATGGACTATTATTCAGCCATAAAAAGGAATGAAATTCTGACACCTGCTACAACATGGATGAATCTTGAGGATTATGCTAAATGAAAGAAGTCAGACACAAAGGGACAAATGTCATATGATTCCTCTTGTATGAAATAATCTAGAAGAGGCAGATTCATAGAGACAGAAGGTAGATGAGAAGCTACGGAGGGCTGGGAGAAGGGAGGAATGGGGAGTTATTGCTTTAAGGGTACAGAGTTGCTATTTGGGGCGATGAAAAACCTTGCAACTAGACAGTTGTGATGGTTGTAAAACATTGTGAATGTCATTAATGTCACTGAATTATACATTTAAAAATGGTTAAAATGGAAATATTTATGTTGGATATATCTTGCCACAATAAAAAAATTCCAAAAAACAAAAGGAATCAGGGATTGATGGATAGATGACATTGGCAATTGAGTCTGGGTATCAAAAAAAAAAGAAGTAGAGCAGAGTATAAAAGAGTTAATTCAGTCCAAAGCATCAGAGAGGGCTTCTAGGAGGAGGACAACTGGATGTGCTATCAAAGGCATTAGTCTCTGCAGACAGGAGAGGATAGGTCATTCCACAATTAGTATGTGAAAGGTTTGCCTCCTCTAATTCGTGGTAATATGACCTGTGGAATCATAAATTTATTCCTCCTACAAGGGCTCTCTGGGTCCCAAGAGAAGGACCATCCTCGTCCCCCAGGGACACCACTCTCTGCCCTTACCACCCACTTAGAATCTGCAAAACTCAGCTCAGCTGCTCCACGAAGCCTCCCCACTTGCCCAGCCAGCACCAGCTTCCCTGCTCTGAATCTTCCTGTACTCCTGAGCTGTTCCACACACTCTAAGAACTTAATCACACACTGCTTTGCATTACTTCCTTATCAAGTGTCCCCAAAGCCATCTATGGTTTATCAATCCCCTGAAATGCTCTGTGAACAAGAGCTTCCATGGTCAGATAATTTAGGGAAACAGCAGACCATCTCTCCCTCTTAAACGTCTCAATGTACATGAGCTTTTTAAAGACTTGGAGAAGTCTTTGACTTTGTATTGTCCAGTGTGCTTTGCAAAATTATTCGGCCACACGACCCTCTTTTTATTAACACTAGTTAATATCTCGCTGTACTCAGGCTCCCCAGGACCTAGGTAGGGAAAGCCTGCCCTAAGAGATTCACAAACCACAAACTTGTCTTCCCAAGAAGAATGTAGGCTCATGGAGGGTAGGATCTGCATCTGCAATGTCTTTTCTCCCATCCTCTCCCGGTGCCAGGCACACACCTCATGGTGCATCCTGAAGAATCCTGTTGCCTTGACGACCAGTGCTGAATTGCTATTTCAGTTCTCCATCTTTGGAGCCCCAGGAAAGCAGCAAATGCCATAAGGCATTAGTCTAAGTGTGCAGCATTTTCGGCAAAGTGGTGTTAATAATATTCAGCTCAGCTCATCAGCCAGGGCTCCCCAAGACAGGCAAGGACGAGATGCTGCTGGTGACACATCACCGAAGCCACCTCCTTGAGAGCCCACTGCTAACGGGAGCACTTCATTCTCTTTTATTTTTCCAGCTAATTTGGAAGTGGTGCTGCATTGTTTATGGTTCTTGGAGGTAATATGACCCCTCCGGTGAGTAACTCCAATCTCTGTCACACCATCTGTTTTGTCATTTTCAACAGCTCCACTGTGCTTATGGAGCACTTTATGGGGATGCTGAGGCCCAAGGGTGTTCTTCGTGCCTCTAATTATAAGGAGAGCACGATTTCCACCTGGTCCCAGGGAAGGAGGCTCAGATGGGCCTTCCTCCCTCCTCAGCCAAGTGCCGGTGGCAGCTCCCTCTCTCTGGACCCTCAGCTCTTTCCCCTCCATGCTGCAGTGAGCCCGTGGGCTCTGCCTGGGACAGAGAGAAGCCTAAAGCTCTTCCTAATAGCACCAATTTCCCACAAAGCTCAAAGAAACAGACTTGGCCAACAAGTGGAGGGAGTATCTACAGCCAGCTTATTAGAAATGGTCAAATAGGGACTTCCCTGGTGGTCCAGTGGTTAAGAGTATGTGCTTCCACTGCAGGGGGCATGAGTTCAGTCCCTGGTTGGGGAACTAAGATCCCACATGACATGTGGTGCGGCCAAAAAAAAAAAAAAGGAAATGGTCAAATAGCTGTACTGTGATGGATAAGCAATATTTGTTTGCAATGGACTTTTTTAAAAAAATTAATTTAGTTATTTATTTTTGGCTGCGTTGGGTCTTCGCTGCTGCGCGCAGGCTTTCTCTAGTTGCAGCGAGCGGGGGCTACTCTTCGTTGCGGTGCTCAGGCTTCTCATTGCGATGGCTTCCCTTGCTGCAGAGCATGGGCTCTAGGCACGTGGGCTTCAGTAGTTGTGGCACATGGGCTCAGTAGTTGTGGCTCACGGGCTCTAGAGCGCAGGCTCAGTAGTTGTGGCACACCGGCTTAGTTGCTCCATGGCATGTGGGATCTCCCCTGACCAGGGATCGAACCACGTCCCCTGCATTGGCAGGTGGATTCTTAACCACTGTGCCACCAGGGAAGTCCCTGCAATGGACTTTTATCATGGGTTATGTTTATTTCTTCGATGATCTTCCTGGTTTCTAGCACCAGAGACTGTTGGTGCCATGGTGCGTGTTTGGTCCCGTTATCTTGTGACTTCATAACACGTTGTCCCCCAAGATTTAGTGGCTTAAACACCAATCATGAAGTTTGCTCACAAATCTTCAATTTGGGCAGCTCCACAGGAGCTGGAGGACCCAGTTCCAGGATGGTGCACTCACTTGCCTACAAGCTGGACCACAATACAGGTGCTGGTTGTTGGCTGGTAGCTCAGCTGGGATTCATCTGAGGACCTTGGTTCCTTTTCTCCTAGGCCTCTCCGTGGGGCTGCTCGGGCTTCCTCACAGCATGGTGGCCCAGGACAGCTCTAAGTATTCCAGGAATAAAGAATAAAGCCACAGGCCTCTTAAGATCTAGGCCTGGAAATGCACAGCATGACTTCTACCATATTCTATTGTTCAAGCAATCCCAGAGCCCTCCCAGATGTAAGGGGAGGTGCCAGATACGCCCTCTCTCAATGGGAAGAGCTTCCAAGAGTATTTGGTCATCTTTCACCCACAGCAGTGCTCAGCACTCACAGGTGATTTACGAAACACCCTCACTTTGGTCCATGTGAGCTTGTACCAAAAAAAGCTGTGTTGTCCATCCTCATCACAAATCCCCATCTCAAGAGTTGAGCTACGCTACTCCACGGTATTGCTGCCTCGGCATCCATTTTGTTTAACCAGATGTCTTGCGGGGGCCTTACACTGACATTAGCCCCTTATTATATTATTATTATATTATATATGGTGTATAACATATTATATATTATTATTATGTTAGCAAGCACATCCCCTAGATAACAGCCCACAGAGTCACAAGTGAATGTACATTCCTGATATGACTTTTCCAACAGCCCGACTTCTCCCCTACGTACCTGGACCTTCCGCTTGTAAGCACCTTAGATAAGACCCACAAGAAGCTCACCAAAACCCTGCTCTTTTGGGATTGAATCGACCAAAGCACTCCACTGATGGACTGTAAAACAGTATGTGCCCCAGATCCAGTATCTCTCTCTGCCTGCACCCCACAAGTCTGCCTTGACTTCCCCATGGGGCCCCTTGCGGCCTGCCACGTACCTCCTCCAGGACCTGTAAGTAATAAACTTCTCTGTTTCAATTCCTTCTGTTCTTTATCGAACCAAGCCTCATCATCCGACACCCCAGAGCTCTGTACTTAACAAGTGTTAATTTAACAAGGTCACAACACCATCTCTCAGGAGGCAAGAGAGAGGACTAACATTTATGAAGACCCCACTATGAGCTGCCCTTCATCATGATTGGGTCTTTCCAAACTTCATCTCACTTATTTCTCACAGTGACTCTGGCTATAGAGATTTGCTCCCTCATCTTACAGAAGAGGAGAAGGAGCTCTGAAAAGTTAAGAAATTTCCAAGGTCACACAGCCAGTAACGGTAGCCAGGATTCCAACCCAGTTCTGCTGGGTCCCCTAGGTTCTGTTTGTCCTACCTTGTCCGGGGCAGCATAAGTCTCACCTGAGCCAGAGTATCTTTTGGTTCATCGTGGGGGTCTCCCCCAAAACACCTGATAGCCCTTCTGAGAGGTGGCTCGGTCCACACTGCAGGTGTTAGGGTCACTCCTTGGTCCCTCCCCTACCTCGCCCCTGCCATGATCATTCTGGTGATGCCTGCTGCCGATCTCCTGGGGGAGGGTAGTCCCACATTGCACTGCTGGCCTCTGGCACCCAGCAGGCCGGGAGCGGGCATTCCACGCCCTTAGGCTCCACCCCCTCCCCGTGGCCTGGTACATGGGCCTGGCTTCTACGTCAAGGACCTCACTTAGCACTTCAGTGCTAGTCCTCAGGCTGGAGCCCTGCCCAGGACTCCAGGCTTCCTGGCCAGGACCCTGAGCCCCTGCCCAGCTCTCCCCAGTATCCTCCTGGGTGGGATCGCTGATGCACGTTGCTCCCAGTCCCAGCACTGGGCTGGAGTCCTTCCACAAGTAGACAAGGTCCTCGTAAACCCTTCGACGATGCCTGGAGAGCTGGCACGCCAGCTGCTGCTTGGAACCTCCCGCCATTAAGGCTCACGTCCAGCTTACAGCCGTCCTCAGTGATCTCCACACCTGCCCCAGCCACCCCTGCCCTCCCCCTTCCACACCTCTGTCACTCCGTGACACAAGAGCTTCTGTCCGGCCTCTTCTGCAGAGCCCAGCCAGTCCCCAGCCAATCGATCTGAGCACCCAGACTGGTGTCGGTGTGCCTCAAGGAAGGGGGAAATGGCGGGGAGGGGGGAGGGAGGGCCGGTACACCAGGACTGCCGAAGCCCCTCTGAGCTGCAAACACACCACCCCCGCCCTCGCCTCACTAGAGGACCCACCCCAGATTCCCAAGAGCTGCCTTGCTCCACCCGCTGCTTCCTTCTCTCTGGGGTTTTCACCCTCTTCCTCACCTCTGGCTCATCTGCCTTGATTTACAAGCATCCATAGTCTCTCCCGTCCTACAGTCTCCCCCTCAACTGAATGTCCTCCTATACCTCTCCCTTCTGAGCCACATCTGCTTCCATCCACAGTGCCTCCGTTTCCCAGCCTTCTAGTTACTCCGTGACCCACCGAAGTCTGCCTCCCGCCACGTCACTGAAACCACTCTTGGCAAGTCACCCATGGCCAGTCACTGCTAAATCCCATAAATGCTTCTGCAGCCTCATCTTTCTAGAACCCGCAGGCAGTGATGGCCACCCCTCCTGCTCTTAACCCTCCTCCTTTGGCTGCTGGAACGTGACACCCTCCCCTGGCTTCCATCTCTCTTTCCCTCCGTCCCTCTTCCCCCGCCCAACCCCAAATGCCCTGCTCCCCGGACCCCCTCCCCAGCCCCTCTCTTCTCACTCCACGCACTCCCTCTTACCCCAACCCTGCTGACAACTTGCTACTCCACACTCCCAGCCCCTAGAGCTCTGCCAAGCTGCAAACCCAGATACCCACACCCCCAGGCACCCTTAGAATCAACATGTTTCCACCTGAACTTGTCAGCTTTCCCCAGACCCCTGTCCCCAGCGATGCCCCACCATCTTTCCTGCTGCCTGAGCCAGAGCCCCTAACCCTCCCGCTCCTTCACACCCACATCCCACCAGGCACCCCATCCAGCCAGCGCTACTCCCTCCCTCTGGAATCTGACCTCCAAATTCTGTCTTCATGACCACAGCCTTTGTTCTCAAGCCTTGTCATCTTTGGGGTGAGGCTCCTGTAAAAACCTGCTAACTGGTTTCTGCCTCGCAGAGTTCTCCATCCATCACTGCCACGGATCACTTTCTAAAAGACCAACATGATCATCCCGCTTCCAGCTTAAATCCATCACCGGCTCCAGGATGGGCTCCGGGAAAAATGCCAAATTCTCCATGACCTGGACCCTGAATTTTCTCTCCAGCCTCATCTTTGTCCCCCACCGTCACCCCACCCCTCACACTTGGCCTCCCTATTTGCTCAGCGCATCCACCCTCCTTTACTCCTGCTGTGACTTCTGCCTGGAAAGTCTCCATCAGCCTTGCTCTTCCTCATTTTCTCAGACTTGTAAGAAAAATAGTAGCTCCTCCAGGAAGCCTCCCCTGATTAGCACCCAAGCCATATGCATTTCCTGTATCCTGGCTCAGTCACGCTGAGCTGCCGTCTGCTTTATGCGTCTCTCCAAGGAGACTGAGATCCCTGAAGGCAGAAACAGCCGAGCGCCCAGCACCGCACCTGCAAACATTCAGTAAGGGTCGGAAGCTTGGGGGAAGGGAGGCACAAGCACAGAGAATCACATGAGACCCCGTAGAACAACGAGGCGATTGCACAGAAGACCCAGCAGCGTGTAGAGTTTTCTAGTGTCTCCTCCAGTTCCGGTAACCTAGTGCTAGTCCACCCTTGTTTTACTTTTGTCTACTTGTCTTTTTTCCTGGCTGCTCTTGTTGCAGGGAGGGATGGAGGGGAAGATGTAGCAGAGAGTGTGGGGCACCCCTTTCCTCCGTGGCATCTGCTGCTGTGGACCAGCACTGTCACTCCCGGTTGGAGTTTGTTTGCTCTAGTTCAGCAGATCTGTGGGCAGCAGCCCCAAAGGGCAGCCGGGAGGCAGATAATTACAAATCCTTCTTCCTGGGAGATGCCCGAAACAGGAGCATCTCTCTATTTCAATCTCCGTCGCCCCCCCTCCTCCCCCTCCCCTCTTCTCCCCCTCTCCCTCCTCCTCCCTACTGCAGATAGGAACCACAGATTCCCTCCCTGTCTATCACTGGCCCTGTTGGAGGCAGGAAGCCCATCTGTATTTCAGGCTTCCCTGCACAGGCACCAGGCCAGGTGCTGACCATTTATGAGACACTCATCTTCGCAGGATTCCGAAGAAGCAGGGATCCTTAGTCCCATCTACAACTGAGCCGGATTTCAGGGAGTGGCATTTCTTGTCCAAAGTCACAGGGTGAATAGATGGCAGGGCAGGAGTCCAGGGTAGTTGCACTGGAGCCCACACTCTCCAGTTTACCTCCTAAATCATCCCTCGGTCCCAGAATCATCTCTGGTTTCCCCAACCTTTGAGTGCAATGAAGTCACTTTCATATGAACACCAAACTGCCACCACTCATCATCTCCACTGGCTAACTTGGAATCCCATATGTAACCCCCTCACAGTCTTTCCATAATAATTCTGGAAGTTCCCAGGGGGTATTCTAAGAAGATCATCACCCTGATATCCAAATGCATCAGATGCTGCCACGACCAACTGTTTAAATATGACACCATAACTCTACAGGCCAAGGGGACCCCTGGACAGTCTTCCAAATCTGGGAAGACAGGAGGCAGGGGTTGTGGTAAATCATAAATCAGGCAGGTATGTGAATTCCAACTCTAGCATTCTCAGGTGCAAAACACAGCTCACTGGGCCTCAGTTTCCTCCTCTGCACAATGGTTGATGTGGGTGCAGTAATAGCACCTCCTTGGGGGGCCAGCATAAGGATTAAAAATCAGGTTTGCAAAGGACTGCACTGTCTCTTGAACAAGGTATGTCCTAAGTAAATGAGAACTCTTGTTTTAAAAATTATTATTACCTTCATTGTTTTTATTAAATGACAGGAAGGAAAGCAGACAGAGCAAGGCTGGGACTTCTTTCTAATATATAAAGTAATCAGCCCAGATGTGACAATGAGTTGGATATCAAGCCATGATCAAAATATCCTGCATTGACTGCTTTTTGTTAAAACGGCATTTTTCAGAAGCAGAAGGGGTGGCTCACACGTCAGTTAGGATTTGTGAATACAGTAGGCTGCTCCCACCCCTCATTTGGCAGAAATCCGGTGCCCAGGAGGCAACCTGTAAGTTGCTGGCCCTGCAGCCGTATCCCTGGTCCCTTCTCGTCTGCAGTGATATCCTCCAGGTCCAACAGCACCTGACCTCCAGCTCATCTCTGTCTTTGTTTCCCCTCTAGAGCAACCAATAACCATAACTTGAAATCCTGCTTCTTCCTCCCCTCTGGAACCTTCTGCCAATCTCCTTTCATTGCTCATGCCGGTTCCCCCCACCCCAGTATTTTCATTCTTCAAGTATCTGATTCACCTGAGGAACTTGAAAAATGAAGATTCTTGGGCTGTCTCTAACACAGACTGAATCAGTCTCATGGGATGGACTCCCGTATCTGGTCTTAATAAATTTTCCATGGCCTCCTTGGTCCACCGAAGTTTAGGGGGTCACTTCTCTAAACCCTACACATCATTCAAGAATCAGCTTAGGGGCTTCCCTGGTGGCGCAGTGGTTGAGAGTCTGCCTGCCAATGCAGGGGACACGGGTTCGAGCCCTGGTCTGGGAAGATCCCACATGCCGTGGAGCAACTAGGCCCATGAGCCACAATTACTGTGCCTGAGCGTCTGGAGCCTGTGCTCCGCAATAAGAGAGGCCGCGATAGTGAGAGGCCCGCGCACCGCGATGAAGAGTGGCCCCCACTCGCCGCAACTGGAGAAAGCCCTCACACAGAAACGAAGACCCAACACAACCAAAAATAAACATAATAAATAAAAAAAAAAAAAAAAAAAAGAATCAGCTTAAATCTCACTTTTTCCAGGAAGCCCTTGCTGATTGCCACAGTGGGCTGTCCTTTTTCTACATCAGAGAAGAGGTAGTCTTAGCAGGAAACTGTGCCATGATTGATTATTCATGTTTGCCATCAGAGGAGGAATAGGTGAATGGCTCCCATGCCACGCATCCATTACCTCTGGGCTAGATGATCACAACAGACGTTTCAGGCCTGATCTTCTAAGGCTGTGTGTGTGTGTGTGTGTGTGTGTGTGTGTGTGTGTGTCCACTACTTTATTCCCCCCACAGGAACACAGCATAAATCTTGCCACAAAATATGCATGCCATCGCCTGTCCCTCTATCATTGCAGCATTATTTCTCCCTGTTTTACAAACTTCTGGCCCTTTTGAATCCTATACTACCATACAAGAATCTCCAATAGGTATCATCATCTGACTTTTTCTCAGTTAATGCCAATAAGAGCCAGTTAAGTGAGGGCCTCAACTCATTAGCATATAAACATAAAATGGATTTTTATTTTTTCTCATTAGTGCTACAACTCTTCTGTGAAGCCTCCCTCCCTCCTGGGCTGTAGGCTGCTCTTTTAACAAGATGTAATTCAGTTCCATCATTTCTGATTCAGCTCCATTGAATAAAACAACCTTGTTCCTGTTGCTAAGGTAGCCCTATTTGTTCTACAACGTTACCCTTGTATTTGAGGCTAAGCTCCCCTTTCTCTCCCACGTCAGTGCTGGCTGACCGGACACTCAGGGGTTGGAGCGGGTGCGGTTCTGTTCTTTCATATGGGCCACCACCCAGCCTCTTGCTGCTGGGGTCCCCTTAAGCAGCACCATGATGGCTTAAGTGTGAATGTCCACTTGACCATGGGGGAGCTTGTCACTGCCAGGCCACAGATAGGGCTGCCTTCTGTGTTCCCCACCCGACCTCCAGCACTCCCTCCACCCCCTCCTTTCCTTACTTCCTCTCTCCCCTGCCCCAGCCTACCGGGCTGCTCTACTGGCCAGCACCTGGGCAGGTAAGAGCCACTTTCTAGCCTCTGATGTAGACCTACAATGCTCTTCAAGCACCCCAATCATGTGGGAAGGCATAGAGAAGGCCAGAAAATTTTCGAGACACATGTCCACAAGGAGTGATTGCTCTTGCCCCACAGATACCCTCTTCTCCCAAAAGGCTCCATCCTCATGGCCCCCACACAGCTTCTTCAGTGACTGGA
Source organism: Balaenoptera physalus (assembly GCF_965194825.1). Lineage (NCBI taxonomy): Eukaryota > Metazoa > Chordata > Mammalia > Artiodactyla > Balaenopteridae > Balaenoptera > Balaenoptera physalus. Next base: position 82,162,055 of record NC_138898.1, read on the forward strand.
AGTGGGACGAGGGGGTGGAACTGGTTCTGCTGAGTTGGCAACTCTCAGCCACCCCAGGGCGCGTGGTTCTCTGAACTCAGAATCTGGGGCGCTAACTGAGCACTTTGTGTTCTCCTCTGTGGCTTTCATAGGCAATCTCGGCAAACTGGAGTAACACCCCAGGCCCCGCAGACCATCAGGGTCATGAGTTACCCCCCGCAGACATCACCGGTGGGTGACGGCAGACAAGGAGGAGGCTGGTGGCTGAAGCCAAAGGTGACCCAGCCTGGGCCCAGACATCTCAGGGTTTCCAACGCAAGCCGGTGTCCGCGGCGGAGGACTGCAGGCCTGAATAGGAAGCTCAGAATTCTATCTTTCATTAATTAGCTACTTTGGATTTGCCCCTCAGTGGCTCCAGTGCAGGAAGAGGAAGCAGGCAGCCCGAAAACCTGAGCCTGGGGACTTTCTGTTCACTCTCTTTCTGTTCACCGAGCTGCCCTGGGTGTTATGGGTTGAACTGTGTCCCCCCAGAATCCACGTGTTGAAACCCTAACCCGCTGTACCTCAGAGTGTGACTATTTGGAGACAGAGACTTTAAAGATGTGATTGAGTTAAAATGAGGCCGTTAATGTGGGCTCTAATCCAATGTGACTGGTGTCCTGACAAGAAGAGGAAATTTGGACACAGAGGGAAGACCCTGGGAGGACACAGCAAAAAGGCGGCCATCGGCAAGCCAAGGAGACAGGCCTCAGGAGAAACCAGCCCTGCCCACACCTGGATCTCGGACTTCCAGCCTCCAGAACTGGGGAAAATAGATGTGTGCTGTTTCAGCCGCCCACTCTGTGGTGCTTTGCTGTGGCAGCCCGAGCTAACCAAGCCCCTCAGGAATGGGTAGGGTTTCCACTTACTTAAATCTGACAAGCCAGCCGGCCCTAAACCAGCCTCCAGGAAGTTGGGAAGGGTCAAGAAAGTGTAAAAACATCCATGAGAAAGGTAAAGGCAGCTTCTCCAGAGGTCACCCCTACCAGACAGCAATGGCAGCGGCTGGGGCCTCCACGAGGTCAGGAGGCCAAGGGCTCTCCTGGGGCGTTAGGGGTTGGGGGGGGCCATAGCCCTGTTCCACCCAACCCCCAACCCTGAGTGGCCAGGGTCTCGCGGCCTGTGCATCCATGAGTGTATGCATTAAAGGAACTTAAATTCTCTCAGACTAATATCACCACCCTGGTGTGACAAACACAGAGAAAAGAGTAACCTCTCTCTTTCTTAATAATCTCATGTTCGTTAAGAGAGACCCCAGACACGACTCATGTAAATTATCCTAAAATGTCCCAGTTGCATTGAACTCCTGCATCCGCTCACTTGTCCAGAGAGGTGATTGTAGTCAAGACAAATGAACTAAAACCAATACATTTTCTTTATTCTCACAATATTCCTTTCACTGTCGTGTCAAAAACTATAAAACACTTATGAATACACTCACGAAGAAAGGTACAAAACACACATGAGGACAACAATAAATGATTATTAAAACGCATAAAACAAATTCTGAACAAATGGAAAAATATGATATGGTCAGTTCAGTGTTCCCAAACTTTAATATATAATTTTAATGCAATTCTGCATAGAATCCTGACAAGGGTTGTTTTTTGTTTTTTGTTTGTTTGTTTGTTTGTGTATGTATTTTAGTTTTTGGTATTGTATAGATGTCTTGAAGAATCATCAGTCAATTTAGTTTTGACAAAGGAATGGATAAGTCAGTGGAAGATGGTAGAGAACCCAGAATTAGATGCCTTTGTATGTGAGAAATTCATTTATGACAAGGATAGCAGTTTAATTCAAGGAAAATGGATGGATTATTTATAAAATGTGTTGGCAAACTCGTTATCAACCTGGAAGAAAAAGTGAAAACAGACACCCCTTATGATCTCTTGTACAGAAAAACAAAACACAACCTTTTAAATGTATTGAAAACAAAAAAGTAAAACCAAATCTCGGTGACCACATGTAAAATCTGAGAGTCAAAGTGAATTTCCTAAACTAAAATTAGAAACCCAAAAACAATAAAATAAAAACACACGAACCAAACAATGTAAAATCTTAAATTTTAGTGTCCAAAAAGAACCATAAACAAAGTTGAGACAAATAATAGATCTGGAAGAAGTATTTGTAGTACAGATGCTAGACAAAGGTTAATAGCTATGATATAGAAAGAACTCTTGGGAATTTAGAAGAAAAGATAAACACAACAAAATTAAAATGGAGTCAACCATGCACTCATAAACAATTCACATAAGAGCAAACCCACATGGCTGAGAAGTGTATGAAAAGATGCTCACATCCTCGGCAAATTAAAGTCTCAATGAGATATCACTTTACACTCATCAGTATGGAAAACACTGGAAACAGCTATAGCATCTATTGCTAGCTGGAAAGGAGTCTTCTTGGAGGAGAAATGTTTCCACCTTTGGGAAATGCAATCTGATAATATTTATCACGAAATTAAAAATCAGATATCCTGTGACCAAGGCTCCCACTCTGAGAAGATTTGCCCCAGAAATAAAAGCAACAATCAGTTAACTGCAGCCTACTTCCTATGGCAAAAATCTGGAAACAGAATGAATGGTCACAAATGGAATAAAAGTTAAATAAATGGTGGTCCACCCACACCATGGAGTAGAGTGCATCATTTAAAAGAGAAGATGAGAGTCAGAGCAGATGATTTAGAGCAGTGCTTCCCAAGTTTTTTCTCATGATCACCCACCCCATGAATTTTAATACCACAGATACACTGTACATCTGTTTATGTTGTTAAATAGAATTGAGCTTTAGAGGGCCATAGACCATCGTAATACCTAAGTTTTTTCATGCCCCAAGAACCAATTTTTGTCCCCTTGGGGTCAATATTGCCCCTGTTAAAAATGCATGATTTAGAAGGATTTCCACAAGGTCCTATAGGGTAATGCAGAAAAGCATTTATAAAAGATACCATTATTTGTCAAATAAACAATGACCTGAAACACATCTATACATCTGTACAGAATTAGATAAATACCAATATACGGGTTAGTAACATGGGGGTGTGGGAGAGGTACAGGGGTGGAGGCAGAAGTGGAGCAGGGAAGAACTGATAAGCCTGCATGGGAAAAGCCAGGAGTGAGAAAAGGGGGGGAAGAGGTATTTTAATGAAAGCATTTATGTGTTGTGCAAAACCATGTATGGATGTGAATATACAAATAAAGACTGGAAATAACAAGTAATATTATTTTAAAAATTGTAAGGACTCACTTAACAGCCTTGAATGTTCCTTTAGAGAAATCCCACATGTGACCAGCCTAAAGTCACCTATGATCCAGCTACATCATGTCTCTCTGTTCCCCAAATAGGCTGATCCTTTCAGAACCTCATGCCTTTGTGTAGCCTCGAACACTGTCATGGGTTGAATTGTGTCCCCTAAAAAATTCATATATTGAAGCCCTAACTCCCATACCTTGGAATGTGACTGCATTTGGAAATGGGGTCTTTACAGAAGTAATCAAGTTAAAATGAGGTCGTTAGGATGGACTGTAATCCAACATGACTGGTGTCCTTAGAAAAAGGGGAAGTTTGGACCCAGAGACTGACACAAATTAAGGGAATATGATGTGGAAACACAGGAAGAACACCATGTGAAGATCAAAATTATGCTTACCACAAGCCAAGAACTACCGGAAGCTAGGAGAGAAGCCTGGGGCAGCCTCTGCCCTAGGGCCTTCAGAGGGAGCAGGACCCTGAGGACATGCTTGATCTCCAACTTCTACCCTCCAGGGCTACTAAAATTTCTGTTGTTTAAGCCATTTAGTCTGTGGCACTTTGTTATGACAGTCCTAAGAAACTAATACCCTTTCCCTCTTATCTGGTGAACATGTATGCATCCTACAGCTCTGTGTAAAACTTCATGTCCTCTGCAAAGTCTTCCCAAATTAATCACCCCCTCCCTCTTCCGTGTTCCAATAATATTTTGTGCGTGCCCATCCTATAGTACTTCCAAATACTATTTAAATTATTTAATAATTATATTTAATTATTTAATAATGATTTAATTTAATAATTAAATTATATCTAAATTATTTTTTCTCTGCTAGATCTTGACGCCCTTGAAGACATGTCACATGTCTTTGCATCTACTTTTGCATCCTCTGTAGCCCTGCATAGTACTGATCACAAAGTAAGTGGTTCACAAATATTTGCTACATGAATGTAAAAAATCTAAAATAAAGCCTTCCACTCTGTCATCTCAAAGCAGGAAGACACGAGTAAGAGCGGGAGGTTCCTTGGACAATAATTCTTCCGTCTTGGCAAGGCTCTTCAATTCTAACAAATCGACTTAATGATGAAAATGTCTTTAATGGGGGCAATATGGCAAAAAGTAATTAACTCCCTAATTGAAATCTAGAACTTTAGAATTAATGGGAGGGCCAAATTTTCCTTCACAGCAAGAATGCAGGTGTAATCCCGCCAGCGGGGGTGAACAGGGGCCGGGGAGGGCTCCAGAATGATGTCATCTGAGCAAACCACGTCGGAGGGCAACGCGCACGTCCACGTGATGCGTGTTCCCCTTAATCAATGCGGAGATGCCATCAACCAGGGCTGGCAGGTGCCGTTTTGCTCCGTAACAAGGAACACTTCTTTTAATGAGCAAAAATTTCCGTCACTGTTTCATGCTCAGACTCGGCACTTGCAGGAAAGGTGAGGAGAGCCCCTCTTTCTGAGCCAATGAGCATTACGCAAGTGCCTGACTATTCAAGACTCAAAGAATCTTGGGACCCTGGCATCCTTCCATCATCTTGGAGGCTCTGGAGTCAGACCCGCCCGCGGGATTTTCTCTGGCTCCTCATTGGCTGAGACCCACGCGGGGGGCGTGTCTCCCCTCGGGTTTATGCAGCCTCTCTTCCTTGCCTGTAAAGATGCCACTGTTAAGTGGGGGATCAGTGATAACATATTGCACAGCAGCAGATGGCATCTATATTTAGAGGCCCTTCAGAGGAAGGATTAATGCCATTTAGAACACACCGCAGGCCAAGAAAATGAGAGTTGAGTGTTCCAAATGAATCCTTATAAAACCTCCGTTTGTCCCCTATTATGGGCTGAGTTGTGTGCCATCCCCCACCCAAAGTTCATAGGTTAAAATCTTGACCCTCAGTATCTCAGAATGTAACAGTATTTGGAGATAGGGTCTTTAAAGTGTGATTACATTAAAATTAGGTCATTAGGTGGGCCTTAATCCAATAGGACAGGTGTCCTTATAGGAAGAGGAGATTAAGACCCAGACACACAGAGGGAAGCTGATGTGAAGACACAGGGAGAAAACAGCCATCTGCAAGCCAAGGAGAGAGGTCTCAGAAGAAACCAACCCTACCGACAACTTGATCTTGGACTTCTAGCATTCCAGAACTGAAAGAAAATAAACTTCTGCTGTTTAAGCCACCCAGTTTGTGGAACTTTGCTATGGCAGCCTGAGCAGACTAATACAGCCCACATGCACACAGGATGCAGCACCATCTCCTTAGCTTAGCACACGTGACCCTTGGTAAGCTGGCCCCACTGACTCTCTTGGGTCCCCTCTCCCGCCCCTTTCCAGTCCTCCCTTCCCCAGGCACGTGGCCCTCCTTCCCAAACACTCCATGACCTTTCATGCCACTGGGCCTTAACACATGACCGTCTCTCATTGGGGAATCACTCTCCTCGCCTCCACCCTCCTCTTGAAAAGTCCTGTTTACCTTCCAGATTCACTTCAAATGCCCCCTCCTCAGAGAGGACCACTCCAAACCTCTCACCTCCACCCACACTAGAATCAGCTGCTTCCTGTTCTGTGTTCCTCTTATTTTCTCTTCATGCCTCCAGTCTGGCTGGAGCTCCTTTGGGGGCCAGACTGTGTCTTTCTCACTTTGAGGTCCCACCCATACTTGTCACAGTCAGGGTCTGGTGGCATGAGGGAACTCATCAGTTAAGGCCATATCTTATGAAAGATCAGGGGGTGGGAGAGAGGAATCAGCATGTGGCCAGCCAGTCTTTGCCACCTGAAATGGCCCTGTGGATGTGACAGATACAAAGAGAAAAACAAATGTAATGACAGAGGCTGTAACTGAGCAGGACACTATGGGGCCTTCCTGGGACAAACCCCCTACCGCATCCCACCCCCATCCTCCACCTGCCTCGTGTGTGTAGAAAAGCTTTAGCATCCTAGGCCTTCCCCAAGGTCCAAGGAATAAATTTAATCAGAGAAGTGAGAAAATGCAGAAACAAAGGAAAATAATCAAATGACAAAATAATAATAGTTTAGCCATTAAACAAAGTCCAGAACCTTTGGTTCCTCCTCAAGGGCTATAGATAATATTCTGAGCCATGTCGTCTGAGCTGTTTTGCAGATACTGAAACCCCCACCAGGTGGAATAAGGTAACTGTATGCTGCCCACAAGCACATAGACCCCAGACTGGTTGAAACCAGAAGCTTGATGATGTTGACTCCTGGTTGCCTCACCACCAACTCATCAGAGCTGATCATGCACCCTGCAACCCTCTCCTCAACATGTAGCCCCTTCCTCTTTTCCCTATATAATTTCCGAACAAAACCTGGGGAGGGGGGAGTTGGTTCTTGGGGATATGAGTCCACCTTCTCCCCAGGATTGTCAGCTTCCTCAATAAAGCCATCTTTCCTTTTACCCAGCACTTGTCTCTTAGTATTGGATTCTTGAGCGAAGAGCAGCTCAAACTGAGTTCGGTAACAAAGCTACATGTCAGAAAAGAAAAAGCTTGGGACTCAGGAATGCTGTGTTGTAGACCTAATTCCAGTACTAACTTGCCATGTAACTTTGGCCAAGTCACCTAACCTCTTTCTCAGTCTGAGGTTGGACTAGTTCATCTCTAGCTCTGAAAAAAAAAGAAAAAAAAAACCCTAAGAAATTGTGACTCTATAGCCATGACAAAATAAAACAAAAAGACCATATTCCCTTAGACTCCCCAGATTTATTCATGCTTTAACTTACTGTGCATTTATTGAGCACCTATAACTTGCCAGGAGGGTTAGAAGTTTCCAGGGGGAAGCAACGTTTGGGCAGGAAATTGCAGAAGAGTCTTAGAAATGAGAAAATAGCATTTCCAGAAAATTAAATCTCCCAACTTCAAAGAATCCTTCCAACCCTTAACAAGATTATGCTTTGCCATTCCAGCACAGAGCATTATTTCTGTTAAGCATGAGTGGGTGGGAGGAGGACGAAATGAAACAGTTCCAGCAGTGAGAACATGGTGGACAAAGGTCAGAGGTGAGAGAGCAAACAGCATGCTGGGGAGCGTGACAGCCACGTCCTGGAAGAGTGAGGAACCCACGGGGAGTGGGGAAGAGGACGCACTTTGGTCGTGGATGGACTTTGAAGGGGTTTAAATGTTAAACTGAAGAGTCTTGATGGCAATCAGTGGCAGTGGGCAGCCCATGAAGGTTTCTGAGCAGGGGGATAAGCAAAGCAGATTTGTGGGTTGGAAAAATCCTGTTGGAAGATGTTTGGAAGTGGGGTGGAGAGGGTGATTCTGGGTGCAGGAACCAGTTCACAAGCCAGGGTTATGGCTCAGGAGATGCATGACGGGTCCTGGGATGGGGCTTCAGGCTGGGATGGAGGGAGGGCAGCTGAGGTCTGCCCAGGATTGCTCAGCTTTCAGAGACCTGGCTTCCCCACGTCTCTGCCTCTGACTGAAATCATGGCAGGCCAGGCCCAGCAGGATTGCTCATCATCTCATTGAATCCCACATCCCTGGCAGAAATGAAAGAGCTTTAAGTTCAATCATCAGTTGGAATGCATCTCTTCTCATCATCCCCAATCCATTGCTACCACCACTACACACACACACACACACACACACACACACACACACGTGCACAAGCAGAGCCTTTGTCTTTTCATGGGAAGCCTGTTATTTCATTTAGAGAAGATCTATGTGATTTAAATTGGAGGCTTCGGACAAATTGCATTTGAAATTGAAAGGGGGTGAAGTAGCCAGATGTATCATCAATTTAGGAAGAGAAGTGGAGTCCTCGGCTGCTACCTTGGCCTGTTTTATCCCACTGTTACTTAAAATAAAAGACCACAAGCTGAGTAACTCTAAATTTCTCAATCTGGGCCTTTGACAGGAAACTGAAGGATTCATCTGTAGAATTCTTTATTTTCCATTAAGACCCCAGCCTTTTCTTTCCCAATGAATGAAGATGATGCTTCTGAATTGCAAGCTGAGCCTCATTCCCTTCCTCCCGTCTCAGCAGAGTCCATGTGGAAAACAGGCTGGCTAATTGGGTTTCTATAGAAGGGAAGTGGAGGGCCAGGATATCTGAGAACAGCGAGTGTGCAAGAGTCCAGGAGACAGCCCTGCCCTGCTTAAAGAAGGAAACTAGAGTGTGAGTCTGCGAAAAACAATATTCAGAGATCCTTGAGCAAAGCACAGTCTCTTAATGTCCTAGCATATCTGCAAGAGCATCTTAAAAATGACTGACAAATGTAAATATTATTGCTATGTATATTATTATGAAAATGTTTATCAGGAAGGGACTCCTCAGAATAATGGGGCCCTAATTTTACCCAGAAGGAGAAAACTAAATTTTCCCCTCTCTGAGACATCACCCTTTAAACACTTACTTCTATATGACATGAATTTTAGATCCTGCAATATGTTAGATGTTACAGTCAGACAACCGGGTCAGAATCCTGGGTTCAGCACTTAGAGTCTGTGTGACATTGGTCAAGGGAAGTAGCCTTTCTTAGATTTGGGTTCCTCATTTGTGAATTGGAATAATAATTGTCCTTATCATAATACTCCCACAGTTGTTTTGAAACTTAAATGAGAAGATGCCTGTAAAAATAATTTTCAGTAAAATGTTGAATATAGGGCCCAACATATAGTAAGTGCTCAACACTGTTTCCTTTTATTAAATTTGGAAAAAACCAACTTGGCATCTCACGCTTGTCTCTAAAAAAAGCTAGAGCTAGTCCTGCTCTCAGTTCTAAGTGTTTAAAAATATTTCAAATGAAAGGCAGACTGGTTGGAGGGGGGAGAGAGGACTGAGGTATCTGGGAAGGAAAGACATCACAGATGGCCCATCAGGAACTTCACAGAGTGTCACATCCAGAGGTACCTGCCAGCTCAACCAGGGATGAATCTTCTATGAGGACCAGATGCTACTAATTGGCGAGGAATCCTGTGGCTGCCACCCAAAGAAGAGAACAAATTCTTTGCCACCACATGGTTGTTTTTTCATTCCAAGTGGAATGCATTAACTCTTCAAACAGGCATACCAGCTTCAGTCTCCAAAAGCCCATGTCCACATTTAGGAAATTCTTAAGCAAGATACTGGGGCATTTCTAGTTCACTGATTCTGATTCTCTGCTCAACCAGCAATCCTTGGACCTATATGATCTCTGGGAGGACCACTGGTGATGTACCCTCCACATGGGACTTCAACTGAATGTCCCATGTAGGACTTAGGAGCTCAGTGTTTCCACTCTCTGCCCATTCCTCCTCTTACATCATTATTCTCCACGTCTCTCTCTCTCCCTTCCAAATTGTCATCTCTTTCAAAGACAAGGTCTGGTCCTCGTCCCCTCTACTGGGGGCTCCCAGAGCCCAGCAAAGGACTGGCCACATGGTAGAGATGTGCTCAACAGGCAGGTAAATATGACCTGGGCCCCAGTTCCATTTTCAGCATTTCCCTCCTCAATTCCCATACCTCAAATTAACACCATCTGCTCCTGTCTCATCAAATTATTTTCCATCTCTTGAATACATCATGCCCTCCCACACATCCATACCTTCCCACACGCTTGACCTTCTGTCTCAAGTCCCCTGCAAGGAAGAGGCCAAACCCCATAAAAGGAGAATATTATAGAGCAGAGGTCATCAAAACTACAGCCTGTGACACCATCCCACTGCCTGTTTTCGTCAATAACGTTTTATTGGAATACATCCATGCCTATTTGTTTACATATTGTCGACGGAGGCTTCCACGCTACCATGGCAAGAGTTGAGTAGTTACTCTAGAGACTGTATGACCTGTCAAGCCTGGAATAATCACTTTCTGGCCATTTTGCAGAAAACATTGCTAACCCAGGCATGGGCTACAGAGTGAGACAGACTTCAGTTTGAATTCTGGTTCTGCCAATGATCAGTAAGTAGCCATGGGAAAGTTTCTTTACCCCTCCGAATTGTGGTTATTGCCCTCGGAAAAGAAGAAAAAACCTATTTGACAAGACGATTATAAAGACAGGATAAAATAATATGAGTAAAAGGTCCCAGAGTGGTCTCTGGCAAAGGGTACAGGCAGACCCTGTTTTATTGCATTTTGCAGGTACGGCATTTTTTTTTTTTACAGATTGAAGGTTGGTGGTGACCCTGCATCAAGCAAGTCTATCGGCACCATTTTTCCAATGACATTTGCTCATTTCATGTCTTTGGGTGACATTTTGGTAATTCTCACAATATTTCAAAATGTCATTATTATATTTATTATGGTGATCTCTGATGTTACTATTTGCAAAAAGATTACAAATCACTGAAGCCTCAGGTGATGGTTAGCATTTTTAGCAATAAAGTGTTTTTTAATTAAGGTGTATATATTGTTTTTTTAGACATAATGCTATTGCACACTTAATAGACTACAGTATAGTGTAAGCGTAACTTTTATACACAATGAAAAACCAAAAAATTCTTGCAACTCACTTTATTGGTATATTCACTTTATTGCAGTGGTCTGGAACCGAACTCGTATCTCCGAGGTCTGTCTGTATATGCTCAACAAATATTTTCTTCTCTCTCCCCTTTCCTTTTTCCTCTATGTATTATTCTGCTCAGGCTGAATAGCAAAATACCACAGATGGGGGGGAGCTTAAGCAACAGAAACTTATTTTCCCACGTTCTGGAAGTTGGAAGTCCAAGATCAAGGTGCCTCCCTTCTCTGCTTACAGATCATCAGCTTCTCAGGTGTCCTCACATGGCCTTTTCTCTACACACATGTGGGAGCCGAGAAAGAGCTCTCTGGTGTCTCTTCCTCTTCTTATAAGGACCCCAGTTCTACAGGATTAGGGCCCCACTCTTATGACTTCATTTCATCTTAATTCCCTTCTTAAAAGCCCTATCTCTATATACAGCCACATGAGGGATTAGGGCTATTAGGGCTTCACCATATGAATTGCCGGGGGGTTACAAGTCGATCCATAACACTCTACTTGATTCCCTTTCCTTTTTCTCCTCTAAACGTGTTAGAAATCTACCTGGGCTAGTTTGTATTATTGGCCTCAATTCTTCACCCTCCTTTTTTATATCCATACCCTTTGCCATGTGATTTTGCATTTCCCCTCAATGAAGTAGCAGCGTCCATTTCCTTACCCCTTGACTTTGGGTTCAACCATGTGCTTGCTTTGGCCAACAGAATGAGGTAGAAGTGGAAGTGCCCCAGCTCCAAGCCTAGGCCTTAAGAGACCTCACATATTTCCCCTTGCCCTCCTGAATCTTCGTCATCACCAGGAGAATGGCATTCCCCAGGCCAACCTGCTGGTCCCAGTAAGGCAGCCACTTAATTATAGTAAGATCAGTCTTTCTTATACAATGCCTGGCTCTCTAGGGGCTACACTTCCAATGCGGCAAGAATGAGAGGAAATCTCCCCTTGCAAGGGAAGATGAAGAGGTAACTTGCCATCTAAGTCTTCCTTAGAAGGAAGGAGGTAGTGGCTGGGAGGTGGGGATTATTTCTTAATCTCTCTTGAGAATTCCCAACCACAAGTGTGCACTCAAAGGGGTTTGGGGACTGAGTTTATACTGCTTGATTTTTTTTAAAAAGCCCAATGTGAGAATTTAGTTTAAGGTGGTCCTGAGTTGGTAGCACCTCCAAGCAACTGGCAAATGTCCCCGAGCAAACCGAAGCAAACGTGCAATCTCTGAGTATACCCTCAAAGAATTATCACAGGTACGTATTTCAATAAATATGAGTTTACAACTAAAAATCAAAAAGCTTATAAGGAAAACCCATGAGACTCAACAACAGCAACAAAACCTAGCAGAATCAGAGCCACAAATGAGGGCTTTGCTATACATACAGAATGTCCTGTACGGACATCACAAACATGGCGACCCCAGAAGACAGTGAGGAGGCCCAATCCAAGACGAGAGTGTGAGGGGTGGAAAGGAAGTGCCAGAAATGGGCCAGAGGTCTGGAGTGGTGTCTCTAGCAGTAGTATCAAGAGAAGTGTCCCCTGTCGTGAAAGAAAACCTGAGAGCGATTAGAGGGTCGTAGCAGTTTCTGGAAGAGTGGTCCCATAGCAAAGGAGGCAGAGTTCACCCACAGGTTCACAGGACACAGAAAGCTGGTCAGGGAAGTCAACACCTGTGCCCATCCATGGTCATGGGTCTAGTCCACAGTGGTGTGGGCTTCTCCAGTTGGCACTGGTCTGTCCCACCCTCCCCTATGTCAGCAAAAGTAGGCAGGGTAAAGAAATGCAGCCCACCAGCAACTAACAAACCCACTGGCTTAGTCCAGGCTGCCATGATAAAGTACTATAGACTGGGTGGCTTATAAACAACAGAAAGGAAAGTTATTTCTCACAGTTCTGGAGGCTGGCATTCCAAGATCGGGATGCTAGCCCGGCCAGATTCTGGTGAGATCTCTCTTCTGGGTTACAGACTGCCGACTTCTTGTACCCTCACATGGTGGACTGAGAGAGATCTCTGGGGTCCCTTCCTTAAGGGCACTGGTCCCATTCATGAGAGCTCCACTCTCATGACCTAATCACCCCCCAAAGGCACTGCCTCCAGATACCATTACACTGAGGTTTAGGATTTCAACATATGAATTCGAGGGAGAAGTAAATATTCAGTTCATAACACTGATTTATTTGACTATGGGTAGAACACAAAAACTCAGAACTGTGAAAGCAAGCAAGCTGGTGAATAATGTAAATGAATTAGCCCAACTCTTTCAAAATGAAAAGGCAGAGAGAGACAAAGAGATATCTGAGTTCAGAAGCGGCTAAGATCCAGAGTAAATAGTCAGCTTCACAAAATTACCCCTTTCAGTTTCAATCTTTTATACTTTAATCATTTCCAGCTACAGACACAGTTCTTACCATGAAGACAAGGGCTCGGAATGAACACAAGGATAATGAAAGTGAAATACTATTATATTTAATACTATAATATCATTAATGCAACTGCAGTCAGAGATCAAGGACTTTTCAAATTAATTATTTCTTGTTCCAACACGCACCATGAAATGGGCTTTCTAAATCAGAATGACACATCCCAACCTTTTCTTTATTAAGATAATTCTATTTTATTTCTTGGATCTTTGCAGCCTGGGCAAGTTTTATAAATATTTAAGAGAAAAATTAGGAGGGAAAATGCTGGATAATGCATGAATAGCAACCAGTTAGCTGAGACAGAGGTACACTGAGAACTCGCTGTAGAATCTTCCTAACCTTAGTACACAAAGTCTGCAAATCTGGACAGTCTTTTCCCTATGTGGGAAGATTAGCAGTCCCTGTGAGTACACTGAGAGTCTGTTTGTCCTTCTTAATTCGCATTTTCCATTTTATTGCCATAGTAAGGAGGAAGGTCACTGCTTCAAATTTGCTCTTTACGACTGAATTGAGGCTTTACGGTCAGCTGTAAAAATTAGGCAACAAGTTGATAACTTGCCTATTAATGGTCTCTCCTAGGTGGACCTCTAATTGCTTGAATGACAGATCATCCATAGAAACCACTTTCACCCCTTATCTTGGTTTCCAAAGAAATCTCAATGTGCACAAAGACCATGATCCTTGGAAATAATCTGAGGCGCTTGTTGCCGGTCCACCGAGAGCCACTCGTGTGGAGTGGCTGGGGATCGTGTCCATAATGAGTGTGATGGTCGCCTCCATGGCTGGCAGAGCATTCTATAGGAACACAGTTGCTGATTTCCAGGAAGGGACCATCAACTTCCCCCACACTGAGGTACTGCTGGTCTCCGGACAGTTGGACAGCTTCTTCAAAGCAAACGTTTTCTGTGAAATGCCTCCCCAGTTGATGCTTCAGAGTTGACTAATTGCCAGGATAATCACTTCTAACCATTTACCTTCTGAAAGCATCACTCTTGACTTGATCATGTAATTCTCACAGCACTTTCGACTGACGGGAAAGTACGCTATTTTACTTGCAAAGCTGATTGCAAATTATTTTCTGATTGCAGATTTATTTTGTTTGTGACAAAATGTTTGCCACTAATTGCTAAAATAATCTTGTAGGAACTTACAGTTGAACGCCTAATTTATTAACCCACTATAGTTTCTCCCTAACCCCTGTTTTTATCCTTTTATTTATTTTAAACACCTGTTTACAGGATCATTAATCCTCACCAATATTGTCTGAAATCCTTGAGCAACTACCAGGGCTGTTTCTACAAAGAAAACCATACAGTCAATGAAACTCGACACTCAAAAATCTTCCCTGCTCACCAAGCTTTCCTTTGGGGGGAATGAGGATAAGAAAAGGAAAGCCCTCGTAGCTTGATCCATGACAGGAATGGAAAGCAACAGAAGTGAATCTTGTTGGTCTATAAAGAAATATCCATTCTTCATTCGTGTCTGGACAGCCAGAAAATTAAAAGTTGCCAGATTCTTTTTTTGAATAGTCACAGGTAGACAGAGCAGTAAGACAGTGTTTCAACAATATCCATATCTGGATGACATTTTTTTAAGACCTTTTGACCTAATATTAAGCAGGATGAAGATAAATACAGACTCATCAGACCAAAAAACACTAGTGACAGAAGTGACCAGGTACAGCTCACTTATGACACAAGTGAAGAAGCTGAGGCATGGGGCAGTCAAGCAATTTGACCTGAGATCCTGTGCTAATTAAGATTGAGTTGGGACTGGTGATTGGAAGCTCGCTGCAGCTCCAATATTTGAAGTTAGCTTCCATACTCAAGATTTCCTCAGTTATTTTGCATTTGCGATGGGAGGAAATAGTATTGCACATAAATGGTCATTTTTCTAGGGGCTTGTGCACAATTACAGAAGATAACTGACTTGTCCTAAATACTCACCTTTGAGATGAGAGCTTTATTTCTTTAAATGCTGCTGAAGGTTAAAGCACGTCACATCTGAACCCAAAGACCTATCTTGGCGGTGTCTTGACAAATGTCAGTCCGTGTCAAGCACCAGAAAGCCTTCTCAACACTGCCTGCCCCCTACTCAAAGCCCAGCAGAGAGAAAGAACTCAAGCTTTTGGTTGAACAAACAAGTGTATGACAATTTCTCTGAGCTTTGTTAGGAGGCAGTAATGCTCAAGAAAGGACTTTTATCTGACACTAATTTTCCCAGCTCTGCTTGACCAAAGTTCATGTCAAGTTGACCTTAATTCATTTACTTTCTTGGATATGCTTCAAGCTTAGCTACATTAATTCTCCCTTCCTGGTGGCTTCCTGTGCTCATTGCAAACCCCTTTTCTGGATCTGGCAGGGAATTGCCTATAATTACCCTTAATGCACTCCTGGAGCAAAGATATGCATGTTAAGAGCCAAAATAGTAGGTTAACTACAAACTGTGCAGTAATGCAATTACCTCCCAATTATCCCTTTCAATGCTTAGGGAATGAATAGGAGACATTAAGCCCAATTTTGTGGTAGAATCCCTGGTTATTGGAGGTCGGGGTGGAGGTAGAGAGGAGCAGAAGAAGGGAGAAAAATAAGTAAGGCTGCTATGGGTAATGAATGCCAGGGAATACTGGTGACACCTTACTGGAATCATTCCTATTGGTGTTGGATTTCTTTCAGATTCTTCTGGTTGCTATACCCTGCAGAAGATGGGTTGGGTTAGCAGAGTATCCGTATCTATTTGACCAAGATTCTCTGCACAGCATTGACCTAGTGCGAAAGTTTCTGTCTAGAGGGGCGCATTACCCCAAGAAGTGCATATCTGGGGGTTAGCTTTCGGAGACAAGCAGTTCAACAGACATTAGCTAGTCATTAATTTTTGGCTGGGAAAAATGAGGTACATATCCTGTCTGTCCAGGTTGAGCTATACCACAAAATAGGAGTCCTGCAAAACAGAGGAGACCTGAAAAAGGCGTTTAGCCAAGGCAGCCTAATTTTAAAGCTAAGAGGAAGGACCCTGGTTCCGAGAGATGGAGGCAAGCATTTCAGAACTACGTCCATCCAGAGAATGCTGGCATTCCTCTTCGGCTAGAGCATGGTACAGGGCTTTGGAGATGACTTAAAGGAACAATAAGAGCGGGGGAATTAAGGCCGTTTGTGTGCCAGTTTCCCCAGCATCCACATCCCCCTGATGTCACACGTGAGGTCAACTACTCCTATCAACCAGGATTTTACTGTTGGTCCCTGCAGCAAGCGAACCAGTATTTAAGACACAACCTTTACCTCTTAAATTTCCTCTTGTTCTTTTTTATCCAATTAACAGAGATGATTTGTAATCGAAACTATATCTTCTGTGATCATACTGGCTGCTATGGTTATCTACTGCCGTGCAATAAACCATCCCAGAACTTAGTGGCTTCAAATAGCAACTTATCATTGTATCTCGTGGCTCTGCAGATGAACTGGGATCAAGTGGGTGTCTCATGTGGACGGCAGCTGAGAGTGCAGTCATCTGAAAGGTCACCCAAGCTCAATGTCTAAGGTAGCTCATTCACAGGCCCGGCTGTTGATCAGGAGTTTAGCTGGGGCTGTTGCCCAAGGTACCGACGTGTGGCCTCGTCACTTACCTTGGGCTTATTACAGCCTGGCAGCTGGGTTCTGAGAGAGAAGAACGTCCCAAGGACAAACGTTCCAAAAGACCCAGGTAAAAGCCACAAGGCTGCTGATGACATAGTGTCAGAAATCCTAGAATGTCACTTCAATACATTCTGTTGATCAAATGAGTCACTGAGGCCAGCCCAGATTCAAGAGGAGGAAAATTAGGCTCCAGCTCTTGATGTCAGAATCACCACTTCTATGGAGGGAAAGAATTAGTGATGGCCATCTTCAGAGACTATCTACCACATTAGCAAGAATCCCAACTTCATGTCACCTGAAAATCTGATATAAACCCCTTCTTTGTTCAGAGCCATCATTGAGCTAAATCAGTGACAATGCAGGATCAAGGGAAAAGTCCAATGGCACGCTGTTGGAGTCCTTCTTCCAGGCTAAGGTTTCTCAAATTAACTTGAATCCTTTATTAGATGGAATTAGGTTTACCTATGAGTCACAGAAAAACCCAAAATAACAGTGGTTTTAAAATAATAGTAGTTGTGATTACTCATGTAAATCTGTGCAATGGGGAAAACCCATTTATAGGCTTTGCTCCACAATGTCCCAAAGGACCCTGGATCCTTCTAGTTCAACATTCAGCCATCCTTAGGACATGGCCCTCATCCTGAAAGTCCAAGATTGCTTGGCATTGTGCCAAGCAGCAAGATGAAAGTGGGGATGAAGAAAAGAAGGAGCCAAGAGTTAATGCCAGCTTCTCTTAAAGCAAGTTCCTAGAATCTACCATGCAATACTTCTGCTTACAGCTACAAAGGGAAGCTGAGAATGTAACCTTTATTCTGCGCCTCCATTTTCCTGTTGAAAATGCAGAGGTTTAGATTCACAGGTAGCGTGAAATATTGGCTATGGGGGGTCCACTAGCACTCATTGGTATATCCACGCCCTTCTGAGTAACCACGGAATTCACACACATGATCTTCCCCGTAAGATACACTTACAGCCCCTGGAGAGAGGTGGCTCCCTCTTTCCCAAGAATCTCTGCTCTTCCCATATCTCCACCCAAGATGTTTTGGCAGAACTTTACTATCTACAGTCTCTATTAAAGTAAGTGAGTAAGTAACAGGCATTTTGTGTTTCCGACCATAAAATTATATCGTAATATTTAATGTACCCTTTCAAATAGTCCTCCTCTCTCAGGTATTCTCTCTCACCTGGCCACTGTTACCGATACACAGACTTTCCTGATGGAGAGCCACTCCTTCAGGCCAAATACAGCAACAGACTTCACTCTGAGTGCCAACTCGGACTGGAAGGGGTTTCCTGGAGGATGGCATCTGGGCTTAAAGGGATGCCTTGGATTCATGTGTAATACCCAGTTCCTCCCACTGAGAGGGTCTCCATCCCGAATCCCCACTAAGCGGGCTGGGGCCGTAACATTCTACTTCAACTGTCAACTTCTCCCCCACCTCGTATCGACCCATATTTACCAAGTCATACTGGCATCGTGCATCAGACTTGTGCCCACTTCCTTTGAAGGTCAGTTTGAGTGGCTTCCCAGCCACTAACCAGCCTGATCCCCAAGCTTCTGCCTCTTCACTTCCTCCCGAGAAGTTGAGGTCTCAGTACACTTGATACTCAGTACCCAGGAGTGATGGCATCCAAGGGCTAGGGTCTATGGATAATAATGATTAATAATAATGACTGGGACTTCCCTGGTGGCGCAGTGGTTAAGAATCTGCCTGCCAATGCAGGGGACACGGGTTCGAGCCCTGGTCCAGGAAGATCCCACATGCCACAGAGCAACTAAGCCTGTGTGCCACAACTACTGAGGCCGAGTGCCACAACTACTGAAGCCCACGTGCCTAAAGCCCATGCTCTGCAACAAAGAGAAGCTACGGCAATAAGAAGCCTGTGCACCACAACAAAGAGTAGCCCCCGCTCGCCACAACTAGAGAAAGCCCGCGTGCAGTAACGAAGACCCAACACAGCCAAAGATAAATAAATAAATTTAATTTTAAATAATAATAATAATGATTAAAACAGAAATCCCGAAAAGGGGGTTAGTGTGGTTGAGATGTCTCAGCTCTCACTGGAGGGAGGACTGACAATGGATACACGTAGGATGAGTACTCAAAGATCAACCAGCAACAGACAGGAAGTGAACGCAAACTGGATCCAAATAAGAACCTGGAAAAACCGTATCAATCATCAGGGGCCAGAAACAGGAGACAAAACCTGTAGGTTAGGAGCCAGATGAGCACCAGACTGAGTTGCGGATAAGGAGTGTGAAGGTGAGAATAAAGAACAGAGTCCAGGATGCCTGATGTAAACGGGGCTAGGGGACCAAAATGCCATCTCACTGGGCACGGGACATGTGATAAGGGGATTGTCAGCCTAGCCGAGGGGTCCGGGGTCGGGACAGACACTGCAGGCAGATGAGAAAATATTCAGTCGGGGCCAAATTGAGAAAGGAAGGAAAAGAGCTTATTCCAAGCAGGTCTTGACTCACTTCGAAGAGACGAGAGAGCCAGCAGCCACTTCAGATGGAAAGCTGCCCAGGCAACATCGAGCGCTTTTCCAAATGCAGCCCTGGGAAGCCACGGCCGCGGCTGTAACAAAGCCAGCCGGGCCCCAGATAAGCCTTTTGTAAGGCTGGTTGCTCCATTTTGTTTCACATAATTTATTGCTCAGTACATATCGATAATACGATTGTCAGCCCAGCAGACATTTTCCATTTTAATAGTACGCATGAGATACCACATTATTGATCCTACACCACTAAATAAAAAACTCGTTTGTCAGGGGAGCACGGAATGGCTTTTAATGGACACAGCCAAACACCTGCTACTAGTTAGGGAAGAAAAAGAACCATCCTGCCGCAAGGACATTTGGAAGCAGCATCGAAATGTTCCATTTTAGGGATTAGCAGGGCTCTCAGAAAACAGGGGGTGCTTTCTCCAAAGGTCCAAAGGCTGACTTTCTCATTGATAACAGGAAAAGCTGCCATTGACCCGGAATCTGTTACATGCCAAGCATTTTTATTTTCTGTACTCTGTCTTATGCGGTCCTCACAGCGATGCTGCAGATGCACGTGTTGCTACATTGCATAGGATGCTCTGGGAAGCAAGGCACAGATGCACCAGCAAATGGAGCCAGTCATCATGGTTGTGTGTTTCTCACTAAGCGGAAGTCTGATGGTTGATGCTCCCAGGGTTGGCACTGCTCATTAATTACAGGGCTCTACCATCCTCTCTATTTTCCCACAAGACAGCTGCCAGGCAAGCACCCTACAGCGCCTGCCACTTTCAGATGAGGGAACCGGAGGGTCCATGAGTAACTTAAGTGACTTGGCCGATAGTCCATGACTAAGAAGGAGCAAAACAGCTGAAATCTTTATCTGCTTCATTTTAAGATGAGTTTCCTTGCCGTGCAAGTCACTGTTGCTTTATCATATACACCATGTTATGGGCTGAATTGTGTCCCCCCGCAAAATTCATATGTTGAAGTTCAACTCCTAGTGCCTCAGATGAGACTGCATTTGGCAGTAGAATCTTTAAAGTGGTAATTAAGTTGAAATGAGGTGATTGGAGTGGGTCCTAATCCAATATGACTGGTGTCTTTATAAGAAGAGGAGATTAGGACACAGACACACGTAGAGGCCAGACCATGTGAGGGCACAAGGAGAAGACAGCCATCTACAAGCCAAGGAGAGAGACCTCGGAAGAAACCAACTCTGTGGACACCTTGATCTCATACTTCTAGCCCCCAGAATCATGAGAAAATAAATTTCCCTTTATCTGCTAAATCTCTTCTCTCTTTAGGAATTTCCCCCACCCAATGAATGTGTGTTTTTTCCTCAGTCTCTAATTAATCTTTAACAGTGGGTGTATGCCTAACTTTTGAAGAAACTACCAAACTACTTTACGAAGTGCCTGTATCATTTACATCCCCACCAGCTGGGTATGACAATCAGTTCCTCATCAATACTTGGTGTGGTCAAACTTTTATTATTTTAGCCATTTGAATAGGCATGTGGGGGTATCTCACCGTAGTTTTAATTTGCATTTCCTTAGTGACAAATGATGTTGAGCATCTTTTCATGTGCTTATTTGCCATCCATACATCTTCTCTGATCCAATGTCTATTCTGGACACAATTTGGTGATTCTGGCCAAGCGCCTGCCTGCTCAGCTGGTGCAGAAATGGATACAAAACATTGCCAGCACATTCCTGTGAGATGGGTGAGTTGAAGGTCAACTTTTCTGACGGAACATGCCTCCGTGGGTCCACCCTGGTCCTTTCCCCTTGTCTGAAGTGTCTGCTGGCTCCGGGCCCCTCCTGCCTCGGTGTCCATGTTGACACCTTCCCCTGGAAAATCTGCTTTTAGATGATCCAAGCTTTCCATGGGAAGGAGCTAATAAAGGGTGATTTGGTGATATATCTTCTCCAGTCTGTGGCTTATCTTTTCATTCTCTTAGCATTTTTGAAAGACCCAAAGATTTTAATTTTGATGAAATTCAATTTAGCAATTTTTTCTCTTAAAAATCGTACTTACAACACTGTATCTAAGAACTCGTTGCAAACCCAAGGTCAACTCTGATACAAAAAAGCCCTCCCTTCACTGTCCTTCACTACCTTCCAGGCCTGTGAGTATCCTCCCAAAATCCAGGCACGAGGCTTAAATAACCTTTTGAGCTCAGATGGGAACACAAAGTGTGATACTCTTGTGCTGGCCCAGTTGATGGATGCAGAGGCCACCGCTTTGGATCTGGGTGAAGGAAGCGAGGAAAGAGTTAAAGGAACTATGGGAGATGAACGGTGCCTGCAAGGCCTGACTAATGACGGCCAGGACTGGCCTCCAAAAGAAGAAAGCCCGGGGCAGAGGCTGGTCAGTCCTCCCGGGACCAGATGGTTGCTGCCACTGGGAAGAGGCATTCCTCCCAGCGACACAGAGTCGGGGGCTTCCTGATGCGGCTGGTTTGGGGAAGGATACTCAGAACAGTAGGGGTTTCTCTCTCTCTCTCTCTCTCTCTCTCTCTTCCTGTCTTTTTCTCTCCATCCTCCAGTTTCTACCTGTGCCCATATAGAAAATAAAAGTCCTGCCCTAACTTATTATCTGTGCAAAAGAATGCAATGTGTAAGGGGGCACATCTGGCCCCCTCCCCACCCTTTATTAGCTCCTTCCCATGGAAAGCTTGGATCATCTAAAAGCAGATTTTCCTGGGGAAGGTGTCAACATAGACAACGAGGCAGGAGGGCTCTGGAGCCAGGAGACACTTCAGACAAGGGGAAAGGACCAGGGTGGACCCACGGAGGCATATCCCATCAAGAAGGTTGACCTTCAACTCACCCATCTCACAGGAATGTGCTGGCAATGCTTTGTATCCATTTCTGCACCAGCTGAGCAGGCAGGCGCTCGGCCAGAACCACCAAAATGTGCATATGGGGAAGCTGTGCCAAAACGGAACGGAAACCTCTCTGAGCCGGTCAGGCAAAGGCAAACTTCTTGTGCCTCGTAAAATCTTCACACCACGCAGATGGCATCAGCAGCGGCTGCATGTCTTCTTGGGGGCTGGGCGGCTGGGAAGTTCAAGCCACCACTTGGGCGCTTGCTATGTTGTCTCCCGCTTTAGGTAAGTGTCTTCATAAGTTCTCATAGTCTTTGCCATTAAAGAAATAGCACGTCCTCTAATTGTGTCTGTTGGCACCTTTCCATCAATCATGTCACCTCCCCCATTGTAACAATGACATGGTGACAGAGGGCACCAATGTCTCAGCTTGTTCGCTCTCCCAAGCAGCTCATTAACAGGCATGGATTGCAGGTCGTAGATTCCTCCCAGTTGGAAGCCATTAATTCATATGAGCAAGGCCTTGGTTCACGGGGCAGATATACGCTTGCAAGGGTAGGGATCAGTCTGTGAAACTGTCTGGTGGCCTGGAGGCTACGCTTATCGTGGTCTTGATCAGAGGTTCTCAAAGACTGGTCCCCCAAACAGCGGCATCAGTATCACCTGGGAACGTTTAAAAAGTGCAGATTCTCAGGTCCTGCTCAGAACAACTGAATCAGAAACTCTGGGTGTGGGGCCTGGCAATCAGCGTTTTCACAAGCCCTCCAGGTCATTCTGAGGCACTCTGAAGTGTGAGAACCACTGGTCTGCATATCGAGGGAGAAGCCTGTCCCTAAGTTCCCCTCAAGGCTTCAGAGAAAGTCCTTATCCCCAGGGGCTGAGTGTGGTGAAAACACAGGACAGTCCCACCAGGTTCACCCACTGTCAGCTGGGCAGGTCCGCACCGGCAAAGGCCACACTGCTTGTGCATAGCCTTCCCCACCACAGCCCCTGGATGAGGGGTCATGACTATTCAAGCTAGAGAGGGAGAAGCAGAGTCCCTGGAGCTCTGGCCAGTCCATCAGAACTTCCATGAGGCTTTTCTGGAATTGACCTGAAAACTTAGATCATTCCATTCTAGCACTAAAGTCAGATGAGCAAACTTAGAAGTCACCGTGGGCCACCAACACTCATCCCTTGCTGGAGCCTGGACCTCCCAAACTCCTGACCAGCCAGCACATCAGGAGAGCTGAGTGGTGTCTGGGGAGGAGAATGGCCCACCAGCCTTCAGTCTGTAATTTTGTAGCTGGAGAAAATTAAATGAAATGGCACAGAGGCTGCTTAGAAAAGGGAGAGATGTACAGGGTTTCATAGTTTATCCAGACACAATAAGAGCTAGTATTTACTGCGTGCCCACTCAGTGTGAGCATCAAGCCTCCCACATTCTCTCCTGGTATCCCTACAACAGCTTAATGAGCATCATCTATCATCATCCCATTGTACAGATAAAGTAACCAAGGCACAGCGAGGTTAAAGGATTTGTCCAAAGTCACACAAATGAAAATGTAGAAACCAAAATTTGAACTGAAGTGTGTCTGACAGCATAGTCTGCAACTCTCATGGCTCTTTAAAAAAAAAAAAGATGAAGTTGAATATATATATTTGAGTGGGTATGTGTATATGTGGTGTGGGGGATGGGTTAGAGATCACAGTTCTTCACAAATAACCCTTGTGGTTGCCTCTTTATCATCTTGGTGTAAACACTCCCCAAGGGAGTATAAAGAAACAATAAGTGAGGCACGGCTGTGCCTGAGATGGAGCGTGAATGGGGCTGGTTCAGACCAGGTAGACCAGATGACCAACACAGGGTCATGGGCAAGTGGGGTCTGGACCTATTTGGGTGAGACAGGTAAGCAGCCCTTACATGCAGAGCATGCACAGCACAAGGACAAGCCCTGGCAAAGGAGGACACCCACGTCCTTTATCATTTCAAGTATAATGACGTTCAGCATGAAACTAGAGAAGGAAGCGCTGCCCCTCCATGCAGTTCTGGGCTCTTGACAGTGATGAGATGTTCAACCTGTGAGCAATTATTTAAATATTCAGCACTTTGCATGCATGACTGGATCAGCATTGTGACCAGAATCACAGGAACACGGAATTTTGCAATGGAACAAACCTTAGAGGCCACATAAAGCAATACCTTGATCTTTGCAGATGAGGAAATGGAGGTCCAGAGAGGTCCTGTTATTCTCCTAAAGTCTCTGGGAGAGGAGCCCAACCCCTCTGACTCCTGATCTTATATCATTCTAGAGAACAGGACAGGGAGAGCTGAAACCTTGCTGCTGGATCAGTTTTGATCTGATGCAATCATCTTATAACTGAACGCAAACACAGGTTTGCCAAATAGATATCCAAATTACAAGATAGACAGCTATGACTCTATTCTCAAGAATTTATGACATACCCCAAGTGTGGAATCGTATAACCATGGAGCCATATAACACTTAATTTTTACTAAAAACATATTGATGGAACCAATGATAATTAATTTTTACAAAATCTTAGCTACCTGGAATACATAATAAAATATAAACAGTTTATATGTCTTTTCATTTCACAAAAATCTATGTCTTCATATATTAATAAATTGTTCCTTTTCATTTCTCTATATTTCTAGTCTTGCAAATTCTGGTTCCTGCATATTAGATAGAACACTCATTGAAATTCAACAGGTCTCAGCATGAAGAAGAAGAGGAAAAAGAAAGCTAATCATTTCTCAGTGTTTCTTAGCTCATATACACACAAAATTTTCATCGGAGGGGTTGTATGTATGTTCAAACATAGACACATGGACTTGTTAATTAAGTTAGCGAAGACAAGAATGTTGATTTATTTCAGCAGATGTGCATCAGCTCTGCCTTAAAAGGTGCCACAAAGAATTTTGAAATAAGAATACACTGTGTTGTTCAGGGTGTGGTCAAGTGGACACGCTCATATACGGCTAATGGAAGTCTAAGTTGGCATACCCATTTCATACTACTGCTGAAGTGAAATTAATCAAGGAAGACCTGCTGGAAGAAGTGGGCTTTAAGCCAGGTCTCAAAAAAGGTTATGGACTTGGAAGAGAGGTGGAGGGCACAAAGTCAAAATGGAGGGAGGTAGAGACCAAAGGGAGATTGCTACATTTCTTGGCTCATGGCCCCTTCCCCCATCTTCAAAGTCAGCAGTGTAGCAGCTTCAGATCTCTCTCGGACTTTGACCTTCTGCCTCCCTCTACCATCTTTTAAGGACCCACAGGATTACATTGGGCCCACCTACGTAATCCAAAATAATCTCCTCATCTCAAGAGCCTTAACTTAATCACATCTGCAGTCATTTTGCCATGCAAGGTAACATTCCCAGGTTTGGGGCATTAGGACATGGACATCTCTGGGGGCTACTATTCTACCTCCCATGGTTCTTAATCTACCATGCCTCTATTTCCTCAACTGTAACATGGGTTTAGTAATATGGTATCTACTTCATAGGGTTGTTGTGAGAATTAAATGACTTAATACCTCTCAAGTGCTTAGACCAGTGCCTGGCACATGGTAAAAATTCAGAGTTGTGGTTATTTCTATCTGCCCAACTGAACAGATCAGTAGGACTCTTTCCTTTACCCCTGGATTCCTTAAGACAGTGGTTTTAAAATTTTCTTGACAATTACCCCCAGTAAAAAACACACTCTACCTCCTGACCCAGGACACCCAAAGATCTATGCATTTACGTATCTGAAATAAAAGTTTCACAAACAAAACTTAATCCCACTCTGTGGAACGGATTCTGATTATTCCTTTTCATTCCATTTCATTTTCATGCAATGAAATAAGCTTGAGGAGGCCTAGTTAAGACAAACGCTGGCATCCAAACTCAACACCTTTTCTTTCTCCACCTGGTGCAACTGACAACTGGCAGAAGCTGTGTGAGGCTGAGGAGACCCTGGTGCTTCTTCCAGTGGTCCTGCTTGACTGAGGTAGGTTTGATGAACTGAAAGAAGGAGACACTGGAACACAGGATCCACAACGAACACTGCAGATTCCTGCCTTCGTATGTCCACATCCAAAATCGTATGATCACTGAGTGGCTTTCAGGACACCGACAAGCTTTAATTTGTCAACTTTCTTATGTTAACGCTGGAGAGCACCTAATTGCCCTGTCCTCCTTATTCACACCGCATGACGGGTGAGGTGCCGCTGGCTCATTGACTCGACAAGGTTTCTGTGACAGCTTCTCTTGTCCACGCAGAACCAAATCTGGAGAGGCTGTCATTCGATGTGACAAACTGACAAGACAGTGCTGTCAGTCTCCCAGATGGGCGAGGGCCTGTAGTGACTGTCAACATCTAAGGGTCACTGTGAATCTGATCGTGACTGTGTTCGGCGGCTGACAGCTGATGAAGCATTCCTCCGATGGTTCAGAGCCTACACATTTTTCACCTCAACTGGCCTGAGCAGTACATAACTGTGACTGACACACATATGTAATTTCACTTGGGCTATGACAAGCCCTGCCAAGGCTTTTGAAGAGTCTTCCTGCTACCACCAACAAAGCGGCCAGCCTGGTTCCCCTTCATCCTTGCCTCTGACTCCCAGGTCACTTGATGAGATTGTGAGCTTCCCTGACTCACAGATGCCTGGGATGTTAGGTTTGAGGGGACTTAGACCCCCACCTAACTCCACAGAGGGGAGGTAACACCCAAGGACACTCAAGAGGAGAGACCTGAGGGTGCACAGATATAATTAATAATAATCATGGACATGGGTCTCACTTGCAGTTACATTATATCAACAGACATACAACACATAACTAGTCAGTCGTTCTCAATCCTAGATGCCCACTAGAATCCTCTAGGAGCCTTTAAGAGGTATCCCCATCTGGATCCAACCCCCAGAGACTCTGATTCTCTTGATGTGGGGTGAGATCTGGCTTTCAATGTTGTAATAGCTCCCAGAGGATTTGGTTGCACAGCCAGGGTTAAGAAGCCCCTGGAACCTGACCACCTGGGTTCAAATCCAGATGCTACCACTTACCAGCTGTACAACCTTGGGCAAGTTACTTAATTTTTCTGGGCCTCGGTTTCCTCATCTGTAAAAATAGGAGTGATGATAATAATACCTCCTAGGATTGTTCCAAGGCCGAATGAGTTATTAGATATAAGGCCTTTGTACACTGCCTGATGGAGGGGACCTGATCAATAGATGTTAGTTATTCCTGTTATTTAAGGATTTCCTAAATTTAAAAAGGCTCAAAGAGGAGACCATACAACACTGAGCTTCTCTTTTTGGGCTTTTTCTAGTACAGGATGTGTGTGAGAGAGAGAAGTAAAGAGTAACTCGAATGCTTTTGGCCTAAGCAATGGGAAGAATGTCTTGTTTTGCTTCATTCTGCCTTGTTCAATCCTTGCAACATTCCCATTAAATAGATGAAAACACTAAAGTTCAGAGAGGTTCAATAACTTGTACAAGATCAGAAGATCTTCAGGACTTCCCTGGAGGTCCAGTGGTTAAGACTCTGCACTTCCAATGCAGGGGGCGCAGGTTCAATCCCTGGTCAGGGAACTAAGATCCCGCATGCTGTGTAGCACAGCGCCCCCCACCCCCCCGCCAAAAAAAGAAAGACCAGCCCTCAAAAGAAACTATTAAAAAAAAAATCAGAAGATATTGGGGAGTAGCCAACCCAAGAGTCTGACTCCAATATTTCTAGCTCCAAAGTCCAGGCTTTCTTCCCACTCTATCATACTGAGTTCCCAGGTGCATCTGAGTCTGGTCTTTAAGAAGGTGATGAATATGTATGAGAGGCAGTGAAAGGGAGGACACTCCAGTTGGATGGGAATCATGGATAGGAGAATGACTCTAGGTCCTTTGCGCCTTAACCATCTGTGATTTTGTGAAGGAGGTGGTGCTATACCGGGATGACAAGCAGGCTGGCCTAGCTAGAGTAAAGGACCCTCAAGCAGAGAGGTGTGTGAGCCCCGCTGGAGAGCACACCAATGAAGGGGCCCAATGCCACAGACCTAGGAGTCTGGATGATACACTCTAGGGAAATAAATGTGTATCTCTGTTGAAAATTCTTATTAAATTCTGTTTAAATGTTATGCTAAATCATGCAAACTGCAAAAACCACAATGTGAGAAATTACATAGCTTGGATGATCCATTTTTCTTCAACAAGTAAATTGCAAGAAAAACAAAAAGAAGGCGGGAGAAACTGTAGACCAAAATACTAAATGTAATGGGTGGGCTTTGATTAAATCCTGATTCAGACAAACTAACACACACACACACACACACACACACACACACACTTAAATAATCATGGAAATGTGGATGCTGACTGGATATCTGGGGATCTAATGAATCCTTCCTTCAAGCACGTTACAGACTAGTAAGCAGATATAAGGAGGTAAGTCATATATCTGAATTATTATATGATACAAGTAAGGAGTAATAAGAGTTCCAGAAAGAAACCATAAAATGCTGTGACAGTTCTGAGTAAGGAGTTCAATGTCAGAGCAAGAGAAGGGGAGCTCCTTTTGATTGAGCATCTTCTGAGCACAATCTGAGCCAGGTCCTGCCCTAAGGTCTTTCATAACCAGCGGTGCCTTTCAAACTATGCTTGGCCAAATCCAGGGGGCTTCTTGGGAGCCCTGCCCAGGGCCACATTGCTGGCAGATTTGCCAAGGTCAATGGAAGGACTTCTTTAACTAGAATATCTCAGTTCTTTGTCTCTCCTGGGGAGATTTCAGCCTGAAAAAGTATATAACTGGAAAGAAGCTTGAAACTCCCTGGTCTGTGGGCTTCCTGGTTATCTCCCCTCAGCAAGCTGCCCTTAGCTCTTTCAGATGATCAAGTTTACCATTAAGGGCTTTGCTGAAAGTAGAAGAAAGCCTGCTTTTCCATGAGCACAGACATCAGTCAACTACAGTTCAGCTGAAATCCCTGACTTAACTCACACAAAGCACATTTAACTAGAGTTGCACTATCTACTTTGCCTTATTAGAAAGGACACTGCAGCGCATAAATTTTATCGCGATAAATCTCATCATTAACAAATGGCATATATCTGCACAGTAAATCGGATGATTAAAAACTGTTTCTACTATACAGTGGGCCAATGAGAAAGACATAATTTACAGCCAAAAGCTGCAACCAGACGTGTGGATCCTGGAGGGAAGGTCCTGGAATCTTGTCTCCAAATGGAAGAGATCTGCTAAAGAAACTGGAATTTTAGAAACACAAATAGGTCCTTCCAGGGTAGAGCTGTTACTTTGGAGCAACAATATAGCAAGGCAGGTGGGAGGTGGCGGAAGGTTCTACCCTACAACCATCACCACTACTGTGAACTCCTACTTCAGAGACCCAGAGCCCAAGCCACCAGCCAGAAACCAAGGCAGTGAGTCCCTCTCTAGTGTAAGATCTGCTCCCTTAGCTAGCCTCCACTTCCCCATGCCCACCCCACTACCTTCTCTACCTCTCCTTCCATGTCCTTTACAACATCACCTCCAAAAGGCATTCCTCACAATGCCAATTCCCAAGATTCACCTCCAAAATAAACACCTGTGGTAAAAATATTTGGGAAAAAGCTGCACGTAACAGGCTCCCTTTTGGAAATCCATGTCACATTTACTCTGTATAACGGGCACACTCCTTTGTCTCTCTGGTCCCCTTGGCTCTTCTGGAAAGTGCTTTTCCGCCCCCATTTCTCCCCTTCACTTAGCTACTCAGGGAGCAGCCATTTTGTTCCGTGTGATCAGCTGCACTCTTGGCTGCAGTTGATTGGTCCAAAAGTAAGCACCTGACCTAAGCTTAGGCAATCACAGTTTCTTTCCCAGACCCCAGCTACTAGCCACATTTGATTGGTCCCAGGATGGATGATTGGTTCAAGTTAGGCCAGTTTTATTTCTTGGAAATTCTGGAAGGAAACTGAGAAGTCAGTGTTTTTCTAGTGTTCAAAGCTGTAAGATACAAAGCTCTGAAACCTGTCATAACTACATTTCCCACCGTGATGACTAGAGAGGGGAAGGAGGCTAGGATGTGAAGGGAAGAGGGGGAAGAATGCCCACTAAGGAGCAGAGATGGGAGACAGAGTCTGTGAGCTTTTGAGGGCAGGTTAAGGACTTTTGGAAGCCCACTGTATTGCCATCCTGAGTGCTGTGAAATACCCCACGTCCTTGTGATGAATTTCCCTTTCACAAGTTTGGTTTCTCCACTTTGACCAAGGGGGTTCAGAACAACTTACTGCAGTAAATAAGCCCATTTAGCATTAATGAACCCAATATTTCCATACGTATTTGACCACTGAACCCTTTTTCAGATTAACTAGTTATCTAGTTAATTGAACGTTCTCTTCTATCATTCTCCCTTAGAGTTTCTAGCCCTTTCCACAAAACACCCTTTGAGAAATGCTGTCTTACAGAGAAAACTCCCCAAAACACAACACAGGCAAAAAGTGAGATGTGTCTGAAGTTCATTTCATGAATGTGAACTGGGAACAACAGACTCTGTGGACTATAGATTTTTTTCCGAGCTTACTTGTAGCAAAAGAACTGTTGACTATTTCAATCATCTGGAAATACAATCACTTTCTGTCACTTAAGGGACCAGATGAAATTCTGTGAGTTGTAAAGAGCTGTACAAGGTAAATGTTTGCCATTAACCAGAAATGTGGCTATGGGCTGGTCATATCAATCTGCCTCTGGCCTGAGATCCAAAAAGGAAATTCTGGCAGAAGGCAGGCAGCCGATGAAGGGGATGAAAGAGATATATATGCTCTATCAGCTAGCAAACACTGACCTGGAAAACATCTCTCTTTGCTCAAGGATATCCTTGAGCAAAGACAGATTATATATATATATATATATGGAAGGATACATATGCCGAGGGGAAAAATTGGGTCTATAAAAAGATTGTATAATACACACATGAAAACTTTGCCCTAGGTGTACAGAGGAAAAGCTTACCTGGGAAATCAACTGATTACAGGAAACAGAAGAAATGTTTAGAATACATCTGTCTTATGTTCTTAATTTTTAAAAAATTAAGAAAGCTCACAAAGCAAGTTTTGAATGATGAAATGAAAAATCAGAAATGTAGGCTCAAATAAAAAAGAAGCTGGCAGAGACAGGAAGAGTGCCAGGAAGCTAAAAACAGTAACAAAATTAAAAATCCACATTGGAGGCACTAAAAACCAAACATCAACGATGGGGGAAAAAATAGGTTGGTGGTGGAGATGATTAACCAGGTAAATGCAATAAGACTGAGGGGGTGGGAGTGAGAAGAAGCACAGAAAGATAAATATAATAAGAAAGAAGATAATATGCAAGTAGGCTAGAAATCCAATATTTAATCTCTGGATTAGCCGTATTCCTAAATAAGAAAGCAGAATAAGTGGAGGAAGCAAAAATCAATGATTTAGTAGGAGACAATTTTCCTGTGCTTGAAAAAAAATCTGAGCATACAAATCAAAAGGATTCAACTGTTTTAAGGAAAGTTATGAAAAGAGACAAAGTGTGCATATTTTAGTGACATTTTTCAGTATCAAGGTTGGAGGGAAAATGCCACTAAACTAAGCAAAAAATAAATATAATGACAGGTCACTTACAAAGAACCAAAATAAGGCTAACCCCAGATCCTACCAACGCCAATATAGAAAGCAAAGCAATGTCTGTAGAATGTTAAGGGGGAATTCTGTGACCCAAGAGTTCTTTGCCTAGCCCGGATGCTGTTCACGTATATGCCTTTGTTCAAGACAAAGGAAAGATAGTCTGAGAGAGGTAATGCCACAGAAAATTCTGTTACTGACTCATTTCTCCTGAAAACATTAACCAAAGTTATAATCCCTAAACCTACCAGATGAATCAAAACTAAGGACTCATCTGAAAAGTTATAAAATGATTGTCTAAATAATTGACAAAAATATGGTACATAAATGAATGTCCAAGTCTACAGGGATGCCTGAAAAACAAGTTATATATTGTAAAAAAAAAAAAGTCAATATGAATAAGCACCTGCGTCCTACAATGTACCCAAGGTGATATTGGCACATCTAGGGAGTTGAGTGAAGAGAGCTGCAACACATCAGTCACTCCTCGTTTCAAAAAGAGGAGTCCAAGTTTCTTACATTATTCTTCCATTTAATAATTATAGGAAATGTAAAAGCAAAGATTTTTTTTTTTTAAGATTTTTATTTTATTTATTTATTTTTTCGCTGCGCTGGGTCTTTGTTGCTACGCGCAGGCCTTCTCTAGTTGAGGTGAGCGGGGGCCGGACCAGGGATCGAACCAGTGTCCCCTGCATTGGCAGGCGGATTCTTAACCACTGCGCCACCAGGGAAGCCCAAAGATGTTTTTGAGAAGTGTAAAATTAACAACTTATTAAAACTAAATATTTGCGCAAACCATCAACTACCACAAGAGAAAATAAAAGCAAAGAAAAAAACTACCCATAAGGCAAAATAATGGAATGTGAATGAGTGAATGCATGAAATAATATGATAAATAAAACCAAACATATTTATTAGTTATGATAATAAGCAAAAATGGGTTCTATTCGCCAATGAAAACGTTCAAATCCTATTTAATTAGCGTTATGCTGAGGGTCCCCGAGAATATATGCATCAACAAACCTCCAATATACCTTTTCTTTCCAGATTACTACAGTCCAGAATATATATGTCTAAACTGTATCAATGTTTGCAATTATCTATTTATTTTGATTCTTAGATACCAAAGATACAGATGTGTATATAAAATATATATGACAGGTCACTTTTAAAGAAAAAGATCACTCGAACTCCCAGGTAAGCACAACCACATTAAAAAACATATGTACATTGCCAGTGTTTATTAATAAACACTCACAAATATTTAGATATCAAAAAGAAAACAGGGACATTTCCTAACATATGTAAATGTCAGATTGAAACTGACATAATATTGTACATCCACTATATCTCATAAATAATTAAATAAATGAATAAATAGAAAGCAGGGGCAGCTTGTATGCAATGTACATAAAACTTATTTTAAATACCCTGTAATTTTCTAGTCAACCTGTCTTTATGGCTGCTGAGTGTTTTGCTAATCTCCAACCTTCAAGCTCTTTTTTCAAGTGCCTACCAGCTTGAAGGTAAGTGATTCTCCATTCCAGGCCACTCTCACTGGACAGGATCCGGGGCTCTGCTTTCTGAAGTCTGGAAATTGGAAGGACTATGCTAATTTAGCGATTCTACCCATTCATGCCTAGGGGTAAAACAAGCAACAGAGTCGGGGTAGAGAGACACAACAGGATCCCTCCTTCTCCAAATTTTGGTTGCGTTAACGGTACCCACCTGAGTTGCCCTTTGTTGGTCTGTCAGTGGCCAGTCTCCTAGTGTGCAAACCTTGAACGCAGCTCTTAAATTACATGTTAACCCATCTGCATGAATCTACTCCAATCAGTTTCCCCGGAAAGAAAAACTGTACCTTGTTTAGATTGAACGTCCTAAGAAATATAAAGACTCATAAACATTTCAGTTTGGAGGTTGAAAAAAAAGGAAAAGGATTAAGAGGACAAATGGTTGCTGTCCTTGGAATGCTGTGTTGTCAGTGGGACTCCTGGCATCCAAAAGTGAGAAAATGCAGACAAAAACGCCAGGCGGTATGCAAACACACTTGTCAAATTCACAGAGCCAGAAAAAGCTATTCCTGCAGTTTATCTGCCCCAAGTGGATTAGATACTAGCAGAGACGTGGAGATTTTGTTGAGCTTACAATTTTCATTTTTAAATTTGAAAAAAGGAGAAACATGGGGAAAATAAAATGAAGAGAGGAAACTGGCACGTCAGAGCTGGAAAAGAGCTGAAAGATTTAGTCCAACTCCTCCTTTGACAGATGAGGAGGCTGAAGCCCAAATAAGTAGCTTGACTTATCCCAAGTCCTTAAAAAAAAAAAAAAAAAAAAGACCTTACATGGATATGACTAATAACAGACACTGATAAAGGGAAATGGGAAAATTAACCAAAGTTTGATCTCATGGGTTGTTTCTCCCCAACTGCACTGTGGACCACAGCGGTCAGCGGTGAAATAGACAAAGGGTGAAAGTTTATTCCAAAATACATCTCTCCCCACATCTGCCAATGCCCTCTTTTGACTTTGATTCCAGTTACTGTTGCTATGTACAAACCCACCCCAAAATGTAGAGACTTATCAACAGTCGCTTATTTTCTCATGGTCCTGCAATTTGGGGAGGACCCAGTGGGGACAATTCATCTCTACTCCATGATGTCTGGGGCATAGCTGATAAACCACTGGGGGCTCTGAAGGCCCATTCACAGCTTGTTGGTAGCGGATGCTGGCTGTTGGCAGGGACCTCAACTGGAGCTGTTGGCTGGAGTACCTACACGCGGTCTCTCCTTGTGGCCTGGGCTTCCTGGCTGCATGGTGGCTGGGCTCCAAGAATAAAGTCCCAACAGGACCACATGGGAACTGCATGGCTTGTTATGACCTAGCAGCAAAAGTCACACAGTGCCTCTTTTTCCATAGTCACAGGTGACCCAGATTCCAGTGGAGGGGACATAGACCTTGCCTCTCAGTGGGTAGAGTTATGTTACATTGTTTCAGTGTTAAAAGAACATGCGGAATGGGAGATCTTATTGATGCCATCTTGGAAAATATATTCCGTACAACTTGAGACAAGGATCTTCAACTGATGGTTGGGTGGGGAGAGAAATCTGCACGTTTTTAGGCTACTTTGGGGTTTCAGGGGCCGAGGCAGTGGCGAGGGGAGGGTTGAAAAAGCATAAGTAAATGTTGTAATTCGTATTTTATTTAATTTATTTATTTATTTTTTTGGCTGCGTCAGGTCTTAGTTGCGGCACGCGGGATCTTTGTTGAGGCATGTGGGCTTCTCTCTGGTTGTGGCGTGCGGGTTTTCTCTTCTCTAGTTGTGGCACGCAGGCTCCAGGGCACATGGGCTCTGTAGTTTGCAGCACGCAGGCTCTCTCATTGAGGCGCGCGAGCTCAGTAGTTGTGGCGCGAGGGCTTAGTCGCCCCGCGGCATGTGGGATCTTAGTTCCCTGACCAGGGATGGAACCCGCGTCCCCTGCATTGTAAGGCAGATTCTTTACCACTGGACCACCAGGGAAGTCCCAAGGACGTTCTTAAGTGAAACTGACTTTTTATTTTTACTGCGAGTATGTGGTAGCAAAGGATACAATGAGATTAGCATGGTTTGATGCCACTGCTAAGGCACCATTGCTCTGGCACCATCAGTGCAAATGGCAAATAGATAACAGTAATAATACTGTGAAAATAGTTTTATCCTGAGACTATTTCGGGCACCCTCAGGGTTCCGTGGACCACACTTTGAGAACCTCCATCTGGTGCACCATTTTCATTTTGCAAATGTAGCAACTGGGGACTGGAAAGGAAATAACTAACTCCAGGCTTCAGCATTTTATCGCCACTTGTCACAGGTGGGGTTTCCCAGGAAGCAGACTCCAAGATGGAATTCCTTGTTCAGGAAAGCCTAACATGGGGGTCATTACCTGTGGATTCTGGCTTCCCCAAGGTCACACATTTTCTCGTTCCAGGTCCCCCGCCTGCCAGTCACTTTCCCTCTCTGTTGTGCCTTTGCCCCGTGCACAATGCCCTTGATAATGAGACTGAAAATAAAAAGCTCTGTGTTCTCCAGGCAGGCCTCTGATTCAAGGCTTTGCACTAAAAATATTCTGCCTTCAAAATCGACAGGCTCTGACTTGTGAACGGGTCCGTAGACGCAGAGGCTTAAGGATTTCATTTGACCCCACTTCAAAGCCATCTCCTGCTTTCCAATGTGTCCCTGGGTTCCCCGGGACCTGGTTAAATATTCTATTTGCTTGCAGAAAGACCTCAGAGAGTGACTCATTACCCAGCACAATAGGTGACTTAATTGGCAGGTCATGGTTAAGTGACTGCACCACTTGGCAACCCGAGGCAGACGGCATCATCCCCAGGACGAGAGGCGAGGGTGGCTCTGCTGAGCCTTAGATTGCTGGCTCAGCATCCCCCCCTCCACCCTGTACTCAAGTGAACGCAGCTGTTTCCAGTCACTGCTCCCTACACCACACTCTCCATTCATCCCACACGGCCACAAGGTTACCCTCCTAAGACACTCCCAGAAGGTCGGATCCACCTGACACTTTCTGCATCTCGCTATAGTCCCCTGCATTGAGTTCAAACTCCTGCCCCCTTCTCAAGGCCCTCCATCATCCTCTAACCTCTAATACACACATTCTGCTCCAGAGAAACTGCGTCCTCTGCTTTCCCCGCACCACGCTGTGGTCACTCAGGCCCCTGCCATGATGCACACTGCTGCCCCACCCAGACCCCATCCCTATTTCCCAACGACTTTTTCAAAGCAGGCTCAGTCCAGATCACCTCCTCCAAAAAGCTCCACCTGTCATCTGGACTCTCCCTGTTCAAATTATGTGCACCATACAACGTGGGACTTAATTATACACCATCTTGAATGTTCACCTTTGTTTCTTGTGTTATAGGCAACTCAAAGCAACTCACAGAGCTGTTATCGTGTTCCAGGGGCTGAGCTGAACAGGAGAGGCAAAGGTGAACCAAGCAATGCCTCTGTCCTGAAGGGGCTGGTGGTGAACCCACACACACACCAGAGTCACGCTCCCAAGCAGGCTGTCACTCTCTTCAGAAGAGACCACCTCCCCAGTGCCTGGGCTGAGAGGCAGTGTGGACAGTGAACGCCTCAGCTTGGGAGCCCCGTCCATCTAGGGTACACCCGTTGTCCTTCCACCTGCCAGCCAGGCGTTATACAGGTCTGGACACCTGTATATACAGGTCTGGACACCAAAAGGCAGCCTTTCAGTCTGCCTATACAGACAGGTATACAGGTTATACAGGTCTGGACACTAAAAGGCAGCCACCTCCTCCACCTATGGATAAACTCACAGCTGAACACAGAGATAAATAATAAATATACTATGGCCCAGGCACTACGCTGAGAGCTTTAAATGTATTCGGACTCTTAATCTTCTTAATTCTCCAAACTAGGTACATCTATTATCCTCATCTTATACATAAGGAGACTGAACCTTGGGAGGTATCCACTAGCCCAAGACCACACAACCAATAAACAGAAGAGCCAAGAGCCGACCCACTCAAGTGGTCTTATTCCAGAGACTCAGCTCTCAATAATAATTATTATCATACTTAAATAGCAGCTAATATTTCTAAACATAATATATGTGAGCACTGTGCCAAGTGTACTATGTGGATTATTTCATTAATTCCCCCAAAACCCTATGAGACAGGGTTACTAACCCATTTTACAGATGAGAAATTGAGTCTTAGAGAGGTTACCTGGCTCAAGGTCCCAGCTATCCAGAAATCAGACTCTGGCATAGCTCCCTCTTTTAGCCAACTCACCAGTAACCCAAGGGTCATGACCAGTGGCTGGGTCTGAATTGGCTTCCGGCCTTGTCCACATGCACCTTCTGTGTTCATAGGAAATGACCACCTTGCTCTGATGACAGTCCTTGTCTGTGGCTGGTGGGTCACCTGGCTACACAGCCCCAGACAGAGCCAAAGGATGGTTGTCCACAAAGTCCTGTACTATAGCCTGAATGTCTGTCTGTGTCCCCCCCCAAAATGCATACGTGGAAAACCAATGCCCAGTGTGAAGGTATTAGGAGTGTATCTGGAATGTGGTTAGTTCATGAGGGTGGAACCCTCATGAATGGGATTAGTGCCCTTATAAAAGAGGCTCCAGAGAGCTCCCTCGCCCCCTCCATCATGTGAGGATACAAGGAAAAGGCTGCAGCCTGGAAGATGCTGCACCTGACCATGCTCACCTGACCATGCTCCTCTCTGATCTCAGACTTTCAGCCTCCAGAACTGTGAGAAATAGATGTCTGTTGTTTATGGACCACCCAGTCTGTGATATTCTGTTAATGCAGCCCAAACAGACTAAGATACCCTGGCTGGAAATCTGCAAGCTGCCCCGCACGTCCCAGGCCCATAGGCTCAGCAAGACCTCAGGGCCAGACACTAAGGCATCAGACTTCAGTCATGCAAACCTAGACTTAAAGTTCCTTCCCAGAGAGAAGTGCTGTTTTGAGAGGCTGGGAGACCTTGGGACAATCCCTTCCTTCCCTGGCCCCTGTTCCTCTGTCACTGAAATGAGGATTAAGTGAGAATGCCCACAAAGGGCTTGTCTTCTCTAGAAGCTCAGCCAAAAGTGCTATAATTATTTTAAATTGATGTTATCGGCTAAGTGCCAGGCTACCTGGAAAATTCCTTCAGTTTCCTCTGGGGTCCAGGGAACTGACATCAGGGAGGACCTGGATGGATCCAGTCCCTTCCACCCAACACTCAGCCCTTCCACGCTCCCCTCTTCTTCACTGCCTGCAACCTCAGACTGAATTTCCATCTCGAAAGAATGCTCTCAGCCTCAGCCTGCCCCTCCCCTTCGTCTCTGGGGTGGGCTCTGAAGATCTCATCTGGACAGAATCGATGTGCTAAGTACAGGCACAGACTAATGCTCTATTACAATTTTTCTACGTACCTCATTTATCCTAATGGAAATATCCTAAATTTTAAATATCCTAATAAGATATTTTTTAAAATTTATTTATTTATAAAATTTATTTATTTATTTATTTGGCTGCATTGGGTCTTTGTTGCTGTGCGCGGGCTTTCTCTAGTTGCAGCGAGCGGGGGCTACTCTTTGTTGCAGTGTGCGGGCTTCTCATTGCAGTGGCTTCTCTTGTTGTGCAGCACGGGCTCTAGGCACGTGGGCTTCAGTAGTTGTGGCACACGAGCTCAGTAGTTGTGGCTCGTGGGCTCTAGAGAGCAGGCTCAGTAGTTGTGGCCCACGGGTTTAGTTGCTCCACTGCATGTGGGATCTTCCTGGAGCAGGGCTCGAACCCGTGTCCCCTGCGTTGGCAGGTGGATTCTTAACCACTGCGCCACCAAGGAAGTCCCCTAATACGATATTTTAAAAGTTAATATTGTAATATGTATCTCAATTAGCTCAGCGCAGCCCCTCTCGAGCAGAGGCTGCGGGCTCCATGCCGAGGGACGGGACCCTGCGGACATCATAGGAGGCGGGCCAGGGCCAGAAGGAAGCCCAGCTCTGGCATGAAGTGTTGAGGAGAGCTGCTCGAGAACTTTCGCACTTAGAAGACCCCTGGGTTTCATTACGTTAACAACATGGCCTCAAGGTCCTTCCATCCATAGAAGAAATGCATTTCTCAGCAAATGATTCTACAGCCAGTATTTCTTGAAATTGCATTATAATATGAGAAATGTTGTGGACAGGGCAGGGAACTGAGCGACGCATACTTGGGGTCCATGGTGGGTTCTGAGTGAGTTTCTGGTTTTGCGTTAGGGAGATGGGAAAGGGAGCAGATTGCTTTGAGGAGGGGAGCATGAGGGTGTTTTTTGCCTCTTTAAATGCACACACATATTATTGGCTTTTCCTTTCCATCATCACTTTACTCTAAGCAAAGCCTCATTACTTAAAAAAAAAAAAAAAAAAAAAGCTGGAGCGTCCTAACAATAGTCCATAATTACTTTGCAAATGGTTCTGCGGAGTAATTATGCCATTAGTCCAAGTGCCTTCTACATCAAAGATTTCTCTCTCTCTGCAGTGCCTTATCTATTTGGGTTAGGGAATGAGAAGAAGCTCCCGGGAGCCTGAGTGATGGGGACCCAGACTGTGGGCACGGGGATTTAGAGATGCCCATCTTAGCACGTCTATTGTCAAACCAACAATTCCTGCAAATGACACCTCTCCACAGGAAGGCAGGATGCTAAGGCAGAGTTCCCAAGGAAAAGAGATTAACAATCAGCCTTTGGAGAAAGCGTATTCGGGCAGCTGCCTCTAAGGATTTCTGGCCACACTAGATAGAGAAGGGAACCTCAGAGCCATCTTTGGCTTTACTCACCAGTTTGTTACAACAGGCTGTGGCCATGTGAAGGTCGCCCGTCCTGCAGTTAATAGATCCAAGTGAGAAAACCTTCTGTGGTTCCCATACATCCTAATGAGAGAGGAAAAAAAGCATAGACCGCATTTAGTTGAGGACCTGCTCCATGTCAGCTGCTGTACTTGGCATTTCACTCCTAGTATCTAGTAATTCATACTATATTTATTGCTTCTATTCTACAGATGAGAAACCGAAGCTCAAAAAAATCAATGCCCAGGCTTCTCCAATGTTTCTATCCCAGTATCCTAAGCAAAGTGGCTTTTATCCTCAAGGTCACTACCATAGTCAGAAATGGCTGCAGGAGCTCCAGCCATCACATCCATATCTCAGACAGAAAGAAAGAGAATGTGGGGTGGGGGAGAAGGCAAAAGGGCACTTCAAGGAGATTTTCCAAATCCCCACCCAATGGCTTCTGCTTCAATCTCATTGGTCATCCCATTGCAAAGGAGATTGAGAAAAAGAGTTTTTAGCCAAGCAAGAACTACCTTTAAAAATATAGGGCTCTGTTACTAAGAAAGCAGAAGAGATTGGGACAATGGGTAGGTAAGCCACAATCACTATTCTGCTTTACACACTTTATTTTGTTTAAACACTCACAGTAATCCTGCAAGGTGGATGCTGTTACACCCATTCTGTCCATGAGGCTCAAAATGTGTAAATCCCTTGCCTAGCACAGAGCAGTTAGTAAGTGGGCCTGACCCAAAGCAGGGTTCAACCACAGTGCCCACTGCCCATCACTGCAACTCCCTGGCAAAGGCCTGACAACAAAGGGCAGGGCAGCAAGTGGGACAAAGCAGGGCTGTACAGTGATGGGAAACGAATGCACACTGG
This sequence comes from Balaenoptera physalus, assembly GCF_965194825.1. Lineage (NCBI taxonomy): Eukaryota > Metazoa > Chordata > Mammalia > Artiodactyla > Balaenopteridae > Balaenoptera > Balaenoptera physalus. Next base: position 82,202,951 of record NC_138898.1, read on the forward strand.
TGGGGAGGCATCTCATCGTGTGCACTGGTGCGGGTTCCTGTGGGGAAAGAGGGGACAGCACGGAGCTGGTGAGACACATGGAGAAGGGCAGGTGCTACACACCTTCTGTGCAGCCTACAGTCCTGGGAGCCCCACAGGGGCCACCTCCAAGAAGGGAAAGACTACAAGGGTCTGTTTCATTGCTCTATCCCTAGTTCTCAGTAGAATCATTAGATCAGTGAATGAATGAACAAACAAATGATTAAATTAAGAAGATACTTTGCAGCCTACTGCCTTCTTCCGGTTTAGATGGATTTCAGAAAAAAAGCTATTCTGAAACAGACATTCCAGACTCAGATTCTGGTTGCCTCAGAGCACAGACCACACATGTTGTGATAAAATGTAGAGGCACACAGCAGATCTACCCCCTCTGAACAACCAGTGATGCTTTTTATAATTTTAGTAGCTATTTAAAACTGCATGGTGCAATACATAATTTTTTATTGATCTGTAATTATAAATGTATCTGATCAATTAAATAAGATGATGAATCCATTCGCAGGCTTCTAAGGCATGTGATTCATTTTGATTGATTGATGATTGATTGATTTTGGTTGGTTGCCCTCCCAGAGTTGGGTAGGTAGGTAGGAGGTACCCAAATGTCAGTAGAAAAGACCCCCTGAGTCTCCCAAAATCCTTGACCCTGGCTCCAAATATTCTACTTCATCACGCCCTCCAACCACTACCGTTTTTTAGGAAGTCGCCAATTAAAGATTCACCTGGCACAGACAGTCTGGGAAGGCTAACCCTTCAGCTCTCTGACATCCCCACCAAAGAGGAAGAATTCCTCAGATCTCCAGGGTCCTTTCCATCTCGTGAAAAGCCAGGGGCTCTCAAGCACTGAGGGACTGGGGGTTTCTGAGAGGGGCAGGAGGGGCGACCTCGGAGCCTGCAGCTCTCAAAGTAAAGCAACCTAAATGGTGAGCGACACCTAGGACAGAGGGTGCCTAAGGGCACTAGGCAGGAGAGCAGCAATGCTTCCCTTTTTCCTCATCAATTACACCTTGACCTCGGGCTCAAATTCCAGGGTTAAACACGCATCTGAATCAGCTCATTCATTTTCAGATTTCTGTTACTCACCACCCCAGAGATTTTGATTCAGTGGGTCTGAAGGGTCCCCAATGTGCATTTTTAACAAGGAGGTGGTGACTCCATTGCAAATGAGAAAAACTGCCTTACTCTCTGGGCTACTCCTTGTGACTTGTTAACTTTTCATCCTTTCCACTACCTCTAAGAACAATCGAGTTCAAGGCCATTCAGAAAACATTTACATATAGGAAGGCAGTGACATAGACACAGTCTGAGATTTACAGGCAGACGGAGGTAGGAGGCGGCATCACGGGCCCCCAGGACCGCAGCCCTAGAAGGAGAGGCAGGCCTGGAGCAAGTACCCCGTGAGCACGGAGGAAGTGGCAGCCGCACACTGCTGCCAAAGAAGGAAGTGCAGTTCCAGCGGGAAGAAGCAGGGGTGGCTTCACAGGAGACAGAATTTGAACTTGCGCCCGAAGGGTGCAGAGTTTTAAAATCAAGGGCATGCGGGATGGGTCCTGGGGGAATCCCGCAGTGGCTGCTCTTGTGTTGAGTTGAAATCTACTTCTCTAAGTAAGTCCTTCCGACAGGCGCCAGCTCTACCCAGTTTTTCTCCTGCTGCAGCGACAGCTCTGCATCTCCACCCCAGGGCCACCCAGTCTGGCTTCCCTGCTCTACGCGAGGTTGGGAGCACAGCTGGAGAAGCCCTCCCAGCTCCACGGACTGGGGCCCTCGGGGCTGCCCCCGCTGCTGGATCTTGATCAGCTCCCTTTCCCCTTGGCAGCTGCTCTGCCTCCTGTCCTCTCTGCAACATCCCTACATCCATCCGGGTGCAGCCTCACCCGCAACTCCATCTAGAAAGCGGGACGGCCACTTGGGCAGAGGGAACACCGGGGATTCACCTTCCAGCCTCGTTCCCACCTGCTTGTCCCCCAGCGCCGGTACCCACAGCTCCACAGCTGGACTCTCACTTCCAGTGGCGTCCGCAGGGCTAGGGAAGGCCTGGCTTATGATGGACATGGCAAACCAATAGGATTTGGTGAACTTCAATCTGAAAGAAGCCTCCATCACCCCCCCCCCCACCCTACCCAACCCCAAGCCCACCTACCCTATCTGCACTCTTACCTGATCCCGCTCATCACCATTTCCAGGGAAAACACAGTCCATTCCACATGGAAAATCCCTCCCTTCTGCCCTTGCCTCCCCAGCTCCCCCTCGTCCCCATGACCTGTCCCTGTGGATTTGTCTAAACCAGCAGCTGCCCTCACCTCCCATCTCCCAGAAAGAGGTGAGCTGCCTCCTTGGTAAAGCTCATCCCCACCCCAGGCTCCCTGCCTCTGGCTTTCCACCCTCTTATCCACCCTCCCTCCATACCGCTGCTTCTCAAAGTGTGGTCTGAGAACCGCCACACCTGAATCGGTGGAGATGCTTGCTAACCATGCGGATCCCAGGCCACCCACTAGATCTACTGAACTAGACTCTCTGCAGCTGAGGCCCAGGAGTCTGGATTTTAACAAGCATCCCGGTAATATTTTTTCAAATAATAAACACCCCCCCATGACTCCCACACACAGTTCCCATCCTCCTAGGGACAGCAGGGTAAAGACCAGCAATCGCAGCCCCACCACCCCGCCATATCCCCCTGGCAGCCCTTAGAGTCTGCGGTGCTGAGCCCTGAGCGACCAGAGAGCTGCCAGCTTCCTAAACCCACACTGTTTGTCATACCCCTGTGCCTTTGTCCCTCCTTTCCCCTCTCCAGAGCATTCTTCCCACCCACTCCCATACCCCAACTCGAAACTCCTGAGTCCTCTCCCCAAACCTGCTAAGCCCCCATGCTTCCCACTTCAGTAAATGGCACCCCCATCCACGCAGTTGCTCAAGCCTCAAACCTAAAAGTCCTGTTTGGTTCCTCCCCAGCCCTACAGCCCAGTCTCAGCAGGTCATTTGGTCCTACCCTCGCGATGCAGCCCAAATCCACGCACCCTGGACAACACCCACCATCGCTCAGCTGGCCTGCGCTCGGCACGTTCTACCCCACGACCTCCTCTTGACCAGTTCATCCCCATCTCTGGCAAATAGCATCTCAGAGAGGCGTTCCCCAACCTCTTGTCCCAAAAGAACTCTGCAAAATGAAATCACTTCCTCTTTCTGCACAGGAAATAGCACTCCCTGAAGGTGTAAGAAATACCTGTGTTTACTTGTCCATCTTCCAGCTCTTTCACTATCAGGTAAATAACACGAGGGCAGGGACCCACTTCAGGCAAGTAACCTCTCAGCCCAGCATCCCCTAAGTGCCCTACCATAGACACCCAGTAAATATTCATTGAATGTGAAATGAACTCTTTAAAGTCTTTACAGAAGTTAACTTAATCCACACAGGACCCCCATTACTGTTCCTTTTATTATAGAGGAAGAAACCAAAGTAAGGTGAATTGCAGAGACAGCACAGCAAGTGAAGGACATGGCTGGGATTCGAACCCAGGACAGCCAGAGGTCAGAGCCCAAGCTTCCTTAATCAAACTGCCTCTTCTCAAGGCCAGGACCTGGGGCTTAGGACAGTGTCCAGTCTACTCTACAGATGGTATCAGCTAGCTATGGCTGCGTAACAAAATGCCCCACAGCATATTAGCTTAAAACAACATTTATCATCTCAGTTTCTGTGAGTTAAGAATCCAGGCTGGTTCCTCTGGCTCTGGGTCTCTTAGAAGGCTGTAGCCAAGCTGCCAGCTGGAAGGAATTTGCTTCCAAGCTCACTCCCATGGTTACTGGCAGAATTCAGTTCCTTAAAGGCTGTTGGGCAGAGGGCCTCGGTTTCTCCCTGGCTATTAGCCCAGAGGCCACCTGCAGGTCCTTGCCACGTGAGCCCCACCATGGCACAACTCACAACATGGCAGCTGGCTTCACTGGAGCAAGTGAGAAGGACCAGAAAGGGTGAGAGTGACGCAGAAATCACAGTCTTTTTGTAACTAGATTAGACTGCTTGGGCTGCCAAAACAAATACCACAGACTTGGGGGGAGACAATAGAAATGGACTCTCTCACAGTTCTGGAGGCTGGAAGGCCAAGTTCAAGGTGTTGGCAGGGTTGGTTTCTTCTGAGAGCAATGGGGGAGACTCTGTTCCATGCCTGTCCCCCAGATTCTGGTGGTTTGCTGGTGATTTTTGGTATCCATCAGCTCAGGGATACATCATCCTTCTCTTCGCCTTCTCCTTGGCATTCTCCCTGTGTGTGTGTCTGTCTCTGTGTCCATATTTCCCCTTCTTATAAGGACTCCAGTCACACTGGACTAGAGCTCACTTGACTGACCTCATCTTAACTTGACTGCATGTGCAAAGACCATGTTTCCAAATACAATCATATTCAGCAGTACCGGGGGTTAAGATATAATCTTTTGGGGGGAGGACACGATTCAACCCATCACAGTAACCTAATCTTAGATGTGACATCCCATCGTTTTTCCAGAGCCTCTTGATTAGAAGTGAGTCTCCAGGTCCAGCCCACACCCAAGGGAGGGGATTATACATGAGCCTGGATGTCAGGAAGTAACCATCATTAGAGCCATTTTAGAAGCTGTCTCCCCTACATGTATCCATAAAAATTACTTGAATGAGTAATCCAGCATCTATCATACTTGTACTGTCATTGTTTATACATTTACTTCTCCCCCCGCCCCAGTCTGTGGGCTTCCTGGAAGCAGGGACCATGTCAGATTCACCACTAGAACATTCCTGGCACCTAAAACTGGACCTGCCACATGACAAGATAGGTGCCCAGTCAATATTTATTGAATAAATGAATATATAAGTAAATGAATGAGAAACAGATAATGTTTCTCTCTGTCCAAGGGAGCAATTACTTCTAAACTCTATATTAGGAGAGCATCACAATAGGCCATTGTCTTTATGTGTCTGGGATTAAATGGGTTCTTCTCCAGCCAGCCCAATCTTAACTATTGATCAGAAAACTAAACACTTGCTTATTTAAGGGGGAAAAGGCAGCACTGGCTGCGTACAAAGAATTTGTGAGACAAGTCAGATGTCTGATGAGTAATTTTCTCTGCCATTTTGATAAGACCCACGAGGTACATCTGTTTCATTCACTTTGATCAGAACTAAAAACAACCTCAAACATACTGCCTAATGTAGCATCTACCTGACAGGTGTGCGGGGAGTGATTATATTGTCTCTTTCCATCCCCAGAAGCTATTAATGAGAGCCAACATGACTGGCAGCCTAAGATACGAATTCTGGAAGGGGTGGGGAAAAGAGCCAATCAGAGCAAACAGACTCCGCGGAGAAGCTATGGGGTGGAGAGCACAGAGCCCACGTGGAGCTCTTGATAGGATGAGAAATGAAGGTCAAAGCCAGAGCCTTCACTGGAACCTTGTCCAAACCACAGGCCAGGTTCTCAGAACAGGAATCAGGCAATTGGGTCTGCTCTTGACACTCACAGGAAATCTGGCGGATCAATTTTAGAGAGCCGATATGTCAAAATAAAATACTAATCGACAGAGCATGCGTGGGAAGCGTTGTCTGCATTATTCTGGAAAGAAGTGGACCGGGACTCAGGAGGTGTGTGTTGGAACCCTGTCCCTGTCCCTTGCTAGCTCTGTGATCGGGAGAGATCTTCCTGAGCCTCAGTCTCTCCGGCTGTAAAATGGGGATAACAGTCCTCACAGAGTGAAGTATGTGAACATTTGCATATTATAATATCTGTCAAACAGCCCAGATCCCAGGTGGTTCTCAGAACACACTTGGTCATCAGCTTCCTGTTACAGGACTCAAGCTTAGCCTTGGTTTGGGAAGTAGCTCGGCAATGATTTCTAAAAACTAATTTTTTGGCTGAATGACTAGGGAGAAATCAGTGTGTCTGTTCTTCAGAGCTGTGTCACGAACCGTTGCTTCTGTGGCTTCTTGAGCTATGTCCTCTTGTCGTGTGTGTGTGTGTGCATGTGAGTGTGTGTATGTGTATATGCCTGTGTGCATGCATATGTGTCCGTGCACACTCACACCTGCACATATGCATGGATGTGCTCAGTTCCTGGGCCTCCAGCGATTTCTTGTGCTGTCAGACTTTGACAAAATCCTAATAAAAGCAGGGTGATTGCTAAGCAACTTCTAGGGGCTCCACTCAGTCCACTGGATGGAAAATCATCTATATTCATCCACCAGCCTTGAGGGATATAGTGCAAGGCTTAGAAGCACAGACTGTTTCCAAACGGCCCGAGTTCTAATCTCTGCTCTGCCCCTCTCCTCGTATGACCTTGGGCAAGTTACTTATCTGCTGTGCCTTCGTTTCCACATCTGCAAACTAGAGATAGTCGTGGGCCCACCTGATAGAGCTGTCATGAGGATTAAATGAATCAGGCTTTAGTGTAGAGTCACAGCCCGCAGGAGGCCTCCTGGTCCTAACACGGCCATGTTCTGCTTTGCTTGGATGACTCTGGGAGGTAGAACACTGTCATTCCTTTCAACATGCCTTCCAGGGCGAGCAAATTCATCCAGCACCCAGTGCACAATCAATGCAAGCTTGGCAGATGAAAATGAATTCATGAGTAAATGCAAAGAATCATACTTGCTATAATAGAGTCCACTGAGAAAGAAAAAGCCAGTCTGTGTGTTCAATCTTTTAAAAGACACATGCCATCTAAGAGTATTTGGTATGGAGGAAACTACTGGAAATTAATCCCTTCTATCCTTTGGCTGGGGCTTTGGATGTTCTCATGCTGAGCAGGACTGAACATCATATGGAGAAGGGAAAAGGTGTGTCCTGGGCAGCCCCCCAGACACCCAACCACAAGCCAGCTTCCCCATCATGGCCAAGACATGGCTACTCTCAACGGGACACCGCAGGGCCCGAAGCCCTGGGGGCAGCCATTGCCTTCTGGCCACCCCCAACACAAAACTCTCTGAAAATGTCTCCTCTCTCATCTTGTCAAAATCCCCCTCCTGCATGACTGGGAAGCTGTCGGTGTGATCTACAACCCCCAGGCAGGCCTGGAAAATGAGCTAAATTGCCTGAGTCACTAGCAATGATAGAATCATTCTACAGGAAATTGGAAATCAATTCTTGTCATCACTGTACAGAACTCCTTTATCAAGAGTTCCAGCTCACCCTGTAATGCAACCATGAAGGACTTGAAGGCCAATATGGTAACAACAGGAAGAGAAAGGGCCGTGTGTGTGTGTGTGTGTGTGTGTGTATGTGTGTTTATCCAAAAACACATCAACATCCAAAGACAGTGCCAAACCCCTCAGGCTGGCGGAAGACCTCGGCATCCAGCAGATGGAGATGTTGCGTCCTCGGAAGCTGAGAACTAAGTTGTGCATCCGCTATGGAGTTTAATTGAAAATGAGATGCTCTTCCTGGAACCTGGCGCATGCCCTCCTCAGCAGAGCACCTCTGCCTGCGCTGGGCTAGTGCACAACGAAGAGCAGTAATAGCCATGGTCCCCCCTTCACAGAGCACCTGGACATCCTCGAGGAATCTTCAGGTATGTTGTCCCAACCGACAGCACAAAGAGTTTTGGTTTGCTTTTGATTTGCGATGGGCTTGGCTTGCATGGTTGGATTGTTTTGTATTTTGAGAAGCAGCAAGGCCATAAAAGTTATCCAAAAGATCTGTGTTCAAGTCCTGACTCTTTCACTTACATATACTCACATAGAGAGTATTAGAAAAAAATGCTGAATTTCTCCGAATCCCACTTTTCTACATTGTCCATAAAATATAGAAAGTAGCACACATAGAGTTGTGATGAATGAAGTAAATAAGTTTGTATATGGAGAAATGCCATGTACATTTACAATGATACATAATGATGGATTATAATATTGGTGTAGCCGTTTACACATTAGGCCACTGGGCAAACTGAGCCCCAAAGACGTAGAATGACTTGCCTAAAACTCGTTCATGTGAAAATAAGAGTAATCACTGGGAATTCCCTGGTGGTGCAGCGGTTAAGACTCCAAGCTCCCAGTGCAGGGCACCTGGATTTGATCCCTGGTCAGGGAACTAGATCCCACATGCATGCCGCAACTAAGAGTTCACATGCCACAACTAAGGAGGCAGCGAGCTGCAACTAAGGAGCCCGCTGGCCACAACTAAGGAGCACACTGCCACAACAAAGAAGCAGGCGAGCCACAACTAAGGATGCTGTGAGCCGCAACTAGGACCTGGCACAACCTAAATAAATAAATAAATATTTTTTTTTAAAAAAGAGTAATCACCAAGATTTATGTTAGATTATAAAACACTTGCTTGTTCATTGTGGATTTTGGAATAAGGATCTAATAGGGAGGATCATTCTCCTCCTTCTTGTAAGGAAGACATTTGGAGAGCGTCAGGGAAGAGCTCACAGACTGAGGATTAGGGACCTTGGTCCTTTTAGCCACTGGACTCACTCTTACTTTAGAGACCTCTGGGTACCCCAAACCTCACCCTTCTTAGTGGTTCTAATAAGCTCCCCCACAAGAATCATCCTAGAGAATTCTGAATATCATAGGCTCACACTGTCAAATTCCCCTCAATGATCACTGACAGGAGAACATAGGTTGGAAGAGGGGCAGCGGATGGCTGCTCCCATACCTATGCGTATCACAGGCACCCTCCCATGGCTTGGCTCAAGTGCCCATCTCCCCCAGGAAGCCTCTCTGATTGCACCAACCCTCAACGAGCTCTTGAAATCATTGCCTCGTCTATCCCATTATTTGCACCTATTTCTTCTTTTTTCTTTCTTTCAGTGTGTAAATCTTGCCTCCCAATCTGACTGCAAGTCCCTACAGGAAGGAGGCCACACCTCTATCCTTGAGTGTCCAAGTGCTATGCTATGGATTAGTGCCACCAGGAGATGCTCAAGAAATCTTTGATGAAGAGGAGGAGGATGAAGAATTTTCATTCCTCACTGGATGCAAATAGCTGTAGGTCTAGTGGAGAGGTCAGGGCTAAAAGTCACAAATTTGGCAGACTTCATGGCATGATTTTAGTACTCCACATAGGTACTCACCCCAAAACCTGCAACCACATGGTTCTGCGTGATACCTGGGTCTTAGCAACTCAGCTGGCAGAAAAAGAGAAGAACCAAACCAACCAGCTGCAGACCAATTGGCCCTGGGAGGGTTAACCAGGGTCTAGTAGACGAAGCCTGGACTGTGGTGAACTAAAATGTGGCTCATGGGAATTCCCTGGCAGTCCACTGACTAGGACTCGGCGCTTTCACTGCTGGGGCCTGGGTTCAATCCCTGGGAACTAAGATGCCACAAGCTGTGCGGTGTGGCCAAAAAAATTTTTTTAATAAATAAGTAAATAGAATGTGGCTCAGGAGCACATGGAGATTCAAGGGAACACATTCAGGGGGCAGGGTGCTGCTGAGGAAGGTCAGGCAGCAAGTGATACCCGAAGTCAGGAGGAAGCATCTTCCCTGTCCCGGGCATCAGGTCACAGCCCAAGGACCATGTACATGAGGGAAGCCCAAGGGAGTCAATGTAATAAAGAATCTGACTCCATTTTGGATGTTTGACTGCTGCCAGCTTCCAAGTCCCACCACTCTCCTTCCCCACCTGCCCCACAGCTGGGCAAGATGATAGGAAAGCCAAGGCATAGGTAGGAAGATCAAACCACATGTGCACGGGAACACTCACTTTGGCCCCACCTCCTGGCCACCTACTATGGACTGAATTGTTGTGTCCCCCCAGAATTCACATGCTAAAGCCCCAACCCCCAATGTGATGGTATTGGGAGATGGGGCCTTTGGGAGGTGATTAGGTCATGAGGGTGGAGCCCTCAGGAATTAGATTAGTGCCCTTATAAAAGGGACCCCAGAAGCCGCATAGCACAGGGAGATCAGCTCGGTGCTTTGTGACCACCTAGAGGGATGGGATGGGGAGGGTGGGAGGGAGGGAGATGCAAGAGGGAAGAGAAATGGGAACATATTGTATATGTATAACTGATTCACTTTGTTATAAAGCAGAAGCTAACACACCATTGTAAGGCAATTATACTTCAATAAAGATGTTAAAAAAAAAAAAAAAAAAAAAAGGACCCCAGAGAGCTCCCTTGCCCCTTCTGCCATGTGAGGACACAGTGAAAAGATCACCATCTACGAACCAGGAAGCAGGTTCTCTCCAGACACTGAATCTGCTGGCACCTTGATCTTGGACTTCCCAGCCTCCAAAACCTTGAGAACAAATTTCTGTTGTTGAAGCTACCCAGTCTACGGTATTCTGTTACGGCTGCCCAAGCTCACTAAGACACCACCATAAAACCCCAAGCCAATCTCCTTTCCCTGTGTTCTCATGCCATTGTCAGAGCAGCCTGGGGGCCTACCCTCCTCTCCCCAGAAAGCCTCATTATGTGAGTAATAAATCCTTTCCTATTCTCTTAGTGCATCTGTGGCATCATCAGCCTCGATATCTGAGCCACATTTTTTAGGAGGAGGGGTTGATCCCACCTTGGTGGGGTAACCATAACAGCCAGCAAGCCTCAGGGAGGATTTCCAACCCCCAACAGTCAAACAAGCTGGGGCTTAGGGCTTGGAGCAGGGAAACTGGAATTCAAGTCAGTGGTTCTAATTGGGCTGACATGGAGCAGAGGTGAGGAAAGACTAAACTTGAGAAACCCTGGGCTCCCACAAGACCAATGCCACACCCCACCCTCTGGTGCTGACTCGGGCAACTGCAGGGCTGAGCCTGCAAGTAGAGGCATGCACACTGCTACCCAGGAAGGACAAAGGAAAGCAAGAGCTGACTTGGCACAGCATGTTAATGTAAAGAAATTCTCACTCTAAGGAAAACATTGGCTCTGCCCCAGCCATGCCCACCAGTAACCTTTGGAGCAAAGCATTCAAGGTGTAAGCTGAGAAGAAACTATAGATTGGCTCCTTCTAACTACTCTCAGGCCTGTGTTTCTTGCCTTCCTTTATTTTAGAGGTGAGAAAGCTGAAATATTCCATCTTTAGTCTCCTTTTCAGCTAGCGATGACACTGACATAGTTTTGGACAAGGAGATATAGAAAGAAATTTTCTAAGGAAACCAGCTCCCCCAAGTTAAAAAGATGAAGCCCAACAAGGAAAAATCCCTTTGTCTCTTCCTACTTCCTTCTGCCTGGAATGCAGGTGCAAAGCAGCGAAGCGCAGCAGCCACACTGTGACCATGAGGGTGGAAGAGACATGCTAAGGATGATGGGACAGAAAGATAGAAGGGCCTGAATCAGCCCTGAATTGCTCTCCTGTGAGCTTCTGATTATGTGGGGAAAATAAACTGTTGCTTGGTTAAGGCACTATAGTTGATTTTCTCCTACGCACAGGCAAACTATGGGTAAAACAATTGGCACATCAGCAAAGCTAGAGGAGATACCCATTGATGGCTGATCAAGAGCACTTACTTTAGTGTCAGATCCGACAGACCTGAATCAGTGTTCCATCTCTGACTTCTTATAAGCTAGGTGGACTTGGGCAAGTTACTTAATCTCTCCAACCCTTAGTTTCTTCATCTGAAGAATGAATATGATAATAGTACCCACTTCAAAGAGTGACTTAAATGCAAACTTCAATGCAAAGCACTTAGCCCAGGGCCTGGCACAGAGTGAGTCCTCAGCAAATGCGGGTTATTTCGGTTAAACTGGTTCTTTCCACAAGGTCAATGCTCCATTTTCCTTGAAGGAACAATTATGAATAAGCTAATTATACTTTTTTTTCTTTCTTTTACTTTTCAACCACTTAGGGGCATTTATGCTGCCATGATATTCATGTTCAGAGGCCAGTGGGTCACATAAATGAGTCTCTAAAGACTCACTCAGAGAGACACTGGAGTTGTCGACTGTTGCCCCTTCCCTAACATGAAGAGTAGAGACAGGTCTTTAGAAGGGCTTTGAGTGTGTCCCAAGAGGATCATCAGGATCAAGCCCCTGTGTTCTTAGGGACAGTGGGCTGGGCCAGTTTTCCAATTAGGAAGCAGAGAGGGAAATCCAGGGGGCAGAATATCAAAGAACCCCTCCCCTGACCCCTCTGAATGAAATCTTTCTAACAGATGATGGAAGCTTTCCTTCCATAATGAGCACTGATTCTCAAATGCAAATCCACTGGGGACAGAGGACACAAGAACCTCAATTCTCTTTAAAGTATGGATGACTGGCATTGGGGTCTTTCTGGAAAGCAGGGTTTCAATGCATTGAGGTCTTTGCAGAAATCAGTGGAGGAAGTGAGAAAACTAAAGTGCAGAAAGAGGAGGTCATTGCCCAGTGATGTACTCTGCAACGTTCACAGTTTTGCCAGAAGTCACTCTTCCCTGTTGGTCCAATAACAATCCCCGAGTAACGTGTTCTGTCCCTGTAGAGTTTTCCAGGCCTTAAATTCACCCCTTCCTCTCCTTCCAGAGATCCCTAGCCATTGGGAGCCAAAATAGCCGCTGGACTCATGCCGGGAAAGTGCCCAGTCACCGCCAAAACATAGGGCACAGTGGAACTCCCACCTCCCACCTCAGGACCATCACAGTAAGGCTTGTCCAGGGATGTGCTGTGACCTGCAGACCCCGCATCCAATGTTGCCCACAACCAGCTGAGTGATGAGATCCACTGAGGCCAGCTGGCTCCATCAGGCAGTCAGGGCTGGAGCAGAGAGGGCTTGCCAAGAACTTGGGGACTCAGTAAACCTCAGCCAGTGGATTCCAAGTTCTGACCCATGAGACAAGCCTCTCCCCTCCCGTGGAAAAGGAGTAAAAACACAGGAAAAGTAGAAATCCTCTCTCTCAAGCAGGGATGGGGGTGTGTGCTCACACACACATACACACACATTTAAGCACGACCTCATTTGATCTTCTCAACAGGCCTGTGAAACAGTCTGGGCAAATATTATTATCTCAATTAATAGGTGATCAAATTGAGACTCAGCAAGTTTAAACAACTTGGCCAAACCCAATCCCACCAATAAACGCAGGCCCGGGCTCTGGGGCCGACCACTCTCTGCCTCTCTGCGTAATTGCCCTAAATAACTCCCATATGCTCCACAGGGAGGATCGGGAGGCCACCTTTCCCCTCAACGGCAGCAAGGAGGTTTTAAATTTGTATTTTTTGAAAGTGCAGAGATGTTTTCAATAGTTCCTGCCTCGGTAAGCCTTCTCCTCTGGATGAAAAAGAATCCAGTTGGCGAGCCTGCCCTACAGATGGCCGCAGCTAAATGCCTAACAGCTTGGGTCCTGCATCTGATTGCAAGCGATGAAGAAAAACAAAGGAGGTCTTAAACCGTGGCAAGGCCTGCCTGGCTTCGGCACATTCTTTTGCGGCGAAATTCAAGATGTGTGCGATGGCCGCATTTCAATAATTTTTAGTGTGTTATTCTCTCGAATCTTTGAAGTTTCTCTTATGGAGAAAACATTTTCTTTCTTGGTTTTTTTAAAAATGCAAAATATGGGAGCCTTACGATCTTAACTCTCACAGCTCATAAAGACTTGTGCAGAAGCGGTAGCCAGGCCCGTAAGGCCTATTTCCTGTTCTCCAGGAGAAATAAAATCCCCTCTCCATGTGACCCAGCTACCACGACCTCTTTGTCACAGGGAGAAGGAAACGCTTGCTGTCTACTGGAGCCTCCAGGCCTCTCTTGGAGACAAGAAAGGGGCTGAGGATGAAGCCACTTTCCAGGAGGCAATAAAGTCTAGATTCATCTGAGAATCAAGGCAATGCACAGAAATCCTCTTAACATGTCTGCCAAATACCTCCTTTCCTTGAAATACTGTCTTGCACCCAATTACACCAACAATCTTTTTCAAATACCATTTCTGACCCCGCACTCCCTTTTCAGGAAACTTCTGAGGCTCTCTACGGCCCATTGTGTCAATACAAAACTCTCTGACCCCAGGCCCGAGCATCCTGCTACGTGTCACCCACAGTGTCAGCTCTGCAAGGGTCCCTTCTCACCCAGCCTCTGCCCCTTTGCCTAAGCAGTCTCTGCCATCTGTTATCTGCTCTGTTACTGAAGCCCCAGCCCACCTTGTCTCTGGGCCTTCAAGGGTTTCCTCCACCACTGTGTTTATCCAAATGATGCCTTTGGCCTGGGAGTCAGGCAAACCTGAGTTCAAATCCTCTGCCACTTAAAGACAGGTCATACCTTCTGGACAAGATTATGAGAGTTAAAACCAGTAGGATGATACAGGTATACTTTCATGCCTGGCACAGAAGAGGCATTTTACCACATCTGGGTGAAGACGCCCAAACAATTCCATCCATCCACGTGGAGAGAGGCATGGAAGTGTTGTATGGCATTTGTTGGCTCTTCTTTATAGTAAAGATGCTTCAATGCATATAATGTATGTAATTTTAAGATTCACAAGCAACGCTTTCCTCCAAGCAGCCTGTCCTAACTCACCTGACATTTGTCTACACCCCCTTCCTTTCTTCCTAATGAGACTACCAAGCAGCCTGTCCTAACTCACCTGACATTTGTCTACACCCTCTTCCTTTCTTCCTAATGAGACTACCAGCTTGGGGGTTGGTTATGCTTGCTAACCAGTCCTTCCCTAGGTAAGTCTTCACTCCTTTGCTTTGTGCTAATAATCCCTGCCCTACATCAGGGCAGTTCGGCATCAGAGCGCACGGGACTGAGGCCACACTGATCAAGGAGAGAAAGAGGAACGTTAGGGTGTGAGGAGGCGGCATTAGGGTGGCCCCCAGATTCAGGAACCTCATCACAAAGGCCGGTCCCAGGGGTGGAGCAGCCCAGGAGCTAGGATCCAAAAGATCATGATGAAGTCTAGCATGTCCCCACAGGGGACATGCCATCTGGCAGGCTGGTAGGGCCCATGGATAATCCCCACCTGGGAAAATAAATAAATGAATGAGAAAGAAATGGACTGCCAAAGTCTGGATCTTCCAGATCAGAGTAGCCACTTTCTACTTCTAAGCAACACGGAGATATGTCCAACCAACCAGATATTACTCAGGTACCTGAAAATGTGAAGCCAAGTTCCTTCAACGACCTTCTCCCTAAGAATGTATGGCTGGAGGTGGTCTCACAGGGGATAGTGGGGTCTTGGGAGGGCTACGGGGTGGAAGGAAGAGCCACTAAGGGCACCTTGAGGAGAAGCCAGGAAGCCAGAAGGTTAAGACACATGCCCCTGCCGCACCAGAAGCCAGCAGTCCATATGATCAGCTCTAAGGGGTACAGTGAGCTCAGATTCCACGGGTGAGGCAGGTGTTGGCATCCAGAGGATATATAATGTAGTTAGGAGGTTAAACAGGGAGCTGATATTCAAAAAACCATGCAGAATTGGAATAACACATACAGCAGCCTAATTCCAGGCCACTCAGTTAGCAGAGAAGGTGCCTTCAATTTACTGTGTAGACCAAGCTAGCAGATGGCAGTAGTGGTAGGGGTTTTTTTAATGCTTTCTCTGGTAACAGAATATATCCTACTTTCAAAGACACACACAGACAAGACAGATCCCATCTTCAGAAGTAGTTGTAAGTCTCAGGTCTGTATAATTAGACTCCCAGATCCCCCTCACTGCAGTGATTGGTTGGTGAAGGGTCACATGACCAGAGCTGAACCAATGGGAGTCATCCCTGGAACTTTGGCTGGAGTTGTGGCTGGCGGGCCGTGCTTTCTTTTCACTGGGATTCCCCAGCTTTAAGGACAATGTGGATCTACAGCTGTTGAAGGCCATCCTTGCCAGCACATGGGGAGAGCCTGCCTGAGAATGAAACTCGTCCAGAGAAAGAGAAGCAGGAAATGAAAAAGAGAGAGACTCCCAATGATTAATGGTTTAAAACCCTGGATCCAAATGTACCTTGAACACATCTTCCCTGGGACACAAGCCAGTAACTCTCTTTTTTCTTTTAAGTCAGGTTTCTGTTACTTGTAACTAAAATCATTCTGACTTATACACCTGGCTCATTGGCTCAGGGCCAGGCTGATTCATTCTTCAGGTGTCTTGTCTTCACTCCTGGATGCTAAGCAAGATTGAGGCAGGCAAAAGCGGGACTGGGGAGCTCATGGCACCTCTTAGTTTACCCACCTTCGCACAGTGAAAAGGACCCAGAATTTGGCATCAGGCCGACTGTATTCAAATCTCTATCCTTCCATTTACAAGCCGTGTGACCCAGGTTGGTTATTTAATCACTCTAGGCCTTCATTTTCCCAACTAAAAAATGGTAACAATAACATTTCCCTCGTAGGCTTTTTGTGAAGTTTTAATGAGATTGGGAATATAAAGGACTTGATCCCGCGTCTGGCTCACAGCGGGAGTTTGATAAATGGCAGCAATTTTATGTCACCGTGGTGGGTTTGTCCTAGCATGTTCAGCACTGGGAACAAGAACGGCATAGATTATTGAAATTTATAAATAAGGTCCTCAAAATAGCATTGCCGCCAATGATTTCAATCTTTTCCCATGTCTTTTTTTCTCTCTCTTTTTTAACCAGAGCTGCTAAATACCAACCAAATTGCCCAGAGGGATATGAAAGAAGGAGAAAAATCACAGTGCTGTAGCCTCCGGGTGGTGACAACTGGACCCAGGGGTGACATCCCAAGCTGCCTCCTCTTTTCGGCTACAGAATGGAGCATGCGGGGCCCCGAGTCACCTGCAGTCTGTGTCCTGGCCACTTTCCTCCTCCAGCTTGGGCGCAGGGGTGCATGGAGCAGAGGCACCCACTCTGAACTAGGAATCTGGAAACCTGGATTCTATGCTTGGTGTCATGTGGCACCTTTCACAGTCAACTGTGCTTGGCTAGGCCTCAGTTTCCCCATCTGTAAACTGGGAGTGCAAATCAGATGATCTCTGAAGTCCCTCTCAGATAGGAACCTTTGAATTTGTAGAGGCCAGCCTTCACTAGGGATCCCCGCTAGGAGTTTCGAAATAACACTCCCACCTAAACTTCCCACAAGATCTCCCTCCATGGAGTGCAGCTTGCATGCCTTCAGGGGTAAGTTCAAATCAAATCATAATATTGGTGCGGCATATAGCCATTTGTCCTACTGCAGGCGGCATCCAGAGGTGCTCAGGGATGGAGATTAGCGGGTGGCGTCATTCTCAGAGTGCTGTCCCCAGACCCACAGCATCAGCATCATCTGGGAACCTGTGAGAGATGCAAATCCTGAGGCCCCCAATCCACAGCAACGGCAGCGGAGGCGGGGGACAGCAATCTGTGCTCTAACAAGGCTTCTAGGGAATTCTGATACACACCACAGTACATTCTAGAGCTGTGTTGTCCAATATGATAGCCGCTAACTATGTGCGCCTATTTAAATTTAAACTGGTGGAAATTAAATTTTATTTGAAAATCAATTCCTCAATCACACTAGCCACATATCAAGAGCTCAAGAGCCACATGGCTAGTGGATACCATACTGGACAGTGCAGAAATAGAATATCTCCATCATTGCAGAGAATTCTGTTGGAAAGTGCTTCTCCGAGTGTGGTCCGTAGACCAGCATCACTGCCTTTTGCTGGGAGCTTGTTAGATGCAGAGTCTGTAGCCCTGCCCCAGATCTGCTGGATCAGAACCTGCATCTTCACAAGTTCCCTGGGTAATTGGAAAGCACCTTAAAATCTGAGAAGCACTGGGTTGAACCATCCAGAACAGAAGAACTGGGTGGCTGCCATACACCGCCAAGTAGAACAGCACAGAACCCACCAGCATTAGGACACGGCGACATCGCAGCCTCCATGAACCAGCACAGCCATGACTGCCCAGCCCAACAACACAGTGGCCTCCAAACAGCTCAACTTTGCGACTGACATGAGTCACAGGCATCGTGGCCTCCGTAAATGACAACCACGTTGCTGTTACTATACAAACAAGGTCATGGCTACATACAATACCCCATCACAGTTGCCAGAAGCTACATTATTGCCCTCTATATCATCGTATCCAATTGTCAGCTACCCTCCAATGGGGGTTCCAAATTGGACTTGGGAAAGAGGGCTTCTCCAGAAACCTATGAGAGGCAGAGACCCTTCAGGACTTATTGCCACAAAGCTCTCAATGGCTGTGGGGTTTGCCAAGTCTGCCTGTGGTGTCTGATCCCCACCGATGCTGAAACTCACATTCAGCATCAGGCTTCCTGTGCTGCCATGGAAAGGCTCCTTATCAACAACCCCCAAGCCCAGACTGAGGCTTTGCTGCTCATCTCAGAGAAAGGAGCCCACCAGCTTGTTATCCAGACTCATTGATAGACTGTGGCCCTCCCACCAGGAAGAGCTGGTCATCCCCAAATCTGGCTCTGATGAGAACATCACTGACAAGACCATCTCAAGGTTGCTTCACCACAAGATTATTAATTGATCTAAGGGAGATTCCTGAAAGGGGTGTTAATGGCCAAGACGAACGGATAGCAATTATGTCTTCATAGCGATGTTGTGGTTTGCTGGATTTTCCCTGCTCCCGTGGCCTCTTGGGTGCACCTTCAAATACGGCCCATTGTGATAATAACATCAACTAACCCCTACAATGGAGTTGTGACCCTTCACGAGCCAACTGCTGGTAGGTTTGCAGGGCTATGTGGGCAGTAGCTTTTAAAGGGTCCCAGCACTGGCCGATGTTCCTGAGGCCACTAGTCTCAGACCAGTAACTGTAAGTTGCCCTGGACCAGAAACCCCAAACTGCAAGCTGCACTTTCATTCACTAGACCCCAGACAGATCTCAAACCCTGCATTCCCACTTTGCTGACCTATGAACAAAACCAAAGGTTTCCCCCAGCCTCAGGTGACCTTGAGCTGAGTACATGACTCTTCTTCAGCTCCACCCTGGCCATGAAAGCCAACATCAGGAAAGATGCTCTGGGGGCCAAGAGAGCAGGGTCCAAGTGCCAGCTCACCTGCGTGTTAGACTAAAGTTATCTCGCCTGAAAAGGGGAGGAGGGTAGGAGACCGTTCTATTGCTATGGTTGTATTATGAATCAGTCCAAAACACTGTGGCATGAAACAGCCATTTGTTACATTCATGGATTCAGTGGGTCAGGAATTAGGACAGAGCGTCATAGGATGCCTCATCTCTGCCCCACGGTGTCTGCGGCCTCAGCTGGAAGATTCAAACAGCTGGAGCTGGAACAGCTGAGGCTCCTCCAGCTGCTCTGTCTCTCTTTGTGTTCTCTCCTTCTGATCTGTTCTGCGTGGAGGTTCCAGGGTAACTGGATTTCTTCCACGTCAGTTCAGGGTTCCCAAGACATGTCTTGATTGGTGGTGTGGTGGGAACCCTCTCCCTCCACACATTGGAACTGTGGGCAGAATCCCTTTTAATTGGTGTGGCCATCTTTAAAAATACAATCTGTCCCAATAATATCTTCCTTGAAGAGGGGATGAGAGGATTAAATGCCATGATGATCAAGATCGCCTGGAAAAAGTGCTTCACAAGGGCTCATGCATCCCACAAACATTGACCAAGCACCTGCCTTGTCCTAGACACCACAGGATGCCCTCAAATACCCCCGTCCAGTTGGGAGGTAGAGCATGTACCTCAATGGTTCTAATTCAAGGGGGAATGACAGAGTGTTAGAGAGGAGACAGAAATAAGGAGCTAGGGGAAGCAGGACGGAGCAAGGGATGAACAGATGGGCAGGCAGGTGGACAGATACGGATAACATGAGTGAAACCCCTTTGCAAAACCACAAAGGGCTGATATTTTGGTGGCAGCAGTAATGATGGCAGAAATCCTAGAAAGACTGGAAGATACTTGAAATCACTCTTTTTTTTTTTTTTTGGCTTGTTTCTCTCGAAGAGCCTTACTCTGTTCTTCCCCCAAGTCTAAGATTCATGCATTCAATCAGTCAATCATTTATTTCTAACAATCATTTATGGAGTGTCTATTACATGCCAGGTATCATGAAAAACCCAAAGATGAAGGAGTCTTGGTCTGGGCCCGCCAGGGGGACTGAAACTCACACTTTGAATAACGGACACAAAATGGGCACGGAAGGAGGAAAGCAGGAAAGGCCCCACCACCACACCCCCGCTGTCCCCTGCCATTTTTCTGCTGTTGAATCCGACTCTGGAAGACCAGATCCCACCGACTGGGGCTGCCGATCCCTGTCGAAAGCCCCGAAAAGCCCTGGGTCAGCAGAGCCCTCAGCCGCCAGCCAGGAGGACGCCAGCCCCCAGCAGCTTGGCGTTCTTGCAGCTCCCTTTCCTCACTCCATTCTGGCCCCTCTCCCGGCCCCTGCCTTCTTCCAGGCCTGGCCTCCACTGTCAAGGTCCCCACGTCTACCTCCAGCCCAGGTTTCCCACCATTTGGGGGTTAACTTTTTCTGATGTTCCCTGCAGGGTTTGAAAGCACAGCTGTTATTGCCATTTGGAAATTGCTTTTTCAAATTGTTCAGCTCCCTCTTGGAAACAACCACAGTGCCATCCTCTGGCCAAAGTCTGGATTCTGCCTGCGGCGGGCTTCCCTATGTAGGTGGAGGATGGCTTTCAAATCACTCCTGGGGCTCCATCTGAAGAACACCCCTGCTCCCTGGGGGACATCCCTACCCTCCTGTAGCAGGAGTTCCGCAAGGAGAATTCTGGAAATGGAGAACAAGTCACCAGGAAAGTTGGGGTGACTCAAAGCAAAAAGAGAAAAAAAGAATTCTTGGGCAAGGGAATAAAACTCTGAGACCACACTTTTGCTTGGCAGGAAACTTCCCTGCGGAGTGAAAGTGACATGGGCTGGAACTTCTCTCCTGAGACATGGGTTCACTGGCAGGGGAGCAATACTTGGAAGGGCAAAAGGTAGTGTAGCCAGGGGTCCAGATTGGAAGCCAACAGTCTGCCCTCAAGCTTCCTGCTGGGGAAAAAATTAAGATATCAACAGCTGTTTACCTATATATGTCACATATGTTTGTGTCTGGTATTTTGTCAACAAGTGAATGTTATTATTGTGTTAGAATATGAGGGTGATGAGTTTCTCGATTCATTTATTCATTTCTCTAGATTCATTCATCTGTTCATTCAGTGCACCTTTTATAGTGCCGGGCACTGATCTAGGTGCTACGAATATAAAATCCACAAAAATTCCTGCCTTCTTGGGGTTTGCTTTCTAGCACGAAGAGACAGACAAATAAAATATGTAAGTAAAATGCATAGTGTATTAGAAGATGCTGAGGAAGATGATGACAGCCATGAAAGGTGATAAGGAGTGGTGAGGGTGATGTCATTGCAAAAAGGGGTTCAGGGAAGGCCTGAAGGTGATACATAAGGAAAGACCTAATGATGGAGAGAAAATAAACCACTGGCTTCTGGAGGAAGGGACTTCGAGGCAGAGGGAACAGCAAACGCTAAAGCCTGGAGATAAGAGTATGCCTCCCATGTTTAAGGACATTGAGGAGGCAATATGGTGGGAAGAAAGCAAGTGAGGAGAAGCGAAGAAAGAGAAGAAGAGGGGGTCAACGGGGCCCAAATTCTATAGCAACTTAAAGGCCATTGTGTAGCCCTTAGCTTTCACTCTGATGAAAGGAGAGGTCCTTGTAGGGCTTGAGGATGTGATCTGACTAATGTGAACCTCCGAGCACATTCTGGCTGCTTATTGAGGTTGGAAAGAAGGGGAACAATAGTAGAAAGAGGTGGAGTAGTTGGGAGGCTATTGCAATGATCTGAGCAAAAGAAGAACATGAATTGGAGCAAGGTGGTAGCAGTAAGGGGCATAAGAAGTGGCCAGATTCAAGATACAGAGGGATGGCCAAGCCAAGTATTGATACTGCTGAGAGATTAGATATCATATGAAAAGAGAAAGAGCAAATAGGAGGACTCCAAGATTTTTAGACTGAGCAATGACAAGCCTTGAGCCAGGCACCAATCAAATTCTTCCTCCCAAGAATCTGAAATAAGAGATAGAAACTTTTGACTATCAGTGGCAGGTGCTGGAATGGAAAGATTGGTCAAACAAGGAGAGAATGTGATGGGCAGTCATGTTGGGTCACAGGCAAGAGGAGTAAACAAAAGATAGATGAAAGAGAAGAATGGGGCAGACACACAAAGGTGAGCAGAATTGAAAGGGATCACCTTAAACCTGATAGATGGAGAAAAAGGCCCCGCTCCCTGACTCTTCAGATCTGCTCCAATGCAAGGCCACCATGTCATACAACTCCAAAGATTACCATGTACAACACAGTCCATGCAAATGGTGCCTCTGGAGTTGTGCAGTGCACAGCTTGTGCAACGCAACATGGCAGTCCTGTCCGCAGCTATATTTTACACCTATAACAAGACATCCATTGTACTAATATCTTCATCATAATCCTTTCCCTTGAGCTAGCACAGTGAGTTTCTGTTTCTTTCCAGCAAAAGAGTTTGACAAAAAACAGGCTCAGGAGTCAAAGACCATTATGTTGACCCCTCACTCCCTTGACTCACTGACTCACTCCAAGCCCATCAGTATCTCTGTGTTGCACGTCTCCAAGGAGCATCATTCATCCCGAGATGCTGGACCTAACTGTTTGAGGACCTGAAAAACAAATGCACATTATGTGCTGCTGTTGGGGAGACTGGTCATCCCCTTCTTTAGTGGAATTTATGATCATGGTCTGTCTCTTCTATATGTTTGCAGTGTTTTGGCATTATAGACTTCTAAGGATAAGACCATGAAAGACGGTGCCCTAAGGCTCTCACTAGACAACTAGGAAACTGGTTTGGTGGGGGAGCTGAGTTCTCCCACACCAGGGATTTTGATTCAGTGCTGAGTGGCTGAGGGGTTCCACACCTCGGATTATTTAAATCCTGCATGAACTGCCCGTCACTTTTAAGCAGATTCATCTGTATACATCTCACCATCTTTTCTCTGGTCCCTGCCATCTTTGCCTGGGAGAGGAGCAGTGTGATACAGAAGAAGAGCTATCACCAGGCAGTAATCTACAATTAGCACCTACACAGAGAGAGGCCGCTGGTCAAGGATGTTGAAAAATCATTTCCTTTTTCCCATCTTCTTCCCTCTCCAGCTGCATAGAGCCTGAGGTCCCCCACATTTAAATCTCCAATTTGTCTATGTTGCAGCTCATAAAAAGGAATATTTTAACAGCAATCTTACATTTATTCACATTTTACGTACCTTCTGCATTTTGGATGAAATACATCCCCCCAAAGAAATCCCTCCATGTATTCTAAGCACATTGGAAAGCCCACTATTTGCATGCTTGCTGGTTTTCTGAATATCAGAGTGTCCTCCTCCTCTCTGGGCTGCCACTAACACATCAAATAATTTAATGCTGTTGTTAATAAATAGATCAGAGCACAATTCGAATGCCTGGTATTAGGCATTTGTTTGATCGAGGTACCATTTTTCACAACAAGACATTTCTCTTTCCTAGGGTTATTAAAAACAGAAATTGAGCCACGCGTTGATGGAATCAAACTGCAGCACATATATTTTGTGGATTCTAAAAACAAAAGAAAAAATGAATACTCTCAAAGCCTGAGTGTTGCCCAGCTTCCTGGTACATGAAGTCTCAGGCAAAGGTTCTCAGGGAGGTCCCAGACCAGCCACAGCTACATCACCTGGAAACTTGTGGGAAATGAACATTCTCAAACCCTCTCCACGCCTCCTGACTCAGAAACACTGGGATCTGTGGTTTCACTAGCCCTCCATTCTGATGAACGCTCAAGTTGGAGAACCAAAGAGTTCCAGAGATTGGGACTCTTTAAAGAGTGGCAGTAAATTATTACTTGAGGAAAGCATAACGAGTTGAGATTTTAAAAGTGTATAGTCACAGTCTCTGAAGAGAGGCGATGTCCCCAAGCAGGGGTATGTGATAGCAGGAAAATCCTAACCATATTGCGCTCTGGGGAGGGTCATTCATCTAAAAACATGGATGACGGTCCCACAGTGTGCCAGGAAGTGGGGATTTGGGCCAGAATGAGCAGTGGTCCCCACCTACAAGGGTGTCCAGTTTCGTGGGAGAACAAGAGCATCCTAAGGAGAGTTAGATGTTGTTAAGTGTTAACTCAAGAGATGTGGGCTAAACCATGGGGCCAGCACAGCAGGAGGCCTAGCTCTGGCTGGGGCAATACAAGACGTATGCACAGGGAAGGGAACCCTTGAACTCAGCCTTGAAAGAGCAGGAGTTGTTGTCAAGGAAGAAGTGAGAATTACCTGTTAAGCAAGGAAAACTGAGATGTGAAAAAAGGACCTCCAGGACCTAGGGGAGCACTAAAAAGTATGTGGTAGGTTTGGTTGCTTTAAAATCATGCTCTAGGCCGAGCAAAGGGTGCCATTTTATGTGGAAGAGGTATGTCAGGGGGTTCAGAATCATGTCCCAGAACCAGTACTCAGACCAGCTATAACCCTACTTTCTGCCCAGGCAGGATTTTAAAAAGTCGCCTCCTCATCAGATGCCTGCATTTGCTTTTATAATATTCCTGCTAGTTATATGCCACCTTCAGGCTAACCCCCAGCACTTCTGAATTCAGAAGGCCAGATGCATGCTGAGCAGGACCCCTCACAGGAGACAAAAGTACTATCACAAGGGAAAGAATGAAAATCAAAGACCATAGGGTCAACATGCTATACTGGTCAGGAAGTCTTCCTTGCACACCCACTAGATGGCCATCCAGCTCCACCATCTACTGGCTGATCAGCTTTGAGTCCATTATATAACCTCTCTCTGCCTCAGTTTCTTCACCTGTAAAATGGGCATAATAACAATCTCTACAGGGTCATTAGGAGGATTAAATAGTTTAATATATATAAAGTACAAAGAATAGTGC
Organism: Balaenoptera physalus; assembly: GCF_965194825.1. Lineage (NCBI taxonomy): Eukaryota > Metazoa > Chordata > Mammalia > Artiodactyla > Balaenopteridae > Balaenoptera > Balaenoptera physalus. The sequence continues at coordinate 82,227,672 of NC_138898.1, forward strand.
CACAAATAGTAAACGTTATACATGTGTTAGCTATTATCATCATCATCACCACCACCATCATCATGACCATCATCTTCATCATCATAATTGTCACCACCACCACCATCATCATCACCATCATCTTCATCATCATAATCATCACCATCACCACCACCATGATCATCATCACCATCATTATCACCACCATCATCACTACCATCACCATCACCTTTACCATCACCTCCACACCACCACCATCATCACCATCATCATCATCATCACCATCACCACTACCACCATCATCATCATCATCATCACCATTACCATCATCATCAGCACTACTATCAACATCATCAAGTCTGCTCAATCCCAGAGCCTGACGATGGGGCAGGGAACACCAGGCTAATAGTATGCCAATAGCTGATCACACCAAACTGATAAATATAACTAAATATATTTCCTTCACCTCAATCCAATCCCATTCCTCATTGGCAGCTTGACTGCTCTCTACAACATCTCTCCAAAGCAGTTGTTGATCCGTGTTTGAATTCCTCCCCTAGTGGAGAGCTGACTACCTTCCCAGGAAGCTCATCCAACTGCCAGATCCAGCAACTTGACTCTAGGGCTTTAATAGTTCTGTAATTCCAAGAACATCCATGCTATAGCACTGTGGAATTACTTCCGTTGGTAGACTAAAACTAGAAAATAGGCCATTATTTGTGCCACCTCCGTCCTTGATTTTTTTTAATTTTTATTGGAGTACAGTTGCTTTACAATGTTGTGTTAGTTTCTGCTGTACAGCAAAGTGAATCAGCTATACGTATACATATATCCCCTCTTTTTTCCATCCTTTTTTATACCCAGGGCAAAATGTTTGGTACTCTCCCCAATGAGAGGTGGAGTCTAATTCCACCCCCACCTTTGGACCTGGGCTGGCCTTAATAACTTGCTTGATCAGTAAAATATAACAGAAGTGGCTTTCACCCAGGTCTCTTGAAACCCTCCAGGAACCCAGCCATCACCTTGTGAGAAAGCCCAAGAGGCCACGTGGAGATGCCCATGTGGAAAGGAACTGAGGCCCCTGACCAACAGCATCAGCTGACCTCTAGCTGGCAGCCAGCGCCAGCTTGCCAGCCATGTGCGTGCGCCGTCTCGGAAGTGAATCCCTCAGCTGGCCTACACAGTCCATCCGCCCAGCCGATGCCACTCGAAGCAGGTGTAGCCGTCCCCACCAAGTCCTGCTCAGATTTCAAATCAATGAGCCTAATGAATAATCATCATTGTTTTAAGCTTCTAAATCTGGAGGTGATCTGTTAAACTGCAATAAGTAACTGAAACGTCCTGAAAGAACTGAAACATCGTATCCCTTATCTGAGAAGCACCCTTAAACTCCTTCAGAACAAGTAAGGGAGCCACTTCCAGCTGATCTGAGTCGGCGCTGGGAATTAAATACTATAATCCTAGTGTTGGGAGTAGCACTGACATATATACAATACCAAATGTAAAATAGATAGCTAGTGGGAAGCAGCCGCATAGCACAGGGAGATCAGCTCAGTGCTTTGTGACCACCTAGAGGGGTGGGATAGGGAGGGTGGGAGGGAGACACAAGAGGGAGGAAATATGGGGATATATGTATATGTATAGCTGATTCACTTTGTTATAAAGCAGAAACTAACACACCATTGTAAAGCAACTATACTCCAATAAAGATGTTAAAAAAAAAAAGACTTCTTTATGATGAGGCACAACCTTGCTCTCCTTAACTTCATTCATCCATTCAACAAGCACTTATAAATAACCACCACCCACCAGGCACTATGCTCAAGACTATGGAAGAGAAAGATGGACCAGCCATTGTCTTAAGGACTTTATGCTCTAGTGGAGCAGGAGATCTGAACCCTCCCAAATGAGGCAATGTGTCCATTGAGAAGTATCACGCAGTTCTAAGAAAACTCAGAGAAGGGAGAAATGTGTTCTACCTGGTGGCGGATGACAGTGAACTGACTCCAGAGGGATGAAAAGGATTTCCCACATGGAGAAGAGAAGAAAGGGGTAGAAGGAATGAGGGTCCATGAAAGGACCTGGCACTTTCAGGGTCAGTTAGGAGGCTGAAGTGTTGGGGGCAGCAAAGGGCGTGAAGCAAAAAATAGAAAGATGAGGCTGTGAAACTAGGCTGGGGTCAGATCAAGAAGGACTTTGTAAACGAAGAGTTTGGGTTTTACCTTGAACACAATAGAGAGCTATGGAGGGAGTTTAAGCAAGGGCACAGCAGACCCAGATTTGCATTTCCGAAAGAACAGTCTGGATGTGGTGATAAGAGGCAACTGAAAGAGGGCAAGCTGGGAATCTTTCCAGTAGCCTGGTCGGGAGGTGAGGGGATCCTGAAATAGGGCAGTGGAGATGTGGAAGACATTTCTTCGGAAAGTTTACAAAACCCAGTTGGAGATCAATTGGGTGAGGCAGAGAAATCTGGCGAGGATGATTCCAGATTTCTGGCTGGGGAGGTGCCACTCAACCAACTGCCAATGGCAGCAAGAGCAGCCATGATGGAGGGGCAGACAAAAGTCCCCTTTGGTTCTTTTTAGGCAGCTCTCACCTGGCCCTTGGGACGTCCCAAGGCCTGATTCCATTTCAAATGCTTGAAGACAGTCATAACATCTCAAGCTTCTTGCGTGGGTATTTGCTTGAGCCTCTTCATTCCCATAATCCTCTGGTTTCCTCATTTCCGATAGGATCAGAACGTACATCTGACCAATGGGGAGAATCTGTTCTCCTAGACCCCACGCCAAGAAAAGATGGACCCTGTTAAGGCTTCTTCTATTTTTTAAATGTCTTTTTTAAGGATTACAACATCAGCATATCATGTACACATAAAAGTACGAAGAATAATACAGAAATCACCCATAATCCCATTTCTCAGAGAGATTAAGATTTGGGGATATTCCTGTTCACTGTTTCTTCTATTTATACATATTTGTTTTATCTGATTAATTTGTAGCCTAAGCATTTGTCTAGGTCTCTCATATTTCCTGGAAAATATGCTTTTTTAAATGGCTGAAGAGAGCCCAACATGGGTATACCTAAATTAATTAATCTAATCCCTATCATTAGATATTTAAGCTGTTTTCATGCATGTGTGTGCTTTGTTTTCTATTTGGTTGTGTTCCTGCTATTATAAAAACCTTATGTCAAGCATGTTTGTGTATAAATCTTGGGTATTCTTTTATAATTATTTCTTTAAGACAAATTACTGGAATGGTCCAAGGATTAAAAGATTTGAACATGTCCAAGGTTTTTGGTGCTTATGACAAAGTTCCTCTCGAGAGAGAAAAGGATGGTTTTGTCAGGTCCTCTTGCCGAATGTGGAGGAATATACGTGGCCACACTTTTTGGAGCCTAAAGCTTGTGGAAGACATTTACTGACTCTTTCTTGGTGGAAGTTTGAAACTCTTTCCTCCCCCTACCCTGTGATTTACAACCGGCCTGACCGGCTCAGCTGCCATAAACACTGTCATCACACACTGTCAACCAAATGGAACAAAACCTCCAGGGTCATTGGACCCCTGAGCAAACACCGGAGAACAGTGGCTGGTCTCTTCTGCTTCCAAACGAACACGATGTTTTAATAACGCCCGAGAATGCTTTTGTGAAGTCCTGCTCCCCAGAACTTTCCCATCAGGCCCGGGGCCCGTGCAGTTTATGGTCTGGGCCTGTCTTTCCTGAAATGTAATGAGCGGCCAGCCAAGTCCCTGGCCACCTCCCCTGCAAGGCCCCCAAGCCCTGTGCAAGGCCCATAGGGCATACTAACCAACTGGCATCCAAGGAGAATGAAGAGTGTGCCTTGGCCCAGACCGTGGACTCCCTGTCCAAGGGCTGGATGAGTTTCAGCTGGCTGTGTGCAAACCAGCCCTTTCTAGTTCTTTCTACACGATGTATGGAATGTCCTCCTCGAAATCAGACTCACTGCTTAGTGGGGGCCCAGGAGGGAAGACGTAGGATGATTTCAATCCCAAGTGAGTACAAATCGCAGCCGAAGAGTCTAGTCCAGACCTGGAGAGAAGGGCTCCACTCCAGGCATGCTCAGACTCTGCACCACAGCTCAGCCAGCAGGGGAGGGTGCTGGCATGGGGAGGTGCCACACATTCTCTGGATAGGAACACCCACCACTTTTCAGAGGTAACCCCAGAAGGGGTGGCTGGTAGAAAATGGCACAACAAAGTGGAAGCAGGCAGTGCATTAGTGGCAGGCCGCATGGCTGTGTTCAGGATAAAAGGACAAAGACAAGGGAAAATACCTTCATCTCAAACTTCAGTCCAAGCCAGACAGACATAATAGTATTTGTTTTTAGGAAGATCACTCTGTGCACTGAGAAGACTTGCAGAAGGCAAAACCTTGAGGCTGTAGAACGTTAGGAAGATGCTGCAATTGTCAAGGAGAGAGATGCTGAAGGCCAAATGAGAGATGGGCGAGGAGGTGGAAGGAAGAAGAACTCAGGAGATATCAAGGGGGCAAAACTTACAGAACTTGAATACTATGGGACATTCCGGTGGGACAGCTAATAGACTCCAATTTTCTCAACTGTCAGTGACAATCACAGGACCTGTTGCAAAGGGACTTTCTGGATCAAGCTAAATGCCATGTGCAAAGTGCTTAGAAAAGTGTCCGGCTTAGTCTAATGCATTAAAGATTAGGTCCTAAATCACTATTCACAGTAGCTAAGAGATGGAAGCAACCTAAGTGCCCATCCACAGAGGAATGGATAAAGAAGATGTGGCACATATATATAATGGAATACTACTCAGCCATAAAAAAGAATGAAATAATGCCATTTGCAGCAACATGGATGGACCTAGAGATAATCATACTAAGCGAAGTAAATCAGACAGAGAAAGACAAATACTATATGATATCACTTGCATGTGGAATCTGAAAAAAATTAGTGCAAATGAACTTATTTACAAAACAGAAACAGACTCACAGACATAAAAAACAAACTTATGGTTACAAAAGGAAAAGGCGGGGAGGGATAAATTGGGAGTATGGGATTAATGGATGCACACTACTACATATAAAATAGATAAACAACAATGATTTACTGTATAGCACAGGGAACTGTATTCAATACCTTGTAATAAACTATAATGGAAAAGAATCCAAAAAAGAATATAGATATACACATATATATGTATAAGAGAATCCCTTTGCTGTACACCTAAAACTAACACAGTATTGTAAATCAACTATACTTCAATTTAAAATAAAGAAGATTAGGTCCTAAAATAGGTATGACTTGTAACAAGATCATTGTTTTATAAGTCTGCAGGTCAAGGCCAAACATACCGAGTCAGGAATCAACATGTAGATGGCAGGTGAAGCCACAGGAATGGACAGACTACCCAAGGCAAACATACACAGGAAGGAAACAGAGGAACAGACACAAACGTTGGAGGCACCAATGCTAAGGAGCTGCTTGGGTGGTATTTGTGGAAAAAGAAGAGTGAGAAAGAGCGGCTCCAGCTGAACCAGGAGAGAATGTGTCACAAGAGCCAAGTAGGAAAAAGCGTGTTGAGAAGAAGTCGCCCAGTGCAGCTGACGGGTCAAGTAAGCCAAAGAGGGATGAGGGTCCATTGGATTTGGCCACAAAGAGCTCACTGGGCAGGACGTTGTCAGTGGTGAAGGTGAGGTTTCAGTAAATGGAAAGAACAAGAGCGTGCATGGGAGATGTTCATTGCCATATTACATATCATGGAGAAAAGGGGGCACAAGCTATGTGCCCAACAATAGGGGATTATGTATATTATGGTACATCTATTCTGTACTTTTCTTCCTAGCATTGTATAACAATCATAAAACAATTACTATTACGTAGCAGAGTTAATAGACACAGATTAACAGTGAACAAAAGAAGCCAAAAGACACAGGTGTCAAAGTAACACAGACTACATTTTTTTCAAAGTCCTATGATGATATAAGGAAAAAAACAGGCAAGTAGAAAATGGTTACTTCATGCCCTAGCTTGAGAGATGTGTTGAGACTGGAGAGTTCAAGAAAGGCAACAAAGATGACTCAAGAACTGGCAAATATAATGGAAAACAAGTAACAACAGAACAGGGTCCAAAATATTACATGGTGTAGAATGCAGTTTTGTGACTATATCAAGGGTAATGGAAAAACCTAGGAAATGCAAATTCTCATGAGGACTCTATACTATAAATGTGTGCAATTCTCCACTAGTCAGAAAGCTCCATGAGGACTGGGGCCTCACTCTCCTGTTCTCTTTGGGATTCCCGGTGCCTAGTGCATTGCAGGGCAGACCTAAAGTAGAGTGTGAGAAATCATGGAAGATTATTACAACACAATGTGAAGTGAAAAAATCAAGATACATAAATATAGCATCTAAGTTAGAACTGCAATCATTAAAACATGTACACAAGGGAGAAAAAGACAAAAATTTTAAAAGTGTATTAGGGTGAGGGATTGTGAATGTGGACTTTTTTTCTTTTTATTTCCCTAATTTTCCATAGTGGGTTTATGCTACTTTTATAATGTTAAAGCATGTGCAGTGAAAGAGAGAGAGAAGGAGAAAGAAAAGAAAAGAAAAGAAAAGAAAGAAAGAAAGAAAGAAAGAAAGGAAGGAAGGAAGGAAGGAAGGAAGGAAGGAAGGAAGGAAGGAAGGAAGGAAGGAAGGAAGAAAGAAAGAAAGAAAGAAGGAAGGAAGGAAAGAAGGAGAGAGAGAGAAAGAAAGAGAGAGAGAGAAAGAAAGAGAGAAAGAAAGAAAGAAAGAAAGAAAGAAAGAAAGAAAGAAAGAAAGAAAGAAAGAAAGAAAGAAAGAAAGAAAGAAAGAAGGAAAGAAAGAAAGAGAAAGAAAGAGAGAAGGAGCCAAGGAGAGAGGGAGAGAGAGAGGGAGGGAGGGAGGGAGGGCAGGAGAAGAGGATAGAGCCAGCAAGCGTGGACCTTGAAGCCAATGACTTGGCTTAGACCCCAACTATGCCACCCACTAGCTGTATAACCTTGAGTGAGCTCCTTAAAGACTCTGTGCCTCGGTTTCCTCGTCTACAAAATGGATATAAAATGGATCCACAGAGTTTTCTAAGAAAGCCAGCAAAATAGTGTTTGTCCATCCTTTCTCACTGTGGGTTCCTGGGCCCCAGTCTGTGCCATCAGCACATTGATGCTGTGCAGGTCGAATGGTGCCACACTCATCCTCCAGCTCTGAGAATGGGTTGGAGCTCTCCTTTTTTTATAGAAATGTCCAGCCTGGGGAGGTTTTCTCCAGAGCTCCAGGAAGCCTTGCTCGGCTTCCTCAAGTCTGACCCAAAAGACCTGCTTTCTATATGTACGACTTCCCTATGGAATAGGAAAAGCCAGGGACAACCTGGGCCCCCAAGAGCAGCTCTTTTCTGGCAGAGGTTGGAGGTATGTAATCCTGCACCCGGCTGAGCTAGGTATTCAGCTTTGACCTCCGGACGCTGTACACGCTGGCAAACGGTGAACAGTTTCTTCTTCCTAACATCCCACAACAACACCGTTTTACTGCTAGAAAGCCTAAAAAATCCTGACAGAGTCAGCTCAGTTTTTCCCAGTCACGCCATGGAGAAAAGCATGACGGGGTAATACGTCAAGGTCCAAAACAGCCCAAGAGGAAGTCTCATGGCATGATTCCCCTGCACCATGTGCGGGTATCAGAGGTCACCTCTTTCCCCTTTCGCAGTAGTGGGGATGCATGCTCCGTGACCCATGTTCCCCAGGCCCTCCAAAAGGGAGTGGATCCAGGCAGATTCTCCACCCCCGGACTCAATCCTGAATGCCTCTCCTCGACCCTCACACTTCACCCTGCTGACTCCCCAAAATCCCAGCCGCCACCTCCAACTACTGCCCTTTCTTCTTGCTTCTCGTCCTCCATCTACAACACATGGGCTGCGCTCCCAGAGCCCTTGGCTCAAGTGATGTCTCTGCTCTTGTGGGACACGGGGACAGGCAGAGAGTTGATCCCACCCAGGCACCTTGTCCTTACAGAGCATGGAAACCCCCTGCTTGGGCAGGACCAGCTCTGCCCCACCCCCGAGCCTTCCTTGTGCAGGGGTCTCTGCTGACCTTTCCCCCGAGCACTCCAGGCAGATCCCCCGGCTGACCTTCTCTCCGACTCTCCCTTTGGACTCCACTCCTACTGTACAGTGATCCCACATCACAGCCAGCAGCCTTGTTTCTGAATGTACAGTGGGACTTCCCATCAGATCCTCCCAACTCAGCGTCCTGGGCGCTCAGGTGTCCAAGGTACCAGGCTTTGCCCATGGACTCTCTCTGTGGGCTGCCTTAGACCAAGCCTCAGCTGGGAGGTAACAGTTGGTAATCTCCCTTATCTTCCATTTGGCTTTATCTTTCAAACTAACTTCTCACCTGACCTTGCTCCCCTTGGAGAGTCTATAAAAATAACCTGGGAAATTAGGTGCAGAGAATCTGGTATATAATACCATGCCCTCTGGTCTCCAAACAAGTTTTTGAAACACTTTGACATCCATTTGGTCACTAAACCTTCAAAATCACCCTGTGAAGTGAGTATCATCCCCAGCTTTTGGATGAGGAAACTGAAACCCACAGAGGTGAAGAGTATATCCCAAAGGCACAGAGCCAGCACGTGGCAAAGTTGACATCAAGAGCTAAGTTTTCTGATTCAAAACTCAGTGTTTCTCTCCCACACCATACTCTCCCTTTGCAGGTAGCAGGGACTGAGCCCTGGGCTATCCCCAAGACCTGAGGCCCCAACTTGGTGTTACTGGCTTCCAAGTGCAGATATCACGGCAGTGACAGTTCAGTGACTTTATTGCTTCCGTGGGGCACTGACTGCCCACCCTTCCAGACATTCCTCCCCATCCTGGCATCTCACCTGGATGGAATGATTCACATTGAGGCCCTACTGCCTGAAAACAGCTCCAAGGCCCTTCTTCTCGTGTTTGCATTTTACATGAGGGAGCTAGAAGACACCGACTTAGCCTGGATCCCTCCAAAAGCAGAGTCTGAGACAAGGAGTTGGGTGCAGGGAGTGTGTTTGGAAGGTGATCCCAAGAAAAGAAGAAAAAGGCAGGGGGGAGAGTGAGAGCCGAAGGGAGGAAAAAATGATAAAAGATAAGCTACAGAGGTCACCACTATATATAGTACAGCAGTTAACACGTGTTCTGCTGTCCCTAGGAGAACTCAGTGATAAAACACAGCTGGCACCACACTCCAGCACAGCTGAAAACAGTCTGCCACATATAGACAGACTCTGTTCCACTCAACCTCTGATAGATATTCAGAATGTCCTCAGAATTACCATTCAGGACAGGAGGCTGGGGCGTTTATCCACAAGTCCCTACCCCACTGGCCATATTACATCACCTAATCAAGAGAAGGACATCCCATTATCTTTGCCACATGCTATTGATTAGAAGCTAGTCACAGGTTTCACCTGCTCTCAGGGGAGGGGATGATACAGGGCATGACTCAAGCAGGTCACCTCAGGGTGTGTCTACCACACTAGGTCAGCAGTTCTCCACCTGACTGCACATTAGAATCACCTGGGAAGCATTTTCCAATAACCAGTACTTGGGCCATGCTCCAGAGATCCTGCTTTAATTGTTCTGAAATGGGCCTGGGCGTCAGCATTTTTAAGGTCTCCAGATGATTCTAGTGTGCAGCCAGGGATGCACTGGCCTGGATGTGGGAGAGGAAATGGAGTTCCCAGAAGAAAGCAGTCTCAGCCTAATCTAGGAGTCCCAGCCATGACCTTCACAGGTCAAAAGCAATCTATTTTTCATCCCCAGTAAAACTAGCCACCCCCAGCTGATTCCGCACACAGTCTCTGCCTTTGCTGACAGAGCTGACTGCGGTCCAGCTCCTCACCTTTGCCCCTCCCAGTCCTTTTGCCCCTGCCCATACCCCTCAGTAGTTACACACCACCCTGGCTTCATACTCTTTTCTTCTACAATTATTCTCACTCCTGGCATTTTCTTACTTTCTTTCCCTTTCACGTCCTGTATCAGTCAGGGATTGCTCACAGAGTCAGAACCACCAGGAGATGTGTATAATATGGACTGTATTATGGGGATTTGACCTCGGGCACCTGTGGCAGCTGGTTTCACGGGCTATGTACGGCTGTTGTTTCCGTATCTTGTGAAGGAGCCTGAAGTCCACAGGGTGAGTGGTGAGGAAGGAAAGATGGACATGAAGCAAGGAAAAACAAAGACAACCTGCAAGCCATAAGGATGGGCTGGAACTTGCACTGGTCTCTCACCACCTCTGAGCCTCCACCTTCGATGATGGGGCTGATCTGCAGGAAAAGCTGGTGGCCTTCCTTACAGAGCCAAACACACACCTGGCCCAGGAATCAGAGAAGCCGAAGCCAATTAGGTGAGCCAGAGACCAGCACATGGGAGCTGCAACAGGGCCCAGGGCCTGCTCCCACCTCCCAGGCGAATAAAGAATGTGGCTGCTGTTCCACGCCCACCTTCCAAATATCATGCACCATGTCCCTTGTGCCCTGGCTAACCCAGAACTAAGCAGGGAAGGGGATTGTGGGAAATGTAGTTCTGGTTCAGATAAGTTGATGTGGCACAAACCCACCATACTTCCCCTCTTTCTTTCTCTTTCTCATTCTCTCCTTTGCTCACTTGTCTTCTTTCCCTGCATGTATCCAAAGGCACTTTCAGTCATGAGAATTCACTCCTATGTGAACCTAAATACTTAATAAGAACCTATAGGGTTCAACTTTATGCTAATACTATTGGTGGTGGCTATCTGGCAAAGGTAGTAGGGGAAACTATCTTCACCTTCTCACCCAGGCCAGAGGTGTTACAGGGACCCACACTGATCTAGCCCTGTTTGTTGCCTCCCTGGAACCCCCCAGGGTCAGGGCCAGGGCCAGGACCCCTCACTTCCACTTATTATATCTAGGCCCATGCAGTCCCTTGGGTTTTGCAAAACTGGGACATTGTCCCTGGCCTGGGGCCTGAAGATATTTGCCACTGTATTTCTCTATGCTTATACCTTTTGCTAAAGAAGTTCAGGCTGGTGCCCACTGCTCTCAATCACTGAGAAAACTGTAAATTATTTATGCAATGAGCAGCAGACCTTGAAAAGATACGATCCTCAAAGGTTACAAAGGAGGAAACCTAAATGTCCATCGATAGAGGAATGGATAAAGAAGATGTGGTACATATATACAATGGAATATTACTCTGTCATAAAAAGGAACAAAATAGTGCCATTTGCAGAGATGTGGATGGACCTAGAGAATGCCATACACAGTGAAGTAAGTCAGAAAGAGAAAAAAATATATTGTATAATATCGTTTATATGTGGAATTAGAAAAATGGTAGAAATGAACTTATTTGCAAAGCAGACATAGAGTCACAGACGTAGAGAGCAAACTTCTGGTTACCAAGGGGGGAAGTGGGGGTGGCATGAATTGGGAGACTGGGATGGACGTATATACACTACTATGTATACAATAGATAACTAATGAGAACCTACTGTATAGCACAGGGAACTCTACTCAGTGCTCTGTGGTGACCTAAATGGGAAGGAAATCTAAAAAAGAGTGGATATATGTATACATAGGACTGACTGACTTTGCTGTACAGCAAGAAACTAACACAACATTGTAAGGCAACTATACTCCAATAAAAATTAATTTTTAAAAAAAAGTTACAAATGAGGAAATTGAGGTCTGGAGAATCAAATGACTTGTCCAAGACCACTCAGCCAGGAAGCAATAGATTTCATGTTTCCAATTCAAGTGTCCCAACTCCCGGCCAGCGATCTTTCTCCTGTGCCAAGCTTCTCTGTGAAATAAAGACTCAGAAGTAATGCAGTTTGTTCCCCGAGGGGAGGGCCAAGCCAGGCAGCCCTCCTTCAGATCTAGGGCAGACATCTCTTTGAAATGAGGGTAACACCTCAGGAAATAAAAGTCTGTCTGCTCAGAAGCAATCATTTGGAACTTGGGGCCCTCCTGTAGAATCCGCTGGCCTCTTAGCTCAAGCAGTTAACATGTGCTCTGCTGTCTCTTAGAGGGCTCTGAGATGAAACACAGACAGCTGCCACACTTCCCAGCACAGCTGAAAACAGTCTGCAGGGGCCTATCTGGAGCAAATCAGTCTCACTGGAGTGAAAAATAGCAGACGTCAGAGTTAGCCAGCAGCCCCGGGAAACCCAAGCCCGGCTGCCCTCAGCTCTGCCCTCAGAAATCATCCTCAGTCAAATTGCTCACTCACACAAGGCAGCCTCTTGGCTCCTGCCTTCCCTTCTGCCCCCGAGGCCCATCTGTGGCTGCCAAACAAGTTGGAAAGCTGGAAAGGAACCCTAGAATCTCCTCAGGGGGGCTGTAATCCAGGAGGTTTCCTGGCTCCAAGTCAAAGACTCATAGACTCATAGGACACTTAAGCTTGCAGGGACCATTGGGGGGCATCTTACAGATGAGGAGACTAAGACCCTGACTCAGGAAGTCGGCTCTGAGGCTTTGACAATGACCTTCACCAAAGCCATCCTTGGCAAAACTCAAACACCAGTGAGGTTTGTGTCAACACTGAATACTTTCTGCTAGGGCCAGGGATGCGTGGATAGAAAGGATGGATGAGCACCAAGTAAGCACCAAGTATTTTTCCATAAGGAGCAGCCAAGTCTTCCAGCCAAAGTCTCTGTCCAGATTCTGGTCCCCACATCCTCTTTGTAGCACCTTTTCCTCGGGGCCCCTGGACAACCAGGACCAGCACCTTCTTAAGGCAATCATGTCTCTGGAGGTGGGACCCCCAGATCCCCACATTCCCTTGGGCTCACTGCCTAAGGTGTAAGGGTTTCTGTGTGACCTGCTGAAGCTGCCCGTCATGGACACGTCTATGTCCACCTCTGCATTTTCACATCTGTGCTCGGCTTCAGGCTGCTGAGTGGGGGGTTATCCCTCATCAGGAAGTCTTGCTCTCCTTTTCTACTATTGCACTTGGCTTTGGGACCCCCTGTTATCTGTCCTGAGCTCCGTTTTCCTGGGATCCTTTAGATTCCACTTCTCAAAGCTACTCTTTTCCCTTGGTCACCTGCCTTAAAGGGTAAATTTCAAAAAGACATCACGCAGACCTCAAGGGTGACCTCCCTGATGGCACCTGCCTGTAGACCCCCTCCAGTTACACCAGCCAATCCCTACTGGGGCCGTGTTGGTCCATGGTCAGTCCTGGGCTCACCCTGGCTGTCTCATCTCTCTGAGTCCCCCAGCTCTGAGGCCTTCAGCAGGTTGGCCCTCAAGAAATGGTATCCCTATAGCCTTTCCTTGTTCACTTCGTGCAGAAACACTCTCTTCCAGTCCCTCTGTTGCCCCAGTCATGTGAAGATTCTCTCTCTGCCTTTCTACTTCTCCTTCAAGAAGTGCTGAATTCTGACACGCCACTGAGGATAGGAACTTAGACACGAACATCCCAGATGGTCACCAAACCCATACCCGGCTTACTACCTACCTGCCTAGAGCTATGACTGGTCAGTTTCGGGCAGGTCAGGGAGGCAAGGGGCACAAGGGTGGGGGTGGTACCCATGAGGAGTGGAAGGAGGCAGCAGATTAACTTACTCAATAGCCATTTATTACACACTTTGTCTATACCAGGGGACCAGACCAGACGCTGGGGATTCCTGGTAATCAGGACAGATGGACTCTCTGCCATGGGAAATCTTTTATTTAAGTAGAGGGAAACAAATATAAATAAATACAATTATAATTTCAGATCACAGCAAGGTTTATGAAGATGAAACAGGATAGCAGACTGGAAAGTGATGGGGGCCAGGCAGATGTGCTACAAAGACAATGTGACATAAGCCGAAGCCTAGGTGGTGAGAAGGAGGCAACTGGGCAAAGATTTGAGGGCAGAGATTTCCTGGGGGTGGGAACAGCATGTGCAAAGGCCTTGGGGTTGAGGGGGTTCAGGGAGGAGAGATCCAGTTAAAGTGTAGCAGAAACAGAAACAAGGCCAGAGAACTGTAGCTAGAGAAGAGTAAAACAGGGAAAAGTGGAGAAAAGGCTTCAGTGGGAGGATGAGGGGCTCAGAGGGACTGGAATTGTGTTGCCAGTGTCTGCACTTTGGGGTTGCTTCAGGCTCTTGAGACGGATGCCTTGCAATGGGCGTGGTCCCTGGAGTGGGACAACCTGCATGGCTTCGTGTGGCCCTAATCGTTCACAAGTCAGTCCCACAGCTATAGATCTGCTCAGCCACCAAGGGGCCAGCCAGGCTAGATGGGAGTGCTGACCCCTGTAATGTCCCCTCCCAGGGGCTAGATGACGCTTAGTGTTGGCCCAAAACAAAAACAAACCAGCCTGCCAGGGCCCTGGGCATTCTTGTCATAGGCTCTGGTAGTAGATCCTTTGTCATATCCTTGGCAAGAGGGAAGGGGATCAGTGAACAGAGGCCTTACCCAAACACCCGCATCCTCAACCTGGCCAAGGTAATTAACGCATCTCATTCTGGAGGAACATTCTCCATTCCCATCCTCAGAAGAATTCCTATCTTATTTTGCCTTATTAGATGTTCTTGTTTCTGATTTCACATCTAATATGCATGCATTGTAGAAGATGGAAAAGTCAGAGCGTGTAACAAAGAAGATAGCAATTAGGCACAAGTCTAATCCCACAAGAAGCCTCTAACCCTTAGCACAGTGGTCCTGAGTGTGGCCCTCCAACTGGCAGCATCAGCATAGCTTATCAGAAATGCAAATTCTCGGGGCCCCCCTCCCCCCTAGTAACTCTGGGATGACGCTCAGTCTTTCAGGTAATTCACACTCGAGTTTGAGAACCACTGCTTTAGAATACGTCCTGTCTTTCTTCTATGCTTTTTAACATAATTGAGTTCATTCTATGAATATAATTGCACATTCTGATTATTTTCTGCCACCAATATATCAAAGGATGCTCCCAGGACATTGAAAGCTGTTCAAAAACTTTTAATGAACATCGTTCCCGATGTCTGTATAACAACGTGTCCTGTGGTTCTGCCATCACTGACTTCACCAGAATTCTTTTCTAAACATGTTCTAGGGAGTTTAATAAGTCCTACCTGTCCAGCTGGATCCTGCAAAGTCGGGACGATAAGGGACAGAAGTAGGAAAGAGCAGCTGCTGACCCTGAAGAGACACACCTGGATTTTGCTAGAGAGGAATCCTGACCAACACCAACATGTGTTGGTCCATGTGGTTCCAGAGAGGGTGCTGACCAGGAGCTGGTAGGTGTGGGCTCCAGCAGGGCTCTGTGGCCTTGAACAAGCCCTGTGCCCTCCATGAGTGCAGGTCTGACCACCGAGAGGCTCGACCTCCACACCACCAGAGTCTCCCAAAGGTCTCTTTCTATGGATTCTGGGCACTTCTAGCCGGCTGCCCTCCCAGACGGTCCCATAGTGCTCAGCATCCCAGAAGCACAGCCGCTGCCGGCAACAAGACTGTTGGGTGGTTCTCCCACCCAACCTCCCCCTGCTTTCCTGCCTACCTGCCACTTACTCTGGTCATCTCTGTCACCAACAAGAGAGGTCTATGACCTGACTGTCAGACACCTACGACCTGTTCCAGGGTCTGCCCAAATCCCACCCACTATTGGCCGAGAGAGGACAATGACCGATGGCCAGGGCCACGTCCTCAGGGTCAGCACTGAGTCGTGTTTCCTCCCCCCAAAAAACCCCGCAGCTGTGGGGCAGCTGACTTTGTCTCAAAGCGTTTGAACACTGAGACTCCATCCACATTCTGCAATGCTGCCTAGTGGCCGTTGTCCACCGAACTGGGAAATAAGCTGCAGAGGCCCTGCTAGGCCTCTCCCAAAGGATAGTTTAGAAGAAGGTTGGATAATCCTTGCCCGATCCCCAGCCCCCCTCCTTCCATCTCCAACCACCACCCTCCAGCCAGGACCCCTTCCCCCACTTCAACCTGTCCACCCAAGCTCCGCCCCCTCCCTGACCCTCTCCCCCAGCAAGTCCCTTCAGCAGCCACTGCCCTTAATTAAGAAACTTCTTGGGACTTCCCTAGAGGTCCAGTGGTTAAGACTCCATGCTTCCACTGCAGCGGGCACGGGTTTGATCCTTGGCTGGGGAACTAAAGATCCCTCATGCCGTGCCGCCAAAAAGACAAATAAATAAATAAAACTTCTTTATTTCCATAAACACTTCCTGGAACTCTTCCCCCGCTCCTCAACTTCACCAAAACCCCAGATCCCACTTGCCTCAAGAGTCTTCCAAGTGGAGGCGGCCCAACCTTCTGCCCTCCAGCTCCATGTATTTTGGGGCCATCAGCCCATCACCAACTCACCACTTCTGCATCAGGGCCACGGTTCCCACCCAACCACTCGTACCAGCCGGCGACACCCACACCTCTCTACGGCCACAGACTCTGCGTCCACCCCGGTCCTGCTCTCCTCCTGCACGAGGTCTACCAGGCCTTCTTCAGGTCAGTCACTGCCTTTTCTCTCTGCTCCCACCACCCACAGCCAAGGGCACTTTCCAAGCCTATCACTGGCCACCTCTGAAATCCTGAGCTCTGAAACTGCCTTCAGTCTGTCTTCTGTCCCTCCACCACTGGCTGAATCCCCTCCTGTAACCCAGTGCCTCTAACACCTCCCTCCTCGCCCAGTCTGACCGCCCCTCCCAGCTCCTGGGGATTCTCCAGGCTGGGCCTCCCCCCATCATTCACTTCAGCTCTTCTTGAACCGACCCCCCCAGTCTCCCCATCCCTGGCCTCCTGCTCCTCCCTAGTCGCCCCTAACACAGAATCAAACCCAGTATCGTCCATTCTCCGTGCGCTCCAGGGCTGCAGTGCCTGGCCGAGGACAAATGCCAAAAGTAGGCCGACTGGCTCCTTCAGACACTTGGATGTCCGGCTGTATCTGGAATGTCAACCCCACCATTCTGAAAGCAGCTCTTTTGCCCCCTTTCCTGTTTGCCCATTTCTGTTCCCCTCTAACCTTAAAAGAACCTAATTACAGGAATGAGATCACTAAGCAATTGAAACTAACTCCTGACTCACGCTCTCTTTAATGCACACCATGTCTTGTCTAACCTGTTGATTCTTTTCCTAGATAAAAAGGAGTAAGACTAGCTCTCTACCCCCAGTAGTGCCCCTAAGCAATCCTGCAGGCAGATCGCTCGGGCAAGGTAACATCTGAAGAGAGAGCCAGCCAGTCTGTGCGCAAGGAGAAGGATACAGAACCCAACCTCCTGCCTCGATGATTCACTGAGATTCTTCCCCACTCCATTATTCCCTTTGAAAATGTCATGACTGAGCAGAATCTTTGGAGTTGGTCTCTGGACACGAGTCCACCATCTCCCCAGATTGCTGGCTTTTCTGATTAAAGAACCTTTCCTATCTAGTGAAACTTGCCTCTCAAATTATTGGCTTATGAGTGGCTAGCAGCCGAACCTGGGTTCGGTTACGGTTCCACGGGCTTTGTGCACCCTCATGAATTCCCTTGGCTCCATCCCTAATACCACATCTAAAATTTCATTTCTCTTCTAAATCCCAGCCCCATCCCAGCCCTCGCTCTCATGGAAGGGCCTGGCTCTGGTGGCCGTCCCTCCTCATCCCTCCCATTCAACTCCAGACACATCTATTTCCTCATCTGCTATCACCTCCTCTGCCCCCCTTGGGCAAGCAACCCTCCTCCTATGGGACAGAGACTCTCTCACCTGACCAGGAACCCGCACTGGCAGATCACATTTCCCACAAGTGGCCACAGTGATGTTTCTGCTCCGCCACACTCTTCCAGACCTTTGCCAACCCCACACCTCGAACTCGAGCAGGCCTGCATGACTCTCTCACTGCATGAGAGAATACAGAGGAATGTCCCTCAGTGACTTCTGAGGCGAGGCAGCTCTTGCCCGGCTCCCCGAGAGCATGCACTTTGGAGCCCGTGCTAATCCAGCTACCCTGAAGCCTCCAGGCTGAAGGGACCACGTGGAGACAGAGAGAGAGATGCCCAAGAAGCGTGCCCAGCCCAGGGGTTAGATACAGGATAGAGAAAGCCTTCGGGATGGCCTCAGCTCAGCTACTGCTGCTGCTGAATGAGAAATGCTGAGTGAGGACCACTGAGCTAAAGCCCATCCAGCCCCCAGGACTACAAGAGGGAACAGCGAAACGATGCTGGCATTTGGGGTGATTCGTTATGCAGCGTCACCAGCTGGACTCTCACCTGTGCGTTCCCCACAGGCCCCATTCCATCACCAACTGTAGCGGCCCTTGCGGCTGCAGCCTCTCATTTTCCACTGGCTCCTGCCTCTCCCCAGCTTTCTAACGTTCTGTCCCCTGACCCCTCACGCCATCCAGCTGGGGCCCCTCCTCTCTTCTCACTGACATTACCAGGCACCTCGTAATGCACATCACAGCTTTTACATCTTCACTGCTTACTCAGTCTGGCCTCGTGGTGTAGGTAGGACAGCGTGCTGGGAGCTGGGCATTGTGGGGAGGGGGGCATTAAAATGATGCTGCAATGGTCCAGGGGATAAAGGCGGGCATGTGGGGACAGAGAAGGGTGGAGGAGAGAAGTTCTATCAGAAGCCACTGATTACTGATAGGGATGGGGCACAGGAGAGAGAGAGAGGAACCCAGCATGACTGCCAAGTTTGTGCCTCCAAGGATTAGTGCCATTTTTCAAGAGTATCCAGGAAAATGATCAGGCTCTGGGGATGCAGGAGGAACATGCATTTGACCTTGCCGCAAGGCATCTGCCTCTCCTCGGACCCCTCCTTCAGGTCTGCTCCTGGTCCCCCCACCCCACCCCCAGCCACTCATTCTAGGGGTGCCTAGCTGACAACCAACGCTTTCTCAGGGCTTCACATGCTACTGCTCTACCTGGCTTCACAGAGGCCAATGAGGATTCAAGCACCCCGATTTTCAGGGTTGGGGACATCTGGAAGAATGGGAAGGGGACAAGCCTTATGGAGCAGAGGCATGTGATCCAGGTAGCTCAGCTGCAGCCTCCGCCACGTTCCCTCCACACAAGAGGCTGGCTTCGGGGTCTGTATTTTAACCTGGAAGCTCTAGGAGAGGACAGGACAGGAAGATGTAAGACACTGGTTCTCAAACTATAAAGGTGCACCAGCATCACCAGGAGGGCCGTTTAGCACAGATCGCCGCCCCCCCCCGCACCCCCAGAGTTCCTGACTCAATAGGTCTGTGGGTGGAGCCTGAGAATTTGCATTTGTAACAAATTCCAGCTGCTGCACTGCTCCCGGGCACTTAAAGAAAGAGGGAGAGAAAGAATGGTTGCCCTGGGCAGGGAGTCCCTCTCCAATTTCAGGGAGAATGAATCCCATCTTGTTCACTGCTCTCTCCCCAGTGTCAGACGCAGAGTAAATCTTCAGTGAAGATCTGTTGAGCTGACAACCCTAAATCAGAAAATAATGGCCCCAAGGCCCAAGAGCAACCTCCTCTCTTTTTGGGTGGAAAAGGCAGCTCTGAGACAGACGGCCAGTTCCTCCCTGCATTTATACTGCTCAGCTCCCATCCCTGGTGTTCAGCTCAAAGAATATACATCCCCACCCCATCCCTTCCGCCTGCCTTTCCCCTGAGCTGGGAGCTGCCTCATTGACATGCAGCCCACACAACTGCAGGGCTCACTTCTGGATCACTGAGAAATGGGTCCGATTTGAAAATGTCAGGATCTCGTTAGCAATTCCAATGGCCACCGCGGTAATTATGCCCTTTCATGTTCCAGCGTGTTCCACCGCATCAGAACTGACACAAACACCTGGTTTTATAATATCACTGCCTGGAAATAAATGTCCAAAATGATATGAAAATGTACTAGGAAGAGATTAATAACTGTTCTTCCAGGAAGAAAGAGAGCCCTTTTCAACCAGTATATTATATATTTTTTCCTCTTAAAAAAGCCTCTCTGATAGCATCTCCCCTTGAGGGAAACTGAATTATATTATCACTCACCGGCAGTAATCAGTTCTGTCAGCTGCAGGGCTGAGCTGCTGAAGGCAGGAGGGGGGCAGGAGACATTGGAGAGAGGCAGTTCCCAGGGGTGGGCCCTGGAAGCGACACCCCACCGCCCTCACCCCACTCCCAGTCCAGAGTTTTTCTTCTCACAGCAGATAGAACCTGGATCTGCTGATTGATGAGCATCTTGTTACAAAGCTGGGAGGTTGGATAGGAGCAGAGTGGCATCTGTTCACCTAGAAAGACCCTGTCTGGCCACCCATCTAGGTCATCACAGATCACCGAGCTGAGCTCCCTGTGCTATATAGCAGGTTCCCACTAGCTATTTTACACATGGTAGTGTATTTATGTCAAACCTAATCTTCCAATTCATCCCACTCTCCCCTTCCCCCCACCCCAGCCCCGTGTCCACATGTCCGTTCTCTACATCTACATCTCTATTCCTGCCTTGGAACTAGGTTCATCTGTACCATTTTTCTAGATTCCACATACATGCATTAATATATGATATTTGCTTTTCTCTTTCTGGCTTACTTCATTCTGTATGACAGACTCTAGGTCCATCCACATCTCTACAAATGACCCAATTTCATTCCTTTTTATGGTTGAGTAATATTCCATTGCATATATGTACCACATCTTCTTTGAACAAATGGGACCTACTTAAACTTAGAAGTTTTTGCACAGCAAAGGAAACCATAAACAAGACGAAAAGACAACCCTCAGAATGAGAGAAAATACATGCAAACAAAGCAACGGACAAAGCATTATATACACAATATAAAAACAGCTCATGCAGCTTAATAACAAAAAAACAAACAACCCAACCAAAAACAAATGAGTTGAAGACCTAAATAGACATTTCTCCAAAGAAGACATACAGATGGCCAAGAGGCACATGAAAAGATGGTAAGCATCACTAATTATTAGAGAAATGCAAATCAAAACTACAAATGAGGTATCACCTCACACTGGTCAGAATGGCCATCATCAAAAAATCTACAAACAATAAATGCAGGGGCTGGGTACTTTATGTGCATTTCCTCATTTAATTATCTCAACAGCCTTAGGAGGTTGGCATAATTATCCCCATTTTATTGATAAGGAAACTGAGGCACAGTGATGTAATAGTCACATTCCTAAGGCCACACAGGTAAAAGAGTTGCAGCACCTGGAATCTAAACAGGTCCCTCTGACTTTGAAGGCCTCTCTCTTCCAGTATTCCATGTTGCCTCCAAGACAGCAAATGCTAAAGGCCACACAGGGGCCCAGACAGAGAGCTGATGTCTGAGCTGGAGGCGGCAAACTTCAAAGAGGCATCCCAGCCAGGGCTGGGCTAGGCAAAAGATCAAGATTAAAATGAAATGGGGGTGGGTGGGAGCTGGGTGTGGTTGTAAAAGGGCCACACGAGGGATCCTTGTGGTGATGGAACTGTTCTATATCTTGACTAAGGTGATGGATACTCGAACTTACCCATGATAACATTGCATAGAAGTAAACACACACACATCTGCCCACACATGAGTACATGTAAAACTGGGAATAGTTAAATAAGGTCAATGTCGATTTCCTGGTTGGGAGACTGCACAACAGTTTGGCAAGATGTCACCTTTGGGGGAAATGTGGAAAAGGGTATACCAGATGTCCATATTATTTCTTCCACTTGCATGTGAATCTACAATTATCTCTAAATAAAATGACTACTTTTTTAGAAATTAAATGAGGAAAGCATGCCAGGTAAGGGGTATCCCATGACCGAAAGGGCACGGGCTAGGAGTTGAGAATGGACACTGTCTGGATTGGGAACTGTTTTTTTCTAATGGAAACAGAAACTTCACGTGGTAATAGGTGATATGATTAGCCGTCTGCGAAGGCAGGGACCATGCCTTCTTCCTATAAACCCTCCAGCTCCTGATACAAAGACAGGCAGGTTTGCTTATTTGTGGTTTACCTCCTGGTATATATCGGTGCCAAGCCAGCCATTTACTTGGTAGATGGTATGACATAATGGAAAGGTAAAGCTTTAGTCACACAAACTTGGATTCAATTCTTGGCTCTGTCGGGACTTCCTTGGTGGTCCAGTGGTTAAGAATCCATCTTGCAGTGCAGGGGACACGGGTTCTATCCCACACGTCTCCGGGCAACTGAACCCACACCACAACTAGAGAGTCCACATGCCACAACTACTGAGCCTGCTCGCTCTGGAGCCCACACGCCCACCACAACTAATGAGCCCACACACTCTGGAGCCCACATGCCACAACTAGAGAGAAGCCTGCGTACCACAACAAAAGATCCTGCATGCCACAACTAAGACCTGAAGCAGCCAAAAAATAAATAAATAAATAAATTGTTTTAAATTCTTGCCTCTGTCGCTTAATCATGTTGGCCCTTAGATAAAATGTTTAACCTCTTTGAGACTTTATTTACTCATCTGTAAAATGGAACTAGTACTGCCTACCCCATTGATTTGGAGGATTCAAGGAGAAAATATCTATAAAGTAAGATGCCCAGCACATGGTGGATACTCAGTAAATGGCAGCCATTGGTAGTACCACGTGGTGATTCACCTGTACAGGGGAAGGGAACACTGAAAGAAGCTTCTCATGCAGCCCTTAGAGGGGACTCGGTCTGGAGCCCACAAGGAGATATCAAGACGGAACATCAAGAACTCACTTTGCATGAAGGGCTCTCAACCTCTTGAGATGGATCGTAAAAGAGATCTGAGACCAGGAGTTTATAACGTCAAATGGAAAAGGGGGAATGAAGGGGAGGCCCAACCTCTGCCAGGAGCAGCAAGGAGCTCTGCCTGGGACAATGGTTTGAGGTCCAGAAGGAAGGGCTGAGCATGATGATGACCAATGTCAAATGTCAGCCCAGCCCCCGGGGAACATATTCTCATGACAGCCTTGGATTTTTAACTGTCTCTGTGCATCTACCAGTCTCCACAGGAAAGAAACTCCAATGTTCCTTCATTCTTCCCAGCCCTGGTTCTGCACTCAGCTCTGTACAAATATATGCAAATGGGAATTCATATATATATATACATACAGACTCACACACATACACATGCAACCACTTACCCACAGACTCACATACACACACACATGCATATGCATACACACACATACATACACAAACATGCACGCACATATGCACATGCATACATGCACACACATATTCATATGAATATACATACACACATATACACATGCAACCACTTACACACACAGATACACATACACACACATGCCTCTGCATATACATACATACATACGTACATAAGCATGCACACATATACATACACATGTATGCATACATAGACGCATACACACATGCTCACACACACTTCCTGCTGCTCCCAGTGTCCTTGCTCACACCATCTTTCCAGTCTCAACTTATCCCACGGTGGACACTCAGCACCGAGTCTCCATCCATGCCGGAGCCTCCGTCATTTGTATCCTGATTCTCACCCTCTCCTCTACATTGCCTTAGTCTACCCTCAGTAAACACTACCCAAGTCATCCTGGTTCCAGGACTTGTTATCTTAGCACCTGAACCACATGGATGCCCCCGCTGGCCCCATTACCACAGACCCTATAGAGAGGAGGTCAAATCCTTGGAGCCCAAGTGGGAAGGAGATACTGGACAGCTTGGAATCCCAGTTGCAAAATCCCCCAGTGGTGGGAGAGCAGAGTGGAGAGAACACCCAACATTAAAGATTTCATTGATTGTACCTGCAGGGGCCTTGACTCTCTCCCAAGGCCGGGGGCGGGGGGGGGGGGGAGACAAGATGCTCCAGGCAGACCTGGGTGACACCCTATGCCCCGTCTTCATGTTCTGTGACCTCAGAGCGAGGCCTCCCAGCCACTCCCAGGGAGGGGCACCTGCCCCCACCCCAGACCTCGGATCAGGTGACAGGCACCAGGAGGGGTGGGGAGGTGTTGACGAGCTCCCAGGCGCTTGGCCACATTTTCACTGCAGAACTGGGACAGGTGATGGAGAGGTGGGAAATGGCGCTGAACAGAGCATCGTTTCTAAAGCAAACCAGCAGTCTTCAAAAGATGGGAATCAGCAAGATTAATGAGGCCGATTACTGCCAGCTGCTTAAAGGAACTTGAAGGCTTTCGATGTCAGTACATTTATGATGACAGAGTAATTAGAGCTAATTAAGAAAAAATGAAGCTGAGAACACTGTAGTTGGTTCATACCTGCTGAGTCTCAAGGTGCCTCAGACCCTCTCCAGAGTCTCCAGAAATGCTCTCAGGGGAGCAGCCTACAGCCAGGGGCCCCCTCTATTTGCCCTCTGGAAATACCGGATCAACTGAGCAGGGACAGAGCTGTGGGTGAGGTCAGGCTGGCTTGACCAACCCAACAAGTTTGATAGGACGCACTGAGGGGAAGGAGGTCCCGTTTAACCCAACATCAAGACTGTCTTGTCTAGGTGAAAACCAGTAACCATTTCAAAGAATTTCTCTTTCAACCAGACGTGTTGAGGACATACAAGGTTAGCTAAGAAAGAGAGCCCTCAGTCAGATTTTGTCCCACAAAGATTGACAGAAAAGCTGCATCCTCTTTGGACAGTGTATCCCAAGGCAAAAATGGAGCAGCAGCCTGCTACCTGCTATGGTCACATGACAAGCAGCTTTTCTAATGGGTGGGTGGGCCGTCCCGAACCACCAGCACCCCTTCACTCCAGCTTCCATCTCCAACCAGAGACACAGATTTGCAAGGAGGCCAGTGGGACTGGGCTGGGCTGGGGGTCTGGACTGCTCTACCCCAAAATTCAAAATGCAGAAAAGCAGATGGATTGACAGCTCAGTGAGGCTCATGACCCTTGGTTTGTCTGCCATCCTCTACCCTGATCTTCCCAGGGTCATTCGAGAAAGCTATTCCTTCGGCCTTTTT
This sequence comes from Balaenoptera physalus, assembly GCF_965194825.1. Classification (NCBI taxonomy): domain Eukaryota; kingdom Metazoa; phylum Chordata; class Mammalia; order Artiodactyla; family Balaenopteridae; genus Balaenoptera; species Balaenoptera physalus. Next base: position 82,252,485 of record NC_138898.1, read on the forward strand.
CCTAGACTGACATAGGGAACATTGACATAAGAAGATCAGGGGAGCCCTGGAGAGCTCCCAGACGCCCCGCCACCATTGGCTTTGTCATCCCCAAAACTTGCCACCAAGAACTGAACCCCTTACCCCAGCAGGGGAAACCCAGCCTCAACGCAAATCCCCCCAGGTATGGGGCATGAGAACCAAAATTCTAACTCAATTGACTGCTACGCCCCATCCAGCCAACATGCAGTAAACCCAGCCCCTGGGTCCCATCATGGCCTTCACCTCCCCACCACACAGGCTCAGGTGGACCAGGGGCAGGGTAGAGATCAGCGGGGCTCAAAGTGGGGCAGACTTTCATCACAATCGAAATAAAAACAAAGAGTAAACTCCAAAGACCGACCTCACCAGATGGAAGTAATATGCGCCTCTCAACCATTTAGTAACGGTCCACCTTTGTGCTCAGAGCTCTTTATGGCAAAAGCAGAGTGAAAAATAAACACAAGCTCATAAATGTAAAAGGCAGATTCTTTTCCAACAGGCTGAGGAAACCAAAGCACATGTGCTAATCCCACTGCTTGCCCTTACAAGCTGCTTCCGCGGGTGGCTCCCTCTGCCTCCCTGGGCCAATCACTCATCTGTAAAGTGCCAGAGCACATGATTTTAAGTTCCACCCACCACCATGAGTCCACGGCTCTGCACCCATCTCTGATTCTTAAGGACTTTCAGTTAAGTTGGAGTCACAGGGGGAAAAAAAAACCCTGCAAGAACCAATGGATATATTTCTTGGCTAAAAAGAACCATTTATTCTGGAAAATGAACTACATCCCTGATGTGGGCATTAAATCAAGCAGCATCCTGAAAGCATATGTTCAGGGCCACAAGAGGCATGTGAGTCCAATTAAAATATTTAAGCTCGTTTTCCTTCTTCAGAGAATCACAAAGTCTAACTACGTACATATGTCTGGCATTTTCTGAAGCTCATGATGAGGCCTTTGCATGAGTTGTTTGGAGTTTGAATTGTATTGGATCAATACCAGGTGTGGGTGGTGTAATGAAAAAAAATTTTTTTGGAAAAAAAATCTGGTGTGCTATTCTTTCCTTATGGTTTCTATGCCTTCTTTTTATTCCTTGAGCAATTTAAAGCATGTAGGACTTGTTCTGTAGTTTCCTTCAGCTTATTGCTCTGTTACTTCAAGTGTTCTTATTCTCATGATCAGAGTTGGCTTTACTAGGTATCAAGTTTGATGCTTTATCTGCATGGTACCAGGGTAGGCAACCAGGAATGCTATTGTATAAGGGGCTGCTGGGCTATCCAGGAGAACCATGAAGAGGCCCATGCATGAGGGTAACTACCTTAATGTTGATGATCCAGAGAATCCTATTTCTGAAGAGTGTCCTGAGTAAGGAGACCAAATTAATGTGTAAGAGAGTTAAAGACTGGATCTTCTGCCAGCTAACTAGTTCATTGGTGGCAGGAATATATCTGCTAAGGGACAGTCTGAGCTGCTGTAACAAAGAGACCCAAAGACACAATGGCCTCACCAACTTGGAATCATATTTATTTCTCACTTAACAATCCAGAGAAGTCATCCCAGGGCTAGGAGGGCAGCTCTGCCATCCCCAACATACCTTCCCAATCTGGGTCCAAAGTGGCTGCTTCAGCTCCTGCCATTACATCTGCCTCTTAGCCAGTAGGGTGGGAGAAGGAGCAAGGCAAGTTCATGCATATTTTTTTTAAGATTATATGATAAAGACTGCTAACTATTCAAGAAAATCTGTGGTCCCTTCTTCGGTTGGTTATGGCCATGTGACCAAAAAAAAAAAATCTCTGATAGAATGTAAGCAGAAGGGAGGATTCAGAAAGAGGACCTTAAGGACCATGTATAGAAATGACCTGCATTAATTCTGCCCCATTCCATTGGTGGGAGCTCAGTCACATGGCCCCACCTACCTGCAAGGTAGTGTGCCGTGTTTCTGTACCCTGCCACACCCTCTGCCTCTGTCACTCAAATGTCCCCTATGCAAAAGAAAAAGAACCAATGCTTGGGGTGCACATGCCATGAGTCAGTAGCTGGGTTAGGTCATTTGTAGACATTAGCTTCATTAATTCTGTACAGTAAGAATAATAGTTTCCACTTTGTAAATGAGGCTCAGAGAGCTTGAGAAATTTGTCCAAAGTCACACAGCTAAGCAGGGCTGTGATACAGCCCTTGCAATGTCTTCCACACCAGGATGTCTCCGGGTTCTTCCTACGCAAAGCACCTTTTTCTGGCACCACAGAAGGGGCTGCTTTGACCCTCCACATTGACTCACACACTGTCTGATGGGGACTGGGACCAATGCTGATAACATAAAAGTACTCCCTTGAAAGATATTTGTTCTCCATATGAAGGCAGGAAAGTGATCCAGGAAGGGGTCCTGGGCTTTATGGGTCACTGCCTGCAGGGAACATTCCAGAACCCCTCAGGAGACTATGAACCTGGGCTTGTCATCACAAAGGCCTGGAAGGGAAGGGGACAGAGGTGAGGTGTGTTTACAACAGCAGGATTATGGGGATGGAGATGGTGAGACTAGTCTTACCCACAGGTGCCCAAAACAATCCCTTCCTTGTCTTCCCCAGTCTACACACATGCAGACACACCCCAACCTCTCTTGCCGGGCCCTGGGCTACCATGGAACATTCCAAGAAGAGCATGCTGAATTTTTGGCTGTATGAATGGAACATCTCCCTGATTTTGAGAGGTGTGTGCCTTATTTTGGCATCACCTAAATGGTCCTCCCTGAAGCCCGGGATGAGAAAGCATGAAATGGGATCATTTATTCAGTCATTTTGTTAGGAGGTAGAATAGCACAGACTCTGGAGACAGACTGAGTTCAAAACTCAGCTCCACAACTTCCCAGATGTGAGACCTTAGGAAAACCAATTAACCTCACTGTGCCTCAGTTTCCTCATCGGTAAAATGCGGATAGTAGTCCCTACAAGTGCCAGGAGACACTTGGAAAATCCTGCATCTCACGCTTAGAGGCTCTTTGGCATGTGATACTTCTATTTTCTTCCTGGGAAGGCACAAACTTAAGGACATGCCCAGTGTCCCCAACCATGGTCCCCAAATCCTTGGACATTTTGCTCCAGAACATCATTTATCCTTGTTACACTGAGGAAAGGAAACGAAAGTATAAAATGCTTTGCATAATTCTTTCATCTTGCTCTTCAGCTTGAAAAATCACACACGCTTGCTACTTTGTTATATTCTTAGTAGAGAATAGATGAAGTCTTCCTCCTAGGGTTCCAAATGAGCAAGGAAAAGCTGTGACTGGGTGTCACCACTGCCAGTCATCTCAGATCAAAAGGCCCTCCTCCAGGAAGGCCAAGTCACGCCCACAGAGCCCACTGACAAAACTCTCTTTGTCTTCATCTCCCTCCACTATTCAGACTTTTGGGGGTAAATTTTTTCCCAGTAAAGGGCTGATAAACCAGACAGAGTATTACCTCTGTTCATAATATTATCTTGAATTAAAAAATAAAATAGACTCTTATAAATCCCTTTGGTCTCATAGCTATGTCTTAGTTCAGAATCTTTCACTCAGTGTGTTATTTAAAAAAAATCAAGACACTAGTTAGGGCCTGACAAAGTGGTGGGGCTTACCATACCTTTGGCCAGAATGTCCCAAACCCACCCCCCAAATGTGGTTGTAGGGATGAGTGGTCCAGGTAAAATGCTTGGAAGAGGGCTCAACAGTCAAGTACAAGATTCAGGATAGCAAGTGTGTCATTCAGTAAGTGCTATGTGCCCAGAGTCCCTGCCCTCAGGAGGTCATAGTTCAGATACCCCAAGGGGTTGGGGCCACGGAAAGAGGTCAGAGAACATTCCCCAGGGCCATGCCCCTGACGAGGAGAGGGAACCAAGCAGACAGAAGGATGCCAGGAGAGAGCAACCCAGGTGGACTCAGAGTGACTGTGCACTTGGGGGGAAGCAGGTGTTTCCAAAGAGCTAGAGCAGAGAGCCACGGCGGAAGTGACAAGTGGGGATGGGCCTGAGATGAGGTCCCCAAGCAATAAAGGAGAAACAATGGGAGCTTTTCAAGAAAATGGATGGGTAGGAATATTGGTGAAAGGGAAACTGGGACTGGAAAGAAAGAAGGGAGATACAGGAGCCGCAGAACTGGAGATGTTTTCTTTTAAGCAGCATTGGAAGAAGCCAAGGAACTTTCCTCCAAGCTGAGGTGGGGTGAGGGCAAAAGGAACATCCAGTGGGTCCTACTCTGTCCCGCTGGGCTCAGAATGTAGCAGCAAACTTGATCAACAGCAATAAAGACATCAGTTCTCACAAATAAAAGACGCCTGGGAGTTAGCAGTGCTAGATTTGGTGCAGTGGCTCAACCATATCATCAAAGACACAGGCTCCTTCTGTCTCCCTGCCCTGCCATCCCCAGGATGCTGTTGGCTTTGTGTCCTTGAGCTTGTCACCTCACAGTCACAAAAGAGCTGCTGATGCACCACACAACCGCATTTAAGGCAGAGAGATGAGAAAGGGCAGGAAAGGAGCCTGGGCCCTATAGGATCCTCTTTTACTAGAGGAAAACATCTTTCCCAGAAGCCCCAGCAACTTGCTTCATGTCTTATTGGCCAGAATTAGTCTCATGTCCACTCCTAGACCAATACTATGACTGATCTGGGGAAGTTGAGGTCCATTCTCTGGGTTGGGGGCAGGTTTACCTTCCCTCGGCTCATTGCTGCCTGCCTGAATGTGGAATAAAACTGGGACCTGTTAGCACAAAAGGAGACGGTAGGAATGGCTGCGGAGTGGGCCACATCCTGGCATGGATTGTTCCTGCCTGGAGCTAGTGCTTCTACTCCCCAGGCAATGAGGGGATTAGAAGAGCCATCTCCAGGGAATCAGGAGGTGTCCCCAGAGAGATCGAAGGGGGCCAGAGTAGGGATGGGACTTGCCGGGGGTTATTCATCAAGAGCCTGGCAGAGAACTCCCAGCCAGCTCAACCTCCCAAGACTACATTTGGTTTGGGGGTTTTTTTAATTTTTAATTGTGGTAAAATACACATAAAGTAAAATTTACTATCTTAACTATTTCTAAGTGTACAATTCAATAGGGTTAAGTACATTCTCAAAATGGTCTCAGTTTTTAAAAGGCCAAGAGGATTTTCTAGCAGATCCCAGCTAGACATGTAAGGAAAATGGTGGATAAAAATCAAAAGCTTCTGCTTGGTGGTAGTTAAGATTGGTGCTAATTATGGTCTTAGGATGGGTGTTAATTATTCAGAAGGAGACAGCATGGTGCAGAGGCCAGAGCACGGCTTGGAGACAGACATCAAAAGGCCTGTGGTCTCTGGTCCCCATCTGGCCAATGCTCAGTTGCTCACAGCAGGGCCGGGGGAGAGAGACACGTTGCGAAAACACTGTCGTCTCTTGCTCTAGAGGTGGAACCAGCCTCTGGGCACAGCCAGACCCCTCCAGACATACTGTCTTGTCCACCAGCTGACAGCAATGCCTGAAACACCACGATTCAAGTTTCATGCATGGTGACACATTGCACTGAGGCCAGCCATGCATGCCCTTGTGTGTTCCTAAAGCAAAAACCTTCTCTCCCAGAGAGTTTATCCTGTAGTGGGCTGTTAAGGCATAACTTCTTTTCTTCTCACACCACTTTCTGTATAATGCACCCCCTTCTGAGCTGAGCACGCAGTAGGCACACAGGAGAGACCTGTGGTTTTGTAAAGGAAAAAGGACCGGGCTGCGAGAATAGCAGAACACAAACAAAAGGCTTTGCTATCATCTCTCCCAGCTCAGATAAGCCTAACAAGTCTTATAGCTTCAGAAAAAGAAATCTTTAACCCAATTATGTCAAACCCCACTGGATACATTTGATCCGGGAAAAATATCATCTCTGGCAATCATAAAGAATATTAAGGTATTAGCCGCCGTCATTTTAGAATTGCATTGGAAGGGGAGCTGGAAATAATTGCACATCAGTTGCTCAAAAATCAGCAGAAAAAGAAATTTACATTAGTGTATAAATTATCCTCCCCAGCAATATAAATTAGGATTTTATACCTCTTAATGACAACAGCACGGGCCCTGGCTGTGCTAAGTAGAGATTTCTTGAAGGAAAGAGCGGCTGTGTTCTGAATCCAGCACCTGGGCCTCAGTGCTGAGCTGGGGAGCAGAAGTGATTTGAATCTGATGGTTACCCGACTGGAAGCCGGCCCTGCTGGAAGATTCTCCAGTCAGCAGAGCACCGGGGAGGTGGGCAAACCTGGAAGAGGCTCTGCAGTGAACAAAAGTAATTTGCTCTCTCTCCCCCAACAGCACATGTGGCCCTCCCCAATTATGCCTTGGAAACAGAAGGCTCTGGATTTACTTGGAAAGCTGTTATGTTATCAACACTTTGGTTAAGAACATTTGGTGGCTTGAGCTGCAATTCCTCAGCTTTGTGGCAGGAGAGACAAAGCAATTTAGAAGCATGGACCGGGCTTCCCTGGTGGCGCAGTGGTTTAGAATCTGCCTGCCAATGCAGGGGACACGGGTTCGAGCCCTGGTCTGGGAAGATCCCACATGCCGCGGAGCTACTGGGCCCGTGAGCCACAACTACTGAGCCTGCGCGTCTGGAGCCTGTGCCCCGCAACGGGAGAGGCCACGACAGTGAAAGGCCCGCGCACCGCGATGAAGAGTGGCCCCCGCTTGCCGCAACTAGAGAAAGCCCTCGCGCAGAAACGAAGACCCAACACACCCAAAAATAAATAAATAAATTAATTAAATTTAAAAAAAAAAAGTAAAAAGAATCACTCTCACAGAAAACAAAAAAAAAAAAAATTTAAAAAAAAAAAAAAAGAAGCATGGACCGTCTTTGCTGGAAGGACCAGCAGAAAACACCTAGAAACCCCTTATTGTCAGGAGGCCAAGGCCCAGGGCAGGGAGGGTGAGTGGATGGGGTACAGTGGGAAGAATGGAGGGCTTTTCCTGTGACAGGTGACAGAGCCAGAGCCAAGCTCACTCCACAGGGCAGATGGCCAGAGCATGAAAGGCAGCCTCTGGCTTCAGGGACAGAAGACCCAGGAGCTCAAATAATGGGGCCAGAATTCTATCATCTATCATCTATTACCTTTTCTCTTTCAGGTGTGTACGCCTCTGCGTGTTGCCTTCTTTCTCTCCTGTTATATAGTCTGACTTTTCCCATTCAGCCAAGCAAGATGATTGCCAAACAAAAAGAAAACCAAGACAAACGCACAAGCAGAGCTGTGGTCCCCTCTCTGCCTGACGGCGGAACTCTGACTGGCTCTTCTTGGGGAAATGCCCAGCCCCTGGGCCAATCACTATGAAGAATGGATGGAATATTATGATTGGCTAGGCTTGGGTCACAGGTTCGCCAGTGCTGTCTGGGTGGGCCTTGGTGGAAGTGGCAATGACGCATCTGTGATCCTACCAAAAACCACAGGGAAAGGGTGAGGAGCAGTTCTCCCAGAGGAAACAGGGGTGCTGGGCCCTCTAGAAAGTGGCTCTTTCAAAGGGCCTGAAGAAATCAGTGATGGAGCCAGAACCTGGCCCTCCATCCTCTCCCTGTGGTCCTGAGCATTTTCTCCCTGGCAGTATGCCCAGTGAGGGACCCTGGTTTGGGGCTGATCTAAGGAAGAGGAAGCCCCAGGATGCTCCACCTCTTGACTATTTAGACACCACAGTCCACGTACTACTCTGCAGGAGAGAGAAAATGGAGCACAGTGGGCCATGAAATACAGTCACGGACTCAGGCAGACCTGGGCATCTATGATTTTAAACCATGCCCCAAGCACTCTGGATGCCCAGCCAGCATCAAAGGCTCTGGGCTAAGGCACTGGGGTCTCCTGAATGGCCCCATTCAAGTTGCAAACAGGGTGAAGGAACAGAGTGGGATGTCAAAGCCACAACACACAAGCACGGGACACAAACATGTCTAGAGACTGGGATTGTGCAGTGTCATTTCCAATGGGGTCAGTATTACTAATGGGTTAAAATGAATCCCTAGAATAGCAGATTCCCAGCCTCTCCCAGGAAGAGGACGCTTGGTGGTGAATCCTGTTTCAGAGGCTCTGAGATGAGGAGGGGGTCCAGTCAAGGTCATACCAAGGTTATGGGAATAGAACCCACATCTCTAGCCTCCCTCCCCTGTGCCTTTCCAGACACTCATCTACAAAAAGAGTGGAAGCAAAGTAACATCTAACCCTCTGCCCTGCCCTCATTTCCTTCCTGATTTAACCTGCAGTTTCCCTGCCCCTTCCCTGTGGGGCCTGAGGAACCTGGGGGAAGGGGTCCCTGAATCAGGGAATCAGAGCCAATAAAATCTGGGGCCATAACTACTTGTTTCTGCTGCATTGGGGTCTTACATCCCCAGCTGGATCAGAAACCCTTTGAGGAACCCAGGGTGATGGTGATATTGTGGGTATTACAGGGAAATGTGCCCCCCTGGGAAGCAAGAAGAAGCAGGGTTGGTGCCTGCTTTGCTGTTTACAGGCTGTGTGTGAGCATTCTAATCACTGAGAATTCTGGAGCCTCAGTCTTCCCCTCTGCAAAATGGGGATACTGGTACCCCCCTCCCAGGGCAGAGGTGAGGCATAAGGAGACTTGTACAAGGATCTAGGCCCTGAGCACATGGGAAGCCTCTTGCTTCCTGCCCTCCTGGAGGCTCAGGCCAACTCCTATCTTCTCTGTATCCCCCACGGGCCGAGAACCAGGCCCTGACTGACTGGTTGGTTAATTAATGTGGAGACCAGGTCTCTACGAGGACATTTTCTGATGGTAAAAGATCCCTGGAGAATGAAATGTTACATGTCACTTGTCAACAAGTCCCAGCACTTCTCAGTGAAAGAAGCATCTGATTCTGGAAAAACTTAATTAAAACTGCTGTTGGCACTCAAGTGATTTACACCATCATTCCCAGCCTGTGCCTGGCGATTCCCTGGGGAGACACCAATTATCTCCTGGGGATGTTGTGAAATTCTCAAAATACTCTTCTAAACAATATGAATCTTTAATTCACTTTAACTATTAAAAAAAAAAAGTGAAAAGGAAAGAAAAGCAAATCATGCAGTACTTTTTCCAGAAAAATCTCCAAAGTTTGGAGCCAAGTGAAACCTAAAAGAAATGGGAGGTTCTTGCAAACAGGCACAGGATGATGGGTCAAACTCCAGCGTTCCCCTGTTTCAGTGCTGGCTGAAGGCCCACTATGTGCTGATCACTGGGCAAAATCCCAGGCCTACTCTTTTCCCCTCTGACTTGAAAGGAAATGGGCTTTGTAAACAGAGGTGGTCAGCCTCTTGGTTTCTCTGCCCCCAGCTGCAAAGCCTGGATTATCAGCTTCTTGCATGAACCCAGAACTGGCAAATATCCTCAGGGAAATAGCAGCTAGAGATCATTAGCTCACCTCCCTGCCGTCTCCCCACTCCAAAGTCTTAGCCCCTCTGGTCCCTGTTGCTTCCACGGTTTTCTTGCCTTTAAACAGAAGCTTCTGTATTTTTTCTAACTTTTGTCATTGTTCTTAGCAAGACTGTTGACCTGCCCTTACTATTCCGTCCTCCCCAGAAGTGCAGGTTCAAAATTATATATTTGTACCCATGAAATACAGGCCTGAGTTTGTAGGGAATAAATTCATTCATGCATTCATTCAACAAACATGTATTATGTGAGAGTTGATGTCTCTGAGCCAATCACTTTGTGGGAAAGAGGACGCCTCCCCATCAGAGAGTGAATGTTGGCCCTGAGTTGTTACAAAAGGCTGAGCATCCATCACTCTGGGCTGCTGTAGAATCGGACGTTCCACCTTCTTTCAGCTGTTAGGGTAGTATTTGGCTCTTTGTGACCCTATTTCTTTTCTAATCTGCCTTCAAGGTTCTTTGTGACCTGTCTTCATCTGGAAAAATAAAGTGTTATGTAGGAATGGAAAATATCTGGCATATGTGTCACCTTACCCATTTCTGTACCCATGACAGGCATCACTAATCAATCATGAAAATTTTCTCTCTGAACTAAGATATGGCCTCAGAATCACATTCCTCACAGTGCTCCAGGTAGCCACTACCAATCGATTACAGAAAGCAAGCAAGACTAAATACTTTTGCCAGCCCTGGGTGAAAGAAATAGTCTTATCCCTCTCTATACCTTAAGATTCTTCCCAGATTCCACACCTGACCTTGACTCCTGGCACCTGGTACTTGAACTTCAGTCCTCAGCTCAGTCTCCATCTGCTCTGACCTTCCACATGATTTACCCTACATCTGCAGACAGCCCACTGGATTTCAAACCTTCAGTTCACTTCAATCACTTGTTTCCCAGTCTTAGCCCATGTTCACCTGCCCTGGTGACAGTCTGCTTCTTGTAATCCTGGCCAAGCTCAGTGCCAGCTTCTCACCCTTTATCCAGAGCCCCTCCACCATCTTCCTAACAGCCTGGGTACCACTTGACTCAATGCACTGCCTTGAAGATTATGTTATAAGCCAGGGCTTCAGACTGGCTGCGTTTGAACCACGGATCAGGAGGCCTGACTTCTAGGCCCAGCTTTGCCTGTAGCCAGGGGACCTCAGATGAGCACTTTCCCTTTCCAAGCCTGTTTATCTTCATGGGGAAATTGAAAGGTTTGAACTACAGTCAGGATAACATGCTGCCCCCTCCTATTTCCAAGTCCATGGCAGACATTGCTAATCAGTCTTGAGACTCTTTCCCACTAAGTTCAGAGCCACTAACCCAGAGCTCCAGGAAACCACTCCAAACAGCTGGAGTAGGCCCACAGGAGAAAATTTATTTGCCATCCCTGTGCTATTAATACCCTAATCGTTTGTCCTGCAGCAGCCCTTTGAAACTTTCTCCAGCCTCTCTAAACTCTCAGTTCTAGCCATTCCACGTGTGGGAGGCCGAATAATGGTCCTACAAAGATGCCCCATCCTAATCCCCAGAGCCTATGAAAATGTCACCTTACATGGCAAACGGGACTTTGCAGGTGTGATTAAGTTAAGGGTCTTGCAATGGGGGATTATCCTGGATAATCCAGTGGGTCCAGTGTAATCACAGTGTCGTTATAAGAGGGAGGCAAGAAGAACAGAGTCAGAGAGAGAGAAGACGTAAGGACAGAACAAAGATCAGAAAGGAGAGAGAATGTTTCATGGCTGTGAAGATGGAAGAAGCAGCCACAAGCCAAGGAATGGAGGTGGCCTCTAGAAGCTAGAAAAGGCAAGAAAATTTCAGGGAAGCCTCCAAAAGGATTGCAGCCCTGCCCACAGCTTGACTTTAGACTTCTGACCTCCAGAATGGCAAGAGAACAAATCTGTGTTATTTTAAGCCACTAAGTTTGTGGCACTTTGTTACAGCAGCCACAGGAAACTAATCCAGCATCCCTACCGCCAGCTCTCCATCTCTGGATCTCTGGGCTGTGACCCTGCCTTCCCTCCACCAGGCCCCAGTGCATCTGTCTGGAGAGCACATGTTCTCTCGCCTTGTTCCATAGTTATCCAGGTTTGTGCTTTGCCATGACTACTAGCAGACTGTAAACCCCACAGGGGAAGGGCTGTGTCTTACACCCTCGTGCATCCGCGGTGCCCGGCAGCAGAAGAAACCCACAGAGACTGGCTTTGAACATATCTGGGTTTGAGTCCTGGCTCTGCCGCTTACTAACTGTGTCACTTTGGAGATTCTGCCTCCTCATCTGTAAAATGGGTGAAGGAACAGTATCCACTGGGATGCCACGAGGGTTTAGTGAATGATACTCAGCAGTAGTCCCAAGGATCAATAACACAAGGAAAGCTGAAAATTTCCTGGCCTCCTGATCTGAATCATGACGATCAGAGGCCCAGGGTGCAGCCCAGCACTGCCTCAAAGCCTCACTACTCCATGTGGCTGCTCTTTTGATCCTTAATCCTCATGACCACCCTGTAAGGTAGACACTGGTAATTCCATTTGAAGGTGTAAAAACTGAGGAAATTATTCATGACCTTGAGTATGTAGTGTTGAAACTGTACAAGGAAGTGGTTACAACCCCAGATACTAAAGCCACACCATTTGAGTTCAAATCCCAGCTGCATATTAGTCATAGAACCTTGGGCAAATTAATAAACTCTCTGAGCCTCGGTTTCCCCTTCTGTAAAATAGGAATAACAAGAGTGTCTACCTCATAGGGTTGTAGTGAGAATTTGGTGACCAATGACCAATGACCTCTTCCTTCTCCACTCCTACATAGGTTCTCAATTTTCTCATAGTCTTAAAAAACTAAAAATAGAATTACCATATGATCCAGCAATCCCACTACTGGGCATATACCCAGAGAAAACCATAATTCAAAAAGACACATTCACCCCAATGTTCATTGCAGCACTATTTACAAAAGCCAGGTCATGGAAGCAACCTAAATGCCCATCGACAGACGAATGGATAAAGAAGATGTGGTACATACATACAATGGAATATTACTCAGCCATAAAAAGGAACGAAATTGGGTCATTTGTAGAGACGTGGATGGACCTAGAGACTGTCATACAGAGAGAAGTAAGTCAGAAGGAGAAAAACAAATATTGTGTAATAATGTATATATGTGGAATCTAGAAAAATGGTACAGATGAACCAGTTTGCAAGGCAGAAATTGAGACACAGATGTAGAGAACAAACGTATGGACACCAAGGGGGGAAAGTGGGGGGTGGGGTGGTGGTGGGATGAATTGGGAGATTGGGATTGACATGTATACACTGATGTGTATAAAATAGATAACTAATAAGAACTTGCTGTATAAAAAAAATTAAATTTAACTTAAAAAGAATTTTTTTCCCAGAGTCAACAGATTCCTACAGGCCTCCTCCCGCCCTAAATCCTGGGGTTCTGTGCACATCCTCATCTCTCTAATGCCCAGCCACATTCTAACGGTGATGGACATGGGGTTAGCTGAGGTCCACAGACTCATCAAAGTCCACTCTGGACTCAGCTGCCAGGAAGACAAGAGGCCTGTGCCTCCTCTCCCTCCCCACCCTCCTTGGCCCCAGCTGCTGTCCTCATCTGTTGGGCCCTATTCCCTCCATCGTTCAAGATATCATCTTGGAGTCAGCTTCCAGGTCCAGAAAGCTAACAGAACCCTCCCTGGTGTGCAGCAGCATCCCTTTGCTGAGGTTTCACATACCAGCTGAGGCCACAGCTCAGAACTGACCTCGGGGAGCCCCAGCCACCACTGCTCCTTGCCTGGCTCCCCTGCAGCCTGGAATCATTGGAGGCCAGAGCAAACCTCTTCCACAGTTGCCTCCCGTGACCCCAGGTGTGATGGATAGGAAGGGAGACCCAGGGAACATGGAGCAGTGGCCCTTCATTGCAGGACCCAGAGGTCCCAAGTGTGAAACTGTGCAGCAGGGATCTGCAGTGAACTGATAAGGTCTTACCTCCCCTCCTGAGCTTTGATCTCTGAGAAAGCAGGTGCCCTTCTGCTCCTCCATGTCACCACAGACACGGGGCCTGCTGTGCACAAGAAGCCCAATAAATCCTAGTGGGATGACTGGCTGGGTGGATAGATAGAGGATGGATGGGTGGATGGATGGATGGATGAGTTTGTGAGTGAGTGAGCAAATAAATGAGGGAATGGATGAAACATCTGCTTCCAGGCAAGTGTCCTTGAGCATGATTGGGTTTCCTGCCCTCTTTCCACCTAAACTCCTAGGGAATTAAACATCTCATCCCCAGATAAAAGGTGTTTGAGGCTTCAAGGCACTGGTGTGTAAGATACTGGGGCTTGGAGAGGGGGGATGCAAACCACATCGTGAGACCCACACTGCCCCCGAAGATAGTAAGAGACCTGGGTCTGACCCTGCCCAGCTGTTAACTCAGATTGTTAACCAGAGACCTCGTGGCTATCCCCCAGATCCTTAGAGAAAAAGGCCCGAGTCCCCAGAAACGGGGGCCTCAAAGCCCTGACTCACTCAGAACCCTAGGCAGGCCCCAGAGAAGGGCTTCCTCATCCCCCAAAACAACTTGAAGAGCCAGGAACACTCTGTCCCACCACTTGAAGAGACAGTCTAGGGCATCTCCAGTCCTGTCGTATCCACGGCTCAGCCAGCTCTGTGGGATTAAGGATGTGAATCCAGGAAAACTCATGTCAAGTGTCCTTTGAAAGGACTCCAATCACCCTTGAAAGGAAAAGATAAGAAGCAGGAATATACAGAGATGAAGAATGGAGGCTCTGGACTCAGAATGGTTTGGCCCAGCTCCACCGCTCACTGGCTGTATGACTTTGGAAAAGTCACTAAACTATAAATCAGTTTCCCCAACTACAACATGACCGTAATTCTCATCTCACGAGGCCATTTCGGGAATTAAATGGCATAGGGTCTGGAAAGCCCCACATGGAAGCACCTGCATGTAGCCAGTCTCCAGCGGTGGCCGCGGTGACCATGGTGGTGGCGATGATGACAGTGTGGTTTCTGGCAGGGACAACAAGCCTGAACCCAAACGACCAGAATGAAAGGAAGAATGTGATCTGTAACTGTGGCCTAATAAAAAATATCTTTGATCTTTGTTCGCGGCTCCTCGCACAAACCTTCAAAAACTCTTGGAATTTCTTGCATGATTAAGAGTGTCTTTTATTATTTATAACAAGTCCCCTTTGACCCATGGCTGAGTCCCTTAGATAGCTTCAGGATTGGGGGTTGAGCTCTAGAAAAACCGATTTGATTAGAGGGTTGGAACTTTCAGCCCCACTCCCTGACCTTTGGGGAGGCAAGAGGGGCTGAAGATTAAGTTCAATCCTGTGGTCAGTGATTTAATCAATCGTGCCTAGAGGATGGAAACTCTGATAAAAACTCCGAAACAATGAAACTGAGCGAGCTTTCAGAATGGTGAGTAGATCCCCATGCTGGGGAGGTGGCACCGTGGGAGAGGGCACCAAGGCTCTGGGCCCCTCCCACCCCCGGCCCTATGCATCTCTTCCACGTGGCTGTTCCTGAGCTGTATTCTTTCTAATAAAACTATCATCATAAGTATAGGGCTTTCCTGAGTTCTCAGAGTTGTTCCAGCAAATTCTCAAACCTGAGAGGGGCATGGGAACCCAAGAACTGTAGCCAGCCAGGCAGAAGGATGAGTGGCTTGGGGATACCTGAAGACTTGCAGGTGGTGTCTGAAGTAGGGGGCAGTCTTTCAGGCTGAGCCCTTACCCTGAGGGGTGTGTGCTAATTCCAGGTAGGCAGGGTCAGAATTGAACTAACTTGCAGGACACCCAGTTAGTTTCAGAAAGCTGGTGTCAGAGCAGAGTGACATGAATTGGGAGCAGACAAGGAGCTTGGGGGATGGGGGACAGGTCCAGAGGAGGAACAAGGAGAGGAGAGCTCGTAGTTCAAGGTGTTCAAAGCCTCCTCCCCCTTCCCCTTCCCCCTGCTTCTCTCCTCCAGCCTCCCCTTGCCCCACCTTCCCTAAGTCCCAGGAGACAGAAAGATGGATGTGAAAAGAAGATGCGGCCAAAGCCAGGGCTGATGTGAGAGGAAGAACATCAGGCCCCGTTTGCCCATACCAAGCTGAAGACAAGTCCCCTGCCTCATTTTTCTGCACCATTCACAGTGGTCCTTTGTTCAATCTGCAGACTCGTGACTCCATGGAAAGACGGCGTGGGGCCCCAGACAGATGAGGAGAGCCAGGCCAGGGAAGACAGATGCCCGAGGAATGGCAGGCATCCTCCCAGGACGTGACAGAGCTCGGAAGGAAGATCTATTCCAAGGAAGATCTGTTCCATGACAAATTCCCCCACAGAGTAAATCTCGCTTTAAGTGTTAACAGCAGAATCCATAAGAAAAAAGTTTCCTGTGAACAGAACATATTCCTGAGGGGCCACTTTGCTTCCTGCTGTGTAGTAACGACCCTCCAAGGAAGGTTGTCTTCCCATCAGTTGCTTTTTTCCAGAGAGCGGAAGGCCCGAGTTTGACAGAACAGGACAAACATCTTTCAGCCAGGCAGGCAACAGGGAAAAGGGGCGGGGGAGTGGGGGGGAGCCAGTGGCCAAAACGGTGCAGTGAAAGGTGAGTCTGGGAGACCTGGGTGTAAAACACCAATCTGTCCTTTACCAGTGATGTGATCTTAAGCAAGTCAACCCTTCCCTCTGCCTTGGTCACCTGTTGGAGATAAAATGAAACGATGCATAGTAAGATTCCTGGCTCAGAGGAGATGTTCAGTCACGTGTGTTGACCCCATACAGCATCCAGCTCGGTGGTGCCCCAACCACCCCCCACATCAGGAACATCAGGAAACACTCTGAAAATGCAGATGCCTGGGCCCCAGGATCACAGATTCTGAGATGGGGCCCAAGTATCTGTATTTCTAAAGGGCTCTGCAGTGAAAGCCCTGAGCCAGCTGATGAGTTGGTCCACATCAAAAGGACGCTGCTGAAAGATGACCAGAAATTGTTAGCTGGAGGTATGGCGGCGGGGGCAGGAAGGGAGGTCTCTTCATATTGTTATTTATCTTTTGGTTTTCTAGAATAATCACATCTTCCTTTCACACCTGCCTTAGCCAAGCTGGCTAGTGTATCTGTCTCCATCCTCAAAATGCTTTCTGCTGTATTCGCTCACTTATGCAAAGTCCTAGGCTGGTTCCCAAACTCAAGCACACATCAGCATCACCTGGGAAGGGGGAGGGGAGGCTTGTTAAAACACAGATCGCGGGGCCTCCCCGCCAGAGTGTCTGATGCGGCAGGACTGGCATTTCTGACAGGTGCCCGGGTGGTGCTGGTTCTGCTGGTCCAGAGATGGCACTGCTCCACTTCCGCAGAGGAACAGCATCCTGCTTTGAGCTGAGCCCTGCTCAGAAAGCCATTCCCCCAGAATATCCTTCCCGTGCAACCACCCCAAAGGCCCCTCTTTCTCCCATTCAAAATCTGTTTGCGTTGAAATCCAAATATTTGAAAAGGGTGTGGTACCCCCAATCCATCCTCTGCTCTTTTCTGACTGGCTCTTCTTCTGGGGGTGCTGCCACCATAGACAGCCTCTCTTAGACTCCTGTATCAGCCAGCTTTGGGTGAACAGGAGGCACAGATGGTAAATCCAGTAACTAGAGCAGAGAGAGGCTGGGGTGTAGGTCTCCTGCTCCCTCCCTGCTTCACGGCCATGTCTCTGGCATCACAACCACAGTCTCATCACAACCCAGGAACCCCACTCCCATCCCTGCCCCTGCAGTCCTAGGGGTGGTAAGAGCTTTAAAATATCACCAGTCTCTGATGCCTCCCCATCCTTTGTGGGTTCCCTTGACTCTGCCCACTGTTCTGGAAGTGGCCCTTTCGTTGAAGTTTCCTATTGTGAACCATTTGCTGAGACCTAATGGGTAAAAATGAATTACCAGTCAATCATTCACATCTCCCTATGAATTTGTTCCCTGATTCTCAAACTTAGCTGCACAGTAGAAACACCTGAGAGTTTTAAAAACAAAATTAGTGTCTAGGTCCCATCCTTAGAGATTCTGATTTAGTTGGTCTGGAGTACAGCCTGGATATTAGGATTTTTAAAAGCTCCCTAAGTGCTTCTCATTCCTGATAATATGGAGTAGACATACTTCTGCCTGTCCCTCCCATTAAGTACAGCTACATAGTACAAAAAGAGAAAACTACAGGCCAATATTCCTCAGCAATATAGATGCAAAAATTCTTAACAAAATATGAGCAAATAGAATTCAGCAATATATAAAAAGAATTATACATTGTGACCAAGTCAGGTTTTTCCAGGGATAAGAGGCTGCTTCAATATTTAAAAATCACTGTAATTCACTGTATTAATAGGCTAAAGAAGAAAAATCATATGATGATATAAATAAGTACAGAAAGTCATTTGACAAAATCCAACACCCATTTGTGATAAAGACCCTCAGCAAACTAGGAATGGAGGGGAACTTCCTCAACTTGATAAAGAACATCTATGAAAAACCTACAGCTAGCATCTCACTTAACGGTAAAAGACTGAATGTTCCCTTCTACAACCGAGAACAAAGAGAGGACAGTTACTCTCACCACTCTTATTCAACAAAGGGCTAGAAGAGCTAGCCAGTACAACAAGGCAAGAGAAGAAAATAAACAACATACTGATCAAGAAGGAAGAAATGCAACTGTCCCTATCTGGAGATGACAAGATTCTCTATGAAGAAAATCCCAGGGAATCTACCCCAAAAATCCCTCCTAGAACTAGTAAGTGACCTCAGCAAGGACACAGGATACAAGATCAGTGCACGAAAATCAATTGTTTTTCTATATACTAACAACACATGGAAACCAAAATTAAACACACAATACCATTTACAATTGCTCCCCCAAAGTGGTATACTTACCTGTATATCTAACAAAAGATATATAGGACTTGTATGCTGAAAACTACGAAATGCTAATAAAAGAAATCAAAGAAGATATAAATAAACAGAAAGACTTGTGTTCACGGGCTGAAGACTCGACCTAGTAAAGATGTCAGTTCTTCCCAAATTGATCCAGGGGTTTAATGCAATGCCTATCAAAACCAAGCAAGACTTTTTGTAGACATAGACAAACTTATTCTAAAGTATATGGAAAGGCAAAGGAATTAGAATAAAGTCATTCTGAAAAAGAAAAAGAAAGTGGAAGGAATCAGTCTATGCACACTTTCTTTCTCTATAGCTACAGCGTTCAAGACTGTGTGACATTGGCAGAGGTAGAGACGTATAAATCGATGGAACAGAATAGAGAATCCAGAAATAGACCCACAGAACTACAACTACTACTACTTGATTTTTTACCAAGGTGTAAAAGTAATTCAATGGAAGAAAGATAATCTTTTCAACCAATGGTGCTAGAGCAACCGGATATCTGTAGGCAAAAAAATAAAACTCAACCTAAGACTCATATCTGATACAAAAAGATAACTCAAAATAGATCATAGACTTGAATGTAAAACATCAAGTTCTCCAACTTTTAGAAGAAAACATAGAAAATCTTCAGGACCTAGGGCTTGGTGAAAAGTTTTTGGGCATGACATAAAAGCACAATCCATAAAAGAAAAAAAAACTGATAAATTAGACCTCATCAAAATTAAAAACACTTGCTCTGTGAAAGACCCTGTCAAGAAGATGAAAACACAAGTTACAAATGGGGCCCTATGGAGAGTGGGGAGGACTTGGTGGGTCAGAGGGCAGGGGCAGGACCAGGACCTGAGTGGTAGGGAGAGGCACCCAAGAGGAAACAAGAGAACCCCAAAGACAAACCCCCACTACTGCAGCTTTGCCAGATGTGAGTCCTGTGCCCCTAACAGGGTTTACGGTTGAGAAAGTGGCCTCTGCCCGCCTTGCCCTCTCTTCCATAGGTGTTGAAAATTTTGACATTTGTTCACTTGGAAGGACCTGCAACATGTAAAAACTTCAGCACCTACAAAAGATGCTTCCAGTCTGTTGAGAGGCACAAGTGTCCTTATAAATACTTGAATTGATAAGGAAATTGTGGGGCAAGGTCTGGAGCATAGGATTCCAGCTCAGCTCCCCTGCAAGGGTGGGGTCTAGGGCAGATCCATGAGCCTCTGTAGGCTTCAGTTCCACCAAATGAAAGAGGGCAGTCAATATCTCTCCCACAAAGTTGTTATGAAGATTCAGGGAGTTCAGAGATGAGGGTGTCAAGAGGGCTGTCCAAATCTGTCGTTATTACCCCCAGGAGCAGGATAATATTTATTACAACATTCAAGCAGGACTCACTATGTACTTTTCTATACATTCTACACATAGTAACTCACTGAATTTTCAAAAGCAAACCACAAGGTAGAGACTATTCTTAATTCCATTTTACAGATGAGAAGGTAGAGACACCTCGCCAAGTTCACACAGGTGAGAAGGGGCAAGACCAGGACTGGAACCCAGTTAGTCTGGTTCCAAAAACCAGTTGAGTTTTTAAAGCCACAGACTCAAGGCTGCTCCTTGCTTCGCTGAACGCAGACCCACAGACACACATAAACAGTGTAGAGGTTGCTTTTCCATCTCAACTATCTGCAAGGCAGTAGGCAGCAAAGCAGTAGCCTCTGATCTTACCTTCATCGTTGTGACTGTGTGACCCTGAGGTCAAGGTCACCATGTGCAGTTCTGCAGGTTGTTTACTGCACAAAGTCAGCTATCCCAGTGGGCAAGTAGGGCCTGAGAGTCAGCTTGCATTCTGCTCACCAACCGTTGCCCCCTAGCTTGGGGCTGTGTCTGCCTGGAGGGGGTACATTTTTCTAACTCTCACAGATGATTGAATCAATTCTACTTAAATCAGTTTCTCCTCCTTCCTAGGTCTCAGTTTCCCACATACAAAGTGACAGTGTTCTATGGAGATGACCCCTAGGCCCCTTAAAGCTATGAAATTCTCTGACCTGACAATGAATCACTCAGTGGGCTCACGAAGGGGCCGTTCCAAGCCCTCTTGGCCATAGGCAGCTTTTAAAAGCACTCAAGCTGGCTTTCTTGGACTAAATCCCCAATGATCTGCTCCCTCTTACTCCTGAGAGCTCTGACTAAAGCCGTGGATTTTGATCACACAACTTCCTCCTGGCCATTTCTCCCTGGCATTCATTATATTGCTCATCGCCGCAGACGTGCAGGGAGGAAAAGCACACCAAATCTCCCACTGGCATAGAAAACAGAAGCATCTGCCAGTGTCTGTGGGCAGCTGGCTGTGGGTATCCAGTGGCAGAGATGTTTGCACTGAATCAGCTCCCACTCAGATCTGCACACAGCTCTGCAAGCAATAAACCTTCCAGATGGGATGGCTGCATGCAGTAGGAGAGCGTTGGCTGGGCTTCAAAGGACGCTGTGGAAAGTGCAGGAAAAAATGACA
This sequence comes from Balaenoptera physalus, assembly GCF_965194825.1. NCBI lineage: Eukaryota > Metazoa > Chordata > Mammalia > Artiodactyla > Balaenopteridae > Balaenoptera > Balaenoptera physalus. The sequence continues at coordinate 82,273,266 of NC_138898.1, forward strand.
TGAAGTGGGAACGCCCCAGGAAGCAATATTGCGCTCCCTCCTCTGACCACTGCCAAATATCTCCAGTTTCTAGCTGTCACAGCTTCTTTTAGCCATTCCTTTTTCTCTCCTGTTCTTCCACAAACATTTACCCAGCACCTCCCCCATCCAGGCACTGTGTCAGGCTACACGTACCACTGGGAATCCAGGTCCCATTCTAGAGAGGCTCACACGGTAGTGGGGGATGGAGATATATAATCAAATAGCTGCCATGCAATGGGAGGGTTGCTGTAGTTTTAGCAACCACCATGTGGTACCATTGTTGAACACACGGTCCCCAAGAGGCTGGATGGATGTATCAGGAAGAACGTGGGTCATGGAATCCAGCAAAACTGGCTTTAGACACCCACTCCATCATCACCATTTCTCATTTCTAAAATTACAAGGGCAAGTCAGGCCCCCCTCCCAGGAACTTGCCCCACTGCCCTCTCCTTTCTCTGAGTACCACACAGGGGAGCCCTCACGTGGTCTCTTGCTTTGATGGCGTGCCCTCTCCCCTGCCAGCTGACAGGCCTCAGGAAGGCTGGCACATCCCCCTCTGCGCCTGGCACAGGGCCTGGCATCAAGGACCCCTCATGAGCCTGCAAGGATCCAGCTCTGACCATATACCACCTGCTCCACTGGGCCAAGCAAAGGGGCCCAGTCAAAACAGGGTCCGTGAGGAAGAAGTTGTGAGTCCCCATGGAGGCCTTCTACCCTCCTCAGGTGGCACCAAGAAGACTAGGGGTCCCATAGCCACCAGGTGTTGTGATGTCAGATCCTGGTCCACACCCTGCCAGGACAAGAAGTAGAGCTTCCATGAAATTGTCAGGGTCTGTGTCACTTCCTCTTGTGTTTTCTTTCCCAACCTGGCTGTTATAGGCTGAAGAGTATGCCCCCAAAATGCATATGTTAGAGTGCTAACCCCTAGTAGCCCAGGATATGACTATATTTGGAGATAGGGTCTTTAAAGAGGTAATTAAGTTAAAATGAGGTCATTAGGGTGGGCCCTAACCCACTATGACTGGTGTCCCTATAAGAAGAGAAAATGTGAACACAGACACATACAGAAGGAAGACCATGTGGGGACACAGCAAGAAGGTGGCCACCTGCAAACCGAGGAGATCAGCCTCAGAACAAACCAACCCCGCCAACACCTTGATCTCAGACTTCCAGCCTCCAGAACTGGGAGAACAGAAATGGCAGTTGTTTAAGCAGCCCGGGCTGTAGCGTTTGATTATGGTGGCTGAGGTGACTGATATGTCGGTTGTGTTGCCTTTGAGTGGCGTTTCCATTCCAGGTCATAAATGAAAACCGCTGTTCACAAAATGCCTCTATCCCCTCTCTTGCTCTCGGTCCCAGAACAGGAGCATTGATTTCCCAGTTGGGATCTTTACTGTTGAAGGTATACAACATTCTCAGCCTCCCTGAATACCTGGGCTGAGAAAAGCAATGGTAAGACTGGGGATGTGAAACTGCAGGTCCCATCCCACCCTACCCCTGAGAGTCACGCATCCAGCCAGCCGGCCTCTCCTGTCCGCTCCACCTGCTGTGGGCTCCACCTGGACCAGAGAACCTAAAATCACAAGCCTTCCTTCTTCCCGCCTGCATCTCCCAGCCTCTCTCTGTGGCATTTCAAATTCTCTCAGGGCTCCTGAGTACAAACAGAGGAAGGATCAAGGCAATTCAGCAGGAAATCGACAAAGGGTTCTCTAAACGTTGGTGAAGCTGCAGCTCATCCACAGTGCTGAATTTTGATTTATCATCGCTTTAATATCTTAGCAAGTGAAGGACACCCTCGTAAAGCATCATCGCCGCCTCTAGATAGAGAGAAATCATTTCCCCTGTGCCAGGGCAATGAAACTCCGCTCTCGTGAGCTGCAGTCCAAGAGGAAATCTTCAGCAGAGGTTAAGAGCGTTAATACAAATCAAGTAAGGTGCTTTCATATCCGAAGGAGCAAACCGCTTCACAGCCATTAACATGCTGATATTTAAACAAACTCGCCTCCCATTAAGAGAGGTGGCTGGAGAGAGCGGCTGCTTTGCAGCAGGGGGGTAGAGAGGATGGTGGAATAAGGTAGCACCGTCCAGGGCCTACTTCCTGGGAGCCCCTGATGCCCAGCTGAGGGGAGCGTGGGCAGTGGGCAGCCTTCAGCTATTCAGTTCTTCAAGATCTGCCAAGAACCAAGGTCACGTCCTTCCCAGGTAGCCCGTGCCCAGCGACCAAGTGAGGCGGAGATATAAAGATCCAGCCATTTGGGTCCAACATGGGACACCTCTGAAGGGTGGTGATGCTTTCTCCAGAGCCCCCCACCAGGCTGTCTGGAGCTTTGTCAGGCCTCCATCGCCATTCAACTTCTGCCTCTGCCCAAAGCTGCTTCTTCCCCCCTTCCTTCCATTGATATGAGCCCTAATAAACACCTTGAACCCCAAATTCCATCTCAGCGTCTGCTTCTGCAGCATAAGACAGATTGGGGATACCAAAAGGGAGCTGGGGCCACAGCTGGAGCCACAACTGGCCCAGCCCAGCAGAGGCCTGGGTACAGGGGAGCGTGCAGGGATGGTGAGCCTGACCTACTCTGGAGGCGATACCATCTTGCCTAAACTTTCATGACACTGAGAAACGCAGGAGACATATAGGCAACACCAGAGGAGAGAAAGGAAGTCTGCAGCCCAGGTGCTGCTGGCCATCTCCCATCCCACATTGGGAGAGAGAAGGAGGAACGACACATTGGAACTGCAAGAAGAGGCGCTGGTTGGGAGAGGAAGGAAGTGAATTCAGTTCTGATGAGATTGATTCCGGTGGGATCTGGAGTGGAGGGGTCGGGGAGGAGGGAAAGGCTAGGAGGTGGAGGATAAAGGGGCCTGGAGCTCTGAGCAGCAACCTGCCCAGGAGGTATAGATCTGGGCGGTACCAGCATTTTGATGATTTAGCTGGGAGCATCTGAACATAGGAGCCTGCCCAGGGAGTGTGCAATGTGAAAGAAGCGGAGGCCCCGGGACAGCCGCCAAGAATAAGGATAAATTGGTCCCAAGCATGAGGCTATGGGAATCTAGAGAAGAAAGAATCCCTATAGGTGGACGTGGTCATCCAAGAGTTCCCACAAAGAGAGGGGTCTTGAGCTGAGCCTGGAGGAACAAGTAGGATGAGGCCATATTTAAATCCTAATGGAGAAGGTGTGATTAAGAGGTGACCTGGGGAGTTCTGGAGATGAAAGGTAGTGATTGTAGCACATTGTGAATGTATTGAATATCTCTGAACTTTACATTCTAAAATGGTTGTGATGATAAATTTTATGTTTGTATATGTGTATCACAATTTTAAAATTTGGGAAAAAATAATTGACAATACATGGCATGATACAATGAAACAGACATAGGCCAAAGGAGCTTTGAGACCTTATGTGGGGATGCTGGGAGGTAAGAAAAACAAATACCATAGCATCTTTTAAAATTATGAATCCATCAAAACTCCAAGCTGTAATTACTTACAGTGGACCCTTGAACAAGACAGGTTTGAACTGCATGGGTCCACCTATATGGGGATTTTTTTTTCACTAAATATATACCACAGTACTACACCACCCATGGTAGGTTGAATCTGGGGATGCAGAATTGCGGATATGGAGGGCTGTGAAGTTATATGTGGATTTTCCACTGCACGGAGAGTTGGCGCCCCTAACCTCCACATTGTTCAGCTGCTACAACCTAGCTCTTGAGAGTAACAAAGATGAACTAAGAAATACAGACCAATTTATTTCAAAATGGAGTTTCAAGAATTAGGGGATCAAATTCTCATCCTTAAGAGGATTCAACTTTTCCCAAATCAAGACATGAATGGGAATCCAAGAGTTCCAAGAAAATTCTTGCAAAGCCCCTTATCTCTAGCCTATCACACACTCAACAGGAAGCATGCATTGGTCTCTCTTCCTTTTCGTGAGCTACCCTGGCCCTTCATGGGAGACCTGGAAAATAAAGTCGAGAATCAGCCATATATGGCAGTAATTTAAAATCCTAGGAATTGGGACTTCCCTGGTGGCACAGAGGTTAAGAACCTGCCTGCCAATGCAGGGAACACAGGTTCGAGCCCTGGTCCAGGAAGATCCCACATGCCGTGGAGCAACTAAGCCCACACGCCACAACTACTGAGCCTGCACTCTAGAGCCCACGAGCCGCAACTACTGAGCCTGTGCGCCTAGAGCCCATGCTCCGCAACAAAAGAAGCCACTGCAGTGAGAAGCCCACGCACCAAAACGAAGAGTAGCCTCCGCTCGCCGCAACTAGAGAAAACCCAACGCAGCCAATAATTAATTAATTAATTAATTAATTTTTTTTAATCCTAGGAATTGTTTTTCCTATAAAGACAATCTTGCAGAAAATGTTTCCTTCCTTCCAAACAAAAATGCTAACCAATAGCTATTGTTTAAAGAACAAGAAGTTGAACCATATTAAACAATGGGTTTTTAACACCAAAAAAAAAGAGTTGAGGATGGAAAACACAGGAGAGAACAGGATATTCAGTGATGCCAGCCACTCGCTGCTCCGTGTCCTTGGACCTTATATCACCAAGCCTCATTCTTCATCTATAAAATAAAGCCACAAATGCCTGCCTTGCAAACTGTTGTAAGGATTAGAGAGGATACGAGGAAAGCACTTGACACAGTGCCTGTCACTTGGTAGGTTCCAAACAAGTCGTAACTGTTCTTATGATGGGAGAAGTCTTGCTTTTTAACATGCAGCAGCAGACACGGGGGCTTCCTTTTAAAATCATTCTCCAGGAACAGAACTATTACTCATCATATCAACAGAAACCTTTGGGGCTGGCAATCTATCAAATACACTTCAGCGGTTTGTGGGCCAATGATTTGATCCTGAGACACAGAGACAGATGTCCCGAGCAATGGCAGTGTAAAGGGACTGCTCCAGAGTGGCTGTCTCACAAACACCACCCCTACCCGCGGTCCACAGAGGAAGCCCGACATCTCAGAAGGCAAGATCACCTTTCGTAGTGTGCAAGGGCATGAGGTGCCAGGTGCCTCATTCTTGTGCTCCATTTTGTCCCCAAGATAACCTTGCTCAGTCGTTGCTATCATCTCCCTTTTCACAGCTTGAGGAAACTGAAGCTCAGAGGCATTAAGACCCTTGCCCGAGGTCACACAGCAGTAAGCGGTGGGACTTGGATTTGAACTCATCTGTCTGAAGCTGGGATTCTGAGCGTTCCGCTATACAAGGCTTTCCACATTCTTTCCAGTTGTCCTGCAATGACCTCACTGCTCTGTATCCCTTCCCCTCTCTTGGTTTCCTTTCCAGAAAACACATCTTTGTCATATCCCTCCTCCGTGAATCAGTCCTGGTGACACTGCAGGTTAAGCCCAGGCCCCGGGGTCTCAGGTAACTCAGCTGTGTCCATTTTCCAATCAAACTGTTGCCTTTTTGAGTCATTTCTATTTAGCAGCTAAAAACTTAATCTTGTTGCTTCTAGATATCCTGGTTATTTCTGATTTAAGCCAAGTCTTTGGGGCATAACTCTCCCATCAAAGACAAAGATCATCATCTTTGGCACCATTCCCTACCTCTCTGAGTTTCCTCCCTTCTCATGGACCTTCCCCTACCTGTCCTGTTGGTCCTGCTTCTGATTTCCCACAGCTTCCTGCGTGCGTACCGCCCAGCAGTGCAGGGAGGGAGGGGGCTCTGCTCTGAGGCGGAAGCAGAAGTCATTGGGCTTTCTGGGCTGGTCTACTTCTCGGGCTGAGGCAGGTGCTGTCCAGCTTCGGACAGTGCCCAGTATCCTCATGAATCACTCTCCTGGTGAAGGAGGGTCCAGAGTCCACTCTGTGAAGTAGCAGAGTCAGTGGGCAATGGATCCCCACTGGGCCACACTCACTGCCACCACGTGGGTGACCAGTAGAGCATGGTAAAAGTTATATCCTCCTGTCCTCTCAGCACCAGCAAGTGTCTTCCACCCCATAACCCCATGGGTGAGGTCCTCTTGCCCCTCTGGGTAACTTCTTAGAGGGCTGGCAAGCCAGGTCGTGCTCCTAGCCATCCCCTTGCTTCACTCCCTGCCCAGGGGATGCTGTCTCCCGTTCTTTGGCCCCTCCTGCTTGACTGTGCTTTTTGGCTTCACCATCCTGAGTGTCTCCGTGACCAACAGTGCTGGATGTAGCTCTCGGTTCAATCACGTGGCACGTTCCATATTTGATGTGCACCCCAAGCCCCTGTGATCGGAGCCTCCCCAGAGATGAAAGAAGATTCTCTTGGGTGGCTCCTGCCCACCCGGCTTCTCTGCACGGAGTGGAAAGGAGTAGACCACCATTATGACTTTCCTTCCTGATCACTGCTCCCAGGTTCCCCCACCCCACCCCGCCTTCCCGTGGGAGAGTGGGGCGATGGGGGAGCAGAGGCTGGGAAAACAGGTTCTACTGGCACGCATCACTTTCAAACTCTAGGGACTCTGAAGCCAGGACAAAGCCAAAGGCCAGCCCGACCTCCCTGCCACAGACCCCCCGGTCACCTGTAGGCTGGGGTTGTTTCCGTCCCCCACATGGCAGTGCCTCTCACACTCAGCACATACACATCACCGGGGGCTCTTGTCAAAATGCAGATTCTGAGTACGTAGGTGGGGCACAGGGGAGCCTGAGGATCTGCATTTCTAACAAGCCCCTGGGTGATGCGCTGCTGTGGGTCCACAGGCCACACGGGGAACATCAGGGTGCTGCCAGGACAGGACCTCACACAGGATGCACACACTTGCCACCTGGCTCCTGCCACTGGGCAGGAGGGGTGGGAGGGACGGTAGGGATGGTGGGGCAGATTGCCACCTTCAACTCCACAGACACCCACAGCCCTGCCACGGTGAAGCTTGGTGGGGCTTGTCCCCTCCCTCGTACAGGGGTCAGAGAGACGGACCCCCTAACACCAGCTGTTAGCAGCAGACATGAAATATGAGTCACACCAGCAAATGTCGGGCCCATCTCCCAGCTCTGCACCCTTTATCATCTACTCCTTCCTCCCGTTGCGGTAGGGGGAGTGCTCTGACCCGTTAAAACACACACACACACACACACACACACACACACACACACGCATGCATTAAGTACACACACATATACACACACGTGGGCCACATTTGCTGCACGTTTCCTCAGCCTTGCTCTTGGTCTGCAGTCAACTCACCAACCGCCTGCTTGCTGTAAGGATGCACAGCCCCACTCGGCCCCGAGGCCTGACCAGACAATTCCAGATGGGCTCAAAGGGCAGCATCAAGCATGACAGTGACAAGGACAGGACCACAGCCCCCACTCCCCACCCTGGGCACCCGCACTGGGGAATGAGGGATGACAGCAGCACCTGGGCTCAAAGGGCTTCATCAGCCCCTCTTCCCACACTCCGTCCTTTAGAGGTTCCATTCAGAAACCCCAAAACACCATCTCCAGGAAGGAAAGGTAAGATTTGGGGGAGGAGGTTAATCAAGCTTAAAATCCTGAAGTGCTAGCCAGTCAAGGCAGAAAAACTAGGAAGGAAAAAATTAAACTTCGGGCTAGAAAAATATTCATCGGCACCAGAAAAAGAACTGCTTCTCTGAAGCCCCAGTTGGCAAGGAAATGGAGCAAAAGAGAACCAGCCCACAGCTGCAGGGAGCACTGCATAAATCCCAGATAGGAGCTGGCCGTCATGAAGGGTAAGACGCATTTATTGCCAGAGAATAAGAAAAACTCTTTCACTTTGGGAAGTCAACTTCTCCCTGGAACATCTTGATGACGGGAACTCCGGGCGACTGGGTGCCCAGCCAGGCTCACCTAGCTGCTTTCTCATAGGTTGGCAGCTCAAAGAACCCTCCTCCATCTCCCTCTCTCCCAGGGCAATGTCTTATTGGCCCATTCCCTCTGGCACCCCCAGACTCACACTTTGTGATTACTGAAAGGAGCTGAGGGGGCACCGTATTGAAAGGGGAGTGTGGACATGTAAATCTCTTTTGCAGAGTCATTCCCAAGGTTCTGGCGTGGAGAGTGTATTAGTCAGGGGAGGTTAGGTGATGCTGCAGTAACAAACAACCTCGAAGTCTCTGTGGCATGGAACAGCAAATGTTTATTATCTTTCTCACTGCATGTCCAGCATGGGTTGGCTGGAGGCTTTGCTCTGTGTCATGCTCATTCCAGGGCCCAGCTGATGTGGCAGCCAGCATCTCAAATGACACTAGTCACCACAATAGGGAAAGAGAAACAGGCAGCAAGGCACTGGCTCTTAAAGCTTCTGCCCTAAAGCAACACACACATGTTCACTCACACTTCACTGGCCGGAGCAAGTCACATAGCCAAACCTCACTTCGAATGAGAGGGGAAATGCAGCCTTGGCAGGCTCCCAGAGGAGAGAGTCAGAACATTCGTGAACAGCCCGGATAACTACCATGGGAGGGGTGGGGAGTGGGGAGCATCAGAAAGAGACGGGAAGAAAAGGTAGAGGGAGATGAGGGGAGGGGGGAGAAAGAGTGGGTGGAAAGAAACCGAAGGGGAGAGGAAAGGGATGTCCAGTTGACCGAGGCTAAGATGTCTCCTGAAAAAATTCCTGAATAATTGAGAACTTGCTTGGTTACATGGATCTGTAGGGAATCGGAGCATTTTGACCTTTGTTCTGGCTCTGTGGTAAGAGGCCCAGGGCCCCAAGAAGGCTCTGCTGCTTTCCCCACTCCCGGAGGAGGGATGCCTGGCCACCGCAGGCTGCCGCCCAGATCATTCTGTCTGAGTCACCTTGCCCATATCCTCCTCGGTCCCCAGAGGCCCCTTCAGCCCACCGAAAGTCTTTCTGGGAAATCTCATTTCTCACCCTGGTAGCAATCTCAATTCCTCCTGTCAGATCCTCAAGGCTGCCCTATAAATAAGGCCCAAATTCTTTATTGCTGGAGTCAGCAGAGGCTTGCACATGGGATGTCCTGACTCACACTACAGTCATATTTTCATAAAACCTGTGCATAGAGCTTCATATGAAAAGGAACATGGCGGGGGTTTGGGGGGGTGGTGATGAACCAGGTCTCTCTCTGCAGCCAGGGCCCCTCCCCTTTTTGGGGAAGGTCTCAGGCTAGCACTAAAGTCTGGAAATAAAAAACATTGTCAGTGACCTTGTCCACTTTCAGACGGAAGGCACGACGACTGATGATTCACAGGGACTGCTCTGACAGCCTTGCCCTGTCTCTCGGCGAGCCAGGCCCTGCCGCAGTGTTCTTGTTCAAGCTGGGCCACCTAAGCCCGGCCGAACTCATTCTCAACCCCCGACCTTCTCTGACCTGGGATCATCTCCCACCTACTTCCAAAGAGGCAGGCAAAGTGCCAGTGAAGGCTTCATATGTTCAAAGTCAAGGTCTCGGGAAAAGAAGGGCGCAGTCCCGCAGACTGGACCCTAACAGCGGAGCGAGAACTGGGCAGCGCACAGAGCAGGGAGAGGAGCCTGCGGCGGGTGGCTGCAGGCAGCAGGGACGGGAGGGAGGCCTGTGAGCTGGAGGATCTCCAGCACCTTCGCTGGGCCCCAAACACATCATCAGCTGTAACCCTCCCAGCAGCTCTTCGATGTGGTCTTGTCCTTCTCATTTTAGACACGGAGAAACTGAGGCCCAGAAATGTCACTTATCCCAGATCACACAAGCTGGGAGCGTCAGCGCTGGAATCTGAACCATCTGCCTAGCTTTCCGCTGCCCTCGGGCCAACCTACGAGAGACTAATTTCTCTGATGCTCAGGCGTTAGCAGGTTTGCTGCAATTTTATTTCTTACTCAATATCATGGACACTCTCAGGATCCTATAAATAAGAATAGCTCCTAGGCTCTCAGCTCTGCAGATAAACAGACTTTTGATAGCCTCTCCTTCACCGTGGTAAAGAAGTTTATGAGACTAGGATAAAAATCCTTGGAAGAAAGCCACCACCTGCCTCCCAGCTACAGTTGTGATTCAGAGGAAAATGTCCCCATGCTCTCTTGAACCCCGCTGTGTGTGAAAATAAGAGGTGGCCCAGCAGGAAAGTAAACAAGAGAGACTACATGTGAAGCACAGAGAAAGAATGAAAAGAAGCTAAAAGAAAGAAAAGATAGTGCAGGAAAAGACCCACAGGAAGTGGGTCAGCATCTTAGGGAAGGATTATTATGTGGTGTTGGGTCCAGTTCAGGGATTTACCAAAAGGATGTGTTTCCCTGAGTAGGTTAACAATTTCCTTCAGTGCAAACCAGTATCATGTAATAAGTTTCAACCCCTTTTTTTTTTTTTTTTTTTTTTAATTTGGCCATGCCACGCAGCTTGCGGGATCTTAGTTCCCTGACAAGGGATTGATTGAACCCACAATCTCAGCAGTGAAAGCGTGGAGTCCTAACTACAGGAGCACCAGGGAATCCCCCCGGTCTGTCTTGTATGAGAAGACATATGCTTAGTCAAGGAGGATTTGGATACAAGCCTCTTGGGTGGGGTCCAGAATGTCTGGACAGAATCCATGGCACGGGCTGCCAAGAGCTGGTGGGAGTGCTGGCTCAGGGGTCACGCAGGGGGAGAAGACCCCAGGAACGGAGGCCAGCTGGAAAGTGCGTCAATCTTGGGCGCTTGGAATCAGAAGGAAACTATGAACCACAGTTGTCTTCGTGTGGGTCTCCAGAAGCAGAGCCTGAGACAAGGTTTGGAAAGCAAATAGCTTATTGAGGACATGGTCCTAGGAAACTCTGGTAGGAGGTGGGGAAGGCAGATGATAAAGGGTGAGCTATCAAGCAGGTTAGCCATGAGCTACACAGGCAGCTGCAAGAACAAAAGATTTGACCAAGAAGTTTGCAACAACCAACAACACTCCCTCCCCTTTTAGTAAAAAAGAAGCCTGAATTCTAACTCAGGGAAATGGTTCTTTGGGACACAAGTCCACCATCTTCTCCATCTGCTGGCTTTCAGAATAAAGTCGCTATTCCTTGCCCCAGCAGCTTGTCTCCCGATTTACTGGCCTGTCGTGCAGCAAGCAGTACGAGCTTGGACTCGATAACAAGGGTGAATACATATATATATTCATTATGTGGTATACCTAAAACTATACAATGTTATATGCCAGTTTTATCTAAATTTTTTAAATTTTTAAATAAAAAATAAGAAAGTCAGAGTGAGCATCAGATTTGAAAGTGAGCAGCTGACTTACTTCACTTAGTAAGATCATCCATCCATGTTGCTGCAAATGGCATTATTTCATTCTTTTTTATGGCTGAGTAATACAGAGAAAGACAAAATCATATGATATCACTTATATGTGGAATCTTAAAAAGTGATACAAATGAACTTATTTACTAAATAGAAACAGACTCACAAACTTAGAAAACAAACTTACGGTTACCAAAGCGGAAAGGTACCGGGGAGGGATAAATTAGGAGGTTTGGGATATACACACAACTATATATAAAATAGATAATCAACAAGGACCCCCTGTATAGCCCAAGGAACTCTACTCAATTCTCCATAATAACCTATGTGGGAAAAGAATCTGAAAAAGAATAGATATATGTATATGTATAACTGAATCACTTTGCTGTATGCCTGAAACTAATACAACATTGTAAATCAACTATATTCCAATATAAAATAAAAAAAATTTTTAAATAAAAAATTTTAAAAGTGAAGAAAGTGAGCAGCTATAACAGAACATGACACAAGCCACAATCCAGAGGGCAGGCTGGGATTCACTTCAGTTATGATAAGACCTGTGGAGGATGAGATGGTGCTGGAGGGCTGCACGGCTAGGGCGCTGCTGTGTGGTCTCGGGGTCATCAGCATCTGTCCGACTCCTTGCACTTCCAGGACGGCAAGTGGTGGATCCCAGGCCCCACTGGCCCCCTGCACTGCACAGGCTTATCAGCTAGTGAAGGGAGAGGTCACTTAATACTAATGATCTAATGGTACAGGAGGGTCCACAGAGCAGAGACCCTAAGGTTAAGGCAGCCTGAGCTCAGATTTCCTCCTTGCCATTTGCTTGCTGTGGGACATCAGACAGGTCAGATCCCTTCACCCAACTCAGCCTCTGTCCTTTGATGTGTAAAGTGAGAAGAATGAAACCTGCAATGATCACAGAGCCCCCAGCCCAGTGCCCGGCACATGCTCAGCATCAATAAATGTGCGTTCCATCTCACACACTGCTGGTGGGAGTGAAAATTGGTTCAAACTCTTTTCAAAACTATTGGACATTATCAACCACAGCTAAAAATACTCCTACCCTATGACCCAGCACTACCACTCCTAGGTGTAGGACCCACAAAAATGACTGCACACATCCCCCAAAAAAAGTTATGCACCAACTGTATTCACCATAACCAAAAATGGGCAACAGCCAATGTCCATCCACAAGAGAACAGGTACCTAAAGTGTGGTATAACTATACACCAGAATACCGCCACCCATGGCAACGTGGGTGAAGAGCACAGATAGTTCATTACACATATGTTGAGACCCCTGAAGAATATGAAGCTTTCAAGTCCAGGGTCCAGGCACTATTCCTCCCTATATCCCAGCACCCTGTACAGAATAGGTGCCCACAAAATCAATGGTTTTTTGAATCAACCTTTGTGTGTGTGTGTGTGTGTGTGTGTGTGTGTGTGTGTGTGTGTGTGTCTACATCCCCAGCCTTCTGATAATCAAGCAAGATGACTGCCAGCTGCCACCATGACCCACGTCCCAGGAAAGGGCCACAGGCTGTCCATGCAACCAGTAAGCCAACATGAAGAGTTTGTTTTTTTAAAATCTTTCCTGTTTGACTTCTTTTTTTTTTTTTGAGGTATAGTTGATATAAAATACAAACATAAGGGGGTTTTAATAAGCTCATCCCATCCCAGGCTGCCTGCTGCAGCCGGTGAACCCTCATTAACCTCACACACCCAGGCAGCTAACAGGCCCCAGAGGTGCACTTGGCTGGGGTGGCAGCAAGAAGCTTCTGCGTCCCTTCACTTCTCCGTTAGGTTCACGACTCACCAAGCTCTAATTCACCCACCAATCGCTAGAGGTTGAACCAGCTTGTAACAGATTTGTTCACGGATCAAAGTCATCTGGCAGAGCATCTGGAGGCTGACCCCGAGCACAGCACGCGTGCTTCTGAGTCTCTGCACTCAGCCTGCGTCCTGGCAGATGGATTAGCAGAGAGGGAGCCCCCGTGAGAAAGCCTGCTGACCCCGCTCTCCCCGAGACCACCGAAGCACTGTGTTTGGACTTCTCGTATGTACGACCCTTTTCACGCGTTGCCACAGATTACAGTGTGACAGCAGCAAGATTTATTAGCAGGTGAGATTTCCTCCACCTTCCCATTTCAATGCCTCTCTCCCTCATCCTGCTGGGAAAAAAAAAAACTCTTGCCAACTGGTTCCAGGACAGTCGGTGATGCCAAACGAAAAGGAGCTACACTGATACACAAAGTGAAAAGCCGTGAGAAGGGAAAGGGGCTTGGGGTGGGGGTGGGGACACATACACCAGGGCCAAGAAGGACAGAGCTTGGATCTGGCAGGTGACGGCTCTGGAACTGCCGTGGAAAATGAAAACTGGGGCAGGAACGGCAATCCGGAAAGTATGACTAAAGATTATACAAATTGGGACCTCGCTGGTGTTCTTCAAGACGCTTAAGTGGGAATTTCGTTTCATTGCCATGTAAGGGGCTGGATTCTACAGAAAGTCTGAGTCACATGAACCCCTGCTTTCACTTCCGTTAGATGGTATCAGTGTCACTGATTCTCACACTAGACAGTGAGTTCCCGCCCAATCGTAAACCAAGTCGCATCTGCTTCGTCCCTGAGGGCAGCCAGGTCAGGATGGTGTGTGCCCATGACTGAGTTCAAGGGCAGGGCTCAAGACCTCCCTGACAACTTGTACACGTCTACACGCAGCATAGGAAGCACCAGAAGGACAAAACAGCCCACTCCGTCCACCTCTCCTTGACGGCAGCCTACGGACACCTTAGGATTGTCAAATAAAAACAAATCCAGACCTAGTAAGGAAAGATTTATTCAAAAGGATTATGGGGCATGGTGGGGGGGAAGTATTGCATTAGGAGGAGAGAGATCTGTTACAAAAGGGAGAAACTCTGACCATAAGGTCTGCAAGCTTCTCAAGAGTTAGGCAAAAAAAGTTTTCCTCTTATAATGAGGGCTTAGCAAGGCTAGAAAGAACTATATGTGGGGAAATAGGATGAAAGCGTGGAGAGATCGGAGAGTAGATCAGAGAATGTTTGACCCTGAAGCCACTGTACTCTCAGTAGGAGCTGTCTGCTGCCAAAGTTCAGGAGCCTTAGAGAAGAAAAGAAGCTTGACCAAAGTTTGGTTAACAAACAGTTTGTTCCAAATGGTCAGTGGGGACAGCATTTCAGCTAATCATCTACTAAGAAAAAAATGGGAGTTTGGAGAGTCTGTGTGTGCTTATCACTGGTTAACAATGGGGGCATCTCTAAGTCTTATCTAACGCATACAAAGAAGAGTTGTTCTTTGCAGTAAGCTATCTTTCCAGAACACAAGGGGGGATTTCTTTTTTTTGGCTGTGTTGGGTCTTCCTTTCTGTGTGAGGGCTTTCTCTAGTTGCAGCGAGCCGGGGCCACTCTTCATTGCGGTGCGCGGGCCTCTCACTATTGCGGCCTCTCTTGTTGCGGAGCACAGGCTCCAGACGCGCAGGTTCAGTAGTTGTGGCTCACGGGCTTAGTTGCTCCACGGCATGTGGGATCTTCCCAGACCAGGGCTCGAACCCGTGTCCCCTGCATTGGCAGGCGGATTCTCAACCACTGCACCACCAGGGAAGCCCCAAGGGGGGATTTCTTAACCATCAGATAACATTCAACATTGTCAGGATGGACTTGAGCTTTTGAGTCTGTGCTCTTTCCCTAAAGGAGGCCTGTTGTGGAACCAAATGTGCCCTGCCAGTGGAGGGACTCAGAGGAGGTTCTTCGCTAACAAGCATCCAGGAAACACAGGCTACAGCAGAGCCTGCTCACCTGAAAGGGATGGCCGTGCTCAGGACATGCCCCCAGTCCAGTGCCCCACATGTGCTTAAGATGACAGAGGAGCCCCATGTTAGGAGGAGCTCTCAGGCCAGACTTCAGCTTCCCAACAGCCTTCTCCAGCCACTCTCCAGCCCTCCATCCTGCTACCTGGTGACCCATGCTCTCTGCTTCACTTCTGTTGACCTAAAACAGACTGCCAGTTATTTCTTCAGAAAAAAAAAAAAAGGGTTAATTTGGGATCAATAGAGAATTTCAGTTTGGGTTCTGCAACCGTGGTGAGCCATGTGCAAGTCCCCAGCAAAAGCAGAGAGGAGAACTCTTTTATAGAGGAGAACTCTTTTATAGAGGAGAACTCCTTTATAGAGGAGAACTCTTTTATAGAAGAGAACTCTTTTATAGAGGAGAACTCTTTTATAGAAGAGAACTCTTTTATAGAGGAGAACTCTTTTATAGAGGAGAACTCTTTTATAGAGGAGAATAGGAAGTTGGGAGGCTTATAGTAAGCAGAATCCATGGCTTTTCATTGGCTGAGTTGTGACCGTCTCTCATTGGCTGAGCTCTTGCTGGGCAAGAATAGGGAGTCTTTCTTCTTCCTGTTGGGCTCTGATATCATCACAGGGTGTGAGAGCTCCACCTTCTGGTCTCCTGACTATTTAATTGAAGTTTCTGTTTATTAATTTTTTACGTTTTCCCCTTTTGTTCAAGATCTTTCTCTGAAACCATCTTTGAGCAAGAGTCAGGTTCTCTGGTTTCAGTGGCTTTTTGTCTCTCAATGTTAGGAAGGACCCTCCTGGGTGTTGTGTCTTACAATGGAGGGAAAACGCACAGATCAGAAACCTAATAAGCTCACATTCGCGTAACAAGGAGGGGTAGGAGGGAGAGTTCTCAGGCACTTTTTATCTAAAGGCCGTTTTATCAAGACCATAGATATACATGGAGATCACCTGAAGCATTATGTCATCATCAAAGGTTTGGGGACAAAATTCCAACAGGACTGGTCCAGATATCTTGAGAAAGCTGTCTCATCAGATGTCGTCTGCTTCAATTCTGGGAAATCTTTACTTTCAGGTCACCAGATGATGTGAAATTCTGGTCAGGGTTTGGCACTCTCTTTAGGTGTGTCACATGAATCCAACAGTCTATTCCCTAGAGTTTGATGGCACAAAGGTTGGCTAGCATTACCTGATAGGGCCACTTCCAAAAAGGTTGAAAGAGCATCCTTCTGGAGGTGTCTTTTCCAATAGACAAAAATCTCACATCACACATCACAAGGTGTGATGCTCAAGGTCTTCGTCTCCCGAGAGCAAACTGTGAAAAAATTGCTCTACCAATTTTTATTAGACCCATTTTATTTTTTTTAGACCCATTGAGACCTTAGCAACACTGGAGCACCTCTCCTTTTATTAGTTGTGGATCAAAAGAGGCAGCAGCCAAGTGCATTGGGCATCCTGTGACTATCTTAGAGAGTAAGAGTTTATGAGTTCCAAAAGGGGTGGATCTGAGATTTAGAAGGACCAATGACAATGCTTTTGGCCAAGGTATTTTGAGGACCTCTACAAATTTTTCCAAATGAGTCTTAATAATGCTGTTGGTGCATTCGACTAACCCAGAGGATTGAAGGTGGTCAGCCCGATGGAAGTGTTGTAAAACCAGCCAAACAGCACAGACGTGTCAAAGTATCTGACCAGTAAAATGGGTTCCTTGATCACTGTGAAGTTTGAGAGGAGTTCCCCAGGTAGGGATAATCTTTTTCCAAAAGGACTTTAGCCACAGAAGAGGCAGGAGTCTGTCTGCAAGTCTGTCTGCTAAAGGAGTTTCCTGCAGATTTTCACCAGGAGTCAAGAGTGTTAAGCAGTCGCGAGGGACTTCATCAGAGACAGAGGGAAGAGTAGTAGCAGGGCTAAGGTTACTGCAGTGCAGAAAGAATTATGTGAGGAGGAACCAACAAAAGAACTTCGTCAGAGAGGAAGCAGCTGTCAGAAATGTTAAGCGTGGTGAGAATTCAGGGGGTCTTCTACTGCATGAGGTACAAAACTGATTCAAGAGAATCCCACAGTGATTTTCTTGGTGGTCTTAACCAAAAGAGCAGTGGCAATAATGGCTCTAAGGCAAGGGGATGTCCCCATGCCACAGGGTCCAGTTCCGGCTATATGGCTCAATGGTGGTCCCTGTGTTTTTTGGGTGAGTACCCCAAGGGTATTCCCTTCATTTTCATATACAAAATGGAAAAAGGGAATCTGATCATTGAGATGCTCAAGGACAGGTGTGTTCATCAAACTCTCCTTTAAGGTCTTGAAGGCTATGTTGTCTGGTTCTTCTCATAAAATTGGGTCAAGGTTGTTATTCTCCAGTAAAACATACAGAGGTTTGGCCATAAGAGAGAAATTTGCAATGCAATTTTAGCAATAACAAACTAGCCCAAGAAAACCTCACAGTTGGTGCTTAGTTTTGGGTTTTGGGAAATTTAGGACACCATGAAGCCTGTTTGAGTTGAGATGTAGCACTTATTCTGATATCAGATGCCTTAAATATCAAATCTGGGTTTGGGCAAACTGCAGTTTTTTTCTTGGTGACCTTAAGGCTAAAATCTTTAGCAGGTGGATGCTATCCTCCTGTGAGGAGGTTTGAGAAGGAGAGCAAAGAAGCAAATCATCCACATATTGCAACAGAGTAGGACCTCTAGGGAACTTTATATCATCCAGATCAGCCTTCAGGATTTGTGAGAAGTAAGAAGGACTCTGAGTAAAACCCTGAGGCTTTACTGTCCAGGTGAATTGTTTTTCTTCCCAAGTGAAGGAAAAAAGGCATTTCTTAGCTTCAACAACCGGAGAATGCACAGTGTAAATCAATTATTACAGGCTGGTCTCCCGGTTGCAATTCTAGAGCCCTTTCAGAATTTTCCCAATTAGTGGTTTTCGTCCAATGCTGGGTCTTCACTGACAAGCATATAAACTAGCTGACGTAAGTGGGAGAATAAGGTTGATAAGGTTGATAAGTCTGAATGACTATATTAAACTCCTCAGCAAATCTGTGAGGATCTTCGGTTACTCTGGGAAAATCTCTGACCATGGCTCACAGGTTAGCTTTAGTCCAGAGAGTACAGGAAATTAAGGGTTTAGCTTGTGGATCCTCAAAAGGCTTAATTTTAAAGGGGCAGCTCTGATAAGTTCAGAGGAAAGGGGAAGTTCGGAGAGAGAATTAGTAAGGGGGAACTGAGGATGTAGCAGAGGTGTAGAAGGCATAGAAGGGAAGGAGGAAGATGGTGCTGGAGGTGGGGCCTGACCATGAGGAGCCAAGGGAGAGAGACAAGATGGTGCTAGAGGCAGAGCCTGAGACAAAGAAGCCAAGGAAGAAGAGCCTGAGGCTTCGGACACCATTTTTTCTTTCTTTAATCATTTGTTTGCCTGAGTTAATCTTAAAATCTTATTTTGCAGAGAGGCAATTTCAGGCCCCTGATAACATTTGGAAGTTTCAAAACACCAATCAAAATAGGCATTCCATTCAATTTGGGAAATTTTAGAGCTGTGGTTGTCCAATTCGGTTTTAAGAAAAGTAAGTTTGGGGATTTCAAAAGTTCCCCATAATGGCCATTGATGTTCTAAATTGCTTTTGGTCAGCTCAGTCCACTTAGTTAGAAATGCACATGAGGAAGGACTGTGGTTTTCAAACATAAGACCAGCCAGGGTTCCTATGGCGGGGGGCACCCTCAAAATATTTAGATAACTGGGATCCCATTTCTCAGAGGTTTTTCTCTAGAGTAAAAGAACAATTTTCAAACAGCCTAAACAGCTCAAACAGCTCAAATAGCTCAAATAACCTGCAGCTCAAATAGCTCAAATAGCCTGAAGGCCTAACACCAGCCAGTTCTAAGGGAACAGTCTGGCCCCAGAAGAGTCAGGCGGAAAACTGCTCAACACGGTTCCAATAGAACAGCCCCTATTCCGAACAAATTGGGCCAAGGCTGAACCGGCACAGTTCCAACAAAACAGCCCCTGTTCCCAAAGGAATGGGCCAAAGGCTGGCCAGATCCAGTTGGGACAGCCTGATTTCAAAATCAGGCCAAAACTTACATTCAGAACAAGCCCTTAACCAGAAGGGATGAAACCTTAAAATAGATCCCAAATAAAACCTGGAGAGCTTCAAAATGCAAGGAGGGCACAAGCTCGGATCCAAAAGAAAAACTTACCCTCAAACTCCGGGGTCAGCGAGAAAAGCAGTGAGCAACAACGGGATAAGTGTCGGTACCGCACCTGTTTGCTCGCTGGCCTCAGAATCCTGGGGGGGTCTTATCTGGATCCCTGTATGGGTCACCAAAATGTTGAGTTTAAACAAAGAGACTGCCAGTTATTTCTCCAGAAAAAGAAAAAAAAAAAACTTTATTTGGGATCAACAAAGAGTTGTAATTCAGGGTCTGCAACCCTAGTGAGTCACATTCAAGTTCCCAGCAAAAATGGAGAGGCGAACTCTTTTATAAAGGGGAAGGGAAGTTGGGAGGGCTACAGTTAGCAAAGAGTCCATGGCATTTCCTTGGCTGAGTCGTGACTGTCTCTCATTGGCTGCGCTCTTGCCAGGCAAGAAAAGGGAGTATTTCCCCTTCCTGTTGGGCTCTGCTATTGTCACGGTGTGAGAGCTCCCCCTTCTGGTCTCCTAACTCTATCTAATTAAGGTTTCTGTTAATTAATTTTTTACACTTCCTGCCGTCTGGGTTTCGTTCCCCCCTTTTATGACTCCTCAGAGAACCCCTAACAGCTCCCTCCAACCCATGGATGAGCCACTAGGCCACTTATTTCAAAAGTCTTTCATAGAGAAAGACCTATTCTTGCTGTCAAAGTTTTGCCAAAGCTCAACCACAAGGTAATGGTATTAAGACGGTAAATTTTATGTTTTTAGCTCCATTAAATTTTTTTTAAATTTTTAATTACCAGTATTTCATCCCCAAAGAACAGCATGACACATCAGAAAGCCAGAGACCCCAAAACGAGTTTGGTGGTCATTCAAGACAGTCATGATGCTGCCTTGGAAAAGGAGCATCATCGCTGTCTCGGGGGAGCAGTGCATCTTCTGGGTCCTGGGGTGTGGACCGTCTCACCCTTGTCTCCCAGTGTTCAAGTACTTTGGCCCACATGCCAGAACCCTACCAACCTATACAACATCCTTGTGCAAATTAGATAAGCACACTCCTTCTTGTTAGAACAAGCACTCTCTACACATAGCCTGCTTGTAGAAGGAACCATCATGCAAAGAAAAAGCTACCCTTCCTCTGGGTAGAAGGAGGCCTGTGTCAGGGTGCATGACTTGGCCAGCAAAATGCACACTGGAATTCACCCACCCCTCTGCCTGCTGCCTTCGTTCAATGCACAAACCTCATAACCATATTTGGCAGGCCTGCCCATGCCTTCCTCCAACCAGCACCTCCAAAATCTGATTTGACTCTCTAGGGCCTATCTACCCAACAAGTAATTTCCTATTTGGCCTTTCTTGGGTCTCAGCTGGGCCTTACTCTGTTTCTGGCATTTCCTCCTGCTAAATTCATTGGCTCAAATTGCCGGGACCCTCTAGGAGGAGCCACCACTACCATCATCACCATCCAAAATTCCCACCACTAACCCCACCATTACCATCATCCCACCACTACCATCATCACCATCCAAAATTCTTCCCCAGCTTATAGTGCATGAAAGAATCAACCAATGTGTTTACAGCCAAGCCTAATGTACAGAAGTTCAAGTACATTTCTTTTCAGATCCAGGCCTTCTTTGTCTTCAGAGCTCTCCTTCCTTGTGGAACACCTGGCAAGGGGTGAAGTGATTTCCCTCTTTCCAGGTGGCCCTCCATCCACATCATCAGCCAGGTTTATTGGAAAATGCCTCATTCCCTAGGCCTTGTATATTACTTCTTATGTTGTATAAAGTGTTTAGAGCAACAAAAACTGAGACCCATTTCCCAGCCCAAAATAGAGGAGAGTCATTTTAGCTGAAGTTATTGAACTGCTATGAAGTGTCTATTCTGGCTGACCCCACCAGGGTCAGTCTCCTCTATCCATTTCTTATCTCAGTGGAAACATCATTTTCATGGAGCAAACTAAACACTTTCCCATTTCTTTTAAGAAAGGGAATAGAGAAAGAAAGTAAATAACTGCTGACATCCAACCTGTTAATGACTTCGTGGCTCCCCATAAAAGCTTCTTACAGAATTTTGCTCTTCCTCTCTGGCTCTTAAAGATTAAACTAAAACTAGTCTGGTATGAAATGCTGTAGCCCTGTCATTGCTTATGACAATGAAGCCATATGAAAGGGAAGCCATCTCCCTGCTCCCGTGCTCCTTTCTCTGCTCTTGCAGGAATAGGATCAATGTCACCGCCAAGGCTGGCATGTCATCAGTGTTGGCAGGTACCACCATGAGCGTGGCAGAGAGGCGGCTGTCCCACTGACAGCATCAGCTGTTGTTTCACGTGTTCCCAGCCGGGATGTCACACATAACAGAAGGAGACAGCAGGGAAGAGCCCCAATAAGGAATGAGTGTCACATGGAGAATTATCCCGAGCCGTCCCCCTGGCCTCTCCCTCCTGTTTACAACGGAGATGCCCAGACCCCCTTGACTTGGTCCCTCGGCACACAAAAATGAATATCTAAATCTGCCTATGACTCACCTCATTCATTCATTCACTATTTATTGAGCCCTACTGTTATGGGCTGAATTGTGTCCCCCACCAAATTCATATGCTGAAGTTCTAACCCTCCAGTAACTCAGAATGTGATTGTATTTGGAGACAGGGTTTTAAAGAGTAATTAAGTTAAAATTAGGCTCTTAGGGTGGTCCCTAATCCAGTACTAATCCTCACCTGATAATATATTATACATTTCTTGTTCAGCCTTCTGTTGTCTGTTTCCCTACTAGACAGTAATCTCCATAATGCAGGTACTTGGACCGTCTGGTCCATCGCTATATTCCTAGCACTTCAAACAGTGCTGGGCTCATATTAGGGCCAACAAATATCTGTAGAAAGGTTGAATCATATCTGCAAACTGACCATAAAAGGTGCTTAGTAAAGTTAGAGACGATGATGATAATGATGATGATGATGATGGTGATGATGATGATGGTGATGATGATGGTGGTGGTGATGGTGATGACGATCAAAATTCAATGAAAACTAAATGATCTGGGGCATCCCCAAATGATGGTGCCTTTCCTGAAGGTGGGTAAGGAGGAGATCTTTAAATCCCGCTCCTTAAACTAGCCCAACTAAGGCTCAAAGGAATCATTCCAAAGGTGTCCGGGTTCAGGACTTAAGAGCAACATTCAGGAACAAACTGAATCCTTAGAGGTGGAACCAGCAGAGAATACACACTGGGTTTGGCTAAATCTCAGGGTGACAAATCATCAAGCTGGAACCGTGTGGGGACACCCCAGCCAGCTTCCTTTCTCCCCTGGGTCTGGGCCTCCACCAGCCACCACTTCTGGCCCAGGGGCCAAACTTTCACCCTACTTCTGCTAAGTGTCCTTACACAGGCACTGAAGTCCTCTCAACCACCAGGCACACACACCTGGTGACTCTTCTTTCTTGCTTTGACCGCGAGGACACTTAGGGCCAATTAGCAGTGCCCTCCCCTTGGCTCCCACCTTAGTAAAACTATCGGACTTTATAGCTTGTATCCCTACATATTATAATTTTCATTCTGGCCTCTCTTTCTCTTCTACTTTTATTCTCCCTTTATCTTGATGCATTCTTCTCTTTACTTTCTATTTTAATGGGTTGTTTTTGTTCGCTAAGCTGCCTCAGGTATGGGAACAAATGGGAAATGAATAAATCAGTAAAAAAGTAAGAGCTAATAATAATAGCCAGCATTCACAGAGCCTTCACCATGGGATGACACTAAACTAAGCCCTTCTCTTCTCATGCACTAACTCATTTACTCTTCACAAGGCCCGTTCAACAAAAATAACAGAAGACTTGTGGTTAGATCCATTTTATAGATCAAAAAAACGTAGAACAGTGAGACTACAGAATTTAACCAAGATCAGACAGTGCATGACAGGCCCTGGGCTTACCCCCAGGCAAGCAGCTCCAAGTCGGGCTCTGTGCCACCAGGAGAAACTGCCAACTCCACCCTCCCGCAGACACGTGGAAACACCAGCAGTCCCTGAGTTCCTGCCTCTTGACTCCACTGTTTATTGAGATGACTTCCGAGAAACCATTCTGCAAGTTCTCAGAGCAGATAGTTGGGAGAAGTAGTCACTAATGAAAGTATGCAGCTCGCAAATGTCCCATTAGCCATAGATGGAAGTACATTGGTGAGATTCAGCCGTTGCAAAATTAATCACCCTGAGTGAGCGCATTAACATTGACTATCACAGCATCTTGCATTTAGCTGTATCTTGTTTTCCACACCATCATGTTTGCATCACCCCAGCTGCACGCTACGGCCTTGCCTCTGGCAAGGCCAAGCTCTCCTAGTCTTGCTGATGTGAAATGCCTCTAGCTGCCTCCAGAAGCCCCTTTGGCAGCAACCTCTGCACTTACAGGCCCCTGCCCTCCACATACCGTGCCAGCCAGGGCCTCAAAGCCTGCAGAGCAGGCTCTGAACAGGGATGGGGGCTACTGAGAAAGAGCCGGAACCCAGGCCTTCTGCACTTCCTAACTGGGAGCCTGGAGATCGTGTTCCACTCATCCCAGACACACAAAACCTCCTGAATCCCTAAGAAAATGTCAAGTGCCTCCCAAGTGTCTGATTTCAAGGGCCAAGCTCTATGTTTCCCACAGAGCCAGCTTCCCTTCCATCCAAACATGAAGCCCCCTAGGGGCTGGTTGCAAGTGCTAACATCAATAGAATCTGCCTAGAGACAGTCAAGGGAGACATACTGAGTTTGCAGGTGCCCTCCCCCTGCCCTCCCAGGAGGCCCACCCCACCTCCATCTCACATGCACGTACGCCCGTGCATGTGTACACACACGAACAGAGCACACACACACACACATGCCTGCACACACCATGCCCCACACGCACACATGCCTGCACACACCATTCACACACATATTCCCCTTTGACTCCCTCCCAGGAGCTGGAAGCATCAGTCCACGAAGACCCTGGAAAATGCAAGACACTAACTGATCTGCCCAGATTCGCATGAAGAGCTCAGGCCACATGGAGGTCAGATGTGCGGAAGACGTACGTCAGCCTTGGAAGACGTGCGCGGAAAATACACATAGGTCCTGTCTACACAGTACCGGAAACCACTCTCACTGTCACATGGAATCCTTAGCTGGAAATAGATCAGAAAATAAACAGTGCTGGTGGGAGAGAGTTCCAGATAGGCTCAAATTTCTTCCGGCTGGTATGCAGACGTGAGCAGTAGACAAGCCAACAGAAAAGTGGGGTTCCTTTACTCCAGAGTGGATGGTGATTCTGGATCAAAGAAGCACAGGGAGTGAACCAGAGGGAGGAGGGCCTCCACTATTTTCCAGACCAACTGGCTTCTTTTACAGACAAGGAAACTGAGGCTCGGAGGCCTGTCATCTGCTGCCTGCCAGCTTGGCAGGCTGCCGTCTCCCTGCAGTCCAGCCAGCCTGGAGCCTTCCCCACACCCAGAATGCCATACTCGGAGGGTTTCCAGAAGCTTCTTTCAGTCTGAGGGATCCTAGGTTCCCTCCTTACCCTGCTTCTCAGTATATCCAAGCACAGAGCCTGATAGCCCCATAGGAGCAGGGAAGAGGCACAACTCAAGGGAGGAGAGTCCTGACCTAAGCAATTTGCACCCATCTCTGGTCCTGGGTTTCTCATCTGTAAAATGGAAGGATTGGATAAGCTCCCTTCCAGCTCTGCTGCTCCCTGACCCGATACCATTCCAGGGAGCCAGCAAAACTGGGATGCTCATGAACTTTGCCTTCTGCTTGCCATTAAGTACCCCCTTTCCAGGACATCCTTCCCTCTTTTGCTCCTGCCCCCACAGAAAAGCCCAAAGTTCTCTTAGTATCCCAGTTTCTTGGGTCATGGAGAAAATATCATTAGGAAGAATAATTTACAGTGAAGGATAAAAAAAAAACAGATTCTGAAGAGGGCAGTGCTGAACACAACAGAGTGGCAGGAAAGCTGAGACCAAGCCTAAAACTGGGTCATCTGACCCCCAGCTCGGCGCCCTCCTGGGGTCACCTTGGCTGCCTCTGGGGTGCATCTCTCAGGGCTGGGATGACCCCACACTCAGCTTGTCCTGCCCATGTCTCAGCATCCTGGGACCGTGTCTCTGACACACACACACAGTCCTGAATGTTCACTAAATGAAGATAAGTTGCCTTGTGTGGGAGATACCCATTGTGTGCAGAATCTTTGCTAAGCCTCGGCCAACCCTCGGTGCCACTCCTGCCCCAGCAGTGACCCTCACACGGGGACTGAGACCACCTTCAAGGGGCCCCATCCACTGTGTCTCAGCTCATGGCACCACACTCCTCTCACCTCCTCACCGGGGCTGCCCTCTTGCTATGTGGCATAAGATTCTTGAGAACCAGACCTGCTCCAGGCCCACGCGTGTGTCCCCTGGAAGGAGGGGTAGTGAGTGCCCCCCTTGCCCATAGCTTTCCAGGGAAAGGGCAGAATCACCAATCTGGCACACAGAGCCCCTCACTACTGGGGCCCGGGTCACCCCTTCAGAGCGTCTCCCCATGTCCCCACTGGCGATCGACGCCCCACTGTCCTGAGTCACAGCTCCCACCACCAGGCCTTTGCACAGGCGGTGCCCTCTGCCAGGAATGCCCTCACCCTGCTTCTAGAAAGCCTCCCCACCCGCAGTATGAGTTGGTTGCTCTCCCCCCTCAGCCCCCATAGCACTTGGCATGTGCTGTCTCAGAGGGTTGTTTGGTAACCCCCCGCTTCTCTGGGTCCCTGCAGGACCATGAGATCCCCTGCTGGGCTAAGTGAGACCCCTGCCTCGGTCCCCACAGCAGCCTGGGACGCCCTCCATGCCAGCCCTGTCCTCATCGATTTACTTCTCAGTGTCCCCCGCTCCACCCTGAGACCCCGAGGACAGGGACGTCTCCCCAGTGCCCAGCACAGAGCCTGACCAAATGTTGCCAATAGACCATGTCCTCTATTTTGATTAGGATCATTATTGTCTCATCTCGAGAAAAGGGGAAGAACTCAGCACTTCCTCCGGCAGAACGTGTTTTGCTCATTTTTCTCCCGTCTGTCTCGAGGCTAAGGGAAGGCATTTGCCAACCATCCCCCAAGGATAAACGGAAGGTTCTGACCTCAGAAAGAAAGAGTCATCCGAGTCAAACATTGCATAGAAGAGGGTGGCGACTGAAGTTCTCAACCAGACGGGGACACAGCTGAAAGGGAAGGGGACACTGTGAATAAGAAACTCCACAGGGACAGCAGCTGTACACAGGGACTGGCCTGAGCAAACCTGCCTGTGCGGACATCCCGCCTCAAAACCAGCTGAGGGCGCGGATCCCCCACAGAGGACGAGCAGGTCACCCAGTGCTAAGCTGGCCACCAGGGCCCTTGTCTCAGAGGAAATGACACAGATCAAAGCCCAAGCCCTGTTCTCCCGGCATCTCCACGTTGCAGCTCAGAAGGGACGGGTCTCGCCCACAGAGCTGCTTTCTAGAAAGAAAAGAGACCATCCAGGGGCACTGAGGTCTCCCTGTGGGAGGCAAAGGATTTCAAGAGGCCAGCGGTCTCCCCAAAACAATGCTCAGAAGTCCTACAGGTGTGAGCCAACCCGGTTCTCTGCAGGTGGGGATCTCCGTCCTGGAAGTCTACCCGCGGGGAGCCCTGGTGTCCCCAGGCTGGAATGGTGGCCCTGCAGGGTCCCGCCAGGAACATCTATTCACACACAGTGTGAGGCCTATGACCGTGAGACCCTTATTATCATCAACAGTTTAGAAGGAACATGCTGTCACCATCTGAAAAACACTGGTCCATTTATTGGTCTACTGGTTTAATCTCAGCTACAAACTCCTTGTGAGCTGATCCTGTGTCTGTCTGCTTTACTGCTGGGTTCCCAACACTTAGAAGGATGCCTGGCACACAGTAGGCCCTCAGTGAATGTGGGCTGAATACACAGACAGACAAAGTGCTGCTGGGCTATTCTGTCTTGCATAGTGGGGCAGACTAATAGTGAGTCTTTCTAGAACAGAAAGGAACAGACACTGCCTCCCTGTCTGCCCTCCGAAGCTGATCTGCTGGGGTAGGGGGAGGAGACACGAGGGGAAACGGAAGGGCCTGGGTCTCCGACATTCTCCCCACTGGTTCCTTGAGGCCTGGAATCTGGACCTAGGAGCTGAGCCTTCCTGATGAGGGCAGGCAGGGGGAGAAGGGCTCTGGAGGGGCCATCCCAGCCCCTTCCAGGAGGATATAGACCGAAAAACCACTGACCCACCCTCTGCCCGGCTGCACTGCAACGCTCCTGCAGAGTTGGTCACTTATTCTTTTAACCATGGACGTACCAGAAAGATCCGCACCTTCCAAAGCTCATGTTCCCAGCTGAGGCCAGATGTGTCACTCTGGCCCTCTCTGCTTCAGGATCCCCTGATGCCCACTGTTCCCCTGATGACCACGACCTGAGCCTTGACCTGTGCCAGCCCCGGGCGCCGCAGCCTGCACGCGCAACCCCCTTTAATCCTCCCCACCAAAGCAAGGGATGCAGTGCCAGCCGCCCAGACTACCAGCCAAAACCGGGCCAGGCGGGAAACGATGACGCTGATGGGGGCCGCCCTGCTCAGGGTCCCGAGTGACGGGGTTGGGGGGTGGGGAGGAGCACCGTCAGGCGTGGGTGCCCAGCTAAACAGAGAGCCGAGCTCTCATTCCCACGCCACCACCAAGGCGCCAAAGACCACGCATTCTGAGGCCTCCCCCAGCTGCAGCCAGGCTGAGCACAGGAGCCTGCAAACGTCTTCCACGAATCAACAGAGACACCTGGTGGCCGTCATGAGCGCTCCCACTCAGGCCACCGGTGCCTGTCCAGCCTGGACCCCCGGGTCTGCCGCCCGGCTCAGCCACCCCAGCCAGCGCGGCCCCCCCGAGGCCAGCGGTCCTCCCAGAGGATTTCAGGCGTCCTACCACGCAGGGGGATCTCAGCCCTGGATCTCCGCTCTTGTGGAGCCCTGGAGTCCTCCAGCTGAAATAGTGGCACTGCCCCCGGGAGGAACTCTTTCTAGTCAAATGAGATAAATAAACCTCTTGTTAGTACAATTTCCCCTGGCAGGGACCCCTCAGAATCCCTGCTCGTGGCACAGGAGGCCCTGCACACCCCTCTGTCCAGCTTTCAACCACCCCCTCTTCAAGGTGCAGCTACAGGGTCACCTCCCCTGAAGCCCTCTAAGGTCCCCCACGTCCCAGAAATGCATCTCCCTGCAGGGTTCACACCCTCCAACTGAATCTTGGGACTCCAGGTCCGATAAGGCACTTGGTTCTTCATCTTTAACTAGACTGGAACCTTCTTAATTTTCTCCCAGCATCATCTGAAACTGTAAATTTTTTTTCAGTGAATGATTTTGAACACATCGATGTGAATGGTGGGTTCTGTGGAGGCAGTTTTATTTAGATACAGGGGATTATTTTTAATTGCGGCAAAATACACATAACATAAAATTTACCATCTTAACCATTTTTTAAATTAATTTATTTATTTTTGCCTGCATTGGGTCTTCGTTGCTGACTGTGGGTTTTCTCTAGTTGTGGTGAGCAGGGGCTACTCTTTGTTGCAGTGCGCGGGCTTCTCATTGCGGTGGCTTCTCTTGTTACGGAGCATGGGCTCTAGGCGCGTGGGCTTCAGTAGTTGTGGCACGTGGGCTCAGTAGCTCTGGCTCGTGGGCTCTAGAGTGCAGGCTCAGTAGCTGTGGCACACGGGCTTCGTTGCTCTGCGGCATGTGGGATCTTCCCGGACCAGGGCTCAAACCCATGTCCCCTGAATTGGCAGGCGGACTCCCAACCACTCTGCCACCAGGGAAGCCCCTACCATCTTAACCATTTTTAAGTGCACAGTTCAGTGGCATTAAGTACAGTCACGTTGCTGTGTGATCATCTCCACTATCCGTCTCCAGAGCTTTTTCATCTTCCCAAACTGAGACTCTGTCCCCATTAAACACAAACTCCCCATCCCCCTCCCCCAGCCCTTGGCACCCACCACTCCACTTTCTGTCTCTGTGGATTTTACTACTGAAACTGTGAATTAACAGTTTTCTGTATTTTATGTTATTCTCCCCCTTCCACTACGAGTGGGAGGGGTGGCGTGTCTGGGTGATCCCCTCACACAGACACGCTTCATTTTCAGCCGGCAAGGCCTGGCCCACGGTAAGAGTAGATACAGTGGAAGTTAGTTTATTTCCGCATTTCACAAACATTCTCTGAGCCTCTGTGGAGTCTAGCTGATGTGTTCAGTGCTGAGACGCATCTGTGAAGAAGACGGTCACGACCCCTTGGAGCTGAGACTGGAACCAGCGAGAAAACATTAACCAGTCTTGACGCAAAGGTTTACGTAATTTTACAATTGTGACATTGTTCTTTGAAATCATCCACGGAGCTATGAGGGCTATCTGGTGGGGGAGATCAGAGAGGCTTCCCTGAGGAAGTGACATTTCAACAGAGACTTCCAGAAAGAGAATGAACATTGGATGAAGGTGGGAGAACAGAGGGAATGAGAGGTTTCCCTTCCTGCTGTTTCTGTAACAAATAACTACCGAGGGAGTGTAAACCAATACGAAGCTGTTCTCTGACAGTTCTGGAGGCCAGACACCAAGACATCAGCAGGGCTGGTTCCTTCTGGAGGCTCTAGAAGAGAACTCGTCTCCTTGGTTTTACAACTTCTAGAAGCCACCTGCATTCCTGGGCTCATGGCCCCCTCCTCCATCTTCAAAGCCAACAGCGTAGCATCTTCAAATCCCGCCCCGCCCCCCATCCCTCTCTCTGGCTCTGAATCTGCTTCTGTCATCACACCTCTTTCTCTGTCTCCAATTCCTCTGCCTCCTTCTTTCCGTTATAAGAAATGTATGACTACATTGAGCCCACATGAATAATTCAAGACAATCTCTCCATCTCAGTCTCACATCTTCAAAGTCCCTTCTGCCACACAAGCAACCATATCCACAGGTTCTGGGGATTAGGACAAGGACGTCTCTGGAGGCCATCATCCTGCCTTCTACAGAAGGTAACGGCGCAGAGTTAGACACCTTTCTCGGGGGGGAAGGAAACTCTTAGGAATGGCCTGTGCCCCCATGATGCCACGCTTCCTGTTTGTTGTTCATTCTGCCATTTGTTAAGTATATAATCCTAGCTGCAGAGTCACACTTAATCCTCCTGGGGACCCTGGGAGGTAAGCAGTGCAATGACCACCACCCGCAGTTTTCAAATGGGTGCACAGGAGCCCCACAGGTCACATCAAGGGTGCACTTAGCACCGTGCCTGGCCAACGGCAAGACCTCAGCAGATGGCAGTGGTCACGGCGATGCTGGCCACCTGTTGTAGGTGCCCCGCCCCTTCCATACACTGGCCCCCACAGACAGCAATGGGATATGACCATGTTGCCCACCACCCCTGCCCCGACCGCTCACCCTTCCTTTCTCCCCAACCCCAGCCCAGCCCACTTCTGAGCCTCCAGCCTCCCGATCGTCTAATCCAGGGGCCCTCAAATGTGCTCCTCGGCCCAGCAGCACCAGCCCCAGCTGGAAACATACTGAAAATGTAATCAATTCCTGGCACCCCACCCAAGACCCACTGAATCAGAAACTCTGGGGTGGGACCAGCATTCCTAGTTTTAACAAGCTCTCCGGGTGATTCTGACGCGGCTCAAATGTTAGGCTGCTTCCTCGTCAGGCCCTCTTCTCACTAAAACTACAACAGAATGATTTATAGTGCGCAAATATACTTTGTAACCTCCACCATTCAACCTAGAGACAGCTATGTACAGTGAAATACAGGTAGACTAAAGTCAGTTTCACTTTGTAGTTGATGCTACTTGTACCAGTTCTATCATTAGTAAGTCACTGTTTAATTCTGCCAAAGTCAGACAAGGCTCTCTGGTTAGTGCAAACAAGGGTCTCCATCCCGGGCTGCAGTCTGACCCGCCAGCGCTCAGAAGGCATGCTCGTGACGAACTCGCACACTTTCCAGTTCCCCACCTCCGACGGTGGCCAGGGTCTCCAGCCTGCTTAAGCGCTCCAGGCTTCTGGAGCTCAGCTGGGCTCCTTCAGAGTCGACTGTGTTTCTGTGCTTGACCACAGTCAGGATTCTCCCCCTACCCAGCCTGCAGGGACCCCCACCACCCCACCTCACGGGGACTGGGTGCAGGGGTGATGTGTCCCCAGGGCCTCTCTAGCCCAGGAGCGGGACCTAGACCCCAGCCTAGCACTTTACTCACCACTCTGTGTGTGTCCCTTTGTGCGTGTGTGTGTGTGTGTGTGTGCAAGTTTCTCTACCTTCCCCGTCCCAAGCTCTAAATTCCTCTGGGGCGGGGACTGAGTCTTAGCAGAAGATCCAAGAAACAGACAGAAAGCAGATGTTAGTCATCCAGATGTTAAGTGCAGGCGACTCGACCTATGTGACTTGGATGTCACTGATTCACTAATGGTGGGATTCTGGCATCAGCTCTAGGGATGGAGGGGGGCATTGACCTCGGTCACAGCCATCCTGACACCTTCCTCTGTGGCTTTGGAGGACACGGCACAGCTGGTGGGTGGAGAGAGAGGCGTGGCTTCATCCGTCCTCGGCGCTTGGATCCCCGAGGCCGTTGGGCACCATCTGACGCAGAAGCCGTGATGCTGCCTTGGTGTGAGCTTCCTGGACAGTGAGGGAGGTGGGTTTCTTCAGCGGTTTTCAAACCATGCTCCACAGAGTCCGAGAACACCCGCAAAGGAGCCTCAGGCCACAGCCTGCGAGGCAAGGAGAGGGCCACAGACAGGGGGCTCCACGCCTCCACGCCACGCCGGCCTTGCTCCCTCCAGATCATCTTCGTGTGTCCTGGGAGCCCGTCTAAGAAATACAAGGAGTGTCCCATCGAGGAGGGGCAACAAACATGGAACAGCCTCATTTGTCTCCAGTTGCCACCCTCGTCATGCTCCATGGAATAATCTCCCTTTCCTGCCCTTCAAGGACTTCCCGGAGGATCCCAGAGTGTTCCAGGCACTTCCGGTTACTAGAAACCCAGTTCAGTCCAAAGTTCAATCACATATCACAGTTAATATGTCTTTTCTGCTTCCCCGGGTGAGAACAGGCTTCCTCCCAAGGGTCTTGAAGTGGGGAGAGAAGGTGGTCTTCTAGGCCCTGGGGCTCTGCCCCTCTGCTGTGTTGGGGGTGGGGAGGAGAGACAGTGAGAAGAAGAAGGGGGGAGTTGTCTTGGAAACAGGCTACCCCAGGTGGTGGATCCTGCTCTGACCTGGGCTTGGGTCCACTGTGGGGGTCCCTGCATAGATGCTGGGGATACCGGTCAGGATAAGGAGTGACCGCAGCCGCAGGAGGCCAGCCCCACCATCGGAGATGGCACCCAGCAAGGAGCACTTCCCCTCACATCACAGGCCGAAGGGCTGGGGCCATCCTCCTCTGATGGACAGCTGCCCACTCTGGATGTTGCTCAAGCAGAAGAGAGAGGGAGAGAGCAGGCACCCCCGTCTTCACTGCCTGGCCCAGAAGTGGCCATCGCTTGGCCAGAACTAGTCAATGCCCCAACTAAACTTGGAGGGAACGTTGGAACCAGCTCATGAACTGTTGAGTGAACGCTAACTGCATTTGTCCAGTGTGCATGGTTTGCTTGGGGTGGTATAAACCTTCACCCAGTCTCCTCCATCCTTGGAGACTACCTCTTAGAGAGGGGCAGCCAATGGGCTATGCTGCCAGCCCCTTTCTGACCATGATGGCCTTTGGCCTGCTCGCTCTGGGTCCAACTTCTCCTCTGCACCCAGCATTTCTCCCTCATGGAGCTACAGAAACCCTGAGGTCTCCTCCCAGAGCTGCAGAGAACTGGGGGGAAGGGGGGCAGAGTGGAGAGGAGAGGGGGTGTCTCCAGCCAGGCTGACACCCGCGGAATTCTCCAGACCACAAACAGACAACAGTCATTCCAGGCTCTCCCAACAAGCCCACCGGCCCATTGCACCCCGACCCGATGGCAAGGCCAGAGCGCAAGTGCTGACTTAATGGCCTAGCAAGGGTGGGAGCAGGGAGTAAACCAGAAAACCCTCCCAACCTCCTCCAGAGATTCTTTCTCGCTCTCTCACTTGCTCTGGGCGCAGAGGGAGGAAATGCCACAGTCAGATGCTGGAAAAAGCCCTTTACCTCAAGTTCCCCTCCTTCCCCTCCATCATCAGATGCCAGAAACCTGGGGAGGGGTGGAGAGCAAATACCGTTTGGCTCCAAGGGGCAGACTGGCCCCAGAATTCACAGCTCTCTGTGCCAGGTGGGCTGTACAATAGCTTTTTGCCCCAGTCAAAGCCTTCCATATACCATCTCATCAGAATGAAAATGTCTGGAATTCAATAATGGTGATGGTTTCACAACCTTATGAATATACTAAAAACCACTGAGTTATACACTTAAAAGAGGGGAATTTTATGGTATGTGAATTCTATCCCAATTTTTTTTAAGTGTGTGTGGGGCGTGGAGGGGAGATCTCATCACAAGAAAGGATTCCAAGGCTGAAAAGAGCATACAACCACTGGGCTGGCTGATATCCAGGTCTTTGCCGCCTGGGCAGCCTGTGCTCAGGGGCGTGTGGTCAGCGTCCTGAGCGCTGCGATTCTCTGGGTTATTAAAGGGGGACAACTGCCACCTAGCGTTCACCTAGTGGGATAAACAGCAAGAAAACGAGAAGGCCAGGGGGCGGGAGAAGCCGCATAGGGAGAGAGGTGGGCTGGAAAGGGACTGAGACACCCCATCCTACCCAGGGACATTCTCACCTTCCCCCCTCCCAGAATTACACACCAGCAGGGTGCAGTTGTTCAAAAAGAGCCAATGCCCCATTCCTGTGTTAGTAAAACTTGATAAGTAAAATCCGAACCCACCCACTTGTCATTACACTAACAAAATGGGGGCCGCTGAAGGCCCAGAGGGCCCCTGGACCAGCTGTGAGACCATAGGTCAGTCACTGGCCCTCTACAGGCCTCTACAGTGTCCCATCAGGAGTCACACACAGGGCCTACCTGGCCAGGTGGGCTCACCCAGATGAGGGGGACAAGCCAGGTGAGGGGCTGACACCCTAGTGCTCCTGCCCCATCTAGGGCACCCACCAAACCAGCTCCAGTAGGATCCCAGGCCCAGGGGCCCAGAATATAGCTATTTGTCCATGAGAGGATCCAGAAATGGAGACAATATATCTAAAATCTCTCAGGTTTTTATCTGCAACGGGTTCCATGTTTTTCAAACACTAGGAGCAGAAGACAAAATATCAGTTATGAATCACTCCTGCCAGAAACGCAATAACCTATCTGGAAAACACCAGACGACCCCAAGTTAAGGGATATTCTACAAAACAACTGGCTTGTGCTTCTTAAAAATATCAAGATGAAGAAAGACAAAGACTGTGTTCCAGATGAAAGAAAAGTAAAGAGACAGGACAACTCAATGCAGCACATGGTCTTGGATTAAATACTCGGCAAAATTTAAATATGTCTGTATATTAGATAATAGGATTGTTATCAGAGTTGAATTGGATAAGGGTACTTTGGTAGGGGATGTCTGAAATATTTAGGGGTGAAGAGTATGATGTCTACAACTAACTCTCAATTGGTTAAGGAAAAAAATACGTACATGTTGAAAGTAAAATATGGCAAAATGTTAATAGCTGGCCTTTATATGATTGTTGCAACTCTTGGTCTTTGCACAATTGTATACTTTGGACTACTGTTGTTATACTGTTGTTTATACTACCGTTGCAACAAGTTTGAAATTATCTCAATTTTTTTAAAAGACAGCAAGAGCTAGCCTAGGACTGCCAGTTTCCACCCTCAGAGTTGGGCACCTCCCAGGGGCTGGCAGGTCTGACCGGTGTGGAAGGGGCCGGCTGGCAAAGCCAGGGTGCAGGGAAAGCCCCGGCCCCCAGCTCAGCTCACCCTCCTCTCTGCTCATTGCTGTCCCTTCCCCTCTCTCATGGGGAGGGTGGCCTCCTCCTGTCGTTCCCCAACTCACTGGCATGTCCTGTGTGGCGGCCAAGAGCAGGGTCAGGGACAGTCCCAGACCACGATCAGGTGTGGTTCTGGTTGCATCCGAGCCCCAGCAGTGCCTCCAAGTCCCCGGTGACCCTGGGTAAGTGGCTCAGCCTCCCTGAGCTCCGGTTTGCTTAGTGGTAAGATGCAGCAGTTATGACAAGATGCTGTCCAGGGATGGGCAGGGGACCAGGCCGGGGCAGGCAGAACCTTGGAGGAGACGGTGGCCCAGGAGCCAACATGGAGAGCGGGGGTACCTGGAGAGGGGCACCTTGGTCACCTGGGCAGGGTGTGCTGGCTCAGAAGAAAATTTTTGATTAAGCACCCACCTTACTCCCTCCCCAGGCCATCTCCTCACTATCTGCCATGCTGTAGTCACCCCAAATCTCCTCTGCTTCCAAGACACAAAAATCTGCAGGCTCAACTCCATGAGTTTTCTTTGGCTGCACTGAGCTTCAAAAGCATCTGAACGTGACCAGTTCCTCATGGGCCCGCCCCTCCCTCACATCCTGTACCAGCCACTTGTTCACACTTCCTGCTGGTGCTGAGGCCACTGGAGTTGGGAGTCCTGGCTCTAAGTCCTTGCACTTCAGTTTTTAGTGCCCAGAGCTAGAAACCAGGTCAGCCCAAGAACATCTCCCTCGTGCCGCCCCACACCCCATCGGTCTCTCCAACTCCTCTCCAGTCCCGCTCTCTCCTGCATCCCCGCTGCACTGTCCTCGTGCAAACCTTTCACAGCCATTTCAGCATCACCCGTCTGCTCACTGGCCCCCTGCCTCCGGCTGCCTTCCACAGCGCATCACGATCCATTTAAAAGCACGTGTCTGACCCTGTCATTCTTTTCCTTAGATACGTTCAACATTGCTCCCAGCACTGGCCTCCCCCACGCCACCCGGAGCGTTCCAGATGATCTCGTCATAGGAGGAGAGAAAAGACTACCAATTCTATCTATGTTTAGTTTATGTCTCACTCCTTATTAATTGCTTTTGGGGGTATTTTATCTTGAGGGATATGTGTATCACTTATAAATCACCAATATACATACTTTGGGGGAGCCTGCTCAAAGTTTTTTACCCATCTGGATGCACCATCAGAAAAATCAATTGATCACAGCCACGGGATGAAGGCGAGGGTCCTCAGCCAGCAGGAAGGGCGTCCCCTGCCAGACCCAAGCCCACTCTTCAGCGCTTTTGCCTCGTTTCTCTACCCCACCCCCTCCTCACTCGTGATGCTCCCTCTTTCCCAAATAGTGCTGATTCTGCCTGAAATTTTGCTGATTCTGCCTGAAATTTTGCTGATTCTGCCTGAAATTTTGCTGATTCTGCAAAATTTAGCATCTCAGCAGCTCACAGAGCTGTAGCACCTCCACCCATTGGTAAAGCATCCTCACACTCGTTATCTTATCTCACAGTCCTACAGCTAGACCACTCAGGAGTTATTGTCTCCATTCTCCAGAGGAAGAAGCTAAGAGTAGAAGAAAACAGATGGTAAGCCCCTTGACATAGGTCTTGGTGATGATTTTTTGGATTTGATGCCAAAAGCAAAGGCAACGGCAACAACAAGAATAACAACAAAAATAAACAAGTGGGACTACACCAAACTAAAAAGCAAAGTAAACCACCAACAAAATGAAAAGGCAACCTACAGAATGGGAGAAAATATTTACAAATCATACATCGGATAAGCGCTTCATATCAAAAAATATATAAAGAACCCATATGACTCAGTAGCAAAAAAAAACAAACAATTTGATTGAAAAACAGGCAGAGGATCTGAATAGACATCTTTCCAAAGAAGACATACAGATGGCCAACAGGCACATAGAAAGGTGCTCAACATCACTAATCATCAGGGAAATGCAAATTAAAACCACAATGAGATATCACCTCACACCTTTTAGAATGGCTATTATCAAAAAATAAATAAATAAATGAGATAACAAGCATTGGGGAGGGTGTGGAGAAAAGGGAACCCTCGTGCACTGTTGGTGGGAATGTAAATGGTGCAGCCACTGTGGAAAACAGTATGGAGGTTCCTCAAAAACTAAAAATTGAAATATCATATGACCCAGGAGTCCCACTTCTAAGTATTTAACCAAAGGAAACAAAAACACTAAATTGAAAAGATATCTGCATCCCCATATTCATTGCAGCATTATTTACAATAGCCAAGATATGGAAACAATCTAATGGATGTTTCCACAATGGATGAAAAGATAAAGAAACTGTGGCATAAATACACAAGGGAATATTTTTCAGCCGTAAGAAAAGGAGGAAATCTTGCTATTTGCAATAATATGGATGGACCTTGAAGGCATTATGCTAAGTGAAATTAGTCAAACAGAGAAATACTAATACTGTACGATCTCACTTATTGGTGAATCCCTAAAAAAAAAAAAATACTAAGAGTGTAAGATATTGTCCAAGGTCACACCCACATTGGCAATAGAGCCAGGACGAGAACCCTTATCTCCTGACAGGTGATCCCAGCTTTTCCCATGAACTATGATGTCCCTTAAGGACCCTCTGGAATGTCTCCAAAGAGAGAAGAGTGGGTGTGTCTAGCGTGATGGTGAACTTTGGGGAGGAGGGCTGGCTTCACCCTCAAGGAACTTTTCCTTTCTTGCCACAGGGAGCCTCCGGAGGCAGCCCTGCAGCTGGCCGCTGCCCCTGGAGACCATGAGGGAAACAAGGATCATGCCTGAGCAGTCTCTCCAGGCCAGACCAAGCGCTAGGTGAGGGACTGAGGCGGGGTGGAGGTGTGCTGCTCAGACCTTCCTGTGCAGAAGGACTTGCCGGCTGCCCAAGGAGAGCAGGCAGCTGACAGCCTCCAGTTGCAACCCCCTTGGGATCTGCTGTGTATGGCATTCAAGTCAAGGCCGCTCTCTTCCCGGGCAGCACCCATCATGTGCCCAGCCATTTCTGCCCACATGGGGCTCCTCTATGGGGAATGTTTACCCCAGAGCATCCCATTGGGGTGGCCAAGAGTGTACCTGTGTCTCGTCAGAGGCTCTCCCTGCCCCCTTCTGCTTTCTTCCATCTTTCCTTTTACACGTGTCAGACCCTCATTTGGCCAGAAGGCGTTCCTTACCCAATGCTGCTTTCCCTACCCCTCTGTCTTTCTCAGCCATCCTCCCCCTGTGAACCTCTTGCACGTCTAACTCCATCTCAGTGTCTGCCTCCTGGAAATCCCGACCGAGCACCAGGAAGCGTAATCATTCTCTCCTTAGAGATAGAAACACCGAGACGCCGCTTTGCCCAAAGTCATCCAGTGATGGAGCCAGATGTCAAACTCAGGACTGTCTGACTCCAATATCAGCGGCTGATTCAGGAACAACCTGAATGCTTAACGGATTCAGATAATGCCCATTGTGAAGGGGGCACCCCAGTCTAGAGGAGGGGCTCTCATGTCAACAGCCTGCCTCCACCAAGGACAGGGCGTAACTCAGGCCTCTGACCTCACTGTGGCTAAAATCCACATCACCTAGGTGCACCCACGGCCAGCCACTTCCCCCAGCCCATTAGCGCCGCTCCCCGGGGCCACAGGGAAGAGGAAGGAGAGAAAATGGAGCTGGAAATCAGGAAAGCTGGATTTGAGTCCCAACATAGCCACCAATTTCCTGTGTGACCCTGGGCCTCCCTTTTCCCATTGACACGAGAGGAGATTGGTTCGGAGGTGCTGTGTCCATTACCAGCTCTCAAATGCTAACTCTCCCTGGATGGTTGACTGGCCTCATCCCTCCTGACCTGCCCTGACTCACCTCCCAGCGTGACAGCAAAAATATGTGACCAGACCCTTCATCCATGTCACCTCATCTTCCATATGGCAGCAACTATTTCTAAAATCAAGACAGTTTTATTTTCAAATGCCTGTATTTATTTCTATGAGGAAAAGTAATAATAATAAAGTCCATGGAGCTGTGTATTATCATCTATTATTCTTTGTTGAAAGAATAAAGTCATCTAAATTTTGGCCTTTCTAGAAAATCCTAGGTCTACCCACCATCTTCAGCCTTTAAACAAGCACAAGTCCTATGGACCCCTTAGCTCCATCCATTCCCCCAAAACATCAGAAATTAAAACCAAGAATATTTTTTTAAATGTCTGTATGTGTATAACTGAGTCACTTTGCTGTACAGCAGAGATTGACACAACATTGTAAATCAACTGTACTTCAATAAAAGATATATATAGTAAAAAAAAAAAAAAAAAAAGCAAAAAAAAACCACACCTGAGAGGGCTCTGGGTAGGCACAGTTGTGAATGCATTGGGGGTACTTTTTAAAGTGGTTTCAATCCGCCGTGGAAAGTAGTTTATTACGTCACCGATGTCTGTTTACACACACTGACATTTGCATGCAAATGAGCTGTGCACATCATTTCAGCTTGGCTTCCATTTTGTACCTTAATTCATGGGCCATGTGGAACAAACCAAAAAAAAAAAAAGATAATTTTATAATTTAATTTTAAATGATTTATTCATTTTTCCTTCCCAGAGACAACACACAAATATAGCCTGATGGAAAAACCCAGCACAGGGCCACCCCTGGTGCTGCCTTGAGGGGAACAGAGTAAGCTGGGGCCTGGGGGCCATTCCAGGAGGGCTCTCATGTCTGGCTCTTGTCCACCCCCACCCGGGCTTCCTTAGTTCAGAACTCCAGCCTGGGGGCTTCCATGCCCTGTTCTAACAGGTAGGGGTGCTGCCCAGATGAAGGCCAGAGGCCTGGAGCAGCATAAAAGCCGGTGTCAATTTTTTTCTGCAGCATATACTGTTCGTGGCTGCTACACCCTGGGTCTGTGCAGTCTCTGATGGTTAGAGCTCTGTGCAGGCATTGGGACTTGGGCAGGGAGGTGTGACACCAGTGACTACGGGCGGGTCTCTCAGGACAGAAAGGACAAGGCCCTGACTTCTCTCATCACATCAGCTCTGTGGCCAACCTCGGAAGAACTGTTTGAGTAAGATGGGTCCCTTTGCCCCCACAGACCTGTATCCCAGCGCTCAGAGACTCAGAGGCAGATGGGCAGACAGATATATGCATGCACACATGACTCTTACCCAGCCAACGTCCATCCTCGGAGGGAGGTTCTATTTATTCCCATCTTACAGATGAGGCAAGTGGGGGCACAGAGGGGTTGAATAACTGGCCCGAGTTCACACAGGTAGAAGTAGAAGGTCCAGCTCAACAAGCCTGCTTATCAGCTCCCAACTGATCCCCACCCTCCTTAGGCAGGCAGGAGGCCATTGACCCCTCCCACCCCCTTCCTCACTTGGTCAAGGATCTGGGCAGCCCTATTCTTCCCGAGGGGAGGCAACAGCGTGGGATGGTCCCCAAAGCTCTCCTAAGGTATTTGATGGCCAGATGAGACTGCTCCACCTTCCTTGGGGCACAGCGTTTACACCTGAACCTAAGCCCTTGATTTCTGGAGCTCAGTGGAAAATATCTCCCAGTCCAGCCCGGAAATCAGTCTGAGCCCAGAAGTCATCTCTGCTCAGGAAAGAGATCACAACAGTGCAGCCAGCACTAGCCAAGCCCCACTCCCTGCCCAACCCAGCCCAAGACCAGATCAGGAGGCCAGCTCATCCACAGACGTGCAGGACCATTCCGCCCAGCCCTGCCAGGCCAGAGCCATCCAGGATAGCGCACACAAAGCCCAGAGCTCAGCCTGGCCTGTCAACCAGCCCATCCCAACGGCTAAAGGAGTTTGGTATGGAGCGTTCCACAGCCCAGCCCTATGCTTAGCACAGCCCAAGGAAGGGTTCAGCCAAGAGTCACAGCCCACGACCAGGCCAGCCAGCCGTAAAACCGGAGCTCAGCGCTTGATCCTAGCCACTGCCCAGCAGACAGCACATTCACCCCAGCCTGGGCCCACCACCTCCTCCCAGGACCCCAAGCAGCTCAGATCCTCATCAAGGTCCCTCGCTGTGTAGCCCAGACCAGAGGCTCCCACCCGGACAACCTAACAAAATACCCCAGCAGAACGCAGCTCCCCTCCGCCCAGCCAGCCTGGCCGACACTGCACAGGGAACTTCCTCAGGAGACAAGCAGGAGGCCTGAGCCCTGGAGGGAGAGCCAGCTGAGCAAAGCTCCCTCCAGGCTTCCGCCACGGCCCCCAGCAGGCTGTGCCACATTGGCACCACGTTCCCATCAAAGCAGAGAGGGTGTCCCCGCTTCCTCTCCAGATCTGTGAGGGTTCCCAAGAAGAAGCTAAGAATGTCAGAGACATCCAAGAAGACCAAATCTTAGGCTCTGGACATCAAGGTTTTCTGAGTAAGGACTGAGTGTCCAGCGGCTTCTCTGGGTGGGGAACAGCCAGCGGGGTGGCGGTCCAGCAACCCAGAAACATAGCAAGATCCTGCCTCAAGATACTTCGCTCATCCCTGCTCTAACTAATGCTATGAGACCCCAATTCCAGAACAACCCAAGGTGGCTGAAAGCCCAGCCAAGTGGATTCAAGAAACACCACCAGTGACCACGCTGTTGAGTTCCTCCTCCTGAGTCTGGGGAGTGGAAGGTTAACAGAACTGCCTCTGGAGCCAGATTACCTGAATGTGAATCCTGGACCTTCTGCGTCTACCTGTGTGACCTTGGACCAGTGTCCCAAACTCTCTGTGTCCTCGCTTCTCACCTCTGTAAGGTGGGAATAAATAGTGTCTCCATCCAAGGGAGCAATTCAAGGCATTTGACCACCAGTGTTGCCCAGCCACCGACCATGCGAGACAAACCTGTGCTGGGACAGGGTCCCCTGAAGGGCTCCTGTGGGCCAGGAGCTGACCATTCCAGTGGTGGACTGTGGGAAAGTCCAGTGGCCAGGAGGGCTGCAGCCACACAACCCCAGTGTGAATGGAGCTATATGATACAGAGGCCTGGTCAGCTAGGACTACTGTATACCAAGGAATCTACCAAATTTATCTCTAATCCAAAATTAGGTGTTCTCTCTGAGGCATAGAGAAGTATTATTAGCATGAGTTTACAGTTGATCAAAATCAAGGCTCAGAGAGGATAAAGGCTCCAGGAAGAGGTGAAGTCACAATTTGAACACAGAACTACCCAAGGCCATGTTGACTGTGGAAGGTCAGACTTGAGCCCAGACTGGGTGCTGGAAAAGGGGGGTTTTCTCTTGCTGTAAGGTGGGAGATGCTCTGGGGAAGGCGCAGAGAGGCAGGTACTGACCTATATAAAAAGGACTCACTCAGGAAAAGCCAGGTCCCTCTGAGGTAGAATACCTTGATTTTAGTCTGATGAGACCCATTCAAAACTCCCGACCCAAATAACTGTGAGATAATACATTTGTGTTGTTTAAGCCACTAAATTTGGGGTGATCTATGGTAGCATCAATTGAGAGCTAATATAGTAGGGATGATGGAGACAGAGGTGATGCAGTGGGGATGCTAGAGACAGGTGATAGAGATGGAGGCTAGAAACGTTACAGATACACCCACACCCTGAGATTTATCCTTCGAGTGTCCCGGGGACTTGCTCAGACTTCCTTGAAAGCTATGGTCACAAAAATGCCAGAACAAGATTCGTCCTAAGTAGGGGAAAGGACAATTCCTGCAACTTCCTAAATCCCCACTTTAGAAATCCCCAGCAGGGAAAGAATAGAAAGATAAATCATATATGGTAGGTGCCGATTATATGCCAGGCACTGTGCTGGGTTCTTTACCCACGTTCTCTCATTTTATATACAGGAACGCTACGGGATAGGCATTCTTATATGCATTTTATAAATGAAGAAACATAAAGCCACTTGCCCCAGTTTACAGAGAAGGGCTTGAGTCCAGAGTCCACTGGGACTTTCCGCGGCCTAAGAAAACAGGTCCCCATGGCAGGGTCTGGGGAAAGGGGTCCCCCTGACCCCTGAAGGAATGACCCCTTCAACAGGTCCCCCCCCCATGGCAGGGTCTGGGGAACCACAGAGAGGGACAGTGCTGCTGCCTGCACCTACAGAAGCAATGGAAGCAGGACAGTTGCCTGAAGCCCAGGCGGTGGGACAGAAACGCTGGGGAGAGAAAAGCTGCGGATCCCCCGGGCTGGAGGACACACAGGCTGGAGGCCAGGCAGCGTCACAGGGTGAGTGTTATGGGCTGAACTCTGTCCCCACAAAAAAACTCATGTTGAAGTCCTAACCTCCAGTACCTCAGAATGTGACTGTATTTGGAGATAAGTTCTTGAAAGAAATAAAATGAGCTTGTCAATGTGGGCCTAATCCAATATGACGGGTGCCCTTATAAGAAAAGGAAATTTGGACATAGATACACACAGGGGGGATGAACATGTTAAGTCACAGGGAGAAGGCGGCCATCTACAAGCCAAAGAGAGAGGCTTCAAATGAAACCAACCCTGCCCACACCTTGATCTCAGACTTCTAGCCTCCGGAACCGTGAGAAAATAAAATCCTGTGGTTTAAGTCCCCCAGACTATGGTATTTGTAAAGGCAGCCCCAGTAGACTAATGCAATGGGGATAGCTTAGGGTCAATGACCACTGATTTTGCTGCCCACATCCACAGAGAGACCCGTAGGCTGGTGTAGCCTGAGGAACAAGGCACATATTTTAAGAGCCTTGTCTGGAATTACCATGTCCCTAAACAAATATGCCTCCCTCATGTCAGGACCGTCACAGGTGCCAAGATGGAGAAACAAGGAGAAAACTGGTATTTGGGGGCGGGAGGGGTGCTTGATATAGTTTAATTTGCACTCAGCATCCACTTGCAATACCTTTTATATTTCTACACCCCCCAACGCAAAGGGAGAGAAAGCTAAAATTTACATTTCCAAGACCCCACTGCTGCAAAGGTTCTGCATGCAATTGAGGTTCAGTTAATGAGACACAAATGCATGAGATTTGCAAGGGA
Source organism: Balaenoptera physalus (assembly GCF_965194825.1). NCBI lineage: Eukaryota > Metazoa > Chordata > Mammalia > Artiodactyla > Balaenopteridae > Balaenoptera > Balaenoptera physalus. The sequence goes on from NC_138898.1 coordinate 82,317,233, forward strand.
GGCAAGAGGAAGTTTCAACAACCTGACACACCAGCTCCAACAGATAGGGGTTTGTGCCATGTCTGGCCCCCAAGCATCACTGTCTCCCCCAGCTTCCTGACCCTGAAGACAGCAGCTGCCTGACCTCTGAGAGATCACAGCTGCAGTGGCAGCCCCTCAGTCTCATTCCTCCAGCCCTTCCAACAATTTTGTAAGCACTTAATAACTGTATTAAATGCCTTTCTGCTTGTAATACCGAGAGTGTGGAGATACCAGTCAACCATAGTGAGAAAAATGGCTGTGAAGACCCTCAGCCTGAATGAAATACTTGGGATAATGTTCAGACCAGAAATAAACGTGACTTTGGATTTGATGCCATTTTTCTGAACAAATAGACTCCTCCAGAGCGCCTTGGAAAATATCAGGGGGGGAAAAAAGGTGCACAGAAAATAATTTTTAATTGTCTTTTCTGGAGGGACATAAAAGGCTTCAAAAGGTTAAAACTTTTCCTAAAGAGGAAAGGAGAAAAAACTCTAATGCTTGTCCAAAACACATTTATTGAGTGCTTACTGGTCACGCCATAAATATTTATTAAGTATCTACTATGTGCTAAATGTTGTACTAGGAAAATTACAAAAAATATGTTAGTGATAAAAGAACCCTAATACTCATTTTAGAGTTTTTCCTTCAGGTATTTTTTGTTATAGGATGTAAATATGTACCTAATATTTTCTCAAAATGGTAATCAGCTCTTCAATGCTATAAATTACGTAGTCCTTTTCTCATTATTTGTGATGTCTGCTTTCGCATAGAGTATATTCTACTAATTGGCTCTAATCTGAGTTTAACTATTGGGTCTAATATGTTCAACAGCTTCCAATGCTCTTCTTTTCCTATGTGGGAGGAAAATTAAAATGAAGTTAGTATTGATAAGAGAGCTCTCCAAAATGAAGCCAGGAGGCCACTGAGGAAGTGTGACATATGCATGTCTCAGCCTGGATGGATTCTGACCTTCTGACCAATTATTGTCCTAAGAAAGCATCCAGAAGATCTTCCAGAAACTCAAGATACTTATCAGACCCTTATCCTAAAATTACTCATGATAGTCTGTCTTCTTATCAGACCCCTGCCCTAAAATAAGCCTTGATTCCTTAAGGATAAATATTTCCTGACTTATGTGAAAGTCGATCACAATTCTAACTGGGCAACTTTAACAACCTGGTGGTTTTATGTCTTTATAAGCCCCGGACTCTTTCCCTTCTCTGGAACACTCTGTTTTACCCAAATCTGGATCTCCTGAATTGCAATTCTTAAGACCCCATATAAAGCTCTTTGCTCTTTGCAGCCTCAAGATTGCTTATCGCTCGGCACTTAAAATATTGTTTTATATTCTAGCCTTTTTGTTCATTGTATTAGTCAGCTTTTGCCAGACGGCGCTACAATAACAAACAGGCCCCACATCTCGGTGGCTTACAATTGCAAAGGTCAGCTGTGATGGTTCTTGTGGCATTGCTCCATGAGTCTTCTTGGTCCAGGACCCAAACTGAAGAAGCAGCCCCCATCATGCTCGGCTCGCAGCAGAGGGAAAGGAGCAAGAGGATATTAGGGACTCACAACTCCTTGTAAAGCTTCTGCTCACATGCCATTGGCCAAAGCAAGTCACATGACCAGGCCCAATGCTAATGGATATGGGATGTATATTCCTCCCACAGGAAGGCAGGCAAGCCCCATGGCAATGGACAGGATGTATGGTTCTCTCACAGAAAGAGGGAATGCTTTGCTGGGAACAAAATTATAATCTACCACATTCCTCCAGGTGAATTGTAACATCCTTTTGACAAAAATCCACTAAAAATGCCTTTGGGACTTTTTAAATTTACCTGATATTGGGGATGAAATGGACAGCTTGGTGACTCTAGATAATAATGCTGTATTGTATACTTGAAAGTTGCTGAGAGAGTAGATCTCAAAAGTTCTCATCACAAGAAAAAAATGTATGTGTTTTGATGGATGTTAACTAGACTCATTGTGGTGATTATTTTGCAATATATGCAAATATCAAACCATTATGTTTATACCTGAAACTAATATAATGTATGTCAATTATATCTCCATTTAAAAATTGCATTTAGATTTTTTTTAATTCACATGATATTAAGTATTCACACTAACTTGGAAATAATATACTTCTTACAGTCTTTAATCTCCCAACCAGAAACATGGCATTTCCCCCATTCATTCAAGACCTGTGGCCTTTTCATAAATATCCTGCCTCTCATTCTGTGTGTGTGTGTGTGAGAGAGAGAGAGAGAGACTACCAGAAATACTGTCATTTTTCCCATGTAGATTAAAGAGCTAAATATTAAAATATCATATAATAGAACTTAAAAAAAATAAAACTGGCTAATTATCACTTCTTTGATGGCATTATTACTTTGCAAGCTTTGAAGCAATAGAAGAAATCACAGATGAAGAGAACATCGGTGTAAAACACATAAAAGGCCTGAAAGTAGTACAATTAAAATTAAAAGGGAACTACTGGAGTACATAACCAACAAAGTGTTCATTTCCAAGTCTTGGGTGTATGTTTGTCGGTGGGCAGTGCACTGGGGAAAGGAATGTTCCTCAAAAGAGGAAACTCAATTCGCAGAAAAGGGAATGCCTATTTTTAAATGGTTCAACCTCATGGCAATCAAAGAAATGCAAATTAAACTACCATAAAAAATCACGTATACATTGCAAATGAGCTCAGAATCCTTTTCATTGTAATATCCAATGTTAGTGAGGAGGCAGTAAAAAAAAAAAAAAAAGAATCTCACATAGGTTTCTGGAACAATGTACAGGAGAACTGCTTGAAACCCCTTTGCAAAACATTTTGACAATGCACAGGGAGAACCTCAAAAAACGTTCATACCCTTTGACCCAGCAATCCCACTTCTAGGAACTTGACCTCAGGAAATTATTTGAAAGAAGAGAAAAGGCTATTTTAAAATATTCACTGCAGTTTTATTTGTAAAATCTGAAAAAGCAATATAGTATTGTGGACAGAGTAAAGGGTTTGGTTTCCAAAAAATTGGACTCAAATTCTGTTTGGCCTCCTTCCTTCGTCACCTACGGTCTCATAAGCTGTTGGAAGGATTGAATGAGATGTATGTGCCTGTTTTGTAACTGAATATAAAAGACAGTTTCAGGGACTTCCCTGGTGATCCAGTGGTAAAGAATCCGCCTTAAAATGCAGGGGACACGGGTTCGATCGACCAGGGGAACTAGGATACCTACCACATGCCACGGGGCAGCTAAGCCCATGTGCCACAACTGCTGAGCTTGCGTGCCTCAACTGGAGCCTGCCTGCCGCAAACTACAGAGCCCACGCACTCTGGAACCCTCACGCCACAACTACAGAGCTCACACGCCCTGGAGTCTGCACCCCACAACTAGAGAGAAGCCCGCGCGCCACAACGAAAGATCCCACATGCCTCAACGAAGATCCCATGTGCCGCAACTAAGACCCGACGCAGCCAAAAAATAAATAAAAATAAATAAATAAATCTTTTTTAAAAAATTGTAATATGCCAATGGCCAATCTTTTTTTTAAAAGACAGTTTTATTATTTCTAATCATCAAAATGAAGACTTGGAAACAGCCTACACTGACAACGATAGGGAAAATGCTAAGTAAATTAGGATACCTCCAGCCCATGGAGAATGGTGCAGCCATTAGGGACTGTAATTATTAAGATAATGGAGCAAACTGAAAAAACACTCCTGATTTTTTTCACGCAGAAAACAAAATGACGTTACAACGATGTAAAACTTGTGCACATGAACGAGAACAGGGAAGAAAGATGGGTGGGGGCAGAGAGGGGTGGTGAGGACGGCTTCCGAATTAGGGTGGTAGATTACAGGCATTCTTTTTTTTAGTTCTCTTATTATCACTATGATTTGTTTGTGCAATGAATACAAGCCGGGCATGGGAAGAATTGCCACTGAATTATATCACATGGCTCCTCCCTTCTTCAGAGACAACCCTGTGCTTTATTACCTTTCCCGTGGATGTGATGGATTGTGGGAATAGCTTTCCTCCCATTATCCCAACCTTGGTCCCCTGGGTGAACATCTGCTAGATCATAGCGTATTCCATTTCACCAAATCAGAAAACTTTTCCTGAGCAACTACTTTATACCAAGTTCTGAAGCTACGAAAGAGGCTAACGGGCCATGTACATTGGTGGGGGTCAAATCTAGGCCCCCCAGGAGCAGAGAAGGGTCCATAGGGTAAAGAGGGGAGCTGGAGCCTTCACAGAAGGCAAGCAAATGGCCGGTGTGAGGTCATGTGGGTGAACACTTTGCCATGGGTGTCAGAGCCCAGCATGGGTGGGCACTCAACAAATATTTGTTCACTTGAACTGAACTGTATGGACCGGGGGGGCCTCATTCCCATCTCTACCCTCTCCTATTCCAGCCCAAGGTCAAGGATAAGTCACAGTCCTCCTGGAGAGCCCTTCACCTTTCTCCCAGTGGCCCCCTTCACCACAACCTCAGCCCAAACCAGGCCTCTGGTCCCAGTTCCTTGTTCCTGGAAAGTGTGCTAGAAAAAGTCCCTACCGGTCCCCTAAAGTCCTCCAGGTCTTTGATATTCAATAGATGAAAATTCTAGACCTGGGGAATACTGACAAAGAACACTCGTTGATTTGTAGTCATTTGTTGAAAAAAAGGGGGAAAAGAATTCCTGCAGAGAAATGAGAAATGATCACATTTGGGTTTAGATTTAATGAACCACTTTACTACACATGTACAGATGACTCTAAAATTCCAGGGAACAAAACTACACATGTAGAGATGACTCTAAAATTCCAGGGAAGAAACAGCAATTGTGTCTGCCTGGTCTCCTTTGTCATCTGTCCTCTGCAGAAGCTGAAGATGCATCATCCCCCACCTGTTTCTGTGAAGGGCCCATTGTGATCAATAATCGCTTATTCCTCTTAATGTTTTCAAGTAGTGCCTCTTGAGAAGCCACCTAACAATTCATTTGGCCAATCAGTGGACATTTTTCCAGCCTGCTCTGGGGAGCAGTGCTATCCCACTATCACACTGTATGGAAACGTTTGCCTGGGGGTGGTCACCTTTCTTTAAAAAACAAAATTCCTCTTGCACAGCTAGACTGGCAATAGGCTTCTTCTCCCTGACCTTGTTATTAATTTTTATGCTGAAATAAAATTTTATAGCAATTCCAAACACACTTCAAGCCATGTCAAATCACCAGGCAAAGTCCGGGAACAACCCACTGGGAAGATGGACCATCGGGGGTCCCTCTCAAACTTGGTGGCTACAAGCTCTATTCCTCAATTGCCAGTGCTTTTAACACCAGAGCCGAGTTCCTGGCTTTCCTCCTCAAAAATGCACCCTGTGTGCTCACATCCAGGGGTGGGCCTCTCGGAGTCATTGATATGTGAGTCTATATTTTACTTATAATGCTTTATTCATTGAGGTATGCATTCTCCAAAGCATTAGAACTTCTGGGGCATGTTGATGGTGTTGCACAGCCGAGAGAGAACATGTGAAATCAGGAAGACTGTTCAGAAGACTCGGTGTATAGAGAGTTGTAAACACAGTGTCCTTACTCTCATCTTGGGCACGAGGGACACCTGGGGACAAAATGGTACCTGGAACTGAAGTCCATCCACCCATTTCTACATTAAGGGAGAGGCATTGGTTGGAAGAGTAAAATAAGATTCCATAGAACTGGACCCTTCTTTGCTCTCTCCTGGGGTTTAAAATGATGCCATAGGGTGGAAGGTCTTTTCCCGATAAGAACAAAGCTGGGGGTCAGAGAGAGACTCAGGAGAGGGGATCAGAGAGAAGCTGGCTCCTCAGGGCTTGTTTCAGCTGGCTACTGCTGCATAACAAACCACCCCCAAACTTAGTGGCTTAAAACAATTTCTTTTTCCTAATGAACCTGCAGTTTGGGCAGGGCTTGGCCAGGGTACCTCATCTCTGCTTCATTCGGTGTAGAGAAAGGACTAAGACCGGTACTGCCCAGATCCTGGTTCCAGTCTCTTCCTGATGCCCAGTTAGTCACTTTTCTGGCCTTCTTGGGTTCTGGGAGATACTTCCATAATTTTAGAACAAATTCCAGTTTTCCAGTGTAAGAGGGCTATGCATTGCCCAGCTCCAGGGGAGACCACTCACATAGTGTTTCAATGCAAATGCTGTTCATATGTAATGCAAAATGAATAGCGCCCCTGGAGTTGTGCAATGGAGATGTGTATAAGAGCATCCCTAGAGATGGCTGGACCTAACATTTGGCCTGATCATCCCTCTTGACAAATAGTGGAAGCCGGCATTGTCAGGGAAACAGAGACTGGGTCTCCAGTCCCCCCAGTGACCTCGGGCATCACTGAGATCCCCTCTCTAGGACTCAGTCTCCATCTGTCAAAAGAGGAGCTGCAAGGGATGGCCCTTCCAGCCCTGACACTCATGATCCTGGTGCCTGTTTTGAGAGTGTGTCCTGGTAAAAACACCGTGCGCCCTTATCTCAGGAAAGATTCCATTTAGATTCCTTGTTAGAAAACCTGTTGGCCTTCTTGTGGACAATTTGTGCTGAAAGTCGCCTCTGCAGCAGGATGCTGAGGTTTCCTCTCTGCCCTGTTTTTTCCAACTCCTCTGGGCTCATTTGGCCTGGGACCAACAGAATGGAATAGGGACGTTTAATATCAGCCTCCCCAGGCTCATTTTTCAATCCCCACTTAGAGTTAGCCTTAGGGTTAGGGCCAGGGTTAGGGTTAAGGTTACTTTTAGGATTGAGGTTAGGGTTAAGTTTAGGGTTAAGGATAGGCCTAGGCTAGGGGTAGGCTGGAATTAGGTTAGAGCTAAGGCCAGGACTCAGGCTAGGTTTAGGGTTACGATTAGGGTTAGTCTTAGGGTTCGGGTTAGGGTTAGGGTAGGACTAGTGTTAGGTTTAGGGTTATGTATAGGCTTACTCTTAGGGTTACGCTCAGGCTCTGTGACCTTGCCTTTATTTCTACCTATCTCACTACTTTCCCAGTCTCCTTTGCCTGTCTCTTCTTCTTCCCAGTCTTGAAATACTGGTGTTCCTGGAGTCTCCATCCACCCTGATCACTTTTTTAAAAGCCTCTAGCCTGTATCATGCCTTTGCACAAATTAGAAATAGTGCCTATCATTCAAGTTCCTTCACTTCCTTCCATCTTCCAGAAAAGCATCTTAGTATACTGACATTTCTCTTTAGAAGTTATTTACTTACAGCTAAATACACAGATCTTAAATTTACAACCCAATCATCTTCGACAAATGCACATTCCCAGGTAACCTGCACCTCTATCAAGACCCAGAACATTCCATCACCCTAGAAAGTTGTCTGTATTGCTTACCCCAGAAGCAACCATTCATCTGATTCCTATCACTATCTGTTTAACCTGTTCTAGAACTTCATATAAATGAAATTATACATTGTATACTCTTTGGTGTAAGTCTTCTTTCAAACAACAACTGTTTTTCAGATTTACTCATGTTGTATTATACTGACTTTATTAGGACAAGACTTCTATTCTGAGTTTTTAGCATGAAGCAATTTATCACTATCTGGCTAAGGCTTGTCACGGTAAATGAACAGATCTATCCTGCCTACAGGGTTTGCTCTGACCTCAGCTCTCAGGCAAAGTGCTCTGCTGAACAATCTCAAGTCTTAGATGATGCCTGCCCTTAAATTTACTTTGATTGAATACAAGGGGGACTCATCATTTATTCCAACCATGGTTTGTAAGAAGAGACCAGATGTCAGCTCCTTCTGCATCAGCCTGTTCAAGAGAAACTGGAATAGGATAGGATGTGACAGGGAAGGGTGGGGAGAAAGCTCTTCTGCAGGAAGGGTGGGGTGCAGTATCTTTCTGGAAGCAGAGAATCTGATCAGAGATGGCTTGGCATGGTGGAGAGATTAGCCGATATGAAGCTGGGAAAAACAAGTTTCAGACCCAGCTTGATCACTTGGCTTCACAATTTTAGGCTAATCACTTAACCTCACCTCATTCATAAAATGTGGAGAACACACTTGTCAGAATAATAATAACTGGTGCTTGGCTATTGCCACAGAGAGCAGATGAGACTCTGGAAAACTGTAGGTACCTGGTAAAAGTGAAATGAATGTAATCAGAAGTGCGTTGTAAACTGTAAAGTGCTTGTTGAAGCATCTGCCCATGGTCTGCAGGGACCCGGATGGGTTGCACTGTCACTTCTCAGGAATCCTGCAAGGTGGGCCCGCAGAATGATTCACCCACAGACCTTCCCTTGTCTGCACTGTCAGCCCGAGAGTGTTTCCCAAACCCGGCCCCGCTGCAGACCCGCCCACTAGAATCTCCAGGCCAGGGCTCCACAGCCAAGTGTTTTTCAGTTTCTCAAGTGATTCTCGTGACCCATCTTGGGACAGTACCGTGGAGCCACTGCTCCTTTGGGGAGGATGGATTTTATGTAGTCAGTAGGAGGCAGAAGGCCCTCGGTCTGCACATGGATTAGGGCATCTCATGACCTTCCACAGGCGGGCTGACTCCTAGAGGCCAGAGGGTGGCTACCACCCCACGGTGAGGTGTCATTGGAGAGGGTCCCACCATTGCCAACGAGAACTGCTGTGACAGAGACATAAGTGCTCACCAAATATGCCACGTGTGCCCCCGTGTTTCCCAGCCTCACTTCCAAATAGTTTGGGAGCGTGTAAACAGCTTTGACCAATGGCCTGTGAGTAAAAATGACACGTATCACTTCCAAGTCAAGGCAGCTAAAGCCAGCGTGCCTCATCCACCTCTCCCTTCTCCTTCCATAGAAACCTCAGGGATGACCGGACCTCAAAGACATCTCTTTTCAACCTGGGTCCCTGAGTGCCTGTATGGAGCGCAGGCTCCTGTCGGCTCTCGCTAGAGATGTAACAGGAGGCAGGAATGAATCTTTGTGGTCCAAGCCACTGAGATTCAAGTTTCTTTTGTGGCAGCAGTTAGGAATAATTATCCTGACCAATGCAACTACATGTCAAGTGGCAAGCCCCCCCGTTATCCATGGGGAAACGTTCCAAGACCCCCAGTGGACCCTGAAACTGCAGATAATACCAAACCCTATGTATAATATGTTTTTCCTACACGCACATACCTATGATAAAGTTCAATTTATGAATCAGGCACAGTGAGAGAACATCCAAATTGCCAGCATCACTATTCTTGCTCTTTGGGACCACCATTAAGTACAGTAAGGGTCACTTGAACACAAGCACTGTGATACTGCAACAGTAGATCTGATAACTCAGATGGCTACTAAATGACTAATGGGCAGGATACGCTGGACAAAGGGATGACTCACATCCCAGGCGGGGCAGAGCAGATGGCATAAGATTTCATCACGCTACTCAGAATCGCATGCAATTAAAAACTTATGAATTGTTTATTTCTGGAATTTTCCATTTAATACTTTCATGCTGCAGTTGACTGTCAGTAACTGAAGCCGCAGACAGCGAAATCATGGACAACAAAACCACGGACAAGGAGGGGAAGACTGTATTTCCAAATATCTCTCAGAAACTGAAATGCTCTGCCTCAAAAAAGCTAAAAATAGAACTACCATACGATCCAGCAATTCCACTCCTGGGTATTTATCCAGAGAAAATGAAAACACCAATTCAAAACGATACATGCACCCTAACGTTCACAGCAGCATTACTTACAGTAGCCAAGATATGGGGCAACCTAAGTGTCCACCAACAAATGAACGGGTAAAGATGTGGTACATATATACAATGGAATACTACTCAGCCATAAAAAGGAATAAAATTCTGCCACTTGCAACAACGTGGATGGACCTAGAAGGTATTATGCTTAGTGAAATAAGTCAGACAGAGAAAGACAAATAGTGTATATTATCACTTATATGTGGAATCTAAAAACAAAACAAACTACTGTATATAACAAAATAGAAACAGACTCACAGATATAGAGAACAAACTAGTGGTTACCAATGGGGAGAGGGAAGAGGGGAGGGGCAAGATAGGGGTAGGGGACTAAGCGATACAAACTACTATGTATAAAATAAATAAGCTACAAGGATATATTATACAGCACAAGGAATATAGCCAATATTTTATAATAACTTTAAATGGAGTATAATCTATAAAAATATTGAATCACTATGTTGTACACCTGAAATTAATATCATATTGTAAATCAACTACACTTCCATTTTTAAAATACAGCCAAAAAAAAAAGGAAGAAAGAAACTGAAATGCTCTGCATGTTAGCAGAAGAAACTGAGGACTTTTAGCAGCCTCGATAACCACCAAAAAGAATTCCCTAGTAAATAACCAAGTCTATCTCCTAAAAGCTTTGGAACAGTTCCCAAAAAAAAGGCCATCAGAATGCTCAATATCAGCAATGTTTAAGACAACTCCCTGCCTAGGACCCACCGCCCCACACATATGTGAACCACAGCCCAAAAGCAAGAGACTGGCCGCCCATTCAGTCCCAGCGATTGCACCTAATAAACATTTTATGGACCTGTTCAATTGCAGAGCGATGCAAGCAATTAACTTCCATCATGGTTTTACTGTGGAAAGATGTTACAAGCTTGGGCCATGAAAGTGGAGCCGTGCGTCAGTTCAGGAAACACGGCTGCCAAAGCCCAGAGGGGTCCATCATCAGAGCAGGTGCAGAGATCAGAGGGGCTGCTCGTGGCTAATGGGCAGCTCCTGATCTTGCCCACAGTCGGCTGGCACTGAGCCTGAGGCTTCATGCTCCCAGCAAAGCTCCTGGAAAATGCTGGACCGAACCAGCTCCCCACAGAGTATGGGGTGATGTTGAATACACCACAGAGGGCTGCGTGGGTCATAAAAATCTGGTATGTCAGTCTTGCTGGCCTATTCCTGTGCCTACTACAGACTCACTTCCTATGACTACTGATGCAATGTCACAGCAGACATCTGCGGGGTAACATCTATTAAAGAATGGCAGAGAGAAAGAGAGAGAAACAGGACTTGGGCCACTGAGAGGCCAAGAAGAGGGGTAAGAAGAGGGCAGGCTGGCTGATGGCCCCTCCCCAGTCCAGAGGAATGTGCATAGAGCAGAGTTTCCCTAGCAACAGTCTCTGATTGGTCCCCATCTGTCCACCAGCTGAGTTGGGTCCTGACCAGTCTGTTCTCAGTCCCCTTGCTGGGCAGAAACATGCAGAAGAGGATGGGAGATCCAGCTCAGGCTCTCTCTGGCCCCTTGAGTCCCCAGGACCAGATTAGATCTTTAGAGGCTCTAAACACTGAAGATGGTAATGCCCTATCCACTCCACAATTCACGACAATATGGTACTTTTCGGAATGACACGAACTTACATTACTACTAGAATTAAAATAGGTTTTTTCTTGATTTTCTGATTGCAAAATTCTGGATAAGCTTTTCAAAAGTGAAGTCTTCTCTGCCTCTTCATGTGTGTGCTTTTATGAGTGGATGTGTGTGCATCTGGGTGTGAGTGTGAGTGAATGTATACGTGTGTGTCTGTGTGTATGTGTGTGTGTGACTGTGTGCTTCTGCTTTGCTGGGCTCCTAAATCTGTTCCCTCATCCCTCCTTCAGGCTTCCTCTCCGTCAAAGTGTCCTCTCTAAGGAGGGCCCCAGACAGGCTCTGCCTCCTCAGGGAAACCAGGTAAAGCCATTTGGCTTGAGGATGTGGCCGGAGGACCAGGAAAACCTGCAGGGCAGGAGCATGCCAGGGGGAGAGAATGGAAGGGTAGGGCATGGAGGCAGGATGCTCGCAGGAGCTGGACATGAGGAAGGAGGTCCTGAGGTCTGTCAAGTGATGGCACTTTCCTGGATGCCTGCCCACCCCCATCAGCCCCCACCAGACAGGTAGGCTGAGACCAAGGGCCCGGAGCCACCACCACTGTTACTCCACCACCCCCATCACCATGACGAGCTCCTACTATGTGCCTGGTGGTTTGCATACATTGTCCTTTTAATCCACACAATTCCTATGTACTCTTGCCCCCGATTTTACAGATGAGGACTGAAAGCTCAGAGAGGTTAAGTGACTTTCCAGGAGTCACACAGCTAGTAAGTGGAGGAGCCAGGATTCCAACCTAGTCTACCTCACTCTGCAGGTGCTCCTTCCACTAAGTCATGCTCCCTCCAGGGAGTAACAAATCAGGGGTCAGGGTGGCAGGACTGAGCAGAGGCCAGTGCCAAGGAAGTCACGTGGGTGGACAATGAAGATGCAGGGAAGCAGGAAAGTTCAGGATAAAGACCCTACAGGCTCTTCCCAGGTCAGACCAAGGAGCATCTTGGAAGGAATGCTGGGACTCAAGCCGGAGACCCCTGTCCCTGGGCTCTGCTTTGAGGTAGGGTGGGCAACTGGACCACCATCTCTAGTTTGAAAAACTAAACTCCAGCAAGACAGGATCCTCTTTTAACTGTGTGCCGGGAAGCAAACAGCTGACACTGAAGACCATCCGTTTTCTCCATCGGCAAAATGGCGGCAATGGTCAACCCACCCCCGAGACGGAGATCTGCAGCAAGAGGGTGATGCATTTCCAAAGTCCTTGGAGCTCCTTGGTGCTCTGAAAATACAGCTGCTGAAATGGCCAGAGCAGTGAAAGCCTTGCACGTGTCCCAGGTTTCCATCCAAATCCACACTTGGGAAAAAAAAAACATGGAACTATCCTTGGAGAACATGGCCAGAGTGCGGGATTGATGTTATGTCAGCTGTGGGTGGATTGTCTCTCCTGCAGCTCATCCTAGGCAAACCTTACATTCTCTTTTATTAACAGTTTGCAGTCATTCTGCTTAATTACCTGTTGTGCTGACATTTGGCACTGCCTTGATTTACTTTGCTTTCAAACCCTTCACTTCTCTCCCTGCCCTCACCACCCCTGTCCCAGGAGGGAAGGACATTTGTTGATGGGCTCCTCTACCATGGTCAGAGTTAGCTCATTCAATTCTCAGAGTAACGCTATGATGTAGGTAGAGAATATCTCTATCTAACAAAGGAAGTTGCAGCCCACAGAGGTTAAGGTAACTTACCTAGGTCCCAAAATGAAGGCAAGCTGAGAACCCAAATCTGTGTGCCTGGGTATGTGATTTTTCCACCCCACAGAACACAATTTGCTTAGGTGAGCTGCAGGGTGGACAATCCTCCCACAGAGATTTTTCCTCTCTACTTTTCCTCTCAAAACTAGAGGAGAATCTGGTCCTGAGGAGCAACTGGGAAAGGGCCATTTGCTCACCCCTCCCGAGTCGGGCCTCACAGTGTGGCTTCATTTGGGGTGTGAAGTTCTCATGGTCTCTGACCCATTCAGACTCAAATATATGCATGGTGATCTCAGCTATCAGAGGTTTTTGGAGAAGCAGTACAGGGTGGGAAAAGAGCACTGATGATCTGGATTCCTCCATCAATCATCTGTGAGCAAGCCCCCTCCCCGCTCCTGGTTTCAGTTTTCCCAAGTATAAAATGAAGGTGCTGTGCTAGGTCAATGGTCCTCAAACTCTAGCAGGCATCAGAATCCCCTGGAGAACTTGAGAAAACACAGATCTACCCCCAGAGAGCTGGGCTTCAGGGGAAGGGATGACAGGACATTCCTGATGAGTTCCCAGGTGGCGCTGCTGTCACTGGTCCTGGTACAGGCTTTGAGAACCACTGTCCTAGACCGTCCCTAAGTGCCCTTTCATGTGGGCTCCTCCTCCATATGGGACCACCGCCCCCCTTCTTTCCGAACATGAGGGATTGGTCGTGATGAGGGTGGGTAGGCTAGAGCTTGGAAACTAAGATGACTACCCACTGACAGCCCTCCCTGGTGCTCTCTGCCTGACTGTGTGTGGCTCTGCCATTTCCTAGCTCTGTGATGTGGCCAAGTTCTTCTCTGCAAATGCCAGTTTCCTCTTCTGCAATATGGGTCTCACATGAAGATTAAAGGAGCTATACATGGAAAGCACTTAGCGCCTGGTACATGCTACGCCTTAGTAAGTGTTAGCAATTATTAGAGTTTCGGGTGCCTAAACACTAATCCACCCACCTGGGAGGCCAACCAAAAGAGAGTGTCCCCACATTCCCTGCATGTTATGGAGTAGAGAGCTTCACATGAGTCTCAAACTGGGGTATGTGAACCCCAAGGGCCTGGTACCAACAGGGTAAAGAGAGTACCTCTTCCAGGATCATACTCAGTGATAAGCCATTTCAAAGTGCTTCTCAAACTTTAATTCACAGGGACATTTGGTAAATCAAAAGGATGGGCCACAAGAGCCCATGTAGGAGACAACTCCTCCCAAGGGGAAAGGAACCAGTGTGACCCAGGAACTAAGCCTGCTACATTTCCGATTCAGTAGGTTGGGTGTAGGGCCCAAAGTTCTGCATTTCTAACAAGCTCCCAAGTATGACCAAGTTCCTGGTCCATAGGCTATACTTTCAATAGTACAGTTCAAATAGTATTTTCTTATAAAGCAAGTGTAAATATATTATAAAATGAAATACAACATGTTTGTGGATTTTTAGCATTGTTCTAAAACTAAATTCAACTGAGTACATTTTAAAGATATTAATGGCTTTATTCAACTTCATGAATCAGTCAGCATGCAATCTAGCAGATAGAAAAGAGCTCCAAAGAGCTGCACCAGAAAAGAGACTTTGTAGGCAGAAGGGCGTAGGAACAAGGAAATTGTGCTAGGCAAAAAAAAAGCAGGTTGGTTATTGCAAGGTTTACTTTCCTTACAGGGGATGGAGGGATCGATCGGGCAGATTACCTAACCAATGCTGATCAGGAGATTCCTGGTTGCCTAGTTTAAGATTCCATTTCCAGGAGAGCTGAAACTGTAATTAAGTTAAGTCTTGGCTTGGTGACATGGGGGTCAGCATAAGTGATTCCATTTTGGGCCTGTTGTCTTGTTTTTAACAGTATAAAACACCAAACACCCAGTAAATATCACTGTGATAGCCCATTTCAGATTATACCACCACCATCACCCCCAGTCCTCTCAGGATACAAATTCTCTGCCCTAAGGTCTACTTTGGGGAAAAAACCTAATGAGCCTCGTCTGAAGCCACAGTGCTCTACAAACTCACATGGGTAGACTGAAAGGATGGGCCAAAAGAGCCCTCCCAGGGGACAACTCGTCCTAAGAGGAAAGAAACCTGGGTGCTTGTTTGTCCCAGCAGCAACGCTTTAAATGACAGAGAGTGTGTGGATCCCAAGGACACTGTAGTATCTGCTGGTTAAATCTGTCCCTCACCAGCCCCCAGACTCATACCAGTGTCCAAGAGAGAGGAAAGGCTGCAGGTTAAAAGTAAACTAGTTCTTTCAAAGAATTCAGCATCACATAAGGGCCCAGGTCATACTGCAGTGGGACCCTCTCAAAAAGAGGAATCCAAGTGAAGGGAGCCTTTCTCCCCAACCCCATCATTGGCCTTGGATGGCCTGGAGTCCTGGAGTGGCCACCAGCAGAGCAGGGCTAGAGCAAATGTGGAGCACTTTTGGTGGCCCCAGGAAAGGACCAAACATCCACTCATTAAAACCCTTCAAAGAGAATGCACCTAGAATGTACTGGGCACATAGAGATAGATGAATCAGCGACCTCATGGGGGTCCTCAGGCAAGGATATACTTGATAAAGAAGACCACAGGGTCCTAGAACAAGAGCGTCTACCCCAAGGGGGTCTGGAGGGCATCCCATCCTGAGGATGCAGCACCAAGAGTAAATGCTACAGAACTAAGGAGAACTCTGCAGCCCCATAAGAGGAGAGAAGAGCAGCAGGGGGAAGAGACATGTGGCGAGAAAGAGGGGCTTTAAGAGGCTGACACCCCACAAAGCCAGCGAGTACTCAGTGAGACTACGGCTTGGGGAGGAACTGGAGAAAGATGGAGCCAAGTTAGGAGAAGGGATCCAAAGCGCAGTCATGATAGACGTTCACAGCATGGGACAGAGTTTGGACTGCGTCCTGGGGACAATGGGGAGCCATGGAAGGTTTTAAGAAGTGACATGGTCAGCCTCGTGGTTTAGACGGATCACTCTAGAGGCTGGGTAAAGACTCAGGGAGGGAGTCGTCACGGCAAAGTCAAGGAGTCCAGGTGGGAAATGAGGGCCTGAACTGAAGCAGTAACATTAGAAGTTTGAAGAGTGATCGTTTGATCCACTGGTTCTCAAAGTGTGCTCCCCAGAGCAGCAGCAGCACTTAGGAACGTGCTGGAAATGCACATTCTCAGGCCCCACCCCGGACCTACAGGAGTGGAGTGCTGCCATCAGGGTTTTAATAAGCCCTCCAAAGGATGCTAGCGCATGCTAAAGTTTGAGAACCACTGGCTTAGAAGGAAGAACGACTCAATTAAACTTGGAGATCAGTGACCCATGAGAAAGATGCAAGGGTCAAGGCTGACTCCCAGGTGTCTGGTTTAAGGAACTCAGTGAAAAGTGGTACCATCCTCTGAGAGATGAAACACAGGTAAAAATGCAGGTTTATCGGGGAGGGAAGGAGATCAATACAGGATATGTCAAGTTTGAAAAACCAATAAATTATCACATTGAGACGCCTAGTAAGTAGATGCTATGGAGCTCCAGAGACAAAGCTGGGGTCATCAATCTGGGGATGCATCATTTACAATGCTTGTGCTACAAATATAAAAAAAAATTAAAACAGCAAAGCATGGTTTTAACAATAAAGACATTTAGAGTGACTTCACCTCCAGATGTCTGGAGGTAGGTAATCCCAGGGCTAGTGCAGCAGCTGGGCAATATCACCAAGGATTCAGGCTCTTTCTCTCTTTTAACTCCACTGCGTAGTAAAGAATCTAACCTTGTCAAAAGAGAGGTCTTGACACTGTCCTCAGTTTCTGGAAGGTAGTCTCTAAACTCTTAGAATGTCTTGCCTAATAAGAGAGTATTCATTTATCTGGGAGCCTCAGGCCATCCAGATAGTTACAGTAAGATTTAGGGTGGGGAGTTTGGGTCACAGAGTATCAGTTGACCTCCAGAGGGACTGGAGACTGGAGACTGTGATCAAAAGCAATCAATTATGCCTATGTGATAGAGCCTCGACAAAAACTCTTGGACACCAAGACTCGGGTGAGCTTCCCAGGTTGGCAATACTCCACGTGTACTGTCACACATCAATTCTGGGAGAATAATGCTGTCCTGACTCCACAAGGAGAGGACCACTGGATGCTCCACGTGTGAAACACTTTTGCACTCTGCCCCATTCATCTCTTTCATTGGCTGATGTTAATCTGTATCTATTCTTTTTTTTTTTTTTTTTTGATGTGGACCATTTTTAAAGTTACTGAATTTGTTACAATATTGCTTCTGTTTTAGGTTTTGGTTTTTTTGGCCACGAGGCATGTGGGATCTCAGGTCCCCAATCAGGGATTAAACCTGCACCCCCTGCATTGGAAGGCAAAGTCTTAACCACTGGACCTCCAGGGAAGTCCCTGCGTTGTTATTTTAATCTGTATCATTTCACTGTAATAAACCATAACTGTGAGTACAACAGCTTTCAGTGAGTTCTGCTGAATTATCAAAGCTGAGGGTGATTTTGCGGACCCCCTCAAATGTGCAATTAGTGTCAAAAGTGAGGGCACTCATGTGTGAACTCTTCCCTCTAACTTTACAGCTGGCCAGACTTGCACATCCACCATCCTCATTACATTGGCTTTTAATCCCAGGCTAGTTACCTCATGGTCACAAGATGGCTGCTACTGCAGATGATATCACATCCTTACACAACCAGATCAGATGGGTGGGGCAGGAAAAAAAGGTCTCACAAACATCTCTCTTTTACCAGGGAGGAAAATCTCTCCTCAAAGCCCCAGTAGATCTCCTCTTACTTAATACTACACTGAACTGGATCACATGGCACCCTGAGCTGCATGGGAGGCTGGAGCAACAAATGTCTGCAATTTTTATCTTTCATTATAGAATAGAGGCAAGGAGGAAAGCAGAGGGAAGGTGATGGATGTTGGTAAGCAACCAACAGCATCTGCCGTCAGGAGTCACTAGTGTTTGGTGCCGCTTGTAGCCAGGGGAAGGACGAGGTCACAAAGGGAGAGAGTACACAGCAGGAAGAGGAGAGAGCTGAGGACTAAGACTTAACAACAAATGTGTGAGAATCAACAGAAAAGGAATTTTACCAGAGATGAAAAGAACCATCAGAAAAGTAGGAGGAAGTTATTAATGAGTGGTGAGCATATGCTGAGAGAGGGGAATTTCTAGAAGGATAGAATGGCCCTCAGGATGAAATGCTGCTGAGAGGTCTTGGACTGGAAAGGCTCAGGAGGTTCAGCTAAAAGGAGGCCTTTCATGACACCCATGGGGATGCTCTCAGGGCAGAGAGGGAGCAAATGCCAGACCTCGATGGGCTGAGGAGTGGCTGGGTGGCACGCCGCGGCGGGGGCCCTGCACAGAGACACCTCTCCCAAGTCCATGGTTAGGGAAGAAAGAAAAAGAGGCAGTTAGGGAGTCTCTCCTCTCTCGAGGGAGACCTGGGAGAAAGGGGAGTAGTTTTATTTTTTAATACAGGAAGCATTTGAGACTGTTTAAATGATGAGAGGAAGGGTGAGTAGAGTAGGAGAAGTTGACAAAACAGGCGGGAAACCACGTATACATCTAAAACCCACTCCAAGAAAACCTTGAAATATTCAGGAATCCACTTGATTATTTATCAGAAAAAAAGTATTATTTACTTTTCATAAATGCTGCCTTTGCCTAGGCATAGAGCAGTTCCTGGGGGCCAAGAAATATTGTTTGTGTGCCTTGTAAGGGCTTTCTGGCTTCTCTCAGAGCAAGCCGTTCCAAGATTCGAGACGAATGTACGAGTACTCAGATGGTATCAGCACAGAGGGCATGTTCTATCAGGAGGCTGAGCTAACGGCCGCTAGGAATGCGATGTTAGAGACTGGAGGAGCCGCTTTCCTCTCTCCTCTAGCCAGAAAACTCTCAGGGCACCTGGAGCCCCACTCTCAGCTCTTTTTTTATTGTTATGTTTAAACAGCTTCATTGAGGTATAATTAACATACCATAAACTGCACGTATTTAAGGTATATTATTTGGCTGGTTTTGACGCATGCAGGCACCCGTGAAACCATCATCACGATCAAGATCATGCATTTAGCCACCAGCCCCAAAGGCTTCCTCAAGTCCTTTGCAATCCTTCCTTCCTGTCCCTCCCTGCCCTCCATCCCCGTCCCCTGACAACCACGGCTGTTTTCTGATGCTGCATGAGTTTGTAATTTCTAGAGTTTTACATTAAAGGACATTCACTGTATTACTCTCCTTCATGTGGCTTCTTTCACTCAGCAGCATCGTTTTAGGATTCATCCACGTTGCTGCCTGTATCGCTAGTTCATTTCTTTTTACTCCTCCGTAGTATTCCTCTGTACGATTATACTACAATGTGTTTATCAATTCACCAGCTGCTGAACATTTGAGTTGTTTCTAGTTGTGGGCTATAGCAAATAAAGCTGCTGTAAACATCTGCATACAGGTCTTCGTATGGACACATATTTCTCTTTCTCTTGGGTAAATGCCTAGGAGTGAGATGGCTGGCTTCAATGGAAGGAATGTGTTTATATTTTAGGACACTGCTAACCTGATTGCCAGAATAGTTATACCAATTCACATTCCCACCTGCAGTTCCGGTTTCTCCATATCTCGACAACATGTATTTTATCCGTTAGCTCTTAACCACTCTGCAGCTAGATGCTTGTCTATCTCCAAGAGAAATCTAGAAGTACCTTAGTAGTTTTTCACAAGCACTGAGGGTGAAGCCCCAGGGTTGAAAGGTTCTGGAAAGGTGTTTAGAATTTGGAGGATGGGGATGGGGGTGCCTATGTCACAGGATTCTTAAACCAGCACAACCCACCCCTCGTATCAGACACACACAATCAAGCACAGCTGAGCCTCGGATACGTAAGACAGTTCACCCAAGACCCTCCCCGATCACTCCTTTCCTGCTCCAGCTCAGCCCATGTCCTCCCAGCTTTGGCGCTTCATCCACAACCCCAACGTGCCCCTGTCTCGGACCCTTTGGACTTGATCTCTGCAGGCTCCCACCCACCCCCAGGACTCCCCCTCTCTCCCCTCTGGTTTTGTTCTCACTGGGGTCCTTGCTGACCTGTGCTACCTCAAGAGGACAAGCTCTACCTCAGTCTGTCAGTACCCCAAGTGGACACGGTCCCTGGCCAGTGCCAGCAGGTCCAGAGCTGCCTGCCTTGTGCCCCTGGACCTACCTGGAAGAGAGAGACAGAGAAAGGCAAAGGGGGGTAACAGAAGCCCACCTTCACACAGCTCTGAGGTGGGCCCAGAAAAAGCTCCTTTCAGGCAGAGCTAATCCCTTGCCTCTTGAATAATGAAATGATTTGGGAAGCACATGCCAACCAGGGAGGTAGCAGCAGATTTGACCAACCTTCCCAATAGCTTGGAGATGTAGTCAAGTGAGCAGGGGTCCTCCGGGACCTGCAGCCTGGGTTCAAACCCAGACTCCCCTACCTAGTACTTAGTGAAGCTACTTAACCTCTGTGTGCCTTAGTTTTCTTATCTATTAAAGGGGATAATAATAGAACTTACCTCCCAAACGTGCCTCAGTGATCAAATGACACATATCTATAATATATTTTACTTCAATTAAGTGAGATTAAGTTAATTTAATTAACTGATATATATTTTAATAACAATGCCAGTTACATAGCAGCAAGAGCTCAGTAAAAGTGAACCATTATTACTGAGGCAGAGACCTTGCTGAGCATTCACGTGTTTCACTTCATTTAATCCTCATAATAACCCTACGAGAGGATCACCATTATTATCCCCATTTCACAGAGAGGATGCTGAGGCATAGAGAAGTTCAGTGCTTTGCCCAAAGTCACACAGCTAGCAGATAGAGGTGCAGGGTCTCAACCAGGTAACCTGACTTCAGACTACACTGCTAACCCCTTCATCATTCCACCTGTCACCAAGCACCAGTCAAGATGAGAGGTCCCTGAGCTGGTCCCACACCTCACACGCAGAAGGCCAACACCTCTCCTCCAGTGATCTCCTGGACCGACACAACTCATAAATTCACCAAGCACGGGAGCATCTCAGAAACCATCCACTTTAAGGCTTTGAGGAAGGGAGTTGGTGACATTTTAGCTGGGTCTTGAAGGATTAGTCAGCATTTTCTGATCAGACAGGTGAGAAAACATTCCAAGCCGAGTGAATCCCATATGCAAAGGTTCAGAGATGTGGAATCCATGAGAAAGAGTTGGCTGTGAGATGCAGGAATCCCTTAAGCTTAAGCAGCAGGGACATAATTTAAGAAGTCTAGAGGTAAGTGATTTCAGACTAAGAGGAGCCAATGGGTGATGTCATCAATGCCCTAGGATCTTTCTCTCTGCCCTCTCAGCTTGGGACCTTTTGTCTTTCAACTCTTGATCTCACAGTTCAGAGATGGCTGCCACAGCTCCAAACATCATGTCCTCACACAACTGTGTTAGAAATACGAAGCAGGAGGCAGCCAGAGCCTAAGAGAGATCTCCTTACATGACTTTCCCCTTTTATTAGGAAAGAAAATCCTTTTCTAGACGCCCCAGCCAACTTTCTCTGACATTGGCCAGCACTGTATTAAAATCCAACTTTAGACCAATCACTGGCAAAGAGAAATGAGATTGCCATGGCTGATTCAGATCAATTACAAATCATCGCTTGGGCCCAGAGGGGGCTCCCAAGTTTTCTGAGCACACTGTGCTCCCTTGATTCTGGGGTAACCTTAGTAATAGGATGGTCAATTGAGCAGGGCAGAAGCGATGAACATTCAAGCTGCAGCCCTGAGCTGCCATGTAAACAGTCTGAGTGCCCTGAGGCCACCAGGCTGTAAGGAAGCTCAGACTAACCCTGTGACGTGCCTACATGAAGCGGCATCCCCAGGCGGCCCCCAGCGACCCCATCCCCCCTCCTTCCTGCCCCTCCCACCCCTCAACCCCTCCTGCCCCCCACCTGCCTAAAACAGCATGAGAGACTTTTCCTGCCCAGCACAGCCCAGCCAGGCACCTTCCAGACTTCCTGACCCATACAAGTCATGACGGGCATGAGGTTTAGGGTGATCCGTTTTATTCCAGTCCATTTTGGGGTGGTTTGTTCAAGCAGCGATAGATAATGGAACACTCCTCAAGGTCACACAGTGGCCAAGCTGAGATTTGAACCTGACCCCACAGTGCCTCTCAGATTCACAAGCGGGAGAGGAGAAATCTCTCTTTGAAATGTCAGAAAGGATTTTTAGATCATCACGGATCGCGGGGTCATGTGCCTCAGAGAGGAAAAAAAGCCCTGTTAGGGAAAGAGAGGAGGAAAAAAAAAAAAGTCAGTGGGAAGACAAAGGAGGGTGGACACAGGATGTGCAGTGCACTGTGGGGGGACGGGTTACTCGGGATGAAATGCTGGGAAGGGCCATGTGGCTTTGGAATAAAAAGTAGGTTAATAAAGCTGGTAAATGCGAGGTGAGTCTGAATGCATTACCCCATGAAGGATGGCTGCTTTAATGAGGAGAGAGGCGGGCAGAAACCCCATTGTCAGGCCCCACGCTGCCGTCGTCTTTGGAGGAAACCATGGCAGGGTCAAGGTCTTTGACCCGTGTGTTAATAATCCGTGCCTTCTGCTGGGAAGGCGCTGCATGCTGCCAGGTCAATGGGAGGTGGGTGGCAGGCCTAATTGGGAGAAGGGGGACATGGCCAGGCTCACAGGCTGTGCCATGACAGAAGGCACATTGATCACTCTCCGACGACAAAGGGGAGTCCCACGGGGTCAAAACCTGCTGAGGGCTGAGGAGCTCCTGAGCTCCCCATGAAGCCAGCCCCATGGAGGGCAAAGGAGGGATGAAGGAGGCCAGGGGGCCCTCAGAGCACTGAAGCCGCCCCTCAACTCACCCCTGGCCTCAGCTTTCTCCTTTTTTCTTTGAGTCTCAGACTCAGCCTTTCTGGTAGGGTCCGGGGGCCGGCCAGCTGGAATAATGTTGTCTGCAAGCCCGAGCAGGCTTTGTTAGCTCTGACTGAGCGAGTGACCGTGGAATTCAGCCACACTCAAGCCTTGGACTCGGTATGGGGTGGGAGGGGGTCTCTTTCTGGTTGGTTTAGTGTCTGTACCAGTTTCCTGTTGCTGCTGTAACAAATTACCACAAACTTCATGACTTAATATAACACACATTAGAATTGAAAACAGATAAGCAAATGCTTATACCCAAATGTCACAGCCGCACTATTCACAATAGCCAAAAGGTAGAGACCACCCAGATGGGTATCAACCGATGAATGGACTGACGAAATGTGGTCTACCCATACGATGAAATATTATTCAGCCCTAAAAATGAATGAAGTTATGATACATGCTACAACATGGATGAACCTCAAAGCATTATGCTAAGTGAAAGAAGCCAGACGTAAAAGGTCACAGGTTGTATGATTCCTTTTATATGAAGTGTCCTGAATAGGTAAATCCATAGAGACACAAAGCAGAATACTGGTTGCCAGGGGCTAGGGGGAGAGGGGAGTGAGGGTTTAGTTTGGAGATGATGAAAATATTTTGGAACTAGATAGAGCTGATGTTTGCACAACATCATGAATGTACTAAATGTCCCTGA
Organism: Balaenoptera physalus; assembly: GCF_965194825.1. NCBI lineage: Eukaryota > Metazoa > Chordata > Mammalia > Artiodactyla > Balaenopteridae > Balaenoptera > Balaenoptera physalus. The sequence goes on from NC_138898.1 coordinate 82,340,824, forward strand.
ATTGTTCACTTTAGCATGGCTAAATTTATGTTCCATGAACTTTGCCTCAATAAAAATAAATATATAAATAAGTAAACATTATTTTTTTAATCTTAGAGTTCTGGAAGCCAGAAGTCCAAAATCAGTCTCATTGGGCCAAAGTCAAGGTGTTGGCAGGGCTGGTTCCTTCCGGAGGCTCTGGGTGGAGGGGGTGGGGGGATCTATTTCTTTGTCTCTTTCAGCTTCTAGATGCCACCTGCATTCCTTGGCTGGCGGCCCCTCCTCCATCTTCACGTTCTGCAATCTGGCAATCTCCCTCTCTCTCCACTTCTCATCACCTTCTCTTGACTTTGACCCTCTTACCTGCCTCTTCTTAGGACCCTCGTGATTATATCAGACCCACTTGGATAATCCCGGGTAATCGCTCCATCCCTAGATCCTTAACTTAATCACACATGCAAACCTCTTCTGCCATGTAAGGTGACATTCACAAACCCAGGGATTAGGAAGCAATCATCTTTAGGGGGCCATTATTCTGCCGACCATGGTATCAGAGTCTTGTTTCCTTGCCTCTTAGATTCCCCAGGGGCAGGGATCCTGCTGGTCTTTGGGCAACAGCCTGTGCCAGCTTCGTCCCAGGCAGCACCCTGGACCCTCCTCCCAAGACATTAAGGAGAGGCCTGCAGGGCTAGGTAGGAACTGCTTGGTCTCCCCTCCTGGGGTTTAGCCCAGTGACCAGCACAGAGACTTCAGACCCTGGGCTGGGGGCGTTGAAGGCTGGCAGTGGGTGCCAGCTGCTGGCAGGAGTGTGGTGATAAACCAACTTTCAGGGGGAAAAGCTCTGATCTGTACTGTGTGCCAAGGTGTAAATACCCCCACCATGGCCAATGTCATGCTACTAGTGCAACGTGACTGCAGGTGGCTTTGGGATGAGACAAGTATCATCCTGAGCTGTCGGAGTGGCTGCCGGCCACCACTGCCCACAGGGACACCAGTGCTGGCCAAGGTCCAGCTGCAGAGACACAACTGAAATGTGTCGTCAAAGCCACGGACCCCAAGTGAGTGATGGGTGTTTGGACACAAAGCCAGACAGCTTCAGAGAACAGAGCAAGCCATGCCCGGGGAGTGTCTTATCCAAGGGGGCTGATGAGCATTTACATCGTGGGTCTGGCCTATTTAAAAGGGCAGACTTACTGTGCTGACTATTATTTAGACCCCAAAACTACTCCTCTGAACCTGCGGGCTCTCTATAGCTCCTTTCTGAGGGTGGGAATGGAGTTGAATTAGGGGCATCTTTGAGATGCTATATTAGTTTGCTCGGGCTGCCATAACAAAGGACCATGGACCGGGTGGCTTAAACAACCAAAATTCATTGTCTCATGGTTCTGGAGGCTAGAAGTCTGAGATCCAGGTGTGGGCAGGGTTGGTTTCTCTTGAGGTCTCTCTCCTTGGCTTACAGATAGCCGCCTTCTTGCTGTGTGCTCACATGGTCTTTCATCTGTGTGCACACGTCTGTGTCCTAATCTGCTCTTCTTATAGGAACACCAGTCAAATTGCATTAGGGTTCACCCTAACAACTTCATTTTAACTTATTTACCTCTTTAAATGTCCTACCTCCAAATTCAATCACATACTAAGGTATTGGGGGTTAGGACTTCAACGTATGAATTTGGGGAGGACCGTAACAGATGCTTACAATGGGCTTGATGCTGTGACTACACAAAAGTCAGTCTGAGGCTGCCCCACCAGCCCCATCTTCCCACATCCTTGTTATTTCTGCAGCTCCTTTTAATTGGGCTTCACCCCTTCCCCTTCCCTCCCCTCTGAGAATCAAAGCAAAGGGTGGCCCTAGGAGGGGCCCATATCTGGTGTAACTGAGTCTGGTGTGTGGCTCTGAAGCTAGATTAGAACCAGATGCTTGTTCAAGTTTGGGATATGGTCTGGAATCGAGAGACCACAAACAAAGAGGTCTGCCCATGGGTGGGGCCAGGGTGGGGGAACCATGGTGAGAATTTGCAGATGTGTTGTCAGCGTGTTAGGATGTAGCAGTCGACAGCAGGAAGCCATTGTCTTTGGTTTTGCCATTTCCTGTTACTGGACACCAATGCAGGGGTCTGGGTTCCTCTTTGAGCAGGATGAGCCTTGGAGCCAGCTCTGAGCCTCAGTTTCCAAACATGAAAATGGGCCAGTGCAGGCCCACTATGCCTTATCCAAAACCTCAGGGTCAAATGTGTTTCAGAAGTCAAGATATTTTTTATTTTAGAAAGATGATACAGGACACATGCCATCTGTTGCACAGTGCTCCCGGCAGGGTCTAGGATTGCATCCCATTATCTAATACTGATAGCCCTGCAGCAAAGTAGATGAATAGCCGCATGACGTAGGATGCATAAGGACTACAAATGGCCTCACATCGGCCCCACTCGGATTTTACAGCCAAATCAGTAAGGAGAAAACATCGTATTTAAAGAGCTTTATGGATTTCAGAATTGAAAAGTGATTTTAAACCTGTAATGTACATTTTAGAGGACTGCTTAGAGATTCAGTGAAAAATGGCAGTGGGGAGAGGGGAGTTCACATAATACTTGCTAGAAGAAGACAAAGGAAGCCTCTCTGTGCAGCCACTATGGAAAACAGTACGGAGGTTCCTCAAAAAATTAAAGCTACCATATGATCCAGTAATTCCACTTCTGGGTATAAAACCAAAGGAAATGAAAACAGGATACCAAAGAAATATCTGCACTCCCATGTTCATTACAGGATTATTTACAGATTATTACAGGATTATTTATAGATTATTTAATCTATAAACATTACAGATTATTTACAATAATTAAATAATAATTATTTACATTATTGCCAAGATGTGGAAACAACCTAAGTATCCATCAACGGATAAATAGATAAAGAAGAAGTGGTGTATATATACAACGGAATATCATTCATGAAAAAGAAGGAAATCCTGCCATTTGTGACAACATGGATGGACCTTGAGGGCACTATGCTAAGTGAAATAAGCCAGATAGAGACAAATACTGCAAGGTATCACTTATAGCTAAAAAAAAAAAAAAAAAAAAATTTTTGGCCACACCACACGGCTTCCAGGATCCTAGTTCCCTGACCAGGGATTGAATCTGGGCCCACAGCAATGAAAGTACCGAGTCCTGACCACTGGACCACCAGGGAACTCCCTTAAAAAAAATACTGAAAAAAAAGTCACACTCATAGAGACAGAGTAGAAAAGTGGTTGGGGGCTGGGGGCGGAGGGCAAATAAGGAGAGACTGGTAAAAGGGTACAAACCGTTACCTATAAGATGAATAAGGTCTGAGGATCTAATGTATGACATGGTGATTATACCTGATAACACTGTATTGTATAATTAAAATTTGCTAAGAGAGTAGAACTTAAATGTTCTCATAAAAAAAAAAGATAAATATGAGGTGATAGGTGTGTTAATTAACTGGATGTTGGGAATCCTTTCACAATATATATGTGTATCAAATCACCACTATGTACACTTTTAAGATGTATATCTTAAAATTTTATTTGTCAATTTTACCTTAATCAAGCTGGGGGGAAGCCTCTCTTGCTTCTATCTCGTTCTAGCGCAAAGGTGGGTTCTGGGGACCATCTGCTGCCTCCCTGGTCCCCAGCCCATCCCAATCTCCCCATGATCCACCGGCACCTGCCGTGGAGGCTGCAGACTCAGGAGGTCTGGTCAGTGAGGTGAGGTCACAGAGCGCTGCCCACCAAGGCCACTGCCCTCCTGTGTGCTGGCCCCTGGCCATATCAGCCAAAGAGTCACCTCCTCTGCCTCTGTCTCCCACAGACCCTTTCTTTCCCCATCTGAGTGGTTGATGGGGAAACTCTCAACCATCTGGTCAGAGTCTGGGTGTGGACCTGGCCTCTGAGGAGCTGCCTGAGCCCCAGGGAGCCCCAGAGAACCTGTGAGTCAAATATTGAGATACAATCTGACCAAAGGCCAAAGGCCAGAGAAGTCAGGCAAAATCTGCTGTGGTCCGCCCCTCACCTCCCAAGCCAACCTGGGGACAACGGTGATTGTATTCTAGCACAAGGACATTAGGAAAAATCAGCAAACACCATTATATCCAGGCTGTGTGATATTTTGCCTCTAAAAACAAAAAAAGTCAACAATAGATAATTCACTGGACTTAAAAGTTAGAGAGGTTGGGAATTTGGGGGTTTCTGTTTAGTCTGATTTAGACACAAAAAAGTTGTGTGGTCTTGGGCAAGTCCTTTTACTTCTCTTACCTCTGTCTGCTCACCTCTAAAACAGGGGGCAACGATGCTCGCCCTCCCCGCAAGGTACACAAGGATTAAATGAAACACTGAATGCGAGGGATACACTCGGCACCCGCCCCTCTGTGCAACTGTTGACCCCCAGGCAGGGCGGTGACACAGTTCCCAAGGCCCCGTGTGGCCTGGGTGGGGGCACCTTCCTGCCTCACCACTTCCCTCCTACCTCTCCTTATTACAGCCTCACCAGCCTCCTTTTGAGGCTCTGAAAAACACCAAGCTCTTTCCTGCCTCAAAGCCTTTACAGAACCTCTCCATGGCTCCTTCATATCGTCCAGGTCTCTGCCCTCGTGTTCCACCATCAGGCAAGCCTTTCCTGACCCCATCTCAATTAGCACTCCCACCACAGTCACCCCCTGGCCACAATCCGCAAGCCTGATCTAGCCTCAAGATGATGCCCCATGTAATTAACCAGGTAGGATTTCTGTGCACAACTCCATGCGGACATCATCAGAGCCAAGGCCAAAGACAGTGGTGAAGGAGGCTGTAATACACACAAGGGGGTCGACAAACTTTTCCTGCCAAAGGTAGATTAATAAATATTTCGGGCTTTATGGCCATATGGTCTCTGTCACAACTACTCACCTCTGCTACTGAAGCGCAAAGGCAGCCACAGGCAACACATAAGCAAATGAGCGTGGCTATGTCCCAGCAATATTTTATTTACAAAAACAGACAGCGGGCTGGGCTTGGCCCAGGGGCCACTGTTTGCCAATCTTGATCTAGGAATCTAGTCAAGGAATTAGATCATCCTCAAGTACAGGATTCCCAAAATCTAGGCACATGGAGAAACAACGGAAAAAGAGAGAGACAAGAGGAGAAGGGATAGAGGGAGTCAGGAAAGTACAAACAACTACATGTGCTTTAAATACACATTCAGGCCGGTGCCTTGGATCCGCTCACAAGCATTTCCACTTGGTCTGCTGGACGATTTCTTTTACGGTAACCTAAATCTTATTTTACAATTACATCCTAAAATGTAATAGGAAGATACGATTCAGTTTCCAGAAACTTACTTTACGGTCGACTTTGTTAAGAGCCACCATAGAATTGAATTTCCAGCCACCTTCAAAATCAATCAGTGTTTGAATTCCTCCTATCTGACTCCTCTAAGTGATCTGTCTGCCTGTGCTTGAACATTTAGCAACAGGAAACTTATATCCTCGCTGTCGGGTGCTTCCGCAGCGGCAAAGTTCTCCTTTTCACCGAAGCGTCCCCCTGCATCTCTTATAGATTGACGCTAGCTTGATGCTCCATTGCCTGTGGTTTTTGGCACGATAAAGGAGTCTCTTCAAGGCCTGAAAGACCTTCTCCCATTGCCTAAAAGGTTATTCCTCCCTCTCTTGGAAACACCTCAACAGCATCAAGCAAACCCTGCTACCTGGCTTGAACTGACCTTTGGTGGCTAGCTGTTGATTAACCATTTCATGTCCAAACAGTGGGCTCCACCAACATCGGTTAAAGGCATGTGGATGACAGAAGCAGACACTAAGATGTTCTGGAGCCCTTCCATAAAGGGGATCAGTGATGAACATTTCCAAATTCCTGTCCAGAAGTTAACATGAGTTGCCCAGTAAAGCAGTAAGCTTAGTGTTCCCAGAAGCATTCAAGCAGAGGATGCTTCTCCTGCCTACCAGAAAAATGCTGAACAAACTGAAAATTGACGACTCTTCATGATCCATCAGAGTCTTGAGGTCACAGGGCAAACCGCTGCCCCCAAAGCTGGAGAGGCAGGCAGAGAATCACAACTTCCCAGAACAAAAGCCCAGGGGCAGAAACCTTCATGTGAACCAGGGGCAGGAAAACCTAAACAGCAGTTGACGGATTGCTGGAGGCTCAGCATGGGCAAATCTGAGAGCTAAAAACTCCCAGGGGGCCCAGTCATAAGACAGCACCCCCAGTTTTGCAAGTGTTATTACCCCCAGGAGCCCGATCAGGTTCTCACAGCGAAGAGCACCGGCTTCATGCTGTCAGCGCTGGAGGGAGAAAGTGGGCCTGCTGATACACCCAGAGCACTCTGTGTTCTTCTTAACAAGCACGGCCATCAGGAGAAACGATTTTATCAGCTAGGGTTTTGCCGGAGCTTAAATGGCCTGGGAGAAAGAAATACCCAACCCAACCCTCTCTAGCCTTCCACGTGGGGAAAAGAAATACCTTACTCCAGGCCCCCGCTAGCCTTCTTGTCCCACCTAAGTGGGGGAGGGGTGGAACTGAGAAGCACATGTGACGGTCACAGCCCAGGGTCACAGACTCACTACAACTGAGACCTCACCATAGACTACTCAATGCCTCCTCTCCCCCCAAATATCACCACCACATCAATCAGACTCCTGTATAATAACAGAGGGATACAACTCATATCTCAGACCTTATTTAAGAATCTATCTCTAGGGAATCTCAGAGACAGTGGGGGAGACAAGAATAAGGACATCACAGGACATTTTAGCCTCTGACACCTACAGTAACAGCAAGTAGTAAACAGGGCCTACCTCCTAGCCAGACGAGCATAAAAGCTCCCACTAACGGCCTATTTACCCCAGTCCCTTTACCCAGTACCTCCAAATTATAAGGCATACGAAAAAACAAAACACTTGGTTTGAATAAACAGAGCAAGCATCAGAACCTGACTCAGATATGGCAGAAATGTTGGGATTTAAACTCAAGGACAGTCACTCATATAAAGAAGTATATTTAGGGACTTCCCTGGTGGTGCAGTGGTTGGGAGTCTGCCTGCCGGTGTAGGGGATGCGGGTTCGGGCCCTAGTCTGGGAGGATCCCACATGCCGAGGAGCAAATAGGCCCGTGCGCCACAGCTGCTAAGCCTGAGCTCTAGAGCCCGCAGGCCACAGCTGCTGAAGCCCACACGCCTGGAGCCCGTGCTCCGCAACGGGAGAGGCCGCAGCAGTGAGAGGCCCGCGCACCACAATGAAGAGTAGCCCCTGCTCGCTGCAGCGAGGACCCAACACAGCCAAAACTAAAATATAAATAAATAAATAAATTTATAAAATAAAAAAGTATACTTAATAGACAAAGAGAAGAGACAAAATGAAATTACACAAAGTGCTCAATTAAAACCAGAGAAGTCCGAAAAAGAGTGGAAAACAAAATAAAACAAAACAAAAAAAGAGTAAGGGCAACACATAGAAAACAATAACAAATATGGTAGATCATCTTAAACATCACTTTAAACATCAATGGTCTAATACACCAACTGAAAACAGAGACTGAGTGGATTTTTTTTAAAAATCCAACTATATGTCTATAAAAAATCCACTTTAAAGACACAGATAGATTAAAAATAAAGGGAAGACTGGGGCTTCCCTGGTGGCGCAGTGGTTGAGAATCTGCCTGCCAATGCAGGGGACACGGGTTCGAGCCCTGGTCTGGGAAGATCCCACATGCCGCGGAGCAACTAGGCCCGTGAGCCACAACTACTGAGCCTGCGTGTCTGGAGCCTGTGCTCTGCAACAAGAGAGGCCGCGATAGTGAGAGGCCCACGCACCGCGATGAAGAGTGGACCCCGCTTGCCACAACTAGAGAAAGCCCTCGCACAGAAACGAAGACCCAACACAGCCATAAATTAATTAATTAATTAATTTTTTAAAAAATCCAGTAAAAAGAATAAAGGGAAGACTACCCAATGTAATCTACATATTCAGTACAATCTCTAACAAAATCCCAACAGTGTTTTTTACAGAAACAGAAAATTCTATCCTAAAATTCATACGGAATCTCAAAGGACTCCAAATAGAGAAGATGATCTTGAAAAAAAGAACAAAGTTGGAGGCCTCATACTTTCTGATTTCAAACTTATTATAAATCTACAGTAGTAATAACAGTGTGCTACTGGCATAAAGACAGACATATAGACAAATGGAATAGAATAGAGAGCCCAGAAATAAACCCTCACATATGTGGTCAAATGGTTTTGACAAGGGTACCAAGACCATTCAATGGGGAAAGAACAGTCTTTTCAACAAATGGTTCTAGGAAAGTGGATATCCACATGCAAAAGAATGAAGTTGGACCCTTACCTCACAACTGTATAAACATTAACTCAAAATGGATCAGAGACCTAAATGTAAGACCAAAAACTCTAAAACTCTTAGGAGAAAATGTACAAGAAAAGCTTCATAACATTGGCTTTGGCAACGATTTCTTGGATATGACACCAAAAGCAAAAATAGGCATGTTGGACTATATCAAAATTAAAAACTTCTGTGCATCAAAGGACATGATTAACAGAGTAAAAAGGCAACTGACAAATGGGAGAAAATAAGTTACAAATCATATATCTGATAAGGAATTGATATTCAGAATACATAAATAATTCCTACAACACAACAACAACAACAAAAGCCCGATTTAAAAGGGGCAAAAGACTTAAATAGACATTTCTCCAAATAAGATATACAAATGGCCAACAAGTGCATGAAAAGTTGCTTAACATCACTAATCATTAAGCAAATGTAAATCAAAACTATGAGATACCACCTCATACCCTTAGGATGATTATTGTCAAAACAAAACCAGAAAATAACTAGTGTTGACAAGGATGTGAGAAATCAAAACCCTGTGCATTATTGTCAGGAATGCAAAATGGTGCAGCCACTATGGAAAATAGTATGGCAGTTCCTCAAAAAATTAAAAGTAGAATTATCATATGATCCAGCAATTCCACCTCTGGGTATATACTCAAAACAGTTGAAACCAGGGTCTTAAAGAGATATTTTCACAAGCATGTTCATAGAAGCAATTCATAATAGCCAAGAAATGGAAACAATGAAACTTTCCATTGACAGATGATGGATCAACAAATGCAGGATATGCATACAATGGAATATCATTCAGCCTTAAGAAGGAAGGAAATTCTGACATATACTACAACACAGATGAGCCTTGAGGACATTATAGCAAGTGAAATAAGCCAGTCACAAAAGGACAAATACCATATGATTCCACTTACATGAGGAACCTCGAGTAGTCAAATTCATAGAGACAGAAAGTCGAGTGGTGGTTGCCAGGGATGGTGAGCAGGGAAGTTGTTGTTTAATGGGTATAGAGTTTCTGTTTTGCAAGATGAAAAGAGTTCTGGAGACTGATTATACAACAATGTGAATATATATAACATTAGTGAATTGTACACATAAAATTGATTAAGATGGTAAATTTAATGCTATGTGTATTTTACCACAATTAAAAAAATTTTTAATAACAAGTTTTTAAAAGTAAAGGGATGGAGAAAGTTATAGCACACTAACACTAGTCAAAAGAAAGCTGAGTGCCTCTATTAATTTCAGACCAAACAGACTTCAGAAGATGGAAAATTATCAGGGATAAAGAGGAGCATTACATAATGACAAAAAGGTCAGTTCTCCAAGAAAACATAACAATCCTTAATGTGTTTGCACCTAACAACAGAGCATCGAAATACATGAGGCAAAAGCTAATAGAACTTCAAGGAAAAATAAATGAATACACTATTATAGTTGGAGACTTCAAAACCCCTCTGTCAGTAATTGACAGATCTAGCAAGGAGAAAATCAGAAAAGACACAGTTGAACTGAAGAGCACCATCAATCAACTGGATCTAATTGACATCTATAGAATATTTAATCCAACAAAAGGAGAATATACATTCAGCTCTAACTCATATGGACCATTCACCAAAATAGACCATATTCTGAGCCATAAAACACACTTTAACAAATTTAAAAGAATAAAATCATACAAATTATGCTGTGAGACTACAATGGAATTAAACTAAAAATCAGTAATTGATAAATAGCTAGAAACTTCCAAGTTGTGTGTTTAACACTTGGGGATTAAACAACACACTTCTAAATAACATGTGGGTCAAAGAGGAAGGCTCAAAAGAAATTTTAAAATATTTTGAACCAAATGAAAATGAAAATACAACAATCAAAATTTGTGGAATGCAGCAAAAGCAGTGCTTAAAGGCAATATAGCATTGAATGCATATTTTAAAAAATATCTAAAATCAATAACCTAAGCTTCCACCTTAGGAAACTAGAAAAAGAAGAACAAATGAAGCCCAGATTTCTGGGAGACAACATTTGTCAACCCTTGGTGAGGTCTGCATTGCCTGGGGAGGAAGATGAAGAGCTCTGTATTTTCTGACCAGAGTTGAAGTGACAAATTTTAAATTGGGTTACTCAATAAAGTTTTATCTTGATGAGAATTCTCTTGGAAATCGAGTGCTCTCCACAGAGTTTCATCTAAGAATGGTGAGCTATCATCAAAGTCAGCTGAAATCTGTGGAAATCTAGGAGGAACTTGGCCAAGCATCCAGGCAGGGGCTGAAGAAGCCAAGCAGAAGAGACAGCACGAGCAGAAGCGTCTTTCTTTGCCTGCTGAAGCAGGTTCAGGTGAGTTAGGACAAGCCATCAAAGATGGTATCTGGGGCTTCCCTGGTGGCGCAGTGGTTGAGAATCTGTCTGACAATGCAGGGGGCACGGGTTCGAGCCCTGGTCCAGGAGGATCCCACATGCCGCGGAGCAACTGGGCCCGTGAGCCACAACTACTGAGTCTGCGCATCTGGAGCCTGTGCCCGCAACAAGAGAGGCCGCGACAGTGAGAGGCCCGCGCACCGCGATGAAGAGTGGTCCCTGCTTGCCGCAACTAGAGAAAGCCCTCGCACAGAAGCGAAGACCCAACACAGCCAAAAATCAATAAATAAATATTTAAAAAAAAAAAAAAAGATGGTATCTGGCCAAACCCCCTGCAGAACTGATATGGAAGATGTGGAAGACTGCATTATCCAAAGACAGCCACAGCAATCTCTCCCATACCACATGCTCTTCCTCAATGTGGCCTTGCCACTCCCCGCATCAAGAGGTGGGGTCCAGGTCCCCTCCCTTTGAATCTCGGAGGGCTTGTGACTGCTTCTACCAATAGAGTATGGCAGAAGTGACTGTGGACCCCCCCACAAGGTTTAGTCAGAAGGAGCCATGCAGCCTCCACCTGGCTTTCTTGGGACGCTCACCTTGGAGGAAGCTGGCTCTTACGTGAGAAATCAGCCCCCCAGAGGCTGCCACACTGGAGAGGCCACTTGGAGCAGCCAACAGCCATCAACTGGCAGCCACATGAGTGCGCCATCTTGGATGGCCAGCCTAGTCATGCCTTCAGATGACTGCATTCCCAGCCAGCAGTGACCTTAACCAAGTGGGAAACCCCAATCAAGAGCTGCCCAGTCAAGCCCTTTCAGAATTCCTGACCTACCAAATAGAGAGCAAAATAAAATAGTTATTTTAAGGTGCTCCATGTAGGGGTAATTGGTTATGCAGCAGTAATAACCAGAAGGAGAGAAGGGGAAGGTACAGTGGACAGGCAGGCATGGAAAGGGAGGGAGTGTTGCCCATGGCAGCTTGGAGGACATTGAAGAAGGAGAAGGTGAAGATGAAAGCGAAAGAAGACGAAGATGATGGGGAGCGAGAAGAGAGAAAGACAAATAAAACACTGATGGAGTCCAACCTTCCTTTTCCAACTAGCCTTTCTAATTTTCTCAGGACCCTGGCAGCAAGGGAATAGTCTGCTCTTTTCTCTGATGTTTCATCCCCTGGCACTCCTGAAGTCTCTCTTGACCTCTTTACACCTTGATACACAGTTTATTTGGGGCAGGGAGGAGAGGAGTTGTTTTCTGTTCCAACTCCCTTTTTATCCCTTCCTTTCTCAACAAAACCCTTACAGAATGCATACACCACTGTGCTCCATGAGAAAAAGGACAACGTGCACTCCTGTGGCCCTGGAGGCTGCCAGGCACCTGTGGGGAGGCAGGCAGAGCCCCAGTGTTCTTCTTTCTTTCCCTGCAACTGTATCCATGTGAATATGGACATCAAGCAAATACCAGCATTTAGATCTCTACTCTTTCTGTGTAAAACCAGAAAAGCAGGATTAAAGAAAATCATCGGAAGGTGGTTTGAGATGTTTGGGAGGGTTAAGCGGGCATGTTGACAATATAGCTTCTTCTTGGGTGATGCTTAACGGATGTTCTCACCACCGAAACTGTCGCTTTAAAAATAAAATCCTCTCCTAATGATGACTGGAGCCCTGCCACTTGATGGAGAATCAGCAGAACATAAAGGATCTTATTTGGAAATGACATTCTGTATTGTAATTTTTGTTCTGTTTTATTTTTAAATTTTCTTTTTATGACACGTCTACATGTGCTTTAAAATATTCCAACCAAGAAAAAGAGGGGATGGGGAGAAGGGACGAAGCAAGGTTGGCAATATGGTGACCATTACTTAAGCTGGGCAATGGGTCTATGGGGGTTCATTGTACTACTTACTCTACTTTTGCAAATGCTTAACATTTTTCCATTATAAAAAGTTTGGGGGCTTCCCTGGTGGCGCAGTGGTTAAGAACCCACCTGCCAATGCAGGGGACACGGGTTCAAGCCCTGGTCTGGGAAGATCCCACATGCTGTGGACAGCTAAGCCCATGCACCACAACTACTGAGCCTGAGCTCTAGAGACCGCAAGCCACGTCTACTGAGCCCGCGTGCTGCAACTACTGAAGCCCGCACGCCTAGAGCCCGTGCTCCACAATAAGAGAAGCCACCGCAATGAGAAGCCTGCACCGCAACCAAGAGTAGCCCCCGCTCACCACAACTAGAGAAAGCCCAGCAATGAAGACCCAATGCAGCCAAAAATAAATAAATTTTTTAAAAATTATTTTAAAAAAAAGTTTGTTGTTTTTCTTTTAGTTTCACTGGAAAGGAAAAAAAGATGTTCTGTTTTAAATGTTAAAATGTGCACATCGCCTTGTTACAGTAAAACCAGTGTGTACACAACGATTTCCATGTCTCTCTCTCAGAACATATTATACGTCAGACCTTCCCTTTTTGAGTCACTTAATAAATATATTGTCAAACGTAGTGTCTCTAAATTCTAGCACAATTTTGCACTGTGCACATTGCAGGGCCATAAGGATTGATCTAATTCAACCTCTCAGCGGGTGTAATTCACCAGCAATTACGTCATCAGTACAACCCTGGGAACACCGCATTGCTCAACATTTAGTCCTTGATTTTTGTACTTAACTTTTATCTCAACTTGGTTGTTTTTCAAAAGGGGCAATTATATGCACTGAGATGCTAAGATCTGTAGCCACTAGATGGATCTTAGGTGCTCTAATGCCTAGGGATAATCGGGGTGCTTGTTGGCAGGTCTTCCCCTATAAACTGTGTCCGAGGAGATAAAGAGGCTCTCAAGAGCAAGGAGTCAGTGTTGGTGGAAAGAATTTGGGTAGAAAGTACTTATTTTCCTTTACTTAGGTGCCAGTTGTCAAGCGCAAAGCAAAGCCAAATAGAATTAACTCCTGTGACCTGGTTGAGGTGAAGGCCCTGTTTGGTCTGCTAAATGCCATTGTGCGCACGTGAAACATTTTAAGAGATGCTACCAAGGGCATAAGCTTTGGAAGCTATACAATTAAGTAGCTGAAGTTCAATGCCACAGTGTTTTTGAAGGTGTGCTTATGAGCTTACTTGTATCTCCTCAAAATTCATATGTTGAAGTCCTAACCCCCAGTACCTCAGAATGTGATTGTATTTGGAGACAGGATCTTTTTTTTTAAATATCTATTTATTTAGCCTGCGCCGGGTCTTAGTTGCGGCACGCGGGATCTTTGTTGCGGCATGTGGGATCTTTAGTTGCGGCATACCGACTTCTTAGTTGCGGCATGCAGACTTCTTAGTCACGACATGCATGTAGGATCTAGTTCCCCAACCAGGGATCGAACCCGGGCCCCCTGCATTGGGAGCGCAGAGTCTTACCCATTGGACCACCAGGGAAGTCCCTGGAGACAAGATCTTTAAAGGATGATTAGGTTAAAATGAGCCCTTAGTGTGGTCCCTAGCCCAATATGATTGGTGTCCTTATAAGAAGAAGAGATTAAGACTCGGATACACGTGGAAAAGAGACCACATGAGGACACAAGGAGAAGATAGCCATCTGCAAGCCAAGGAGAGAGGCCTCCGGAGAAACCAACCCTGCCCACACCTTGATCTTGGACTTCCAGCCTCCAGAACTATGAGGAAATATATTTTTGTTGTTAAGTTCCCCAGTCTGTGGCTTTGTTACGGCTGCCCGAACAGACTAACACAAAGGCAAAGCCTTTTGATGTATAAAATGCAATAAACGTGGATTATATCAAATGTTTTTACATGTCCAAAAATATTTTCTCTAGTAATCTGTTGATTAAATTATGTTGATTAACTTCTTGAACCACATTTGCGTTCCTGTAATAAACCCTGCTTGCTAACAGTGGATTATTTTTGATGTATCGTTAAATTCTATTTGTTACTATTTAGAAATTTTGCATCTCTATGTATACATACAATTGGTATATATTTTTCTTTACTGATAATATCAAGTTTTGCTATTGAAGTCACTATGAATTCACATAATAAATCAGGGAGCTGTTCATCATTTTCTTTGCCTTGGCATAACTTAAGTAACCGAAATTACGTGCTATTTAAAGCTTAAATAAAGCTTATTCACGAAGCAAAAAACAATAATAATAATAAACAGGACTAGTCCATCAAGAGACAAAACAATATAACAAAACCTACTTAAATGGAATTTCTCTTCATGGATCAGGAATTTTTGAAATAGTGAACATTTTTGAAAATAAAGGAAAGGGAATCATTTCATCTGATAAAGGAAATAAAGATTTAAAAAAAAGAAAAAAGACAGCAAGTACACTCTTGCTTTAGCGCTTGAGGGCGCTCTGGGGTTGTCTACATCCCTTGTCACTGTCTGAATTGCCTTATTTATTTATTTAACTTTTCCTGTCACCATGACAGCAAGGCCCTTGCCTGTATTGTCCACTGTTGAAATCCCAGCACCTCAACGGGCAGCGAGTTGGCTCTCAATAAATATTTGTCTGATGAATGAACCAGGCCAGTGTTCCTTTTGAAGGCTGTGCTGTCCCATTCAGTAGCCCCTGTTCACATGCAGCTATTTACATTTAAATTAATTTAAATTAAATTTTTAAAAAATGTTTTTTCACTGGCCACACTTCAAGGGGGCCTGCCAGCATATTGGGCAGCTTAGACACAGAACATTTCCACGACTGCAGAAAGTTCTACTGGGGAGCACTGCTCTCGGGGGTCCAAATGTGGGCCTTACGCAGCAGCACCTCCCAGAGTCAGGTGGAAGCCGGAGAGATGGAGAAGGTTGTTAACACCAGGAATGATCATGGCCGCCTTTCACGGAGCACTTGCTCTATGCCAGAGACTTTGCTAGATGCACTAGAAACGTTTTCACTGTCCTTTCCGACAAAACTGCAGGGCAGGTGACGTCACCCCTATTAATGATAAGGAAACTGAGTCTCCCAGTAAGTGACCTTAGAGAAGGGATAGTCCCCGGTTCAGGGGTTGGCAGGAGCTGGAGAGGGGCATCAGGGGCCCAGCCAAGGTGTAGACCTCAGGGACAAACAACGGGCCGAGAGGGGGTTCTAGAGCATGGGATGGGAAACTAAGGCAGGAGCTGCACCTGTCACTGGGGGGACTTGACAAGGGAAGGGGGGGCCTCACACAGGGGGCCCACAAGTGCCTAGGGCTCACCCACCCACTGGGTACCAGGCCTGAGGCCATGAGACCAGTGCCAGCCCCAGCTGCTGCAGATGCTGAGGCTGCTATCCTTGCTCTGCCCTGGCCAGGACGGGGCCCAGCGCCCTCAGCCCCCGTGGGGAGGCCTCGGTGACCCTGGATAAAGATAACAGAATGGCCAGAGTGACAGGGCACCCTTGAGACCCCAGGGCAGCAATGCCTGGGCCATTCCTGGCCTGCTGCCATGCTTCACAGTTGGTTTGTAAAGTGCCTGGGGCAGGCAGCCTCCTGGAAGCAGAGCAGGGAGCGTGCCTGGATTCCATGTCTCTGCAGCGGAGGGCCTCCATCTGAGGGTGGAGTCACCCTGCTCTGGACAGGAAGTGCCTAACCTCAAGGGTATGCTCTGGACTGTCACTCAAAGCAGCCAAGGGGCTGGAGGGGCAAAGAATGAAACAAGATCATCAGCCTTCCGCAGTATCAGCAATCCACTGCAGGGGCTCCAAGACAGATGGAGCTCTGGCTCCTGGCACCTCCCCTTTCCAGAGGGGCGAGTGGTGGGGTCAGGCACCACGCTGCTCTCTGAGCAGCCCCCTTGGACTGCTCACCTCTACCCCCCGGACTCTGGGAAGCCAGGCAGAAAGGCAGAGGTCCTTTATGTGCCAGACAAGACTGCTGTCAAGGGACTGTAAATCTGCTTGAGGTGTTACATGTCTGTTTTTAGAACAAGAATGTCACATCAGCAGGAACCAGTGGCCAGAGATGGAGGGGGGACAAAGCAAAAGAGATTACCGTCTGTCTCAGAGCTTTGGGTCTGCTGCCCACGTATCTAGGGCACATTTGCACAGCACAGAGAGCTACTCGCCCTCCTCAGCCTTATCAGGCCGCTCTACGCCCAGCAATGTTGGGCCCTTTCCGTGTGTTAAGTCACAGTGTGCTCACAGCAAGGCGACAGGCGAGTAGCATTGTCCCTGCTTTGCAGGTGATGGAACAGGAACTCCAGCTTCTGGGTTAGGATAAGAGGGTGTCCCAGGCTCCCCATTCCAGGGCCAGGACCCAGCATCTGCAACTCTTTGCTAAGGCTTTCTCCAGCTTCTGGGTCTGCTCTGCCCAAGCAGGACAGGCGCAAAAAATGGGGAAAGAAATGCCCCCGTGGCTGCCCTTCACCAATGACCGATGGGAGTTGGTTCACATACACCTGGATGACCTCACCCCACAGGTGGGACAGCTCCGAGTCCCTGCATTTACACTGTCACCTGGAGGTCCCCACTGGATTCGGCTCAGCTGCCTCTGTGGAGACTTGCTTGAAAGCGTCCTGTGTTGGCTGCCTTCCTTTCCCTATCTTGACACAACCCTACCTGGGTTTCTGGGACGACTTGCCCTTGAATCCTTGTCTCAGGGCCTGCTTCTGAGGGAACTCAAACTAAGAAGATAAGGAGGAGACAGCTGAGAACCAGTGGGGCCACTTGCGGCCACCTCATTGTAAAGCCTGGGTGGAGGTGGTCCAGGGGTTGGGGAGCCAGGCTGGACGCAACGTCCAGGCTGGCCACTGGGATGTGTGGCCCAGCAGCAGAATCTCCAGGGAGAAAAGATGTTCAAATTGATGCTGGATCAGGACTCTATTCCGAGTAGCCTGTCTAGATTAGAGGAGGACCTGAAGACGTATAATCAGGGTCCAGCCCTGGGAAAGGGGTCTGGCCAGGAGCTGGACCAGGGCTCAAGGTATAACCACAGTGTCCATCCCAGCTGAGGCAGAAGCCCAGAAGGATCATTCAACACACCCAGTGGATCAGAGGAGAGGCTAGTACTGGGTGGAGACAGGATTCCTGGGACCCACAGGACATCTGACCCACTCAAGACCCCATCCTCAGGCTACAATGGCTCAGGCAAAGAGCAGGTGAATTCTGTGCAGGAGGGTCTCACCTGGACAAGGATAAGCCAGACAAGGATTTCCACCCAAACCTCCGTGCCCTCCTCTTGGCGGCTGGGCTCTGGACTCCCCTCGTCACCACCAGCCTACTCCCATGCAGTCCATCACAGCCAGCTTGTGTCCTAAATATCTCATCATTCGTCCTCTCTCTCCATCCCCACTGCCATCTGCTGGTCCCAGTTACCACCCATCTCTAACCCAGGCTGCAGTACCCTCCGGGCTGGTCTCCCTGCTCCTGCCCTGCCCTTCACCTGTCCTCTGCTCCGCAAAACAGCCAGAAAGGTCTGCCAGTGGATCAAGTCTTTTCTTGGCTTAAAGGCTTTGGTGCCTTCCAATTTCCAACCCTCTCCTGCCCTTCGTGCCAAAGCACCTTCTCATCTTGGGACCTTTACAAATCCTGCTCCCTCTGCCTGGAGGAATCTCCCCTACCTCACTTTTCTCTGTTTCTACATGACATTCTTCCATCCCCTTCAAATCTCAACTCAAACACCACTTTCTGAGCGCTACATTCCACGCACCCCATCCAGATGACCATTCTGTTACTGGAGGTGTCCTGACCACTGTGAGAGCACCAAGAGTCAAAGGGACAAAATATACAAAAGGAGCAGTTAAGAGACCTAGAGGAGAGATGGAGGGACTTCAAAATATGTCTAACAAAAGTTCCAAAAAAAAGAGAAAAGAGGAAACGATGGAGAAGCAGTATGTAATGGGACAATCAATGAGGATTTCAAGAGTTAAAGAACAACATGAAACCTCAAATCAAAAATATATCCCAGGGCTTCCCTGGTGGAGCAGTGGTTGAGAATCTGCCTGCCAATGCAGGGGACACGGGTTCGAGCCCTGGTCTGGGAAGATCCCACATGCCGCGGAGCAACTAGGCCCGTGAGCCACAACTACTGAACCTGCGCGTCTGGAGCTTGTGCTCCGCAACAAGAGAGGCCGCGACAGTGAGAGGCCCGCGCACCGCGATGAAGAGTGGCCCCCGCTCGCCACAACTAGAGAAAGCCCTTGCACCGAAACAAAGACCCAACACAACCAAAAATAAATAAATAAATAAATAAATAAATTTATTAAAAAAAAAAAAATCCCAAGAATAGATAGCATAAATTAAGTCCATATATGGCTCTATCATAAATAAACCATATAAGATCAAGGATAAAAAGGAAATCTTTTAAATTATTGAACATTAAGCATAACCACGAAAAAAGGAAAGAAATATAATTTCAACCTTCCAAACCAGCAAAGTTTTATACCTAAAAATATGTGTGTATATACACGTTATGTATACATATAGAGCCCACAGAAGACAAAAAGGAAAAGATAAAGTAAAAAACATACATACAATGAGGTGATATAGTAAATCCAAACATATTATTAATCAAACTATATGTCATTTGGACAACACAAATAAGAAGTTTACATATGGGCTTCCCTGGTGGCGCAGTGGTTGAGAATCTGCCTGCCAATGCAGGGAACACGGGTTCGAGCCCTGGTCTGGGAAGATCCCACATGCCGCGGAGCAACTGGGCCCGTGAGCCACAGCTACTGAGCCTGCGCGTCTGGAGCCTGTGCTCCGCAACAAGAGAGGCCGCGATAGTGAGAGGCCCGCACACGGCGATGAAGAGTGGCCCCCGCTCGCCGCAACTAGAGAAAGCCCTCGCACAGAAACGAAGACCCAACACAGCCATAAATAAATAAATAAATAACAAATACTTAAAAAAAATATATATATATATAAAAATATATTAAAAAAAAAAAGAAGTTTACATATGAGAGATGATAGATAGATACTGTACCACCCAACAAATTGAGAACCCAATAAATTGAGAATACTCATAATTTTCACATAAAAATTTATAAAAAGTAATCATTTATTAAGTCATAAAGAGAGCTTTGACAATTTTTTTAAAAAGATGTTTATCATCCAGACCACACTCTCTGACCATAATTTAATTTAAATGGAACTCAAGAATAAAGAGATTTTTTTAAAACCTTGGAAATCTAAAACTTCATCCTAAATACCTCCTGGGTAAAAGAGGAAACGGTACTTAAAATTACAAATGTTTTGTAACTAAGTGACAATTAGAGTAGCACTTATATAATGCAACTAATATAGTTTTTAGAGATAAATGTGTATCCTTATACTCATGAATTTAAAAATCAACAAAGATGAAAATGAATGAGTTATGTGATCAAATAAAGGAGCTAGGAAAAGGACACCAGAACAAACATAAAGAAAGTACAAAGATGGAAATAACAAAAATAGGTCAGACATAATGAGCTAGAAAACAAAGAAGAAATAGAAAGGAATTTTTTAAAAAACTTATAGCAGAAATTGCCCTTGCTCCCCACTTTCCATTCTTGTTTTCCTACGATGTAATAGACTCTTTAGGAGGCACGTGGCAACCCAGTAACCTTTGCAGCCTGATACAAAACATGGAAGTAGGCAAAAGTACTGGGTCATATCTGTAAACTGAAGTAGTTTGCTCTCCCTTCCCCTTTTTCTCTTCCAGCTGGCTGGGATGCAGGCATGAAGGCAGGTCATGATGAAGAGGGCAGAGCAAAAAGATAGAAAGAGCCTGGGCCCTCAATGAACTCCATAAAAGCTGGGACTTTATGTGAGATAGTGTGTTAGTTTGCTTGGGCTGCCATACTAAAATATCACAGTCTGGGTGGCTTGAACAACAGAAATCTATTGTCTCACAGTTCTGGAGGCTAAAAGTCCAAGACGAAGGTGTTGGCAGGGTTGGTTTTTTCTGAGGGCTCTCTCCTTGGCTTATAGATGGCCCACTTCTCTCTCTATCTTCACGTGGTCTTTTCTCTGGGCACACTTATGTCTGGTGTCTCTCTAGGTGTACAAATTTCCTCTTCTTATAAGGACACCAGTCAGATTGAATTAGGGCCCATCCATCCTAATGGTGCCTCATTTTAACTTAATTACCTCTTTAAAGGTGCTATCTCCAAATACAGTCACATTCAAAGGGCTTCAACATGTGAATTTGCAGGGAGCAAGGGGGTGGGGTACACAATTCAGCACATAACAGGTAATAATGCATGACTTGTTTAAGTCATTAATCATTTCAGGTTTCTGTTGTAGCAGTCAAATTTATATCCTGTCCAAATACAAAACCAAAAGCTGGTTCTTTGGGGGGGAAAATGATCAAAGAAAGACACTACTAGTTAGCCTATGCAAGAAGAAGGAGGAGGAGGACGAGGCAGGAGGAGGAGGAGGAGGAGGAAGAGGGTATAAATAAGCAAAGCAAGTAATGAAAAGAAAGATACTCATTCGAACAGTAACTACACTAGTAAATACGTCTAATCCATCCAGAAGTTGACCTATCCCACGCTCGAAAAAGTTTAGAGGCAAATTTGTTGAAAATTCTGAGGACCAGAAAATATATGCTTTTTATAAAAACATGTCAAAGGACAGAAAGAATGAAAGTTACCTATTTCATTTTATGAAGCCAGTATAACCTTGATGGCAAACCCAGACAAGGATAATTTTTTAAAAGGCAATTACAGATCCATTATACACTTATGAACATGTATTTCAAAATCTTAAATAAAATATCAGCAAATTAAATTTAGCAGCTAATTTAATTTCAGTGAAATATATATATAAAATAGTTGCTGGCCAGGTGGGATTTCTCTCATGAATAATAAGTAAATCTATTAATGTAATATGCCACACTATAGAATTAAAAGAAAAAAAGAGCATATGATCATCTCAATATCTGCAGGAAAACCATTTGATAAAATTCTGTACTAATTCATACTATTTAAAAGATTTTTAAAACGCAATCTAGAAATAGAATATAATGTCATAGATGTGATAAAAAGAAATTGTTCAAAACTCACTGCATATATTATATTTAAGGGTAAAATTTCAGAGGCAATTCAATTAGATTCAAAGCAATAAAGGATGTCCTTTGTCATTGCTTCCTTTTAGCACTACACTAAAGTACCCAGCCAATGAAATAAGGCAAGTAAAAGAAATAAAAAGGCATTAAGTGAAAAGGAAAAGTATATCTAGAGAAAGCATAATTGTCTACACAGTGAATCCAAAAGAATCTATTCACAAACTTGCAATCAGCAAGATTGCTATACATGAGATTGCCATATAAACATCAATAACATTCCTATGTACCACAAATAAGTAGAATATATTACTTTTAATTCTGTTTACCATATCAAAAAAATTAAAAAATTAAAACTATGATGTGCTTAAAATAAATGGAGCAGAAAGGTGTGCAAGAACCTAACGGTCTAAATTACAAAACATTATTGAAAGACTCAAAAGAGTGTCTGGTAAGTAAAGAAATATATACCACAGACATGGACAGAAAGATTCAATATCATAAAGGTACCAATTCTACCTAAATTTATGTATTAAATATTATAGAATTTCAAAAACATCCAAAACTCTCTTTGGGAACTTGGCAAGATGCTTCTAAAATTTATAGAGAAGAGCAAAGGGCCAAGAATAGCCCCAGACAGATTTATTAGATAGAAAGATTTATTATATAATTAAGATGGTGTTGTAAGGATAGACAACTATACCAATAAAATAGAATAGAGAGCCCAAAAGCCTATATAAATCAGTGGGGAAAGGGTGGACTCTTCAATAAATGGTGTAGGGTTATGTATAAAAAATAAAACTAGATCTCTACATCATACAAAAAGATCAATTCCAAGTGAACTAAAGACATACATGTGAAAAGCAAAACTTTTTAAAGTTTACAGGAAAATATCTTTCGACCTTGAGGTAGAGAAGGATTTCTTAGAAAGGGCATAAAAAGCATGAACCAAAAAAAAAAAAGACTAATAAATTTACAAATTTCTATCTACAAAAGGTACTATTAAAATTTTTAAAAGACAATCTGCAGACTGAGAAGATATCTGCTACCCAACAGGGATTACAATCAGGAAGAGGTTGCGGTGGGGGTGGGGGGGGAAATGGGTACAAATCAAGAAGAAAAAGATGTACAACACAGTAGGGGAAAAAAAAAAAAAAGACAAAGAATATGAAGAGGCAATTCACAGAAGAAAAAACCCAAATGACCAACAAACATATAAATCAACCTCACTAGTAATCAGGGAAATTGCAAAATAAAACAACAATGAGATACCATTTTACATTCATCAGCTAAGCAGAAGTTAAAGTCTGATGATACAATTTTTGATGGAGATATAAGAGAAAGAAATTCTCATACGTTGCTGGTAGAGTCAGTTGTATAAGCCCTTGGAGAGCAAAGTGAAGATGCTCACAGTTTTTGTCTCTATTCAATTTACTCTTTTCAGTAAACATCCAAGAGAGAAATGTCAGCACCTGTACTCCAGAATACATTTACAGGAATGTTTATTGCAACATTGCTTAAAACAGAAGGAAAAAAACAGACACAAAGGGACTTCCCTGGTGGCGCAGTGGTTTAGAATCCACCTGCCAATGCAGGGGACACGGGTTCGATCCCTGTATCGGGAAGATGCCACATGCGGCGGAGCAACTAAGCCCGTGCGCCACAACTACTGAGCCTGCACTCTAGAGCCTGCAAGACACAACTACTGAGCCGGTGTGCTAGAACTACTGAAGCCCCCGAGCCTAGAGCCTGTGCTCCACAACAAGAGAAGCCACCGCGATGAGAAGCCCGCACACAGCAACAAAGAGTAGCCCCCGCTCGCCGCAACTAAAGAAAGACCGCACGCGGCAACAAAGACCTAACACAGCCAAAAGTAAATAAATAAATTTATTTATTAAAAAAAAAAAAAAGAAATCTCCACCAGAAGAAGAACGAATAGACAAATTAAGGTATAATGTATAATAGAGATGTGATGTAGCAGTTAAAATGAATGAACAAGAGCTACATGTATCATTATTACATACATAGTGTCAACTTGTATAAATCATTAATGGTAAGCAAAAAAAAATAAAGCAAGCTGAGGAAGGATACGTGCAGTATGATACTACTTATATAAAATGCTTTTTGGTTCAATACTTTTAGTACAGTTTATTTGCATACAGTAAATTTTACTCTTCTTAGTGTACAGTTCTGTGAGTTGTGGTAAGTGTGTGGTCACTATCACAATCAAAATATAGAACAGTTCTATCACCTCCCAAAATTCCTTGGTGCCCCTTGGTAGGCACCAAATCCCTTACCCTACTCCCGACCCTTGTAATCATATAGTATGTAGCCTTTTGAGTCTGGTTTCACCCACTTAGCATAACGTGTGTGAGGTTCATCCATGTTATTCGTGTATCAACAGTTTTTTATTATTGAATCATATTCCATTGTATGGATGTATCAATTTATTCATTCATTCCCCAATTACAGTGCATTTGGGTTGTTTCCAGGAAGGAAAATTATGAATAAATCTGCTGTAAACATATGTGGGCTGGTTTTTGTGTGAACACAAGTTTTTATTTCTGCTCGGTAAACAACTAGGAGTGGGATTGCTGGGTCATATGGTGAGTGTATGTTTACTTTTATAAGAAACTGCCAAACCATTTTCCAAGTTTTCTGTACAATTTTGTATGAGTTCTAGTTGCTCTGCATCTTCACCAGCACTTGGTATTGTCATTTGTTTCTTTGTTTCTTTATTTGTTTATTAAATCATTGTAAGAGGTCTCTACTAGTAACTCATTTTGGTTTTAATTTGCATTTCTCTAATAGCTCAAGATGCTCAATATCCTTTCATGTGTTCATCTGCCATCCACATATCTTCTTGTCTGCATGGTTTGTTCAATTTTTTGGACCATTTTTAATTGGGTTATTTGTTTTCTTATTGAGTTTTCAGGATTCTTTATATTCTGGATACAAGTTCTTTATCACATGTGTTTTGTAAATATTTTCTCCCAGTCTGTAGCTTGTCTTTTCATTTTCATAAGAATGTCTTTTGAAAATCAGATGTTTTTAATTTTGATGAAATCTAATTTAGCATATTTTTCTTTTACACCTCATGGATATAGAAGCTATAACTAAGAAACTTTTGTCTAACCTGAAGTCACAAAGATTTTCTCCTATGTTTCCTCCTGGGGAGTATTTTAATTTTAGGTTTTACTTTTAGGTCTATGATCCATTTTGAGTTAATTTTTGTACAAGTTGTGATAGGTAATCAAGATTCTTTTTTTTTTTTTTTTTTTTGCTTGTTTGCTTTTTTTTTTTCTATATGGGTGTCCAGTTGTTCCAGCACCATTTGTTGAAATGATTATCCTTTCTCCATTGAATTGCCTTGCACCTTTGTCAAAAATCAATTGGCCATATATGTGTGGGTCTGTTTCCAGTTTATAATGTTTCAAAACGTGAAAAACAGGATAAATTTTTTTCAAAATATTTCAGCCATTCTAGTGGATGTGTAGTTGTCACTGGTGAGGTTCCCCTGGACACAAAGATAGAGTTTAGCATGCAGAATATTTATTAAGAAGTGCTCTTGAGATCAACATCTGTGGTCAGGAAGGAAGCAGGTGCAAGAAGAGGGAGAAAGTGAGCCTCCACTGACCCCAGAGGGAGCACTAAAGAGGGAATGGCCTGAGTTGGCCAAAATGGCTGGTGGGGTCACATATCCATGGAAGGTGGTCTGAGAGAGGCACTTTTGCATTCAATCACAGTAGGGGTATGCTTGGGGTTGTCTGTTTGTTTTTTGTTTTGTTTTGTTCATTTGGCCACGCCGCATGGCTTGTGGGATCTTAGTTCCCCGACCAGGGGTCGAACCCAGGCCCTTGGCAGTGAGAGGGCAGAGTCCTAACCACTGGACTGCCAGGGAATTCCCACTTGGGGTTTTAATTTGCATCTCCTGGCTGCTAATGAGGTTGAGTGCCTTTTCATATGCTTATTAGCCATTTAAACGTATATCTTTTTTGAGGGGAGTCTGTGAGAGGACGATGAAGTGGCTTATGGCCTTAGTGAGACACAAGGGGACCCCTCTGGAGCACCAGCCTCTGCACATAACACAGAGAAGCAGCCCTCGGGCTAGTGGAAAGGCAGACAGACGTGGATCCAAATCTCAGTCTTCCACTTCCTAGCTGTATTCCCTGGGAGAGTGATTCAATTTCACTGAGCCTCAGTTTCCCCCTCATAAAATAACTGAGATTGTGACTAGCGGCGGATAAGAAGGAAGTGAAGATGTCCTGGCTTTAATCTAAACTCTGGTCCTCCAGGATTTAAGGATGTCCAGTCAATTCCGGAGGACCAGTGAAGTTGCCCCCACGGGTCAGTTTGTGAGAGGTACCCAAGAGCTTCCCAGGAAGAGGCTCAGCCTGAGGGAAGGGAAATGTAATTCCCAAGTGGATGGAGCCAGATCAGTCTTTTAGGCTGGCCCTGGGCTCAGTCCCACGGCTCCAGGTCGGAGTCCCAGGGAAGGAGAATACAAAAGAAAACTGGAGGAATTCTGTATGCATTGTCCATTGCAGTGAAACAAACCATGCCGCACTTGGCGTCTTCAAACAACAACAAACACTTATTCTACTCACGAATCCATGGTTTGGGCAAGGCTCAGTGGGGACAGCCCATCTCTGCTACAGTCGGCATTAGCTAGGGTGGCTGCCTAAGGCTGGACCGTTCACTTTTTAAGATGGCGCACTCACATGGCTAGAAGGTGGGCGCAAGCCGTAGGCAGGGAACCTCAGTTCCTCTCCGAGTGGGCCTCTCCATGTGCTGTTTGGGCTTCGTCATAGCATGGTGGCTGGGTCCCCTGAGCAAGCATCCCAAGCAAACCAGTGGAAGCTACATCACTCTTTACGACCCATTGTGTCACTTCTGCCACAGTCACAAACCCATCCGTATCCGAGGAGAAGGAGCGTCAGAGTCACATTGTAGGAAGACCATGTGGGATGGGAGACATCGTTGCTTCCATACAATCTGTGGCAAGCCCTTTCCCTGAGATATCTGCACAATACTGAGAGCTGACATGGCACATTCTGTAGCTGTGTGACCATGGAGAGCAAGCCTGGAGGGACAAGTGGGGAGAGGAAACTCCCTTTTAGGCTCAGAGGCCTGGGCTGTGGCGGAACCAACCTTCATCCTAGAGAGGTCCTCGGCCTTTCGAGGAGCCGGGGCCACAGCAAGGGGGAAGGAGACAGCAGAAAGCTTGAGAGCAGCCATCCCAGCTTGAAAGTCAATCATAGGAGGAGGAAAATGGCAATAAGAAGTGATGGAAGAATGTTAGTGAGCACTAGTGAGACCCCCCGCTAGGGCTCCTGCAAACTTTGAAACGCAAAGAGGTCCCATTAGAGCAGGAAGGAAATAAGCCAGAGGAATACTTTTTATTACCATTTTTATCCCCAGACTGGAGAAAGGTAATAGAAGAGACAACGTATATCAAGCACCCATCATATAGTTAGCACAAGGTAGGACCTCAGCCAATGCTCTTCTGAACTGTCTGATCTGTTCCCCAACCATAATGAGCCTTGATCATTCTATAGGGGAGGAGGGATAAGCTTAAGGTTCTCTTGGAGGGCCTACCACCCAGTGGGTCCTGTGGTTGATCACCAGCAGATAACACCTATGCAGCTGATCCTAAGGTCCCCAAACCCCCTGTCAGGAGTGGGATCTGGCACTGCAGCATCAAGTGTCCAGGCCCATCCAAAGAGCTAGGCAGCTCCCTTCAGGGCCAGGACCATGGGGACCAAAACAGAGTCAGGGCCAAGAGCTAAGCTGGACCAGGCAAAGGATTTCCCCAGAGAGGATGAACACTGATCTAGTTTCCCATGGCTGCTGTCACAAATGACCACCAATTTGGTGGCTTAAAACAACAGAAATTTATTCTCGCACAGGTCTGGAAGGCAGAAATCCAAAATCTGTATTCCCGGGCAGAAATCAAGGTGTCATCAAGGCTGTGCTTCCTCCAGAAG
This sequence comes from Balaenoptera physalus, assembly GCF_965194825.1. Classification (NCBI taxonomy): domain Eukaryota; kingdom Metazoa; phylum Chordata; class Mammalia; order Artiodactyla; family Balaenopteridae; genus Balaenoptera; species Balaenoptera physalus. The sequence goes on from NC_138898.1 coordinate 82,368,467, forward strand.
CTCCAGGGGAGAATCCTGGTGGCTGGATGCTGATGGTGGCCAGCATTCCTTGGCTTGCAGGCACATCAGTCCAATCTCTGCCTCTGTGTTCACGTCACCTTCTCCAGTCTGTGTCGAATATCCCTCTGTCTCTCTCTTGTAAAGATGCTGTGATTACATTGAACCCACCTGGATAATCCAGGGTAAACTCCCCATCTCAAAAGCCTTAACTTAATCACATCTGCAAGGACCCCTTTTCCATATAAGGTACCATTTACAGGTTCCAGGGATTAGCACTAGGATATCTTTAAGGGCTGTTACCAGCCACCACAAGTACAGGCACAGGGTGAGTTTGGATGATGATCAGGAGGGAGGCTAAGGTCAGAGCAGGAGAAGCAGGGTGAGAGCTATGTGTACAGAGTGAGGGGAGGAGGGGATGTTGACGGGAATCCCTCTGGGCTCTGAGTCCCAGGGAAGGAGACAAGAGCTGGTCAGAAAGCCAGCCAGAGATGAGGCCAACAGTGCAAGTCCTGGCTGGTCCCCCCAGGCCAGAGCAGGACACAGAGGACAAATGCCAGAATCCTACTGTAAGGGGAGCGTGAGGTTGAGCTGGGGAAGGCCACTGGGGCAGGGGGGGAAAAAGGGTAAACCATTCATCTATAATGACCTCTGGGCAAATTAGAAAATACATCCCTTTCTCAGAATGCTTTACTTGCATCCTTGGAAAAGTATCATAACATACTGATATTGTAAGAGCGATCAACTTTACTGCTTTGTGGGGAGAGTATTGTAATCAACACAAATCTAACGAGGCCCCTTAGACGTACCCAGGGCTTGCACCATCATGTATGTGAGAACTAGGGTGGGTGAGGTCGAGGGGCTCCCAGGTCCAAACGAGAGGCTGGAGGAGGCTTGGGCAAGGTCCAGCATGGGCTCTGACGCTGCCCATGGCTGAGTTTTGACAGCCATCCATCCCTCATCTATTTGTCTGAGTGGGCGAGATCCACTGAAATGGTCAGGATGGGACGGGCAGATAAGCAGGAGGTGAAGGCCTTGAAGGCTGTTTTATTTGGTGCTGACGGTGTGATTCCAGGGCGGAGCCATGGATGTGAACGTTCCCCAGGACCAGCAGCAAGAACGACTTCCTCTGAGGTCTCAGGGCTCGACTTCACTCCCCAGTGACAACTGCCATTTATTGAGCATCTACCCAGTGCCAGACGACTGCCCTCTTAGCCATGTCCTCCCTAATCATTACCACAACCCTGCCGCGCCAGTGTTACCATCCATCCCCATTCTACAGATGATGAAACCGAGGCTTCAAGAGAGTAAGTGACTGGCTTGGGGACACACAGGAAGAAAACTGCAAGACTGGGATTTACCCTGGGCTGCCTGGGGCTCCATGCCACCTCCCAACAGGAGATGGGCAGCTCCAGGCTGAGAAGGCCATGAGGACACACCAGGTGCACTGGGCCTCCTGAGCCTGGGTCCAGCCTTCTGTCTCCTCGGGCCTGACCAGCTCACTCTGTCTGGGAGTTGAACAGTAAATTAAAGGGCTTCATTATCTCATTTGAGGGTGGAATAAAATACTTTGGAAAGGCTGGTACATTAAGTGCAATCAAGTTCTGAAAGGTTCTCTGTCACTGGAAGGAACGTCCTCTGATAAACTGCTCTTTTCACCGAGATGTGGCTAATATCTCATGAGTAATCCCAGCAGTCTCCACTGCAGATGTTTCTGCATCTTCACAAAGGATATTAAAGAGACCAGATTCCTTCCCAAGAGAGCAAATCACCTTTGCAATGTGCAAAAAGATGTCCTGGGTACAGCTCTCTCTCCTGTTCGAGCCCTAGAGAAAGCCCTCGCACAGAAACAAAGACCCAACACAGCCAAAAATTCTCCTGCCGAGAAGGAACTCTGGGGCTTCACTCGGGACCCTCAGGCCACCCCTACTTGCCAGTCACCACATGGGCATCCTGAGTCACTCCACAAGCCTTGAATGAACACCACCCCGGGGAAGGCCACACATCATCCCAGCCCTGCCCTCCCTGAACTTACAATCCAAATTAGGCTGTGTGTTAGTTCCACAGGACTCAGCTGTCATTTTCCCAACAACCTAATGATCAATGGCTCACCACTTTCTTGGGAAGCAGCCATCCAGACACTTGCATTTTAGTGATCACGAAATTGATGCACAATTTACCCCAAATCATACCTTCAGAATCTCAGACCTTGATGCTCTCCAGAATCAGTTCCCAGGACATTAAAGAGCTGCAGTGAGGCCTGCCTTAGGCACAGGTGAAATAACATCAGAAATGCTTCACACCCATCAGGCTCTTCCCATCGGTCAGGCCTGTACTCAGCACCTACACATACCACCCCAAGTCCTTAAAACAACCCAATTTACAGATGAGGAAACTGAGGTACTGGGGTGTGAATGGTAGGGGTGTGGAGGCCCCTCAGCCTCTATCTTCCAGCATGTCAACCTTTTGGTTCTTAGAGGCTATGCAGTCTGGTCCTCAGTCACAGATTATAACAAAAGGTGGGGGGGTGGGGGGGAGAAGGAGGGAAGCAGGGAGTAAGGAAGAATGAAAGAAGGAAGAAAAGGAAAGGGAAGGGAAAGGAAAGGAGAAAGGAAGAAAGAGAAAGAAAGAAAGAAAGAAAGAAAGAAAGAAAGAAAGAAAGAAAGAAAGAAAGAAAGGAAGGAAGGAAGGAAGGAAGGAAGGAAGGAAGGAAGGAAGGAAGGAAGGAAGGAAGGAAGGAAGGAAGAAAAAGAAAGGAAGGAAGGAAGAAAGAGAGAAAGAAAGAGAAAGAAAGAAAGATAGGAAGAAAGGAAGGAAGGAAGGGAAAGAAAGGAGAAAATACTGCTGAAAGGGCACAGGCTAAGGAATAGAAGGGGAGGAGGCAGGAGGACGGTATGAAAGGAAATAATCCAAGACAGAGAGAGAGAGAGAAGACAGACTCTGGTGCCTCTTGTCCTGCCCTAGCCCTGCCCAAGGATGTCACAAGAAAGGGGATGGGGCACTCAGCGTCATCACGGTACCTGATGTTCACTCATTGACTCAACCAGTGGGCCTTCCTTTAGTAGCACTGTGTTCTCAGCCCTGGTGCAGGCCCTTGGGAGACCCAAGAAAAGCTGTGTCCTCAGGTCCTCTCCTCCTGACCTTCCCCCAGCTTCAGTCTCCCCATGTGTAAAATGAGCATATGAATCCCTACCTCTCCAGGGAATCAGGTGCAATGAGGCACATGCAGACACTGAGGAGAAGCCCTAGACACACCCATTTCCTTACTTTCTTCCTTCACTGCGGGGAGCCACAAGCCGGGAAGGAGTAGAATAGAAACCACGGAGGGGGCCTGCCCTTGAGGCCAGACTGCCAAAGAGCTGCCCATCCACGCATTAATTCATTAATTCATTCAACAAATATTTACTGAGCATCTACCGAGTGCCAGGAGCAGCGCTGGAGGCTTTCCCAAAGGCGTTCTTTCATTTAATCCCCACACATACATGCCCTATGAGAGAGGCACCATTATGCCCATTTTGCAGATGAGGAAACCAAAGCAAAGAAAGATGTAATTTGCACAGCACTGAATGGGATAGAGGCCAAATTCAGACTAGGCCTGGTTCTCTAGGATGCAGTGTTGGGTGGTTGGTTGGTTGGTTGATTGGTTTCTCATACCGCACACTCTCTCCCTTGGTGGGGCTGAGTGACACCTGGTGTCTAAGTGTGGATTTGCAGCACAGAGCTGGGACCTGGTCTCTGGGGGCTCCTGGCAAGGCTGGGCAGGCCTGGGAGCACCAAGGAAGGAAGAGCCTCTGCCCGAGACCAGGATGATGGCTGATGGGGATTAAGCCGTGACAGTTTACAGTAATTCAGCCCACTGCACTTTGGGGACCGGTAATCCTTTCCTGTGGGAGTGCAGGCGAGCGTGTGGGAGGGGCCATCTCTAGCAAAGAATCTGAGAAATCGCTTCTTCCTGTAGTCCTGTGGAAAAGTGTGGGAAAGGGAGGTGGTTGGGGCCTGGGGTCCCTCAGAATAGGCCAACAGGGCATCCATTTCATCGGGCTCCTCCCCGGCTCAGAACTTTCAGTGACTCCCCACGGCCCTCAGTGTTGTTTGTCAAACCCAGGGAAAGATATTTGAGGTCAGCTCACCTAGGGACTAGAGAAGGATCCAGAAAGAATCAGAGCCCCAGAAAAAGATGCCCCTTAGTTCTCCTGGCCGTCTCCTCCCTCTCTTCTTTTTCCATTCCTACACCATCTGAGCAGCCCATGCTGGTAAAACCCACGCTAGGCCTTAGCCAGGCAGAGCGAGAAGTCCTGCCGGTTCTTGGGCATTGTTTTCTTAGGTCCAGAGACCCCAGACTTAAGAAGAAAGGGGTTGCTGGCATCTACATTCCCACACACCACCCCACCACAGCAGAGTGATTGAGGCCTGGAGAGCTGATGAAGAACAGAGACCCAGGCTCCTCAAAGCAGGACAGGGCCTGGGCCTCAGCATCTTTACCAAGTGCCCCTGTGATTCTGACACCAGCCACAGTTTAAGAACCACTGCTCTAGAGCAGAGCTGCCTAATAAAAATATAATGCAAGCTATACGTGACTTTGAATTTTAAAAAGTAAAGAAGAAATAGATGGAATTAATTTTAATAATATATTCTATTTAACCCAATATCCAAAATACTATCATTTCAACATGTAATCAATATAAGAAATTTTTGAGATATTTTACTTTTTTTTTTTTCATACCAAGCCTTTGAAAGCCAGAATATATTTGACATTTATGGCACATCTCCATTCAGATGCTTAATTCTCATCCACAACACTTGATCTGTATTTGGATTTCATAGATTTCCATAACCAAGTTGTTTCAAAGTAGTGTCACCAACTCATCCCTGTTTACCCAAGTCCTGGTTTTAAACCTCACAGTTCCACATCCTGAAAGCTCAGTCCCAGGGAAACCAGGACAGTTGGCAGTTCTTTCCAAACATACTTGAATGCTTTCCAATAATTGAATTGAGTATCAGTTTTTAATTTTAACTTAATTAAAATGAAGTAAAATTAAAGTTTATGTTTCTCATGGCATTAGCTCCATTTCAAATGCTCAATAGCCATGTTTGGCCAATGACTACCATATTGGAGAGGGGGGGTCTAGGAGGCAGGAAGCCTCCTTCCCTTCACATTAAGACCATCTATGGAGGATCTGAGCTTGGTTTTCTTAAGAGAGCCATGGTCGCTGAAAGAGTTACAGGTGGTAGGGCCACAGCATAAAACAGCTACCTTGGCAACACGAGGAGGATGGAATGGACATTAGGAGGCCACTGTAACAATCTAGGACGTGGGAACATGATGGTCAAGGTGAAGAGACAGGCTGGGTTACAGAGGTGTGCAGTAAACAAAATCATTAAGACTTGGTAACTGATTAGATGGGGGAGCAGGGAAGCAAGAGGTATCAATTATCCTGACCAGGATAATTCCCTGGTCAGCTCTCCCCTGTCCCCCACCCCCTCATCACCACCACCAACCAGGGTGATTCTAGAATATTCCAATAATCTATTGCTATTTAAATGCAGTGGTTTAGAACCACAATAATTATTTTATTATTATCTCTCATGAGAGGCTGATTGGGCTCAGCTGAGCGGTTCTTGCTCAGGATCTCTCATTTGTGTCAGGTGAAGGCTTCTTCCCAGGTCTGGTGGTGATGCTGGCTGTCAGCTGAAACCTATGGGCCAAACTGTGCCCACCACTCCTCAAAATTCATATGTTGAAGTCCTAACCCCCACTACCTCAGAATATGATTGTATTTGGCAACAGGGTCTTTAAAGAGGTAATTAAGTTAAAATGAGGTCATTAGGGTGGGCTCTAATCAGTATTACTGGTGTCCTCATAAGAGGAGGAGATTAGGACACAGATACACACACAGAGAGAGGACCACGTGAGGACACAGGGAGAAGGTGGCCATCTACAAGCCAAGGAGAGGGGTTTCAGAAGGAACCAACCCTGCCAACACCTGGATCTCGAACTTCTAGCCCCCGGAATTGTGAGACAATAAGTTTCTGTTGTTTAATTCCCCAGTCTGTGTTACTTTGTTACGCAGCCCTAACAAACCAAAACAAATTTCCACTTGTGATCTGTCCACGTGGCCCATGCTTCCTCACAGCATGACAGAGGCGTTCAGAGAGTGAATGTCCCAAGAGGACCAGATGGAAACAGGATCAGCAGCTATGACCGAGTTTCAGAAGTCACAGGTGTTGTTTCCTCTGTGGTCACAGGCCTGCTCAGATTCAAGAGGAGGGAACATTGACCCACCTCTTAATGGGTTGATGATCAATGTCACGTTGCCAGGAGAGCACGCAGAATAAAAAATCTTGTTGCGACCATCTTGGAAATCACAACATGCCATATCAGGCTGGTAACTTTAGGGATTGGTGATGATGTCATCAACCAAGACAGAGACTACAGGAGGAAGAGGAAAAGGGCTGGGGTGCGTTAGATGATGAGGTAAGGTGTGAACAGGTTGGGCTGGTCAAGCCTGTGAACATTTAGGTGGATGTCACCAACGACTAGGAAGTTAGATATGTGAGTCAGGGCCTCCGGAACATGTTCTGAGCCAGAACTGTCAATTTGCGGGCCCTCAAAATATTAGAAGCCAGAGACTGAGTCCACCCACAGAGTGAGAGAAGATGAGGGTTGAGGGAATGTATCAGCTAGGTATTTCTGCATAACAAACCATTCCAAATCTTAGTGGCCAAAAACAACTACAGTTGACCCTTGAGCAAGGAGGGGATTAGGAATGATGACCCTTCTTGCAGTGGAAAATCTGCTTATAATTTATAGATGGCCCTCCATATACGTGGCTCCTCCATATCCACGGCTCCACAACCACAGATGCAACCAATCGTGGATCTTGCAGCACTGCATTATCCACTATCAAAAAAAACAGTGTAGGGCTTCCCTGGTGGCACAGTGGTTGAGAACCTGCCTGCCAATGCAGGGCACACGGGTTCGAGCCCTGGTCTGGGAAGATCCCACATGCCGCGGAGCAACTAGGCCCGTGAGCCACAACTACTGAACCTGCGCGTCTGGAGCTTGTGCTCCGCAACAAGAGAGGCCGCGACACTGAGAGGCCCGCGCACCGTAACGAAGAGCGGCCCCCGCTCGCCGCAACTAGAGAGAAAGCCCTCGCACAGAAACGAAGACCCAACACAGCCAAAACTAAATAAATAAATTAAAAAAAAAAAAAACAGTGTATAAGTGGACCCGAGGAGTTTAAACCCACGTTGTTCAAGGGTCAGCTGTATTTATTATTCTTCTATAGGTTGGTTGGGTAGCTCCTCTTCTGGTTTCACCTGGCTCATTCATGGGGCTGCATTCATCTGGACAGTGAGCTAGAAGGTCCAAGACTCACATGTCTGGTTGATGCCAGCTGTCGGCAGGGGACAGGGCTCAGCTGGAACAGCTGGAACACTTGGGCCTCTCTTTCCATGTTAACTTTCACTTGGGCTTCTTTACAGCACAGTGGCCTCAGGGGAGCATCCAAGTGGGCAAGTCTCAATGCGCAGGACTTACCAAGTACATGTGCTACCAAGGTAAGACTTCATTGGCCAAAGAAATTCACACAGCCAAACCCAAAGTCAGTGTGGGATGGCTTACCAGGAGGCATGATTCACTGGCAGCCACTGCTGTAAAAATACACTATAGGCAGGAACACCAGGTGGGCCTCTGCTCATTTTAGGGTTGGGCGGAGGAGAAACCAAAGAGGGAAAACCAGAAGAACCAGGATAGGACCAGAAGAGTACAATGCTAAGGAATCAAGAGAGGAGTGAAATCCATGAGAACATGCCACGCCAGTACTTGCATGACCTTGAGAGTGAATGTCTCACCCTAGCCCCAGCCTGAAACCATCCTCTGGATTTGGCAACCTAGAGGTCAGTTTACTCAACATCCCAACATTCATTTCAGGTGTCAGTGTCACAGAAATCTTAAGCACCAAATATAGCTCAGTGAAAGCAATTCTATAAATCCAACCAACATGGTCTAAATTTGCAAACTTTACAATAGTCTGGCTTGATTAACTAGAAGGCCCAGTGTTTTCAAATGTTTTTGACCAAGACGCACAAAAAGAAATACCTTTGCATAAAGATCCAGTGCATGCACGCACAGAGACGCACACACATGCCTGCGTGCCCACACGTACATGTGTGGCCAAAACGAAAGTTTCCTGGAACACAGAAAAGATAATAGTAACCTACCCATACTATGTGCAAAGCTCTGTGTAATTTTCTATTCAGTATTATTTATTTTTTAATGCTAGTCATGCCCTGCTAAATTGATTTCACCACCCACTCATGGGTCATGCCTTGCAGATTAAAAACTACTGACTTAGGCCATCCAAAGCAGAAGTCAGAAAACTGACCAAATCCTGCCTTTAGCCTTGTTTGTTTGGTTTCACCTGTTGGTTTTTTGGTTTTGGGGTTTTGTTTTAATAAATTTTATGCCTTCAGGTTGGCCACCCTTCTCCTGTACCATTTCCAACTGTCTGATACCCAGCTGCTTCACACATCTTCACACTTGCCTGGCCCCTGAATGCATTTCTTTTTGGGCCTTCTAGGCCTCTAGATGCTAAAGGAATAGATGTATGCATTTATGCATTCCATGAATACTGAATGCATGTCTCTCACCTGCCAGCCACATTTCAGGCACTGGGAATACAGCAGAGAACAGACAAAAACCACTGCCTTCATGGAGCTGAGATGCTAGAAGAGGGAGACAGACAAGCAAAACAGAAAAGAATATTCTTTATTAGATGGTGATAAATTCTTTAGTGAAAGTAAACCGGGAAGGGGGTCAACACGCTTTAAGAGCCACCAGATTGCAGGCTTCAAGGCCCTTTGTGGAAATGCGGTAGCCTGATGTGTCCCTACCTCACAGAGGTGGGCTGAGAGAGGAATGTGAGAGGGCATGACCAGAATCTTCCTCCAAGAGAGTTCTCAGACAGGCCCAGCAGGTAAACCTGACCCATCACGTCCCCAAATTACTCTGCCAACGAGCAGAGCACCAGTAACTTTAACCTAGAAAATTTCAAAATTCCAGTCAGCCATTAACGGGGAGCCGTTGCGGGACGTAGTCACGGGCACACCAGCCCGGGGGTGGGAAGCCCTTCGGGTGTATTTCGGACTTTTCCCTAATTCTCAGTCCCCATCACCCGCTCTCCCGCCGGATAAACGGCCACCTCATTAGCTCTGCACACATGACCCTCTCGACCGGACTCCTGGTGACTGCGCCTGCCTTATCTCTTGCCTCTCCTCCCTCACATTTTCCGCTCCAACAAAGCCAAACACAGCACCGTGGGGGCTTTCACGCTTCTGTGCCTTTGGACACGCTGTTCCTTCTGCCTGGAAGACTGCTGGCCTCCAACCCCGCGCGTCCCCTCCCCCTCCTCAGCGAGCTCCCGTTCATCCCTCAGAACCCAGCCTGGATGTCCCCTCCTCCAGGAAACCCCCCAAGGCCCCATCTCTGTCCCCCGCACCCCTCTCTGTTTTGCTTCTCTGCACTGTAATTACCGGTTTCTCCAAATCTCTCCCCTCCCAGACTCAGGTCTCCTCCAGCGCGCGAGTTCTGTGGGCGACTCGCTTTGCGCCCAAAAGCGCCTAGTCCCGAGCTCTGAGGGACAGAGCTTGCACTCAGGCTCAGGCTGGCTCGAAAGGCCCCCGTTTCTGCCCTCCGCCTCCCCGTGGGCCTGCGGGGACCCGCGCTCCAGCATTTTCCCCAAGCGCATCGGGCGGGCCCCTAGGGCGGCCGCCCAGCCCCTGACATCAGCGGTCGCCGGCGCCCGGGCCGCGCGACTACAAGTCCCGGCACGCCCCGCGGCGGCCGCGCATGCCCAGCGGGCCGGCGTTTGAGTGGCAAGTTGTTTGTTACAGCGAACACCAGCTGCTCTCCGCGCCGGGCGCCGCGCGCTGCTGCTCCGCCAGCGCTGCCGCCCTCGCCCGCCGCCCGCGGCCCCTTGCGGCTTGGCGGGCCTCCCCTTTGTCCGCCCCGGCCCGCCCGGCGCCGAGCTCCCGGTCACCGGGCCGGCTGCCCGCGGCGCTTGGTGCCGGCTGGGCGTGCAGGGGGCGGGGGCCGCGGCTCGCCCCCCGCGGATGAGCTGCCGCGGAGCGCGGGCGGACGATGGAACTCCACATACTGGAGCACCGGCTGCAAGTTGCCAGCGTCGCCAAGGAGAGTATCCCGCTCTTCACCTACGGCCTGATCAAACTTGCCTTCTTGTCCTCCAAGACCAGGTGAGCGCGCGGGGACGCGGCGCCGGCCGGGGAGAGACAAAGAGGCGCACCCGGGCGGCTGTCCTCGCCGCCGCGGCTCGGAAAACAACTTCGAGCCCCGGGGAGCGCCCCCGCCCCGCCCCCGCCGCATCGCTCGTCTTGTGTTTGACAAAGCCACCCAAAATGCCCTCCAACGGGGTCCTTCCCCCCCGACCCTCCCTACAAGATGCACCCCTGCCGCTGTCTCCCCCACCCTAGCCCCCTCCCATCCTCTCCCCGAGATCCAGAGGGCTGGGGAGGCAGCTGTGACGAATCCGCTAATGAATGAATGAACGAACGAATGAATGAATGAAAAACAGGTGTGGAGACGCGGCAGTGTAAAAAACAAACTAACGCCCCCCCATCCCCCAATCCCTCTGTTGGGCCGGCCCCCGTCGCCTGGGCGGGGGAAGGGATTCTGCTGAGCGCGGCTACCCAGAGCAGAAAATCATAAAATCATTAGTGGGTGTTTATCTCAAGGTGCCTACGAGGATTGCGGACGGCGCGGGCGGCTGGGGGAGGGCAGAGGAGGGGGCTGCGGGTGAGGGTCGCTGTGGTTCTTTCTCCTCTGGGTCCGGGAAGGTTTGGGGGGGGCGGGGGGGGCGGTTGCCGAACCGTGGAAGAGGGAGGAGCAGGCGTGTTTATGGCTCTGCCTTGAGGCTGGGCTTGGATGCTGCAGGAGGAAAAATAGTTGAAGGCCTTGGGAGGTTGAAAAAAAAAAAAAAAAAAACAAGTTGGATTTTTCCCACTGCCGGTCAGGGTCTGACTTTTGTGAGCCCCGGTGGGTGCTTGGATTAGGGTGGTGTTTTTTTAAGGAGCCCTAGCCCAGTGGAGTGTGAGTGCAAGCTAGCCGCTGTAACTTAAATCCCTTGTTTGTCCACCATTGTGACTGTTGAAAGGGATGAAGTTGTTGCTGGCTGGGTTTTCCGGGCGTTGAGGCGGAGGTAGTTCTCCTTCTCTGCAAAATGAATGAATAAATTACAGGTCAAGGTTAATGTTAAAATGCCGGGCCCCTAGGCTACCCCCCCGCTTGGGTGCTGAGTTCAGGGGAGCTCCCGGGATGTGGGGAAATAATTCAGTCCGAGCCTCTTATCTGCCTGTTAAAGTTCTTCCCTGGAAATCTCACTTCGATGTGTGTGTGTGAGCGGGCAGCTCAGTCCCGCCATTGTTTGCGAGATGGAATGAGAGCCAGTGGCATCTTGTTTACTTTCTTCTCTGGCTGCTTGCTGGGGTCTGGAGGGTTGGAATCCGCACCTTCTCTGGGCCCTGGCTCCTTTGATTGCAAAGGTAATTATTAAACAGGTCATTTGAAAACAAAAGCCAACAGCTCGGATTCTGAGCTTCCCCCCCCACCGCCCCCCTCCTCACCCCCCACCCCAGCCCCGTCTGGTTGTTGACACCCACCCATTCTGCATCTACCTGCCCTCTGCTCCCCACCCCCTAGCCTGTCTTGAGATTCCAAGGCTGGAGTTAAGAGAAAATGGCCTTGTTTTTGCAACCCTTGGCCGTCAGCCCCAGGCAGCCCCCTGGCTGATTTCTCGGCTACCATTCAAACCACCGGGATGATGACTCAGGCTGCTGCTGTGCGGGGCCTGGGTGCTGGGAGGAGGGGGCATTTGGGGGCTTCTTAGAAAGGCAGCAGAGGGCCACTCCCTCTGCCCCTTTCCCTTTACGGAGCGATTGGCTCTCTTCCAGCCCCCAGCCCAGGGTCCAGTTTGGAGGACTCGTAGATAGGCCTGTCCTGGGGGTGAGCCCCTGCTGACCTGTCTGACCACAGAAACCGCACCCCTCAGTGGGCCCCGCTTCTCCCACTCTTGCAAGAGGCAGCTGGTCTGAGGCCCAGGTGACCAGTCCAGTCTCAAGATGACTCAGAGGTCAAAGGTCATCTCCATGTGTGCAGGGTCTGGCCCTAGAAGGTGCTGAGCACATTTGTCAAATGGCCAAAGGCCTGCCTCCCCAGCACTCTGGGCCAGGACACTGGCTTCAGGTTGTGACTAGCCCCCTCACTGCCTGTGTGACCATGGCAAGGTCCCTTTCCTTCTCTGGCTCTGACTTTGTCCATCTGTAATGAAGACAGCACCACTTGGCCCCCTAGGTTTCACAGAGCTGTTGTGTGTGTGTAGCATGGAATGATTGTGGAAATTGGCTTTTCTGCAAGTATAAGGGGTAGCGGGGTGTGGATATATTATTTAAGCAATTTTCAATGATCAGTCATCCAGGTAGAACTTTTGGCCCTTTTTTTTGATTCTTCCATCAGTACCTGCCCCCAAGTGGTGGCCCATAGCCCTGTCATTTTTGTCACTGTGCCTTGTTTACAAGTTTTCAGTCACTCCCTGTAGGGGTGAATCCTCGGCATGGCATTTGAGACCCTTTGGGATCTGAAGCCAGAATTCTCATCTTTAGTCACTCTCTGGCAAATACTGTGTGACCCACAATTTACTTCCCTTCACACCTCCCTGCTTTAGTTCTCTCTCTCTCTCTCTCCCTGGGACCTCCTCCTCCCACCCCCCAGCAGTAAATTACTATTCAACCCTCAAGATCTAGTGCTATCACCCAAAACTTTCATGAACCCCTCTTCCCTCCACCCCCAGCAGACTTAGTCACTTCCTCCCTCTCATGCCTACCTGGGTGGAGGCTTGGGGAGGGATGTGGCATCAGTAGATGCCCACTCCGTGTGCGGGTGCAGCTAGGTTCAAGAGATGCTGAGATACCCTGCCTCCTCCTCTTTGAAGCCCAGAGCCTGGTGGGAAAGGAAGAAGAGGCAATCACAATACAGCAGGGAAGGGAGTACCTAGGGGCTAGCAGAAGGATCTGGGGGACTGCCTGAGGGAGCCTGAGAGGCTTCCTGCAGGAGGTGGCTCTGTATCTTAGGGCTTTAAAATAGGAATTAGCCAGATCCTGGTTCAGTATCCTGCATATGCCACGGTACAACTCTGTGAATTAGGTGGAATGAAGGAATCTGCAACGAAGGAATCTGAGGCTCAAATGTTAAGTGACTCATTCAAGGTCATGCTGTAAGTGGTAGAGCCCAGATTTGAATCAGCATCTTTCTGGCTCAAGCTTAGAGATTTGCTATTACAGGTTCAATGACACCCATATTCAACAGTTATGTCCAGCCCTTGTATTTGCAGCGTACTGTTCTACAGCTTTAGGAGCACGGGATGGAACCTGTAGATCTTTCTGCATCCCTTCCGCCCTGCCTCTGTGGGCCTTATCTTCTGCCAGGAATGCGTGTCCTTCATCACTTCCCATCTAGACTTTCTACTTCCTCCCCTTAACCTTTCATCACTTCTGAACTTTTTTTCCGTAACAGTATATCGTTTGCTTGTCTTATTCTCCCACCACCTAGATTATAAACCTTACTTTCAGGAAGCTTTTTGTGCATCTTTTTATCTTTTCCTTCTCCCCCCACCCCACTTCCAGTACCAGAGATAACAGAGCTACCACTGATTTTACCATCTGTTCCAAAGAGATGAAGACACTGGGTTTGGAGAAGTAAAGTGGCCTGCTCAAGGTCACACAGCTGGGAAGAAACAGGATTGGGATTTGAACCAGGTCCTTTCTCTGCTGTGCTTAGCACACTGCTTTGTAGGCACTTAGTAACTGCCTATCTGATGGATGTCTGACTCGTGCAGAGTGACCCAGATTCCAGCCAGAGTCTTTTCTGAGTGCCTTGGGGGCTGGAAGAGGCTCGGCAGGCTGAATCACACCTGGAGAAACAAGGCCCAGTGCCCCTGCCCCAACTCTCGGGGTAGCATCTGAGTGTGGCTGGAATAGGGGGCAGAAGGCAGGCTGAGTGCACTTATTCTAGGCACAAAGCTGGAGGCGGAGAGCCTAGCTGAGCAAAATCAAGGCTACCACAAAGCTTCGCCCTGTGATAGCCTGAGGTTCTGTAGCCTGGCCAAGGGCCCGCCGCAGCCCACCCCACCATTCCAGTCTCATCTCACATGGCTCCCAGCCACAAAGATTATTTGCGTGCATACACACACGCTATAGTGTCTCTAGCCTCAGGCCTTTGTCTGTCTGCCTGGAATGTTGCTCTTTGCCCTACCCCCCTTGTCCACCTGCTCCTTCTTTTAGATTCCATTTTAGCCTCACCTCCTCCAGGAAGTCTTCCCTGAGAGCACAGCTGAGCTCAGATCCTTCCTCTGGTATGATGGGCTTAATCTCAAAAAGATGTAATGTGACCAACCATGGAATATCAGCAGGCTCCTTTGGGCTGCAAATAAGCTGGCCCAAACAATAAGAAGTATGAACTTTGCGCGATGAGGTCATGAATCCGGCTGTTTGAGGGTTGGTAACTTAAAGGCTTGGTGATGTCATCAAGGGCCCGGTCTTTCTCTTTGGCTCTGTGGAATGGCTGAGGCAGCTCCAGGCATTATGGGCAGTCACAGGACGGGGTGGCGAGGACTCAGGGAAGCGAAAGGGCTGTTGCCTCCCAGGGTCTATGAGAAAACCTTTCTGGGAACACACCCCCTCATACGCAGACTCTCATCTCATTGGTCAGAACTAGGCACGTGAGCATGCCTCCACCAGTCACAGTTACAGGAAATGAGACTATCATGAACTAATCAGGATCCACCACTGCAGCTGGGGCCGGCTGCCTGGAAGCTTGTGGCCACTGGGAGGTGGGGCTCCTTGGGGACCCCAATTTGCTGTCTGCAACCCCGGAAGGGAAAACTGGGAATAATTAATAAGTGTACGGTTAAAAACAACAATGACAACAATAATAGCTGACACTTGTAAAGCATTTACTACATTCCAGGCACTGTTCCAAGCACCATATATCTGTTAGTTCATTTAATCCTCACAGCAACCCTCTAAAGTTGGAGCTGGATTGTCCCCATTTTTCAGATGAGGAAACTGAGGACCTTGAGTGCCCAAGGACACACAAAAGTAGCAGAGCTGGGATTTGAACCCAGGAAGTGAGGTCGCAGAACCTGTCCTGAGACCACTCAGCCAGGTCTAAAATCACACCGGTTTGGACATCCACTCCCCAGGGGCCACTGAGAGTCCATGGCAATGAAGCGGGGGCAGGGGCAAGATCATTATCCTGAAATGCAAGTTCAGGTGACAGGAAGCTGCAGCACCCTCTTTTTTTTGCCTGTGAAATGCTTGTATCCAGAAAGTCCATCTCATTTGATTGGCAAGAAAAAGCACCGAAGTGATATGCAGTAAGCACGTGCTCACAGAAACCCACACTGCCCACTTGGGCCGGACCCGCAGTCTGAAAGTCTCGGGTAGAGGCATTTACAGGAGAAAAGCTCAAAGTTGCAAAAAGTCCATTCAGAGTCCACTGTTTTCTTGAGTGCATGGGGCTGAAGCCACTGTTTGATTGCATTAGAGAAAGACAGGCTGGCAGGGGAGTTAGGGCCTGGAACCCGGCACCTGGGGTGGAATCCCAGCACCCCTACATCCTGGCGGTGTGACCTTGGGCAAGATGCTTGACCTCTCTGTGTGCTCAGTTTCTAAAACGGGTAGTGATCATGTCCACTGCCTAGGTTGTTGTGAGGACTTAGACAAACCATGACAAGCACTTCAAATAGAGCCTGGTCCACTGTAAACCCCAGTAAGCATTAGCTGAGAGAGAATATGCCCTTTAAGCTGGTCAGGGACAGTCTGCGGAGGCAGAGTTTGAAAAGCCCAGGGTTAGGAGATTTTTTTAAGGCTTCTTAATGCGCACACAATCACATTCTGATTTAGGAAGTGGAGATTCTGTCACTGCCCTCCAGGTACCTCGCCAAGGACGCCAGGCATTTAGGGCTCTGAAAGGGGCAGCCAAAATGCTGTAGCATCCCACAGCTGCACGCAAGTAAGGCTTCCTAGAAGAGGTGGCACTGTGAGCTGAGTCTGGGTGGAATAGGGAAATGTCAGGAGGTAGAGGTGCTGGGGATGAAAGAAGACAGGCCGGGCAGGGAGCGGGAGGGGGTGGGCACAGATGGAGGAGGTGGGGAGAGCACAGGGTGAGCCCCAGAGCCAATTCCCACGCCCGCCTGGGGTATCCATGACCTGTTGCTGCCCCAGAGAAAGGGGCTGGCTCAGCCCCAGCTCCCAGGCACCAGGTATGGAAAGCACAGAGTTGTCCTTGGCCTGCCCCACATCCAGCTGCTTAGCGAGGTCGCCCCCCTCACCCGAGCCCCCTGCTTCTGCCGGCGCCAGTCCTTCTCATCTCCCCCCTGAATTATCCAAACAGCTTTGCCACCAGTGCCATCTGCCTCCAGGACAATGCGAATGGTTAGCACAGCCAGAGCCCTCTGGGCAGGAGGAACCACAGGAGCAAAGGCCTGGAGGCTGGAAAGAGAAAGGTGTATGCAGAGTGCAGGCCGGGACTTGTGGCCCGTGTGACCACAGCTTGGGGTTGGTGCAAATTGGTATGTTTTGTTCATGCAGAAACCCTGCAACGTGCACCTGCTGTGTGCAGGGCCCAGTGGAAGACACAAAAGGAGCTTTGGTCCAGTGGGAAGAAAAGGTGTGTTCTCTGCCAAAGGTAGAGGGTGAGAGGCCCAAAGACCCAGAAGGAGGGGACCCCTGGTACTGCGGGGGCTGCGTGGAGGCCCTCTGGCCTCACCAGAGGTGCTGCTGGGGTAGATGTCATGGTTCACTCTGAATCTCTGACTGTATCTCTGCCTTGCTCAAAACCGTTCTCAGGCTGCCCCCTGATCCTTATCTGACATTGTGAATATTCTTTGGTCTGACTTCTGTCCTCTCTGGCTTTGCCCCATGTCTCCACCACACATGCCCTAGTTTTAGAGTAACTGTGGTAGTTTTTAAATACCCCAAATTCTTTGACACTGTTCCCTTCAAAAGCTAGACCTCCCTTGCCTTTAAGTGTGGGGTCTGGATTAGTGACTTTCTTCTAATGAGCAGAAGAGAACAGAAGCAATACTGCGAGGCTTCTGGGGCTAGGGCTTAAAAAGATAGCTTCTGCCTGGCACTGCTTTGCTCTGTCTCTCTCTTGCTCTGTGGGAAGCCAGCTGCCATGTTGTAAGGACACTCAAGCATCCCTGTGGAGAGGCCCACAGTGGAGTGGAACCGAGGCCTCCCACCAACAGCCAGCCTGTGAGTGGGTCACCTTGACCACAGATCCTCCTGCCCCAGGCAAGCCTTCCAATGACCGCAGCCCAGCTAGCACCTGGGCTGCAACCTCCTAAGAAACCCTCTGCCAGAAGTGCCCAGGTGTGCCATGCCCACATTCCTAGCCCATAGGAGCTGTGAGAGATACACAAGTTTGTTGTTTCAAGCGACTAGGTTTTCAGGTAATTTGTTATGCCGTGGATAACTGATACGGTGACTATGTAATTTATCATCCAAATGGGGACACTTCTGAGAATAACAGGGAGCACTAAAAATAATTACCCTGGACAACAGGGCAAACCAGAATGTGTGATCGCCCTAGCCAGCTTTCATCCAGCCAGATAGCTCTTGAAGCCACCCTGGGGCTGGGTAAGTGGCTTTCTGGGATCACCTGTGCCTCAGGGTATAGGGTGGGAGAGCTGGTCCCCCTCTGTCCTCACACCAGGTGCATGTCCAGGCCTCCTCAGGACCAGTGCTCCACTGCACTAAGTCATCTTCTGTTGCAAAGGACTGAGCTTGCGCTTGCTGGCAAATGTTTTTCTTATAACAGACCTCCGGTCTGAAGAACCAGCCCTGAATAAACCAGCCTAGTCCCACCGGTGCTGGAGCAGTCAGATTCTGGTTGTCCAAGACCCAGTGCTGTACCTTGACACAAGCTGACAGGCCTACCAGCATCACCCCCAGCTGCCAGTTCCCCAAAACCTTTAGCCACTCAGTTTGTGGTGAGTGTGTTAAATTACACCTTCTAAGGGGAAGCTCACCTCTGGATGCCTTACACTCTTCCTTGCCTTAATTATAATATATTGGACACACTCTGACCTCTGAGATCTAGGCTTACAAGCCTGGGGTCTTATCTGCCCACCCATGTTCATGGCAGCATCATTCACAATAGCCAAAAGGTGGGAGCAACCCAAGTGCCCACAGACAAACACACGGATAAGCAAAATGTGGTCTGTACATGTAATGAAGTATCATCCAGCCTTAAAAAGGAAGGAAATTGTGACACATGCTACAACATGGATGAGCCTTGAGGACATTATGCTAAGTGAAATAAGCCAGTCACAGAAAGACAAATAGTGTTTGATTCCACTTACATGAGGTACCTAGAGAAGTCAATTCATAGAGACAGAAAGTCGAGTGGTGGTTGCCAGGGGCTGGTGAGGGGGGGTGAGTGGGGACTTGTTATTCAGTGAGTATAGAGTTTCAGTTTTGCAAGATGAAGAGTCCTGGAGATCAGTTACAAAACAATACGAATGCACATAACTACTGAAAAGTAAACTTTAAAATCATCAGGATGATAAGTTTGATAACATGTATGTTTTACAGAAATTTGGGGGACAAAAGAAAAAGGTAGTAGCCTGGCGAGTGCGCAGAACCAAAGGGCAGTGTGGTGGGTGAGTGGATGGCGGTGAGCCAGGGCAGCGTGGGCAGCAGAGTCAGACCGAGGGAAAGAGCTGGCACCCAGTGAGACAGCGGCTTGGAGCACGTCATGCATTAACTCACTTAATCCTCACAATAACCCTTAGCACGTAGGTACGTTTACTGGCCCCGTTTTGCAGATGGGGGAACTGAGACACTGACTTTGCTCAAGGTCACAAAACCAACAAGTGAAGAGTAGGGTTTTTTTTTTAATGACAGCTTTATTGAGATATAATTCGTGTACCATACAACTCACCCTCTTCAAGTGCACAACTCAGCAGCTTCTTGTGTGTTCAGAGTTGTGCAGCCATCACCAGTGTCTAATTCCAGAACTCGTCCATCGTCACCCCAAAAGAAACCATAAGCAGACACTTCCTAGCCCCTGGCAGCACTAATCTGCTTTCTGTCTCTAGGGATTTGCCTGTTCTGGACATTTCCTATCAATGGAATCATACAGTACGTGGTTCTTTGTGACTGGCTTCTTTCACGCAGCATCATGTTTTCAAGGTTCATCTGTGTTGTAGCCTGTGTGTCAATACGTCATTCCTTTTTATGATAGAATAGTATTCCATTGTATTGGGTAGACCACATTTTGTTTATTCATCCATTGATGCATATTTGGATTGTTTCCACATTTTTGTTATCATAAAGATCACTGCTGTGAACATCTGTGTACAAGTGTTGGTGTGAATGTGTGTTTTCATCTCTCTTGGGTAGATCCCTAGGGATGGAAATGCTGGGTCACGTGGTAACTCTGTGTTTAACATTTTGAGGACCTGCCAGGCTGTTTCCCACAGCGGCTGCACCATTGGACATACCTGAGGAGTAGGGATTTGAACCCAGGGCCTCTGGCTGCAGAGTCCATGTTCGTAAACCACCACACTAGCTTAGTATGGGTAGGAGCCTGGAGTCCCATACCAGTTGGGTGACCACAGTCTGGGCTACTGAACCTCTGGGAGCCTCGGTGTCTTTGTGGGCGAACAGGATTATGGGGAAGGGATAGCCCAGGTTAAGCACCTGGCCACAGCAGGCTTTGCCCATGGTCCTCCTGGTACAGCGCTCACTGGAACTTGGTGTCACCTAAGCGGGTGCATCAGTGGAGGCAAGGAAGTGTGACATGTAGGTTCCTGTAGCTCTTGGGGTCCTTGAAGGCCCTGGGCAGCTGTCAGTGGAGAGGGGGCTCCCTAGCTGACCCAGCCTAGGCTGTGGCCGCCTGATCTGAGCCTAGGCTGCCAGGAGGTATATAGTTCTGGCAGGAAGGGAGAGGGGGGCAGTCAAGTCAGGCCTCCCTCCTCCTGCACAGGCCTCGGACCCTGGGCAGTACAAGGTGCATACGTTCAAGGTAGGGTTAGTTTTCCCTCCAAGGTGGGCCTCCTGGACGCTCCCCTGGACTTTCCTCTCCACCCTCAGGGCCTCTCCACCAGGCCTACCTTCCTTGAGCCCCTCCCCACCCCACGATTTACTCCCTTTCTTGAGTAGGAAAGGCAGTGGGTGGAAATTTTTTCTCAAAGTTCAATCTTTTTCCTTCAGAGTTCAAAAGTCACTGAGGCAGTGACTGATAGGATGGATTTAGAACAAACAAAGCTTTTAGCCTCAGCGATCTTTCTTGAGAGCCTACTACGTGTCAGCCTGCAGTAGGGTTTTCCATCCTTTTCCCTCACCAGGCTCCATAGGAAGGAGGGCTCCCAGCCGACGGTGGAGTCAGCAGCTCGTAACTCACCCCAATTCACACAGTAGACACCTAGCAGACTGGGGTTCAGGCCTGTGCTAAGGTCCATTTCTCAGGGGGCGTACACACTTGTAAGAGTCAAGAAAATGTATTTTTAATCCAACGTACTCCACTTACCAGCTCTGTGACCTTGGACAAGTTGTTGAGAGCCTCAAAGGAGGCTCAGTTTCCCCATCTTTAATATAGGCACCGTGCTATCGAGCTCTTTGGGTTCCACTGAAGATTAAGTGGGAAATTTTACATCAAGGGCTTAGGCATCCGACCCACAGTGAGCTGATCATTGATATGAATCCAACAGATATTTTTTGAGGACCGAAGTGCCCTGGGCTGGACTGCACGCCTTGGCGAAGGGGTAGCGGTGGCCTCTGTCCCCACGGTGCTGATGGTCTGTTCTTCTTTGGAATTGTTGGAAGGGCTGAGCTGGTGGTTGCAGGATGGAATGACTAATTCTGATTTTTATTTGACTAGGGGTGTGTTTTTTTTAATTGAGTGAGCTGTGGGGACTGACAGACTGACCCAGGGGGCCGGGGATGGGGAGGCTAGCAGCAGAAGAGGAGTCTGCAGGCACGTGGGCCCGAGAACCTTTGTGGTTAGGCCGGCGGCCCGCTGTAAGGGCAGCTTGTCAGAACCAAGAGCGCCGGTGTCCTTTCAAAGGCATGAGCTCTCCGCTCCCAGCAAGGTCCTGGGAGCCCTTCTCAGATAGTGGCGATCGCGAGACCCCTCAGTGCCCACCTGTACTGTCGGCCTCGCTTGGGCACCAGCTGTGTTGTTAAAACGCCCCGTAAAAAATCAAACCATTGGAAGGTTGCCCAGAGTTAATGCCCTGAGGATCGCTTGTTCTCAAAAGCCAGGACCCCTGCGTCTTCCTGCAGAATGAAGGTTCTTGCATCACCCCCACCCCTACCCCACGCACACACCTCTGTCCCATGAGGGCAGATGTCCTCCGCAGACTCGTCCCTTCACCCACCAAGGGCAGGGACCGGCCAAGGGGGGTCCCCGTGGGAGCAGTTAGGTGCCTGTGAGGTCTGGAAGCCTGTGCCTCCAGCCTCCGAGGGCTTGTCTGCCACACCAGGGGGAATCAAGCCCGTGGGACGGTGGCTTGGGAAGGCAGAGGCTGCACCGTGGAGGTGGTTCATTCTTGCTCTCTGGGGTTTCCTTACACCTAGCGTGGAGTCTTGGCCCTTGAGGCTTCCTTCATCTCCACTAGTTCCCAAGTGTGTCTCGACACCCATTCTGTGCCACATGCTGGCCCTTTAAGGACTTGGACACCAACCCCGGACTCGTTGTAGACAGCACGGTGGGGAAGACAGCTCTCCAAGATCTTGATTACACTAATCTGGTGAGAGGAAAGTCCTCAAGGCTCGGGGGAGCTCGAGGTACAGGAGAGGAAGTACAGTTGAGTCCAGGTGGGTCGGGGAGGGCTTCCAGGAGAGGTGGCATTGAGCCAGGCTTGAAGCATTGAGGTAGAGCAGGGACTTCCAAGAAGGAGGCACAGCATGTGCAAAAGCACAGAGCCCTGGCCAGTGTGGCCCATGGTGAGCTGGAGCAGCGTGGGAGCGGGAGGGGATGGCCCTGTTATGAGGAGAGGGTGGGCTCTGTCCAGCCTCCTCGGTCAGGATCTGGGCACTGGTGTAATCCCAGGGCCGAAGAAGGCTCGTGGGAGAGGGGAGAGCAGGGCAGGTAAGGAAGAGGACAACTGGGGGAAAAGGCCCAGAGAAATGGCCCAGTGGAAAAGGAAATGAGAGAGAATGTGGTGTGGGAGATCTAGGCTAGCGAAATGCCACTTCTGGGTGTATACCCGGAAGGATTGGAAGCAGGGTCTCAAATATTTGTACACCCATGTTCACAGCAGCGTTATTCACAACAACAAAAACATGGAAGCAACCCAAGTATCCATTGACTGATGAATTGATAAGCAAAATGTGGTGTATGCGTACAGTAGAATACTGTTCAGCCTTAAAAAGGAAGGAAATTCTGACACCTGCTACAACATGGATGAACCTTGGGGACTGAGTGGTATAAGCCAGTCACAAAGGATAAATACTGTACAAATTTATAGAGACAGAAAGTAGAATGGTGACACACAGGGGCTGGTGATGGGGAGAATGGGGAGTTATCGTTTAATAGAGACAAAGTTTCAGTTTTACAAGACGAAAAGAGTTATGGGGATGGATGGTGGTGATGGTTGCACAACAGTGTAAATGTAGTTAATACCACTGAGCTGTATGCCTTAAAATCATTAAGATGGTAAATTTTATGTGTATTTAATATAATAAAATGCATACTGAACAACAGACAACAAATCCAGGCTAGTGAGAATGAGAAGAAAGTTGAGAGGTGGAGGTGTTGCAGGGTCAGGGGTGGTGGTGTGTGGAGAGGATTGTCAGTGAGAGAGCATGAGTCTTGACGGATCTGAGTTTGAACCCTCACTGTGCCACCTGTATGAGTCAGCTTGAGCTGCAATAACAAAATACCACAGCCTGGGTGGCTTAAACAACAGAAGTTTATTTCTCAGTTTTGGAAGTTGGGAATCCAAGATCAGGATGCCAATAGATTCACTTCCTGGTGAGGGCTCTCTTCTTGGCTTGCAGATGGCCGCCTTCTCCCTGTGCCCTCACATGGTCTTTTTTCGGTGCATGTGCATGGACAGAGAAAGCAAGCGAGATCTCTCTCTTCCCCTCTTAGGGCACTAACCCCATCACGGGGCCCCATCCTCATGACCTCATCCAAACCTAATCACCTCCCAGAGTCCCCACCTCCAAATACCATCCCATCGGGGGTTAGGCCTTCAACATATGAATTTGTGGAGGACACAGACATTCAGTCCACATGCCACATTTGGAGTCATTTCACTGCAGTAAGTCTCAGTTTTCACATCTGGAAAGTGCTGCTGAGCCCCTGGGGTCCTGTTGGAGCCTCATGTGCTCTTGTGCATCCAGTGCCTGGCCTCTAGGAGTTGCTCATCAGGCCTTGGCTGTCATCGGCTAGGCTTCCCTGAGCATCTGCCATTCTCCATAACCCCTAGATGTCCCCAGATGGTCTGGGGCTCTGGGAGATGCTCTTTTCCCCCCTTGCAGGCTCTGCTTTGGGCCTCTCTGACTGGGTCTGGTCCTGTGGTCTCTAAGCAGGAGGGTGAGCACAGACCAGGTCTCAGGAAGACTTAGGGGGGCTGTTTGTCTTCACATTGAGGCTGGAGATCTTGGGATGCCTTCCCCATTCTTTGTTTACCCACCCCTGAAGGACCCAGGCTTACTGGGGGTGGGGGGGATGGTGACCAAGCAGCTTCTAGCTGGTGAGAATGCAGAGTGCCAGGGTCTGCTTTAAGATGACAGGTCACCTGGCTTCTTAGGTGGGTCAGGGTCAGGCCCCCTCCCAAATAGAGGGTTGCAGGTGGGCAAGAGAGGCTGTACCCCAGCCTGGGAGAGGCAGGGAGCCCCGTCATCCTCTGATTCTCCTCCATTCTGGCATCAGGCTGTCTGGGCTGTCGCCTGGGTCCTGGGCAGGGAGGAGGAGAGGATTGTGACTGCCAGGGTCACAGCACAAGTCAACAGCAGGGCTGGGGTTTGATCCCCGGGATAGTCTGGCCCCCAACGCCATGCCGCTGGCCACGACACCCTCCTTCCTGCACCCTCTCAGTGCCGCCCGGTGGCACCCCACTCTTACCTGGCTCCCCTGCCTTGGCAGTCCACCTTGGCCCTATCGCCTCCTTGCCTCTGTTTTTTTTTCCCTTTGTTTTTAATTTTTGGATAGATAGCAAATTCACAATTTATTAGAATTCCAAAGTTACACAAAGGTGCCCAGTAAAAGCTTCCTCCCACCCTTGTTCTTCAGCCAACCAATTCCCGCCCCCACAGACAAGGAGATCAGTGGGGATCTCGGTGATATTTCCTGTGTGTGCGTGTGTATATATATGTGTGTGTGTGTGTGTGTGTGTGTGTATGCAAATACGCATATGTAGTATTTTCTTTTTTTTTTTTTTTTTTAACATAAATTGGTATTAAACCATGCTCAGTATTCCCATTCTGCACCATGGTATTCTTCAGCTGAAGTTCGTCTTAGTGGTGATTCACATCCTTCATTTTAACTGTTGCACAGTTTCCCAAGGATGAGGTGACCATCATATCTTTAAACTTACTCTGCAGGTGGACCTTTGTTCCCAACCTTTTTTGTCATTATTTACAATTAATGCCATACCATGTAACTTGGGGCACAGGCCTTATTTTGCGTGCGTGAGAATATGCCTGCAGGCAAATGCCTAGAAGCAGAACCCGGGGTCAGAGCACGTGTGTTGGAAAAGTCCTCACGTAGTGCCTGCGGAAAGGGGTTCCCGTTGACATCCCTGTCTGGGTGTCCTGGGCCTGCTTCCCACCACCTCGCCACGCAGTGTGTCATCAGACAGCCTGGTAGGTGAAGGACCCCTCTATGTCACCTTCCATTTGGGGGTATGTGTTTATGCACACACATGCCAGCCCTGAGGCATTTGCTTGTCTTCTTGTTTGGGGCCCTCTGTCACCGTTCATCTTATTTCCCCCAGCCAGCTCACAGGCCCCCAGTGGGCTGTGGCAGGTCTTAAGCCTTTCACCTCCAGAGCAGCCAGCCTCTAGTCGGCCCACCATAGTTAAAGCCCTGATTTTATTTGCTCTCGTATCAGGGTATTTGCCCATCTCTGTGGCCAGCTCCCCCGCTGTCCCCCTCCATGTGCAGGTGAAGACATCTGTCTGCCAGGCCCTGGGGCCCAGGTAGCCACGCCCACACTCAAGCATCCCCAGTGTGCCCAGCCCTTGAAGCTGAGTCCACACCTCCAGGGGCTGCCCCCTCACAGGTCCAGAGCCCTCTCACCTCCACAAATGTTGGAAACTGGCCCAGGTCCCAGCACCCCCAGGCCTTTCCACCTTCCTGCCTGATTTAGCTGATGGGGAGGCTCCAGGCTCTGGGAGCAGCTGGGCCTGAGCAGTGCCCTCCCTGGGGCTTCACAGCTGTCCCAGAGGTAAAGTGTGCCAGACCCCATAAAGATACCCACCTGCCCCAGGGCGGTGGGTAGGCAGCTTCTGGCCCCTGTTGCCCTCAGAGAGCTCTGGAAGAGCCTTCTTGCGGCTGCCAAAGATGTAGCAAGAAGCTCACCCACCTCCTGTGCAGGTGGAGGATGCTGGCACCACAGAGGCCCAGGCCTACCCACTTACCAGTCACACGTAGCATGTTCTGCCCACTTAACTCACGGCCTTTGGTGGAGTGTTAGCCTTTCCAGGCCTCAGTTTCTTCATCTGCAAAATGGGGTGATAACACTGACTTAGCCAGCTCATCAGAAATTCCTTTTAACATCGTTATGTTCTGATCACTTTAACGCCACTGTCTCCCTTACTTTCTCTCCCTCCACAACTTTGGCAAGTTGGATGTGGCCCTGGGATATAGGCCACAGCCAAGTGAGAATTTTAATAAAAGTGAAATATTTGGTCCAGAGCCCGTGGAAGGCCCTTGGGGCCTGGCCCTTCTCATTGTGGGGCAGGGCCACTAGACTGTCATTGAGCTGCTCCAGGCAGCTCAGAGAGGTAATGACATGTACAAACCCAGCAAAAGAAAACGCCGCATCCCCCAGGAGAGGTTAGGTAGTAAGGAGCTGACAGTGGGTACCTGTGTTGATTTTCGACCCATCCTGACTCTGGGAAGTTGGTGCCACCATCAACCAGGAGTGCAGGACAACGCGACAGCTTGGGCTGGGGCTTCCTTTGCAGGCATGTCTCAGCCATAGCTGGACCCACAGGCCAGGCGCACTTTGGAAGCAGCAGGGGCTGACGACCCCTGTCCAGTTAGTCAGCGTAGCTCTGCTGCTGACTGAGCCTGCCCCAGCCTGGGACAGCTAGGGAGAGTAGACCAACCAGAGGGTTCTTTGCCCCAGGGCAGGCAGGTGCAGGGCTGGAGGCTGGCCACAAAGGGGTCCCTTCCAGCCCTCTCCTGCCCCAGCCTAAGGTCTGGGACGGCACCATTTGGGTGTAAGCGCTGCCCTCCCTGGTGGAGAATATTAGCACACTGAATAGCTAGTTCTCGGCCACTCTGGGCTGGACCCAGCCTGACATCTTTAGTTCAGCTCTTTTATTTCATGGATTTGGAACTGAGTCCATAAAGGAGAGGACTTGCCAAGGCACGTGGCAGTCACACTGATCCCCCCAGGTGCAGACAGGCCCTGGGGAGCTAGGCTGCGGCTCAGCTCAGAGCCCCTTCCCTTCAGCTTGGGAACCATTCTGTACCGTTTCTCATGGGCTTATGTTCATTTCAGCCCTTTTCCCATCATCTCTGGTCATTTGTCCAGTTGTTTCACAGGTCTCTTCTCAGTAGCTGGCAGTGTCTTTAAGGGTATTGTGGACTGAATGTTTGTGTCCCCCCCAAAACTCATATGCTAAAGCCCTAACCCCTAGTGAGAATGTATTTGGAGATGGGCCTTTAGGAAGTAATTAAAGTTAAAAGAGGTCATAACGGTGGGGCCCTGATCCAACAGGATTAGTGTCCTTAGGAGAAGAGGCACCAGAGAGCTCGCTTGCTTTCTCTCCACACATGTGCACAGAAGGAAGGCCAGGCAAGGATGCAGCCTTCATCAAGCCAGGAGGGAGTCCTCTCCAGAAACACTGCCAGCACTCTGTTCTACTTCCGTCCTCCAGAACTGTGAGAAAATAAACTTCTGTTGTTTAAGGCCCCCAGTGCTTTGTTCTGGCAGCCCTGGCTGTTGTTGCCCTACGTGTCCCCCATGCCACCCTAGCCCTCCTGGACCGTTGAGATTGAGGACCAGTGGAAAGAGCCCCGGTGAGACTGTCCCAAAGCCTCAGTGTGCCCATCTTGGTAACGGGAGGGTGAAGAGAGAGGCAGGTAGGTCAGGTACTCATGGGCACCATAGCAGTTTTCCTGCCCTTTCTCCCTGGCTCAAGGTTGAGCCCATTAAAAGAGCTAAGTGTCGGGAATTCCGTGGTGGTCCAGTGGTTAGGACTGTGCGCTATCACCAGGTTCGATCCCTGGTCTGGGAACTAAGATCCTGCAAGCCGTGCAGCGTAACCAAAAAGAAAAAACCAAAAACAAACAAACAAAAAAAAGAGCTAAATGTCAGTGCTAAACATTTTACCCCCTGAGCTAAGTGAACAACCGGGGGGCTTTTCCTGGGGGAAAGTAGTGGTAAACTCGAGACCCCGCCTCACGCCAGCAGCTAGTCCTTCACTCTTGAGGACCTCAGTGAGGTTCCGGACATCATGGAGACAGAGATGGAATCAGAACCTGGAATGGTCCCAGGGCCTGTGGCTTGGGGGGTTAACCGCAGCCGAATGACCTGGAGCTGCAGGCCACGGAGGCGACATGGGCATTGTTTCAGGTGGAGGCTGCTTGCTAATGAATGAGTGATGGGTAGAAAAGTTCTAGAACTGTACTGTCCAAGTCGGTAGCCTCTAGTTCACATTTAATTAATATGAACTCTAGCTAAGTTCATATTAATTAAAATCAAGTAAGATTTTTTTAAAAATTCAATTCTTTAGCCACACTAGCCTCATTTCATAGCACTCAGTAGCCACACGTGGCTGGTGGCTAACCCAACTGGACAACGCGGGTGTAGACCATTTTCATCATTCCAGGAAGCTCTCCTGGATAGCACTGTTCTAGGTTTGTTTGGACTCAGTAGAGAGAATGCCAGGTTCGTTTCAACGATGGCTGTCCTGACTTAGGGTTGGGCGGAGTGGGGTCATACCTGGCCGTAGGTGCCACCCTTTGCAGGCAGATGCTGGGGGTACACCCCGTGGGCTCCTAGACAAAGCAGTCGGGTATGCTGTAGTGTGATGTGGTTGGACCCAGGCTGGCCTGACCAGCAGGAATTGGCTCCATCCGGGGACTTCAGGGCTCCTTTCTGACATCCCAGCTGCTCCCACACTTAGCTCTGCTTCAACTTTCTGCTCCAGCGCCACCACCTCCAGGGTGCCCTCCCTGAGTCCCAGACCCCCAGCACTCCCCTGCTTGCCCTTCTCTGTTTATTCCCTGCATCCACCCCGCTTATGTAAACACATCATCACATCTGCATCCCCAGCTAACGCAGCGCTGGGCCCGTGGAACTGCGGTGGACAGGGCAGCGGCTTGGCAAAGCTGGAGCCACGATCCTTCCGACGTAGGCCCTGTGTTCTGACTCTAGGAGTGACAAGGCGCCAGCCCAAAGCGCAGGGAGATGCAGGGCATGCCCAGGGTCACCCAGCTTGCTAGGAGTCGAGGCTGAACAGGCCCAGCTGGAGGTGCTGAAGCCCAGTTGGAGCAGGGAGCAGCTGAGATGCCCAGAGCCGGCAGATGGTCACAGGCCATCTTCTGCTTCACCTGGTTTACATTTCGCTTAACCTACTCCTGACCCCACCTCAGAGGCAGCCCAGGGAGCTCTAAGGGGTCCCAGGGGCCGTTAGCTCGGGACCCCGCCTCCTCACTCCAGGCACCGATCCCATGAGTGGTCACACACACAGACACCCCTTCATCCAGGAAATTGACTGCCCCTAAATCCCAAGACATTTGAGAACTTAAGGGGGTCTAGGAAAGGAAAAATGGGGAATCTGTAGGCCAGACATGTTTTCTTTGGCCCACCCGGTGTGTTTTTTGAAAAGTACACCAACATTTAGCTCTCGCCTCCTCACTTCCAAGATGACCAAGAAAAGAAGGAATAATGGTCGTGCCAAAAAGGGCCGCGGCCTCATGCAGCCTGTTTGCTGCGCCAACTGTGCCCGACGCGTGCCCGAGGATGAGGCCATTAAGAAGTTCGTCACTCGGAACATCGTAGAGGCCGCAGCCATCAGGGACATTTCCAAAGTGAGGGTTTTCTATGCCTATGTGCTTCCCAAGCTGTATGTGAAACTGCATTACTGTGTGAGTTGTGCCATTCACCGCAAGGTAGTCAGGAGTCGTTCTCGGGAAGCCCGGAAGGACCGAACACCTCCACCCCGATTTAGACCTGCTGGTGCTGCCCCACGACCTCCGCCAAAGCCCATGGAAGGAGCTAAGTCCTTAAAGACTGAAGAATACTGTCCCCTGGAAAGAAAATAAAGTGGAAATTATGCTTAAAAAAAAAGTACACCAACATTTAAATATTGAGAGAGATCACCAAAATCTGGATTTCCAGCTTTTCTGGAAAAATTGGCAGATCTTGCAACCCAGGGCCCACATGTAACAGTACATCGGAGCTGAGTGGCAGCTGCCCCTCTTTGGTAGGAAAGGAGCCGCCCGCCACACCCCAGGCAGCCTCAGTCCCTTCCATACCCTGGTGTCCCCCACCGCCCCACCTCCACTGAGACCAGGTACTAGGCCCATTTGTCATCGTGCTGTTACTGGCCTGTTTCTTGGGTACAGAAAAGTATGTCTCTACTATTCTGCCCCAAAAGTGCTAGGAAGAAAAAGAGGCTGAGAGGGCCATGGGCTTCTTGGTACAGGTAAAGAATGTTCCTGGGTATGGAATATGCAAAGCGTGTCTGACTTCTGGTTCTCTTCACCTGAGTATCTTGTACACCTTTGAGCTGTAACCCCCTGTGAAGGCATTTCCAAGCTCTTCCTTGATGTCCTCCTCCCATCCTCCATCCACCCCCTTTGGTTTCTTGTCCCTGAAACCCCTGCAGAAATACATGTGCGTCTGTGTCCGACTCCTTATCTCGGGGGGCTCGGCTGATACTGCTGACTTGGTAAAGATGGTAGCAGCTGAGCAGACCTCCTCTTGGGGCTCCTGACCGTCCTCCCAGGCTCCCAGCTGGAGGGACACAGGAGCCAGGGGTCTGATATGGCCAGGCTCACGGGCTTCGGTTTCTGGGTCCTGCATCCCCTGGGCGGCCCCCCGGTTGTCCATAGTGAATGGAGTATGAAGCCAGCTGCCCCCACCTAAGAGAAGATGGGACTCAAGCAGATACAGAGAGGCAGGTGCAGAGATAGAACAGCGAGATTGCCAGTGAGATGTGGGAACTGCTCTCCATGCAGCCAAAGTGAGCTGCTTAAGACATAGACCCTCAAACATTTCAAAGCCTTCTTTTTCCTTTTTTTTTTAATGGACCTCAGGTGCACAGAATGCAATTACTCATCATCCTTGTTCTGTGACATACTTATCGATCCTAGCTTTCAAGTTACGTTTGTTTATTGTTTGAATTAGAATACCCCCCACTGCGACCATGCCATGATGGTAACTGCTGTGCACCCACACTTATCTTTGCCTTGACTTTTACAAACAGTTTTGTCCTGTGTATACACCTGACAAGGGGATCTGGCTGTGTGTTTTCTGGGGCTTACTTTTTTCCACTCAACGATGTATTACAAAGTATAGATGATATTCCATGTTTCCCTGGCTATACACAATTGGACCACAGCGCCGTAGAATATTTCTCTTCCGCGAGTTAGGGGGTCTTTCCTTCTGGGGTCCGCTGCGTATGCTGCTTCCCCTGCCTGGATCTCATCCTCTCCGAGCCCTTCCCAGACACCCCATCCAAAGGAAACCCTCACAGCTGCTCTGTTTTAAAACCCCTCCTTGGGGACTTCCCTGGCGGTCCAGTGGTTAAGACTCAGAGGTTCCAATGCAGGGGGCGCGGGTTCGATCCCTGGTTGGGGAACTAAGATCCCACATGCCTCGGGGCGCGGCCAAAAAGTTTAAAAAAAAAATTTTTTTTTTAAATAAATAAATAAAACGCTTCCTTGTTCCACAGCCCTTCCCGCAGTCAAACTACGGTAATGCTTTGTGTGCTTGTTTTTGCCTGGCCCCATGTCAGCGGGGTCCTTCCCCATCTCAGCAGATGCTTGACCGCTGTGCTATAGGACCCACCCCGTGGAGAGGGTGGGACTCAGGCGCGCTTGGGTGGGCCGAGGTGTGCAAAGGAGTTCTTGGGGGCAAACTTGAGCTGCTTTTGTGGAATTACGGGAATTTGGGACAGAGGAAGCCAGCCAGGAAATCTTTTTTTAATAAGGATGTTTATAGCAGCTTTATTCATAATAGCCAAAAACTGGAAACAACCAAATGTCATCAACAAGAGAAGGGATAAATTAAAATATATTATAATACATTATAAATATATATAAACATACATATATATTCAGCAATAAAAGTGGCTACAAAACGACATAAAGTAAAACAGATGAATCTCAAAAACAATACACTGAACAAAAGAAGCCAGACACAAAATAGTACACACCGTATGATTTCATGGCTGTGAGGCACGCAAACCAGCAAATAATCTTTGATGATAGAAACTGGAACAGGGGTTGCCTCTGGGTGGTCTTAGGGATCCACAGGCAAGGGACAGAAGGCTTTCTGCAGTAATGGGAATGTTCAATATCTTTTTTTTTTTTAATTGGAGTATAGTTGATTTACAATGTTGTGTTAGTTTCAGGTGTATGGCAAAGTGAATCAGTTATACATATAGCCACTCTTTTTTTTTTTTAGATTCTTTTCTCATATAGGCCATTACAGAGTATTGAGTAGAGTTCCCTGTGCTATACAGCAGGTTCCTATTAGTTATCTATTTTTTATATATAGTAGGGTGTATGTCATTCCCAGTCTCCCAGTTTTTCTCTCTTGATTGGGGTGGTGGCTAAATGGGAGTATACAATTGTCAAAACTCGTCTAACGGCACACCTAAAATCTGCACATTTCATTATGGTAAATTATGCCATAGTTCAGAAAAAGGCTTTGAGTAAAAAAAAAAAAATTACCTGTGAGAAACTATGCTCCAAGCCCAGGTTGACCTCATTAAAAACATTTCTCACCTAAAGCGATGAGTGCCATTGAGGAGCTGCTTGGTCCTGGCCCAGTGAGGGGGGGGGGAGGTGTCACCAAGGGGACTTTTTTTTTTTTGGCAACACCACGTGGCATGCGGGATCTTAGTTCCCTGATCAGGGATCGAACCTGTGCCCCCTGCAGTGGAAGCGTGGAGTCTTAACCACTGGACCGCCAGAGAAGTCCCAGAAGGGATGTTGTAGAGTCCTTTTCCCCATCCATCTTCAGGTCACCTCCTTACTGCCTCTGCCCCCTCAAACCTTTGTTCTGAGGACCCTAGAGGTACACCCTGGCATGTGAGCCACGTAGAAAGGCAAGAACTTGAACCTTTGGCCTCCACCCAGCCTGCCCTCTGGGATTTTTCTTCTCTGGTAGTGAAGTAGCAGCCACGTGGGGCGTGCACAGATCTTACGCATGTGGCTCCGTGAATTCCCACAGACTGACCACACCTGGGGAACCAGCTCCCAGGAAAAACCCATAGAAAATGTTCCCAGGATCCTGGAAGTCTCCCCGCTACCCGCTTCTGGTCACCACTCCCCTCTCCTGCCCGCTCACCCGACTTCTGTCGCCTCTCTGTGATTCTGCCCATTTTCGAAGAATTGTTGGTGCCCAACCTGGGACAGCCCAGGCAAACCAATAGGTCGTTCCCGTCCATCACCTCCCTGCTGGCATTGCAGTGAACGGGTATTATTGGAACCAGCTTAAACCCACGGCCCTGGGTCCTGACATTCGGGGAGCAGTGGCGCTTCTGATTTAGGAAGCAGTGTGCTCCACGGGATGTAACAGGTGTTCTCAGTCTTGTCTCGGAGGGTCCAGAAGTGCCATCCCCACAGCGGCCTGGGGGAGCCTGCAGGCGTAAAGATAGCAGAGCCGGGTGTGAGGCAGCCCCAGGAGCAGCAAGCAGGGGCTCCTTAAATGGACACTGCCTTGCAGCTAGGCCCCCGCCCAGGGTGGTCCCCCCAGAACTTGGTGGCGGATGTGCCATGCTCAAGCCCCTGGTTAGGCAGCTTGCCAGCGACCTCTCCCGGCCAGGAAGGCCCAGGCATCCGGCAAGGGAGGCTGGCCCCCTGCCACTCTGGTTTTCCAACTTCAGCTGTACACCCACCCTCAGCAGGCCCCCAGGTACTTTTCAGGGTTCACCAGGTGAGTGCAATGTGTAGCCAAGGTTGAGAACCAGTGCTTTAAGCAAACAGCTGAGGTTTATGCAGCGTTTTAGCCCGTAAGCCCTGTTCCCGCTGTGCAAAGACGTGATGGTCCTACTGGGCTCCTTTCCTGCCACTTGCCCAGCTGGAGCAAATATCCCTGCGTCTCTGAAGGGCAGAATTAAGACTAGCTGGGTATCGGTTATTAAAGAGGCCACATTGATAGAGCTTTCTAGAAATAAGCTACCCCAGGATGGAACGAATTGCTGCGCAAAGTAGTGATCTCCCCCTCCCCAGGGGTATGCAAATAGAGGCTCGGTCTCTGGGATTCCCTTACCAAAGGAGGCAGCACGCAGTGGCCTCCCCAGCCTGATTCAGTACCTCCCTGTGCTCCACCTTCCTGTCTGGGTGATTCCAGGAAGATCCGCATCCCCCGCCCTCCCCCGCCCCGGCCCATTGCAGTTTTAATGGGAAACTTGTGGTAAATGATTCCACCAATTAAACCAACCCTCGCAAATCTCTTCCCTCTGCTAATTTATCAGGTTCGTAAGTCTGAAATCTCAGCGTGCATCTGCTGGACGAGTTTACCTGGAAATGGCCCTCCTCCTCTCCCCCCTCTGTCTCCCCCTCCGTCTCCCGGTTTAAGGTCCGCAGGGCTCTGAGCGGCCCGGGCTCCTTGCCCAGGATGCCCAGGAGAGGCCCCTGTGAGGGCCTCGCTCTGCTGGGTTCGGAATCCGAGAGTAAACAGATCGAGTGTCAGCCAGACTGCCCGTAACAGGCAGCCGCAGCCACTGAAAATGAGAACGTTCTCTGAGATGACTCAGCCTTCGGCCCCAGGGTCAGGGCAGCCCCAGGCCTTGGCTCTGCCCTGGTGGTCGGCTGTCGGCCACGCCCAAGGGGAACAGCAGTGGGTTTTTTTTTTTTGCTCTGTTGGGTCTTCGTTGCTGCACACGGGCTTTCTCTAGTTGCGGCGAGTGGGGGGCTGCTCTTCATTGTGGTGCGCGGGCTTCTCGTTGGGGTGGCCTCTCGTTGTGGAGCACGGGCTCTAGGCCCGTGGGCTCTAGAGCACAGGCTCAGTAGTCGTGGCGCACGGGCTTAGTTGCTCCGTGGCATGTGGTATCTTCCCAGCCCAGGGCTCGAACCCGTGTCCCCTGCACTGGCAGGCATATTCTCAACCACTGCGCCACCAGGGAAGTCCCAGCAGTGGGTTTTTAGAGTCGACCGGTGTGTGATTCCGTTTTGTCCCATCAGGATGAGGGCACGTGCAGCAGCCTCGGTTGTCTGCCGGGTCACCGTCTTCAGTTTCCTTATCTGTGAAATGGGCATCAACACTTCCTGTCTTAGCGGGTGGATGTGAGAAATGAGTCTGAGACCAGTCCAGCCGGCATAGGCAGAGAAGTGTGAGTCTGAGGCTTGGGGAGAAAGCCTGGGCCACAGTGGCGGGGACCCTGGGAGGGAGAGAATTGGCAGGGAGGGTGTAATGTGAGAAGAGCATTGGGGAGGCTTGGAAGAGAAGACACTGCAGGAAGCAAAAGGAGAGTGTCGATATTGGAAGACCCTGTTGTGGTCGGTATGAGTGTCCAGGCTGAGGCCTTGGCCCACCATGTAAGGTCCAGCCAAAAGGTCCGAGGACAGGAGGGCATGAGGGAAGAGGCCATCAGCTTTGGCTGGTGGAGGTCACTGTGAGCTGAGGGTTGAGGCAGGCCAACGGCAGTGGCTGGAGGGCTGGTGGTGGTGGTGGAGGGAAGAAGGTGATGGGCACGAGGGAGCCTTTTTTTAGGATGGAGGAAACTTGAGCCTGTTTGTCACCAAGACAAGGAAGCCAAGTATGAGATTCCTGAGGGAGAGGCGCCAGTGGGAACAGAGGCTTAAAGATAGGTTGCCACAGTGGTACTGTTTTTCTGAGGCCAGAGAAAGGAGATGAGATGGATGGAAAGGCAGAGATGTTTTGAGAGGGCGGCCTAAGTCTTAGGAACTTGGAAGTGGAGGTTGGAGTGCAGAGCGTGGGCACGGGGAGACGAGGGAGAGGGAGGGTTGAGCTGCTCCCAAGAGGGATGGAGGGACAAGATCCAGGCCCTGGGGGATTTCCAAGCTGGAGGTCGGTGCTGATGGGGGGCCATCTAAGGATGGAGTCAGCCAAGGGGGCCACCCAGGACACCCTGCCCCCGAGCCAGCAGCAGACGGTACAGAATTGGAGGGGCCACAGGAGATGAGAGAGGCGCAGAGTGACCTGGGAGCTGAGGCATCTCAGAGTTGCCAGGCAACAGGATGGCAACTCCATCCAGGCAGTACCTCAGCGTGGTTCCGAAGTCTTATAATGGTGAATCTTCTAGGGACCGTTGGTTCCCAATTAATAGTGTCAGGGGCTTGGTGGGGCGGGGCTGGGGGGACGAGGACCACAGATTGCTTTAGGGTCAGGTCTTTTGATTATTGTTTTCAGCCTGGTGACCGAAACCTGTTTGCATCCTTGGAGGGTGTGTGAGGGTGTGTGTGTGTGTGTGTGTGTGAGGGTGTGTGTGTGTGTGTGTGTGTGTGTGTGTGTCCTCAGCTGCAGGAACAGGGGAGGTTGAATAAGCTTCCAGTTCCAGAGAAAACCAGGGGAACATCAGGGCCATTATCCGAACTGAAAGGAAAGAAGGAAACCAGTGCTGTTGGATCAGCCGTTGGTGCCTGGTGCTTTTATCTACAGAGGGATGTCGACCTCGAGCCCTGGCCCCGTGATCGGTGGGGTTATCCCCCTCTTTATGAGAGAGGACACAGGCTCAGGGGCTGCGTAAATGTCTAAGGCCACCAGGGCTTACCAAAGGGGAAAGGTGAGGGGGAGGGATAAATTAGGAGTGTGCGATTTACATATACACACTTACATATATAAAACCAACAAGGACCTGCTGTATAGCACAGAGGACTATACTTAATATCTTGTAATAACCTATAATGGAAGAGAATGTAAAAAAAAAAAAGAGTATATACATATATAGATGTATAATTGAATCACTTTGTTGTACACCTGAAACTAACACAACGTTGTAAATCAACTATACTCCAATATAAAATTTAAATTTTTTTTTAAGTTTTTAAATGAAAAAAATAAGACCATCGGGGCTGGTGCTGTAACTGAGACCCAGAGCATTAGCCCTTTACACACAGCACCATCAGACTATTAAATAGAGACTGGACTGTGGGGACCAAGTTGGGGATCGAATATACATCTCTTGAGCCCAAGTGAGCCCCCAAATCACTGACCAGCCAAGACCAAATAGAATGACCCAAACGTGAGTGAGTTGTAGCCCTGGGACCAGTCCTGCCCGTTCATCCTAGGACTCTTGCCTGATTCTGGCTCCTGGACCCTTCTCAGACCACCTCCTCTGGATAGCTCTTTAGCTGCGGCATTTCCTGCACCTTTTTACAGCCTAGCAGCCTGCCCTGGCTCCTGTTCTGTGGCTGGGTCCCTTCTGCCAGACCCCAGTCCCAATCGCCTGCAGCCCCTCATCCTTGCACCAGTGACCTCAGCTCAGGTCCATAACCCTCACCCATCGTGTGTCTTTGCACGGCTCACCTTTATTCATTTAACTAACTAGCTAATGTTAATAGTGTAATCAGGACATGCAAAGCCAGAGCAAAAGTAGGATGGAGACAATACCCTCCATGTAACCAGAGGTCTCCCCCGCGCATCCCCAAACCCCGGGTAACGTGTTCTTTATTCCCTGGCTTCCTTTATATGTAGTAACATTGCAACTCCGTGGAGTCTTAAAGGTGTTGGGTTTTGTTGTTGTTGTTGTTTTTTCATTATAGCTGCTTTTAACTGTAAAAAGAATACCATGCTGGACATAACAGTTGGGGACTTATTTTTCCATCTACTATTATATTGCTGAGACTCATTCGGAGTTTTGCAAGTCCCTGCAGAGTGTTCATTTTGACTGTTGGGTAATATTCTTCTGTCATCATTTTCCTCCTCATCCAGTGATGGGAATCTGGGTTGCAGCCAGGTGTTTGTTACCAAGGACGGGCTGTTATCAATTTTCTCGTTCGTGTCTCCGGTTACCCAGGTTTAAGACAGTGGATAGCTTCCAGGAGAAGAGCTGAGTCATAGGGAATATGCCACAGGCCACACGTGCGCCCGGGCTGCCCCCCACCTTAGAGACCACACAGCACAGTGGTCCCAAGGTCATAACTGCCTTAACCTAACTGAGCATCCGTTTTCCCGTCTATGAAATGGCAGTCATTAATTACACTCCATGTTCATTCAGTTAACACAGATGATGCACAGACCCTCTTTCCTCTTCAAGGCATGTGGCATCTGGATGAGATAGACTCAGCTGTCTCCCAGGAGCAGGTATCTCACCAGCAGAGATAGACCAGGAAGGGAATCATCTCAGCACCTCAGTGGATGTGATCATTCGCTGGGGAGGGGATGGGCAGGTGAGGGTGAGCGTGCACTGGGACAGGGGGCTTTGGCCTGCCTGGGGGACCTGGGCTGGGTTCGTCGGCCGCCGCGCGAGACTTGACTGTCCTGCTGGTAAGGGTTGGGGTGGAGGCCGTGAGGAATGGGGAGATCCGAAGTCAGGCAGAGACCCAGAGCCCACTGCAAGACCAAACACTGCCTGGATAGGAATGCTGCCTCGGACATCCACTCGGTCCCCGGGCCAGCGCACTTCATCAAGTGGCCACACGTGCTTAGGCGGCGTCTTGAGCACATCCACGTCTGTTCCACACCTCCTTAAATCCTAAATGACCCTGCAGGAGAGGTATCTTCAAACCTCTCTCACAGATAAGGAACCTGGCGTGATTTGAGGACCAGTAAGTTGTTCCAGCCTCATCTTGGATAGGTGGCAAAAACCAGGACGCCCACTTGGGCCTTTTTCCATCTCAGTCCCTCCCAAGGAAGAAAGGGAACCACCAGCCAGCGCCTCGTATATGCCCTGCACTTGGGAATGTGTTCACGCAGCAAGAGTCTGCCCTTCCACAGACGGTGTTCCTACCCTGGCATGACCCTTTTGATGCTGCCCGTCTTCCTTCAGGATGACCATCCTGAAGGAAGAGCCATCCTGAAGTTCTCTGTGGCTTGTGCTTGGGCCTTCGGAGCAGGGCCAGGGAGCGCCACAGTCCCTCACCAACACAGGTCTCCATGGAGGAGAGGACCAAAGCAGTGGGTCCGGGCCAGATTCAGAGGCGAGTACATTCTGCCAGTTCAAGGCACCCCTTCTGCCCACTGACCTCTCTCCTGGTGCCGCTGATGAGAACGTGCCACAGA
This sequence comes from Balaenoptera physalus, assembly GCF_965194825.1. Lineage (NCBI taxonomy): Eukaryota > Metazoa > Chordata > Mammalia > Artiodactyla > Balaenopteridae > Balaenoptera > Balaenoptera physalus. Next base: position 82,407,097 of record NC_138898.1, read on the forward strand.
AGGCAATGGTTCCCTGCCTTGGCCTTGTGTTTCTCAGTGACCTCACCAGCCCCAATTTGTTGACTATTATTTCCTGGCCATAAATTGGAGGCACGCCCACCACCACCGGCCTGGTCCAAGTCACCATCAGCTCTCACCAGCCTCCTTGAAGACGACGACTAGCCTCCTCACTGGTCTCTCGGCCCCGCCCGGTCCTTACAGTGGCCACAGGCGTCATCCCTCCCCCATGACGTCTGACGTCAGCACCTGTCATTCCCCTCCCCCACCACGTGGCCACTCTGGCCTCGGTCACTCCCAGCATGTACCCACCGCAGGGCTTTGGGACAGCAACACGCCCGCTCTTCCAGCTTCTACAGGTCTCTTAGGGACTTTCCCTGCTCTTTTTTTTTTTTTTTATTGTGGACAAATGTACATAACACAAAATATACCGTTTTAACCATTTTTAAGTGTATATCTCAGTGGTATTAAATGCTCACATTCACATTGTTCTGCAGCCTTCACCACCATCACCATCCACTTCCAGAACTTTCCATCATCGCAAACTGAAATTCTGCACCCATTTAACAGTTGCTCCCCATTCCCCTACCCCCCAACCCCTGGCAACCACTCCCTGCTCTGCTTTAAATTGCAAATCCACTTTTTTTTTTTTTAATTTATTTATTTTTGGCTGTGTTGGGTCTTCATTGCTGTGTGCGGGCTTTCTCTAGTTGTGGTGAGCGGGCTTCTCATTGGAGTGACTTCTCTTGTTGCGGAGCACGGGCTCTAGGCGCGCGGGCTTCAGTAGTTGTGGCTCACGGGCTCTAGAGCACAGGATCAGTAATTGTGGCGCACGGGCTTAGTTGCTCCGCGGCCTGTGGGATCTTCCCGGACCAGGGCTCAAACCCGTGTCCCCTGCATTGGCAGGCGGATTCTTAACCACTGCGCCACCAGGGAAACCCAAATCCACTTTTTTTATTGGCTGTGCAGCCACACCACCGTCTGACTCACTATTTTATTTATCCAGCCCCCATGGAAATTCTAACTGTCCAGTTATTTAAGGTGTGTCTCCAGCACCTGAAGCAGTGCCTTTATACATTAAAGGCACTTAACAATTTGTGATGACTGAGTGATCTGGCCACTTTTGCCTGGGTCACAGGGGCTTTATCTAGACCTTACCGATTCCTTTTGCCCTTCCCAGCCCCTTTTTACAGTCCCGTCTGCACGTGTCACCCTAGAATTTGCAAACACTGTTGCCCACGCTGTCCGATTCTCCTGGCCACCCAGGACATAAGCAGATTTTTTTCCATCTTAACAGAAAAAGACATTCTTCGGAATTGCCCTTCAAATCACAGAACGTGACGCAGGTTTTTTTTTCCTAACTAAAACTTGAAATGGCAGCTTCCACTTGTTAAAAGACAATAGAAATGAAATGTAAGTAACACGAAAGACCTATTGAAGACCCAGGAGAAGACCCAGATGAAAAAGCCACAGATGATTAAGAGAAGAAAGCCTGACACACACCCTCCGCCTGGTTGTCCTTTGGGAAGAAGAGCCCAGGAAGGCGGGAGGCCACCATGCCCACCCCAAAGCGCGTCTGTCACTCGCTGTATATTGTTCAAGGCTCCTGTGCGCTGCTGCAGGAACGCATCGGCGGGGCTGGCAGAGGCAGGGGCGGGTGGTCCCCAAAAGTGGGTCAGACCCTGGCCCCTCCATCTCCTCACTGTGACATGCTGCAGAGGAAGATGTGGCTGAACCTCCCTTGTTGTAGACTGAGCAGGCTGCACTCGGTGAGAAACACGCGTGGGTTTCCAGGTGCTGAAATTCAAAATGGGCATTCAGAGGCCCTGCTGGAACAAAGGAATAACGGGTTGCAAATAGGTACCTGGAACATGCTGGAAGCCTGTTCTCAGTCCTGTTTGCAAGGCCTGTCAGGTGTGTGTGAAGGCTCTGCGCTCATTTCATAGCCCGGCTGACCAGGCTCTAATTGCAAAGGGCTGGACTTGTTCTGTGGCCAGGCAACAGGGGACCTCAGCAGGGTCTGGCTGACACAGGGCACATTGTGACCCCACAGAAAACAGGCCCAGTCCCAGATGGGGTCTGGCCCACAAAGCTAGCTCCCACCTCCCAAAGACCCCGGTCTTCTGCACAAAGAGACTCCACATAAAGCCAACTAATGCTGAGCCCTGACTATGTAAAGGGGTCTTTGTGGTGTCTGGGAAACAAGGAAGGGAGCGCAGGACAGCCTTGCAGGACCATCACCCAGCCAGCGGGTGAGTGGAGAAGGCGAGACGGATGCAGATAGGAGCTCCCTCCCGATGGTGATGTGTCAGGCCACCTCCCTGGCTCCCCCGATCTGGACAGTCCCTGTGCTCAGACGTGTCGAATGTCTGTGAAGATTCCTGAGGTCCCAGCGTGGCATGTCAGGGAGCTGAGACCAGGGAACAGGTTTGGTGCTCCCAGATGCACTGGGAGTTTCAGGCTGAGTCAGTGTCTTCCATCATAAACCATCATCTCTTCACTGGCTACCTGGTGGGAGCTGGGCTCCTGGGAAGATGAATGGAGACTCTTCAGCCAAAGCTTGTTGCTTGGCGTCAATGTGTAAGAACCAGTGTTTCAAGGAATCAGAGACTCCGCGCTCCACAGAACCTTGGAGGTGGCTTAATCCATCCTCTCCTTTGAGGCAACATCACTGCTGCAGCCCACCTGCCTGGGGCTCAGCCCCTCAGACAACTGACATCTCACCACCTCCCAAGCCAGCCTGTTGGTCTCTGTAGCCCATTTGGCTTTAGAGCTTTTCTTACTGGGAATGCAAGCCGGCCTCCCCGTGGTCCCCCACTTCAGCTGCCTCTGTCCTCCAAGAAGGAAAAATAGCCAACATATTGAGTGCTTACCATAGTCATGCTGGACATTTATTCTTCAACAACAACCCTATGAAGGAGATATTAAATATTATCATCCTCATTGTACACATGAGAAAACCGAGGCACAGAGAGGTTAAGTAACTTGCCTAAGGTCACACAGCCATAAGCAGTAGCATTGCTTCCATCCCATGGTCCACAACAGCCACAGAGATTTAAAGATGGTGGCTCGAATCTTCCCCCAGGCTGAAGGGGGTTCAGTGTAAAGTCCCCTCGCTTCCTCTGGGCATGCTCCGTGTGGGCCATGAGGATCTGAACAGACACAGACTTCCTGGTATGGCCTCCAGTACTATCCAGCACCCGTACTTTGTGCATAGAGCCCAAGTATGCATTGGCGCCCCCTGGACAGGGGACTTGGATGATTTTTTTTTTTAATTAATTTATTTATTTAGGCTAAGACTGCAGAGCACAGGCTCAGTAGTTGTGGCTCACAGGCTCTAGAGCACAGGCTCAGTAGTTGTGGTGCACAGGCTTAGTTGCTCCGCGGCATGTGGGATCCTTCCGGACCAGGGATCGAACCCATGTCGCCTGCATTGGCAGGCAGACTCTCAACCACTGCGCCACCAGGGAAGTCGGACTTGCATGACTCTTGGGGTATGTCCTGAGCCACAGTGAACCGGGGCTCTCCCCAGAGCTGCTGTTCCCCAGTCTCCCTACTTCATTGCCCAGGACTCTAGAGTTTTGTATCCTATCTATCTGATTGCTCCAGCAGGACCTGCTGATCAGCCATCACACACAGTTGCACAGGTTGTGCACTGCCCAACTCTAAGGGCACTCTTTACACAGACTGTGCAATGAATGAGCCCTCCCCACCAGAGTTGTGATGTACCACCCGCCCAGCTGCCTGGGCAGCAGATCTGTCTTGGGTTCTGATCAGAGCTAGTTGGGATTTTTGCCTGCCCTTGAAAAGCATTTTCCAAACAGACTCAATGGTCCTGGGATCGTCTCTCCGTGCCTTGTCAGCCAGGCCCCTTGAGGTCCACCTTGCCATGGAGCTGACAGGGTTCCATGTGGCCTGTGCCCTCCCTGCCCGAGCCGGAGCTGGATGGAAACTAGTCCACCTTGAACCTGTCCCTCGTGGCACAGAGGAATGAAGCAGCCCAGGGTTCACCACCCCCAGGTGCCAGATTGGGACTGGAACCCAGGTCTCTTGACCCCAGGGTCTTGGTCCTCTTCCCGCTCTCCCAGGCTGCTTTCTCTACCCCTGTTGTTCATCCTGTTCCTAAGCACCATGCGGGCGTCTAGAGGGCAAACACTTCTCCTCCTCCCCGGTTTTCCTAACAGCACTCAGCAGCAGGCTGGGTGATTGCTGGGTTTTGGTCCTCTCTCCAGCTCCTTGTAGACAAAGTACAGAGAGGCCACAAACGCTGGGGCCCGGCATCTGGGGTGTGGATCTAGCCAGGGCTCATTAGAGAGCGTGGAGTTGGGACTGGAGACTTGAGCGCCTCCCAGAGAGGGGGCAAGTCAAGGCAGTGCCACACAAGGGCAAGCAGTGTTTGCTCTGATTGGGGCGTCTCTGGCTTTGGGGGTAGGTATGTGGCCACAGTTCACTCTTTTGCTCATCAGACTTTGAGTGTTGATTCTCTGTCCAGCCAGTGTCAGGTACAAGGTGTGTGTACAGAGAACCCACCGTCCCTGCCTGTGAGAGTTTATGGTCCACTGGGGGAAACAAGTATGACTTGTAATAGAGTGTGGAAAGCACTCAGGACCATCATGTGCAGTTGTACAGGTTGTACACAGCCCAACTCTAAGGTCATCTTTCACATACACTGTGAGATAAATGAACTGTCCCTTCAAGGTGTGATGCACCACCAAGCCCAGCTGTCCACAGTGGCTTTAAGATCCAGACAGGACCACCCCTGTGGTAGGAAGTGAGAGAGAGGAGGTGGTGGGGCCAATCAGAAAAGGTTTCACCCCAAAGAAGACGCTTAAACTGGGTCTTGAAGGATGAGCGGCACGTCTCCAGCCAAAGAAGAGGGAAGGGGGTGCCGGGAAGTGGAAAGAGTATTTGTCTACCTTTGGGGGCGTGAGTCAAGGAGGCAGGCAAGAGTGGGGGAGTGAGGCAAGGGGAGGCTTCTAGGCAAGTGCTCACGTGGAGCGGGTGATGGAGAGAGGGGAAAACAGATCTCAGAGCGACTTGGGAGGTAAGATGGGGTGAGCTCAGAGATGTGTAGGACTTGAGTGGGTAATATTAGGAGAGCAGGAGGCCTGCTTCCGAGTGTGGGGACCAGAGCAGTAGCTGCAGGTCCCTCCGACTGACTCGCCCTCCTGGAGGCCTGCCCACGCCAAGGTGCACATTCCGAGATGACAGCTGGCACTCGGCCCCTGGAGACGGGTCACATCAACAGCATAGTCATACCCCATCGGCAGCAGAGGCCGATGTTGCCTTCTGCCGGTGTTTATGCCCTCCAGGGTCATTTATATGGTCTATTTCTGGAGCATCCCTCGCCACCGAGAGGGCACCGGGAGCAAGTACCACATCTGTTTGCCTTCTCAGGGCTCTCGGATGACTGGGTGGCCACTCCCCCCACCCAGGGAGTCCTTGCTTGTGGCAATCTGGTGATTGGTGGGGGGGGGGGGGCTTCTGAGGCTCTTTCTTAGCACAGAGGGGTCCCCAAGGAGGAGCTAGGCCAGACCAGTGGTTGCCATTCACTAAGTGATAATTTGCCAATGTCCCCCAGCAGTTATAGATTTCATTTGTCCGGGCAGTAGTTGCAAATTGGATATGGGACAAGCAGGGACAGAGATGTAATTTGAAAACCAAAGAGCTGGAGGGAAATTGAAGAGTGTGGTGCTGCTGGTTGATCAGAGTGTCATGGGGGGCGGGGGTGGGGGTGGGGGTGCGGGACGCCACCTCGTTTACAACTCTGGCGAAGCGTTTTCCTTGAAGTCGGGTTCACTGAGGTATAAGTCACATATACAGCAGAAGCCGCCCCTTTTAGGGTACAGTTCTTCGGGTTTTGACAAGTGTATATCATCTTGTCACCACCACCGTCAAGAACCAAACACCTCCTTCACCCCAAAAGTTCCCCGGTGGCCGTCAAATGTCAGCCCCAACCCAGCCCCTGGCAACCAGGAATCTGTTCTCCTTCCTTACAGTGTAGCCTCTTCCGGAATGTCATATAAATGGCATCACATAGTACGTCTCCTGTTGAGTCTGGCTTTAACTTAGCAAAATGCTCGTGAGATTCGTCCACATTGTTGCAAGAATCAGTAATTCAGTCCTTTTCACTGCTGACCAGTATTCCCTGGTGTGGATGTGCCACAGTTTACCCAGTTCTTTGGGTTGTTTTCAGTTCAGGGTGATTACAGATAAAGGCTGTAAACATTTGCATACCGGCCTTTGTGGGGCCGTATGTTTTCATTTCCCTTGACTAAATACCCAGGAGCAGGGTTGCCAGTGGTCATGTATGTTTCACTCTATAGGAACCTGACAAACCATCTTCCAAACAGCTGGACCCTTTTGCAGTCCTACCCGTTCCAGCTGACCTCATTACTTGTGAAAATTTAAAGAATAAAGTGAAAAGGGTGCTGCGGGGCTTCTGTTGATAAGGCTTCAGTGTGGCAGGATGGCTGCCAGGAGAGGGGAACCAGGGGGAGAGAGATCCGCGGACATTCCGGCCACCCTCATCCCCGGCGACGCTGCATCCACTTCAGGATTCCTTTCCCATTTTAATCTTCGTCGAAGTGCTGTTCGGGCCCTCTCCAGGCTTGCTCGTTGGGCCTCCTTCTGTCACGGCTTCCTGTGATGGATGGGTTTTACACATCGGGCATGGAGCCCTAGCTGAGCCTCATGCTTGAGATCAGCGACACCAGATAAATCAATGACCGTGGGCAGTTTCCTGCACACCGCTGCCTGTGCATGCCGTCTCTCCCTACAGCTGCGCCTGGGGTGTTCTGGGGGCCAGTCTAGCTGGATGGGGGACAGGGAGACGGGCGTTGAGGGGGTGGTAAGCCCCTCAGCTGGAGACAGCCTCAAAGCCCAGCCCAAGGGCTGTCTGGACACGGAGCCCAGCGTGTCTGCCAGGTGCCAAGAGCGTGCTCAGGGCTGAGACCAGCAGGGATGAGATACAGACGGACAGAGTGATCGCCAGACCCTCCCTGGCCTTGGGAAATTGATGGTCCCATTTGTGGGAGGAAATGAGCAACTTACACCCCAGGCCAAGCAGTATTACCAAAGGCAGCATGTGGCAGTTCAGGGATCCGTGCCGCACAGTGGCACAGACAGCCACGCCCCTCTCTCCTGCAAGGGAGAAAAGTACCCTGAAGGCTGGGCTGTCGGTTGGGTGATGCGAATTAGGCCGTAAATGACAGTGGGAGCTCTCGAGTTGGTGAGGAGAGGGGCCAGGACCATGGGCGGGGGGCACGACACAGCGACAGAGGCCTCAAGGTCACAATGTGGGGAGCGGGGGACACGGAAAACACGGTTCATCTGCGTGAGCCCTGCCAGAGCTGCCCTTGGGCCTGTAGGGGACCCTGGAGGCTGGCCGGCTTAGGGGTCCTCAAAGATCGGGGGGTGCAGAGGAAACGATCAGCGTCCCTAGGCCTCTCTGAGTCCTCCTGAGTCAAAACTGAGGCAGTGGAGGGAGAAATAAGTAGCCCCCCAGCAGCCTGGGGCAGAACTCTGGGTAAACCGGGTCACAGCGATGGGAGTGGGGTGGGCGGCTGCCACAGGGTCTGCTGGGACTTACAATACCCTGTGTCTGTCTGTCCGTCCACCCAGGTGCAAGTTCTTCAGTCTGACCGAGACCCCGGAGGATTACACCATCATTGTCGATGAGGAGGGCTTCCTGGGTAAGTGCTTCTCTCCCCAGGGGCTTGGCCGGACTGGGGCCGGCAGTCAGTGCCGGCTGCCCGCCCCCCACCCCCTTATTTCTGTCCCCACCTGCTGGTGGCAGAGCTCCCTCCTCTCCTGTGTTCTGGCTGATCCCCTCCCTTTCTGCTCGCGAGACTTTTTCCCAGGAAAGGCCCCAGAGCTGAAAGGGGGCGGGGCTTCCCCAGCCAGGAGCTAAAGCAACCAGGAAGGCAGGGTGCATGCTCCCTGGGACTCCTGCCGCGAGGGAGGTGCTTTCAAAACATCCTCAGTCCTTGTTCGAACAGGAACGTGCCCCAGTCACCATCCTTTTATGATTTCCCTTTATCTTCCTTCCATCTTTTAAATTGAGATAGAATTCACATACCAGAGAGTGCATCATTTTAAAATGTACAGCAGTTCCGTGGTCTTTGATATTCCCAAGGTTGTGCAGCCGTCACCACTATCCGATTCCAGAACACTTCCGTCACCCCAGAAAGAAACTCTGTTCCCTCCTCCTCCACACCCTTTTAGTTTTATTATTGAAGTTCATTATGTTTGTCCGGCTCTAAAGTAACAGTGAACGTTCATTGGTGGCGAGTGCTGACCGATACGTATTACTTGATGAGAAGGTGTCGCGCTTGTCCTGTGATTATCAATGAGGAACTGAGAGTGGAGGCGGGGAGTCGTGTGTCCAGACTCACCAGCAAAGGAGCTGGACCCCCCGAGAGCTGGTGGTCATTCGGAACTGCTAAGTTAGAGTCTTCCTAATATGTAGAGAGGGCAACAAATCCAACAGTTTTTAAAACCCTAGCCCTACCCACAAGACAACTACTGGTCACTTTTTCGTGGTTTTCTTTCCAACTTTTCTCAGGCGGTCTGTTTAATTTATAGAAATGTTTTCACTTAACATAACAACAAAATATGCTGTGATATCACAGCCTTTCAACAGCAGCCCTGGTTCCTTGCCCAGGCCCCTACGGTTGGAGTTGAAGTTGTTTTCATTGTCCTCCAATGAGAAATTTATAAACTCTGTCGGTGCGTAACATGTATTCTTATGCAGGTTGATTCCCAAAACGGAGTCTGAGAAATGGCATTGTGGAGTCAGGAGTTGACTGTTTTGTGGTTCTCGATGCATATTGACCCTCTTTACTGGTGAGAAAGTGAAGCCCCAGGAAGCGACTTCCCAGCTACGCCGTGTTGTCCTCACATGCACGTGGTCTAGGGCACCAAGTCAGTATGGGGGGCTGGGCTCGGCGCCCCACATCCCACGGGCCGCCCATGCCTCCAAGGGGGGGCGGCTGTGTGGCCAGAGCAGGAATGGGGCAGACCCCACTGGAGGCCCTGCCCCTTCGTCAAAGACACCTGTGTCGTCAGTCAGTCATTCATTCATTCATTCATCAGACATTTTCTTTTCTTTTTTTTTAATATTTATTTATTCAGTTGTGCCAGGTCTTAGTCGCAGCGGGGGGGCTCCTTAGTTGCAGCAGGGGGGCTCCTCAGTTGCAGCAGGTGGGCTCCTCAGTTGTGGCTTGAGGGCTCCTTAGTTGTGGCATGCCAACTGTTAGTTGCCGCATGCACGTGGTATCTAGTGCCCTGACCATTGGGAGCGTGGAGTCTTAGCCACTGCGCCACCAGGGAAGTCCCCCATCAGACATTTCCTGAGCACAGGAACCACAGACCAGAATTTTGCCTTAGCCACAACTCACATGAAGAATGTCTGCTCAGGCAACCCAAGCACATGTTTATTTTCTCATGGGCATTCAGGCCTTTCTGCAGAACTGCTGAGAATCAGGGCACCTCAGATGTAGAAGGAACACCCTCAGAGTGTCTATTCTCTGGGAAGGGATATTCTATCTAATCCACCTCCCCAGACCAGTATCTCTGACTAACTCTCTACCTCTGAAGGCAGCAGGTAAGAAAACTCCTTGAGCAGGGAGAGCGGGAGGCTGCGGGACCTGGGGAGCCAGTTTTGCTGGTCCTGGAAGGCTGTGTTTGCAGGAATTGTCAGTAACCAGGGAGCCATCCTTTGGCTGAGCTGAGTGTCGGGTTATTCTGAGCCAGCCCCTGGGGTTGGGGGGCGGGGGGCAGTATTTACTGAGCACCTGCTATGTGCCGGCATCTTGCTGAGCCCTGGAGATGTAGCCGGAATGAGAGACCCCACCTCCAACCCTGTGAACCTCAGGGCCTGCCAGCTAATTCCACCATTAATAGTGGAGCTGCCATTGCGGTGGGTGCTGTGCAAGGAGGGTGTGGATGCTGAGAGAGCGAGTCACAGGGGACGCCCCGCCGTGCAGGGGACCCCACGGGAGAAGCCCTCGAAATAAGAAGCAAGACCAGAGCTGAGTCTTGGACCTCCATGCCCACCCCTCCGCCAGTCAACATAGATTAACACATTTTACCAGCCCTGCCGGTGCTTCTGTCTGCAGACACTGTGCTAAACACTGGAAACGACTCTTATGGTCCTCACTTTATAGATGAAGAAGCTGAAGCACAGACATGTGATGTGCAGCCTGCCCAAGGCCTCACCACTGGTGTCATTTATGCATGTTTCCATGGGCCAGACCCCGGACAGGGTAAGGCAGGGCAGACCAGGAGGTGTAAGGACCGAGCCTCAGCTCCTAAGGGACTTACAGACCCTGAGGTTCCCTGGAACCATAAACAGTGGAGGCGAAGTCTCGCTCTGCCTCTCCCTGAACCTTTCTGAGTGGCTGGAATGGAGCCGGTGACAGAGGGGTCATCGGCTTACTCTTTAGTGCAGGGTAGGTAGGACGTGGGGAAGCAGGTTTAAATTATTAGCCCAGGAGGGGCCCAGCCGCTCTGTGACTTCTGAGTCAGGATCTCGCTTCCAGGCCGTGACTCCTGGTCAGCACGTCAGGCTACTTGGATAGCCATCGTTACCAGAGAAAAAACTGTGTACATATATTTAAGTAGTAAGTATCTCTCGTGCTTATACTATGGAGCTACAGGGGAAAACCATACAAAGTAAGACTCCCGTTCCCCCTCCACCACTCTTACTGTTAACTGGAGCCCAGCAGAGACATATCACGTCCTGGGATCATTCCAGTGGCCTGAAGGGTAAAGAGTGGAGACCCATTTTACAAGTGAGGAAACCGCCATTTACGTGCCCAGAGTCACTGTGAGTGACAGAGGGGGATTTGAAGCAGGAAATGTTTTCAGGGTGGTTCCAGCCGAAATAAGGAGAAAGTGCTGCTGAGAAGTAGTGGTTCCCAGCAGACCAAGGTCAGGAGCAGCTGAGAAAAAGGGGGCAGGCCCAGGGCAGTCTGCTCTCAGAGGGCAGGATTTGGGGCGGGGTGGAGGCTGCAGTGAGAGGTAGCGATGCTGAGTTCTACCCTCTCACCTCGCTTCTGGGGGGGTTCTCTCAGGAGACTCCTCTTCAGAAAGGGAGTCTGGTCTTGTGGCTGCCCCAGTGGGACCAGGGAGGGATGCTGGCTGTGTCACATGGTATGAAGGATGGTGCCCCGTCTCCCAGCTCTGCACATGTTGCTTCTCACCCAAGGGCTTCCCTTGGCCACTGTTAACATCAGCCAGGGTACATTGGTTATTGTTCACCAACAGTTATCTCCAGTGTGAAGCTTTCATGGTTAGAAACCAGCAGCTGTCTGCAATTCACTTGTACGTAAGATGCTGGACCTTTCCTGGGAGGGAGGGGCGATTGTCAGTGACATTAACCAGACAGCTCCTTGTTCGTTGTGGAATTTTAGAGGTTCTTGGCTCAAATGGATGCTGTGTGTCTGTATGGCCAACAGAAGGGAGGTGCGTGTGTGTATTTTGAGCTTTTACATATTTAATGAGCACTTACTTTGTGCAATGCTAGGTGTTATCAGGGACCCAAAATAATAGGAGCAGCAGCGCCTGCCCTGACCTCTGGGTAGTGGGCAGAATCCCAAGTTTGCCGTTAGAGGGGCCCAGTGCACATTGGGGGGCCCCCCACCCGTCACAGTCCCCTTATGTGTGTCAGTGTGATCTGTAGCACACTTGGGGCTTGGTGCCGTGATTGGTCGAAAGACGGAGGGAGGAGGATGTCGAGAAGTAACTCCTGGCCTCACCCAGGGCTGAGAGGGGAAGACCCAGGTTCTATCCAGCCTCTGCTACCTTCTGGGCAAGTTGCTCCCTGACCTGGGTTCTCCGTGGCCTCATCCCTGACACAGGATCACCTCCTTCCCTCCCTCCCAGTTCCATAAGGTGTGCGTGTGGCCATATGACGTGCATCAGGGAGTCACGTGCCACCTCCACTTTGCGTGTCCACCAGGGCAAACAGTGCAGGGCCCATCAGCACTCCCCGCATCTCCCGCCTAGCTCTGAGCTCCTAATTTACCAATTCAGTAATACCCCCAGCAGGGGTCCCCTCTGCACGAGGTCCAGGTCAGTGAAGGAGCTCAGATCCCAGTCAGGGCCAGTTCTTACTGCCCCCTGAAGCCGACCCGCCCTCCCGGTGAGCACTGATGGGGAATGATGCACACCTGCCTTTGGAGCGTCTCCCGCATTGTGTAAAATGCTGAGATTACATCTCCCAGGATGGGCGGAGGGGTGGGCCTTGAGGATGGAGTGCCCGCTGCAGGGAGGGCCGCTTCCCTGGAGAGTCCCCTGCATCATTCCCATGACACCCCAGCTCCCGCCCGCCCACCCCCTTCCCTCGGCCTCTCCAGGGCTGCCTCATGGCAAAGTCCTTCCCACGAGGTCTCCGCATTCTGTACCCCCAGGTGTGGCTATTTCGCAGTGTTGACCTGTAGTGTATATGCTTCTTATCTTTTCATTCCACTCAGTATAATTTCCCAATATCAGATAGCCTTCAAAAGTGTGTTTTCCCGATACTCTTTATATTTTGACAGTTTTCAAACTTGCACAACCATTGAGAGCCTACAGTTAACACCCCTGTTCCCTCCACCTGAAACTAGACTTGCCAGCTGGTCACCTTTGAGGACAACTGTTTTCACTTCTTGTCCATAAACGGTGCACACGTACATTTATTGTTTAATGGACCACTTGAAACTAAGACCTCAGGACAGCTCACCCTGAATACCTGAGCCTGTATCAGCTAAGAATAAGAGCCCTCTCCTACTTACCACACCTACAGAATGAGACATTAATTGCATAATTAATACCTACCATAAATTTTATATTCTGATTTCCTTCATGATTGGAAAATGTGTTTCATAGCTGGAAAACCTGTTTTTTAAACAGATGCATAGTATTCTGTCACAGATGAACTGTGGTTCGTCTACCTGGCCCTGGCGTTGACTTTTTGGTAGCTCCCAGGTCTTTGTCTTAAATCCTTTTGGGTTGAACGTTCATACCCATAACTCTTTCTTTGTCCCATGTGTAACTAACTACTCCTTTACAGTGAAATTGTACATTTTTAAACTCTTGATACATTTTTCCCCAACTTCTATCTAGAAACCAACAAAACTCCGAGCAGCAGCATTATAACAGAAAGGCTCTGGCACTTGGCAAGCCCTCGGACGCCAGACAGTTAGCTACACGCTTGATGGGGATTATCCCATTTAATCCTCCAAGCATCTTCTGGAGTCTATCCTGATTTCATCAGCCCAACATTTGAAAACTAAGAAACCAAGAGGTGGTGATTTTGCTCAGAGTCACACAGCCAGGATGCAACCTGCCCACCTGACCCCAGGACTCTTGACCCTGCTGCAGGCAGGGTGGGAGAAGCCTGACAAACTCTGTGCAGAGGACGTGACCACTTAGCACAGGAAACCGCAGGTCCTGCAGCCGGAAACGGGGGACTCCTGGGGCGGTGGGGTGGGCTCCCAGCAACAGAGCTGCCGACTTGCTTTCTGGGAGGTGGCAAGCGTCCTCAGCTCTGATAGGCTGTCTTTAGGGTCTTGGATGATGGGCAGTGACAGTATTTCTTTTTTTTTTTAAAGATTTATTGATTGATTGATTGATTGATTGCTATGTTGGGTCTTCGTTTCTGTGCTAGGGCTTTCTCTAGTTGCGGCAAGCGGGGGCCACTCTTCATTGCGGTGCACGGGCCTCTCACTATTGTGGCCTCTCTTGTTGCGGAGCACAGGCTCCAGACGCGCAGGCTCAGTAGTTGTGGCTCACGGGCCTAGTTGCTCCGCGGCATGTGGGATCTTCCCAGACCAGGGCTCAAACCCGTGTCCCCTGCAGCAGACAGATTCTCAACCACTGCGCCACCAGGGAAGCCCCTGGGCAGTGACAGTATTAATAATCCCTTCCAGTCTTGGGATGTGTCTACCTTTCCTCTAGGGAAGAGCACGCTGGCTCCCTCCTGGCAGCTCCTGGCGGCCCAGCCCCGAAGCGGCACCTGGGGCACCCTGAGGCTTGGCCTGGGTGAGGATGGGACCAGGCAGGCCTTCCCTCTCCCCCGGAGTGTCAGGGCAGCATTTGGGGTCCCTGGGGCCAGAAGCAGTGAGCACTGTGGTCTCCAGCTGCTTTGCTGCTCTGACAAAGCTCACCCTTCTGGAAGCTTCAGAGAGGTGACCGCTGGCTCAGGGCTGACCACCCTCTCAGTCCAGGCCTGCTGCTTGAAGCACCTCAGTGGGTTCCATCCAGGACTGAGAGCCGGGACCGACAGGCAGACCCACCCCCGCTCACCGGCTGCCCAAACTCTGAGCAGCATTTGGATTGAGCTGAAATCCTCTGGCCGGTGGCAGCCTGCAGGCTGCCCGCCATCTCCCACCCGCCCACTCCTGCCCCCATTTCCAGTCGGCCTCAGACCTGGGCTTCTCCGCAGGACCTGTCCAAACCCGCTGAGAGACTCCTCGGAGCAGAGCCTTGGTTACCCTAGCACCCCCTAAAAATGCACATACCCCGGCGCTTTGCGGACTTGGAGGGAATGGCCTTCCCCACTGTATCAGCAGCAGCTTCCCAGCAGCCTCCGCTGCAGAGGACGGAGCCAGGGTTAGAGTTTGTCAGTGTCTGAGCCCAAAGCCTGTGTTCTTTGCCACCACCCTCACGTGCTCGCCGAGGACCCCGCTGCTAAAGATCAGGCCCCACTGCATTGTGGAGCTCAGGCGGGGGACAGAGGGCAGGCCTGAGGCTGGGGCAGCAGAGGCTCCACCTGCCGGGTGAGGGCCTTACAGGGCCAGTGGAGCCACGGTGTCAGAATTGGGACATTGGAACCTCAGCTGCCCGGACCCCCCCCCAGCTTTACAGTCCCGAAGCTAATCCCTGCAAGAGGGGTTTTCGCGACACCCCACCACGGGTTGGTGGCGGGGCGGGTCTGGACAGACGTGCCACGGTGCCAGAATGAGGTGCCCTCCCCATTTACTGCACCGTGACCTTGAGCCAGTCAGCTTCCCTCTCTGGGCCTCAGTTTCCTATTCTGTGAAATGGGGCAGGGACTGACTCCTGAGCCAGGTCTATAAGCAAACGGACAGCGTTCTGCACTGCTGGACTAAGAATTCAGAGAAGTTGGCAGTGTCTGGGGATGACACTGGCTCCCCCGGGGCCCTCTGCCTGATCCTGGGAAGTCGGGTATAGGAGCGTGGGATGATGTCGAAGGCCACCCTCCACCTGGGGTCTGGCAGTGTGACCAAGCCCTGACCACAGAGACTGAGCTGGGGGTGGGGCGGGGGGGACGGGGAGAGCAGAGAAGGTCGATGGGTGGGAACAGGGGCCTGGGCAGAGCAGAGGGCCAGGGACAGCCGCCTCGTCCCTCCTCATCCATTCTTTTGGAGCCTCCGTGTGCCAGGCGCTGAGAATAGCAGAAAACAAAGCCGATCGAGACAACCGCCCCAGGGCGCTGGCATGCTAGTGAGGCCAATTGTAGACTTGAACTAGCCGCTCACCCTACGCGGCCATGGGAATTTAAAGGAACCAAAATTAAATGCAACTTAAAATTGTATTTCTTCTGTAGCACTGACCACATTTCAAGTGCTCCGTAGCCACATGGGGTAAGTGGCTTTGGACAGCATAGGTATAGACCATATCTATCATCCCAGAAAGCCCTCTGGGACAGTGCTGGTTCCCAGCGTCATGAGGACTTT
This sequence comes from Balaenoptera physalus, assembly GCF_965194825.1. Taxonomy (NCBI): domain Eukaryota; kingdom Metazoa; phylum Chordata; class Mammalia; order Artiodactyla; family Balaenopteridae; genus Balaenoptera; species Balaenoptera physalus. Next base: position 82,422,780 of record NC_138898.1, read on the forward strand.
GGCTTTTACTCCAGAGAACGTGGAAAGCCACTGGGCAGTTTTGAGTTGTGAGGAGCTTGGAACAGGCAGGCAGAGGCAAGTTCACAAAAGCTGACATGGTCCTGATGTGTTAGCATGCGGTGATGGAAAGGACCCCTCCAGAATTTTCCTAAGAAGGCTTTTGGGGTTCTGCCCTAATGAAAAGTGAAATTTAGATTTTTTATTAAGTATATTTATTAATAGTTTATTTATTAGTATATTAAAATGGTGCTTCAGATGACGGACCATCAAGGCACCCTGGCCCTCGGTGGCTCCTGGGGCTGTGTCTTTGCTTAAGATGGCAGGGTTGGGGGCTCACAACACTGCCTCCAGGAAATCCCCTCCATGGCCAGTTCCAGACCCCTTAGAATTTCAGAATTGAACTGGGACGCTCAGTTCTAGGGAATGTGTTTCCTCTGGCGGTCCTGGGGCTGAGAAGTCTCTCTTCTGACACCCCAGATGACAGGTGGAGAGACTAGATGTGGAAGCCTGAGATCAGGCTTTCCTCCTGCTCCCCCTCCCAAACCCCTTCTCTTCTCTGGGAAGCAGCCTACCTCTGCAGCCAGCCTGGCGGAGGACTGGCCCCTCTCAGCCAGCAGGGCCAATGGGCTCCGTAGGCTGTGGTTGCCATGACGACCTTAGCTGGGCAGGTAGGAGCCTGGGTGAGGCTTCCGGAGCCATCTTGCTGAGGCCAGCACAGCCCAGCCAGCTTCCCTCGGGCAGCACCATGATCATCACAGCCCCCTTAACTCACCAGTGTCCGGGCCCCTCTTCTCATCGCCCCCCTTGTTGGGGACCTGGCCCTTCTTCCCATGTGGTGCCCAGCATAGAGCATAAGGGTCTGTTTATAAGTCAGATCTGGGTTTGAATCCTGGCTCCGTTATTCCCTGTCTAAGTGATCTTGGGTAAGTCACCAGCCCCTCAGAGCTCTGGTTTGTCACGTGTATGGGGTGAAATAACAGTCCTGGTACGGGGTGGGTTTGAGCAGGCGACTGTGATGCGTGGAGAGTTCCGTGTGCAACTTGTGCTCCGTTCTGTGGCCGCCCGTCCGTGCAGCCGTGCACATGTGTGTACCATGTCCCGTGCACAGCCTCCCCTGGGTATTCTTTCTGGAGGACGGGGTGGAAGGGATGGTCTTTGTGAGCTAGTCAAGGAGACTGGGCGATCACTGCCGCTCCAAACCTCCCCCACCCTGCCCCTGCCAGTGCCCCCGCCCCCAGGATCCCCAGGCTCTCAGGAGGGACTTGGGTGACAGTCACTGCCCACTGGAAGGTGGCAACCTCAGGAGGCCTTCTGGAGCTGAATGTGCTTCCAGAGGAGCCTGAAGTACAGGTCTAATTGAAGCAGGGAGAAAAATCCCAGGCCCCCCACCCTGTCTTCTCCTGGCCTCCCCTCTACCCCCCAGCCCCTGGGAGATTCCTGGGAACCCATTTTGAAAACCATGGGACCCGGTCCACCGGTATACGATCATGATGACAGCACCTGGTACCCAGAAAGGTAGTGAGAACCAGAAATAACAAAATTGTTACTGCTGAGTACTCATCACTTCACAGCAGGGGAAACTGAGGCCCAGCACAGCTAACCCCCTTGTTCCCATGGTCCCTGCCCTGCTGAGCTGCCCGGCACATCCAGAGTCCTCTGAGAGCCTTCCCTGCTCGGTCCTCCCAGGATGGGACCTTTAAGGACGATCCCGTCCTCCTTTGACAGATGAGGGCGCTGAGGCCCAGAGGGCGGGCTGGCCGAGGTCACACAGCTGGGGCCCATCAGTCATAAGCCGGCCTTCTCTGTCCCCCTCCAGAGCTGCCCTCCTCGGAACACCTGAGTGTGGCGGACGCCACCTGGCTGGCCCTCAACGTGGTGTCGGGTGGCGGCAGCTTCTCCAGCTCCCAGCCCATCGGTGTGACCAAGATCGCCAAGTCGGTCATCGCCCCGCTGGCCGACCAGAACATCTCTGTGTTCATGCTGTCCACCTACCAGACGGACTTCATCCTGGTGAGCAAGCTGCAGCCCACGCCCAGGCAACATGGGCACCCCCTTGGATGTGGTCTGCAAAGTTTGTGCCTCTCCCCGCCCCATTTCGTGATCAGCTCAGAGAGAGGTCAAGGGTACCTTAGGGTCATCAGTCCAGTGTCAGCATGGCCCTGGCTGGGCTGTAGCCCCACCCACTGCCTGCCCTTTGCGTGGACCATGCTGGGTTTAAGCTGGAGGCCAGGAAGTGAGGGCTGGGGGCGTGTGTGGGTGGGATGCCCTCCTAGCTGGATGTCTGGCTCCCCCAATCCCATACCCCTCCCCTGGGGTGGCAAGTGTGTCTGGTCATGGAGCCAGCGGCATTTCCTGGCTACCGTGTTATTCATGCTCTTCTCCCATAGGGTGTGGCCACCCTGGAGAGTGTGGGCCTGGGAGGGGCAGTGACAGGTGTGGGCACCACACACAAGAGGGAGTGGGGGGGTGGACCTGCACCTCCTGGCCCTCGGCGCGGTGTCTTCTCCCCTCTGCATCCTCCCTGCTGCCCCTGGGGAGACATGTGCCCCTGGTCCCAGGCTCCCGTCCCAGGACAGCGGGAGGCAAGGACAGGGGAAGCTCGTTCTGGGGACAGAATCTCAGAGTGAAGGGGCTGGTGACCCCAGGCCCACTCCATCCAGGGACCATGGTACACTCACTGTTTGACTCCCCGTCCCCAGGTGCGTGAGCGGGACCTGCCCTTCGTTACCCACACCTTGTCATCAGAGTTCACCATCCTGCGGGTCGTCAATGGCGAGACAGTGGCAGCCGAGAACCTCGGCATCACCAACGGCTTCGTGAAGCCCAAGATGGGTGAGTTGGGGGAGGGGGAGGGTTGTGCAGAGACCTCAAGAAATTACCAGGTCCTGCCCCAGGGCAGCCCCATTCTCAGAGCATCAGTTGAGGGCCGGGCATAACACGGTACAGCAGTCCTGATCAGACACTGTTCCCAAGGTCTAGCCAGGGCAGTGGATGTGGATGCAGCCAGCAATGGCCAGAGGCCACTCCTGACCCAATCCAGGCTATCAGGGCAGGCCTCCCAGAGGCAGTGACTCTCAAGCTGGAGCTTGGAGCACAAATAGGAGCTAAGCCAGGTGGTGAAGGTTGGGAAGGGCGTTCCAGGCAGGCGGCGTGGCATGTGCAAAGGCCCGGGGGCCTGGGGGTGGGCCTGGAGGATCAGGAGAGCTGTAGGGGGTGCTGGAGGCTGGAGAAGCGACAGGGGCCAGGTCTTGCAGGGCCTGCAGCCGGCCTCCCCAGAGCAGCTGCCGGCTGACCCCACCCCTCTTCCCGGGCCCTCTCCTGCCCCACGATGCTCCTCTTCTCCCGGCCTCAGCACCCCTTGTCTTTGTGCTCTCACAGTCCAGAGGCCCGTCATCCACCCTCTGTCCAGCCCGAGCAACAGGTTCTGTGTCACCAGCCTGGACCCTGACACACTGCCCGCTGTTGCCACACTCCTCATGGACGTCATGTTCTACTCCAGCGGGTAGGGCCTCCTCGGGTGTGAGGGGCTGCAGGGTGGCCAAGGGGAGACACGGCTCTGTCTGGTAGCCCCAGTCTGAGGGGGGAGGCACAGACCTGCCCTGGGAGCTCGTTTGAGAAGCGAGACATGGCTGGACCCCAGATCCCCATTCTAAGAGGGGAGAATGGCGTTCCTTGGGAACCCCAAAACTTGGTGAAGCCCTAGGCCCACACGTGGATATAATAAACACCCCACTGTCACCTGAGCTCCTAGGGCAAGCCCAGTCACTTGAAGAGCTGGGAACTCAGGTTTTTTCATTTGGTGGACGACAGCTTTGCCTTTTTCCTCAGGGCAGATTGTAAGTTTGGGCCAACACCAAGTGGAGCGGGGCCAGGGGCCAGTGAGCTGACAGTGACCATAGGCTGTGCCCTGAGATGTGGGCCATCGCAGGGACAGAGAAGCCACCCCCAGGAAGGGCAAGTGTAGCCTGTGCCGAGGGCGGGATGGGTCTCCAGAAACGTGAAGTGTGGTGTTCATCTCTGTGAATGCCGTGGAGTCACCCACACCTCACAGATGCGGAGACCGATGAAGGTAGTGCCTCAGGGCCCCCCAGCAAGGCAGGATCAGAGCCACGACTTGGCCCGTGCTCTTCCCAACACCCCCAGACTGATGGGCGGGGGCAGGGGGGCTTGGTGGGGCTTGGGGTGCAGCAGGGGGCCCCACTCCACCCCTCACCACCTGCCCCGGCCCACAGAGTGAAGGACCCCATGGCGGCCGGCGATGACTGTGGCCACATCCGCTTCTTCTCCTTCTCCCTCATCGAGGGCTACATCTCCCTGGTGATGGACGTGCAGACACAGCAGAGGTGAGCCGGGCCCCGGCGTGGAGGCTTGTGATGGGCTGATCACCCACCTGGTCCTAATAAGTCCCTACCCCAGCCCTTCACTGCAGGTGAGTGGCCCCGGCTTACAGATGACAGGCCACTCAGAGACAAAGGCCCCGGGTCATCCAGCGACATCCAGTGCTGTTTGCCCCTCACCCCCCCCACCCCCGTCTGCAGCTGGGGAGGGGTACCCTGACCAGCCTGAGCAAAGGGGGCAGTTGCTCCAAAGCCCAGTCCCAGCTTTGCCTTCCTGCTCGCCCTACCCACCCCCAGACGAGGAAGGTGCAGAGTGAGTGCACTGAGGGCTTGGGAGAGTCCTTGGGGCCCCTGAGCTCAGGCCAGACACCCCCTTGCTCTGGCCCTACATCAGTGCCCAAGGACAGGGAATGCTCCAGGGAGGGCTGGCAGAGGGAGCACCGTTAATATCTGGGGATTAACATCGCTCGCTCCCTTTCAAGGTTTCCTAGTAATTTGTTGTTCACGAGCGCATCTGGAGAGCTCTGGAAGATGGTGCGGATTGGAGGACAGCCCCTAGGATTTGGTGAGCCCTGGGGGGCTGGGGCCGGCATTGCTGAGTGCCGTGCATCTGTACCCCTGGTATAGATGGGGAGACTGAGGTCCCCACAGCCCGCGCGGTCCCTTGACCAATGAGTGACAGGAGGCACTGGCCTCGGTGGATGGAAGAGCAGCTTCAGCCAAAGCACTCTTCTCCGTCCCCCGCCCACTGAAAAATTAAAACCTGCTTATTATTAGAATAGTGGAACATGATAAAAATAGAAGAGGAAAAAAAAAAAATCTCTCCTTAGTCCCACTGTTGACAGGGAATGACTGTTGTCATTTTTAATGAGTTTTTTTTTTTTTTTTAACACAATTGCCGAATAGCTCACAGTAAAACTCGGACGTCCCAGCCCCTCACTCTTTTCCCTGTGTAACCACAGTGAGCTGATCCCCCAGGAGAAAATTCACAGGAATCCCCCAAGACTCAGTCTAGCTTCAGTCTCCACAATTGTCCAAACTGTCTTTGGTAGATGGTTTTTCCCATCAGCATATTCCAAAGGGCCACGGGTCTCAGACGCCTCAGTTAGAAGGGCCACACGGTACCGATTCTCCCGGCGCTGAGTGTAGGCTGCTGGCCCCATTGTGATGACGGCAGTGAGCTTTGTCTTGATGAGACGTGATCTCTTTGGGCTTGACTTGTCAGACCCAAGACCTTGAACCCGGAAGACGCTCTTGGTAAATCACAGGACGTTTGTTTCGGGGAGCGCCCCTCAGCTGGCCCTGATGGGATCAGTAAACCCTGATTTCCCATAGACAGAGTGCAGAATGTTCCAGATAAAGCTCAGACTGCTCCAGGGGCCGTGGGGTCAGCCCCGGGGGCTCTGCTTCTGGGATGGGACATGAAGGTGGCAGGGCATTTTGACCTGAGGGCCGCAGGTCGGAGAGGGAGCCAGGCTCTGCCGCCTGCCTGTGGCTTTCTCTGGACAGGGTCGCAGCTGGACAGCACCCGGCAGGGCTGGACAGCGCCTCCTAACTTTGCTCACGTCAAGGCCAGAGCCAGAGCCATCCCGGGGGCAGGACAGTGGGCTGCTTTCCACGGTGCTGGGCAATGTACACTGAAGGCTCCTGGTCCAACCCTGGGCTCCAGCCTGTCTCTCGGGGCCACCTTCTCCACAGACCCCAGCATTTCTCCCACCCACATTTGCTGCCCAGTTTGGGGCCGTGGGGATGTGGAGACCCAGTAGCCTAGAGGCAAGTTCCCCAGTGAAGGAGGCTGAAGGAAACCAGGGTGACCTTGGGCAGGTTGCTTAATCTCTGAGCCTCAGTTTCCTAGTCTGTAAAACAAGGAGGATGGTAGATCCTGCTTCAGGGTGGTGCGAAGCCCTCCATGACGTGTCAGTTACACCGAGTGCTCAGCAAGCAGCAGTTGCTGTCACTATCACATGTAAGGACATGTAAGGCTTGGAGAGGGTTGAGGAAGGGAAGGCTTCCCGGAGGAGGTGGCTCCAGAGGTGACCGGTAGATGTTAACCCGGCTGATGGGGAGGAGAGGGCAGCACCAGCAGAGGTGGGTGTGATGCAGCGGTGCCTCTCCACGGTAGAAACAGTGGAAAAGGGCCTCACCAGGTCATCACAGGCAAAGGGGCAGGCGTCACCGGAGACTCAGATGAGAAGCAGGAAGTTGTGCATATCAGTTTATCTTTTTTTTTTTTTTTTTTTACTGAAGTATAGTTGATTTACAATGTTACGTTAATTTCTGCTGTACAGCAAAGTGATTCAGTTATAAATATATCTATATATATTCTGTTTCATATTCTTTTCCATTTTAGTTTATTACAGGATACTGAATATAGTTCCCTGTGCTCTACAGTAGGACCTTGTTGTTTATCCATTCTATATGTAATAGTTTGCATCTGCTAACCCGAACCTCCCACTCCATCCCTCCCCCACCCCCTCCCCCTTGGCAACCACAAGTCTGATCTCTATGTCTGAGAGTCTGTTTCTGTTTCGTAGATAAGTTCAATTTGTGTCATATTTTAGATTCCACATGTAAGTGATATCATATGGTATTTGTCTTTCTTTTTCTGACTTACTTCACTTAGTATGATCATCTCTAGGTCCATCCATGTTGCTGCAAATGGCATTATTTCATTCTTTTTTATGGCTGAGTAGTAGTCCATTGTGTATATATGTACCACATCTTCTTTATCCATTCATCTTTATCCATTCATTTTGACATTCATCAAACGTCAGTGGACATTTAGGTTGTTTCCATGTCTTGGCTATTGTGAATAGTGCTGCTATGAACATTGTGGTGCATGTATCTTTTCGAATTATAGTTTTGTCTGGGTATATGCCCAGGAGTGGGATTGCTGGATCATATGGCAAATGTATTTTTAGTTTTTTGAGGAACCTCCGTACTGTTTTTCATAGTGGCTGCACCAACCATGTGGGAGGGTTCCCTTTTCTCCACACCCTCTCCAGCATTTGTTATTTGTGGATTTTTTTAGTGATGCCCATTCTGACCCGTGTGAGGTGATACCTCATTGTAGTTTTATTTGCATTTCTCTAATAATTAGTGATGCATATCAGCTTATCTTTTTATCCCCAGCTTTGGTTCAAAGTTTACCAAAATACACTCAGTATAATAATATTACAGAAAAAAGAAAGTCAGATTGAAGGGAGAATCGAGGTGGGAGAGTAGATGAAACTTGACTCGTCTTACCATCTGCAGTTGCCCTGGGCTGTTTTGAGCGGCCTCACAGGCGGGCGACAGGGGACACAGTGTGTGAGAAGCAGCGCTGTGAATCTAGCAGGCAGCAGCTGGATCTACCTTCCCGGGATGTGGAGGGTTTTAGCGCCAGGCTAATAGCTATAAATAGCCCTGCAAGAAAAATAACTTGAGAATCTGAAAGATTCTAGACTGGCGAATTCCATATGTTTTAGACCACGGTTTGCAGGAAATATGTTTTCCATCACAGCCCAGCACACACATACACAAACAACTCTACGGTTTCACAAAACTGCGCTCACTCTGGTGCTGAGCTGTTTGCCCTTTCCTTTTCTGTTGTCATTTTATAAAACCCTGGTTACCAGCCTTCTAAATTGACGTCCCAAATGGGTCACCACCCACGGTTTGAAAGGCACCATTCTAGACCCTGATCTCCTAGCCGCCCCCCACCCTTTTACAGAACTGAAAATGAATGTGTCTGTAGCTAAAGAATCTTAGGACACAACCGGTCACCACGTAGCAGCACAGACGGTCGCCAGAAGTGCAAGCACGAGGCCTGTGCAGCCACCAAAGGGGCCCATGGGTCCAGCCAGGAGCCCCAGGAGACCAAGCAGAAAGCAGGAGCTTGAGAGACCTGCAGGGCCATGTCTAGGTCCCAGGGTGGGCTGACAAGCAGGACCAGGGCCGGGGAGTGAAAGGGCGCCGGGGAGGCTGGGGGTGGGGGAAGGGTGAAGCCCAGGTTGATGCCCAGGCTCTGGCCCCAGAATCCCATGGGGAGCTGGTGGCCAGATCTGGACTCTCCCACCCAATTGGGACAGCGCTGGGGAAATGCATCATCGCCAGAATCAGAACAGTAGCTTAGAGGGGTTGTGCTGATGGAGAGAAGCGTGGTCCTCAGATCCTGGAGGTCTTCCTGTAGGAGGAAGCTTTGCATGGTGCCTTCAAAGCGGGGAGGAGGGTGGAGGAGACGGGAGAACCATCCCCAGGCAACCCCAAGGCCACCTTATTGGCTGAGGTTTGGAGGAGGCCAGAAAGCCACTGCTTTGGAGATCCAGAAGGAGAAGGAAATGACATTCCTCGTGATCAGATGCCTGACACTGCCTTTAGGACAGGCAGGGACCTTTACCCAGTGGGGACTCCGATGAGGAAACTGAGGCTCAGAGAGAGGAAGTGACTTGGCCACGTCATCTGGCTAGAAAAGGGCGACACAAAAGAGGGCCTGAACCCACGTCCTCTTATCGCCACGCTACCTCCAGCTCTGTTTAGGGAACTCGCAAGATGGCCAGGAAGATGAGTCCAAACTACGAGGCACGGGAAACAGGCAGAGGGTGGTCACAGTTAGACAGAAGTGGCTTCTGTGGAGCCCTGAGGATGGGGAGCTCACTGCCGGCCAAAGAGATCAGAGAAGCCTGCTGGATGGAGGGGTGGGGAGTCTCTGGGAAGCTTGCGGGTACAGGGCGGGCACTGCCAGCGGAGGGAGTGGAGAGGCCAAGGCTGTGCTGGGTGGCCGGGTGGGAGGAGGCTGAACGTGGTCCCCGCCTCTGTCCCCAGATGAGTGCGGCATCGTGGCCCAGATCTCCGAGCCCTTAGCTGCTGCTGACATCCCCGCCTACTACATCAGTACCTTCAAGTTCGACCACGCACTGGTGAGTGTCCGGCCCCGGAGCCCAGGCAGGGCAGGCCGGCTCCAGGGGCTCACGGGTGACTGCTTCCAACCCCCTCGCAGGTACCGGAAGAAAACATCAATGGCGTCATCAGCGCCCTGAAAGTCAGCCAAGCAGAGAAGCATTAGAAGGCCCTCTTCCGCTCCTCCCCGTCTGCCCCCCAGGCCTGGGCCCAGCCCCACCCTGAAGATTCTTCTCGCAGTATTTCTCAACAGACTGGAAAATCGGCCCCGGGGCCCCCAAGGAAGGGGTCCCTAGGACACGCCCCTGATGGCTGACCCCCCCAGGCCTGTGGCCCAAGCCAAGGCCTCCCCGTGCCCTCCTGCCTTCCTGGAGCCCCCAGACCCTCCAGAGAACCGCCCCCCCCCACGCCTCCTTCCCCCACCCCTACCCCAGAAAATGATGTCTGAGGCCCAGGGAGCTTGTGAGCTGACCCACCTTCTCCTCCTGCCTCGCCCACGGCCGGGGGCAGACGCCAAAGGAAGCTGGCGCCTTCTACAGGACACTGGGAGTGCCGATTCTCGGGTCGTCTTGCGGGGCTGGCTGAGCAGGGCTGAGTTCATGGAGCCCCGGAAGACCCTTGTGAGGGTAGGGGTTCTGGCCCCTGTGGTCACTGGTCTCTGGTTCCATTGGCTCTGGGCTGGTTCCTGCAGAGTAGAGGCCAGTGGGCCGCCCTCTGGTCGTGTGCTGGTGAGGCTCCAAGGGGGCACGGGTGGGGCCCTGAGCTGGAGGGGGACCCCAGTCCCCCAGAACCTGGCCTGCCAGCCACAGGGCCTGCGCCCCAACTCCCAGCAAGACTGCCAAAGGGGCCTGTCCAGACCCTCCCCACCACAAGCGCTCAGTCCCGGGGGGAGGGGGGTTCCCAGGAGACCCACCAGCCTGGGGCACGAGCTCCTGTCCCCTCTGCTTTCCCTGGACCCTCCTGGGGCTGGCAGAGCCTCAGGTTCCCCTAAATGGGGGCAGCTCCAGCGTTCTGGGCCTGGGGTTTCTTAGGTCATCCCCACCTCCCCAGCAGTTAACTAGACCAGCACAGGGCTCCCCCGTTTTCCTGCCCCGCCCCGTCGCCCCACTTTTGGGGGAAAGTGGAAGGCCTCTGCCCCCAACTCACCTGCACACCCACCCCTCGGTCCAGGGACCGTGGCGTTCACGAGTACTTGACCTGGGAGGCAGCTTATCTGAGCCTTAATAGAGAAAACCGTACCTTGTTTTAGTTTCTTATTTAATGTATTTGCACCCAGGCTGCAGTTGGCAGTAGTTTCAGGGGATGGCCCGCTGAGTCTGTCGGGGCTCAGAGTGTGACATCGCTTGGTTGGCATCCTGTGTGGCTCCAGGGACAAGCTTGAGAATCGGGAGCTGCTTCCAGGGGTCTCGGCCCTCCCTTTGCGCAGAAAGCTGGGAGCAGAGGTCTGCTTGTACAGGGGTCCCCGGGGCATCCCCCCCACGGAGCTGCCAAGGCAGAGTGGTTCTGAGCATCGGCGGGGGCCCGAGGGCCGCAGGGCGGTGGGCAGCCGGGTGGCAAGCCAGCCCCCTCGGAGAATGGGGTGACCCCCGTGCCTCCTCTCCAGCTGGGGGTGTTTTCCAAGCAAGCAGAACCTGCAGGGTCCTCGTCGGTGCCCGGGCAGCCGCTGACACGTGCTGTCCCTGAGAAGCTCGGAGGAGAAGGGACATTCTCTTGGGCTGGTGAAGCCCCACCCACCCCCATTCTCTGTGCCGCGCGGGACCCTCTGAGCCATGGAAATCCACCAGGTGGGGAAGCTGTCCATCTGGATCCTTGCAGATGTTCGGGGCCCAAGTACTGATTCGGAACCCACGTGTTTTTTTTTTTTTAAGTTAATTCATTTTGCACAAAACACCAAAACATGTCAATTGTTTGCTGGTTCCAAAACGGGGGTGTCCACGTGGGCAGGGCAGCACTTCACGCCCCGAGTCCCCTTACTGTCCTTGGAAGGCCTTGATTTTTCCGTGGCACGCCCTCCAGACCCCTTCCTGTCTGTCCCCCCCTCACCGTGTCACTCCCCCGCCTCTCCTCCCTGCCGAGCAAGTGTGTCGGCCCCTTGACCCCCAGAAATGTGTGCTCCCTAGACCCCCTAGGACGTATATTGTACACACATATAAATACCTGTGTTTTATGTTGATATAGATATATACTGTAAATAGCATATATACTTGAGCAATATATATGTTAATATATACTGTGTGAGCGTGCACACGCGTGTGTGCGTGTGTGTGTGTGGGGGCGTGAGGGCTTCCGCCCCGCGGTGTCTGCCGTGCACACAGGCACGTTTTGAGCCACCATATATTTTTAATTCAAGTATATAGGCAATACGATTATTAGAGAATCGGCTGGCTGCCTTGGCCCTGACTTGAGAGAAAAACTAAACCAGCGGCCCGGGAACTGAGCTCCGGGGCGGGTGTTGAGGGTCCCTACCCCCTCCTCCCCGAGTCTCCCTTGAAAGCTGGATTTGGCCCCTTCCTGTAATCCCATTGGCACGACCGAGGCCCCTGGACACCCTTATTTTATTTGGGGGACAGTGGCACAGAGGGAGGAGCAGCTGGAACAGGGCAGCCCCCTTGCCGGCGCTCTCAGCCCGAAGACCTGGGCCAGCTGGACGGGTGCCCTCCGGCTTTCCGTCCAGGTCTGCTCCCACAGCCCCATCACCTGATTTCTGTCACTTTAGAAGCCTCAGGTTCTTTCCCCAGGTCGCCTCCTGGGGACTGGCCCCATCCAACTGAGAAGGGGACGGATGGATGCCCTTGACGTTGTTTCCGGGAGGGGCTGGTGCGAGGACGCGGCTCTCTGGGCTACACAGGTGTGTATCCAGCTGACAGGGCGGGAGCCAACACCCTGACAACCTGCCCCCTCTATTTCCCACACCCCCATCCTCCCGCCGTGTGCAGAGGCCGGCGCATCCTCGGTGCCTGTGTGTGCCCGTGAGTCAGCGGTTGGGTCTCCTGCAATCTGGGGGAAGAGGGAGTGGTCTCCCCGGTGGCTGGCTGCCCCCAGCCACCTCTGGCTTTGCTGTGCGCAGAGGTCCCCAGACCCCCAGAGAGGCGGCCTGAAGAGGGTGCCCTGTCAGGCTGAGGCACTCTAGGCTCTGGCTTGGGGGTGAGCAGGGTGGCCCAGGAGCTGCCACCTGGGCTTCAGGTGTGTCTTTGAGTCTGTGCTGTTCCCTGGTAAGAAAAGCTCAAACCTAAATGCTACGCTCGCTCCTCACCCGCCCCATCCCTGCACACTGCAGAGCGGCGCGAGGTTAAGGTAGGGAGAGCGAGGGAGACCAGGAGCCGTGATCACCCACTTCACCCCTGCCCCCAATTATAAAAATCTGCCTCTTTGGCTTAGCTCTCAACATGGGCGCCCCTGGTTCCTAAGAAACCCCATTCTCCCTCGGCCCTAGTCCTGACCCAGCAAAGAGTTGGGCAGTGCCCGCTCTGCACCTCTTTCCTCCACAGGGGTTTCCAGAGCCCCCCAGGAGGCGGGGCCTACACCACTGACCTCAGCCCAGGGCACCCATCCAAGCAGGAGAGGCACATAAGGCCTCCCTTCCCCAGGATTCTGGGGGTCCAGAACCCCCCAAGCACCAGCATTCTCCCCCTGCCATCAACTCCGGGCCACAGGCCCCTGGTGGGAAGGGAGGGACCGGGTGACCCGGAGCTGGCCGCTGTGGCCTCCCCATGCGGGCGGCATGGCCTCGGTGACCAGTGTGGTGTCCAGAAGGTGCATGGTCGGTTGGGGCTTGTCCCCTCTGTGGTGACAGAGGCTGCCACGGAGCTCAGGAGAGGAGGCTCGGGGGGGATAGGAAGGGCCAGGCCCCCACCCCCAAGCCAGCGGTACCATTTGCCTGATAATCAAAGATGAACCTGCCCACCCACCACCTGCCCCTTCTGGCCACACTTCCCAGCCACCCTGAGCCACCTTTCTGAGCCTCTGGATCTGGATGTGGGCACAGGCAGGGCCCTTCCCAGCCCCAGCTAAGAGAGGGGACCTTGGGGACCTCCCAGGTGGTAGCGCTACAGCCCTGTGCTAGGAATTTTTGATGCTCCTTCCTGAGTGAAAATTGTGGCAGGGGGGCGGGTAGGAAGGAAGCACCCCCAGTGTATCTGTGGCCAACGTAAGCCATGGCTGGGGAGCAGCCCGCTGGGCGCTGCCGTTACGGCCGCCGAGAAGCGGAGTTGGTGGTTGGCTTGGCAGGCAGAGCTTGGGGGAGGACGACGGGGTCTCCCAGCGGTGGAAAGACAGGGGCTTGGGCTTTTCAGGTTTCCTGGGTACTGTGCCGAGGCAGGGGCAAGGCCTGGAGGGGGCAGTAGCCCTCTATTCAAGGAGGCCGCCTGGGAAGAGAGCCACCAAGATGGCGCATGACAGTGGTCAGCCCAGCAGAGGGTGGCCTTGGGAAGAGTGGACGGGACTTGTGAGGGGAGTTGAGCCCTGGTATAGCTAGATACCTTTTCTCACATGCCAGCTCTTTTCCATTCTTTCATTTTCAAATTAGAGGCAGCAAAAGGACCCTTTACCGTAGACCGAGGGAGAGAGAAAGCTGCGGGCTGGGCTATGGCCTTCAGCTTTGAAACCCACGCCCTCCTGGGAAGACTGCTTTCTTGGGAGGGAAGGATGGGAGCTGTTGGCTGAGGCAGCCTGCTGTCCTTGGGGCTGAGGGCACCAGGATGGCCTAGAGTACAGGTAGAAGCCTGCGGCCTGGCCCGTGCTTTCGTGGGCAGCCTGGTGGGGAGGGAGCTTGTGGCTCTCGGTCCTCGGTGTGGGAGGCTGTGAGCGCGGCAAGTGCTGGGCGTCAGAGCAGTGTTCTGGGCAGGACCACACGTGTGTGTATACGCACACATGAGCGTGCGCTGTGTCACGCACCCTAGTGTGGACGCGAGCACACACGTGCAGAGCCCAGATCCGAGTGAAGGGACTGGCTCGTCCAGTATTTCGAGGCCTGGGTACGTTCTTACCCCAGGGCCACATGTAGAGTTGAAGGGGTGCGGGCAGCAGACCTCGAACGCAAGGCAGCCCCGCCCCCCTTGACTTTGCTGAAACTGCTCTGTGGACGGTGGGGGCAGGGGTGTCCCTGCAGGGGCTGTGCTCCGCCCTGCAGCGGCCCGGAGGTCCGTGCAGCCAAGGGCTAGACCTGCTGGGCGGACTCCTCAGCAGCAGCCAGTCCTGAGGACAGTATTTACAGGGAGGGGTTCTGGGGGCTGGTGCCCCTCCGCCTGCTGGGGCTCGTCCATGAAGAGCGTCCAACAAAGTTGGAAACCGGAGTGGAGGGCAGGGGGGGTGGGTGAAAAACTGGCCAAATTCAGGTCCCAAGGCAGAGGCCAAGCCCAGTGCATTTTCCTCTCCACTGCTTCAGTTTACCTGTTCAGAAAATGGTCCAGGAAGAGCTGGGCAGGGTTGGCTCCAAAACTGGGGGTGGGGAGGAGCTGACAGCAAACAAAACTCCAAGCCCTCCTCTTGCTCTTTGCCAAAATCATTTCCGTTATCCTGAGATGGGGGTGAGTGGATGTTGGCGGCACAGCAGGGTTCAGAGGGGCCTCTGCCCTGCCCAGGGTTTCGCCTTGGGGGTCTGGCCCTCCCCTGGCATGCCCCGGGTCACCAGCAGTAGCAGCGGCACTTGCATCTGTCCCAAGGTCTGGGCGAGGGGAGAACTGGGCAGCCCTGTACCCCAGGCCCTCACACTTTCTTTCTTTCTTGAAGAAACACAAAACCCTTGAGATTCATGTACTGTATGACGGAGAGAAAAAAGTACCTAATGTTCCCCAAAAAAAGACAGTATATTTTGTACTTTGTAAAGTGTTCATTAAAATGGAAGAAAAAGATGTTGGCTGACGGCTGTCTGATTTTGTGCTGATCCAGGGCTACGTCTCATCTCTCTCCCTTCTCCATACTGTGTGTGGGGGAACATAGGCCAGGAGCTGGGAGGAGACAAAGCAAGAATCTGAGGGAGGAAATAGCCCTGAGAGCGAGAGGGGCTGTATTAGTTACCCAGTGCTGTATAACAAGTTGCCCCAAAATGTAAGGCTTGAAATGATTATTTGTGTGTCCTGGTTTTGGTGGGTTAGGAATTTGGGAGCAGTTTGAGCAGCTTGGGCTCAGAGTCTTTCACGAGGCTGCAGGCATCTGAAGCTCGGCTGGGGCTAGAGGGTCTAATTCCAAGGTGCTTAATCCCCATGGCTGGCAAGGTGGGCCTGGCTGTCGGCAGGAAGCCTATTCCTCCCCACGTGGGTCTCCGCTGCTTGAGTGTCCTCGTCGTATGGTGCCTCGCTTCCCCCAGAGCAAGGGATTCAAGGACCAAGGTAGGACCTACCTAAAAAAAAATAGTTTTTCTTCTAGCTTCAGAATTCATGTACCATCATCTCCATCATATTCTATCGTCCTGCAGCCCAGCTCTGATTTGACCCTGGAGGAGACCACACAAGGGTGTGAAAACCAAGAAGTCAAGGTAACCTTGGGGGCCACTTTGGAAACCGGCTGCTACACTCACCATTCCTCCCCAGACCTGTGGCAGAGGTGGGCCTGGGGTACCGGGGACCCCTGGAGCAGGATAGGACCTTGGTGGTGGCAGGGGTAGGATCAGGGGCTGGAACCCTGCTGTGAATGTCACACCCCCCCAGGAAAGGTGTCTTGGTGCTGGAAGCCCAGGAGCTGATGCCTCCAGATAAGACACCCTGGGGGCAGGAGGGAGGGCACGGTGCTCGGCGCCCCTCCCACAAGCGCTCTGGGGTTGAGCTCCTGCCCCCTTGGCATGTGGATGCTGGGACTGCCCAGGCAAGAAAGAGGCCTGAGACCAGCAGGTCCTGGACCTTGGACGCCCTTCACCCTGCCCCTCTTTGATGTTTTCCATGGAGGGCAGGTGTGAGCAGGGCAGGGCTCTGCGTACATTGGGCCCCACCATCCCCTCACCCCTGCCTCACAGGAGAAGCAGCCCTGGAGATGGAAGGGAGGGAAAATGGGAGCTAAAGCACTCACTCACCACCCCGAGTCCAAGAAAGCTCTGGCTGCTGTGAAGGCTTTTCTTTCTGGGGTTTGCAGACTAAACACCCCCTCAACCCTTCACATATCGCACTGGAGCCACAACATGGGTGGGCACTCTTGATTGCCCAAGACAGTAGCAAAGGCCTCCTTTTCCCACCACTCACTCATGTTCACTGTCTCTAGGGTGGTGCCAGACCTTGTGCGAGGGGCTGGAGACTCAGCTGACGCTGCCGTGGCCCCTGTGCCTGAGTTGCTTCAGGAGGTGTAAAGACGTGAAAACAGGCTCTCCCAGGGAGTGCAGTGCCAGGCTCCACCACAAGGGGATGCTGTGCCCTGGGGCCATGACCACTGTCCGGCAGTAGGAGGAACAAGAAGCCAGGATGTTAGGGTTGAGCTTGGTAAGGCAGCGGGACCCAAACAGAGGGAACAGCAAAGGCGCAGAGGGCCTAGAGGGGAGCGTAGCTGGAATGGAGAAGCAAGGTGGGGGAGGGAGGAAATGGACGGGGCTGGTAGAAATGAGGCTGAAATGCAAGGTGGGTTCTCAGGCCAGCTGGGGGCCTCACACTCTGCTACAGACCATGGGGAGCGACGGAGGACTTCACGCAGGAGACCAAACTTAGCATCTGAATTGTGAGTCTGGGTTATTGAATATGGCTGACAGAAGGAGGAAAGGGGGCAGCCAGGATCCTGGCCTCATTTCTCAGGAGAGATGACCCTGGCCAACTCAAGGGCCTTCGCAGTGCAGTCAGGAATGGCGGGGGGCATCACAGATGGAGAGGACTGGCTGGCGTCCCACCTTCCGAACCATGCATGTGCCCTTCCCCCAGCCAGGGCGTAATTCCTCGTGGGAGCAGCTTTGGCTGCATCTTGGCAGGGTTCTTACCCCAGCACGTTAGACTCCCCTGGAGAGTGGGGAGAGTTACCTGTGCCAGGACTCCACCCCAAAGAGTCTGATTCAACTCATCTTGGCTTCAGTATAGTTTTTAAAGCTCCCCAACCCGCTCTTAAAAAAGTAATAAAAAGGGGACTTCCCTGGCAGCCCGGTGGTTAAAGACCCCATGCTTCCAATTCAGGGATGCAGGGGGTGAGGGTTCGATACCTGGTCAGGGAACTAAGATCCCACATGCTGTGTGGTGTGGCAAAAAATAAATAATTAAAAGTAATAAAAAGAATGCAGGGCCACAGAAGGAAAGAGCACACTCTGTAGTCACTTTGCCTCCCCTTGGTTTTATTCAGCTGGTGGAGAAGCAGGGGCTCATGATGGTGAAAACTAGCTCTCCAAAGGGAGTGTGGAATGAGATCATGGTGATGGTTTTACCACACAGATAATAGGCTAAAACTACCGAATTGTACACTTCAAAATGGTTTTATGGTATACGACTCACATCTCAATTTTTTTAAAAAATGAATGTGGTAGAGAAGGCAACAGGTGTGAATGCATAGCAGGAAGGACGGCCAAGAAAATGTGAGTTATTCTAACATCCCTTGACGGTTAAAGAAAGTTCCTATAAACACAGTGGAGGGTAGCATAAAGGAGTAGGAAGACCACAGAGGTCTTTACCTTGCAAAAGTTGGTCTTGGAGCATCTCGTTTGAGATGTTTTCCAGGAGCTGTCCACCTGAGCTGGACCAGCGGGAAGCTCTGGCAGCCATCAGCTGGACCGCAGCCCATCTCCCCACACTGATAAGCACCGGGCACTGAGAGGGTCCTGAGTGGAGAGAGCTGAGGAGAAGTGAGCAGAGACCCCCTAACGGGCCTGTAGGTAGCAGCCCAAGTTGTATTCCGGGAAACAGATAATCAGTGCCTAGGAACTCAGTATTACAGTGTGTTGTGGATTCCACAATACAGGTGTGAAAACTTAAAAATTTAAATGAAGGACCCAGCAATCCCAATCCGAGGTATCTACCCAAGAAAACTGAAAACATGTTCACCCAAAAACTTGTATGGGAATGTTCCCAAAAAATCAAACTCTGGGCTAATGTAAAACTACACGTGTACATGAATGTTTTGGCATTATCCACAATAGCCCAAAAGTGGAACCAACCCAAATATCCATCAACCGATGAATGAATAAAGAAAATGTATATCAAGAACAAAACCATCCCCAGATAATTCTGTTCCACAGCCGAGGTTGAGAAGGCCAGGTTTAAGGGGTAGAATCTGCCTCAAGGAATCCCAAAGTCCCCATGGAGAACACCGCCCCCTTTGGCTGCTCTGTGGGGCAGTGGCCTCATCCTGCTTTCCTCCATTCGGAGGCCAGACCGATCAGGGGCAGTCAGCCCCAGTGTACCTGCTAGGATGATGCGTCCTTCTTATTGCCGCATCCCAAGCACTGGCAGGTCCTGGCATATGGACGGTGCTCCGGAGGATGTACCCCATCAGCCTCTGCTGCTGCTTCAACATTCCCCGCCCCCGGAATGAAGGTCAACTGCAGCTATGGAACAGCTTACGGTCAGTTTTTGTCTCCAAGGGTAGACTCAAATGGGGCATTGTCTTTTTTCTTTTTTCCTAATTGAAGTATAGTTGATTTACAGTATTGTGTTAGTTTCAGGTGTACAGGGAAGTGATTAACTTGTATATGTTTTTTCAGATTATTTTCCATTATAGGTTATTGTAAGATACTGAGTATAGTTCCCTGTGTTATACAGTAAATCCTTGTTGCTTATCTATTTTATGTGTAGTAGTGTGTATCTGTTAATCCCATACTCCTAATTTATCCCTCCCTCCCCCCCTTTCCCCTTTGGTAACCATGAGTTTGTTCTCTATGTCTGTGAGTCTGCTTCTGTTTTGTATATAGATTCATTTGTATTATTTTTTAGATTCCACATATAAGTGATATCATACAGCTTTTGTCTTTCTCTGACTTATTTCACTTAGCGTAATACCCTCCAAGTCCATCCATGTTGTTGCAATATTTCATTCTTTTTTATGGCTGAGTAATATTCCATTGTGTGTGTGTGTGTGTGTTTGTATACACACCAC
The DNA here is from genome assembly GCF_965194825.1 of Balaenoptera physalus. Classification (NCBI taxonomy): domain Eukaryota; kingdom Metazoa; phylum Chordata; class Mammalia; order Artiodactyla; family Balaenopteridae; genus Balaenoptera; species Balaenoptera physalus. The sequence continues at coordinate 82,441,982 of NC_138898.1, forward strand.
ATCTTCTTAAACCAATCATCTGTTGACAGACACTTGGGTCGTTTTCATGTCTGGGCTATTGTAAATAGTGCTGCTATGAACACTGGGGTGCATATATCTTTTCAAATTAGCGTTTTTGATTTTTCTGGACATTTTCCCAGGAGTGGAGTGGAATTGCTGGATCATGTGGTAGTTCTACTTTTAGTTTTTTTTGTTTTTGTTTGTTTTTGGGGGGGGGGTTTTGGGCTGCATTGCGTCTTCATTGCTGCGCATGGGCTTTCTCTAATTGCGGCAAGCTGGGGCTACTTTTCGTTGCGGTGCACAGGCTTCTCATTGCGGTGGCTTCTCTTGTTGCAGAGCATGGGCTTCTAGGCACACAAGCTTCAGTAGTTGTGGCGCATGGGCTCAGTAGTTGTGGCTTGCGGCCTCTAGAGCACAGGCTCAGTAGTTGTGGCACAAGGGCTCAGTTGCTCCACAGCATGTGGGATCTTCCCGGATCAGGACTCAAACCCGTGTCCCCTGCATTGGCAGGCGGATTCCTAACCACTGCGCCACCAGGGAAGTCCCTACTTTTAGTTTTTTAAGGAACCTCCATACTGTTCCCCATAGTGGCTGCACCAATTTACATTCCTACCAACAGTGTACGAGGATTTCCTTTTTTCCACATCCTCTCCAACGTTAATTATTTGTAGATATTTTGATGCTGGCCATTTTGACCGGGGTGAGATGATACCTTATTGTGGTTTTGATTGGCATTTCTTTAATAATTGGCTATGTTAAGCAGCTGTTCATGTGCCTGATGGCCATCTGTATGACTTCTTTGGAGAAACATCTATCTAGGTCTTCTCATTTTTTGATTGGGTTGTTTTTTTTTTGTTTTTTTTTTAATTGAGTTGTATGAGCTGTCTGTATATTTTAGCTATTAACACCGTCAGTCGCATCGTTTGCAAATATCTTCTCCCATTCCGTAGGCTTTTTGTTTTGTTGACGGTTTCCTTTGCTGTGCAAAAGCTTTCAAGTCTGATGAGGTCTCGTTTGTCCAACAGGGCATTTTCTGATGGGCATGGCTTCATGTCCTCTACTCTCTGGTCTCCTGGCACTTGTGCTGCCACCAGGCTACCAGAGCAATGGCAAGACTAAGCTACTCTCCAGCCCCATGGGCCATCCTCGCCCCCACCAGCTACATCCCACCTGTTTGCCTCCCTGGCAAGACAGTGGACTCCTGGTTTGAGGAGGTGACCACGGTATCTGGATTTATCCTTCTAAATGTGACTGCTGAGCACGCACCTCAGTGTGGCCCCAAGTCTGAGAAAATACATCTTAGAAGGACTCCAAACACTGTCTCATCTCAAGCGTAATCTGGCCGGCTGTTGCTCCAGGTTAAACAGCGAGGTTCGTGTGGAAGAAAGGCCGGGATTTCTTGATCGGTGCAATGTGAGTCTCTGGGGGTGGCTGGTAATGCGTCCTGGGAGAGAGAAGGGCAGGTATGGGGCTTTCGGGGGAGGGGATAAGTTTCTGGGGGGTCAGTCCTGGGCTGGCGGGCGCTGGGACGATGGCTGTCTCACAGGGCCGGGCCTGTGCTGGGTGCTGCCCCCAAGGTCTGTCCGTACGTCACACCACACAAGGCAGCTGATCAGTTCTGATAAAAAGGAATGGCCCACGGGACAGTTTGAGTCACTGCTGTTGCTGGTCGGGAGGTGCTGGGGCTGGGCGTCACCCAGGAGAACAGTGTTGGTCTTCACGGACGCAGCCCGAGCTCTCGCCCCGGGCCTGGTTAGCCGGGCGCTCAGCCTGGCCGGCACCTGCTGGGCCCAGTCAGCACCGTTTCGACTGTGTGGTTCTCAGCATCCGACTGTCGCACAGAACACAGCAGGCGCCTGAGTCTTTGGGCACTTATTATGGGCAGCCGTCTATTCAAGGCGCAAGCGTGGTCATGACAGGATTCCGAGTGTGTCAGGACTGACCTGACGAGAGTGGAGAGCCGCGTCTTCTACTAGCTGCTCGAAGGTTTCGCGCAGTGAGAGCCGTCCCTCCCGCACAGTCGTTATGAAGTGGCAGCCTGCACGTCTGCCAGGGGCTCAGGGGACGGGAGGCAGAGACCCAAGTGCCTTGGAAGGGACCGTCCACTCTCCAGAATGGTGGTGGAGTCCCTGTGCCTTCTCAGGGCTCTGCACTGGCCCCAACATCTGTGAATGGACGGAGTCTGAGCGTGAGAAGAGAGACCACGTCGGAGGCGGCCCGTGGTCGCTTCACCCAGGGGGTCATCCACGCACTCGATAACGTGAGGAGCCCGGAGCCTGAAGCACTGACCCTTCACAGGAACAAAATGAGAAATCGCAGCAGCTGAGCCAATGGTGTAGAAGGCCTCTGTGTTAAATGCTGGGACAGGCTGGGAACAACAGGACAAAAGCTGAGAAGGGACACGAGCACAGAGGACAGCCACGGGAAGGGCCTGGCAGATGCGCTCCAGCCGGGAACCCCTGTCGCCACAAAGGGTACAGACCCCACTGGGAGACACTGGGGTTTTGGGGGGTTTTTTAGATTTTTTTTTTTTTATGTGGACCATTTTTAAAGTCTTCATTGACTTTGTTACAATGCTGCATGTGTTTTATGTTTTGGTTTTTTGGCCATGAGGCATGTGGGATCTTAGCTCCCCGACCAGGGATCGAACCTGCACCCCCTGCATTGGAAGGCGAAGTCTCAACCTCTCAACCAGGAAAGTCCCGACACTGGGTTTTAAGACAAATCCAAAGACATCCCTTAATATACCCTGGGGGCTGTGTCCAAGGTGGAAGTAGTTACTGGATCTGAGTCATGGTTGCCACTTGAGGGGAGGAGGGGAGGCTAAAAACCATTCCCACCTTCGACGGAGACCCTCCATCACCACCATCCCCTACGGTCCCGGAACATCACTGGGGGACCCCGGCCTGCCCTTCGGGGACATCGCCCTCCTCAAATCAGCATGTGCTTCAAGGCGTGGATCTCCCTGAGGATGGATTACTGCCGATCACCACTGGGGTGACATGGTCCTCGGCCCAACTAGAAGCTCCAGGAAGGAAAATGACAGATGGTTTTCGATTTCTGTTTCAAGTTTATGGAAAAACTTTGCTGTAATAAACATAAGAACTGGTCCCCCTACAGAGAAGTGGAAGTGGTACGAGGCCAGGTGAGGGGTCCCAGGGCCGCTGCCCCAGAACACCACCTGCCCAGTTCGCGCTGCCTCAGGTCGCAGCGAGGATATCGGGTCGGTGACGGCTCTGCTTTAAATCGCCGCCCCCAGCACCACCTGTCCCTCTCCGGCGTTTCCTCCACAGCCCATGCAACCACCTAATGCACTTTGCATTTTGCTTGATTGTCTGTTTTGTCTCCTCGAATGTGTCATGAGACCTGCTTACCGGGATTCTGTTCGCCACCACGTGACCCAGTGGGATCAACAGTACCTGACAAGGAAGGGGTACAACAGTAAGTGTTTGTTGAGTGAATGAATAAAAGATGGGGGATGTAGGCAAACCTTGAGTGAGAGCCTGCTTTGCGACATGACTGCCCAGTTGGTTTTATACTTCATCATTTTCTCCCAACTGCACTGCGGGAGCAGACTCTGGTCAGAAAACAGTTTTCAAGTGGGACTGTCTTCTAGAGTATTTTTCACTGGTTTCTAGTTGCCTCTTTACCAAAAGCCTTGTTTTTGAAAGCTAATCTCTAAATGATCAGGTTAAAATAAAAAGGCCTCTCCAGTTCTTAAAAACGAAAAAGCAGAAAATAGACTTTATTCCAAAAGAAAGAGATTTTTAAAAGACGTCTTTAAAGAAAAAGACAAGTTAACTACTAATGCAAATGTTTGTCACTGTTTCTGAATTTTCCTTCTCGGAGGCTAGTACTCCAGCCAAGCTTTCGCAGGATGTGTTCAGAGCCCTTGGCCCACAAGAATGTGGCCTCGCTCTTCCTCCCGAGGGGGCTTCTCAAGTCTTCCAAGCCAGGCAGTAAGAATGGTTACAAGGCTGCTGAGAGCCGCGGGCCCACAGGGTCCTGGGCTGGTGCCCACTGGCATTTCCAGGGAGAACCCCAGCGCAAGGGGTTTCGGCTGGTGTCTCAGCAGCAAGCAGGGACGGCTGAGCGGGCTAAGCTTTCCAAAGACCAGACGTGACACCAGAAGCCGCCGCGTGTTCCCCAGAAGGAGCCGAGATGAGCAGATCATCCTCGCCCTGCCGGGGCCGCACACCCCTGGGGCTCGGCCGATAACGGCGGCATCTGTGCTGAGTGCAGCACGTCTCACCCTCGGCAGGGGGGGGACCCCGTCCCGGCACCTCCAGTCACACCGCTCCGGGCCGCAGGGGAGCGCGGCACACCACACGGAGGACCCGACCCTCTCGGGCCCCATCCAGAGCCCCAGCGGCTGCCTCTGCTGCGCAGTCCAGGCGGTCCTGAGGCCAAGGCCTGGCTCGAGCGGGTCGGGCAGGAGGTTCAGATGAAGGACCTGGCCAGAGTCACCATGTGATCCACGCCACACGCCACATCCACAGGCTCCCCAGGCATCGTCACCTGAACAAACAAGACCCAGCACACCGTGAGGAGGGATGGCCTGGCGGTGGCCGAACAAGGGCCTGACCCTGGCTCTGCTCTGGGTAAGTGACCTAACCGCTCTGAGCCTCGGCTCCCTCACCTGGAAATGGGGTGCTTACGCCCACCCGGCAGGTCTGCTGGGAAGGGTAGATGCACCCACCGTGGGAAGGGCCATCCTGACTCCCCACCCAGACCAGGGCAACACCCCCCCGAGAGGCCACTCTGGGCATGCGCACGGACCCTGCATGCACCGTGCTGGGAGGTGCACACCCCAGAGGCCATTCCCCATGTGTGACTCCCCAGAGGTCAACCTGCGCTCAAGCCAGCTGTTCAGTGACCCTTCCCAGGGGTCACCAGACAGCTCCCTGGAGCAGCTCCAGAAACCCTCCTGCCCTGCGCTGCCCTCAGCGTCCACTGTGGGAAGGAGGCCTCCCAGCCCAGTGTCTTCACCCACTCTACCCGTCAGCTCCAGACCCAGGCAGGCTGCTCCCAGGTCCCGTGCACCCCGGAGGAGGGGTGTTTACTGCGTCTCAGAAGGTGCCAGAGGCCTGGCTGGCAGCCCTGCCGACACTGCCACCCACACTGCCACCACTTCTTCCCAGGCAGGCCCAGCCCTCCGGGTGGCGTGCACACAGCCTCGTGCGGGTGTGGAGGCTCCAGCCTGCGGGCCCTGAAGGTGACTCTCACTGTCCCACAGCTGGGCCGTGGAGACGGACCCCCCCCTCCCTCCAAACTCCATGGTGCCCACAACACAGGTGGGATCTCCAGGTGCACACAGCCCCCCAGTTCTCCAGGAGAGGGGCACTTTGCTTTCTCCTCTTGTTGTATTATTATTATAAATGTTATTATTATCACTATTATTACTTTGAATAGGTGATAGCCACGTGGCTACGATATAAAATGACATTCAGTAGAAAAGAGGAAAAGGTATTAAATACCTTTGGACGCCACCCTGTCATCATATGCCCTGCTCCCCACCTTCCCTCTGAACTGGAAACTACTTTTAACTGGTTTCTTGTCTTTCCAGAGGTTCTAGACGCAGAAAGCCGGTGCGAGCGTAGTGTCCCCTCAGGGAGCAACTTCGAAGACGGCGCACCTGCACCTGCACCTCCCCCTCAGCCCCTGCCAGGACGCTGACGCTGCTCTTCTGACCAGACCCGAATCCTGCCGTCCCTTCCCAGTGGCAGCGCGCAGCGGGGCAGCGTGACAGCTGGAGAGGGATCTGTAACAGCCTGCAGAGTTTACTGAGCTTTGGAGGAAAAGGCCTCGTCCAGATGGCCTGCCCTAAAAGCCCAGAGGCAGCAACGTCAACCGTTCAGAGACAAGTCCATTAGGGTTTCCCAGCCACGAGGCAAACGGATGCTAGTAACCAAGTCGTGCTACTCACCCGTCCCTAAACAAACGCCTTCAGCAAAACCTGTTACAGAAATCACTGAACAAACATGCAGCGGTGCCCTCAGCTCATCGCAAAGGCCCAGAGCTGCAGAAAGCGTTCCAGGCTGGCCATAGAAGCAGAAGAAAACATGCTGCCTGGGCTGACCAGGCCAGGTGAGCTCCTAGCAACCTCCCCGGGCCACGAGAGCACCTTTATTGACCTTCCCCCAGGAAAGGGCCACGCTCCGCGCTGACCTGCGGCCGAGCTGTCACACTTAGGCACCTCTGTCCTTGTTCCCCAAGGGCTGTGACCATCAGAACCCAAAGCAGAGGGAGCCACCTCGCCTTGGCTGACTCGCCGGGACGATGGTCGTGGCTGACGCCGGCCCCAGGAGCCTCCCTGGGGAGCAGCAGGTGGCTCCCGAGGCCCCAGCCGCCCCCCCCGCGGCCAACTGCCTCTCAGTGCAGCCTCTGAACTGAGTCCAAGAGAAGGCTGCCCTCAGCCACATTTTATTTGTGGCCTCATCAGGGTTAAAAGGAGTTTCTATTCTAAACCAATCTACACTCACATTGTTGCAAAGGCAAACAGTTCCAGAAAACGAACCATATTTGGCCTGAGTGACTCTGAAAAGTTGCAGCAGAATCAGCGTAGGAACAGCTCTCTGCACAAGGACAAGTTCCCAAGACACACACCCCCCAGGTGAAGGACAGAGGACGGCAGAGGAGGAGCGCTGGACCAGCTGTGATCTGGCCACCGGACTTGCCGTGTCCCCACTCGGCTGCACCCGAGGTGCCCTGCCCAGCGCCCAGAAGCCAGGCCACACCCCGGAGGGGAGCCGCTCAGCCTGCGAGGAGGCCCAGCCCCTGCGGCGCGCCCTCCCCTGGGGCGTCAGAACTGCCAGGGCCTGTGGCTCCTGAAGCAGCCAGGTAAGAAAGAGGCCCAGCAAGCAGAGAGTTCCCAGCTTGTGCTCCAACCCAAGCCCCACCAGAGAGGCGCACGGTGAGGGGGAAGCATAGTCTGCACTCAGAGCACCGAGTTCACGTCGCAGCCCACCCACTGCGCAGCTGGGAGACTGGGCCAGCGGCTTCGAATCCTGAAGTCAGTGTGCACGGGTGCAGGCTGGGGGGCAGCCCAACCTTCACAGGCTGTTCTGAGGATAAGAGAGACGGTGCAAAGCACCGGCCCCCGGGACAGCTCCGGGCCCTGAGAATGGCGGTCATGTGCGATGGAAAGTGAGGGCATGGCCTGGGTGGGGGTGGGGCCACTCGAAAGCTCTCCCCAGTGTCCTGTTCCCAGGCCCGCAGGGCTGCCATCGGGCAGAGGGTCCCCACCTCTGCCTCGCCCTCCCTCCACTGTGGGGACTCCAAGGGAGCCCAGCTCAGGCCCTCGCAGAGGAGGGGGACCATGGTGACGTCTTAAAGTCAGAAATTCTGAGTCTCATTCTTGGCTCCGCCTTTTTTTTTAAATAAGTTTATTTTTGGCTGCGTCGGGTCCGCTTCGTTGCTGCACGTGGGCTTTTCTCTAGTTGTGAGCGGGGGCTACTCTTCCTTGCGGTGTGCAGGCTTCTCATTGCAGTGGCTTCTCTTGTTGCGGAGCACGGGTTCTAGGCGTGCGGGTTTCAGTAGTTGTGGCACGTGAGCTCAGTAGTTGTGGCTCGTGGGCTCTAGAGCGCAGGCTCAGTAGTTGTGGCGCACGGGCTTAGTAGCTTCGCGGCATGTGGGATCTTCCCAGACCAGGGCTCAAACCCGTGTCCCCTGCACGGGCAGGCAGATTCTTAACCACTGCGCCACCAGGGAAGCCCTCCGCGTCTTACTAGGTGTGTGACCTTAAATCACTGAACCTCTCTGAGCTCTGAGCATCAGTGTGGAGGAGGAAAGCATCCTGGACAGCTTCCGGGAGGAGAGGTTTCAATCAGGTGACTCAGATGTCACTTCCTAGGCCTACAAATCATCAGAAAAGCCCAGGCTCTGTAAGTAAGTCTAAGAATAACTAGTTAATACCACTGTAGGAGCTACAAATATGGCTTTACTCTTTTTTTTTCTTTCTTGGAATACTTTTTAAATGATGTAACATATCCCCTACTTAAGATTAATGAGAAAATAGTGTTTAAGGAATAAAAATCACCTGCAATTTTTTTTTTAAGTGAGACAACAGAACAGACTGGAGAAAGGTCCAACTACCCAACAAGAGACTAACCTTTAAGGAATCCAACCTAGTTGATCGAAAACCTGGTTCCTGTCACCACCACCCTCCCAGAGCCCCAGCCTCGCATCTTGGAGCCGGCGTGGACCTCAGCGCCATCCTCCCGACCAAAAGGTGACACGTGGGTGAAGGAGCTCCACAGACACACAAGGGGAGACAATGGTGTGGGGCATGAAAGCAGCCGTCACGGGAACAGACCAGAGTGCCCTTTCCCTGATGGCATGGAGGCCGGGAATGACACTTCAGAGGGACGTTCAGCGCAGGGGTCTGGCTTGACCAACAGGGCATCCGCCCCCAGGCCTGCCACCCCACCACAGAGGCCAAGCCTGGCCCGGCCACTTGGACAACGAAAACGCTCTCAAACCTGATTTCACAGCTGATCTTCGCTCTAATTGGGAGGACATGAAGGCAGGTGGGGAGCCCCTAGTCACAACGGTCATTCAAAACCCACTTGCTTGGCCGTTTCCCCAGCTGCCCCTCAGAAGGAAGTCCCTTGCAGCGGTGGGGGGTGGGGGGTGTTAAAGAGAGGGCTGCGAGAAGCCCCCAAGAGAATGAGCAGGATTCTAACTGCTCCGTATTCCCTGAGCTGCCAGCCGAGGTCCACCCGCCACCATGCCTTTCCTCACCCGGGCTGGGGTCCCCATGGGACAAGCGGGTCAGCACCAGCCAGGCTGGGAACAAGTCTGGGCCACAGTCATTTTTTTTCCAACAAGTTTAAAGTCTCCCTTTTGACGTGTTCTCTTAGAGAAAGCACCGGGGTCAAGGCCTGCCGAGCTCAGGGGAGCCCGCAGCCAAGGGGAGGGCTGAGAGAAAGAGCCCCTAAAATACCAAAGTAAGTGCCTCGAAACACTTTCTGTGGGTTTTTGACCAATAAATGCTTTCTTTTTCTTTCTTTTCTTTCCTTCTTTCTTTTCTTTCTTTCCTTTCCTTCTTTCATTCTTTCTTCTCTCTCCTCTCTCTCTCCCTCCTTCCCTCCCTCCTTCCCTCCTTCCTTTATGGCTGTGTTGGGTCTTCATTGCTGCGCGTGGGCTTTCTCTAGTTGCAGCAAGCAGGGGTTACTCTTCCTTGCGATGTGCAGGCTCCTCATTGCGGTGGCTTCCCTCATTGCAGAGCACAGGCTCTAGGCACGCGGGCTCAGTAGTTGTGGCACGCAGGCTCAGTAGTTGTGGTTCACGGGCTCTAGAGCGCAGGCTCAGTAGTTGTGGCGCACGGGCTTAGTTGCTCCGCGGGATCTTCCCAGACCAGGTCTCGAACCCGTGTCCCCTGCACTGGCAGGCAGATTCTCAACCACTGTGCCACCAGGGAAGTCCCCCTTATTTTTTTTTTTAATTACACATTTCTTTTGCATTTTTACACGTGTTTTTTTAAAAATGCTTTACACAACCTCAAAACACGTTATAAACCTAACCTTCGGGCTTCCCTGGTGGCACAGTGGTTGAGAATCTGCCTGCCGATGCAGGGGACACGGGTTCGAGCCCTGGTCTGGGAAGATCCCACATGCCACGGAGCAACTGGGCCCGTGAGCCACAATTACTGAGCCTGCGTGTCTGGAGCCTGTGCTCCGCAACAAGAGAGGCCGCGATAGTGAGAGGCCCGCGCACCGTGATGAAGAGTGGCCCCCGCTTGCTGCAACTAGAGAAAGCCCTCGCACAGAAATGAAGACCCAACACAGCCATAAATAAATTAATTAATTAATTTTTTTAAAAAAACCTAACCTTCAAAGAAAACACTTAGGCACGTACACACGCGCGAACACACGGAAGTGCACACACACAGGCGTGCACGCACACAAGCGCCTGCTCCTCTACACAGAGACTATCTCTGGACGGGGTCGATGAAACCAGAACCAGTGGCTGCCTCTGGGACAAGAGATGGGAGACTTATTTTTCATAATACATTTCGTACCACGTCCATATGTTCTGTATTCAAAAAAATAAATAGCCTTTTCTTTTTGAAGAACTTAAAGAACTGACTTAGTAAACGACACTAAGATAAACTACAACTTAAGAGGGAACCCTCTTCCCCTTTAATTCTGAAATGAGCCTTTTTGTGTAATTGCATCCTCCCCTCAGAAGAGCCTTCATATTTCACTCTGAGGGCTGTGGTAAGGCACTCTGAACATTAAACATTCCGCTTTCTTTTAAATTCGCTGTAAAACATTCCTCTCCACGGGCCTCTGTAAACAGCTCTCGGCACGTCCACTTCTTCATCTCAACCCTCTCCCTCTCGGAGCCCCGAGGCACCCGGCCTGCAGCTCACTGCTCCCTGAGGCACCCGTGTGCCCAAGGCCAGCCTCCGAGGAGGCTTCCTACAGGCACCACGGGGCTGGAAGCCCGGGCCCGGTGCTGGCCGGGCTGCTGCGTCAGGTGAGTCTGCCCTGCGGGCACGCCGCCCTCACGCCCACCCAGCCCAGCCTTACCCTCCACGGGAAGTACTGGTCTTCCAGGCGACCGATTCCCAGGCACCCTCGGATGTTCTTGCCCCACACAAAGAGCTCTCCTCTGTCTGCAAATAAAGAAAAACGGCTTGGTTGGGGCTTGAGGCCAAGGGCAAGTCTCCAAGAGGAGGAAGGGTCATGAGAATAGGCTTTCTAGAACCAGGTACAAAAAGATCAAAGTTAAACTTCAGTTTCTCCCAGGCATTAATGCTTTCTTCTAAGGGGACAAGTATACAGTACCATCCCCATACCAAAAACACGTCCCGGCCCAGATTCATGCTGGGTCCCTCTCACGGGAGATGAACACATGCCTGGAGGTGGGCCCAGGGGCTCCTGCACACGGCCCGCTCTGTGCGGCCCTTACACACACACCCTCACCACCCAGTTATGTCCAACCGAACCCTGCCCTCCACAACTCCTGAAATCTCAGCATCCTCAAATCCTGGTCACGCCCTGACAGAGTGAGAAGTAGGACAATTTGTCATGTCTGGGTCTCCATGTCTCAGGAGCATTTGGTCAAGTGACACACGGTGACAGGGCGCCTGTCTGGGCCGAGTCTACATCTGTGTGCTGGGAGCTGGGACAGCCCAGGGACTGACACGCACGTTCCTGTCCTCGCGGGGCTGGAGCTAGTTGAAGAGCGAAAATTAAACAAATGATTAAACCACCTAATGCATGTTTTCAAATTGTAAACAGTGCCATGAAGGAAAAGGATAGGCAGGGTGCTGTCGGGGCAGGCCAGGAGACTGAATCCAGACTGGGGCTCTGCGAACGCCAGCTCCAGGATGGACCCTCAGACCGGGCAGGGCCCTCAGCACAGACTTCCGTCCACACCAGCCTGGGGCATCCTCGGCACAGAGCCCCCATTTCCCAGCCCCCTCTGGCAGAAGGCTCTGGTCATGGGAAGAAGAAGGGAAGACATGGAGGAGCCGGGACTGAAACAACCGGCTGATTAAATACGGGACCTTCCGCGACGCGCTGGCAGAGCCCTCTGGTCTCGCTGCCGTCCTTGGTCTTCCACCTCACAGGTGTGTTTAACAGAGCAATTCAGTCTGGCCCCCAGCACGTCAGCAGACCGCAGGGCAAACCAGAGGAGCCCAGGCTCTGAGGCGCCCTCTACCGAGGAACAGTCACTGGCACTGGAGGGTGGCTGTTGGGTCTTGGGGGAAACCTAGGTAGGATTTCATTTCAGTGTGACCCCAAATGGCCTCATGGCATGACAGCAGACAAAGCAATCTACCCTAGTCAAAGGCTTCGTACGGGTTTCCAAGTACGTGTACTTTGCACATAGTTTAAGCCTTAAACACTGGGGAAATAGGTTCCTGTTACCTCCAGAATTCGCCCACACTGACTCTATCTGCTACATCAAAATAGCTTTAAAACGCCAATGTGACACACGCATTTGCAGATGAAGGTGGCTGACCCAGCGAGAGGGGCGTGAGGGGTCCTCCACGCCGGTCACCACTGCTGCCACCCAGTGCCTCAGCGCACAGACAACACTCCACGCACTGCCACAGCGGCCCACGCTGCAGCCGCCGCTGCTCAAGCCCCAAACCCTGAAACGCAGACAGTGACTGAACGGTAGTGAGGGCTCCGGAACAGACGGTGCTCGTCTGGAGCAGTCCTCACGTTAGCACGAGGCCAGGGAACCCAAACCGACTGTCCCGGCCCAGATGTTTCTAAAGGAAACAACAGCTTGCCGTGAGACAAGATGGTCTTTAAATTGCAAGGAAAAACTGAATTTACTTGAGAATCACAAAATGAAATTTAGTTCCGTCTTACTATTCAAGTCAACTCACGAGGAGCAAATTGAACCGACAGCCGCGGTGGTGGGATGAGAGCTGTAATCGAGAAGCGCAGACACGCGGGAGGTCTGCAGAGTAACTTTGTATGTCATGGCTTGGTAATTGGGCAACCCTCTGAGAAAACCTCCATTTCAGCCCCCCTTCGATCACTCCCCCCAGCACTGTGGAGAAACCGGGCACATCTACCCCCTCAAAACCACAGGACAGTCTTACAAATGTGCCTCTTGCCGCCCCACGCTCCTGGCTTGGATGAGGGTCGGGCTTGGCCAGGAACCGGGATGAAGCCCCCCACGTTCACTTCCTGCTCACCCACCGCGGACGTACCAATCCTCCGCGGGTTGCCCCCAGCAGCCCGGCCCACTCGAGGGTCCCCTCTCCCACCACCGACTGCATCCGCTTGAGAAAACTCACTGCAACGCCAGCCTAACCACAAACCAAATGAACTGAAAACAAACCTCCCGGGTGAAAAGGAGACACACATTAGACCACCTCAAGCCAAACAACTTCTGGATTGGCTGCTCTCTTTAAATATCCACACAAGGGCGCCACTCCGCTGGATGGATGGAAACTGAGAGCGGCCCACGGTTTGGGGCTGAACCTGAGAAGGTGAAGCTCGGTAAGGCCTTGGGGCCACACGCGCTTGGTCACTTACTGGTGAGGGCGGCGAAGTGGTTGAGTCCACAGCGAATGCGGGAAACCTGGACTCCTGGGTTGAACTCCGTCAAGCCAAAGAGAGTGGGTGGAATCATTTCTGGAAGGGCAGTTTCCATGAGGTTTGGTCCTTTCCCAAGAATTCCATAGCCCCAGACGAAAACATGTCCTTCTCCTGGATTACAGTAAAAACAACGGTCAGGAAGTCAAACCAAGTGCAGCCCTCCCTCACTAGAAATTCGAACCACACCACCAAGATGCATTATATCCACATGGACTTTTTTTTTTCCCCTCTTCTTGCTTGGCAAGAACATGTTGACATTTAAAATAATGTTTCTTTTCTCCTCTTTCAAATTCTTGCTTGTGGAGTATGTCTAGCCAGCTAACCAATCTCACAACACAAACGTCCTACATCTTGAGTGTGCTGGACGGGGCCACTCCATAAATCAGCCACAAACCCCACGTGAACACAGGAGAGCCTCAGAGGGGCAGCTTTTCCTAACAGCTCTACGTCGCACACGGATCAGAAGACCAAGCCAAGTACACACACAACTTCTGGCCAGATTCTAAAATTCGTAATGATCTTCAGGTCATAAAAAATTTACTACTCATCACTGGTGCCAGACGTTTAATCCCAGGGGCTTGGCTCCCAGTACCTGAACCCTAAGGCTCTTCTCCTGTGTGCCCGTGGCTCTTGGTACGGCCTCTCTGGAGAAGGCAGGCCTGGGGGCTTTGGCCCAGGCGTAGGGAGAGGGAGCAGTAGTGCATCCGCCACTCCAGAGGTTTGGATAGTTACTCAGCTCTACGCTGGCTGTTCGTCGACCTATAAATCACGGCTGTTATCCTTCTGTCAAGAATGTCACCCTCACCCTCTATTAAATGAACTAAACTAACTAGATCTTCCCACAACCGTGCTCCCCGCACTGAAAACCACAGCCTGAATCCAGTGGACACCAACTCTTCCTCACCCAACCCACCCACAGCTTCCCAGCCAACTGCCTGCAAGAGGGTCTCACCATTTAATACAGCACAGCCTGTCCCCCCACTCGCAGCCTGCTTCACCCGCCCGACTCCTGAGAAGGGCAAGCACCGGGGGACGTTCACCTGAATCAAAGGAAGGGTCCACACTGTTAGGAGGACAAACCAGCGAGAACTTGGAAATACTGTTTCATGTACAGAGTAGATAAGCCCCAGCTCATTCATTCCCTCCCCATGTATCTCCTGAACGTCGTACACATGCTAAGCTTCTAACTGGGTGCTGGGAAGATGACAGGCGGCAGGAGAAGCAGTCCCGCTCTCAGACTGCAGCCCAACGGGGGAGGCAGATGTCAGCCAAAACTAACACAGGATGGATCTGTGCTGAATGCAATGAAGGAGAGCACAGGGGTCCCTGGCGTGAGTGTCAGGGAACCTGATCTGGTGTGCGGGGAGGAGCAATCAGGAGTAAGCGGGCCAGGGGAGAAGAGAAGGAAATCCCAAGGCAGCGAGATGGACGTGCAAAGGGAGCAAGGTGAGTGTGGCACGTTCAGGAGCTTAAACAAGGTCAGAGTGGCTGAAGCAGGGGGACAAGGGGGAGTATTTGTAAGAGGCCGGTGGGGAGAAGGGAAAGCAAATCACGCAGGGTGCTGTTGATCACGGTTAGGATTTGGTCTCTATCCTAAGCACAACAACGAGGCAGTAAGGGTTCCAAGTGGGAGAGGGACGTGATTTCTAGAGGGGAATGTGAGTGGACGTGGGTAACAAGGGAGAAGGGCCAGGATGTCGACATGAGCATGAATTCACTCCGGGATGTACTGAACTTGCAGTGCCTAGAGACGGCCAAGTGGCACTTCTGCTCAGAGTGACAGATGGGAGGGTCAGGGGTTGGGAGAATGAAGTGTGGCCAACTTAGCTGTCCAGCAGGATTTGGTCTTGGCACCCCTACTGAGGAATAACTTTGCAAGACAGATTTTAAGTGCTTCCGTGACAGCCATGAATCTTTCCAGAGTCACTTGCAAATGGAGACAGCTGGAGGGTAACAATCCCTAAGATGACTCCAAAGGAATAAAGGGGCTTACTGATCCGAGATGACGCGAGGCTGCTGGCCTGGCCTGGCGTCTGCTGCCTGGCTCTCACAGCTTCTCTACCCAACTGGGCTCTGGCACAGGGCCCTCGGCAAAGGCTGAGAAACGCTCCAGCAAAGAGCCATTGGAAACGCACCACTGTTGTCACTGACAGGATGAGGCTCAGACCACGTAAAGATCATGGATGCGGTGGGCTGCTTCCAAAACAAATGACCCGTCTGTGCTAGTCACACCATGGATAATCTGCGCCCTTGTGTGTGGGAGTTAGGCCTAGTGACTTGCTTCTAAAGAACAGAATTCCAGCACACGTGAGCGGAAGGCACTGCCAAGATGAACTTACAAAGCCCTGGCTTCCGTCTCACTGACGCGCTCTCTCGCCCTCTCACTGGCTCACTCGGCTGAAGCCACGCTGTGAGCCGCCACTTGGAGAAGCCTGCATGGCAAGGAGCCCAGGAAGGCTTGGACGGCCACTGTGAGCTGGCCAAGCGCCAGCGAGGACCTGGGTCCCCAGGGCCAACAGTCCACGAGGACCTACACCCTGCTGCCAACCACCAGGACGGGCCCGGAGGAAGGGCCTTCCCAAGGTGAACCCCAAGGTGACACCAGCCTTTGAGAGGCTCAGAGCCAGAGACCCAGCTAAGCCACCCCTAGGTTCCTGACCCACAGTAACGGTGAGACAATAAATGTGTGTTGTTTTAAGCCGCTCCGTGGTGGGGTCCTTTGTCATGCAGCACAGATAATGACGACATGACCCTGGCTCTGCCCTCACAGGAAGGCCGTGGGAGACGCTGATCTCAGGCCTTGCTATCCGGAAGCCCAGTCCCTCTTCTAAACATTTTATTTGCTGTTTATCTTACGGGAACAATGAATCATTTCAATGACCACGTTTTCGTCTCTGTTTTGGCTACAAGAGAGCTCACAGCCAAATCTGCAGCCACTTCTAGCTACTGTGTCAGACCACAGAGAATGAATTTTTTCATCCAATTAGCTATCTTTATCCGTTTGTGCATATCTCTTTATCTATTAATATATATTTAAAACACTTCTGTATGTTGTCAGAAGTTTGATGACATTAAGTCCTTATCACTTAGAGATACATGCTGATTTATGGATATGATGTCTAGGATTTGCTTCAAAATAATGCAGGACAGAGAAGCAGATGGAATTACAGATGCAACGAGATTGGCCATTAGGTGTATGGGGCTTTTTGGAGAGCAGGGTGGGGAGGGTGAATGAAAATGTTCTGGAATTAGTGGGGACAGTCGCACAACCTTGAGAATATACTAAAAACCACTAAGTCACACAATTTAAAACAGTAAATTACCTATTTTTTTGAACGGGCCATTAGTGGGTAATTGTTGAACATGGATGATGGATACAGAGATTAATTATGCAGTGAGGTCAACTTTTTGCTTACATTTGGAACTTTCCTTAATAAAACGTTTAAAACCCTACTGCACTGCACTGACGGTGTGACAGGGAGGGGCCGCCGGCAGGACTGCCAATGCCCTACTGCATGATCTGGGGGCCGCACAGGTGTCTTCATCAAGGAGCACACCCCAGATCTGTATGTTCGGGGGTACGCACACTAGACGGCAACAAGAGGCCGACCGTGACATCACAGGACCTTATGTAAACAGCCTCACATCCCTTTCAGAACAAGACAGGGCACACAGCCATACCTAAACTACTGCTCTAAACCAGGACTATCTCATCGAAGTATTGATAATGATGGCTTTTGCATCTAAGCTTTCTTTCCAGGCTCCAACGAGATCGCCAAGAACTCGGCCCCTTGAAGAGGCAGCCGTAGCACAGGTGAGGCCTACACGGCACCCTACACATCACCCCTTCGTGAAGGATCTCTTCTCAACATCCTTAACACTCCACTTCCACCCCCCAGCCCCGGGCTGCCGAGGACCTCGTGGGGTCGCACCTGTGTGGAGTCCGTGACCGAGGCCAGCTGCAGGTACTCGGAGTTCCCCCACCCGAAGAGGCTGCCATCGACCGACACAGCCAGGCAGCAGTCCCCGTAGGTGGCCACCTGGACCACGTTCACTCCGGCAAGGTCTCCAGCCAGCTTGGTGGGCACGCTGGTGATATCGTAGTGACCCAGACCTGGAACGATGGAAAACTGTGTTACTTACTTTTAATTGTTTATTCTTTTAACAAACACTTGCATTGACCTACTATGTGTCAAACACAGTTTTAAGCACTTTGCAAACATTAACTCAAAATCCTCGTCTGTTACTCTACATGCTGTACAACTTCCTTCTCCATGTTCTCTCAGAAGAGGGAAAAACATCATAGTAATTGTTTACTTTTAAAACCCTTGATGGGACTTCCCTGGTGTTCCAGTGGTTAAGACTCTGTGCTCCCAATGCAGGGGGCCGGGGTTCGATCTGTGGTCAGGGAACTAAGATCCCACATGCCACAACTAAAAGATCCCACGTGCAGCAACGAAGATCCCTCGTGCCACAACTAAGACCCGGCACAGCCAAAATAAATAAATAAATAGAATTTCAATAAATAAACAAACAAATAAATAAATAAAACCCCTGATATTTTCTAAGTCTGATTCAAGTTAGATACCTTTTCAGGATGAAACACCAACACACAATGAACCTATGAGACCTTGTATATTACATACAGGCACACCTCGTTCTACTGCACTTCACAGATACTGCATTTTTTACAAATTGAAGGTTTGTGGCAACCCTGTATTGTCAAGTGATGGTTGGCACTTGGGGGGCAGTATTTTTTAATTAAGATACGTACATTTTTTAGACATAATGCTATTGCACACTTAATAGACTACAGTGTAGTGTAAACATAACTTCCATATGCACTGGAAAACCAAAGTTACAACAAGCAATTCCTAATGCACTGCTGGGCTTGCTAAAACATAAAAGAAATCTCTAAGAGCCCATCCCACCTCAGCCCCCCACCCCACACCATCCCCCAACTACAACAAATCAAAACTGGCAAACTGGTGTGGTACACAGTGACCAGAGGAAAAGACGGGGCTTGCCGGGAGGACAAATGTCACCATCAGCACTGCAATGGAGAGTAACCCCTGGGCAGCAGACCAAGGTAGAACCCTGAACCACAGACGCGTGCTTGCACCAGGCTTTCTCAAAGGGGCCCAAAGCAGTGTCAGACTGGCAGCACCCCTCGGCAACAGGCAAAACCCTTTTATTACGTACTCCATATATAATAAAAAAGATTTTTAAAAAGTAATTCAAAATGTTGAAGGGTTATGAAAGAAATAGGATGCTGAGATAGAAACTGCTTTAGACAGAATGGTCGGGGGAGCCTTCATTGAAGAGACAACCTGAAGCTGAGGCCTACAGGATGAAAAGGAGAGCATAAAAGAGCATTCTAGGCTACGGGAACAGCATGTGCAAAGGCACAGTGGCAGCACAGAGGAGGACAGGCTCCAGAACGGGCTGCAGGGGGCTCGTGGGGCTGGACTCAGAGCCTGGCAAGCAAGGGCAGTGAGGCCATGTGACAGTGGAGCTTCTGGAATGGCACCAGGAAACTGTTAACCATAGTTATCTCCAGCGAGTGGGACTTTCACTTTTCACCATATTCCTTGGTCTATGCTGTCAAAATGTATCAACAATTTCATTCTTTTCATAAAAAGCTGATTTTTAAAAGTTACCCACACCAAGATTTTAAAAAATAAAAAGAAGCTTCCACTTTATAGATAAAAAAATGCACATTTTAAAAACTGGCATTGTAATTAAATTAGGACACTTAAATTGACAATACTACTAGAGAGGTTATGATTCAATTGATACTTCTATACATTGCTGATGGCAATATAAACTAGTAAAACTTTTGGGAAGCAATTTAACCACACATTCTGAAAATAAAAATATTCGAATCCTTTGACCCACTCCTGGGAATTTATCTAGGACAACAATCCAAATGAAAGAAAAAGCTAGATGTCTGTACATGACAAATGTCGTATCTCCAATGGCTACTGCACCCCCCAAGAAGTATGCCTCCTGACAACAGGGTAATGAATAATCACCTGATAAAATGATTAATTCACCTTATGGTACATTAGTTTGATGCTGTACCATACAAATATTAAAAACTGCAACTGAAAATTATACCAACATGGAAAAATGTTTCGTGTAAATTTAATGATAAAACAAGCATAAAAAATCACACCTCTGCTATGATTACAATAAAAGATGTTCACATATGAGCAAGGACTTGGGAGAAAACATGAGTCAAGGAACAAAGATGATGTGATGAGGTAGCAGGATTATAGAGGATTTACACAAAATTTAAATCTTAAATTTAAGGTCCTCCCTTCGGACAAATATCAAACACAGAAAAATAAAATATACAAGGATGATAAAGCTTATCCCTCATTCCTCCCTCCCTTAATCACATTCTTCTCAAATGAGTTAAAATCGAGCTCCCTTTAGGTGGCATTTGTCTCTTAAAAGACTCAGACTTGTTGCGGGACTCTCCAATCCTCTATCCAATCCGGGGAGCCAGGGGTGAGGGGGATGGGAGGGGGACACAAGAGAACAGCGTTCCCAGGAAGTGACAGGAGAGGGTAGAGTCGGATGAAGGCAGCTGCACCATCCCACAGGGAGGGGGGCGGGGGTGGAAGGGACGCTACCTGTTTGCCCATCCGCGCCCCATCCACAAGAATACACTTCTCCTTTATCCGTCAGGAACAGACTGTGGTCCTGACCGCAGGCGACCTATCACACAAACAGAGGTGAGGTTGGTGAGAAGGAATCCTTGGAAGCCGGTGTCCTGGTCCAAGTGCCCAAAGCCGGGCACCACTCCCCACCGCTCCTGAGTGCCAAGGGGGCTGCGCCGGTAGGCTGTCCTGCTCTGCTCCACATCTGACTCTTTCTCATTCCAGCGCAGCCCAGCTTGTGTCTCCTACTCCCCTGAAACTGCTCTTGCTAAAAAAAAGAACAGTGCCAGGTGTCCTAAGGAGCGAAGCCGAGAGCTCCTCCACCCGACGCTACCTGAGGAACCGCTCCCTCCTCCATAAGCCTCTCCCCACCCCCCAACAGTGTTCCATCTTTGTCACTAGCTCAGTCTCCACTTCGGACCCTTCAGGGCTGGAATCCTCCGCTGAGGTCTGCCCTCTGCCCTCCTAGCTCTGCACGTTTCCTGGGAGATGGCACCCACCCCCACGGCTTCTGCTGCCACCGCCACGCGGTCATCTCCAGTCTCAACCACTCTGCTGAGCCCCAGACCTACTGTGCTAACTGCCTAATGAAAAGCACCATTTAGCAAACATTCCTTACGCCAGGCACTGAGCTAAGTCAAAGACCAAGGCCACCCAGTAAGAAACCGAATCTCAGAGAAGTTTGGTAACTTGCCCCAAGTCACCCAGTTAACATGTGGACAAGCAGGGACTTGAACTCGCATCAAGGTGGCTCTGAAGCCTGGGCAAGATGCACACTGCACTCCACTGCCACCCTGAAAACAAATCCCCTCGCCACCTCCCCCTCACCTCCCCTGCTCCGGGACTCTGCCATCCGGGCCAAGGACATCAGCGCCACCCATCTGCCTGCGGAGTCACACTTGGCTCCTTCTAGCTCCCTCCCTGCCCATCGAATCAAGCCTCGAATCTGGTCAATTCTCCTTATGTCTCCTCACCTGTCCCTTCTCCCCACAGCGTCCCACCTGGACTTCACCTCCTCCCTCAACTTTATTCCATGGCCAAAGTTATCTTCTCAAACAGATTGTGACTTGGCTGTCACTCGCCCTGCTGAGAACCTTTGGCAGCCCCTGACCACCAAGAGGACGCAGTCTAAACTCCTTAATGAGGTGTACAAGACCCCGCATCGTCCCCTCTCAACCCGTCTTCCAGCCGGTTCCACCCCGCCCCACCGCAGGCAGGCACACCACACTCCAGCCACACTGCATGCTCTCGGCACCATCAAGCCTTCAGGCTGCTCCTTCTGCCATAAAACCTTTCCTACCACCCACCCCGGTCCAGCTGGTCAGCTCCTCGGCTACCTCCTCCGTGACGCTGTCTCTCCTCCCACTCCACGCCTGGTAGACGTACCTGTTCTCCTTCTGGTGCTTTCGGTAGACACTCATTTACATATTTAAGCATTTAAGTATCTACCATATGCCAGGCACTGTACCCAAGCATGGGTACAAGATAAAGCAGCCTGGAACACACACAGTCCTCATATACTCTGAGACAGCTAGTTTTTATAACCTGCCTCTCCCACTAGAGTGTTACCCGCCCTCCCCAATTTTTACTAAACTTTGTATCCCCACAAGCTAGCGTAAATCCTGGCCTATAGTAGGCAGGCAATATTTACTAAAATAATTTATTAATTCAGAAAATCCCCCTAACAATTTGCCATCACCTCACCCAACTTTCACCCTTTCAAAATCACCCCCCGGGGCGGGACCAGTGGTTCTCAGCCCACGTCTCTTACCTGGACCACCTGTCCATCGAAGTCCTGCATCCTATGGACTTTGTGACTTTCGCTACAGCCAGGAGCAATTTGGGGAGAACCAAAAGATATGGCCATGATAAGCACTGTGCGATTCTGGCCCCTCCCGTCACCCCAACTAGCAGCCTCCCCACACACACAGCAACGCTAGGCAAACTCTCAAGGTCAAATATAAGGAAGAGGTAGGTCTGGGCATTAAAGTAAAATGAAACAAAATCCTTTGGTGATTTTAATACGCTGCAGATTTCTGACTGGTGTTTAGACCTACCAGCGTAATGTGAGGAACTAGAGGGAAATTTTTTTAAAGACTAGAGGAATTTTTAAGTTAATCAATTTGGTGAAAACAACAAACAAAATCAAAGAAGTTCCACGCATCACAGTCAACGCTGACACGCCCTCCCTCCCACCTGCACCGGAAAGATACTCTCCACAGCCTTCCAGTGAGTTCTCACTGCTCCTCTCCAGCATGAGGAACCTCGAGTTGCACTGCTCTGTGGGTCTACCACATCGTAGTCTCTCAGGGGCTGTTCAATGCTTGACACAATGTGGGGAAGGGGCAGTCCTTTCGGGGACTCACCTGTAGACTTCCTTTTCGACCACTTTTCTTCCACACTGCCCGTAACAGTTGCTCCCCATGCTGAGGACTGAAGGGTGGCGCTGCCAGTTAAATGCTCTGCAGGTTCACGGGGTCCTCAACTGTCAGGGCTGGACGGGGTCTCAGGAGTGGCCCGAGCCCGACCCCTCACCCCAGCTGCCCCTTGGCTTCCTTCTCCAACATGCCCAGCCTCTGCAGGCACCCCCCGCAGGTGTGCTGGGCTCCAGAGTGCCCGCGAAGGCCTGGGCCACTGTGGCCGTGCCTTCCGTCTCCCCGCCCGGGCCCTGGCCGCGCGTCTCAGGAATCCCACAGCGTGAGGCGAGCACACTCCGCGATGCGAGGCCTCAGCAGCCCCCATGCCCTGTACTTGTCGCTGGGCCGCCCTCAATGCCAAGCCCCCTCTTTGAAGAGTTCCTAACACCACCTTCGCCTCTTCCCACAAAGCACACTCAGCCAAAAAAAATGAAATTTGAAAACGTTAGCCAAGTTGACCTTCCCCTGGAAACAACCGCTCTTCTGGAGAGCGCCGGGGTGAGCCAGGAGCCTGGACCGTGGAAGCCCCCCACCTGGAAGCAGTGTCAGCAAACAGGCTGCCTTCAGTACAAGGGAGAAAGCCGCCTACACACACGGTCGGCTTGGTGGCTCCACGGCTAAGGGGCAGGGGCCGAAGTAAGGCTGCTGGCTGTGCGCCATCACACTTATAAATACCTGAGGTTTTCCAAGAACCACAGAGGGCAGAGAACACGCAAGAGTTAGCAAGGGCTGCCCAACACAGCTCTCCTGAAACCATCCTACCGACTTGCTTGGGAAATGCCAACAGCTTCACTAACTAGATGTGGCTCAACTGAACAAGCCACTTCAGGCCCAACAGCAGGAAAGCGGTCCCCACTCTCGCATCACCTCCTTCGTTGTCTGTCAGAACGAGAGAGTGGGCTCTGCCGCAGGAAACTTGCAGCACCTGCGTCTCCTGAGGTCTGTCCAGTGGCAGTGGGACGGGCGAGGGCTCCAAAACATACTCATATCCCCTCGCTGAAACGAAAAGGACAAGGTGCACATACATTACACTGCCTGAGAGAGTACATCAGTGGCAGAGCTAAGACGAGAACTCCAGCCCCACTCCCAGCCCTTGGCCTCCATCACATGTTGGGTTATTGAAAAGCACACTTATTAAAGAAATCTCTTCCCACGTCATTTAACACCTTCTGGATTTTTTTTTTTCACACCCCCTGCAGTGGAAGGACGGAGTCGCAACCACTGGACCACCAGGAAAGTGCCACCTTCTGGATTTTTAAGGAAAGGAAAAGTATTTTCTTCCTGCAATACCCACTAGAATTTCTAGTAAAGTGAAGAACAGCATATACGGTATGATACCACTTAGATTAAAAGGAAGTAAAAAGAATACATAGATGCATGTGCTTGCATATACATAAAATCTCTCTAGAAGGATATTCTGGAAACTGTTGACACAGGTTGCCTTCAGGGAGAAAAACTGTGTGGCTGGGAGGACAGAGGTGGAAAGCAGACTTTTCTCCATATATTCAACTGCGTCTTTAGGATTCTGAGGTATGCAAGTATGTTATCTATTCAAAAAAGAAAATTTTAATATTTAAATAAGCAAGAAAGGGAGAAAGTGTTTTAGAAGGCACTCTAAAGAAGAACACTATTGCTCTTCATAATCCTACTGGAGAAGCCAGAATGGTCTATATAGGGAATTCCTATGGTAGGTTTTAAACGATGAGCTTCAGAATATTTATAATGGAGGCTGGAGTTAATGAGAAGAACTGCAAACACACTGGCTCTCAACCCACTCCCCACTAACGACCCCTCTCTTTTCTCCTATGAACCTCCTGTTTAAAAACATTTTGTCCTGGGGACTTCCCTGGCATTCCAGTAGTTAAGACTCCGTGCTTCCACTGCAGGGGGAGCAGGTTCGACTCCCGGTTGGGGAACTAAGATTCCTCATGCCACATGGCGCAGCCAAAAAATTAAAAAATTTAAAAAATGAAAATGAAAACATTTTGTCTACCAAATATATGGCCTTATTATTATGCTTGCCTGTTAGTATTTTTAGTGACTGATATAATTTTCAAACAGAGCTTTTGATCAGCATGGAATAACAAATTTATCACAATAAGATGATGTAATTCTAAGCAAAACCAAAGATGCTGGACAATGCTGTTAGTGTATACAGACTTATTAGCTGCAAAAATACAGTACTTTAAAATACTAAAACCTTACATCTCCTACTACTATCTTCACTGACCCCCTAAGGGCCTGGAAAGCAGTAAATACATAAATTTAAAGGGAATCTGAAGTGTTACAGCTCCTTTTTAAAATAAATAAATAAATAAATAAATGGAATCTGGCTCCACATCCAACTACCAATTGACAGGAAATACAGAGGACAGAGGATCATGTTAAACAGCACCACAGGGATGCATTCAGCAAACTCCAGACTGGAAACTTCTACAGGATAATCAACATGATTTCTTCAATAAATAAATATCAAGCGGAAAAAGACTGACACAAACTCAAAAGTCTTTTAAAAGTCTTATCAACCAATTGCAATGTCCAGACCTTATCTGGACCTTGATTCGAATAAATTTTTTAAAATAAAATAAAAACCTAATGACATTCATGAGACAACTAGCAATTTAAACACTGGAGGGGAGTTCCCTGGTAGTCTAGTGGTTAGGATTTGGCACTTTCACTGCCGTAGCCCAGGTTCAATCCCTGGTTGGGTAACTGAGATCCTGCAAGCCGCGCAGCACAGCCAAAAAGAGAAAAAAGTTAAAAAGAAAAGAAAAGAAAATAAACACTGGATATCTGATATTAAAAGATTATATTGGGACTTCCCTGGGGGCACAGTGGTTAAGAATCAGCCTGCCAATGCAGGGGACACGGGTTCAAGCCCTGGTCCAGGAAGATCCCACATGCTGCAGAGCAACTAAGCCCGTGCACCAAAACTACTGAGCCCACGCGCCTAGCGCCCGTGCTCCGCAACAAGAGAAGCCACCACAATGAGAAGCCCTCGCACCGCAACGAAGAGTAGCCCCCGCTCGCCACAACTAGAGAAAGCCCGTGCGCAGCAACAAAGGCCCAACACAGCCAAAAATAAATAAATAAATAAATAAATTTATATAAAAAAAGAAAAAAATGGTCCACATCAAAAAAATCTTTAAAACAAAATAAAAAGATTATTTTGTTATTTTTAGGTGTGATAATGATGTCGTGTTTATTTTCTTTAATAGTCCTTAATTTTTTTAGATATGTACCGAAATATTTAAGAAAAAATCAATAATGTTAAGATTTGCTTCAAATTTGTTGAGGGGGACAGTGGGGGAAATGAATAAAACATGACTGGCATGAGTTGATGATTGCTGCAGCTGATGGCAGTACATGGGATGCCTTATACTCTTCTGCCCATTTCTGTATATAATAAAAGGTGTAAAAAAATGTAATGTGGCGTCTTACACAGCGAACAAAGACTTCAATGCTAATTTATAAAACAATACTGATACAAAATTAAGTGAAAAGAGGCAGAAAACAAAACATATGCTGTAATCAATTACATTTTTAACATATTTGCATATGAATGGGGAACAGGAAAAAATGGGGGGAAAAAAGTCTTGTCCAGTATATTTCTGGGTAATTTTCCCTTTATTTTTAAAAATGTTTCTTATCGTACTTATATTGATGGCTAGCATCTACTTTTTAAAATGTCATTATAAATCATTTCTAACATTTTTACAATTCAAGTTTCAAATATTTGGAATCAAACCTCCATCTTAAGGATTTCACTGAATTTTTTCCCTAGACCATATTCTAAGCACTGTAGAATATTTCAAGTGATCTCCAAGCTAGGAAAGAAAGGTCATCTCTTTGGGGCCAAAAAAGAACACCTTTACTGGGACTTGCCTGGTGGCGCAGTGGTTAAGACTCCACGCTCCCAATGCAGGGGCTCAGGTTCGATCCCTGGTCTGGGAACTAGATCCCACATGCATGCCGCAACTAAAAGAGTTCACATGCCACAAGTAAGGAGCCCTCAAGCCGCAACTAAGACCCGGCACAACCAAATAAATAAATAAGTAAAGTTAAAAAAAAGAGAACACCTTTACTTACCAGCAAACGCCTCTCTGCCTAAAGGTTCAATGTTATTACCAAACAAGCTAAAAAATAATCCCATCTAGATGGTTTCAAACAACATCCCTTTAAAGACTCCATCTATTCTGTTGTTATGGTTTGGTTTATGAAATCATATTCTTAAAAATCAAAGGGTGGGGCTTCCCTGGTGGTGCAGTGGTTAAGAATCCGCCTGCCAATGCAGGGGACATGGGTTCGAGCCCTGGTTCGGGAAGATCTCACATGCCGCGGAGCAACTAAGCCCATGCGCCACAGCTACTGAGCCTGCGCTCCAGAGCCCGCAAGCCACAACTCCTGAAGCCCGGGTGCCTAGAGCCCGTGCTCTGCAACATGAGAAGCCACCGCAATGAGAAGCCCGCGCAACACAACGAAGAGTAGCCCCCACTCACCGCAACTAGAGAAAGTCCGCGCGCAGCAACGCAGCCAAAAATAAATAAATAAGATAAATACATTAAAAAAAAAAAAAAAAGGTGCTTTTTCAGACCAATCACAGCAGAGAGAAACCAAGGTGAGAACGCTCACTTTTATCTTTCCGGCTCCTGTGAAATCCAAGCTGAGAATCTTTGTTGAGCCCCATACCCCAAACTTTCGTAACATCCTTGGTTTTAGAGGACAGCAATGTGAATCCATAGCCACAGGCAGCAGACGAAATCTGAAAAAAAAATTGCCATAAAGCATTGACTGATTTGTGACATCAAGTTTTCCCAGCAATAAATGACAGGTTGTTTATCCATTCCAAGAACACACACTATTACTATAGCAACTAACATTTATTGGACGTTTACTATGTGTTAAGGGCTTGATATGTACTATCTCGTTTAATCTTGACAATCACCCAATGGTCTAAGTATCAAATCATCCCCATTCACCAAGACACAGTCTCACAGAGTAGTTAAGTTGAAGACTACCTTATTTTGAATCTTGGCAAGACCGCAGGGTTTACAACTGGTAGACCCTTACCAGCTGTGTGACCTGAGATAACACTGCTTAACTTCTGTGTCTGTTTCCCTCTATTTAAAACAGAGATAACAACAGTGTCTCTCTTATTGGGTAGCTGTGAGGACTAAATGAGTTAACGTAGTTAAAACCCTTAAAGTAGGGACTTCCCTGGTGGTCCAATGGCTAAGACTCAGTGTTCCCAATGCAGAGGGCCCGGGTTCGAGCCCTGGTCAGAGAACTAGA
The DNA here is from genome assembly GCF_965194825.1 of Balaenoptera physalus. Taxonomy (NCBI): domain Eukaryota; kingdom Metazoa; phylum Chordata; class Mammalia; order Artiodactyla; family Balaenopteridae; genus Balaenoptera; species Balaenoptera physalus. Next base: position 82,469,432 of record NC_138898.1, read on the forward strand.
TCCCACATGCCGCAACGGAGATCCCACATGCTGCAGTGAAGATCCTGCGTGCCGCAACTGAGACCCAGTGCAGCCAAATAGATAAATATTTTTTTAAAAAAACCTTAAATAGTACCTGACTTAATGTAAGAGCTATATAAAGTATTTATTATTATTGGTGGTAGTAGTAGTAGTATTTGGGAGTTAAGGAAATCAAGGCTCCTAGAAGATTAAGTAGCCTGCCTAATACAGTCTCACAGCTAGTAAGTGGAAGCGGTCTGATTGCAGAGTGCATGTTCTTTACCCTTATGCTACACTGTTATACTCTCAAACCACCACTGCCATGAAGAAGAATTAGTATTACAGCTACCGTGAATATAACACATTGACACGGCCAGTGTGTTTGCTGGATGGTTTACCCACACTGTTATCAATCCCCACATTCACTGATCAGATGAGGAAACTGAGGCTTCAGTGGGGCTGGAAGCAAACCAAAGGCAGCCTGGTTTTAGAGTCAACCCCCTTTCCATAATACCCAGAGTGGCCTGAGGCAGTCCTGGTTTACACCTGATGTCCCAAGGTTCACTCTCAAGCTAATGATGACAAATTACATGGTCACCCTGATGATCCCCCACTATCTCTTGGTTGTTTACAGTTTACCAAAGGCCTATGTAGTCAGTCTCAGAGACTACATGTAAATCTAACCTAATTCTGATGAAAATGCCAGCTTTCCACTGATAATGAACAAACGTGAGGTTTTTCTTTTTTTTTTAACTCCAGCATTTCTTGAAGGAAGCGAGCTAAATACTTCTTTTAAACTTGATGACTTGTTTAATCAAGTCATCCAAAAGTTATATATCTCTCCTTCTGCCTTGTGACATTTTCCCTCGTAATATTCACATGGAAGGTACATAAATGTACACTTGTATTAGGAAACAAACAAACAAACAAAAAAAACCCCTCAGTTCTCCGGCCTTCTGGAATGGCTCCACCTCCATAGAAATGACCCACTGGGGAGGGAGGAGCCAGCCCCTGACCAAACAGCAGGAAACATAAAAAAGTGAGTCCAAAACTGATGCCCAGCACACTACGATTATTCTCATCTGTTTACTCAACATTCAACAAATATTTGGGAAGCACCTACTGTATTATTAAATCTGCTAATATGTGAAAAGGCTTTGAACAATACCTGACACAGAGTCAGCATTAAGCAATGTTTTTTATAATATGCCACAAGGGGACTTTCCAACTATGGTGGTGTGAAGAGGTTAGCGAATCTCTCCCCAAACAACAAGTATAAAACTGGAGAAAACTGCAAAAAACAAACCCACAACCATTTCAGGGCTCCAGAAGTCAATCAACGGCAAATAAATCAAGAAGTTACTCATGAAGGGCTGCTAGAACTACAGGCAAGAGTATCAGGGGTTTGTAGACCTCTTGTCCTGGGCTGCTCCATCTACCCCAGCTCAGTCAGCACAGAAGTTAGAAAAGGGCAGAGCTGGCCATGAAACCATCAGCTTTGTTGCCAGAAAGGACAAACTTAATTTGGCGTAGAGGGTGAAAAGTCACGTGCCACAGCAAACTCAGCAGGAAACAAACAAGGAAGATCTACAATTCAGCGAGCCTGAGGTTGCAATCCTGACTAGGGTAAGAGGAGAGGCAGACCAGCCAGAAATTTAATGGGAAGATCCTAGAAATGAGAGAGCCATGGAAGGCTCTCCACACAAGCATGGCTGACTGAGAAACTGCACAAAGGAGCTCCCAGCGGAAAGAAAAGCTGAGGCAGACTTGCGATCAGGCTGAACTTTCAATGTGGTTCCCAAACCACACACAGAATCAAAGGTGAATGAGAGAAACTTTATAAGCTCAAGGTGTCTGAGCACAGCCTCTGCCCAAATCACTGGCTGACCACAAAGGTATGCAGATAAGGGGCAACCCTGAAGAAGCCTGGCTAAAAAAAAAAAAGGCAGTGCGGGGAGCGGAAGGGAGCTAGGATGGGGAACAAAACAAAAACCCCAAGCAAAGACACTGGTGTCAGTGGCCACGCAGAGCAGGGGAGACTGACTCCCTGAATTACAGAAAAGTTACCCCACCTCCAAAAAAACAAAAACAAAGAACTCAAGGAAGATAATATCAGAATCCAAAGTTGTTATAAACAAGAGCCCAGTTTTCAGTAAACAAGTACAAGACATGCAAAGAAACAAGAAAGTGTGACCTATACTGAGGGAGGAAAGCAGCCAAGAGAAACTAAGTGGACCAAGATGTTGGATTTGTGAACTATTGTTTGAACTATCGTTCAAAGAATATTTTAAAACCATATTTAAAGAACTAAAGAAAAATATGACAACAATGACCCAACAAATATGGAATCTGAATACAGAAATAAAAACATTAAAAGCCTAAATGGAAATTCTAGGGTTGTAAAGTATAATAACCAAATTTTAAAATTCACTATATAGGCTCAACAGCAGATTTGAGATGGCAGAAGAAAGAATCAGTTAAGTTGAAAAAAATATCAATAGAAATTATTCATTCTGGCAAAGATACAGGAGGAGATTAACCAAGATGGCGGAGTAGAAGGACGTGCTCTCACTCCCTCTTGCGAGAGCACCAGAATCACAACTGGCTGCTGGACAATCATTGACAGGAAGACCCTGGACTTCACCAAGGAGGATACCCCACGTCCAAGGACAGAGGAGAAGCCACAGTGAGACGGTAGGAGGGGCGCAATCAGAGTAAAATCAAATCCCATAACTGCTGGGTGGGTGACTCACAGACTGGCGAACACTTATACCACAGAAGCCCACCCACTGGAGTGAAGCTTCTGAGCCCCACGTCAGGCTTCCCAACCTGGGGGTCCGGCAACGGGAGGAGGAATTCCTAGAGAATCAGACTTTGAAGCCTAGTGGGAATTGATTGCAGGACTCTGACAGGACTGGGGGAAACAGAGACCCCACTCTTGGAGGGCACACACAAAGTAGTGTGCGCATCGGGACCCAGGGGAAGGAGCAGTGACCCTGGGGGAGACTGAACCAGACCTACCTGCTAGTGTTGGAGGGTCTCCTGCAGAGGCGGGGGGTGGCTGTGGCTCACCATGAGGACAAGGACACTGGCAGCGGAGGTTCTGGGAAGTGCTCCTTGGCGTGAGCCCTCCCAGAGTCTGCCATTAACCCCATCAAAGAGCCCAGGTAGGCTCCAGTGTTGGGTTGCCTCAGGCCAAACAACCAACAGGGAAGGAACCCAGCCCCACCAATCAGCAGTCAAGTGGATTAAAGTTTTACTAAGCTCTGCCCACCAGAGCAACAGTCAGCTCTACCCACCACCAGAGCCTCCCATCAAGCCTCATAGATAGCCTCAACCACCAGAGGACAGACAGCAGAATCAAGAAAAACTACAATCCTGCAGCCTGTGGACCAAAACCCACAGTTACAGAAAGATAGACAAGATGAAAAGGCAGAGGGCTATATAACAGATGAAGGAACAAGAAAAAACCCCAGAAAAACAACTAAATGAAGTGGAGATAGGCAACCTTCCAGAAAAAGAATTCAGAATAATGATAGTGAAGATGATCCAGGACCTCGGAATAAGAATGGAGGCAAAGATCGAGAAGATGCAAGAAATGTTTAACAAAGGCCTAGAAGAATTAAAGAACAAACAAACAGAGATGAACGATACAATAACTGAAATGAAAACTACACTAGAAGGAATCAATAGCAGAATAACTGAGGCAGAAGAATGGATAAGTGACCTGGAAGACAGAATGGTGGAATTCACTGCTGCGGAACAGACTAAAGAAAAAAGAATGAAAAGAAATGAAGACAGCCTAAGAGACCTCTGGGACAACATTAAACGCAACAACATTCACATTATAGGGGTCCCAAAAGGAGAAGAGAGAGAGAAAGGGCCAGAGAAAATATTTGAAGAGATTATAGTCGAAAACTTCCCGAACATGGGAAAGGAAATAGCCACCCAAGTCCAGGAAGCGCAGAGAGTCCCATACAGAATAAACCCAAGGAGAAACACGCCGAGACACATAGTAATCAAAGTGGCAAAAATTAAAGACAAAGAAAAATTATTGAAAGCAGCAAGGGAAAAACGACAAATAACATACAAGGGAACTCCCATAAGGTTAACAGCTGATTTCTCAGCAGAAACTCTGCAAGCCAGAAGGGAGTGGCATGATATACTTAAAGTGATGAAAGGGAAGAACCTACAACCAAGATTACTCTACCCGGCAAGGATCTCATTTAGATTTGATGGAGAAATCAAAAGCTTTACAGACAAGCAAAAGCTAAGAGAATTCAGCACCACCAAACCAGCTCTACAACAAATGCTAAAGGAACTTCTCTAAGTGGGAAACACAAGAGAAGAAAAGGACCTACAAAAACAAAAACAAAACAATTAAGAAAATGGTCATAGGAACATACATATCGATAATTACCTTAAACGTGAATGGATTAAATGCCCCAACCAAAAGACATAGACTGGCTGAATGGATACAAAAACAAGACCCATATATATGCTGTCTACAAGAGACCCACTTTAGACCTAGGGACACATATAGACTGAAAGTGAGGGGATGGAAAAAGATATTCCATGCAAATGGAAATCAAAAGAAAGCTGGAGTAGCTATACTCATATCAGATAAAATAGACTTTAAAATAAAGAATGTTACAAGAGACAAGGAAGGACACTACATAATGATCAGGGGATCAATCCAAGAAGAAGATATAACAATTATAAATATATATGCACCCAACATAGGAGCACCTCAATACATAAGGCAACTGCTAACAGCTATAAAAGAGGAAATTGACAGTAACACAATCATAGTGGGGGACTTTAACACCTCACTTACACCAATGGACAGATCATCCAAAATGAAAATAAATAAGGAAACAGAGGCTTTAAATGACACAATAGACCAGATAGATTTAATTGATATATATAGGACATTCCATCCAACAACGGCAGATTACACGTTCTTCTCAAGCGCGCACGGAACATTCTCCAGGATAGATCACATCTTGGGTCACAAATCAAGCCTCAGTAAATTTAAGAAAATTGAAATCATATCAAGCATCTTTTCTGACCACAATGCTATGAGATTAGAAATGAATTACAGGGAAAAAAACGTAAAAAAGACAAACACATGGAGGCTAAACAATACGTTACTAAATAACCAAGAGATCACTGAAGAAATCAAAGAGGAAATAAAAAAATACCTCGAGACAAATGACAATGAAAACACAACGACCCAAAACCTATGGGATGCAGCAAAAGCAGTTCTAAGAGGGAAGTTTATAGCTATACAAGCCTACCTCAAGAAACAAGAAAAATCTCAAGTAAACAATCTAACCTTACACCTAAAGAAACTAGAGAAAGAAGAACAAACAAAACCCAAAGTTAGCAGAAGGAAAGAAATCATAAAGATCAGAGCAGAAATAAATGAAATAGAAACAAAGAAAACAATAGCAAAGATCAATAAAACTAAAAGCTGGTTCTTTGAGAAGATAAACAAAATTGATAAGCCATTAGCCAGACTCATCAAGAAAAAGAGGGAGAGGACTCAAATCAATAAAATCAGAAATGAAAAAGGAGAAGTTACAACAGACACCACAGAAATACAAATCATCCTAAGAGACTACTACAAGCAACTTTATGCCAATAAAATGGACAACCTGGAAGAAATGGACAAATTTTTAGAAAGGTATAAACTTCCAAGACTGAACCAGGAAGAAACAGAAAATATGAACAGACCAATCACAAGTAATGAAATTGAAACTGTGATTAAAAATCTTCCAACAAACAGAAGTCCAGGACCAGATGGCTTCACAGGTGAATTCTATCAAACATTTAGAGAAGAGCTAACACCTATCCTTCTCAAACTCTTCCAAAAAATTGCAGAGGAAGGAACACTCCCAAACTCATTCTATGAGGCCACCATCACCCTGATACCAAAACCAGACAAAGACACTACAAAAAAAGAGAATTACAGACCAATATCACTGATGAATATAGATGCAAAAATCCTCAACAAAATACTAGCAAACAGAATCCAACAACACATTAAAAGGATCATACACCACGATCAAGTGGGATTTATCCCAGGGATGCAAGGATTCTTCAATATACGCAAATCAATCAATGTGATACACCATATTAACAAACTGAAGAATAAAAACCATATGATCATCTCAATAGATGCAGAAAAAGCTTTTGACAAAATTCAACACCCATTTCTGATAAAAACTCTCCAGAAAGTGGGCATAGAGGGAACCTACCTCAACATAATAAAGGCCATATATGACAAACCCACAGCAAACATCATTCTCAATGGTGAAAAACTGAAAGCATTTCCTCTAAGATCAGGAACGAGACAAGGATGTCCACTCTCACCACTATTATTCAACATAGTTCTGGAAGTCCTAGCCACGGCAATCAGAGAAGAAAAAGAAATAAAAGGAATACAAATTGGAAAAGAAGAAGTAAAACTGTCACTGTTTGCGGATGACATGATACTATACATAGAGAATCCTAAAACTGCCACCCGAAAACTGCTAGAGCTAATTAATGAATATGGTAAAGTTGCAGGATACAAAATTAATGCACAGAAATCTCTTGCATTCCTATACACTAATGATGAAAAATCTGAAAGAGAAATTATGGAAACAATCCCATTTACCATTGCAACAAAAAGAATAAAATACCTAGGAATAAACCTACCTAGGGAGACAAAAGACCTGTATGCAGAAAACTATAAGACACTGATGAAAGAAATTAAAGATGATACCAACAGATGGAGAGATATACCATGTTCTTGGATTGGAAGAATCAACATTGTGAAAATGACTATACTACCCAAAGCAATCTACAGATTCAATGCAATCCCTATCAAATTACCAATGGCATTTTTTACGGAGCTAGAACAAATCATCTTAAAATTTGTATGGAGACACAAAAGACCCCGAATAGCCAAAGCAGTCTTGAGGCAAAAAAATGGAGCTGGAGGAATCAGACTCCCTGACTTCAGACTATACTACAAAGCTACAGTAATCAAGACAATATGGTACTGGCACAAAAAGAGAAACATAGATCAATGGAACAAGATAGAAAGCCCAGAGATTAACCCACGCACCTATGGTCAACTAATCTATGACAAAGGAGGCAAAGATATACAATGGAGAAAAGACAGTCTCTTCAATAAGTGGTGCTGGGAAAACTGGACAGCTACATGTAAAAGATTGAAATTAGAATACTCCCTAACACCATACACAAAAATAAACTCAAAATGGATTAGGGACCTAAATATAAGACTGGACACTATAAAACTCTTAGAGGAAAACATAGGAAGAACACTCTTTGACATAAATCACAGCAAGATCTTTTTTGATCCACCTCCTAGAGTAATGGAAATAAAAACAAAAATAAACAAATGGGACCTAATGAAACTTCAAAGCTTTTGCACAGCAAAGGAAACCATAAACAAGACGAAAAGACAACCCTCAGAATGGGAGAAAATATTTGCAAACGAATCAACAGACAAAGGATTAATCTCCAAAATATATAAACAGCTCATTCAGCTCAATATTAAAGAAACAAACACCCCAACCCAAAAATGGGCAGAAGACCTAAATAGACATTTCTCCAAAGAAGACATACAGACGGCCACGAAGCACATGAAAAGATGCTCAACATCACTAATTATTAGAGAAATGCAAATCAAAACTACAATGAGGTATCACCTCACTCCTGTTAGAATGGGCATCATCAGAAAATCTACAAACAACAAATGCTGGAGAGGGTGTGGAGAAAAGGGAACCCTCTTGCACTGTTGGTGGGAATGTAAATTGATACAGCCACTATGGAGAACAATATGGAGGTTCCTTAAAAAACTAAAAATAGAATTACCATATGACCCAGCAATCCCACTCTTGGGCATATACCCAGAGCAAACCGTAATTCAAAAAGACACATGCACCCGAATGTTCATTGCAGCACTATTTACAATAGCCAGGTCATGGAAGCAACCTAAATGCCCATCAACAGACGAACGGATAAAGAAGATGTGGTACATATATACAATGGAATATTACTCAGCCATAAAAAGGAACAAAATTGAGTCATTTGTTGAGAAGTGGATGGATCTAGAGACTGTCATACAGAGTGAAGTAAGTCAGAAAGAGAAAAACAAATATCGTATATTAATGCATGTATGTGGAACCTAGAAAAATGGTACAGATGAGCCGGTTTGCAGGGCAGAAGTTGAGACACAGATGTAGAGAATGGACATATGGACACCAAGGGGGGAAAACTGCGGTGGGGTGGGGATGGTGGTGTGCTGAATTGGGCGATTGGGATTGACATGTATGCACTGATGTGTATAAAATTGATGCCTAATAAGAACCTGCACTATAAACAAACAAACAAACAAAACAACTAATACTAAACTTTCATTGGGTTATTTGTATGGAAATATGTTAATATAAATGTTTCAGACATTACATGAAATTTCTAAAAATCTTATATTTGTATTTGTATGGAAATATGTTAATATAAATGTTTCAGACATTATATGAAATTTCTAAAAATCTTATATTTGTATTTGTATGGAAATATGTATGGAAATATGTTAATATAAATGTTTCAGACATTACATGAAATTTCTAAAAATCTTATATGTTCTGGTATAATGTTATAAGTAATAATCCTAGTTATTACTTTAAAATGTATATCTCAGAAATAACTAATGTTCTTGTCAACTGCATTATTATGAACTTTCATCAAATCTTTAACAGTGGTCATTTTTAAGTCTTTTGTCATTTACAGACAGTTCTGGGTGTACTCTGATGCTTTTGCAAATATGTTCCTATAAAAGGCTTTCATCTTCAAGAAATTCATGGAAAAGACTCTGACAAGTACAGGTTTCCGGTAACTGACTGTACTGCTGAACTGAATGAATAAGCATTTTCAGAACTCTAATGAAAAACTGATGAACTCATAAAAGTGCTAACAAAAGATCAAGATGAAAAAAAAAAATTAATTACATGGGACTGAGTGAACTGATGAGGATGAGTATAATTTTTGTGACTTTCTGTCTGAATTAAAAAAAAAAAAAAAAAAATCCCAAAAAAAAAAAAAAAAAAAGAGGCAAAGATACAATGCATTATAATGTTTAGTTGTAATAATTCAGTTTCCTGTAAACAGTAGAGACTATATATTGATCATAATATTACCCATGTCATCTTTCATTAAAATGTAATAGTAAATATTTTTATAAAGTTTTATAAAAAAAATTTAATATTTAAAATTTTGAGAAAAAAATGCCACAAATATTATTTAAATTCATTAGTTATAGCTAAGAATTTTATGAGATTATATAAATTTTCATATGCATATGTACATGTGCCATCTGTTTATATGTACATATATGTAAGTATACATATACCTCAAAATCATATAAGAACTTACATATTTGGTTGACTATTTTAAATGAATATGAACTTTAAATTTTTCACTTATTAAATAAATAATGAATAGGTTTGTATTAAAAAAAAAAAAAAAAGAAATTATTCATTCTGAAGAACGGAAAAAAAGGAAACATTGGAAAAAAAAAGAACAGTGCCTCAGAGACCTGAAACATAACATCAAGTATATCAGCACCTACATAACAGGAGTCCCAGAAGGGCAAGAGAGAAAGAAAGAGGCAGAAAAAAATACTCAAGTAATGGCAGAAAACTTACCAAATTTTATTTAAAAACCCATAAGTCTAACAGATTAAACTTGCTCAACAAATCACAGTTAAACTTCTGAAATACAAAGAGAAAATTTTGAAAGCATCAAAAGAAAATGGATTCATCAAGTACAAGGGAACAACAATAAGATTAACAGTTAACTTCTCATTAGAAACAATGGAGACCAGAGTAGAAGGACACACTCAAAGTGCTGAAGGACAAAAACTGTCAACCAAGAATTCTATATCCAGCAAAACTATCGTTTAAAAAAATATGCAGATGAAATAAAGACATTCCCAAAGACTGAGAGAATTCACTGCTAGAAGACCTGCTTTAAGAAGTACTAAGAGGGCTTCCCTGGTGGTGCAGTGGTTAAGAATCACCTGCTAATGCAGGGGACACGGGTTTGAGCCCTGGTCCGGGAATATCCCACATGCCGCAGAGCAACTAAGCCCGTGAGCCACAACTACTGAGCCTGCGCTCTAGAGCACTAAGAGAAGCCACCTCAATGAGAAGCCCGCGCACAGCAGCAAAGAGTAGCCCCCGCTCTCCGCAACTAGAGAAAGCCCGCACACAGCAACGAAGACCCAATGCAGCCAAAAATAAATAAATAAAATAAATAAATTAAAAAAAAAAAAAAAAAACAGAAGTACTAAGAAATCCTTCTGGCTAAAAGGAAATGACAGCAGATGGTAACTAAAAGTCACAAGAAATGAAGAACATCAGTGGAAATAATTATAAAGATAAATATAAAACACTGCATAAACAAATTTTCTCTTTTCCCCTCTTAAATGATTTAAAAGAAAACTGCATAAAATAATAATTATAAAATTGTATTGTTGGGCTTAAAACGTATAAAGATGTAATATATATCACAATAACCACACAAAGGAGAGAAGAGAAAATGGGGCTATGTTGCAACAAAGTTGCTATAGTTTTTCAGAATTAGGTCACTATTAACCTAAAATAGATTATGATAAATTACATATTATAATCCCAAGACCAACCACTAAAAAAACGAAAACTCAAAAAGCATATTAAAACACCTGACAAAGGAATTTAAAGGGTCCAACAGAAAAATACCTATTTAACACAAAAGAAGGCAGCAAAGAAAAAACCGACAAACAAAAAAGACATACAGAAACAAACAGTGAAATGGCAGATGCAATCCAACCATGTTAGTAATTACATTAAAAGGACATGGTGCTTCTCTGGTGGCGCAGCGGTTAAGAATCCGCCTGCCAATGCAGGGGACACGGGTTCGAGCCCTGGTCCGGGAAGATCCCACATGCCACAGAGCAACTAAGCCCGTGCGCCACAACTACTGAGCCTGCGCTCTAGAGCCCACGAGCCACAACTACTGAAGCCCATGCACCTAGAGCCCGTGCTCCGCAACAAGAGAAGCCACCTCAATGAGAAGCCTGCACACTGCAACGAAAAGTAGCCCCCGCTCACTGCAACTAGAGAAAGCCCGCGCACAGCAACAAAGACCCAACACAGCCAAAAATAAAAACTAAATTAATTAATTATTTTTAAAAAGGACATGGATTAACAATCAAAAAATAGGCAGAAGCCCTAAACAGACATTTCTCCAAAGAAGACATACAGATGGCCAATGAGCACATGAAAAGATGCTCATCATCGCTAATTATTAGAGAAATGCTCATCGCTAATTATTAGAGAAAGGCAAATTTAAACTATTGATACAATGAGGTCACACCGGTCAGAATGGCTATCGTTAAAGAGTCTACAAATAATAAACGTTGGAGAGGGTGTGGAGAAAAGGGAACCCTCTTATACTGTTGGTGGGAATGTAAACTGGTGCAGCCATTATGGAAAACAGTATGAAGGTTCCTCAGAAAAAACTAAAAATAGAGTTGCCACATGATCCAGCAATCCCACTCCTGGGCATATACCCAGACAAAACTATAATTTGAAAAGATACATGCACCCCTATGTTCACAGCAGCACTATTCACAATAGCCAAGACATGGAAACGACCTAAATGTCCATCGACAGATGAATGGATAAAGATGTGGTAAATACACACAATGGAATATTCTCAGCCATAAAAAAAGAGTGAAATAATGCCATTTGCAGCAACATGGATGGACCCTGAGATTATCATACTAAGCAAAGTAAGTCAGAAAGAGAAAGACAAATACCATATGATATCACTTATATATGAACTCTAAAATATGACACAAATGAACTTATCTAGGAAAAACAAACAGACTCACAAACACAGAGAACCGATTTGTCGTTGCCATTTGGGGGGTTGGGGAGGGAAGGAATGGGAGTTTAGGATTAGTAAATGCAAACTAGTATATACAGGATGAATAAACAACAAGGTCCTACTGTATAGCACAAGGAACTATATTCAATATCCTGTGATAAACCATAACCGAAAAAAATATGAAAAAGAATATAGGGGCTTCCCTGGTGGCGCAGTGGTTAAGATTCTGCCTGCCCTGCAGGGGACATGGGTTCGAGCCCTGGTCCAGGAAGATCCCACACATGCCACAGAGCAACTAAGCCCGTGCGCCTCAACTACTGAGCCTGCGCTCTGTAGCCCGCGAGCCACAACTACTGAAGCCCACGCGCCTAGAGCCCGTGCTCCACAACAAGAGAAGCCACCGCAGTGAGAAGTCCGCACACCGGGACGAAGAGCAGCCCCTGCTTGACACTAGAGAAAGCCTGCATGCAGCAACGAAGACAAACAACACAGCCAAAAATAAACAAAATAAATAAATTTATTTTTTTTAAAAAGGATATATACGTATAACTGAGCCACTTTGTGCTGTACAGCAGTAATTAACACAACATTGTAAATCTATACTTCAATTAAAAAAAAAAACGGACATGGATTTAGGGACATCAGTGAAAATGGTGGAGCAATAAGAACACTGGCAAACATTCTCAGAAACAATTCTTTCAGAACTCTGGAAATTAACCAAGGACTTAAAGCAATCTGGGGAATGTTTACTTAAGAAAAGCAGCTGAATCTCAGAACAGCAAGCTTTGCAGCATTTTAACTTGACCTATTCCCATCCACCTATTCTCAGCTCCTGAAAACCAACAGCTCACAATTATAGTGAAAACCAGCAGTCTGGAAGCCACTGGAGGAGGCAAAATGGGATTGGAGAAATTTCAAAGCCCCATTCCCAGGGAATTCTCATTTGATCTATCTAGTGGTTGCCTGGAAGACCCCAAGCACAAGGCTCTATTTATCTGATCTGACCCAGATATCATCCAGGGTAAACAGCCTTTTCCCCAGGGATGTTTGTTGAAAACTGTCAGAGACCAATGATGAACACTGCAGCTGCCTGGATACTGGTGGATAACAGCTGGAGCAAACAACAGGTTAACCAAGAAGCTATCAACCAACTTGACCTTGACATCTAGAACACTCCACCCAAACAAAAACAGAATACACATACTTTTCAAACACACATGGAACATTCTCCAGGAGAGACTATATGCTAGGCTATAAAACAAAGTCACAATACATTTAAAAGGACTGAAATTAAAGTATGTTCTGTAACCACAACAGAATTAAATTGGATATCAATGAATAAAGAAATTAGGGAAAACAAATATTTGGAAATTAAACACTTCCAAATAACTCATGGGTCAAAGAAATAATCACATAGGAAATCGAAAAATAAGGTGAATAAAGATCAAAATACAACATAACAGAATTTATGGGCTGCAGCTAAACAGTGTTTAAAGAAAAAATTATAGCTATAAACACCTACAGTGGGCTTCCCTGGTGGCGCAGTGGTTGAGAGTCTGCCTGCTAATGCAGGGGACACGGGTTCGGGCCCTGGTCTGGGAGGACCCCACATGGCGCGGAGCAACTGGGCCCGTGAGCCACAACTGCTGAGCCTGCGCGTCTGGAGCCTGTGCTCCACGGCAGGAGAGGCCGCGATAGTGAGAGGCCCGCGCAGCGCGATGAGGAGTGGCCTCCGCTTGCCGCAGCTAGAGAAGGCCCTCGCACAGAAACGAAGACCCAACACAGCCAAAGATAAATTAATTAATTAATTATTATTTAAAAATACCCTATTAAAAAAAAAAAAAAAAACCTACATTACAAAAGAAGACAGACCTCAACTACAGCCTAACCTTCCAGCAAAAGAAACTAGAAAAGAAAAGCAAACTAAACCCAAAGCAAGCACAGGAATAAAATTATAAAAATTCAACTGGATATCAATGAAACAGAAAACAGGAAAACAATACCAAAAAATGAATTAAACTAAATGTTGGTTCTTTCAAAAGATTAACAAAGCTGACAAATCTTTAGCTAGACTGACCAAGGTAAAAAGAGAGAAAATATGAATTACCAAAATCAGCAATGAAAGAGGGGACATCACCAACCTGCCAACCCTACAGAAATTTAGATTATAAGCGAATACTATCAACAACTTTATGCCAACGAATTAGATAACTGGCACAAAATGGACAAATTCTCAGAGAGACACAAAGTACCAAAGCTGACTCAAGAAGAAACAAAAAATTTAATATACCTGTAACAAGTTTTTAAATATTGAATTAGTAATAAAAAAAACTCTTCCTATAAAGAAAAGCCCAGGTCCAGATGACTTACTTCACTGGTGAACTCTACCAAACATTAAAACAAAAAATAATACCAATTCTTTACAAACCTTTCCAGAAACTCATTTTATGAGGCCAGTAATACCCTGATACCATGACCAGACAAGGAGGACATCACAAGAAAAAAACAACAAAAAGTCCTTAACAAAATATTAGCAACCAAATCCATCAATGTACAAAAGGGATTATTCACCACAATCGAGTGGAATTTATCTTAGGAATGCAAGGCTGGTTTAATATCCAAAGATCAGTTAACGTAATATATCCAATTAATAGAATAAAAGACAAAAAAATACATGATCACAGAAACAGACATAGAAAAAGTGTTTGACAAAAATCTCATCCCTAGTCATGATTTTTTTCAAAAAGAAAAAGAAAAGAAAAACTCTGAACAAAGCAGGACAAAAAGGGAACTTCCTCAACTTGACAAAAGGTATCTATTAAAAACTTATAGCTAATGTCATAATTAAAGATGAAAGACTGAATACTATCTCCCTAATATCAGGAACAAGGCAAGGATGTCACTTCAATTCACTGCTACACTGAAGGTTCTATCCAATGCAGTCAGGCAAGAAAAAGAAATCAAAAGTTTCAAATTGGAAATGAAGATGTAAAACTGTCTTTATTCACATACAACCAGACAATGTGATCATCCTGTATGTATAAAACCCTAAGGAATACACGAAAATCTATATAACTAATAAGCAAGTTCAGTAAAGTCACAAAATATTAGGTCAATATACAAAAACCAATTGTATTACTATGTAAAAGCAATTAACACTCCAAAAATGAACTTAAGAATACAATTCTATTCAAAAGAACATCAAAAAGAAAAAAACACTTAGGAATAAATTTAAAACAAAAGACGTGCAAGACTCATATACTGAAAACTACAAAAACATAGTTGAAAGAAATTAAAGACCCAAGTAAATGGGGAGACATTTCATGTTTATAGATTGAAAGACTCAAAATTACTTAGATGACATTTGTGCCCAAATTGATCTACAGATTCAGTGTAA
Organism: Balaenoptera physalus; assembly: GCF_965194825.1. Taxonomy (NCBI): domain Eukaryota; kingdom Metazoa; phylum Chordata; class Mammalia; order Artiodactyla; family Balaenopteridae; genus Balaenoptera; species Balaenoptera physalus. Next base: position 82,484,778 of record NC_138898.1, read on the forward strand.
TCACTACCAAAATCCCAGCAGGTAGTTTTGCAGAAATTGACAACCTAATACTAAAATTTGTATGGAAAAGCAAAAGACCCAGAAGAGCCAAAACTTAACATCTCCCAATTTAAAAACCAATTATAAAGCTACAGTAATCAAGAGAGCACAATTTTAGCATAAGGATAAACATATAGATCAATGGAAAAGAACTGAGAGTTCAGAAATAAAGCCTTACATTTACCATCAACCGATTTTCACAAAGGTGCCGAGACTATTCAATAAAGGACTGTTTTCAACTAGTGATAGAACAATTGGATAGCCACATCCAAAAAGCCCCTTACCCCACACCATACACAAAAATCAATTCAAATGACTGTCTCATAGACATAAATATAAGAACTCAAACTATTAAGTTCCCAGACAAAAACAGAGGAAAATTATCTTTGTGATCTTGGGTTAGGCAAAGATTTCTTAGATATACCAAAAGCACAATCCACACCAGAAAAACTCATCAACTGAACTTCATTAAAATCAAAAACTTTTTCTCTCCAAAGGACACTATTAAAAAAATAAAAAGAAAATCCATGGACTGGCAGAGAACATTTGCACATATCATATATGTGATAAAGTACCTATATCCAGAATACATAAATAACTCTCATAACTCAATATTAAGAAGTCAAACCCAACTTTTCATTCCTCTGGAGCTTAAATTCCCTGCCTCTCTCGATCTCCCCTTTTAGGGCAAAAGATCATTTGTTATCCTTGACAGAGAAGTCAGAAACCAAACTGGTCAAATCTGCTTCTTTTTCACCACCCACCAAGACGTCCACAACCACGCCAAGCAAGAACCTATCCTAAACATCCGTTTTCGCCTTTCTGGATGTTAGCTGCCGAGATAAGCCGCCCTCCGGTAGCTGTTCTTTGCTGCATCTTTTCAAATGTGAGTCAACTCAGGGGACTCCTGTGCAACCATTCCAGTGTGTTTAGACCTTTCATCCTTCCTCTCATTCCTGTTACTGCTCCAGTTAACATTTCCTTTCCGAATTGTTCACCGACTCCAGCCGGCCCACGCTTTTTCTGACCTTTTGAAGTCGGCTTTCCTAACAGCAGAACTTCTGGGGTCTGATTGGCCCGAAGGCGAATCCCAAAGTACGAACACCTGCCAGCTGGGGGGCCGTGGGCCTGTCTCATAACCTCTCCGAGCCTCCCTTTCCTCCCCCGTAACTGTGGCAACAACCCCGACTCCCGAATGACGCGAGCCAGGCGCAACACCTGGCACGTTTCGGCCACTCGGTACATGCTGGCAGCGCCCTAACGCACTCCCCTCCGGCAGCCCGCTCGAGGGTCGTGCTCTCCGAAGTTTGGCCACCCAGCGTCGCCAACCTCTCCGAGAGGGCCGAGTGCCTCGGGAGGCGCGGCCGAGACCGGAGGGCAGCACGAAGGGAGGAAGGGAGGGAGCCGAAGTCCTCACCTTTTGGTCCAGCTCCAGGCGGTAGGGCACGGCCTGGATCCTACGGCGCGGCCGCGAGCCGGCGCGGGGTTGGGGCCCGGAGCCGGGCAGCACGAAGGTGGGCACGCCCAGCGCCCCGGAGAAGCTGAAGCCCCACACGAAAATGCGGTCGGCGCGGGTCGCGCGCTCGCCCACGTACTGGAACACGGGCGCGTCCGCCTCGGCCTCCGCCGTCTCGCGCCGGCTCCGCGAGCGCCCGGGCGCCGTCCAGTGTCCGCGCCACAGCCCCGGCCCGCTCAGCCGGCGCCCGAACCGAGTCCCGGCCGCCAGCGCCATACTCCGCTACTCGCCTCTGCCGTTCCTGGGCGCCGCCATATTGGCGACCTTTGACCTCCCCCGGCGGAAGAGCCTGCGTCCACGTTTACTATTGGCTGAAAGCAAAGGCCTTGAGGGCAGCCAATGGCTCAGGGAGGCTGGAGGGCTGGGCTGGACTGGGCGGAGCCTGGTATCGCCCGTTCCTGAGTGACTCGACCTAGAGGACCCGTCCCGGCCCTACCGACTTAGTGCGCGACCTCTCTCCGAGCTCCGGCAGCCGGCCTGAACTCACTCGCCTTCCCGCGGAGCGCGCGTTTGCTGAGCACCTTCCCGGCTCTGGTGGGCGCTCTCATTTTGCAAAGGCCCTTTGCTTCTTGGTAATAAGCAGGAGTAAAATTTAAGAGGTTGCCCACTCTGCGCGACTCCAGCGTAGTGCTCTCCCCTATCCTCTGTCCCTCGACATTTTTTACCTGGCCCTGTTGCCTCTGTTCCCGCGCCCACGCCGCTCAGTCGGCGCTCCAGCCACAGCGAGCTCCCTGCTGTCTCCGACAGTGCATCCTCCTCCCAGCGTCACCTCGCCCCTCAGCCCATCACGCCACTTAAGGCAGGTGGCTCTACTTGTAATTTCTGAATCGCAGGGATGTTTCAGGCCTTCCTCTGCACACAGAGCCTTGAATGCCCTTCCCACTGCCCTCTTCTCCCTGCAGGTGTCTAGCAAACTCCTACTCGCCTTCTAACATCCAGCTGGAGCACCTCCTTTGAAGTTCCAGGAAGGCAAGAACTTCATTCAGATTGTCCTCACCAGTTTTGTACTAGAGCTTAGCATGCAGCCAGGAACAAGGCATGCCCTCCTGAATGATTTGGGAGTCTGGGGACCTGGGTTCCTGTCCTGGCTCTGCTACTGACTTGTCCCGTGATGTTGGGAAGTTGTCTCCCTCCTCTGGATCTCACCTCTAAAATGAGGAGGTACTAAAAAAAAAATCAATACATGAAAGGAATTTTTGAACTTCATGGCCTGTAGCATCTCTTGCAGCCCATTATGATCTATGACAGTCATTCCCGAATATTAGTCCCAAATGCTGAGGGCAAACTGTCTCTTTTTCCCTCCTCTTGCTTCCTTTTCTCTCCTCTTTATATGCTCGATACCTGTATCAACTTTAATAATGTAATAGCCAGTATTTTGCCAGCAAAAGTGAGGTTATTGAGGAATAAGAAGAGAAACTGCAAATTGAGAAGTACAAACTATGACAGACCACAGGCAAATCCGGAGAACAACGAAAGGGAACTTGCTTTTATATGGAAAAGTGGGTAATTGGGAGGGGCTGTGATAACCAAAGAGTCCACTGGAGGAAGCTGGGAGTCCAAAGTATAGTGGCTTCTCATTGGTTGGGTAGAGGCATCTTCCTGTCCCAGATGTGGGCATTTGTCTCTTCCTGTTTGGAGTAATTGAAGACACATGGTGCGCTCCCCTACAGTCCTGTCCTGACTCCAATTTTAGCCAAGGTTCTTTAATTCCGCAAGGCCTCCGTGGGATTAGATAGGCAAGGATTTTATTAGGGAAAATATCTCTGTAAGAGAAAAAGGGGAAGGGAGGTGCTCAGAAAGCTGGGAGAGCCACCAGGCCACGATACAAGTCTGACTCTAAATGAGGGAGAGGGACTTCCCTGGTGGCGCAACAGTTAAGAATCCGCCTGCCAATGCAGAAGACATGGGTTCGATCCCCAGTCCAGGAAGATCCCACATGCCGCAGAGCAACTAAGCCTCTGTGCCACAACTACTGAGCCTGCGCTCTAGAGCCCGCGAGCCACAACTACTGAGCCCACGCATGTAGAGCCCGTGCTCTGCAACAAGAGAAGCCACCACAATGAGACCCCTGCGCACCGCAATGAAGAGTAGCCCCTGCTCGCCACAACTAGAGAAAGCCTGTGCGCAGCAACGAAGACCCAGTGCAGCCAAAAATAAATAAATAGATAAATTTGTAAATAAATAAATGAGGGAGAGGAAGAGGGAAGCCTGGGTAAAAGTGTCCTATGGCTGCTGTACAGTCTAAGGAAGACTTGGTAAGGTCACTGGGGAGTGCTGGAGCCCAAGATGACCGTCAGAGGAATCCATGCCTCCCAGGATCTGGTCTGCCTGAGTGTCTATTCCTGCCTCATTCAGTCACTGGGAGCAGTGCAAGGGAAGCATGACCTCACCGCAAACAGAGGAGAGATTTCACAGCTTGGGTTAATCACATTCACTGTGGATAGAGGCCTCTGAGGAGCAGTCTCACAGCGACCACGTCGTATCAGGCAGTTTTCCCCCACCAACCCTCTATGAAACAGCCCCACAGAAGGGTAAAACATCAGCCACATCTCACCACAGAGCGGTAAAAACATGTTTCACAGAATGACTACAAAGCACATTCCAGGACAACAAAGTAATCTGAACTGGTCTTGATAGTACAATAAAACTGGATTCCTTCCAGGTGTGGAATTAATTCAAGAAACTCAGCTAAAATTGGAATCGGGACAGGTCTGTAGGGGGAGCACTGGTGCCCCACCATGCATCTTCAATTACTCCAAACTGGAGGCGACAACTGCCTACATCTGGGACCGGAAAGTGCCGCTACTTTAGCAGCCCAACCAGTGATGACAACCGCCAGCAGCCAGCTCCTGCAGCAGGCGGTGGCCAGCGGCCCAGAGCGGACAACAGCTTCCTCCAGCAGCCCCCTCGGGCACTGTCAGAGCCCAGTGCCTGCTAGGAAGCACCTCCCCATGGAAGACCTTCCTTGGCCCCCAAGAGAGTGGATTTCTGTCAAGTTCCAGAGTGCACATTTCCTGTGACCTTTGCTAGCAGGAAAGGTAGCTACCTCTCAGTGAGGCCCCTACCATTCAGTGAGCCATGGGTGAGCCTCTCCCAACGAGGTCTGGGTCTCAGCTCTGGGGGGGGGCCTCTTTCTGGGGTGGCCTGGCTCAGCCCTAGTGGCGGGGGCTCCTCCCTCCGTCTACCATTCCTGTATTCTTTAGAGTTCTCTTTACTTCATACCAGCCAAGCCCTTGTTATCATTAGTAATTCTTCACATTAAACCTTCTCTGTTCAAATCACAGGGTGGTTTCTGTCTCCTCACTGGACTTTGAGACACCAACTAACAAGCCACTAAGTTCACTAAACCCATTTCTAACATTCATTACGCTAATCAGCAACCCCTCCGGTGCTGATGGAAAGAGAGCTGCCTGGAGGCTCCTGGGAGCTGCCTCTGGCGCGTGGCTACTCCGATTAAATGCTAACTGACCACACCGGGAGTGTGTCTGGGAGCCCCCCCTCCCGCCGCCCTCCCACACACGGAGGGGAGGGTGGTTAGAGCTGAGTGACGCGGTGGACAGAGGTAGGAGACGAGGTTGGAAGGATGGAGGAAGAAGGGCAGCAGATCACCTTTGGCCTTTGGGCCATGGTAAAGTTTGGGGCTTTTACCTGAATTTGTGACTCTACAGATATGTATGGGAGCAGGTGCACCCAGGGTCCTCGGTCACCCCTCTCGTCCTTAGTCTGACGTCTCTGACATGGGAGGACGAGCAGTTCCACGCAAGCTCTGACTCTCTTCAAGCTTCTTGTCCCACGTGCACGCCAGGCATTTTAAAATTTCTACCAAAAACTCCACAGATGCCTCAGACACAGAAAGGAGCTCACAGGGCCCATACATGCATGCAATCTGGAAGAGAGGAGGAATTAACATCCTAGAGGCAAACGTCAACCAATGGGCTTAGGAGCCGAGGGATAAATGCCACCACTGAGGTCCATTCGGGGAGGCCCTCAGTGCACTTCTCAGGATCCTGGCAGAATTAGGACCCCATTGGCCACAGCAGCAGCCTCAATGGTGACCCTTACATCTGCTTTTCCTGCACGACTCTTGCCACTCCCTCTCTCCTCTTCCCTACGATCACCTGCCAAGTAAGCCACCAGGGAACAAGTCTTTATGTAAGGCTCTGTTTGGGGAAGAACACAAGCTAAAACAATTGGCACCTGAAGTGGGGTGGTGATAACCCCTGGCTTGCTGTAGCATCACGATTACTAAGGCTCTTTTTACTTGGGGTGAAGGGATGAGGTGCAGGTAGACTCAGAGCATTTGGTTAAGCTGTATCTCTATGATACGAATAGTATGGGGGTAATAGTAATTATAAGTTTGTGGAGTTGGCTGGCTTTGTTAACTGTGTAGGAAGCCTTGAAGAAAGAATGACAGGTTTAGATCAGCCAGCTATTCACTTGGGGCATGCTGAGAAAACCAACAGGCCTCCTGTTGTTGCTGTTTAAAAAGATGATGCTGTTTAAAAAGACTTTCATCTCCTGCAGCCAAAAAGGAGCCAGGGGCCTGGGATTTCAGGGTGACAGAGCTGCAGAGGAGGCCGGATGGACAGCCTCAGCAGGTCTCCTAGGCTGAAGTCAAAGCCCGATAGCAAAGGGGTGGGAACTTGAGACTGGGATGGGGCACTGGGACCGTGCACCTGAGAATATTACAACACAGACGCCGCCCCCAATCTAATTTCCAGTCCAGCAGAAACGGCCCCCTCTCCCTTGATATAGGAGAGCAGCCTCCCCTCGCCTAGATACCACGCTAAGACTCCAGCTGGGTAGATGCCTCACGAGATGACGCTTATCCTCCTCAAGGTGCAACCCACTTCACCTCATTGCTGCCAGACCGATATTCAGTCCAGTCTCAGCAGAACCTGAGTGAGGAAGAGCAGTCCCTATTTTAAGAGGAAACAGCTTACTCACTGATAGAATTGCAGTACTGGGCTCAGCAGGACTAGGGGAATATGTGTGGGTGCATGTGCACCTTTAGGGTGCTGGACCAGAAGCGCAGAATAAAAGAATGGATGGAGAGAGTTTGTTGACACCGGGCCAGCTCCTTCAGGATTTAACATCCTGGCAAGGAGCCAATTCTAATGCTGCTGGGATGGCTCTGTGAAGTTTACATATGACAACAGTATCAATAAATGAGGTGGAGATGCTGGAACTCCCTGGAAAAGAGTCAAAAGGCTCGGGGAGGTGGGAATGTTAAAGCGGATTAATCCACCCTGGGAGGGTCCAGAGGACTCTTCCGTCACTAAGGCAATAAGAGATGTACTGGTGAGGAAGCTCTAGCATCTTTGAGACGCTCGGAGTGCCTAGGCTAGGGTGACAGTGGCAGATGGTGCTCTAAAACTAGACTCCCAAAGACGATGGTAGCTTCCAGAGCAGCAGAGCCAGGCGGCTGGACTTTGCCATCAGAAGCAAGGTGGGTGGACTTGGTAGAACAAGAGGCAAGGGTGGAATGGCAACTGTAGTGTCTGGCACCGGTGATCTGTGGCGTGGCTATCTGACCCCGGTATTCCGAGGGATAAGATGGAAGGGCAGACAGCTAGGGTGCTTTCTTGCCTTGTATAACTGGAAAAAAATCTGGTGAGCAGAAAGCTGACATTGGTTAGTACAATGAAAATCAATATCTCACCCGGTTTTAGGATCTAACCCAGTTCTCAGACCAGAGTCCAGCAATGATAGAGGAGGCTGGGTCCTCTTGAGGAAGGACCCTGCAGAGCCACTCCAGTAGCGTCAATAAATATTCTCTTTACCATTTCCCAAAGGCACCTGTGGTTACTTACCAGAGTTACCATCCACTGGAGAAACGAGAATCAGATCTCCCAAGAGCTGGATAGAGGGTCTGAGTTGACACGGACACCATAGGACCTGAAACACCAACAAGGCCCCAGTTAGAGTGAGGGCACATGGAGCCAGGTACAAGTATGTCCCACAGGGGGTCAAATGTGTCCACACACCCACCCTGTGGCTATTTCCCTGGTTCCCAGTTACACAGTTGGGACAGACATTCTTAGCAGCTCACATTGGTTCCCTCACCCTGTCTTGACCCAGGAAGTATTAAAGGAGAAGACATACTGCATCCCAGGTGGAATTGTAGACCTGAGCACCAACTTCTAAGACGTGAAAGACTCAGAAGTGGTGGTTCCATCACGTCTCCATTTAGTTCACATGTTTGACTCCTGCAAACACCAGTTGGGTTATGGCAGACAACTGTAAACTACTATAAACTTAGCTAAGTGCTTAGTCCAGTCATAGCTGCTGAGTCAGGGGTAGTATTTTACTGGAACAGATCAATATGGTTTCTCAACTTCCCAGGGGATACTGATCTGGTGAATGGGTTCTTTTCAATCCCAATGGTAAAGAGGATCAAAGGCAGTTTGCCTCTATATGGAAAGGACAATACTACTCATTAACTCTCCCTGCTCTCACTCCTGATACCTCCAAAATTAAGGTTCTGTGTACAAGACTTTGTCTTCAGCTCTGCTTTTACTGATAAAGCTGAGACATATACCGATAAAGGAGAATCATGTAAATATTATTGTATGAGGGTTCTCCCGAGAAATAGAACCAATAGGAAAACAGGAAACTCCTTATCTGCCATCTGCAAGCTGGAGACTCAGAAAAGCTGCTGGTGTAGTTCTGGTCAGAGCCCAAAGGCCTGAGAACCAGAGCAACAGTGGTGTTAAGTCCCAGTTCGAGGGCAGAGCAAGACAGATGTCCCAGGTCAAACAGGCAGAGAGAAAGAGAGAGAAAGAGAGAGAGAACATTCAATCTTCCTCTGCCTTTTTGTCCTATTGGGGTCCTCAGTGGGCTGGATGAGGCCCACGGACATTGGGACGGGCCATCTTCTGTACTCAGGCCACCAATACAAATGCTCATCTCTTTTAGAAACACCATCACAGGCACACTCAGAAATGATGTTTAACCACCTCTGATTATTAATATAGTTATACTTATATATGTATGAAATGCATATAAATTTTCAACTGTTCTTTCATAAGCAGGACTGTCCTGTTATCTAGTGTATGGCCTCTCTGATTTTTTGGTTTTAAATATCTGTTCTTTTACAAAACTGGCAATGCTGGTATTTAGTAGGCTTTTTAAAAATCTTTACTTGCCAGAATTAAAAAAATTGATAACGCTGTATGGGTTTCTTGAATTTCTAGAACATTTTTCTTTTAAGGGATATCTGAAAGAACCACTGGTTTGAGATTTAGGAACAAAAGGGCACAGTAAGAAACTCTGCAAATGTGAACCACAGCCACTGGGTGGCGATGCTTGCCCATCAATTTTGTGGATCACACTAATGGAGAAACAGGATAAAACAGCCTAAAAGCCGGGTTTGGCGAAAGGAGACCTGGACTTACAGTCACAACTGGGCTTTTATATTTTACTATCAAAGCCTGGTTGGTTTTATGTACTGGCTGTATGCTGGCAAGTACTTACATTTTTGTCCAAATTGCTATTCAGAAAAGATGGTTCTACAGCAAAATACCAGCTACCCCAAAGTATTAAAATGTCTGTGAACTGTTAGCCAAACTAAATCTTCCCCCGACCCATAAGGACATTTTCCTGTAGACGTTCTAATTTCTTTGTTACTTGGGTAGCTGATATGATAGTCCCTAGTTTAGGAAAGAGTGAACTTAATTATTAGTCTTATATATTTTAATTTTTATTATTAACTTTTAATTATACAATTAATCTATGACTTTTACCTTTGTAGAAAAATTAATAAAACACTATACATAGCTAAGGTTAAAGGCTCCTTTAACCACAGCACCACATATACCATGGAAAACCATTATTTTATTTTTGTTAGGTGTGTTTTTAAAAATTGGGATAATAGGTATTTCATTCTGCAACTTCATCTTTTCACTCAAAACTATATTGGAGATACCTTTTTTTAAAAATAAATGTATTTATTTATTTATTTTTGGCTGCGTTGGGTCTTCGTTGCTGTGTGCGGGCTTTTCTCTAGTTGCGGCGAGCGGGGGCTACTCTTAGTTGCGGTGAGTGGGCTTCTTATTGTGGTGGCTTCTCTTGTTGCAGAGCACGGGCTCTAGGCACGCGGGCTTCAGTAGCTGTAGCACACAGGCTCAGTAGTTGTGGCTCGGGGGCTCTAGAGCACAGGCTCAGTAGTTGTGGTGCACAGCCTTACTTGCTCTGCAGCATGTGGGATCTTCCCGGACCAGGGCTCAAACCGGTGTCCCCTGCGTTGGCAGGAGGATTCTTAACCACTGCGCCACCAGGGAAGCCCTGGAGATACTTTCACAACAGTTTGTTTGGACTTAACCCCATTCTTTTCCACTCTTGGATATTACTGTGAATAAACTACATCTTGTTTAACCATTCTCCTTTTTTGATGGACATTTGAGTTGTTTCTATTTTTTTCTATTATAGTGAATATTCTTGTACGTGTTCCTTTTGCACTTATTTAAGAGTATATCCTGGGTAGATATTGATAACCGGAACTGCTGGGTCATAGAAAATGCTCATTTAAAAAATTTAATAGATGTTTTTATTCTCTAAAAGTTGTGCTACAATAGTATATGGGTGGATTCATTTTTCCATATACCAAACACCTGATACAAACTTTTAAAATGTCAATCTAATACCTAAAGCATATCTCATTATTGATTCACTTTGTATTCTGTAATCTCTAGGAAGGTTGAACATCTATGGTTACTAGCATTTCATGTTTCCTTCACTGAGAATTGTTTGTTTATTCATATTCTTGGCCACATTTCTATTGGGTTGTCTTATTAATTTATAGAAGTAATTGATATATTATGCATAGAAACTCTTATGTGTTGAAATGTGTTGAAATATTTTATCCTGTCTTTTTCTTAATTTATGGTGTCTTCTGTCCTACACAATTTTATTTTCTTGTAGTCAGTTTTACTAACTTTATCATTTACAGCTTCTGCTTTCTGTGTCTTGTTTAGGAAAACTACTACCCAAGATAATAAGGATATTCTGTAATACTTGTAAGACACTTAATCTAATGTTTTTACTTTTTCTATGTAGATTTGGAGTTGATTTTTATGAGTGGTATGAGACAAGATTGTATATTTCTTGACATTTTTTCAAACAGATATCTGATTGTCCCCAAATTATTGGCTATTAACAGACTTTATCTGAAGATTTGAAATGTCATTTATAACATATGATAAATTTCCACATACATAGATCAATTTCTGAATTCAATTTTTGTTTCTACTGATTTATTCTCAAACTAATATGACAAGATTTCACCTGCTACAGCTTTATAATATGCTTTGATTTTTATTCAATCAAATCTCTCTTCTTTGTTCTTTTACAAAATTGCCTTTGCTATTCATAACATTTACTTTCAAATAAATTTTAAAATCGTCTTGCCGAGTTGCATTAAAAAATCCCACTGGGATTTTTTTTTATTGGAATTGCATTAAATTCATGAGCTAATTGAGAGAAATTAACTAGGAGAAATGACATTTTACAATCTTGAGTCTTCCCGTGGCACATAAATGTGGTATACTCTAATATTACCATTGGTTTCAGCCATCTGCTTGATGAATTCAGCTCGCTGCTTCTGGGTAAATTCTTCTTTCAGTTTTCTGAGAAAAGGGATCTTCCAGCTTTCTAGGGCAGTAGTCTCCAAATTATTTTGATTATGTATCCCTATGGGTAAAATTTGTGAGCATGAAAAAATATATATAAATCATTTGCACATATTATTATACTAATATGTACTTTATGAAATATACAAAGAAATTATTTAAATAATGAGATAAAGATTAAATAAACAATAATTTTTAAACAAATGTCTTATTTTGTTTTGTAAACTCTTTGCTCTCATTAAAAATAGTAGTGATAGGAAAATACCAGTAGGTAAGATGATTTTTAGCAAAAACAATGTGACTACATATGTTTAATTTAAAATAATTTTATTTTTCATGAAACAGGAATGTGAAGGGCTGGTTTTTTAATCAATATGGGCGTATAATTTATGTAAAATAAACTGCATTCATCCAAACTATAGTTAGAAGAATTTTGAAAAACGTATTCAGCTGTGTGAGCACCACCACAATTGAGATACAGCATAATTCCTTCCCCACCAAAATCATCCTCATGTCCTTTGCAGTCAATCCCTTTCTCCACCCCAGTACTAGGAAATTGACATGGTTTTTGCCACTATAAAATAGTTTGCCCTTTCTAGAATTATATATATGAACAATCATAAAATATGGGCTCTGATGTGTGTCTTCACTGACTAAGCATGATGAATTTGGAGATTCCACGTACCCGTAATTCGTTCTTTTTTACTGCTGAGTACCATTCCATTATATGGACGTACCACAATTTGTTTATTGATTCACCTGTTGATTGACATTTGGCCTTTTCTGTGCATTCATATATTATGAATAAAGCTGTTAAGAACATTTGTGTAGAAGTCTTTGTATTCACATATATTCCTTTTATCTTGAAAAAAAAGTTCATTGAGAATGTTTACATCTATGTTCATGAGGGATATTGGCCTGTGCCTTTCTCTTCTTGTGATGTCTTTTGTGTGGTTCTGGTATCAAGGCAATGCTGTCCCCATAGAATGAGTCAGAATGTATCTCCTTCTCTTCAAGTTTTGGGAAGAGTTTGCGTAAGTTTATTTTAACCTTAAATGTTCAGTAGAAATTACCAGTGAAGCCATCTGGGCCTGAAATTTTCTTTATGGGAAGATTTTTAACTAAATTTCCAATTCTTTTATAGATATAGGGCTATTCAAATTATCTATTTCCCTTGAGGAAGCTTTGGTAATTTATGTCTTTCAAAGAATTTGTCCATTTCTCTTAAATTGGCAAATTTAGTGCCAAAAACTTGCTCATAATTTTCCCTCATTATCATGTATTTTGCTCGTTTATTTTTGAGTCATTTCAGGCAACAGGATAAATCCAATGCTTGTTACTTTATCTTGGCCAGAAGCCTAAGTCAGGACATTTACACTTAACTCTGAGATGGAGAGTTATTGGACAGTTTTGAGCAGAGGAGTGAAATGAGGTACAAATTACAGAATTCTCCAGGTTGTGGTGTTTTGGTGCTATGAATAGTCTGAGGAGGGTTAAGGGCAGAATCAGAGAGACAAATTAGGAGTCTACTGCAAAAGATGATGTTGGCTGGGACAAGTGTGGTGGTAGTGGTGATCACAAAGTGGTGGAGTCTTGGTCAAGTTAGAGCTGACTGGGTTGTCTGAAGGATAAGTGTGGGGTACGGGAGAAGTGAAGGATGCTTCCAAGGTTTGGGGCCTGAGTAACTGGCAGAATGCAGTTTCATTAATTGAGAAGGGGAAGACTGCAGGAGGAACTGGGGAGAGGGTGGGAAACGTTCTGCTTGAGACACCTACTCATCCTCCAAGTGAGGATTTCAAAGTAGGCAGTTGGTTATATAGACTGGGATTGAGGGGAACGGTCTGGGCTGGAGATACATACTTGACAGTCATAACCGTGTCAGTGGTATCTAAGGCCCTGAGACTGTATGAGGTTTTCTAAGGAATGAGAGCAGACAGGAAAGAGATCCAAGACTAAAGCCTAAGTTACTGCACTACGTAAAGGTTGGTGGGGGGGGAAGAAGCACCTGCAACAGATTTAGAGAAGCAGTCAGAAAAGTAGGCAGAACAGCAGTCAAGTGTGGTGTCTTAGAAGCCCAGAAGAGTTTCAAAGAGGATGTAGTGATTGGTTGTCAAATGCTGATAGATCAAGTGATTCACAGACTGAAAAACGACTATAGCAATGTGGTGGTCATCTGTGACCTTGGAAAATAGTCTTAGTGGAGTTATGAGGGTTAATTGGAATGGGCTCAAAAGAGAATGAGAGAAATGAGAGCTAGTACATATACACAACTCTTCTTGCTGTCAATCAGTTGTTCTTTCAAACCAGAAGATGTGTATTTTGACATTTTTAACAAATGAGTCAAAACACTGAAACTCTTCATATAGAAGATTTTAAAGCAGATTAGAAAATTGTTTCCAGGTTAAGTTTTCAAGTATGAGAGTTTTGTACTCCCATTGTTTTGGGCAACAAAATTCAATCAATCCTTATTATTCACTAACTCCATATTTGTGAATTCACCTACAATTTACAGGTAAATTTAAAAGCAATACTCACTCTGCTTTCACCGATTAGCGGACACAGTAGAGTGGCAAAAAAAGTTGTTTTGCCTGCCGCGCACGTTCCCAGCTGAGGTAGAACAAGGTGACACCAGTCTCCCACTGTAAACAAGTGTCCTTTTCCTGGTCTATGTAATGCTACACTTCCCACATTTTGTGGGTTTTCTTTTTCTTCTTTTTTCTTTTTTTTTTGATGATTTTGCTGTTTAAAATGGTCCTCAAACATAGCATTGTCTAGTATTCCCAAGCACAAGGCAGCGATGTGCCTTACGTAGAAAATACTTGTGTTAGCTAAGCTTCCTTCACACAAGAGTTACAGCGCTGTTGGCCATGAGTTCAACTAATGAATCAACAATATACATTAAATAAGGTGTCTTTAAACAGACACACACATAAAACAAGGTTATGTATTGATAGTTTTACCAAAATGTGAAGAGGCTGGCAGAAACCTAATCCTGTATTTCTCCTAGGAGCAGTATTCAGTTTTGCTCAGTGTTTGCTAAGAATTTATAGACCATAACTCTTCCAAACAGAAGGAATCAACTATAACATAATGGAAATATTTTCAAACATCTCTTTTAAAAATGATGTCAAAAAAAGCAGGTACCATCTCAACTAACTGCTGGATGGTTATCTTTACCTTGAAATAACATCTTTTTTAGCAGCTTCTGCTAGGAAGCATATCTTTGTGAGCCACTTACAGAAAAAAATGTCAGCGAATCGTGACACTTGTCTTTTTGCAAAAGAAAATGTGTATTAGAACATAACTTCAAGACAGTAAAGAATGAGAACGCTGCCTTCAATTGCGTCTGAATATTCCTTTAAAACGAGAAACAAGGCAGCTATGTTTAATTGGAGCAATGGGTAAACCGTTTCTATTATCCTATTCTCCTTTTGGCATATATAAAATATGTAACTAACTTTGCTCAAACAACACTATAGTAATATTCGACTACTTGCTGGAGTGCCATCACCATCTGAGGGACAGCTCGTGATTGGTTGGTTATGTCACTGACCCCCATCAAAAGGTGAGGACACGTTGTTACAGTAATATAACAAACAACTCATTGGCTTTAAGGCAGATTCACCGGTCACTGGAGTTGTGACCTCACCGCTTTAAAGGTACAAACTGCAATCATGAGAAACTATCAAATTAAATAACAGCAAGAAAGTAGTCCACGTTCGGGGGCGGTGTCAGGGGTGAGACCAGACACGTGCAGCCACTCATCTAAGGCTGGAGATGGACGAGCACGTCTGGCCTTGAACAGAGCGGGACTAAGGGACTTCCAACAAGCTCACTGTGAAGCTGAACTATTCCACGGCACCGGAAACGGCAACTCCCACTTGGGGCGCTGCGGACACACGAGTCTAGGCTGCCTTCCAGGAAGCCAAAAAAAAAAAAAAAAAAAAAAGGAAAAGAAAGAGAAAAAGAAGGGATAGTGGAGAGCAGGGCTTCGGCCGCCGCCCACACGCCGCGCCCTCGCCTCTTCGCGGTCGCGGCCGCCGCCCTCGGCCCCCGGGCCACTCCCAGGTGGCTCAGCCCTCGGACCCCGCGGCCGGCCGGGCGCTGCCCGCCGGCGGGGACCTCAGGTGCGTACCCCGCCCCCGCCGCAGCCGCCATTAAGAGCGGGTGCTTTGCTTGGAACTTTCTCGTCCCACGGGCCTGACGGAGGGGAGGCCTGGGGAGACCGCCCGCCCAGGCGCGCGGGCTGCAAGCACCCCCTTCACCGCCAGCCCGACCGGCCCCCGAACCGGCGCCCGGCGGGCAAGGCCCAAGGAGTGGGGGTGGGGCGGGGAAGCCCTGGCGCCGGGGCAACGGTAGCACGCACGGAACGCGCATCCCTCTCCCTTCTGATTGGCTGAGCGGAGGCGGTGGGGGCGGGTGCTGCCGACTCTTGGGCTCTCTAAGGCCCGAGGTGCGTGAGGTCACGCTCCAGCTGGCGTACGTGGGGATGCCGCGCTGCGTGCGGACGCGCTTGATTGGTTAGTTGGGGGGGCGGGTCAGACGCTGTTGCCTGGTAACTGCGCCCGGCTCCAGGGCGGAGGTGTCCCGACACCGCCCCGCACGTCGCGCGCGTTGCCGAGTGGCGCGCGGTGTGGGGTTTGTTGTGGGTGTGGTCAGTGGGGTGGTCACCAGTGGCCGGTTTGTTGGCAGAAAACCGACCTAGAGGTCAGAAGAAGAGTCTCTGGTCCTAGACTACAGTCCCTCACGATTATGATTTAGCGATAAAGGAGAAAAAAGGCTTGCAGGGCTATATTCCCCGTGCTTCGAACCCAGGCTTTGCTGTTTAATAACAGCTTTATTGACATAACGCCATGAAATTCACCTTTAAAAGTGTATAATTCAGTGGTTTTTGTTTATTCACAGAGCTGTGCAACCATCACCAGTAATTCTAGAACGTTTTCATCACCCCCAAAGAAACCCCATATCCATTAGGCAGCCATTCCCCTTTCCCATCCCCGCCCTGGACACCGCCAATGTGCTTTGTATCCTTATGTCTCTGCCTATTCTAGGTATTTCCTAAGGATAGAATCATCAAAGGGAGTGTTTTGGATCTGGCTTCTTTCATTCCTTCTTATGGCTGAATAATAATTCATTGTATGGATATACCACATTTTCATTTTCCATCAATTGATGAATGTTTTTGGATTATTTCCACTTTTGGGCCATTATGAATACTGCTGTTGAACATCAGTGTTCAAGTTTTTGTGTGGACATTTGTTTTCAGCTCTTGGGTACATACCAAGGAATGGAATGGCTGAGCCAAAAATGCCACCGTTTAGTTTCCTGCTGGTAATTTGAAGTAAGCAGATGTCTAAATACGGAATTGGAAATTGGCAAATTGGATATTGCTCATAGCTGCAATCGAAGAGTTGAGCAGCCTTTTCTCTTCTTTTCTTCCACCTGGAGAGGAAGGCTTGATCTGTGTGACCGGCCACCTTGCCTTCAGTGGACACAGGGCTTGGCGCCAGGCTACTGCAGGTGTTAATCCATTTGGAGCGGGTCAACTTTCTTTCTGCCTTCCTGTTGTATAGTGCCCGATGTTTGCTGCCCAGAGCTCTGGGTCTTTGCCCACACCTGCTGCCTGGAAGGTCTCTTCTCTTAATTCTCAGGCTGCAGAACTTGCTAACATGCTTTCAGTCTCATCCCCCAGGTTGTTGACTCAGAACCATTTCGGGGGGTTCTGGCTTTCATTTTGCCGTCATTACCTGCTATTCTGCTGTATCTGTGCAGGTCTGTCTAACTCGAGACCACAGGATGTGGATTTTATTCACATAAAAATCACTTTGTTTCCCCCTTGTCTTTCCTGCCAGCAGTGTATGTTTTCACATAGCACATGCTCATTACATGTTTTTTAATTTTAAACATTTGTTTGGCTAAACTAAAGTTCTTGATTATTTGCTAAGCTTTTTTTTTCCATTTAATTTGGCCGCGCTCCACGGCTTGTGGAGTCTTAGTTCCCCGACCAGGGACTGAACCTGTGGAGTCCTAACCACTGGACCCCCAGGGAATTCCCAAGCATTTAATTTTGACTTTTTTTTTTCATTTTTTGACATTGAAAATACATATTATGTCTAGTTCTTTTCCATACTCCTTGGTCATTCCAGAAGAGTCCTGGTTGTCTTGAAATTTGTTATTATTCCTTTTTTAGGATATTTTTTCCCAGCTTGAGATATAATTGACATATAACACTGTATTAGTTTTAGGAGTACAGCATAGTGATTTGACATATGTATGTATTGTGAAAGGACTTCCACAATAAGTTTAGTCAACATCCATCACATCACATAATTACAATTTTTTTTTTCTTGTGGTAAGATCTACTCTCTAAGCAACTTTCAAATATGCAGTACAGTATTGTTAACTATAGTCACCATGCTGTACATTACATCCCCAGGACTAATTTATTTTATAACTGGGAGTCTGTACCTCTTGACCATTTCAATACATTTCTGTTGAATGCTGAATAGGTACACTTGCATTTGTAGTTTCCACTTACTGTAGGCCTGGGCTGAGTCAGGGAGAAGGTGGCACCTTGGGAACTTGCTAATTAAAATCAAGGCTTCAGGGACCTGAAAAATTAACCTTTGGAAAGGTAAACTTAGAAACAGTTTAAAAAATAAAGCAGGTGTCTATTTCAAGATTTCAGAGGTTTGATAAATGCAGTGGGTGACATTCCAAAATTTAAGTGGTGGAAATGAATTCTAGAACAGGGATGGGCAAACTTTTTTTGTATAGGGTCAGATAATAAATATTTCCAGCTCTGAGGACATATGGTCTCTGTCACATGCAACCCTGCCTTTGCAGGAAAGCAGTCAATGGACAAGAGGCAAGCCAGTGAGTGTGGCTATGTTCCAATAAAACTTTATTTATAAAAATAGGTGGTGGTCTGGTTTTGATGTTTGCTTTTCATTAGTAAAATATAACATTGAAAAGGAGAGAAAGTTCTCAAAGTTTGCTGGGAAAACTGTGAGATTTGAGAGTTGTTTCAGTTGACATCTCCAGTTTTAAAAAAGCAAAAAGTTAAGCACTATATAAAATCTGTGATCTAAATGAACATAGCTGGTGCTTTAGATTTCAGTAGAGAAGTTAATCACCATATAGGCTTTGGGGGTTTGAACTCTGGTACAAGGTCTCATTGTCAAGGATTTTTAACTATTAGAATGCAACGATTTTGTTTCTCAGGGAAATGTCCTCGAGATGGGAAACCACATGATTAGCTTATAACCATGGTTCATTAGTTTGTATGTGCTATTGACACATGGTGTGTTCTAAATCATAAAATGTAAAAGACAAAGTTCCTGCCTCCATCTGCTGTTAAGTAAAGGGTGCAAACAAAGCAATAATTATGAAACATACATTTTTAAAATTATTGCTGGTAGCACAGTTGACGCCAACCGATAATAGCTTTTTTGAGTTCCACCTAGTTTCATTCTGCCTGTTATTTTATTCTCTGTTAAAGTTTTGGCATCACCGTCCTCTCGGAGATTACTGTGGTGTAATTACAGATTAGGTGCAAGCATAAGAGCCTGGAATACGCCAGTCCCTTAAGTGGGCTCAGATCTCTGGTGGCTGTCAGTGTGAGCATCTCACAACACTGTGTCTGGTTCTACTGTTTAAAAATGCGTATTTTTCATACATCATGGCCCCTACACTACATCATTGGATGGTTAATGGAAGAAACAGTGACCCATGTCAACACTGCAGGGAAAACTGGCTCTGCAAGACTTAGCAAGAGGTCACAGAGAGGTCACGATGAATCCACTATTCATGTCATCAACATGAGAGTCACCATACTGTGGGTTTGAGGGTTCCAGTAGCTGCTGGGTGACCAGCCAAGTATGTGATAAGGCTTTAGAGAGACTGCAAAGTATTAAAGTTATGGCTAGATGACGTGAAATCTAAAGACATATCTATCGATGGCAAAATTCTAAGAGAAAAGGGAAACCACCACCAAAGAGGGGATGGACTTGTGATAGACAACACAGAGCCCGCTAGGGGTGGTTGACAGATTTCAGAACTACTTACCTGAAAAAATGTGTGGTGTCGGCAAAGTTGCATCTGCTGATAAAGAGCTAGAAAAGCCTCTCCACTAAACAATGAAAGAAATCATGGAAGAAAAATGTTCTCTCTGGGAAAGATATGTACTGCTTCCTCGGATAATATTGACCATGCTTGAATTTGCCTTTTGGTGTACCTACTTCCATTGTAAGACTCGACTCCGCTGAATGAGACATAGTCTTTTTTTTTTTTTAACAGTGTTTGAATTCGTTAACTCTTAAAGATAATGGTCAAGAATATATTTCTTCATCACAGTTTTAAAAAACAGTAAGGTATTAAAGAGCTTGGTTCCAGGTTTATCTTTAGAACAGTGCAAATTTACCCACGTGAGTCCTTTTTTAAAACAAATATTTGCTTTATTTTAGATAAAAATTGAACACATGTTCACTATATTTAAAAGCTTATTTAAAAATCTTTGTGAGATTTCTGTAACTTCCAATGGGAAAATTATTTTAATATTTCAACAAGTAATGCAGCTGACACGTAAAGATAAAAGAAATTGAAGTGAAACTCTAGCTTCGCCAATAGATGTATTTTGTATAAATAAAAATTATTTCAAGTTGGACCTTTTAACATGAAGTAATTTAATCAGAATTCTTTTTTTTTTTTTAATAAATTTATTTATTTATTTATTTTTGACTGAGTTGGGTCTTCGTTGCTGCACGTGGGCTTTCTCTAGTTGCGGCGAGCGGGGGCTACTCTTCGTTGCGGTGCGCGGGCTTCTCATTGCGGTGGCTTCTCTTGTTGCGGAGCACGGGCTCTACACGCGAGGGCTTCAGTAGTTGTGGCTCACGGGCTGTAGAGCGCAGGCTCAGTAGTTGTGGCGCACGGGCTTAGTTGCTCCGCGGCATGCGGGATCTTCCCAGACCAGGGCTCGAACCCGTGTCTCCTGCATTGGCAGGCGGATTCTTAACCACTGCACCACCAGGGAAGCCCCCAATTCAGTGGTTTTTAATATATGCATGGAGTTGGGCAGTCATCACCACAGTCAATGTTAGAACATTTTCATCACCCTGAAAAGAAACCCTGTACCCTTTAGCTACCCCACCTCCCAGCCCTAAGCAACCACTCATCTACTTTCTGTCTCTATAGATTTCCCTATTCTGGACATTTCATATGCATAGACTCATGTAATATGTGGTTCCGCTGATTTTAAAACGAGGGGGCCCATAGAAGTTCAGAGGTGAAAGGAACCTTCATAGTAAGTGATTGATTTAGTCACAGAGGAGGAGCCTGAGGGCCGCTGCCCACTGGGGTCCCAGAGCAGGCTGGTGGTCTGGGGAACCCACAACCTGGCTCTCCTGGCTCCCGCTTCTGTGAGGACCAGCCCGTCATGCCTTATGCCCTGTAAGCTTGCGTCACCACCCTGACCTCGTGTGTCCTCTGGTGTTCACTGTTAATGCCACTGTGTGATGGCAGTTTCTGGCAAAGGGAGCAGGAGAGGATGCAGTCACCGGGTTAGGGGTGCAGGGAATGTTCCATGAACAGCGTTGACTAAGGACTATCCAGGGAGGACTTCCCTGGTGATCCAGTGGCTAAGACTCTGCGCTCCCAATGCAGGGGGACCTGGGTTCGATCCCTGGTCAGGGAACTAGATCCCACATGCCACAACTAAAGATTCCGCATGCTGCAACTAAAAAAAGATCCTGCACGTGGCAACGAAGATCCCGTGTGCCGCAACTAAGACCTGGCACAGCCAAATAAATAAATAAATTTTTTTTTTTTAAAAAAGTACTATCCAGGGAAATGACCTCTTGGGACAGGCAAAGAACAGTTCAGTGAATTTCTGTTGTAATCCAGATACAGCCGTTTCTAGAGTGTAGAAAGCCCCAAACGAAATGCATCCTTCCCCATCAAGCCTGATGGGACTCAGTCCCCTCCAGCGTTCTTACCATCAAAAAGTACTAGATGCTCTTGAAAAGTTCTGGTAATGAAATAGGACCTCTCCTCGCCTGTGGCATCCCCACGGACTGTTGGTATGGTGTCCCTCCCATTTCTTAACACACACTAAATGTGATTGACATAGCAGATCTACAGCAATTGAAGGTGAGAAGTGAAAACAGCAGTAGGCAGGAAGTTGCCCTGCATCTAGCTTTTCATGGACAAATCAACATGTTTGTAACCTGAGAATACATCTGCTCCTTTTTCTCTGTCTGGGATAATAAAGGGAAAATAAGAATTATGAATGAAAATATTCTGAGCTCCCAAAGAATCAGGATAGGGCATAATCTAAATGAATAGTCTGGTAAGTGGCAAAAATAGCATGCCTTTGCTGTTTCATACTTTGTGATACCCATGTCTTCGGCCTGCTGTACTAAGTGATGATCATGGAATCTAGATGCTAGAGGAAAGAGTTTCTAAGACTTAACACGTGTCCTTGGTGGTGCTGCTTGCTGCTTTTTCTGACTCCAGCTCTGTGGGAATAGAGTCCTTGTTATGACAAACAACATTCACAAACTTCTATCCGTTCTCAAATATGGGTGTGATAACAAGAAGAGTGTCAAAGGCTTGATATTAAGATAATTATTTAAAAGCTTCAAATTGGGACTGCCCTGGCGGTCCAGTGGTTAGGACTCTGCGCTTCCACTGCACGGGGCAGGGGTTCGATCCCTGGTCGGGGAACTAAGATCCTGCAAGCCTCGCAGCGTGCCTAAATAAATAAATATTTTTTAAATAAATAAATAAAATAAAATCTTCAAATTGAAGTATATTTCCTCACCTGTTCATGCCCAGGTCTTGCCTGTTAATTTATGTTCCTGGTATGATGTCACACTCTCATGTTCTATTTCATAATAGGGAAAGTTATAAAAAAATTTTAAGTCAAACAATTTGCATCCTAATGGCTCTGTACGTGCTAGTCTACGTTCTTTCTTTCTCAGGAAGACTTTAACTCTAACTTAAGAGATCCTCAAGGATCCTCAAGTGTCTTCAGAAGATCTAGATAGATGAGTAGTTATATTTTTAGAATTCCTTTTCAGCCTGCTATATCCATCCAGATTGGCTAGGGTAGGCGATGGTTAAAAACACCACCAGATTTTGGTGCAGTCAAGGAGCAAGGATTTATTCTTTGCGTGCACTAGAGGTCTCTTGTGATTGGCTGTGGGTCTGATCCACAGTTTCCTCAATCTGGAACCCAACCATATGGAACGTGGCAGATCCATTGCAGAGAAAGGAAGTGTGGCAGGAACCTCTGCGTGGAAGTGATGTCATTTCCCTGACATCCTCGGCCAAGGCAAGGCACGCGGCCACATACCTTCAAGTGGGCAAGGAATCGAACCACGGGCTCTGAAAGAAACGTTTGCGAATATTTCTGAATAGCCTTATAGGACCACCGTACTTCACCCCCGTAGATCTTTAGGCTTCCTCCCACATACATATTTATGTTGATCTGTTTATCTTTTGCTTACAAACATAATTAAGGCAGATATTGCAGGGGCCAGACACAATGACAAGTGCTTACATTGTATGCTCTAGTTCAAAGAACTCTTTTTATGGTGTTAGAGAAACTTTTTCAAAGAAACTTTTTAATGCTCACTTGATTTAGAGTTTGGGGAAAATTAGAATGAGCTTTCATGCAGAAGTCCTAGCCGGGAAAGGAAGGAAGGGATTTTCTCTTCCCATCTGTAATACACAAAGCCACTTCTCTCCTTTTCCTGTGTATGTGGACCAGAATGTGGTGCCAGGCATGGTCATGCTGAAATCTGACAAAACAACACTGGATCAATAAAGGACCTTACCTTCCTTCCTCCTCGTCTGGGAAATAGTTAACATGCCTCTCTAGCATAATACCTGAATTTATTTTATGAGAAGGTGATATCTTGGTTTAGTGGAAAGTACACTATGGAAAGTTAGCATTGCTCTACAGAGATCTTAGGCAAATCGCTTACTGTCTCTAAGTGTTGGTTTCTTCAACTTTAAAGGAAGGGTTGAACTAGGTCACCTGTGAGGACCCTCACAGCTCTAAACGTGTTGAGAAGGACACTGAATTTCTACCACTCACTTTCCTAATACTTCTCTTTCCTAGGGATCATGGCCCAAGTAGCAATGTCCACCCTGCCCATCACAAACGAGGAGTCCTCGGAGAGCAGGATGGTGGTGACGTTCCTCGTGTCTGCCCTTGAGTCCATGGTGAGATGGCTTTGCAGTTCTATAAAATGTCACGTGGTTGGATCACTGCCGAACATCAGAACGGTGAAACACTTCACCGACACTTTTGATGTTCAGCTTCAGTGTTACATCCTATCTGTGTACACATATCCTTTTTTATAGGGGATGATGGGCTTGTCATATAATTAAGAAATTTTTTTCTTACATTATGGATGGAATTGTATAAATGTAATCTCTCTAGATCTGAAAATTTAATGAAGGCACCTCCGTTACCTTGTTTGAGAATACTTTTTGTTTAAAGTCAAAGGTAAATTAATAATCCAGGGGCTTCCCTGGTGGTGCAGTGGTTGAGAATCTACCTGCCAGTGCAGGGGACATGGGTTCAAGCCCTGGTGCAGGAGGATCCCACACGCCACGGAGCAACTAAGCCCGTGCGCCACAGCTACTGAAGCCCACGCACCTAGAGCCCGTGCTCCGCAACAAGAGAAGCCACCGCAATGAAAAGCCCGCGCACCGCAACGAAGACCCAATGCAGCCAAAAATAAATAAATAAAATAAATTTTTTTAAAAATTAATAATCCATTGATATGCATCTATTTACATCCAAAGTGTAAAATTTACCTTGTGGGTGAAACTTTGAGGGGAGATTTACATAACCTCAAAGCATCTGATCACAAGATACGTATTGATGAAAGAAGGGAACATCGGTAACTTTATAAAAGTAGAGAAACCTGACAGCCACCCCCTTAATCAAGTGACCAAGGGGAACATCCGCAGTAATGGGACGGAGGGACCTCCCGAGCTGCCTGGTAGGGGGCACTGAGGAGGAGCAGTACCGCGTCCGTGGCATTCCTGCCTCTAAGGAGGACACATAGGACAAACCCAGATTTAGGGACATCCTACAAAATAACTGGGCTGGACTTCCATAAATGTCAGTCTCACGCAAGACAAAGATGGAGATCTGTCTGTTCCAGGTGGAAGGAGACTGGAGAGACAGGACAGCCAATAGAAAGTGCGACCCTGGATTGGATCCTGGACCAGAAAAAAATCTAGAGAGAGATTTACTTTTTCTATAAAGAACATTATTGGGTCAGTTGGCAAAATACCAAACACACAGGTAACTCACTCACATGCACACATGCCTACCTAGACCCATCATATTTAAACTGTAGAAAACCAACTATAAAGAGAAAATTTTGAAGCAACTTATAGTAAACTGAATAACGGCCCCCAAAGATGTCCTGTCCTCATCCCCAGAGCCTGTGAACGTTACCTTATTTGGCAAAAGGAAGTTTACAGATGTGACTAAGCTAAGGATCTTGAGATGGGAGATTATCCTAGATTATCTGAGGGTAAATAAAAATGTTAAAAAAAACAAACAAACCCTGGAATGAATTTTTTTAAAAAGCATCAGATCTATTTGAAGAGAACTAGAAATATCTTACCCCAGAACTGACCACATTCCTTCTTTTGATAAATATTGATGAAGCAGCTCCTATATGTCAAGGTCTTCTAGGTGCTGGGGCCAGAAGACTTGAGAAGACAGATAAGGTCCCCCTCACATAGATTTCATGTTCTATTTAGGGAGACAGACAATAAACAAACTCTGTGTGTGTGTGTATTTGTATCAGTAAATGTAATACATATAATATTATTTTAAAATGAGGGTCAGGGGGACTTCCCTGGTAGTCCAGTGGCTAAGATTCCGCATTCCCATTGCAGGGGGCCTGGGTTCGATCCCTGGTCAGGGAACTAGATCCCACACACATGCCGCAACTAAAGATCCCACATGCTGCAACTAAGACCTGGCACAGCCAAGTAAATAAATAAATATTTTTTTAAAAAATAGTTAATAAAACAAGGGTCAGAAAACAGAGGTTTAGGGGAGAGAACAGATGGTTAAGGGGGGTGGTCTGGGAGAAATTCTCTGGGCAGTTGCCCTTTATGCAAAGACCTAGATGAAGTGAGGAAGTGAGTCAGGCCAGTATCTGGGGGCAGAGTGTTCAAAGCACCAAGAACAGCTTGTGCAAAGGCCCCTTGGCAGGAACAAGTTTGGTGTTTTCAAGGAATATCAAGAAGTCCAGTAACACTGGAGCAGAGTGAGGAAAGAAGATGTGGCCAGAGGTCAAGTACAAGAGGCTGCGACTTCCCTTGCAGTCCAGTGGTTAAGACTCCGTACTCCCAATGCCATGGGTCACGGGCTCAGTCCCTGGTCAGGGGAACTAAAATCCCGCATGTCACACGGTACAGCCAAAAAAAAAAAGGCAGCTAGTAACCAGATCATATCAAGACTGGGACTTTTTCCCTCAGGTAGTGGGAAGGCATTGGAAGGTTTTGAGCAAAGGAGTGATGGCAGTGGCGGGGGGTGCTTGTGCAAACAGTCGATGACCATGGAACACGAGTGGAAGCAGGGAGACCAGTTTGCAGGCCGTGGTTCACGTGGGAGGTTTTGGTGGCCTGGACTAGGGTGGGAGTGGCGGAGATAAGAAGCGATGGGACCACAAAGATCTGATGAAGGTAGAGTTGCTAGGACTTACCGACGGATTGGATGTGAGCTATGACATTTTCTTGAGAAAATCACGTTTTGTGTGTGTGTGGTAGGATATATATACATACATGGCGTAAAATTTACCATCTTCACCATTTTTTTTTTTAATTTATTTATTTATGGCTGTGTTGTGTCTTCGTTTCTGTGCGAGGGCTTTCTCTAGTTGCGGCAAGTGGGGGCCACTCTTCATCGCGGTGCGCGGGCCTCTCACTATTGTGGCCTCTCTTGTTGCGGAGCACAGGCTCCAGACGCGCAGGCTCAGTAATTGTGGCTCACGGGCCTAGTTGCTCCGCGGCATGTGGGATCTTCCCAGGCCAGGGCTCGAACCCGTGTCCCCTGCATTGGCAGGCGGATTCTCAAGCACTGCGCCACCAGGGAAGCCCCCCATCTTCACCATTTTTAAGTGTACAGTTCAGTGGCATTAAGTACATTCACACTGTTGTGTGACCCTCACCACTGCCCATCTCCAGAACTTTTTCATCTTCTTAAACTGAAACTCCGCACTCATTAAACCGTTATTCTCACTCACCCCTTCCTCAAGCCTTCAGAAACCGAGATGTGTGTGTGTGTGTGTGTGTGTTTTTTAATAAAATGTTATCGTATTTAGGAATACTTTTACTATTTACAGAAAAGCTGGAGAATTCCCTGGTGGTCCAGTGGTTAGGACTCTGCACTTTCACTGCAGGGGGCCCGGGTTCGATCCCTGGTTGGGGAACTAAAGTCCCACAAGCCGCGTGGCCTGGCCAAAAACATAAATAAATAAATAAAATAAAAGCTGTAAAGATCATACAGAGTCCCCACATACTCCTCACCCATAACTTACATAACTGTGGTACGTTATATTTAACTATGGGACATTTGCCAAAACTAATAGATCAATACCGTACATCACTATCAACCAACTCCAGACTTCACTCAAATTTCATCAGCTTGTCCACTGATGCCCTTTTTCTGCTCCAGGCTCCACCCTGTGATCCCACATGGCGTTTAGTCATCATGTCCCGTTAGGCTCCTCTGATCTGTGACAGTTTCTCAATCTCCTCTTATTTTTGATGACTTGGACAGTTCTGCAGAGTTCCGGTCGGGTATTTTATCAAATCTCCTTCCGTTTGGGTTTCTCTGATGTAGCCGTCCTGTTTAGACCAGGGTTATGGAGTTTTGGAAAGAAGACCGGAGAGGTGAGATGCCTCATCTTCTCGTCACATCGCCTCAGGGGTGCGTGGCATCAACGTGTTACTGGTGGGGCTCACCTGGATCACTGGGTCAGGGTGGCGCGATGGTTCGTTTTGTGCGTCAACTTGCTGGTTGAAGAACATTTCTGGGTGTGTCTGTGAGGGTGTTTGGGGAAAAGATTAGCGTTTGAATTGGTGAGCTGAGTAAAGCAGGTGGCCCTCCCCAGCGTGGGTGGGCATCAGCCAATCCATGGAGGGCCTGAATAGAACAGAAAGACGGAAGGAGGCTGAGTTTGCTCTCCACCTGACTGCGTGAGCCGGGACGTCCATCTTCCCCGGCCCTCGCACTCCTGGTTCTCAGGCCTTCAGACTCGGGCTGGAATCTACATCAGGGGTCCCCAGCCCCCAGGCCTTTGAACAACACCACTGGCTTTCCTGGGTCTCCAACTTGAAGATGGTGGGACTTAGCTTCTGTTATCACGAGAGCCAATTCCTTATGATAAATCTCATTATATGTACACATGTAATCTCAGTGTTATATATATGTGTATATTACACATAATTATTTAACATTGTGATTGCATTTATATATATAAAATCTCCTGTTGGTTCTGTTTCTCGGGAGGACTCTAATGTAAGTGGTGTCGGCCACGCGTCTCCATTGTCAAGTTACTATTTCTTTTCTCCTCCAAGTCCTGTTCTTGGGAATCAGGTCACTAAGGCCAGCCCACAAACAATGATTCTCGGTGCTCGTCATGGTCAGGTGATGTGGCCTTTCTCACAGGGCTGGAGGGAGTGTGAGCCCCTCTGAAATGCTATTTGTAATGTTTCAAGACGCTTAAAAGAATTTATACCCTTTGAGTCAGGTGTGCCACTGACATGATTCCAGCCCATGGAAATAAACGTGTACGGAAATGTTTACATCCTTGGAATTCTTTTTTTTTTTTTTTTTTTTTGAGATATAATTGACATACAACTCGGATGTTTATTGTAGTGTTATTTGTAATAGGAAAATAACTTCTGTAATGCTATGGTTAAACGATGGCATATACATAGGATAGAATATTATATATTCATTCAAAACTCACGTTTTTCAGGATTATAAATGCTCAGAAATAATGAAAAGTGAATAAAGCAGAATGCCAACCTATATACAGTAGTATGTTTCTGATTTTGTTTTTTAAAATTGTGTGTGCATATTTTAAAATGTGAATAGTGGGTAATTTTGGGTAATGGAATTAGAGGTGATTTCTTTTTTTGTGTACTTTTCTGTATCTGCTGAAATTTTTGTAATAGCATATATCATAATGAGAAAAAAATGCTTTTAAAAAGATATTTTCTACCACTGATGACCTAAGTAAGGCTAAAGATTGATAACTTCACCTAATACCAGATTCTGTACTTTAGATAAAGAGCTGAATTTTTGGTTCATTTGACACAGAGATAGATTTGCCGTGAAGTTGATGGAGCTTAAAAGCTTCTGGGCACCTCCCTTGCACTGGCCACTTCCATGGCCTTGCGGGATCCTAGCAACACATGCACATATGTTTTTGTAAACTTCGCTAAAGTGAGATCTTTTAACCACATCAGTTAAGGTTGCTGTCTCCTATTCTGCCTTCCTCTTTCTGTCACAAGCCCTGTGTTAACTTCCTCTTGCTGCAATAACAAATTACACAAACTTAGAGGCTTTAGACATCACACATTTATCTGACAACTGTTCTGGAGTTCAGAAGGCAGAAAGTGGGTTTTACAGAGCTAAAATCAAGGTGTCAACAGGCTGTATTCCTTCTGGAGGCTCCCAGGGAGAAACTGTGCCTTGCCCTTTCCAGCTCCTTGGGCTGCAATTCCTTGACTTGTGGTTCCTTCCAGCAAGGGCACCAATGTGCCCTTGGATTCCCTTGTCATTCCCTTCTGCCTCCTTCTTTTTACACTAGGATCCTTGTGGTTTCATTAAGGGACCCCTGTGGCCCCACCCAGATAATCAAGATAATCTCATCTTGGGCTTCCCTGGTGGCGCAGTGGTTAAGAATCTGCCTGCCAATGCAGGGGACACGGGTTCGAGCCCTGGTCCGGGAAGATCCCACATGCCACGGAGCCACTAAGCCTGTGCGCCACAACTACTGAGCCTGCACTCTAGAGCCCGCGAGCCACAACTACTGAGCCCGCGTGCCACAACTACTGAAGCCCGCGTGCCTAGAGCCCACGCTCTGCAACAAGAGAAGCCACTGCAATGAGAAGCCCACTCACGGCAACGAAGAGTAGCCCGCGCACAGCAACGAAGACCCAACGCAGCCAAAAATAAATAAATAAATAAATAAAATTTAAAAACAACTTTCATTTAAAAAAAAAAAAAGATAATCTCATCTCAAGATCCTAACTGTAGGGCTTCCCTGGTCGTGCAGTGGTTAAGAATCTGCCTGCCAATGCAGGGGACACGGGTTCAAGCCCTGGTCAGGGAAGATCCCACATGCCGTGGAGCAACTAAGCCCGTGCGCCACAACTACTGAGTCTGCGCTCTAGAGCCCATGAGCCACAACTACTGAGCCCACATGCCACAACTACTGAAGCCCGCATGCCTAGAGCCCGTGCTCCGCAACAAGAGAAGCCACCGCAACGAGAAGCCTGCGCACTGTGATGAAGAGTAGCCCCCGCTCGCCGCAACTAGAGAAAGCCTGCACGCAGCAACGAAGCCCCAACACAGCCAAAAATAAATAAAATAAAATAAATAAATTTATAAAAAAAGATCCTAACTGTAATCACATCTGCAAAGTCCCTTTTGCTTGTAAGGTAACATAACAGGCTCTGGGGATTAGGACGTGGACATCTTTAGGGGCCATTATTCTGCCCCCCATAATCCACTGTGTCAGGTGATGTTTGAGTGGAGATGGGCATTTTGGGGGTCTCAAGAAGGGGAAACTGGGTTGGAGATTACATTTAGTTTTAGTTTAGTGGTAAGTATTATGTGGCTTGATGTTATTTCTGTGTCTGGGTAAATTATTGCTAGATGTCCTGGTATAGGAATGGTTTCCAGGAATAATCCGATGGTTGACTGTCAACTCTTCTGGTAACTCGACATCAAGGGACAAGACCCGAGGTCATATTGTGGTGTGAACATGTTCCCAACTCCAAAAGTATGTGGGTAGTACAGGAGAAACAAGGTTTTAAATGTATAGAGCCAGAAGCTAGTCTGTGGGAAATTCTTCCAGTCATTAAATGGGTGTAATTGTCAACAGAGGATTTGTTTTTCATCGATGCGTTGTCAAAACAGAAGTTCCTTCTGGTGAGGAAGATACTCAGTAACGTAGCGTATTCAGTTATAAATACACCAAACATTCTTTTAAATTGTTGAAAGGAACTACACGAAGTAGAATTTATCAGAATTCTTGTCTGTAGGGGATCAACCTGTAGCACGACGAAGAACAGCAAGTGTGTCTGTGGTATGAATTTTCATGTTTCATTCATCCTTATCATCAATAATAAAAAGGTAATCAATCACGTTGGAGGAAATATTAAATTATCTCTGTTCTCTCCATAGAAAATGATATTATGAAATTGTTGTCACAGGAAGAGGCAAAGAGTCTGCAGCCAAAGACGTAGGGAAAAAAGGCACATGAGACAGGCGTGTCAGGTGTCAGGCGGTCAAGATTCTGTACTCAGTTCCAACATGGTGTTTTTCCCCACACTAACAAGCAATTCTTAGACACCAGCTGGGTGTCCTACCATTCACCTCAATCCTGACACTATTTACCTAGAGAGAGCATCAGATTCCACAGGTTAAGGGCTCAGTCCTACAAGACTGTCTTCCCTACCCCTCCCCCAACTTCAGATGCCATTGGCAAGCCCGCATCGTCACCTGTGCTTCTGACCAACCCGCTATAGATTGGAGGGTCCCACGTCCCCCTCCTCGGGTTTGATTAATTTGCTAGAGCTGCTCACAGAACTCAGAGAAACATTTGATTTACTAGATTACCGGTTTGTTATAAAGGGATATGTATAACTCAAGGACAGCAAGATGGGAGAGATGCACAAGGCAAGGTGTGGGGAAGGGGGAGCAGAGCTTCCATGCCCTCTCCAGGTGCACCACTCTCCCTAAATCTCCACTTGTTCATCAATCCTTTTGTCTTTTTGGGTTTTCCTCGAGGCTTCATTACCTAGGGACGATGGATTAAACCACTGGCCATTGATTCAATCTCTAGCCCCTCTCCCCTCCCCAGAGGTCAGGGGGAAGTTCCCCCCTTCTAATCACCTGGTTGGTTTTCCCGGCAGCCAGCCCCCATCCTTGGGCTGGTCCCAAAGTCACCTCATTAACAAAGCAAAAGACACCTTTATCTCGCTCTTAGAAAATTCCAAGGGTTTTAGGAGCTTTGTGTCAGAAACAGTGGAAGAAAACCAAATATACATTTCTTATTATAAATCACAAGCATCATCACAGGTACTGAATAAAAATCTTCTTCTTGTGGTTTTATGATGTTAATGGTATTTGCTTGATAAAATTTGTTTTGTTTTTTTTCTTGGTGGTTTTTCTCATTCTAAAGAAATATTTGTTTTGTACCTAATTTTGTATTTTTTTTCTTAAGGCAGACCTCTCAGGCCCCACAAAAATCCAGATCTGCCCCTGTAGATAACATTTCATTCTTTTTTTTCCGTTTCAGTGTAAAGAACTGGCCAAGTCCAAGGCGGAAGTGGCCTGCATTGCAATGTATGAAGCAGACGTGTTTGTCGTTGGAACAGAGAAAGGACGTGCTTTTATCAATGCCAGAACGGATTTGCAGAAGGATTTTGCAAAATACTGTAGGTGTTAACAATTTTATCCTTTGTATTTGTAAATCTTAGAATATTGGCAGGCAAGACTTATGTATTGTTTTCTTCTAAGATATCATAAGCATTATCCTAAAAATGGTTCTGACACATCCCTTTGACTTAGCAAAACACTGAGTCCAAGAAACATGATCAATGTATTTTACACTGTATCCTCAGCAGGGCCCTGGTTGTGTAGAATACATTTGAAGAACATAGATGAAACTGTCTTTCATTCCTAAAATGAAACCAAATTGAAAAAAAATACTCTTATTTTACTCCTTCCCAAAGGAAAGGGAAAAACTCCTTCAAGGCCTATTCAGTTTTTCTTTCAGTTAATAACCATTATACTCCTTTGTCTTTTTTTTCTTTTTTTTTTACTGTGGGACTTTCAGAGCCTTCAATGTGCCCAATATGTGTTACAAGGAGCATTAGTGAGCATCTGTGGTCATCTGTGAGCTAAACTAGTCTAGTGCATTAGTGAGCATATGTGGTCATCTGTGAGCTAAACTAGTCTAGTCTGTTAAAACCTACATGCTGTATAATGATTATCTCTGCCACTGTAGGTCATCTGCCAGGTATTGAATTAGCAATTTTGTACTCCCTGGAACCAAGAACGGAAAAAAAAAAAAAAAGTTTATCAGAGGGTATATTTGTGTGTGTGTGTGTGTGTGTGTGTGTGTACAGGGATATGGGTATAGATATATAGATGTCTCCAAGGGTTGGCAAAGGATGTATATATCCTCTCTCTATATGTATACAGTTGACCCTTGAACAACATGGGTTTGAACTGCACAGGTCCATATATATTTGGATTTTTTTCAATGGTAAATACTACAGTACTACAACATCTGTGGTTAGTTGAATCCACAAATGAGGAACTGTGGATACGGAGGAAACATGGATACTGAAGGCCAACACTAAATTATATACAGATTTTCACCAGCACCCCTAACCCTCATGTTGTTCAAGGGCCAACTGTATACCATTTTACTACAAAACAAACCTATATCTGTAGAAGATTTATATATATATATATATATATATATATATATATATATATATATATATATATATATATATATATATATGAGAGAGGATGATTGATTCGGATTGACTTTTAAGACCAAACTTAGGGTCTCTACTATCAAGAAGATTAAAAAAATGAAGCAATCTTTAAATAAGATGGTGAGTATGTAATTGATGAACAAGAAGGGTATGCTCAGATCAGTGTCAGCTGCCAACTGGATTTCTAATCGTTGAAATTGAATCACAGATTTTTTTTAAATTTTCACAGTTGCATGCTAATTTTTCATATATAAGCCTATTCATATTTCTCTGAATATGATTTCTCTCTTTTTTCCTTGATAAATCTTGTAAGGCATTCATCTCTTTTAATTAAATTTCCAGTGAGGCAACTTTTGGCTTTGTGATTTTGTCTATTGTTTCTTTGTTTTCTTTGTCATTTATTTCTGCTCTTTATTATTTCCTTATTTAATTGAATTTAATTGCTTTTCTTTTCTAGCTTCTTGATTTGGTAGCTTAGGTCATTGAGTTTTAAAAAAATATTTAAAGTTATAACGTTTCCTTTAGGTTCTGCTTTAGCTGTAATCCTCAGACTTTGATATGTTGTGTTTTATTATGATTTTGTTCAAAGTATTTTCTAAGAACCCTAGTAATTTCTTTTTGACCCATGGTTACTGAGAAGCATGTTGCTTAATTTCCTAATATTTGGAAATTTGGGGGTTATTGATTCTAGTTAAATCCCATTGTGGTCCAAAAACATACTCTGTATGTTTTTTTTTTTTGTTTTTTGTTTTTTTTTTTATTCATGTTGGTTGCACCAGGTCTTAGTTGCGGCAGGCAGGCTCCTTAGTTGCGGCTCGCCGGCTCCTTAGTTGTGGCATGCGAACTCTTAGTTGCGGCATGCATGTGGGATCTAGTTCCCTGACCAGGGATCAAACCTGCGTCCCCTGCATTGGAAGGTGGATTCTTAACCACTGCGCCACTGGGGAAGTCCCACTCTGTATGATTTTAATCCTTTTGAGTTTATCAAGACCTAATTTATCACTTAGCACATCATTTATGTTGGTGAATAGTCCATGTACACTTGAAAAGAATTTAGATTCTGCAGTTAACAGACCAATTAGGTCAAGTTGTTAAATGTTATTCAGTTCATCTGTGTCATTTCCAATTTTCGCCTATTATTTTATCCATTATTGATAGAGGAGTGTTAAAATAGCCAGCTATATCGTATATTTGTTCCTCCTTTTGGTTAGTACATTTTGCTTCACACATGTTGAAGATATGGATATGAATGTTATTAGATATAAATTTAGGATTGTAATGTTTTCCTGCTGAATTGACCCTTGTTTTCCTCACAAAACATTCCTCTTTGTTTCATTTATCCTCCTGATCTTGAAGTCTCCTTTGTCTTGTATTAATATAGCCTCACCAGCTTTCTTATGACTAATATTTGCATAGCACATCTTTTTCTATTCATTTACTTTCAGCTCTCTGTACTTTATATTTAAACTATGTCTCTTGTAAACGTGCAGTTAGGTCTTTTTTGTAAAAACCAGTCTGAAAATCTGACTCTTACTTGGATTGTTTCATCCATTTACATTTAACGTCATTATTTATATGGTTTAGTTTAAGGCTTCTATGTTGCTGTTTCTTTTCTATTCATCTCATATGTTCTTTGTTCCTTTGGGACTACTTTCCTGCGTTATTTTATTTTATTTCTTATTTATTTTTTTAATAAATTTATTTTATTTATTTATTTATTTTGGCTGCATTGGGTCCTCGTTGCTGCACGCCTGCTTTCTCTAGTTGTGGCCAGTGGGGGCTACTCTTCATTGTGGTGCGCAGGCTTCTCATTGCGGTGGCTTCTTTTGTTGTGGAGCACGGGCTCTAGGCACGTGGGCTTCAGTAGTTGTGGCATGTGGACTCAGTAGCTGTGTCTCGCGGGCTCTAGAGCACAGGCTCAGTAGTTGTGGCACATGGGCTTAGTTGCTCTGCGGCATGTGGGATCTTCCCGGACCAGGGATCGAACCCGTGTCCCCTGCACTGGCAGGGGGATTCTTAACCACTGTGCCACCAGGGAAACCCCCTGTGTTATTTTAGATCGAGAAATTTTTTTGTATTATATTTTATCTACTCTATTGACATTTTAGCTCTTTTAGGTTTTTTGGGGTTTTTTTTGGTTATTCTTGGGATTACAATATGCCCTCCTAATTTGTCACAGTGAACCTAAAATTACTATTTTTCTACTACACCTACAATGTAAGAACCTTAAACACTATAATTCTGTTTACTTCTGTTTAGCCCTAATATGTTATAAATCCTGCAACACCTTATGACGTTTGTTTTAAGCAATCACTTTCCAAAATTTTTAAAAATAATCTTTTTATTTACCTTTATATGTACCACTTCTAATACCCTTTTTTCCTTCTTGTAGCTCTGGATTTCCATCTGGAATTATTTCCCTTCAGCCTGAAGAACTTTCTTTAGCATTTCTTTTAGTGTGGGTCTAATAGTAAGAAACCCTCTCTGATTTTGTTTATCAGAAAATGTATTTACCTTACCTTCATTTGTGTGTGTGTGTGTGTGTGTGGTTTAAAAAAAAACATAAAATTTACCATTAAACCATATTTATGGGTATGGTAGTTCAGTAGTGTTGAGTATATTCACATTGTTGTGAAACACATCCCCAGAACTCTTTCATCTTGCAAATCTGAAGCTCTATATCCACTAAATAAACAATTCCTTTTCCCCCACTACCTTGGCCCCTGATAACCACCATTCTCCTTTGTTTCTATGAATGTGACTATTTTACATACCTCATCTAAGTGGAATCATAGAGTATTTACACTATTACACCTGGCTTATTTCACTTCTGGCGTAACATCCTGAAGTTTCATCCATGTTATAGCATGGAACGGGATTAAGTCTGCCTTCAAACACCTCTAATGAGGGCTTCCCTGGTGGCACAGTGGTTGAGAATCTGCCTGCCAATGCAGGGGACACGGGTTCGAGCCCTGGTCTGGGAAGATCCCACATGCCACGGAGCAACTGGGCCTGTGAGCCACAATTACTGAGCCTGCGCGTCTGGAGCCTGTGCTCCGCAACAAGAGAGGCTGCGATGGTGAGAGGCCCGCGCACCGCGATGAAGAGTGGTCCCCACTTGCCGCAACTAGAGAAAGCCCTCGCACAGAAACGAAGACTCAACACAGTCATAAATAAATAAATAAATAAATAAAAGAACGTGAATTTCTAAAAAAAAAAAAAAACACCTCTAATGAATTTTTCAGTTCACTTATCGTGTTTTTCAGCCCCAGAAGTGCCGTTTGGTTTTTTTTATAGTTCCTCTTTGTCAGTACTCTCATTTTGTTCATATATCATTTAGTTGTCTTTCTATACTCTCTTTTAGTGCATTGAGGATCTTTATTTTAAATTCTTTGTCAGGTAGTTCATGGATCTACATTTCTTTAGAATTGGTGTCTGGAGTTTTATTTTGTTCCTTTGAGTGGGCCTTGTTTCCCTGCTTCTCTGTATGCCTTGTAATATTTTTTTTTTTCCTGGGATTTAGGCATTTGAAAAGACAATCACCTCTCCCAGTCTTTGCTTACTGGCTCCGTGCGGGGAAGACCACCCATCAGCCCTGCTGGCTGTTCTAGAACCTCTCAAACCTTTTTGAATCTCTTTCGCCCCCTGGTGTCTGCCCATAGAACTGCAGCTCTGAGTTAAGTCAGTGCTCTGAATCAGGCAAGATATAAATCAGTTCCTCCAGTAACCCCCAGACAAGCCTGAATGTTGGACACACAGTCCACTCTTTTGTTTCCACCTCAAGGGAGGAGCCCCAGTCTGGGGGTTCCTTCGCAGCTGCTCTGCACTATGCCACATAGAGGGAGAAGCATGAATAGGCAAGGCAAATGCTGCGAACCTTCCTACCCCTGTGCTGAAATCTCTTCTTGGTTTTACAATGGCTGGGGTGCCATAGCTTCTCAGCTGGTCTGCAGAGTTCTCACAGAGGTGTTCTGGTCCGTCTACTGTTAATTTGGTGTATCTGTGGAGGAAGGAAGGCCCCTTGCCTCCTAGTCTGCCATCTTGCCAACATCATTCTCCTTGCTTTCGTTTTTGAATCATTTTTTTTTTGAAGTATAGTTGATTTACAATGTTATGTTAGTTTCAGGTGTACAGCAAATTGATTCAGTTATACATATATTTATATATTCTTTTTCAGATTCTTTTCCATTATGGGTTATTACAAGGTATTGAATATACTTCCCTGTGCCATACAGTAGGTCCTTATTGTTTTTTGAAGACTGCTTTTACTCGGTATGGAATCTGGCTTGACAATTTTTTTCCTCCAGCCCTTTTTTTTTTCTCTTTTGGCCGCATCGCGTGGCTTGCGGGATCTTAGTTCCCCGACTAGGGATTGGACCTGCGCCTTTAGCAGTGAAAGCATGGAGTCCTAACCACTGGACCGCCAGGGAACTCTCTTCCTCCAGCCGTTTAAAAGTTTCATTCCATTTCCTCCTGGTTGCCACTGTTTTAGATAACAAAATCAGGTTAGAATTCTTATTTTTGTTCCCCTGAAGGTAATGTACCTTTTCCCCAGCTCTGTCTCATCTTTGGTCTTCAGCAGTTTGGCCACGAAATGCCTGTTTATAGCCTTCTTTGTTTTTACCCTACTTGGTCTGTGGCGCTTACTGAATCTGCATGTTGACGTCTTCATCAATGTTGGACATTTTTGGCCATTCGTATCTCTTCAAATATTTATTCTGATTCTCTTCTTAATTTACACAGAGAAGGAAATTTGCTATTTAATGTCTTTTTTTTTTTTAATTATCTTTGGCTGCATTGGGTCTTCGTTGCTGCACGTGGGCTTTCTCTAGTTGCGGTGCACGGGCTTCTCATTGCGGTGGCTTCTCTTGTCGTGGAGCACGGGCTCTAGGCGCACGGGCTTCAGTAGTTGCAGCACGTGGGCTCTAGGGTGCGCGGGTTTCAGTGGTTGTGGCTCGTGGGCTCTAGAGCACAGGCTCAGTAGTTGTGGCGCACGGGCTTAGTTGCTCCACGGCACGTGGGATCTTCCAGGACCAGGGACTGAACCCGTGTCCCCTGCATTGGCAGGCAGATTCTTAACCACTGTGCCATCAGGGAAGTCTGGCAAGTGAATTCTTAACCACTGCATCACCAGGGAAGTCCAGAAATTTGCTATTTATTGTCTCACAAGTCATTAAGGCTCTGTTCCTTCCCCCCCACCTTTTTCTTTTTGTATTCAAGTTTCAGATTGGATAGTTTCTATTGGCGTTTCTTTGAGGACACTGATTCTTCCTTCTGCCATATCCAGGGTGCTGTTAAGTCCATCTGGTGAAATTTTCATTTCTGATTATTTTCCATTTCTAAAATTCCATTTTCTTTCTTCCTTTTCTGGTTAGCATTTTCATTTCTCTTTTGCAATTTCCCTTATATTCATTTGTTGTGTTCACCACCCCTATAAAAAGTCTTTCATGTACTTATAGCAGTTGTTTTAGTCCTTATCTGGTAATTTCAACATCTGGGTCATTTATGGTTCTACGTCTATAGATTTTTTTTTCCTGTCTTGGCCATGGGTCACATTTTCCTGCTTCTTCACATTCATACTAATTTTAAATTTTATACTGGGTATTATGCATGATATGTTGTAAAAATCTGCTAAGTAAAATTGCATTTTGTTCTGGCAGGCAGTTAAGTTACTGGCAGGTCACCCTGCCCCCATGTGGATGAGTTGCCCTTGGCCCTAGAGCATCCCTCTTAGTCTCAGAAGGCGGCCCCTCCTCCTAAGATGTGCCCCTTAGTTTCACATGGTGTTAAACAAGCTTCTCGAACTCGGTGGATCTTGAATACCAAACCCTGTCTTTCTAGCACCACACAGCTGTTTAAATCTCTGCTCAGCAATTTACCTTCCAGATGTTGCTTTTCCTTAAAGCCTCACCCTGTGCTTGCACAGTTTGGAGATGAAGCAAGAATTTGAGGGAAGTTGCTATGATGATACTGGGTGTCCCACCTCTGTGACTCATTTTCTCCAGGATTTCCTCTTCAGTGTCTAACCACAATGGCAGTCCTGATATGTGACATAGGTTTCCTCGTTTCATTAAGACTGCTGCTTTTTGGTTAAGCTCTATTTCTCCCTGAGTCCCACAGGAAGTCAGGAGTTCCCATGGGGGAAAAGCCAGGTCCATGTGCAGCTCATTCCATATGTGTGCTTCCCTTCTTTCGAGGATAGCATTCCTTCCTGTTTTCGCCTGTTTCTGGTTGTTCTTCAGTGCTTTCAAGTAGTTGATCTTCTCATTTTGTCCAGAGCTTATCATTCATTGTTCCTGGCAAATACATACTTCTCTGCCATCGCTGGAACAGTAATGCTGGGTGTCATTCTTGAATATGTGATGGTTATTTCTCTAGAAGTTGTCTTGGAAGTAAGGAAAAATTACCATGGAATTGCATCAAAAACACATTTACCTGCCTTCTGAAGTTAGAAACCAACTCCCTACTGTATAAGCATTCACAAATTTAATCCTCAAAACAGAAGGAATTTAGAATCAACCTGGGTTAGGGTTATAAGTGCTTAATATTAAAGCAATATAAAGTAAACCAGGGACTGGCGATCTTTCTCTGTAACGGGAGTGATAGTAAATGTTTTAGTCTCTGGGTCATTACAGCCTCTGTTGCATCCACTCACCTTGCTTTTGTAGCATGAAAGTAGAAGCAGGTGATATGGCGATGAATGCACCTGGTCAATAAAACTTTATTTACGTCACTGAAATGGGAATTTCGTGTTATTTTCTCAGGTCAT
Source organism: Balaenoptera physalus (assembly GCF_965194825.1). Lineage (NCBI taxonomy): Eukaryota > Metazoa > Chordata > Mammalia > Artiodactyla > Balaenopteridae > Balaenoptera > Balaenoptera physalus. The sequence goes on from NC_138898.1 coordinate 82,524,523, forward strand.
GAAGTAAGTCCTTTTGAACTTATTTAACCATTTCAAAATATGAAAAACCACTCTTAGCTCACAGGTCATACAAAAAACGGGCCGCGGGCAGGGTGTGGCCCCAGGCTGTAGTTCACTGACCTCTGGAGTAAACCTGCAGGCCGTACTGTCAATTATTCTGTTTACCTCTTATTTTACCTGTGGGCCAAAATTGTTTGAATGACCAAACACACATAGGTTTTCACCTGCTTCCTTCTTTTAGCCTAATTGGTTCTGATATGTGAACATGCCTAGGAATTGCTTTGCAGAATTGTTTACACAAAACTATATATATCCTGTACTTCCTGGATGTCTGAGGGTTTTCAAGTATAATTCTGTCTGTGCACGATATTTGCCTTACATTTGACCCTAGAACGTAACTCCATTGTACAAGCCTCTCTGGCCCAAGAAATCACTTTGACGGTTTTCAAGTTACTGCCTCTCTACTCCAAGTCCACCCTTCTTTGTCCTGCCTTGTGATACTGGAACTGGACCCTGTAAACATTTCTCCCTTGGCAGCTGGCCCAGGACCTACCTTGGAGGCTTTTTCAGGAGGTCCCTGGAGGAGGAAGGCACTTCTCTTACCATTTCCAGTGGGCTCTCACCTGCTTGTACCTGTAGCACGCGGTGACCAATTGCACTTGGGATTCCCAGGGGCACCCCTGCCGCACACAGCATCCAGTTGGCTCCCCTGCATCCTGGCCGGGTGCCCAGCAAGTCACACAGAAGTCCCAGAAAGTTCCAGAAGGAAGCTTCCCAGAGAAATCCCAGGGGCACCACACCCACAGGCAGTTTCCCAGGGAGTTAGTTCCGCCAGTGCCCGAGAGAGGGGCCTCCTAGAAAGTTCTGCTGGCATCACCCCACGGGTGGTTTCCAGAGTTCTGCCACCACCCCAGGGAACAGCTTCCCTGCAACAGCGAATCTGGCGGCACCCCGGGGGCAACTTGCCAGTGGTTTCCACTAGCACCTCTAGAGGACGGGTCCCTGCTTGCCAGCCCCAGCTTGTGGCACCCCTGCGGACTCTGCCCCCTCCCCAGAGAAGCCTGGATCTCAGCCTCGGGGGGGGCTCTCTTCCAGGATTAGTTGCTCCCTCAGCCCTTGTGGTAGTTGATACTCCTGCTGCCTGTTACTTGTGTGTTGTCTAGAGTTCTCATTACCCCTTAGCAGTTCATCCTTGTTACTACGATTCTTTTTTTTTTTTTTTTTGGCTGCACCAAGTCTTAGTTGTAGCATGCAGGCTCTTAGTTACGGCACGTGGGATCTAGGTCCCTCAACAGGGATCGAACCAGGCCCCTCGCATTGGGAGCACAGAGTCTTAACCTCGGGACCACCAGAGAAGTCCCACTAATGATTCTTTTATTAAACTTTCCCTGTTCAAATTAATGTGTGGTTTCTGTGTCCTGATTAATCCTGATGAAAACAAACAACCAGTTTCAAAACTTTTGGAGTAGCAGCTGACCGGGGGGCTGGTCCCGAACCTGCCCAGTGCTTAGGGTCTTCCTACACAGTGACCGTCACTCGCAGACTGGATAGCAAATCATTTTCTTTCTTTTCTTTTCTTTTTTTTTTTTTTTTTGGTTTCCCTGCTCGGCCTGCGGGATCTTAGTTCCCCAACCAGGGATGGCACCCGAGTCCTCTGCAGTGGAAGTGCAGAGTCCTAACCACTGGACCGCCAGGGAATTCCCAGCAAACAATTTTCTGTTACCATTTCCTCTGAACTACTAATATTTCCTTATATGTTGAATTATTTATTGTTTATCAATAGATTCATTTCAGAGATGATCACTATGTTATTTTATCCTGTTCATCATAAATAGACTGTTCTTTGTTGTGTTGTTTTTTTTTTAAATTAAAAGATCTTGTTTTGGACTTCCCTGGTAACGCAGTGGTTAAGAATCCGCCTGCCAATGCAGGGGACACGGGTTCAAGCCCTGGTCCGGGAAGATCCCACATGTCCCAGAGCAGCTGGGCCTGTGCACCACAACTACTGAGCCTGTGCTCTGGAGCCCATGAGCCACAACTACTGAGCCCGCATGCCACAACTACTGAAGCCCGCGCGCCTAGAGCCCGTGCTCCGCAACAAGAGAAGCCACCACAGTGAGAAGCCCGCGCACCGCAACAATGAGTAGCCCCCGCTCGCTGCAACTAGAGAAAGCCCGTGCGCAGCAACAAAGACCCAACGCAGCCAAAAATAAATAAATAAATTTATTTAAAAAAAAAAAAAGATCTTGTTTTATGTCTATTCCTTTTTTTCTCCTTTTTCCTTTCAGTACCAGAAGCATGGACGTTAAGGAAACGTACAGTACAGATACTTGAATACTGACTTTGTACTGATCACTCGTTAACAGGCATTGCTGAAGGGCTGCAGGAGGTGAAACCCCCAGGCCCTGCCAACGGGATGCAGATTGATTCAGGAGAAACGGAAATACTCAGAAAAGCCGTCGAGGACTATTTCTGCTTTTGTTACGGTAAAGCTCACTTTAAGCATTAATTCTCTGAATAGTTCACTACAGAAGATGGTATTAGAAATCATTTTATCAGCGTGACTATTTAGACCGTCTCTAACGTTGGAAAAATCCACATTCACATCAAGGGGAGAGCCAGTTAAGTACCAGATCAAGTCTTCTTACGGAAGACCACTTGGTCTCTTCTGGTCCGTCGGAACCTCTGAATTCATCAGCCTTCAGTCTTTGCGGAGCCCCCTCCCCATGGCCATGCAGTTATTACAGACGTTCATGGTTGGTTGGTTCACGCACCAGCCTCGTCCTCACTGGTCTCCCCGCCTACCCACATCTTCCCACAGGCATGGAGACAGGGATTTTTTTTTTTAATACCCACACAGCGCTTTAAAAAGCTAGATAACAAGGAAGTCTGCAGGTGTTGTACTTGTGAGAGAAGCACCTTAGCATCTTAGGGCCTGGATCATCATTCCTAGACAGCTGCAAACATCTATGTGACCTGAAGGTCCCTGTGAGCATTTGGATTTGGGGGACTCCTCCGGCATAGGGGATCTTAGGGTCTCAGGCTACACTTCCATATGAGAAATGGAGCTCCAGCACCTCGGGGCTGGTCAGCCAGTGCAGAGAGACCGACACATCCCCAGGTGGACTCAGCTTTCTACAGGCAGGTTGGCCCAATCTGTACAGTGTGACACAGGGACAGTTCAGCTTTGGGCAGGGCTCTCATCCTCTTTGGCTGCAGCCTGAGGAACCTCAGGGTGTTCCCTGCAGCCCTGGGTGCACCAGGGTGAGCGCCCTGAATTGTGCAACCTCCAAAAGAATGGAGAAAAAGACCTATTATTTTCTTTCTTTTGGAAATAGATTATTTTTAGTTAATTAATTTACTTATTGAAATATAGTTGACTTACAATATTATATTAGTTTCAGGTGTACAACATAGTGATTCAATATTTTCTTTTTAATAAATTTATTTATTTATTTATTTTTGGCTGTTTTGGGTCTTCGTTGCTGCGCGCGGGCTTTCTCTTGTTGTGGTGAGCGGGGGCTACTCTTTGTTGCGGTGAGCGGGCTTCTCATTGCGGTGGCTTCTCTTGTTGCAGAGCACGGGCTCTAGGCGCACGGGCTTCAGTAGTTGTGGCACGCGGCCTCAGTAGTTATGGCTCACGGGCTCTAGAGCGCAGGCTCAGTAGTTGTGGTGCACGGGCTTAGTTGCTCCGCGGCATGTGGGATCTTCCCAGACCAGGGCTCGAACCCGTGTCCCCTGCATTGGCAGGCGGATTCTTAACCACTGCACCACCAGGGAAGCCCCTGTGATTCAATATTTTTATAGATTATGCAACCTATTATATTCTCTTATATGAAGATTTAAAGGAAAACATTTTATACTTTTTCTTTTGGCCTTTTGGTCGGAAATTTTATTAACTTGAGATATAGAGGCATAGGACACTTTAGGCTTTTAATTTCAGAACCAAATATCACCACCTGTGTTTATGACACTACGTGAAATTGACTCTCAGGGATTTACGCTCATGTTGTTTAAAGACATCCTGCTGCTTCTTCTAGGCAAAGCCTTGGGGACGACAGCGATGGTGCCTGTTCCTTATGAGAAGATGCTGAGGGACCAGGCAGCCGTGGTGGTGCAGGGGCTCCCAGAAGGGGTCCCCTTTCAACACCCTGAGAACTATGACCTTGCAACCCTGAAGTGGATTTTGGAGAACAAAGCGGGGATTTCATTCCTTATCAACAGGTGATAGGCTCTACCCCCTCCTAACAGCTGATAAACTGACAGCTTAATTTCAGTTACTTAATTCTGTCCCGTTATGTTTAGAAGTTGGTTATTCAGATGTTTAATCTGTCCGTCTTGTGTGTTCATGTCAGGTAACAGTATTGGTTTTCTTGCAGACCCTTCCTGGGTCCCGTGAATCAGCGAGGTAAGTGACAGCTTCTCATACTTGGTGACTGCCCTTGACTGCTAAACCAGTTCTGCTTTTCTTAATTAAAATGCAAGTTTGGCACATTCTAAAGCTTGTTTCTGCTTTGTCTTTCCTGCATTGAGGAGGCCACCTCTGATCCCGGGGCCAGGGGTGGTGGTGATGTTTGCAGGGACTACAGCTCAGGGAAACACACGTAGCCAGCCTGAGAGCCGAGACGCCACCCTCCCGCCAGCTCGCATGCCGGCGAGCTTCTGCGTCCAGCCCTCGCAGGGCAGGAGATCTACCTTGTCCGTGTGCACAGGAGTCTGAGGATGCTGGAGTGACTTCCTGGTCTTTGAGCACCAACCACGGGCCAGGCGTTGTGGGATTCAGGAGTGGTCCGGGCTGTGTGACCGTTCCCGTGCTTCTGAGATACATGGTCTGGGAGAAGGAAAGAGACTGTTCAGAGAACCAGGGGTGACCCGTGGAGGAAATCCCTGAGAGCCCCCGGAAGGGGTTAGAATTGTGTGGTCAGAAGAGCTCCCTGGAGGAGCTGGCCCCCAAGATAAGCAGGATCTCAATAGCTTGGTTCCCCCGGGAAGCCCATTCCATGTGGTCAGGCAGAAAGTTATGTGCAGGGTGTTTGAGACCATGTTTGGGAAACCAGGACCCCTCATAAGCTCCTTTACTGATGAAGGGACCAAAAAAGGAAATAGTAATTTTACCAGGAGCATTTAGAGATCCATCTATGCCCACTTCCTTATTTTCTCAGATTATTATTCTGGATCGTAGTTGGAAACCTTGGGCCATAGCTGTTCATGAAAGACCAAGTCTAAAGAGGGTGTTATGCTGAGCCTATATAGGTACAGAAGCCAGGTGGCAGGGGTGGGTGGAGGGTCCTACTGTCCACATGGCCTACCTCGGGGTACAGAGGGCAATGGGACACTCCTGTGCGTGGGCTACTCACGGAGCAAGTATTTCTGGAGCAGTTGTGAGTTCCTGGGGTCCCCCAGTTCACATTAAAGGAGGGGCTGGAGGGTGAGGGGTGGCAGGTGACCAGGTGACTGTTGTCCCAGGTGGCTTGTATTGTCATTATAGAATCACGGTAATAGCTGCTGACACGTATTTTGTGATAGGCACTGTTCTAAGCACTTTGCATGTATTAATTAATCCTCACCCAACCACCATCTTGAGACGAAGAAACTGAGGCACGAGGAGGCTTAGTAACCTGCCGGAGGTCGCTCGGGCACAGGTCTGCTCCTATTGTGCCCACACAGATGGCCCAGGCCCCGGGGGCTGCTTTGAGTTGGTCTCTCCTCCGCTGCTATTCCATGATGACCTAGAGCCAGGAATTCTGTTCTCTTTGTATTCGCTTTCCCTGTATGTGCCTTTGAATGTTGTCATATTTCAAGGTGCAGACAGGGGCTAGCGTGTGTCTTTTTACTCACGCACAGGTGGGCCTGGGGTGGTAACAGATGCTGAGAGATCAGTGACATCACCAAGTGAAAGGTAAGGGAGAAATAAAAAATTAAGTCCATATCTAACCCAAATGTATTCGTTTTTAGGCTATGGAATGTCTTATTTTGTTACATATTCTTTATTCAAAAGGATGTTTGGGATTATGAGAATATATTCATTGACACCTTTAACTTTCTGAATAATTTGTTACAACATTAAAGTTGAGGTAGCTTTGCATTCAGTTTGATGGGGGGAGGGGAACCTATGATGGTGTGGAGATCTGGGGATTAGATTCAGTGTGTCCAGATGCCTTTGGGCAGTTCTCACCCTGCCCATCTTAACCAGCATTCCCTTCTCCTTTTAGCTGTGCCCCCATCAATGTGAAGACTGAAGCCATGGAAGATTCTGGTATGTACACTGATGCTTGTAGAATCAGGTGTTCAGCAGGTCATTATTTGACTCCTTTCTTTTGTTTTACTTAAAAATGGGACTTTCAGTAAACCAGGAATAGAGGGGAATTTCCTCAACTTGATAAAAAAAAATTTACAAAAAACCTACAGCTAATATCATATTTCATGCTGAGAAACTAGAATCTTTCCCACTAAGATCAGGAACAAGGCAAGGATGTACCGTCTCATCACTCCCTTTCAACATCATACCGAAAGTCCTAGCTAATACAGTAAGACAAGAAAAGGAAATATAAGGTATATGGATTGGGAATGACAAACTAAAACTGTCTTTAATTTGCAGATGATATATTGGTCCATATCTGGGTAGAAAATCCCAAAGAATCAACAAGATAATGGGGATAGGGCACTAATTAACCTCAACGGGGGCCTTATTTGCAGAATAATCATATTTTACTCAAATATCTAGAAAAAAAGCCTTCTAATTCAATAAATATTAGGTACTAAGATGTTATTAAGTAGATATATTTGTAGACAAAGGTATTATTTTAATTATATGGAAATTAGAACTTGACTGCTAAATGAGTAAAAAGTCTTGAATACACATTTGGAATATGAATTTGATTTATGAATAAAGCAGTGTTTTTATTTTCGGACATAGCTTATTTTATTGCTTTCTTACACTCTGTCATTTCTAAATGTTCTACAATAGACGTACATTACTATGACAAAGTATACTGGGAAAAAAAAATCCCTCTTTGACGGTGAGAGTAGTTAACCCCCATCCCTGCTCTCCCACGCCTCAAAAAAAAAAAAAAAATGGCATTAGAAGGAAAAATGTTAAAGGTTAAAAATAGAAAAAAAATGTTTTAACTCAAATGTTTAATCAAGGGATGGAAAAATATTGAAAGCATTAGAAGTAGAAACGTTAGAAAACCTAAAATAAACAAGCACATAAAACTGAAACTCAAACCTCAAAAAGATAAAGATGAACACAAGCTGACTATACGGGGTAAAATGAGAAGTTAATAATGTTTAGAAAAGCAACGTAGAAATAAGAAATAAACAATTCCAAATGTAAAGTTAAAGTTAAATCTGAGATAATGTAAAAGAAAAATATTCAATATTAAGAAAAGATGGAGAGAGAAGGCGAAGAGAGATGTTACCGCCAGTGAAATGGAGGTCAGAGCACGAGTTTTGCTGAAGGTGTCAGGTGTGGTTCATGCTCAGCTGCCTCCCCAGTCCCTTGGGGCAGGAGTAGCCTGAATCCACCCTTGTCATACCCCAGGGTCACTCCTATCCACAGATAAACATGTGCTTGGTAGAAGCTCCACCTTAAATGTCAGCCTGAAAAATAAGAGTGCCTGTCCATTTTAGTTATTCTAGGTAAAACCAACACAAGTCAATGAAAAGGAGCCAAATATTTCAGCCAACAGAATTCAGCTGTGCCGTCTTCATCCCACTTACACATGACATGCCTTACACGCTTGCCCCTTTAATCTTAGCCTTGGGTGCGTTTCCAAGCTCAGATACATTCTGCCTGCATCTCTGTTGGTAACAGAATTTAAAACCCCCAAGCCACAGTCTCCTCTCAGAAACCGGGAAAACAAATGGGGTGGGAGTGAGGGGTTGTCGGCTCTCCCCGGGGGGCCCTTTCAAGGATCCACAGCCCCACCACCTTCCCTTCCCTCCTCACCAGCTATTGGGTGGATGAGTGTCTCCCACCAGCCTTAAAATAGGCCTCTTTTGTTGAGGCCTCTCTTTGGAGATGTGATGCCCTATAAACAAGCTCCCTAATAATGTGACTTTCTACCATGGATTTCATGATACAAATTGCTTCCAGGTGCCTGCAGGCTTCTGTGAGCTGACCATCCATTGGCCTTATTTCCTTTGATGTTTGTGTAGCACTTGCTGCACAGAACGTTTAAATCGTTTTAACTTCTGAATTTCCCCCTCCCCCCTCATATTTTGAGGAAAGGCTGAAGCAATTCTGCATTCTGCACCGTCAGATCTGCTTTCAATTGCCTGCATTGAAAAGAAATTTTTCTTTGACAGCCCAGCTGTCACATATTTATCAAATGTTTGTACTTTAAAGTTTTACTATAAATTACAAAAGTTATACATGTTTTAAATAAAAATTCAGTGTAGTAAGTGGTAATAAGTAGTGTAATAAGTAGTAATAAGTAAAATTCCTCTTCACTCCTCCCCTCTCAAAGCTCCATCTCTCTTAAATCTCACTGCACCTCAAATTCCATCCCCATTTTAAAGGCAACAGCTCTTAACCAACTTGTGGAAATTCTTTCAGATCACTTACAAACATGTAAAGAGCTTGTTTCTTTTTTATGCACAAGGAGACCTCCATTTGTGAGCTCTCCTTTAATCTTTCCATCAGACTACCTTTCTGTCCCACTTCTGAGCAATTTCCTCAACTTAATCTTCCATTTCACCGATATGGCCATCAGCCGTGTCCATTCTGTTCCTCAGTTTAACAAATTTTTCTTTTTGACAGTCACATTCGTTAATACCCAGTCTTACCATCCCTTTGCCAACAGAGCTGTTAAAGGTTTTCAGAAGACCTCCCCCGCCACAACTTGTAAATTAATGCTGAACAGTGAAATCCCAAGCTTGTCACAATTTTTGTTTTTGCTTCTGTTAACTTTCACAGTTAAATTATATGTATACTTCAGTATCAGTTATCTATTGCAGTATAAAAGAGCACCCAAGAACTTAGTGGCTTCAAACTATAATTTAGTCTTTCTTACAATTCTGTGTGTTGGCCAGGCCGTCCTTCTGGTCTGGGCTGGCCTCACTCCTGGGGCCCAGGCCTCAGCTGCCAGAGTTGGGCCTCCCTCTCCTCTTGGTCTCACATCCTCCAGGCTCATTCACATGGCAACTCTGTTCCAAAAACAGCAGACGCTGATGCACAAGCACTTTTCAAGCCTCTGCCTACATCCCACTGGCCAAAGCAAGTCACGTGGCCAGGCCCAGATTCAAAAGGTGGAGTAGTTTTCCACTTCTAGAAAATAGGAGTGGGAAAGTTACATTGCAAACAGGTGTATATACTGGGATGGAAGACATTTGTGGCCAGTTTTTGCCATCTACTGCACCTTTCCCTGATAAAGCCTTTTGGTTTAACCAATGTAGTTTCCCCAGGTTTTGAAATTCATTTTGTTGTAGTAAGTAAATTAAGATGATCTGTGCCAATTTGGGCCCCATTACAGCAGAATATTTGCAATATTGATATTGCATATAAATGCACGTACATATTCATCCATCTTGAAAAGGAAAATTTCCCCGAACCGGGAATTAGACCTCTTTCTCCTTCCCTTCTTTTCCTCCTTCCTTCCATCCATCTCTCCTCCCTTCCTTCTTTGCTTTATGTTGTTTTATTGTTATTTTATATTTATATTTTTATATGGATAAACCATTCGTTCCTAGTGCATGAGCTACAAGTTCTTTTGCTGATTGCAGTGTTGCTGTGTTAATCCAAACAGAACCTGGAAGATATACTAGCCAGTCATATCTCTGTTCGTGAGTCTAGCCTAACACATAATTTTATAATTTCCATTGCATTCAAAGGCATTTCACCGAAAGCAACAGTTATGTCAGTCAAGAAAGAATCAGAAGATCCTAATTACTATGAATATAGTATGCAAGGTAATACCATTTTATAATAATTTTCTTCTTTAGAAGTTATCTGTGATGGAAACTTTTAATTAGCACCCATCTGAGAAACAGGAAAAGAGTCGTAAAGATCCATGTACATTTACCCAGGATCTAGCACGGTGCCATTAGGGTAAACAATTTTATAGTCATAAAATAGATTGTATTAATATTTAGCCTGAATCCACATGATTCTAGGCATCCGTGAATGTAAAGACATTTCAGGCTGCGTTTTACTAGAGTTTGTCTATTAAATATTATTTTGTATGTTCTAAAATATTCCCACCTTGATTGTCTTCTGTCCAGTCTGTCCCCTAGGTTGCTGAGAAAATAGTAAGTGTTAAAAGAGATGGAGATGAGTTAAGAAATTCAAGTGCCTTTTCTTAATAGTTGTTTCATTGACAGCATACAAGTTCAACGGGGAGAAGACAATTGTTGCCAAATACACAAACTTTCCAAACATGGCACAGGCGGGTGCTATGTGCAGTTGGGTGGCTTGGTTCTCTACCCAAAGACCAAAATCCCGCTGGACCCCAGCGTGATGTCGGTTTGACGATATGGTACCATCATGTCTCTGTGACTGCCTTACGGTGTTCAGATTCTTTCTCCATCTTCCAGCTCCACTGGGAATGGAGACAGAGTGCAGGACGATTTGCAGTCACATCCTCAAACATTATCAGATCGGAAATGTTTCCTACAAAATCTTAACTTTGAAAATTTTCCTGCAGCATTACATAGCTCTGAAACTTTCACTAAAAAAATTGTTTCAAAAAATCTAAAGGCAGAGACCAGTGGAAGTTCTGTTGTAATTGCTCTGTCCTGGGCCAACCCCACCCCACCCAACCCCTCCCTCGTCCGCCCCCGCCCTGGCCTGTCCCTTGTGACCAGTCTCCTTCCCTCTGGGCAGAGGATCTCTTTTCAATCCATCCCACACACCCCACCCCAATCACATGTTCTTTGAAAACTGGGATCTCTCCCCCACTCACACTGCCTGTGGCTCCGCACCACCCGTAAAGTCCCAGTTTCCTTCCACGTTCCTCCTGCCCTTTCTGGTCTCCCCTCCTATTTCATCTGCCTCCGCAGCCATCACCCTCCCTGGGCTCTTCAGACACACAGCTCGGTCTGTGATTCCTTGAAAGTGCCCTGAATCCGCCTTCCCCGGGGCTTTTCTATAAGCTGATCCCTCCCTGTGACTCCCTTCCTACCCTGCAGACCACTGAGGAGTTCCCCCGCTTCTTTCTGGGGCACAGTCAGAATCTCAACTCCTGCAGGGGGCTTCCAGCGTTTAGTGTGACCTGCCGTGTGCTATCTATGCTTTTGCCAGGCCTCCCTCAGCTAGTGGCAGGAAACACAGCATCTTACTCCTGCCCTGGAGCCCCAAGCCCGGGCTTTCTACATACTGAGCACTCAGATGTGCTTGCTGAGTTGAATGTGACCCTCATGAAGAATCAGTGTCACATTTGTTTCTAAATTACTGTTGTTTTGAACAAACTACTTTTTTTTAAAATTTATTTATTTATTTATTTATTAGCACCGTTAATTATTATTTATTTATTTATTTATTTTTGGGGCTGTGTTGGGTCTTCGTTTCTGTGCGAGGGCTTTCTCTAGCTGCGGCAAGCGGGGGCCACTCTTCATCGCGGTGCGCGGGCCTCTCACTATCGCGGCCTCTCTGAACAAACTACTTTTAATTAAATTACGTCTTGGCTCCCAAGAATATATTTTTGAACTTAAATGACCTTGGTGTTGATCAAATCGTGTACAGTCAGGGATAGGATACTTACAGATTCTGCTCCAAAAGTCATCAGTGGAATGAACAAGTTAGATGTACCTGCAATCGTTCTATTTTAATTTTTCAGAAAGAAGTACGTTATTTGAAGAAAAACATTTACGTTAAATGTGTGAATTTATAATCTTTCTCCTGCTTGGCTTGGAAATGACAGAACTATTCAAGAGATCTTTGTCGAACAGCTTCCTTCTTGATGCCAAAAAGTTCCAAGTTGCCTAACATCATGGACTATATTCCATAGCACTGAATGATTTTGTAACCATTTAGGTTAAATACTCACATGCTGAAGTACTGATGTCTATATCCTTTAAGTAAGGGAGATATTTTTAAATCCAAAAAGACAATCAGTGTGACCTGCTCAGAATGGCGACTGGCCCTTGGGGAGCCCCCAGCGAACACGGCCCCACCAGTGCTCAGAAGCTACCCCCACCAGGACCTCATGATCCATCTGCAACACAGATCTCTCAGAAGACCTCCGACACACATTTACATGTGCACACATAACATCTTGGCCCACGGAAGTCCCATAGGTCTTTTACATACGCAGGGACCCCATCTCCAGGGTCCCCAGAAATGAAGAATGCACAGTACAAGCTGTGCTGAGATATAGTGCACCCAGGCTTCCTTGATGCTGATGGATGTCAGAGCATCAGTACCATTCTATTTTCTTCCTGGCTGACTGCATGATATGGGAGAGAAGCCTTCCAGGCCCAAGGGAACATGGATACAAAAGCCCAAAATCAAGGAATTAACATAGTCTTTCTTGAATCACACCACTCCGACACTGACTCTTCTGCTTCCCTTTTTCACATTTAAATACCCCGTACATCGATTACATGGAGCCCAGCTGGATAATGCAAGATAATCTTTTCTGAAGGTTAGCAATGAGCACACTTAATCCCATCTGCAACCTAATTGCCCCTTGCCATGTAACATAACCTGTTCACAGGTTTTTGGATATCTTCGGGGGGGGGGGGGGCGGGGGGCATCTGCCTATTGCAAACACTAAACAATTACATGCCAACAAATCGAGTAACCTAGATGAAATGGACAAACTACTGAAACTGACTAAGGATAAAACACAAAATTTGAATAGTCATATAACAAGAATTTGAATTAGTAATTCAAAAACTTCCTACAAACAAAAGCCCAGGACCAGATGCCTTCACTGGTGAATTCTACCAAGTGTTTAAAGTCCTTCATGGGACTTCCCTGGTGGCACAGTGGTTAAGATTCCGCCTGCCAATGCAGGGGACACGGGTTCGATCCCTGGTCTGGGAAAATCCCACACACCGTGGAGCAAATAAGGCTGTGCACCACAACTACTGAGCCTGCGCTCTAGAGCCTGCGAGCCACAACTACTAAGCGTGCATGCCACAACTACTGAAGCCTGTGCGCCTAGAGCCCGTGCTCTGCAACAAGAGAAGCCACCCCAATGAGAAGCCCGTGCACCACAACAAAGAGTAGACCCTGCTCACCGCAACTAGAGAAAGCCCACATGCAGCAACGAAGACCCAACATAGCCAAAAAATAATAATAAATTTTTAAAAATAACAAATAAAAAAATAATAAAGTCCTTCACAAACTCTTACAAAAAATAGAGGAGGGAACACTTCTAAACTCATTCTGTTAGGCCAGTATCATCCTGATACCAAAACCAGACAAAAACAACACAAGAAAACTACAGAAAAATATCGCTTATTCATAGACGTACAAAATTTTTCAATAAAATGCTAGCAAATGAATCCAGGAACATATAAAAAGGATTATACATCATGACTGTTGGGCTGCACCCCACAGGCCTGCAAGCCCTGTAGTTGCCCAGCCTCGAGACCAAAGAAAGCCCAGCGACAGAGACATCAGTGGCTTATTGGACAGGGGGATCTTACACATCTGAAGCAAAGTCCTGGAGCAACACCCCACCGTGCAGCAAACAGTAGGCAGCACGTAACAGTAACCCTCACTACTTGGAGGAGAAGGACGCTACCATTTATAGAGGGAATCGACATCAGGTTGGCTCATCAGTAACCAGGAAACCAGCGCTGGGGCAGGGGGCAATCATGTAGGCAGTTACTAATTAAGCCCTATAATTAAAAGGATTGGGTAGTCATGTGAGTGAAGCAGGGACTGGTCGAGCTGGGGATGTACAGAGAACAGGAGAACAGCCATCTTGAATGGCCTGACCCTACAATGACCAAGTGGGATTGATCCTAGGAAGGAAAGATTAGTTCAACATATGGAAATCAATCAGTGGAATAACAACATAATGAATAAAGGACAAGACCCACACGATTATGCCCATCGATGTAGGAAAAAGGCATTTGACAAAATCTAATACCCTTTCGTGATTAAAAAAAAGAACACTCAAATTAGGAATCCAAGGGAACTTTCTCAACATAATTAAGAGCATCTACAGAAAACCTATATAACTCATGTCATACTTATAAGACTGAAGGCTTTCCCCCTAAGACCAGGAACAAGACAAGGACGTCTGTTCTTGCCACTTCTTTTCAACACTGTACTGGAGGTCCTAGGCAGGGCAATTAGGTAAGATAAAAAAAAGGCATCCAGATTGGAAAGGAAGATGTAAAACTATTTCTGTTTGCAGATGACATGATCTTGTATATAGAAAATCCCAAGGAATACACACACAAATTAGAGCTAATAAGTTTAGCAAGGTTGCAGGATACAAGGTCAATATACAAAAATCAGTTGTATATCCATATGTTAGCAATGAACAATCAAAAACTGAAATTTAAAAAAATTCCATTTACCACAGCATCAAAAAGAATGCAATACTTAGGAATAAATTTAACCAAAGAAGTGTAAGACTTGTACACTAAAAACTACACAACTGGGACTTTCCTCGTGGTCCAGTGGCTAAGACTCCATGCTCCCAATCCAGGGGGCCCGGGTTCAATCCCTGGTCAGGGAACTAGATCCCACATGCTGCAACTAAGAGTTCGCATGCCACAGCTAAAGATCCCGCATGCCGCAACAAAGACCCAGTGCAGCCAAGTAAATAAATAAATATTTTTTAAAAAGTGGCTGCACTATTTTATAAAACAAACAAACAAAAACAAAAAACTACAAAACAGTGTTGAAAGAAATTAAAGAAGAACTAAATAAATGGAAAGACATCCTGTGTTCATGGATTGGAAAACTTTCCTACGATTTATATGGAAATGCAAGGGACCCTGAAGAGCCAAAACAATCTTGAAAAAGAACAAAGTTGGAAGATGTGTACTTCCTGATTTCAAAACCTACTACAAAGCTGTCATTATCAGTATTCCGTGGTACTGGCATGAGGATAGACATATGAATCAATGGAATAGAATGGAGAGTACAGAAATAAACCAATATTTTTATAGTCAGTTGATTTTCAACAAGAGTGCCCAAGACTAGTCAATGGGGAAAGAATAGTCTTTTCAAAAAATGGTGCTGGAACAACTGGATATCCACCTGCAAAAAGATCAGTTTGGACCTCTACCTCACACCATATAAAAAAAGATGAACTCAGGACTTCCCTGGTGGCGCAGTGGTTGGGAATCCACCTGCCAATGCAGGGGACATGGGCTCGAGCCCTGGTCCAGGAAGATCCCACATGCTGCAGAGCAACTAAGCCCGTGTGCCAAAACTACTGAGCCGGTGCTCTAGAGCCCACGAGCCACAACTACTGAAACCCAGGCGCCACAACTACTGAGGCCCGTGTGCCTAGAGCCTGTGCGCTGCAACAAAAGAGGCCACTGCAATGAGAAGCATGCGCACTGCAACAAAGAGTGGCCCCCGCTCGCCACAACTAGAGAAAGCCTGCATGCAGCAACGAGGACCCAACGCAGGCAAAAATAAATAAATAAATAAATAAATTTTTTTTTTTAAAAAAGGCAGACAGTAGCAAGTGTTGGTGAAGATGCAGAGAAATTAGAATCCTCATACATTGCTGCTGGGAATGTAAAATGGTACCGCTCCTTTTCAGAATAGTTTGGCAGTTCCTCAAAATGCTAAATGAGGAGCATATGACCCAGCAATTCCACTCTTAGATATATATCCAATTCTACATTTTCCCGAGAGAAAATATATGTCCACACAAAATTTAGACATTATTCTTAATAGCCAAAAGGCGGACACAACCCAAGTATCCATAAGCTGATGAATGGAGAAACAAAATGTGGTCTATCCATACAACGGAATATTATTCAGCCATTAAAAATAATGAAGTACTGATACACACTGTAACATGAATGAACCTTGAATACATAATGCTGAGTGAAAGAAGCCAGACACAAAAAGGTACATATTGTATGATTCCATTTATATGAAATATCCAGAATAGGCAAATCCATAGAGACAGAAAGTCCATTAGTGGTTACAGAGTCTGAAGAGAGAAGGGAGTGAGGAATGACCCCCAGTGGGCACAGGGATTCTTTTGGGGGTGATGAAAATGTTCTAGAAATAATGATGATGGTTGTACTACTTTGTGAATATATGGAAAACCACTGAACTGTACACTTTAAAAGGATGAATTTTATGGTATGTGAATTATATCTCAGTTTTTAGAAAGCAAATTCAATGTAAGATTAGCCTGTATAATCTGTATAAATAATCTGTATAAAATAAAATTTGTGATTAATTTTGACTTTTGACTTGAAAGCACTGATTATCAGATCGCTTTGAACACATTTGATACCCATTCAGTACATAGGATTTTTGCTGTCAAAACTCTAGACCAGGAGTATTTTTGCTGTACCTGTGAATAAATTTACCTGAGAGCCCTTGTCCTCTTGGTAAATTGATACTGGTCATCTTATCACTCATTTCCTTTTTAAAAAATTATTATTGTGGGAATTCCCTGGCGGTCCAGTGGTTGGGACCCGGTGCTCTCACTGGCGAGGCCCTGCATTCGATCCCTGGTTAGGGAATGAAGATCCCACAATCCATACGGCGCAGCCAAAAAAAAAAAAATATTATTGTGGTAGAATATATGTAACATAAAATTTGCAATTTTAACCATTTTTAAATGCACAGGTCAGTGACATCAAGTACATTCACAGTGTTGCGTGACCATTACCACCATCCATCTCCAGAACTTTTTCATCATCACAAACAGAAACTGTCCCCACTAAGCAATAACTCCCCATTCCCTTCCTCTTAGCCCCTGGCAACCCCCATTCTACTTTCTGTCTCTATGAATTTGCCTATTCTTGGCGCCTCATATAACGAATCAGACAGTATTTATCCTTTTGTGACTGGATTATTTCACTAGGTGTAATGTCTTCAAGTTTCTTCCATGTTGTAGCAGGTGTCAGAATTTCATTGCCATTCACTTATTTGTAATTTTGCCTTTTTTCTTTATGGAGTGGCTATGAATCCATATCTCTAACCCAAATTTGATGATGAAATTTGTGCTCCAAAGCAGGTCCTTCAAAAAATGATCCTTCAAAAAATTCCTCATTTGAAGTATTTCAAAGGTCTGTTCCTCCATGCCCACTTTCCAGAGCATGTCAGTATTTTAAGTTTATCTACACTGAATTTACTGTGTGTGATATTTAGTTCTGGGGTTTTTTGTTTTGTTCTGTTTTTTTACTTTTTGGAATGGAAGAGGAGGAAAAGAAATGCATTGGCCTACTTGTAGGGCTTTTTTTTTTTTAATGTAAACTTGATCTTGCTTAGGCTTGAACCTAACACGATGCAATTTGTTTTTGTTTTTGTTTTTTTAAATTACCTCAACTTCTGTTTGGTAAAGTCATGTAATGAGATTCAACATGGGTGTGTGACTTGCTTTTTGTATGTAAGTGATTTGATCTTTGTCACATTTGTGACTGTGTGTTACACAGCCTGACCAGTTTGATGATGCAACGTTGAAATTGCATCGTTTTCTAGAAATGAACCAAAGATGGCCTCTGTATATTGGCCCCTAGGTGGTTAATTTTTTCACAGCAGGATGAGACCTGTCAACTCAAAATCCTGCCAGCCCCAAATTCCGGGTGCCTGTGTATGTGATACGCTGAGAAGGACACACCGTCATCTAGGCAGTGTTCTGGCTGAGAATGCAAGACCTGAGTCTTACCATGAGGAAACGTCAGACAAACTCAAAATGAGGAACATTCTAGTGGGGAGGGGAAGGGGGGGACGGCGGTGACTCAAATCTTCAGAAATGGCAATGCCATGAAAAACGAAGATAGACTATGGAACCATTCAAAATTAAAGGAGACGTGACAGCTAAAAACAAGACCTGACCCCCCAAACTGGATCCCGTACTGAAAGGGAAAGGCTATAATGAACATTTGGTCAACTGACAAAGTTGGAAAATGAATGGTAGAATAGATAAAATTGTCTCACATGTTAAATTCTGTGAGTTTATAACTATACTGTGATGGTATAAGAGAATATCCCTATTCTAAGGAAATAGTCACGGAAATGTTCAGAGATAAAGATCCATAATGTATGTACCTTTCCCTCAAATGCTTCAGGAAAAAAAGTGTGTGTATATACATCTATCTCTGTATATAGACTGGGGGCGGGGGGAGGGAGAGACAAAGATTACCAACAAACAGGGTAAATTGTTAACATCATGTTATCTGAGTAAAGGGTAGATGGATCTTCTTTGTACTATTTTATTTTTGCAACTTTTCTGTGTTTAAAACTATTTCCAACTATAAAGTTTTTTTTAAGAAAAGACATTCATGAGACAATTGAGGAAATTTGAACAATGCCTAGCTAAGAGATGATGATAAAGAACAATTGTTCATTTGTAGGGGTCATTGCAATATCATGGTAATGCTAAAGGAAGAGACTTTACTTATGTACTTGCCTGTAGTTATGCAGTATTTGCACACTGAATTCTGGGATTTACTTTAAACTACCAGTGCAGGGTGGGGTGGGCACGGATAAAACGGGATGACGTGAGTTGATGACTGTTGGCGCTGAGGGACGGGCACATG
This sequence comes from Balaenoptera physalus, assembly GCF_965194825.1. Lineage (NCBI taxonomy): Eukaryota > Metazoa > Chordata > Mammalia > Artiodactyla > Balaenopteridae > Balaenoptera > Balaenoptera physalus. The sequence goes on from NC_138898.1 coordinate 82,543,171, forward strand.
GCTTCATGATGCCATCTCTCTGCTTTTCTGTGTTTGAAATTTTTCCAAAGCACAGATAAAAACAAAAACAAAGGAAAAAACGTAAAGAAAGGATCGTTTGTGTGAATTTGATATTAGGGAGTCGAAGTATTGCATGTATATTCCTGTGCGGGTCTTGAATTATTTGCATTGTTTTTAAATGATTTCTTTTTTAAAATTTGTACTTCTGCCTTGTTTGCTTTCCTTTCAGAGAACCATCATTCTTCTGCCAGCACTGAAGTAATAGAAATGGAATTACCAGTGGAAGGTTAGAAAAATGAGGCACTTTCTCTCTCTCTCTCTCTTTTTTTTTTTTTTTTTTTTTTTAGTTTACAGTATTTTGAAGAGAATACACTCTTTTAAACACACATGTTTGAAAATACAGACGACAACATGCCTTCTTAGAGAACTGGCCGAGTCCTCATCCTAAGATGTAATATTAAGAACTCTGTCACTCTTACTCTTTTGATTTGTAAATGATTCTACTTTAAATGCCTGGCTATAAAGGTTAAGTGGTAAGAAAACTTTGCCCTGATGCCATTTGTTACTTTATTTCATTTTGTCTTCTTGATGGGCATGCCAAAATCTTTTGAGCAAAGTTGAATAGAATTTTAGGAAATTCTTGAATTAGAGGTAAAACTTGATATATACTTCCCTCCATTCGTGTATAAATCCTGAGTATCATATTTAAGGCCTAAACTCTTAAAGTGGTTTATATAAGATAAAATTAATAAAGGAGATTTCCTCTGCAAACATAGAGGTATGAATGTCTTTGTCAGTTTACAGGCAAGTTGATCTTGTTTTTAGGGGTTGTACATCTGTCTCAGTACCAAAATGATTTGTGTTTTTCTTTTACATCAAAAACTTTCTCCAAGGAGCAGAGTTGCAGTCATTTTCGATAGCTTCCCTGATTTAGGGAGTCTGGAGTTTTTTGTTGTAGAGGATGGTTCCAATGGCCCCCTGAGCAATTTGTCTAAGTCTCTGACCGAGAAGAATTTTGGTAGATTTTGCCAGAGAACATACTATGATAGAGTCCAGTCTTAGAATTGTTCATTCACTCATAAAATTAGTCATTTTGAACTTCATTGCTTTAGAACCAAGAAGACAAGCGGACTCTGTCATTATTTAACTCCTGTTTATTTTTCTAAATTATGTATTTTCATTGTGGTTAAAAAAAACCACATAACAGAAAATTTACCATCTTAACCACTGTGAAGTGTGCAGTTTGGTAGTGGTGAGTGTATTTACATTGTTGGGAAGAAGATCTCCAGAACTTTTCATCTTGCAAATCTATCCCCATTAAACAACAACTCCCCCATTTTCCCTCCTGGCAACCCCTATTCTACTTTCTGTCTCTATGAATTTGACTACTTTAGGTATCTCATATAAGCGGAATCCTGCGGTATTTGCCTTTTTGTGACTGGCTTATTTCACTGAGCATAATGCTCTCAGGGTTCATCCATATTGTAGCGTGTGTCAGGATTCTTCCATTAATTTTTTGTTTCTTTTCTTTAACTCAGTCTCTGACCTTCTCTGGATGTAAAGGAGGACAATTATTTTGAATTGAGTTTAAATCTATTCCTCCCTTATGTCATTTTACTTGCCTTTGTAAAAGCCTGTTAAGGTATTGTTTGGTCATTTTTTAAATGGATGGATAGTACAATATTTGGAAAGAAGAAGACCTGTGTAGGAGTCAGTTGTAGAACTGGTGCTGAATTAGAATCAGAAAGATTTCATGGGATGTTGGCCCTCGAAATAGTTCATTTCTAAACAGATTTTTTATTATCGTGATATAGTGGGAAGCCCATTTACAATAGAGCTGAATTTGTTTGATTTTTTAAACCTTTTTATTTTATGTCAGTCCTTTTATTTTTTTATAATTTATTTATTTAGCTGGGGCAGGGAGGGGCCACACTGCACAGCCTGTGGGATTTCAGTTCCCCAACCAGAGATTGAACCCCAGGCCACAGCAGTGAGAGCCCAGAATTCTAACCACGAGGCCACCAGGGAACTCCCTAAAACCTTTTTATTTTAAAATAATTATAGATTCACAAGAAGCTGCAAGAATAGTACAGAGCAGTCCAATGTACCTTCACCTGTTTTTCCCCAAAGGTTACATCCTACGTAACGATAGTACAATATCAAAACAGTTTTGCATTCTAGTCTTTCTTCTTTTGCTAACAATTAATGTAAGATTTGACAAATCTTTCTAAAATGAGCTAGAGTTAGGCGAGATAAGCTAGCCAGGCTTTTGTCTATATGTAGAACTTAATGGATATGTCATAATTCTCATCCACCAGAAAACTCAATTAGGTACTTTAGGTACCTCATATAAGTGAAATCATATGATATTTGCTTTTTTGTGACTGGCTTATTTCACTGAGCATGTATATGTCATGTACATTACATGCATCCATGTAATAATAGACCATGAATCACCTGGGGGCTGCTGGCAGGATAAGAAAGGAGCAAATGGCTTTTTTTTAATCCTAGTAATTCCCGATGACAACCAGAAAACACTATGACCAGATGTATTCCATTAGCTCAAATAGAAGGATAGTCTGTGTCCATTACTGCGGGTAACTTCACATTATTTGATAATATCTGAAAGTTCCTTATCTCCTCTTATCCCTTATAAGATTATCCTTTATTACCCTATTATCCTTTTTAAAATTAAAATTACCTTTATGTTTATACCTCTATGTTTAGTAAATATAAAATGTATTTAAAATGCCAGGATAAGCGACTTTTTGGGTATGGGAGCAGTAAAATGTTGGAATGTGAGAATACATAAACAATGAATGTCATTTTAGAAATTTTTTTTTCAAGATTCTACTCAGCTTGTCCCTTCAGAAATGAGTGAAGACCCTGAAGCTGAGGTGAAAATTGAAGGTTGGTTGCCAAAAACCTTGCCACATTCGCACGGCTAAGTACAGTTTTCATTTTTTCTGAAAGGGGAAAGATTGAACTCAATGTGTGTGTACCTATGACCAGAGCAGCCCATATTCCCATCAGGTACCCAGTGCTCTAGGCTTGTCAGACAACAGAATTAGGCTGTGCAAATTAGCCCTGGCCAGAGTAGGGCCAAACTGTGCTTGGTCCAGTGAGGAAAGAATGAAGCCCGAAGGAGGGGAATGAAGTGGGGAGGGGGAAACTGAAAGGGGGAGGGGAGAGGGAGAGAATGAAGAGGGGGAGGATGAAGAGGGAGGGGGAAATGAAGGGGGCAGGGAGGGAAGAATGAAGGCGGGGAGAATGAAGGGGGGAGAGGGGAAGAATGATGGTGTGTCTCCTTGTGTCCCTTTGAGGTCTTGCTCTTCAGATGCAGAATCTCAAACACCCAAATGGTTGATCTTTCACAGAACACAGGGATTGAACTTTGAGTCCCTCAGAAAGGACTAGACAGGCTCATTTACATTTCTCATATAGAACTTAAGTGAGCGTTGTGTGTATCATTTGACCAGAAATCATGATAACGTCAACTGTGCTTTTACTATTTAACCCCACCTGAGCCTTTCCTTGACTGTCTGTTATCTCATTTCTCATAGGACATCTGCTTCCTAAGTGTCCTCTTGGACACATTCGTATGTCTTCTTTCCTATCCCCCACCTTTAAACTGAGAATAACAACAAAGGAAATTTTTTTTTCTTTTTTCTTTTTTTTTTTGGCTGAGTGGCATGCAGGATCTTAGTTCCCTGACCAGGGATCCAACCCATGCCCCCTGCACTGGGAGCTTAGAGTCTTAACCACTGGACTGTCAGGGAAGTCCCAGGAAATATATTTTTAAACACGCTTCTTTTTAAATCAAATTAGACTGACTGAAGTATCAGGGGCTAGGAACTAAATAAAAGCCCTGGTGCCCTTTCTCCTTTGACATGGACATTAAACTACAGAGACTCAAACATCAATTATTGCCAAGCCAGCTTGTTATTCTACAGCTAAATGTTCTCTGGAGTTTTAAAACTTTAGCCTGGCCTTCTTTTTTTTTTTTGGCCACGCCTCCTCTCTTGCAGAATCTTAGTTCCCCAACCAGGGATTAAACCCAGGCCCTGGCAGTGAAAGCACCAAGTCCTAGTCACTGGACCGCCAGGGAATTCCCTAGTCTGGCCTTCTGATCAAAGTGGCAATTTGATAGTTTTAGAGGAGAAGTAAACTAATTTTCTATAAGTTCTAAATTTCATTTTCTGTTTAAGGAAACACCAATTCATCCAATATTACAAATTCTGCAGCAGGTGTTGAAGATCTTAACATCGTTCAGGTGACGATTCCAGGTATGGAATTCTATCTGACTTTATCATAATTTAGATTATGTTTTTCATTTTGTTATATTTTAACCACTTTATGACATGGGTTAGTCTCTTGGAGCTATTTTTTTGCTAAGTTCACCCTGTCAACTAAGGAAAGACAATTCAGGAATATAAAATATGACGCCAATTGCCACACACTGAATATCTTGCTATATCATACATTGTTTATCAGATATATTGCTTCTCACAGCCCTGCCCTGGTGCATTACCTGGAAAATACCCCTTAGGGCAGCCAGCTCCAAGCACTGGCTACCATTGGATTGGAACTGGCCACAGAGGTGAAATGTATTTGCTGCCCATCAATTAATCTTCTTTTCTGAATAGGTGTATATAAAACATATCTGGAGAGATACAAAATAATCTAATAGCATATATCCTCCAAAGAAGGAAACTTGAAAGCTAAGATAGGGATGGAAGAGAGACATTTCATGATTTACTGTTTTATATCATTTGAATTTTGAACCACATAATCGCTTTTAGTTATTCAAAATTAAATAGAATAAAAATTTCAAGTATTAAAAAATTTCCCCCCCTAATCCTAGCACATACATCTTATTCATTTTACTTGCTATGTTGCACTGGCTAGGATCTCTATTATAATGTTGAAGAGTAGGGGTGAAAGTGGACATCCTTATCTTGCATGATATTGAAAATGTTCTCTAAAGCAGTATGTCTTATATTTACATAGAGTCATAATTTGGAAAATTCTCTGTCATCTATAATGCCTTAAATTTACAAATTTCCAAAATGCTTAATTATTGCTAAAACTAAACTGAATGATAAGCCAGGTAAAGTGCTTTCACACGTGCTAACAGGTGTTTCCTCCAACAGCTTTTCTGGGGAGCAAATACATGAATAAACCTGGTTTACTTGTTTTTTTAATTTTTTTAGATAATGAGAAGGAAAGATTATCAAGCATTGAAAAAATAAAACAACTAAGAGAACAAGTCAATGACCTCTTTAGCCGAAAATTTGGTACGTTTTTATATCGTTACATAACCAAATTTTATACATTTGAAATATTTCCTTCTAATTGATTACTTTATCTAAGAAATTGATCTTTCTGTGAAGGAGCTGTGATCAAAATTAGTGTGTATTTTTACTGAAGAAGAACTTTTACATGGAAACACTAATTTCATAATAATAATAGCTGTCTTTTGGCCAATAGGCACATGAAAAGATGCTCAACATTGCTAATTATTAGAGAAATGCAAATCAAAACCACAGTGAGGTACCACCTCACACCAGTCAGAATGGCCATCATTAAAAAGTCTACAAATAATAAATGCTAGAGAGGGTGTGGAGAAAAGGGAACCTTTCTACATTGTTGGTGGGAATGTAAGTTGGTGCAGCCACTATGGAGGACAGTATGGGGGTTCCCTAGAAAACTAAAAATAGAACTACCATATGATCATGCAATCCCACTCCTGGGCAAATATCCAGACAAAACTATAATTCAAAAAGATATATGCACCCCTATGTTCATAGCACCACTATTCACAACAGCCAAGACATGGAAACAACCTAAATGTCCATCGACAGATGAATGGATAAAGAAGATGTGGTGTATATATATATATATATATATATATATATATATATATATATAATGGAATACTACTCAGCCATAAGAAAGAATGAAATAATGCCATTTGCAGCAATATGGATGCAACTAGAGATTATCATACTAAGTGAAGTAAGTCAGAAAGAGAAAGACAAATACTATATGATATCACTTATGTGGAATCTAAAATATGACACAAATGAACCTATCTACGAAACAGAAACAGAATTACGGACATAGAGAACAGACTGATGGTTGCCAAGGGGGAGGGGGTTGGGGGAGTGATGGAGTGGGAGTTTGGGGTTAGCAGATGTAAGCTTTTATATATAGAATGGATTAACAAGGTCCTACTGTATAGCACAGAGAATTATATTCAATATCCTATGATAAACCATAATGGAAAAGAATATTAAAAAAAGAATGTATATATATGTATAACTGAATCACTTTGCTGTACAGCAGAAATTAACACGACATTGTAAATCAACTATACTTCAATAAAAAAAATTTTTAAATAGCTATCTTTATCAAATTATGTTGTACACCCAAAACTAATACAATGTTATATGTCAATTATATCTCAATTAAAAATAAATTTAAAATATTTTTAAAATAATTATAATAGCTATCTTTCACTTACTGACTTTTTACCATAGCTGAGTATTGTTTTTAGTGTTTGACATGTGATTAATCATTTAATCCTCACAAAACCCTTTTCAGGTAGATACTATGATAATGCCTATTTCATGGGTAGAGAAACAGTCTGCTACACTACCTGTTACCAATTTCAAAATCAATAAAATTATTCATACACCCTAGCATGGCTGGAAAATAAAGTAATGGCTGATCACCAATGTTGTTACTTGATGCGATTAATTTTAAAATCTTGACGTTAAAGATAAAGCACGGTTTGGGAAAAGCAAGTGACACACAACTGGTTTTACACTCTTTGTATCATCACAGGTGAAGCAATTGGAGTGGATTTCCCTGTGAAAGTTCCCTACAGGAAGATCACCTTCAACCCTGGCTGTGTGGTCATTGACGGCATGCCCCCGGGGGTGGTATTCAAAGCCCCTGGCTACCTGGAAATCAGCTCCATGAGAAGGATCTTGGATGCCGCAGAATTTATCAAATTCACAGTCATCAGGTACGTGAGAGTCCCCTGCCTGGTCAGGAGAATGAGCTGCAGATCGTAACTTGCTCGAGGTGGAGCAGCTGGGGGGCACAGGGATTCTCACCCCAGGACGTGGGCGGTGGGTCCCTGCAGTCAAGTGCTATGTCATGCTGCCTGTCATACTCAGTTCATCGTATTCTGCTTCTGGGAGCTGTGTGTCCTCGCTCCCGTTTCTTGGTGATCATGGGCAGCCTGTTTTAGTTTAGCCTCGCACTGACACTCACAAAATTTGTCAAATAGAACTAAGTGGACAAGAGAGGAAAAGTGACCTCTGTTGCACTCACCAATGTCTCTTTCTCTTCAGACCACTTCCCGGCCTCGAACTCAGCAATGGTGAGTATCCTGGGGGAGAGAAGATGGTCCTAGCCCCTGCTGTGCCACGTGGGCTGTCTCAGTGGACACTCACCACCAGAAAGAGCAAAGCATGCTGCTCTTTATGTGCATTTTGTTTTTCCTGCTTCTTTTAAAGCCCTTTAATTCTGTTGCTCAAGTTTTATTAGCCAGGCATATTTTTCTCATATAACAATTTGACGGAGCTTGCTGTGTGTGATGACATACCACATTCTTATTCAAGAGTCCTTTATGGGGTTGGGGTGGGGGGGGCAGCTCATATCATAATACTGAACTACTACTCTACCTTATTTGGTAAATAGTACCTGCCTGGCCACCCCAGTCCCACCACCAGGATCTCCCACCCCTGACCTCCCCACAGTTCAGAATCAACAGGGCCTGGCACAGCAGGGCTCCCAGAACCCCCTCCAGTTGACTTCTGTTCTGATTGGGCAATGTCCCAGCCACTCTGCTTGTTAAATATTTTTAATGTCTCCCCTAAAGTCCTTGCAAGCAAGTCAAAATCCTATTGGATATTAAAGCAGAAGGCATAACCAACAAGGACCTCCTGTATAGCACAGGGAACTATACTCATCTTGCAATAACCAATAATGGAAAAGAATCTAAAAAAGAATATATATATATATTTATTTATATATATATGCATATGTATATATAACTGAATCACTTTGCTGTACACCTGAAACTAACACAACATTGTAAATAAGTGTATTTCAATAAAATTTAAAAAAAATAAAGTACCTATAGAAAGAAAAAAAAGCATAACATGTAACGATGTTCCTAAGAGTCATCTAGGGAACCTCCTCATTTAAATTTGGAAACTAAAGTGTTCTTTTAAAATGCACAATTATTATTCCTAAACTCCTCTGGTTGTTAAATAGCATTTAACATTTTTAATAGCTTTATTGTGGCATAAATTTACATACCGTAAAATTCACTTGTGCAAACTGTACACAATCCAGTGATTTTTAGTATATTTATGGAGTTGTGCAACTATCACCACAATCTAATATTAGAACATTTCCATTCCCCCACCTGAAAGATTCCTCCTACCCATTTCTGGTCATTTCCCATTCCCACCCCCAGCCCCAGGCAGCCACTAAATTGACTGCCTGTCTCTGCCTACATTTTCTTAAAGTGAATTTTTATACCTGTGTTCTCTCAAAGTAAAGCTCACCTGCATCGTGGCCCATTTCTTTACATTGAAAACAAGTAGGTTCTTTGAGGGTCTGTGGCTATCACCGGTGTCTTATGGGACTCACAGCAGTTAAATCATACGTCTTCTGTGCTCATTCCCTTGTCTGTTATTTCAAAGTTCTCTTGAAAATCAAATGAAAAAATATATGTTAAAATGCAGATACACTTTCAAATCATTCTCATTTAAACCAGATGGGCAAGCATAGCACTTGCTGAACCTCACCAAAGATGTCTTTCTTTTGGCTCATCTACCTTTTAATTTTATTTATTTATTTATTTGTTTGTTTGTTTGTTTATTTATTTATTTATTTATTTATCTTTGGCTGCATTGGGTCTGTGTTACTGCGCACGGGCTTTCTCTAGTTGCAGCGAGCGGGGGCTACTCTTTGTTGCGGTGCGGTGGCTTCTCTTGTTGCGGAGCACGGGCTCTAGGCGTGCGGGCTTCAGTAGTTGTGGCACGTGGGCTCAGTAGTTGTGGCGCACGGCCTCAGTTGCTCCGCCGCGTGTGGGATCTTCCCGGACCAGGGCTCGAGCCCACGTGCCCCACACTGGCAGGCGGGCTCCCAACCACTGCACCACCAGGGAAATCCCTTGGCTCATCTACCTTTCGAAAAAGGGAACTAGTGGCCGATATTGAAGAACCGGGGACTTTTTCGTAAAAGTCCATTTCCAGGTTTTCTTTAGCAATCTGAAGATCTGGGCAGGCCAGGGCCATGCTTCCTCTGGCAGTCGTTTGCTTGCCCTGAGTGTCCCCCGTCTTCACCCCACACCTCTGCAGGGCTGGGTGCTCTGCAGTTAACCACGCCGCCCCCGCCACCTTATCCCTTGCATTTGTCATCATGCTCTTGCTGGTGTTAGACTAACAGTCGATTTAAGAGAAAACTGAACTGTTTCTTGTCTCCATGTTTCTATCAAAAGTGGGAAAAAGAAAGATAGACCAAGAGGGCCGTGTATTTCAAGAAAAGTGGGAGAGAGCGTATTTCTTCGTGGAGGTGCAGAATATCCCTACGTGTTTAATATGCAAACAGAGCATGTCTGTGTCCAAAGAATACAACCTGAGACGCCATTATCAAACCAACCACAGCAAGCACTATGACCAGTACACAGAGAAGATGCGCGACGAGAAGCTCCAGGAGCTGAAGAAAGGGCTCAGAAAGTATCTCTTAGGGTCATCAGACATCGTGTGTCCTGAGCAAAAACGAGTGCTTGCAAATGTGAGTCCAAGGGAAAACCCTGCCGTCCAGCCCATAGAAGACGTGGCTGGGAACTTATGGGAGAAATTACGTGAAAAAATCAGATCATTTGTGGCCTATTCTATTGCCATCGACGAGATCACAGATATAAATAACACCACCCAGTTGGCCATATTCATCCGGGGCGTTGATGAGAATTTTGATGTATCGGAAGAACTTTTGGATACGGTGCCCATGACGGGGACAAAATCTGGAAATGAGATCTTTTTGCGTGTTGAGAAAAGTCTTAAAAAGTTTAATATCGACTGGTCGAAATTAGTAAGCGTGGCCTCAACTGGCACTCCTGCGATGGTAGATGCCAACGACGGGCTGGTCACAAAACTCAAGTCCAAGGTGGCGATGGCTTGCAAGGGCTCAGATCTGAAGTCCGTTTGTTGCATTATTCACCCGGAATCGCTCTGTGCTCAAAAGTTAAAGATGGACCACATCATGAGCGTGGTAGTTAATGCCGTGAACTGGATCTGCTCCCGCGGACTGAACCACAGCGAGTTCACGACTTTGCTCTATGAGCTGGACAGCCAATACGGCAGCCTTCTGTACTACACGGAGATTAAGTGGCTCAGCCGCGGGCTGGTGCTGAAGAGGTTCTTTGAATCGTTGGAAGAAATTGACTCCTTCATGTCTTCCAGAGGCAAGCCCCTGCCTCAGCTGAGCTCTCAAGATTGGATCAAAGACTTGGCCTTCTTGGTGGACATGACTATGCATCTGAACACGTTGAACATCTCTCTCCAAGGGCATTCCCAAATCGTGACACAGATGTACGACTTGATTCGGGCGTTCCTGGCTAAACTGTGCCTCTGGGAGACTCATTTGGCCAGGAATAACCTGGCCCACTTTCCCACCCTGAAATCGGTTTCCAGAAATGAAAGCGATGGCCTGAACTACATTCCCAAAATCGTGGAGCTGAAGACGGAATTCCAGAAAAGGCTGTCCGATTTCAAACTCTACGAAAGTGAACTGACCCTGTTCAGCTCCCCTTTCTCCATGAAGATCGAGAGCGTCCAGGAAGCGCTCCAGATGGAGGTGATTGATCTGCAGTGCAACACGGTCCTGAAAACCAAATACGACAAGGTTGGTATACCAGAATTCTATAAATACCTCTGGAGCAGCTATCCCAAGTACAAAACCCACTGTGCCAAGATTCTCTCCATGTTTGGGAGTACCTACATTTGTGAACAGCTCTTTTCCATTATGAAACTGAGTAAAACTGAGTACTGCTCCCAGTTGAAGGACTCCCAGTGGGATTCTGTGCTCCACATCGCGACGTGATGAAGCACACTCCTGGGGGGGCAGGATCCCCTGGGCTGGAAGCCTAGAATCCTCTAGACCCGAGGGGTTGCAAGATGAGAAAATGAGTTATTAAATATATCTGGTTTTCCGTTTTTTCCCACTTTGACTCGGAAATATTATTTGCAGTTATCATACCTGTTTGTATGACATTTTATGTTTCCCCATAGCCCAGTAAAAATCAAGAAAGTTTTATTGTATTTCGAGTAGTTGACTCTTCTTACGCCTGGCCTGTTTCACTCACTCACATACTTGCTTGACCCTTGTGGGCATTGGGGCTGCATTCTGAAGTTTAAATCGGTCCACAGAGAAACGGAGAGACAGATGCATATATGCACTGGGGGTATATGTGCACACACATCTATCTCCCCGCCATTGGCGTGGAATTCCGTGTGACCTCACGTGTTTCCAAGTTGAAGGAGAATCAGTTAGAGACGTGTTCACATGCTGTGGTGTCCCTGCCTTAGCCGTCCCTGCCTCCACACGAACCTGAAAAGGTAGGACTTAAAATGGAAAATCCCCAAACAAATAACGTAGGTTTTCAAAGCCTAAGTTGAGGTTTGGGGGCTGTCTTTTTTTTTTTTTTAACTTTTATTTTGAAATCATTTCAAATGTATAGAAAAGTTGCAGAAATGAAAGGCGCCTGAAGAACACTTAAGGCCCTTTTGCCAGATTCTCATATTATTAACATTTTACCCCGTTTTATCATTTGTTTGCTTTCTCTCCCCCTCTCTGTCTCCCGTGTGTGTGTACATTGCCTGTGTGTATAAATGACTGTATGATTATCTGTAATAATGTATATAAACTTATGTGCATAGTTTCTTTCTGAACCATTTGAGGGAAAGTTGCTTACCTCATTTATCCCTAAATACTTTAGGGAGTATTTTCTAAGAAGAGGGTTTCTATAGCCATGATTTAGTTACCAACTCCAGTAAGTTGAACACTGATGCAATACTTTTGTCTGGTTTACCATTCATATTCCAGTTTTGTCAGTTGACCAAATAATGTCCTTTTCTTTATGGAATTTTTCCCCTGGAGGGTTGTCACTTAAAAACATATAGATGCACCTGAAACTAACATGACACTGTAAATTAACTATACTTCAATTGCAAAAAAAAAAATCACACAAGGTAACAAAAATTTATCAACTCAAAAAAAAAGCATATAGATATAGATGCAGATACAGATACAGGTATAGATATAAAGTTAGAGATATCTGTGTTCTTAGTATCTATTAGTTGCTGGAATTAGTGACCCAAAATTGTGAATACTTTCCAGATTTGGAGGAATTAATCTGATTAGGGTACAAAAAGGTTGAAGATCCGACCTGATGACCCATTCAGGAAGCAGTGGAGGAAAAGGCATTGATAGAAATGAAGGGAAGCTGCCAGGGGGAGAGACCAACCTCTAGGTGTTCACCTGGGCAGCGGACCCAGCCCCAGCTGGGGCCTGGATGTATGTCCTCAGACACAGGAATGACCCAACCTGGGCAGTTCCTGACCTTGGGAGGTTGACTGCAGGTCCAGCTGGGTCTGGCTGGCTCAGAGGCTCACTTCCTGGGAAGTGAATGAAGGATGGACTGGTTCACAGCGGAAGTCAGGGGAGGCCAGCTGCTGGTGTACCTGAGCAGATGTCGACTCTGAACACGAGAGGCGTGGTCCTGCAAACCCTGCGGGGAAAGACCGGCCCCCTCGTTTTTAGACAGGCAGCTGGGGCTCAGAGTGATTAAATGGCCTGCCTGAGGCCACACAGCCAGGAGAGGATTCAGACCCAGGTCCATGTGACTCCAAAGTCCATGTTCTTCTTCCTTTTCTAAGCAGCCACCATGCTTATGTGGAGACCTGGCAGGCCTCTGTCATAGAGCCCCCGCTCGTCATTGTCACATGTGGCTCCCGGGTGGTTAGCCCATCAGGTAACAGGGAGGTGACCGCAGCGTTCCGTCTGGGCTGCCTTCTGTTGGCTGGACCATTCATGGGGCTGTTCTGCTTTGATTCAACTCCCAGGGTTCCCAGGTTCCTTCTCTACCTGTAGCGTGTGCTGGGCCAAGTGGCTTGACCAGCATGGTCACTCATATGACTGAGCCAAGACTGGGAGCAACCCACTTCCTCTTATCTCTAAGCGACCAGCCTTGTCCAGCCTCATATGCTGCTTCCCACACAGGAAGAGAAGCTCTCCATGCCACCCATGGCCTTTGAGACAAGCTGCATCTTTCACGAGATTTGCAGCTCCAGTTTGCATCATGGTATCTTTGCATTTGGGGACAGACCCACCAGCAAAGACTTGGAGGCCATGGGCTAGCAGCAGTGCTGGAGTGGGTGGTGAATAATCGCTTTCTGGTACAACCTCCTAACTGAGCAGGCTCTCAGTGAATAATCAGAGGCGCCCCTCCCTATAGCTAAATTATAATTCTTTGTGTGTGTGATAAACTATTGTCCTTCACTGAATATTCACGGCTCTATTAGCCAAGACCCCCACTATGTCTCAGGGAGTGAAAACTGGGTAGACGTCTAAATTTCTGTGCCCATTCTGTGCCTTAGCAATGGCCCCAGGATGGCTATTTTCAATTGAATCTGGAATGAGAGATCAATTATACTCTCCTGTTTATATTTGCCAGTTTAAAAAAATGTTTATTCAATTTACATAAACTAAAATAAAGATAAAGAAATAAGTAAATAACAATTCACCCATTTCTTCCACCCTCGCCCACCCTCCACTTATTGCAACCACCAATCTGTTTAATGTATCCAAGAGCTTGCTTGTTTTTTGTTTCTTTCTTTGTCTTTTAGATTCCACATATAAGAGAGATAATACAGTATTTGTCTTTCTCTGTCTGACTTATTTCACTTAGCATAATGCCCTCAAAGTCCATCCATTTTGTTGCAAGTGGCAAGATTTTATTATTTTTTATGGCTGAATAATATTCCATTGTATATTTATGCCACAATTTCTTTATCTGGTCATCCATTGATGGTCGCTTAGGTTGTTTCCATATCTTGGCTATTGTAAATGATGCTGCAATGAACATCAAGGTACAGTTATCTTTAGTGTTTTCATTTTCTTCTCATAATACCCAGATTCTAATGGAATAACTGGATCATATGATAGTTCTATTTTTAATTGTTTTGAGGAAACTTCATACTGTTTTCTATAGTGGCTCAGCCAATTTACATTCCCACTAACAGTGCACAAGTCTTCCCTTTTCTCCATATCCTTGCCAACACATGTTATTTTTTTGTCTTTTTGATAATAGCCATTGTAACAGGTATGATTTGCTGTGTCATTGTGGTTTTGATTTGTATTTCCCTGAATGAATGATGTTCAGCATCTTTTCATGTACCCCTTGGCCATCTGTATGTCTTCTTTGGAGAAATGTCTATTAAGATCTTCTGTCCATTTTTTTAATTGGATTGTTTGTTTTTGATATTGAATTATATGAGTTCTTCATATATTTTGGATATTAACCCCTTATCAAATATATGATTTGCAGGTATTTTCTCTCATTCTATAGGCTGCCTTTTCATTTTGTTTATTGTTTATTTTGCTGTGCAGGAGCCTTTAGTTTGATGTAGTCCCACTTGTTTATTTTTGCATTTGTTGCTTTTGCTTTTGGTGCAGATTCAAAAACTCATCGCCAAGACCTATATCTAGGAGTTTACTGTCTATGTTTTCTTCTAGGAGCTTTATGTTTTCAGGTATTACACTTAAGTTGGTCATCAATTTTTGTGTATTGTGTAAGATAGTGTTCCGGTTTCATTCCTTTGCATGTGGCTGTCCAATTTTCCCAGACAGTATTTACTGAAGACTGTTCTGTCCCCATTACATATTCTTGGCTCCTTTGTTGTAAATTAATTGACCATATATGCATGAGTTTATTTCTGGGTTCTCTACTCTGTTCCATTGATCTATGCCTCTGTTTTAATGCCAATACCATACTGTTTTAATTACTATAACTTTGTAACATAGTTTGAAATTGGGTTGTGTGATGCCTCAAGCTTTGTTCTTTTTCCTCAAGATTGCTTTGGCTATTTGGGGTCTTTTGTGGTTTCATACAAATTTTAGGATTGTTTGTACTATTTCTGTGAAAAATACCATTGGAATTTTGATAGGGATTACATTGAATCTGTATATTGCTTCGGGTAGTATGGATATTTTAACAAAATTAATTTTTACAATCCATGAGCACAGAATATCTTTCCATTTTTTGTGTCTTCTTCAATTTCTTTCATTAATGTCTCATAGTTTTCAATATACAGGTCTTTCACCTCCTTGGTTAAATTTATTCCTGGGTGTTTTATTCTTTTTGATGCAATTGTTTTTTTTTTGTTTTTTTGTTTTTTTGTTTTTTTAAAATTATTTATTATTTATTTATTATTTTTATTTTTGGCTGTGTTGGGTCTTCGTTTCTGTGTGAGGGCTTTCTCCAGTTGCGGCGAGTGGGGGCCACTCTTCATCGCGGTGCGCGGGCCTCTCACTATCGCGGCCTCTCTTGTTGCGGAGCAGAGGCTCCAGACGCTCAGGCTCAGTAGTTGTGGCTCACGGGCCCAGTCGCTCCGCGGCATGTGGGATCCCCCCAGACCAGGGCCCGAACCCGTGTCCCCTGCATCGGCAGGCAGACTCTCAACCACTGCGCCACCAGGGAAGCCCCGATGCAATTGTTAATGGGATTGTCTTCTGATAGTTTCTCACTCTGATAGTTCATTATAAGCATAAAGGAATGCAGGAGATGTTTGTGTTGATTTGGTATCCTCCAACTTTACTAAAGTTGTTTATTAGTACTAAGAGTTTTTAATGGAGTTTTCTACATATATCATGTCATCTGCAAATAGTGACAGTTTTACTTCTTCCTTTCTAATTTGGATTTTTTTTTTCCTGATTGCTCTGGCTAAGACTTCCAATACTATGTTGAATAAAATTGGTGAGAGTGTGCAACCTTGTCTTGTTCCTGGTCTTAGAGGAAAAGCTTTTAGCTTTTCACCATTGAGTGTGATGTTAGTTATGAGCTTGTCATATGTGGCCTTTACTATGTTGAGGTATGTTCCCTCTATACCCGCTTTGAGTGTTTTCATTCTAAATGGTGTTGAATTTTGTCACATGCTTCTTCTGCATCTATTGAAATGATCATATGATTCTTATCCTTTGTTTTGTTAATGTGGTGTATCATTGACTGATTTGTGAATATTGAACCATCACTGCATGCCTGGAATAAATCCTACTTGATCATGGTGTGTTATCCTTTTAAGGTATTGTTGAATTCTGTTTGCTAATACTTTTTTGAAGATTTTTGCATCTATGGTAATCAGGGATACTGGCCTGCAATTTTCTTTTTTTGTGGCATCCTTGTCTGGTTTTGGTATCAGGGTAATGCTGGCCTCATAAAATATGAAAGAGTTCCCCTCATATTTTTTGGAAGAGTTTGAGAAGAATTTGAGAAGAATATTTGGTAGAATTCACCAGTGAAGCCATCTGGTCCTGGACTTTTGTTTTTGGGGACTTTTTTATTGCTGATTCAGTCTCCTTGCTAATAATCGGTCCATTCAGATTTTCTGTTTCATCACAATTCAGTCTTTGTAGGTTGTATGTTTCTAGCAATTTATCCATTTTTTTTCTTGGTTGTCCAATTTATCCATTTCTTCTAGTTTGGCATATAATTGTTCACAGTAGTCATTTATTGATTGATTGATTGATTTTGCAAGAATAGTAAACTTTTTTTTAAAATAAATTTATTTATTTATTTATTTACTTATTTTGGCTGTGTTGGGTCTTTGTTGCTGCACATGGGCTTTCTCTAGTTGCGGCGAGCGGGGGCTACTCTTCGTTGCAGTACACAGGCTTCTCATTGCAGTGGTTTCTCCTGTTGCGGGGCATGGGCTCTAGGCGCGCAGACTTCAGTAGTTGCAGCTCGCGGGCTCAGTAGTTGTGGCTCGCGGGCTTAGTTGCTCCGTGGCATGTGGGATCTTCCCAGACCAGGGCTCGAACCCATGTCCCCTGCATTGGCAGGCAGATTCTTAACCACTGCGCCACCAGGGAAGTCCCCACAGTAGTCATTTATGATCCTTTGTATTTCTTTGGTATCAGTTGTAACATCTCTTTTATTTCTGATTTTGAGTCCTCTCTCTTTTTTTCTTGCTGAGTCTAGCTAAAAGTTTGTCAGTTTTGTTTATCTTTTCTAAGAACCGGCTCTTAGTTTCATTGATCTTTTCTGTTCTTTTCAGTCTTTATTTCACTTATTTCTGCTCTAATTTTTGTTCCTTCCTTCCACCAACTTTGGGCTTCATTTGTTCTTCTTTTTCCAGTTCCTTGGGGTGTAGAGTTAGGTTGTTTGAGACTTTTCTTGTTTCTTAAGGTAAGCATTTATTGCTATGAACTTCCCTCTTAGAACTGCTTTTGCTACATCTCATAAATTTTGGTATGTTACATTTACATTTTCATTTGTCTCAAGGTATTTTGTTGTTGTTGTTGTTTCTCTTTTTGATTTCTTGTTTGACCCACTGGTTGTTCATAACTTGTTTAATCTCCACATGTTTGTGAGTCTTCCAGTTTTCTTCATGTAATTAATTTCTAGTTTCATACCATCGTGGCTAGAAAAAAAATGCTTGATATAACTTTGACCCTCTTAAATTTGTTAAAATTTGTTTTGTGGCCTAACATGATTTATCTTGGAAAATCCTTATTGATTTTCTGTCTGGATGACCTATCCATTGATGTTAATGAGGTATTAAAGTCCCCTACTATTATTGTATTGCTGTCTATTCCTCCCTTTAGGTCTGTAAATATTTGCTTTATATATGTTAGTGCTCCTATGTTGGGTGCATAAATATTTACAAATGTTATACTCTCTTATTGGATTGACCCCTTTATTGTTATGTAATGCCATTGTCTCTTATTACAGTCTTTGTTACAAAGTCTACTCTATCTAAGTATAGCTATTCCAGCTGTCTTTCAGTTTCCATTTGCATGAAGTATCTTTTTCCATCCCTTCACTTTCACTTTGCGTTATGTCCTTACATCTAAGGTGTGTCTCCCTATACCTAAATTACATTTTTTTTGGTAATCAGGGTGCACACACAAGGTCACCTACAGCCCTGGCTCACCCCCCCTCCCAACTATGCACTGTGTCTACTCTTCTTCAGAACTCTTCTGCAGTGAGGCCAGAGTTCAAGTAGGCAGTCTGTCAGACAAACAGTCAGAGGGCACTGGGCTTTCCTCTTGCACTTGGCCTTGTGCAAACTTGGTCTTGGGCAAGGCCAGGAAAGTATGCAACCGGACCTCAGTTCTTGCACCTTCCCCCAGTAGAGCTCACAGCCTTCAGTCCTATTTCTAGAAATACCAGGGGTGTTGCCCAGCCCGCAGCACGACTTCGC
This sequence comes from Balaenoptera physalus, assembly GCF_965194825.1. Taxonomy (NCBI): domain Eukaryota; kingdom Metazoa; phylum Chordata; class Mammalia; order Artiodactyla; family Balaenopteridae; genus Balaenoptera; species Balaenoptera physalus. The sequence goes on from NC_138898.1 coordinate 82,561,680, forward strand.
AAACCATCAGTCCACTCCAAGCAACATTTATTAAGGGTGGCGAATAGCTAGGTGGGGCGGGGCCAGGGGCTGCCATCTGCCGCCAAACCTCAGGCTCTATACATGTATATACAGGGATAGGGGCTGGAGGTGGGGAGAGCATTGTGTGGGGGCGGCCTCAGACGGAGGAGGCCAGCTTCCGCTTGGTGCTCTCGCTGCAGCGGTGCAGGATGAGGTCTGCGCTGGGCCTCGGGGGCACGGCCGGCTGCGGCTTGGGGCGCTCGGTCTTGGGCGGCTCCTCCTCCTCTGCTGGTGGACAGGGCCAGCTGAGGCCCGCCCCGCCTGCTCCGCCCCACCTCTCTTCACCTTTCAGGCCCCACCCCTCAAGGCCCCGCCTCCATCACCTGGCCCCGCCCCAGGCCCCGCCTCTCAGCACCCTGGACGCTGGCCACATCCCTCCTCACCTCCGGCCCGCCCCCAGACTCAGGCCCTGCCCCCAGGCGCCCGTCCTCACTCACTCAGCGGGCTCCTTGGGCTCTGGGGCCCAGGCGGCGCCCGGCGGCGGCCCTGCTGCAAAAAACGGACACTGTTGCGCCGATAGGTGTCCTGGCTGAGGCGCTTCCGTGACTGCTGGTGGATGCTGTGCGCGTTGCGGATGGACGACCTGGGCACAGCAGGACAGGGGCTTTGGTCAGCGCCCCGCGTCCCTGCCCTCCCCGCGTCCCTGCCCGAGGGGACTCTCATGGTCACCCCTGGAGTCCAAAGACTAGCCCGGGGAGGCTGAGAGTGGGAAGGAGGCGGGCTTGGGGGTGGGGGGCGTCCAGCACAGCCTGGGCGGGGCATGAAGGCGACTGCCCCTCACCGACGCGGACCCCTGCCCTGACTCAGAGCCCAGGCCCATTTCCCACACCCCTCAGCAGCCTTCAGCCTACCCGCTCCCCAGGAAAGCCCTCCGAACTGCCGCAGCCCTCACGGGCCATCCCGAGGACTCTAGGCGTCGGAGCCGCCACCTCCATCTCACACCTCTGCTTTCCCACCGCCCCTGCGCCAGCCCCAGCGTGTGGGAGGGGGCCTCCATCCAGTGACGGTGCTGCCTGCCCCGCCAGGCTGAGCGCCCCTGCACCATCTCCCCTGCCCCAGCACTGCCTCTCCAGGGCCTGGACAGACAGACGGAAGCCGTGGTATACCCTCCTCAGCCCCGCCCAGCCTGCCCCCACTGCCCCGGGGACCCTTGCTCACCTGCGGGGCGGCGCTCCCCTCTTGATCCGGCTTTGGGCCTGGTCTGTGTCCTGCCCTGCCTGTTGCAGGTACATGGATGGGAAGTAACCTGTGACATCTTCTTTCCTGCAACAGAGGCAGCCCCTGAGGCCTGAGCAGCTGCAGGGGCGGGGCCTCAGACGTGGGGTCAAGGCTCCCTCTAAACAGTTGGGGGTCGAGGCAGCTGGGAGGTTGCAAACACGGCGGCAGCCAACACCAGACCCTGCACCTGTGTGCCTCAGTTTCCTCATCAATGCGACACAGGACTTCCCAGTTGTGACAATGGGAGGGGGAGGAAGTTAGCAGATCCATCTCCCCAGGGACAGGTGTTTGCTATAAAACATCTGCAATATTGTATGCCAGTTTTTTCTTTTATGGTGATTGCCTTCTGTGTCCTAAGAAACTTCGGCCTACCTCCAGGTCACCAAGTTCCCTTATGCTTTCTTCCAAAAGCTTCTTAGTTTTGGGTTTTGTGCTTGGTAAAATCTGTGAAATGTCCCAAATAAAGGTGTATGGTGTGAGGCAGGGATCTAGGTTCATTTTGTTCCCCCATAGGGATATCCAGTTGTTCCAGCACCATCTGTTGAGAAGATTTTTCTTTCCATTCTCACTACTACATTTGGTAGTAAAAAAACAACAGCCTTTGCGTAATACAAACCTCACTCCATAAAACTCTGATTCTTCTTGGCTGGTGGGAGACTCACAAACATTGTCTCAGGGGTGCATGATGGGGGTTAACTGAGTTTGGGTCAAAAAACTAATTCACTTTGCTGTATAGCAGAAACTAACACAACACTGTAAAGCAACTATATGCCAATAAAAATTTAAAAATAAAAAAGGTTGAGAAATCCTGCCTCAAAGTCCCCAGCCAAGGGCCACACTGATGGGGGATGTTGTGGCCACAAGCTCACTGGGGTCACGGATGGGCCCTGTGACTCAGGGCTCTGAAATCGTGTGCAAGACCCTGGGATTCTGCTTTCCCCAGAACCAGGAAAACAAGTTAGTATTCCTACATTCACTTGGAGGAATAAACACATGGAAATTGCAATGAAGGATTTTAAAAGGAAAAGGGATGACAGGGTCTGCTCTAGCAGCTATCAAATATAATAATTAATACAATTAATTGTGTTGCTGGAGAATGAATAGATGGACTGGTCAGGGGACGTGACCCCAAGTCACAAAGGAAAGGTGTGCCCACTCAGACAAGGACACTGAACCCTGAGACACGGGCAGGCTGGGATTATCACGAGTCTGCTTCCAAAATGGAAACAGCCCAGAGAGAGGCAGTGGCCTACCCAGAGTCACACAGTCAGGTCGGCACTGAGTCTACGCAGGCCCAGCCCCAGGCCAGGCTGACTCTCAGGGCAGGTGCAGTGAGAGGGAGGGCACAGCTCTCCTACCTGATGACCCACCAGCCATCCAGGAGCTTATGAATGACCTCGATGGTTTCGCCCTGCTCCAAAGACATCTCGTCCTCCAATAGGGCAGTGTAGGCTTTGATGGTGACGTAGGGCTCACCTGGAGAGGGGAGGGGCAGAGTGTGAAGCCCCCCCCACCACGGGGCTCGCCACCCCGCCCCTCCTCTCTGGGCCTGGGGCTTCCTCCAGCTGGAGCCCAGGACCTCTCTCCTCCAGCCCTCCCCCCTCCTCGTGGAGACACTCTGGACTTGTGCCCTCTGCCTACTCTACCCAGGGGAGCTCGCCCACTCCTACCCACCATCACCCACACCAGAGGCCAGGAGCGCCCATGACTGCAGAGACCTGGCCAGGAACCTGCACACGAGGAGTGGCTAGGCAGGAAGTGCGGAGGTAGAGCGCCCACCCAGTGGCACCTGAGCTACTCAACTCCAGTCCACTGTTGGCATGTGGGGCTGCAGGCCCAGTACACATGCCTTTCCCAATTTTTAAAGAGAAGTCATAAATCCACATAAAATTGTAAGATCTTTCTATTGCAAAATACGGGCAACCAATACTAAATTTTTTCAAACCCCACGTGGGACCCATCCAGCCCAGGGGCTGCCAGTTTTTCCATTCTAGTCAGCCATGATGCCCCCACCTCCAGGCAGCCCTCCTTACTGAGCCTCAGTTTGGCTCATCATGCAGCTTCCCACTGGACCCGGCCCCAGGCTGGCAGCCACCTGGTGTCCCAGGCTGACCTTATCCCCCTCACCTCTATTCTACCTCCTGGTTCCCCCTGTCCTGACCAAGGGCACCACCTCCTACCCCATCTAGACCCAACCTATGGTCTCAGCCCGGCCTCCCCTCCTGCCCACCCCACAGTCATGCCTGACCCCAAAGCAGTCACTTCTGGCTCTTCAATCCTGCCCCTCTCTCCCACCCCTGAAGGCGAGGAGGGGAGGGGCACCTGCATAGTTGGGTTCTGGGTCTTCTGCCTCATCGGGACTGTCCAGGGGCTCCAAGTAGGACGCCGGGACCCAGCCGCGCTTTGTCTTCATTTGGCAGAACCACCAGCCTGTGCCAGGGATACGGGGCGGTAGGTCTGGGCGGGCCTGGAAGCCTCCCTCAGCCATCGGTGGGGGATGGGGGTGGGTGAGGGCACTCAGACACAGACACACAGGCGTCCAACACTCAGATTCATAAATGTCACCTTCACCACACTCCACACCAAAATCACACATACCAGTACACACAGGGTCACAGAACTACAGCTCAGAACCCACTTCACACACATGGTGAGAAGTTCACCTGTCCACCCGGATATAACCCCCAGAGATGCACAGTCACAGCCCAGAATGTGTGCAGATCCCCAGAGCTGCCCTGGGGCACACTCTCAGAGAGAGGGTGACCCACAGTGTGGGGAGAACAGTCAGGGCCCCTGAAGGAGCCAGAGCCCCCCGGTGGGCCAGGCGGGGAGGAGGCCTGGGGCTGCCTGGGGGGCATAGCCTTGGTGGGGGCCTGTAGCCATGGGCCCAGGCACCAGGGGAGGGAGGTCCAGGCAGGGAGGGGAGGCTGACCACTCTGGCTCTTCTCCACGACATCCACCACGTCGCCTGTGGCCAGAGCCATCTCGGAGCCTGAGCTCTTCTCATAGTCAGCGATGACGCGGTACGTCTGCAGGATGATGGGGCCCGTGATGTCTGGGTAGAAGGAGGGCAGGGTGAGTGGACATTGTGGGCGCCTCGTCCTGGCTCTCCCCTGTGGGCCCTGTGTAGGCCACCAGAACAGGCACTGGCATCCCATCCCCACCCAGCTCCAGACGGGCCAGGGGTAGATGCGCCCTGTATACTGGAAAGCAGCAAAGACCAACTAGTCTTCGCAGCCCTGCACTTATTGAGCACCTAGTGTGTTCCAGACACTGGTCACACACTTTACACACGGTCTCTTTCTCCTTTGATGTGGTTAGCGAGCAGCCCTTCTCAACTTCAAGGTGCACACAAATCACCCAGGCATCTTGCTGAAACATAGGTGCTGATTCTATAGGCCTCTGGTGGGACCTGAGAGGCTACGTGTCTAACCAGCCCCCAGGCAATACTGCTGCTGCCTGTTATGGGCTGAATTGTGTCCCCCCACCCCCAAATTCATACGTTGAAGCCCTAACCCCCAGTACCTTAGAATCTGAGTGTATTTGGAGATAAAACCTTCAAGGAGGTGATTAAGGTTAAATGAGGTCATAAGGGTGGGACCCTGATCCAACAGGACTGGTGTCCTTATAGGAAGAGGAAAAGACACCAGGGAGTTGCATGCACAGAGGAAAGGCCATGTGAGGACAAAGCAACAAGGCAGCCATCCGCAAGCCAAGGAGAGAGGCCTCAGCTGAACCCAACCCTGCCCACACCTTGATCTCAGCCTTCCAGCCTCCAGAACTGTGAGAAAACGCATTTCTTCTATTTAAGCCACCCACTCTATGACACTCTGTTATAGCAGCCTGACCTAAGACACTGCTGGTCACTGGACCACACTTTGAGTAGCCCAGAGTACTTGACCATGTGTCCCACCGACTGGCTGAAATCCTGCTCCACATTTAGTAGCTGTGTGTCCCTTGTCAAGAGTCTCAACTTGGGCTTCCCTGGTGGTGCAGTGGTTGAGAATCCGCCTGCCAATGCAGGGGACACGGGTTCGAGCCCTGGTCTGGGAAGATCCCACATGCCGCGGAGCAACTGGGCCCGTGAGCCACAACTACTGAGCCTGCGCGTCTGGAGCCTGTGCTCCGCAACAAGAGAGGCCGCGATAGTGAGTGGCCCGCGCATCGCGATGAAGAGTGGCCCCCGCTTGCAGCAACTAGAGAAAGCCCTCGCACAGAAACGAAGACCCAACACAGTCAAAAATAGATAAATAAATTAATTAATTAAAAAAAAAAGATGACTACTATCTTAAAAAAAAAAAAAAAAGAGTCTCAACTTAAATCAAGCCTCAGTGTGTCCAGTTGCAAAATGGGGACAATAGCCCAGTTGTACCTATTTCATACTATTATAGAGATGATTACATGAGTTAATACATGGAAAACATTTAAAATAGTGCCTGGCACAGGGTAAGTGCTCGATAAATGTTAGGCAGTGCTATTAACAATTATCGTGCAATAAAGACTAGATACTGTCATGCCCCTGAGTCACCCCTAAAGGCCACTTTTGCCCCTAAATCTGTTCATTCGTTCAGCCAGAACATCCTCTGGGTTGCTGGGAGCCAGGGTCTGTGCTGGGTGCTGCAGCCATGGAGGGGAGCTCCCTTCACTGACCAGTGACCCTCAAAGACCCCAACTCTTCAGTGCAGCCACCAAGACCCTTCACAGCTGCTCTCACCTCCTGCTCTTTTCCCTGCACACACTGAGCTCAGGGTCCCTGATGGTGTCAGCAGTCCCTTAGGGTGACCCTCACTTGGCTGACCCCGGCCTCTCACCTGCAGCGTTACTCTTGCCATCTCTGGGCATCAGGTATGTCTCTGGCTTTTTCACCCTGCATCAGAGAACAGTCTGGGTTAGACGCTCAGCTTCCCCTGGGGAACAGCATGCTCCGGGCAGACCTACAGAAGAACTTCCCAAGAAAGTTCCCAGAAGGAACGTGGGAAATGGGGGCCTCCGCAGAGAGAAGGTAGCAACCGGACTGGGAGGACAGGGCTCTGAGGAAGACAGGATCTGCTCAGCCAGCCCGACGAGGGGCCCCAGCCTCCTGCAGACCCAAAGGAGAAGGCTCATGGGCCAGCTCCCTTCTGCTGGAGCCTCGAGAGGGAAGCCAACAGGAGTGGGCGCCCCCATCCTCCGGGGCCAATGGGAGCTGCCCTGCCCGGGACCGGGGATGTGTTCAAGGGTCCAGAAGCAGTGGCTGGAGCTCTGCTGTCTGTCTACGGCAGCCCTGTCCTCCAGGCCTCCCCCAGCACTCGGTACCAGGGAGGGACGGAGAGAGGGACCTTCCGCAGCACATTCCCACGAGATCTCGTCAGCATCTCCGATGCTGTCCACGCAGGGCCCTGAGCACAGGAGACCCCTGGGGCGAGGGCAGGCAGAGAATGAGGTGACAAAGGATAGGCAGGGGTCTGAGAGAGGCTCAGGAAGGAACGGAGGCCACCGGCCCCCCACGTCCTCCCGGGGGCTCCACACTTCACAGTTCGTAAGCACTCTCCCCTGCACCCACTACTGCATCTGGCCCTCACCACCCGGTCACAGAAGGGGAAGTTGCTTTCAGAAGGCTCCAGGTCCCACGGCCAGGCAGTCTCAGAGTCAGGACAAGGACTTAGGACCTTAGACCCCCAGCCCACAGTGCCTCCCCCCGACCCCCAGCACCCTGAGGCTCAGAGGGGTCCAGGTAGAAACTTGGCAGGGATGCTGGGGCATCCAGAGTTGGAATCCTGCCTCCTTGGCTTTCCCTGCTGTGTGACTTTGGGCAAGTCACTTCCCCTCTCTGAGCCTCAGGCTCCTCCTGTGTAACGTGGGGAAAGTCCCACCCCCTCCAGGCAAGGGTCTGACCACCACCTTTCCTCCTCCCGCCACTCACTGGCTGTCCGTGGGGAGCTTGAGGTCGTCAGGGCGCACCTTGAAGAAGTTGAGGAGGTGGGGGCAGCGGGAGATCTTGCCAGGCAGGTTCATGAGCGAGTTGCAGTACTCAGTGAGGGTGCCCTGGCGGCTCTCGGCCACCCGCTGCCCATCAAACCACCGCGGGGCTGGGCGGACCAGGGAGGGGCACCAGAGGACCAGTGAGCACACTCGAGAGGTCAAGTCCGGAGAGGGTGGGAGTGGAGGGGGCAATCGGAGGGCAGGGGAGGGGAGCTGGGACAGGTGAGCCTGCCCAGGTGACTCAGCCCCGCTCCTCACCTGGCAGGTGGGGGATGATCCTGTTCTCTGGGGTGATGTCCCCCGCCTCGATAGGAAACATCTCCTTTAAGATTTTCTAGACAGAAAAGCAGACGTGAAGGAACCTGTTTTATTACAGCACTGTAAAACACAAAACTGGACATGACCTAAATACCCTTCCAATTGCTCAGGCTAGAAGCTCCTGGTGGCATCCTGGATTCTTCTTTCTCTTCCACCTCACATCCAATCCATCAGCAAATTCTTTTGGTTCTGCTCCCCAAGTCTACTCAGAATCTGATCCTTCTCACTACACTTGCTGCCACCACCCTGGTCAGAGCTTCCACTGGGTCTGGTTATTATAACCTTCTTAGGTCACTCACGCCTCCCCCTCCCTTGTCTGTCCTCAATCCAGCATCCAGAGGGATCCTCTGAAAACCTAAGTTGCGTCCTATCCCTCCTCTGCTCAGAACCCTCCCTGCCTCTCAGCTCACTCAGAATGGAAGCCAAAGGCTCCACATTGGTCTACAAGGCGCCATGTGACCTGCCTCTGCCTGTCTTGCTCACCTCTCTTGCCACCACTCTCCCCTTGTTCACTCTGCTCCGGCCACCCTTGAATGCTCCAGGCCCACTCCTGCCCCAGGGCCTTTGCATGTGTGATTCCCATTCTTCCCCCACACAGATCAATAGCTCACTCTCTCTCTCTTTCTCCTTCTTCAAGTCCTTGCTCAGATATCTCCCACTTCAGTGAGGCCTCCTCCCTGACAACTGTCCTTCCTTGTCCCACTCTTCCCACCTCCCCTCCCTGCTTTATTTTTCTCTGTAATTCTAAGGACCATTTCACATACTATATAAGTTACTTATTTTTTTGTTTGTCTGTTATCCTGACTCCTCCACTAGAATATAAGGTCTATTAGGGTGGGCAAGGATTTGCATCTGCTTTTTTATGCCTTTCAGCAGCATTTCCTTCTCACTAAGTATAACGTGCCTGGTACTTAGTTGGTGCTCAATAAATAGTGGTTGGATGAATGAATGAGTCGACCAATTAATAAAAGAAGCTAATCCTACAATGGAATAACCCAGAACAGTTTAAAGAGGTGAGATGAAGCCCCACAAAGTATCAGCATGGACTGGTCTCAAAAATGTAACCTGGCGACAGTAATAAGATTGAGAAAGAGGCAAAAAGCACACTGATGGCATTTATATACACTACAGAAAATGCAGGCTCCACACTACTGCATGTTGTTTCTGTGCTCTGTGTGTGTGTGTGTGTGTGTATGTGTGTGTGGCCACCCAGGGTAGGAGCTAGGACGGGATATGAGATGAAGGGCGACTTCCACTGCTTTTGTAATGTTTTATCTCCTTTATCTTAAAAACGCCTTATCTTAAAAACACCTTAGGGCTTCCCTGGTGGCGCAGTGGTTAAGAACCCACCTGCCAATGCAGGGGACACGGGTTCGAGCTCTGGTCCGGGAAGATCCCACAAGCCGCGGAGCAACTAAGCCCGTGCACCACAACTACTGAGCCCGTGCTCTAGAGCCCTCGAGCCACAACTACTGAGCTGGCGTGCCTAGAGCCCGTGCTCTGCAACAAGAGAAGCCACCGCAGTGAGAAGCCCGCGTACCGCAACGAAGAGTAGACCCCGTTCCCACAACTAGAGAAAGCCTGCGCAAAGCAATGAAGACCCAACGCAGCCAAAAATAAAATAAATTTAAAAAAAAACAAACAAAAAAACCGCCTTATAGCAAACGGCCCAGTGATATCAGCTGTGACTCCAGGTGCTGGGTGTACAAGGCTGGCTACAGTTTTCTTTGCATTTATCTGCATTTCACTTTAAATAATTCACACAAGAGAAGTGCAGGAACCTGCACGCTTCCTGAAGCCCCTTCCCTGGTTAAGGAGGGCCCTGCGTGTGGAGTGGGCCCTGGGGGAACCCATCTGGCTTTTGTGGCCCCTCCATCCACATGGCCCTGTCTTAGACCAGAACCCAGCATGTGTGCCCTGTGACCCCCGATGACCACCCCCAATTTTGTCCAACCAGCCACTGGTGTTGGGAACCCTGGGGGATTCTCTCATGTAAACCTTGGTGATAACAGGCACCCACAAAGCAAGAGGACCCGGTTTCTTGGGTGTCAGGATTATCCGCCCTCCTTCTAATCCACCAGGGGTCCTCATCAGGCCAGTGACAGTGAGTGAAAGAGCAAGCTCCTAGGATGACACCTGCGGTGGTGACACTGGCCAGGCTGTCCCCTGAAGGGACAGAGCAAGCAGGGCCCTTGAGACGGCCCCCTTGAGATCCTGTGGAATGGGTGCAGAGTTTCGGTTTGGGAAGACAGAAATATTCAGAAATGGGTGGTGGTGTTGGCTGTGTGACACTCTGAATGTACTTAATGCCACTGGCTTGTACACTTAAAATGGGTAAAGTGGTAAATGTATGTTATGCATATTTCACCAAAATAAAAATTGCTTTAGTGGTTTTTAAAGTTAAAACAAATAATGTCCCCTTATCTGTGGGCTGGGAGGGGATGGGGGGACTCTGGGTTCCTCAGCTCCTGGTCAGCACCTGGGCTGCTCCCCTCCCCAAGGGGCAGAGCTGGGACTGGGTGTGGCATACCCTCCCTGGACCCCCAACACAGGGCACTCACATGGAATTCGTAGATCTCAGTGAAGCGCCGGTAGACCACCTTCTCAGACAGGTCCTGCCACTTCACCAGGAACATGTAGACCTGGGGGGCGGTAGAGGTGGGGCATCTCGTTCAACCATACACCTGGGCAGCCCCCCACCCCATGGTGGAAGCCCACAGGACTGGGGGTGGGAGGGAGAATGCTCTTTGTGGTAACCTGGGCCATAGAAAGAGCAACAAGTTCAGGGGTCCCAGGGCAAGAGAGATGACTTCTCTCAAATTAACTCAAATTCATCTGTAAACTGGAGGTAAAAGTAGGACCTCACTGCTAGGGCTGGTATGAGAGTTAACAGAAGGTAAGATACAGAAAGGGCTGGCCTCAGACAACACAAGAACTCAGTAAGATGTTGTATGGTTCCATTTCTATGAAATGTCCAGGGATTTCCCTGGTGGTTCAGTGGTTGGGACCCTGCGCTTTCACTGCCAAGGTCCCAGGTTCAGTCCCTGGTCGGGGAACTGAGATCCCACAAGCCATCTGCGTGGCCACAAAAAAAAAAAAAAAAAAAAAAAAAAAAAATGTCCAAAAGAGACAAATCTATTGAGACAGAAAGTAGATTAGTTGTTGCCAGGGGCTGGGCATGGTTGGGGGTAGGGGGACTAAGGCTTGACTGCTAACGGGTATGGGTGATGAAGAAAATCTAAAATCAATTGTAGTGATGCTTGTGCAACTCTGTGAATATACTAAAAAACCACTGAATTGTACAATTCACATAGGTTAATCGTATGGTATGGGAATTATATCTCAAAAAAGCCATTATTTTAAAACAAACAAACAAGAAGAAAACAAAACAAAAAACCTCAGGAAGGAAAAACAGGCCTGCAAAAATAGTTAGGAGAATACCACTCAGCCACAGAAAAGAACAAATTACTGATATTTGCAATCATGTGGATGGATCTCAAAATCATTAAATTATGCTGAATGAAATAAGCCAGGCATGAAGGGCTACATATGATTCCATATCTATGACATTCTAGAGCAAGCACAACTAATTTAAGGTGGAAAAAACCTGGGGCTGGGGAGGAATGACTGGGGCGTGAGATGGGGTGATGGTCACGGTCTACATCTTGATGAGAGTTTGTGTTACGTAGGGAGATGTACTGTCCAATCTGAGCAAATGTATCTCTGAGATTTGTGGGTCTCATTTTACATAAATTTTACATCAAAAGAGAAAAAAACTACAAAAAAATACTGAACTCTAGTTGTGATATGCATGCTGAAGTATTGGGTTGGACAAAAAGTTCGTTCGGGTTTTTCTGTAAGGTCTTAAGGAAAAACCGGAATGAACTTTTTGGCCAACCCAACGTTTAGGACAAAGTGTACTGATGTTTGTAATTTGCCTTGAAATGCACCAAAAATAAGATAGATTGATGGGTGGATGGATGGATGGATGTATACATGATAAAGCAAGTACTACAGGAAATATTAATGGTATAATCAAGATAGTACGCATATGACTGGCTGGGTTTGTTGTGTTTTGTTTTTTAATTAATAATTTATTTATTTTTGGCTGTGTTGAGTCTTCATTGCTGTGCACAGGTTTTCTCTAGTTGTGGCGCATGGGGGCTACTCTTCGTTGCAGTGCACAGGCTTCTCATTGTGGTGGCTTCTCTTGTTGTGGAGCATGGGCTCTAGACGCACGGGCTTCAGTAGTTGCAGCACACGGGCTCAGTAGTTGTGGCTTGTGGGCTCTAGAGTGCAGGCTCAGTTAGTTGTGGTGCACAGGCTTAGTTGCTCTGCAGCATGTGGGATCTTCCGGAACCAGGGCTTGAACCTGTATCCCCTGCATTGGCAGGCAGATTCTTAACTACTGCACCACAAGGGAAGTCCCTGGTTGGGTTTTTTGTTTGGTTTTGTTTTGCTGTAAAATTTTTTTCAACTTTGCTGTAATTTGAAATTTCTCAGAATAAAATCTTGGGGAATAAAAAGAATAGCTACCAATGGAGATGATAAAAATGTTCTAAAAATTAGATAGTTGTGATGGTTGAAGAACTTTAAATATACCAAAAACCATAGTGCACTTTAAATGGGTGAACTTGCTAATATTTTACATATTTAGAAGTAAAATTAAATCAACAAGGATTTTTTTAACTTTAAAGTTGGAAACAAACAGAAACAAATGAACTTAACTCTATATAAAATGGGTAATAACCTAAATATTAAAGGAAAATGGAAAAGAATCCAAGTAGCTTTTAGTTGCAGCACTTTCAGTATTCTCAGTCCAAAAGGACAAAAAGAACTGCAAAGAAAACTTAAATTTGACTTAATAGGTTAGTAGGTTTATTGTTAATAGTGGCGTGGGTGTAATTATTCTGAAACAAGTTTATGTGTATTTTAGAATTGAGCAGAAGAGTGAATATACTGATCTTGTTGGGAGCCAGGGTTCCTGCAGTGAGAGAAAGGAGCTACAAACATAAAGTGATGAGAAGCAAGGATGATATGAAATAGCTATTTCTGCCAGTCTGTCCACTGAAAAGGCAGTCATGAGCCATGACACCTTGGTGGCAATGAGCACACCTAGCTTCCAGATCTTGGGTTCTAATATCACTCCCACTAAAAAGAACCAGGGCTCTTTAGTGAAATGGTTGAGTCCAGGACTAGGGCCGGGAAAGTCCAAGTTAAGCTGGACCACTTTGTGCCATAAGAATATACCCAGGTGCCCTGTCCGCACCACCCCCCCCCCAAAAAAAAAAGAATGACAGGATATATTAAAAAAAAAAAAAAAAAAAAAAAAAAGTACAGAAGCCAGCCTGAAGGAGCTCCCAGTCACCAAATCTGGGACGTTCTGAGCATCAAAATAAGTAACGATGGTATTGGATTATAACTCACTGAATAAAACAGGAATCCATGGAACCATACTGACATAAATAAGGAAGAAGGGAAGACACAGGAAAATGTTAACTAATAAATGCAGAAGGACCAATAGAGTTGAAAAATCATTCTTTGGCAATCATTATAGTAATTTGATTCAGGCAAGAGTCATACAGATACTATAAGGCACAGGATATTCACGTAGCTTTACATAACCTCCCCATAGTTTAGTTATTAATTACAAAGGGGAAAATAGTAACTTTACAGCAGAGAAACTTGGAGGACACCTCCAGGACTCAGTGATCAAAGTTAACATCACCAATAAAGGAACAAATCAAAATCACCTGCCACCTGATAGGATCAATGAAAAGAACATATCAATACTTCTGGGGTATTCCTGCATTACCAAGATCTAACAAAATATCAGACACACCCAAATCGAGGGGTGTTCTGCAAAATAACTGGTTCCATCTCTTCAAAAAGTCAAAGTTGAGAAGGACAAAGACTGATTAAGACTGATCTGGGTTTAAAGACCACCAAAGAGACATGACAACTCAGATGCAACAGGTGATCCTGGATAGTTTTTGTTCGTTTGTTTGTTTTAATTTGTGTGATCTTGGATTGGATCTTTGACCTGAAAAAATTTTCCTAAGGAGGGACAAGAGGACAACTAGTAAAATCCGAATAAAGTCTGTGGGTTGCATGACAGTGTTTCATCAGTGTTAATTTCCTCATTTTGACACCTTTGGTTATGTAAAAGAACATCCTTGATTTTAAGAAATACACACCTGTAATATTTAGAGGTAAAGAAACACAGTGTCTCCAAATAACTCTCAAATGATTCAGAAAATGTATATTCAGAGAGAGAAAGCAGGAGGGACAAAGAGACGGAGGGGGAGAGACAGAGAGTGAGAGAAGGAGAGAGGAAATGTGGGTGAAGGAATATTGGAGTTATTGGTACTTTTTGGGACATTTCTGTAAATTTGAAATTATTTCAAAATTAAAAGTTAAAAAAGAAGGGTCTTGGCACATACACTAAAAGTGTCATACAAGTGCCAATTTACTAATTGGATCCCTCCCTGGCCTTCTTCTGGGTTTGGGGACCCCGTGATGGGGTGGCCATGTCTGGGCCTGAACTCCTCCAGCTCCCCCAGGGCAGGAGGGGGGACTCCTCTGGTCCCTGTGGTGGTGTCACCCTACAGGAGGGGTCACGACTCTAATGTAACTGATCGCCACCAGCGCGCCCTCCCGAGGACCCTTCCCAGAGGGGCCGCGGGGACACTTGCCGGGCGCGGAGAGGGGACGCCGGGCTGGGGCGGGAAGCAGGGCGTGGGGTGGGCGGGCGGGGGCCGGGGTCCTCGCACCGACGGCCCGGGTGGCGGCGCGCATCTTTTGAAGGGCGCACATCGACTGCGGCCCCGGCGGGCGGCCTGAGGCCCAGAGCCGGGGAGCCTTGGCCGCGATCCCGCGCCCTCACCCCTCGGCCGCCCGCGTCCCGGGCCGGGAGTCCCGGGGCTGCGCGGGGACCGGCACCTGCGCCCCGCCAGTCCTGTCCCCACGCGCAGGGCGCCTCAGGCCGGTACTCACGTAGTGCTGGCTGGGGACGAAGCGCTTCTCGAAGCCCAGGAGGGCGATGTGGCGAATGAAGGGGTCCCCCATGTCTGGGCTGCGTGCGGCCACCTCTTCTCCGGGGCTCTGCGGGCTGGGACTTAAATAGGCTGGAAAAAGGAAGTCGCCTCTGTCGCGGCGGGGCCGCGGGCAGGTGGGGGCAGGGAGCGTGCAGATAGGGCTTTGCTTCTTCTTTCAGTTTCTGGGATTCCTCGGGTTCCCGTGGTGCGGACATGGGTGGCCCCACGCACGCAGTTGTGCGGGGACACGCCCGTCATTGTCCCCGCCGTGACCCACAGGGCCCCGCAGGAGGGCTGCCCGACTCCCAGCTCTCTCCTCCTGGCTCCTCTGAGCCAGCCACGCTGGCCCCTCTGTTGCAGGTGCTCCCATCTCAGGGCTTTTGCACAAGCCATTCCACCTGGCCCATCTCCCACACACCTGTAACTCCCACCCTCATCTTCTACAGGTTTCTGCTCAAAGGGCACCTCCTCTGAGAGGCCTTCCTTGATATAAACTTCACATAAAATAGCAAAACTTCATGCGGACCCCACCCCTCTTTCCTGGTTTTTTTTTTTTTTCAGACCACTCATCACTATTTTTATTTTTACAATGTCTTTCCCTACCAGAATGTGAGCCCCGTGAGAGAAGGGTTTGGCCTGTTTTGACGAGGGCTCTGGCCCCAACCCCTAGAGCTGGTGCCTGGCACGCAGTGGGCCCTCTGTAAGTATTCGGATAGTAACTGCATCACGCACGAAGTGATTGATGGACCGAATCCTCCAGGGGAGCGTGTGCAAGCCTCAGGTGTACATCCCGGGTGACTGTGGCTGAGAGCAGGGGCAGCGGGGCAGACTGAGTGAGAACCGCGTTCAAGTCCTGATCAAAGAATGGCCGCTCAGAGCACGTGGTTTCCTCCTGAGTGAAAGGGGACTCCCAGCTCTGCTGGGAAGGGGGAGAAGGGGATTTGGGATGGAGGGATGAGGAGGACAGCAGCTTGCTGGGGGAGAGGCTGGGGCCTCTCTCACTAAAGCCTGGGGTGCTTGGCCAGGTAGATGGGGGGCCTGGGGGGCTCAGAGGTTATAGAGCTGGTTCAAGGTCACGCAGCAAGTGGCCTTAGACCCAGGCAGTTTAGCTGCAGGCTCAGGTGGGCAGGGCCAGTTTGTGGCCCAGATCCCCAGATTCCAAGATGGAGAGATGACGGCAAAGGCCATCAGCACCGGGAACACTCTGAGAGCCACAGGTCCCCCTGGACCACCAGGGGTGAGTGTTGGTCTCTGGCAGGGGATTTTATCTAGGAAGCACGGCGTCCATTTCCTCTGCTCTGAAAGATCCGCTTGGCAGGTCCCCTCTGGTCACTGCTGCTCCCCAGTCACCCTGAGGTCACCAGCCCCAGGTGTGACCAGCCTTGCAAGTCCTTTCCCTGATCATTTCCATTTACACATCTAGGATCTTCCTGCACAGAAGGATGATGCACTACTCAGCAATGGGCAGGAACTGCCGGACACAACACGGGTGAACCTTCCAGACACAATGCGCAGATAGAGAAGGCAGACACAAAGCACACCTTCTGCAGAATGCCATTGACACCAACCTCAAAAACTGCCCATGCCAGTCAATGGGGTTGGAAGCCAGGGTGACCTCCGGCGCGGGGGGTGGGGTTGGGGGTGGGGGGGCAGCAGTGAGTGGAGGGAAGTAGGAGGCGGCAGGTGATTTGCTCTGTTGATAAGGATGCCACTTCCACAAGTGCACTCACTTTCTGAAAATTAACCCAGCCCCAGGCACGTCAGTTTCATGCACGGCCCTTTTCTGTGGGTGTGTTGTACCTCAAAAGAAAGTTGAAAGCAAAGAACAGACTGAGTGGGATCACATGATGGACGGCAGTCCTCACTTAATTCCACATCAGTGGCCCCTGCAGCACAAGGCCCTTGGCTCACGGCTGAGCGGCTGTCCTTTCATTACTCACTAAATGCCCCCTCCCTGAGGGACGCTCAGCTTGTCTCTGGTCTTCCCTGTCCCACGTGGCGCTGCCTTGCGGTCCCCACACAGAGGTCAGACTTGCAGCATTGGCTCACCTGGGAAGGGTAGAGGAAGTGGCGGGTGGGGCTGGCTGCAGTGGTACCCGCCCCCCAACCCGGTGCCGGGTCTGGTCGTGGCCCCGGCTCTTCCTTCCCTTCTTCTCAGCGGTCTTTCCACTCTTGCATAATTGCCTGGCCAGGCTGCCCTGTCCTGCAGACACCAGGCACAACTCAGCGGCCCAAGCCATCAGCTGCTACCTCTCCACTTCCCTCCTGTGGTCTCCCCAAACGTCCCCTTGCTCCTTACCGCGCCCAGGCAGAGCGCAGGCGTCCAAAGCATGAAGTGCTAAGAACTCGTGTTTACCTTGAAAGTCCCTCCGTAAGCAGGCTCATAGCCTTTTGTTGGGATGAGATAGATTTACTTGAATGCATGGATGAAACAAGTGAGTGACCAAATGCTTAATTTAAAAAAATGAACAAAACTGGAGTTAATTAATAAATAAAAGTTTGTTTTGGGGGGGGAGATACAAACAAAAATTTTAGAACTTTCAAATTGTGAAATTATAGAAAACTGCAGAAAAATGAAGTTTAACTAAACATAAAATTTTAGCTAACATTATAGATATCTCGTTATCCATCACCCAGGTATTAGATGAATACCAGAGCCCCCAGAATCTCCCCCCCACTTCCCATTGAGTGCTAACAAAGGACTTAGCCTGGGTCAGGAGTGCTTTATATTTAGGATCACATCTTATCCTCACAATGAGACTATCAGGTAGGTACTGTTATTTCCCCCACTTTATAGATGGGAAAACTGAGGAACAGAGAGGTAAATAGGTTGCCACCACTGGTAAGCAAAAAGCTGGGTCTTGAACCTAGGCAGTCTGGACCCTGGACCCATGCTCTTTTTTTATTTTTGGCTGTGTTGGGTCTTTGTTGCTGTGCGCGGGCTTTCTTTAGTTGCGGCGAGCGGGGGTTACTCTTCATTGCAGGGCACAGGCTTCTTGTTGCAGTGGCTTCTCTTGTGGCAGAGCATGGGCTCTAGGTGCGCGGGCTTCAGTAGTTGTGGCGTGTGGGCTCAGTAGTTGTGGTGCATGGGCTTAGATGTTCTGCAGCATGTGGGATTTTCCCGGACCAGGGCTCGAACCTGTGTCCCCTGCATTGGCAGGCAGATTCTTAACCAATGCGCCACCAGGGAAGCCCTGGACCCACGCTCTTAACCATCGGCCCTTCTGAGTAATGAATGACGACTGGGGTTCACGAAGGAGGAGCCAGACTGGGCAAACGCCCCAAAGAGGGAGATTCTCACAACAGGCCAGACTGGACGGGAAGCAGGGCTTCCCAGTCTGGCCCAAAGACCTTGGCCTCTCCAGATACCGCCTTCCCCAGATGGACGGGGCTGGGCAGTTCCTCAACCAGGAAATCCCCAAGGCTGGGCCTTGGAGACAGGCTACGTGGAGAAAGGTTTGGCCTGAGGGCCTGAGGCCCAGGCAGTGCCCTCTGGGATCTCCTGTCAGGCTTCCCAAGATGGGAACAAAGCAGCGCTCTGTACGGGACGTTCCTTCCCAAGTCTGAATTAAGCCCCTCCTGCTGATGCCCATGCTAGGCAGTTCCCGCCTGGTGCCTGGAGGAGGAGGAGGGGCCCCAGGGCCGCTGCTGGCTGGTAGGCTGAGGGCTCCCTTGGCGGTGAGGCTGGCTGTGCGGGGCTCTGAGGGCAAGCAGGGGTCTGCGTGGAAATGCCGGCCACTCACAACCTGCTTCCCAAGGGACCCTGAGCCTTCCTTTCTCAGCAAATCAGACGAGGAGCGGGCTCTGGCTGGGTCAGGGATGGACCTTGAGGCCTCATCAGAAGAGAACCGGGAGCCTGCACTCAGGATCGGGGCTTGGGACACACCCGTGCCACACGTGGGAATTCCTTCTCCCCTGGGCCTGATGACACTGCTGTCCAGTCCCTAGGGACACAGGAGCGAGGGCTCCAGTGCTGGACATTCACAGGCATCAGACTGAGCCTTTGATCTGTGGGAGGCCACGTACACGCCAACCGCTGGCTACGAGCACAGGGCCCGGAACCCAACCCACGCTGACCTCCTCCCGTACAGGGTCGTGTGCCCCTGGGCAAACCCCGAGCCTGTTTTTTCCTCTGTTAAATGGCATTAGCAACCGTACCTACTCCGTGGACTGTTGGGAGGATTCAGGGAGGTCCAAGGCGGTTTCTTGCCGTTTAAACCTGGCCTTTAAGGAGGGAAGTGTCACACGGATGAGAGCTGGCACTCCAGGCCGCTGGGGCAGACTGCGCAGGACTCAGACGCCAGGGCAGGCCTGTGCTCTCTGTCGTCAGTGCGCGCGCAGCCCCTGGCCTGGCCCTGGGAGAGCTCGGCAGTGCCTGGGGCCGCGGGCGTGGGATGGGGACTTCCCAGACCAGGCTGGGGAGAACAGCGCTAAGGGCATGGACAGCTGTTTGTTCTGGGGGGCAGGGCTGGGGCTGTCCCCGCTGCACGCCAGCGTCTGGCAGGGGTCCTGACACCAAGAGGGCCCTTAACAAATACCAAACGGACAGAACTCTGCAAGCTGGTCCCACTCCAAAGCCAGGAGCTCAACGCTGGCCCCCAGGGACGGCCTGTGCCCGCCCTCCCGCCCCACTTCCTCCCTGGGGCATGATGTGTCACGTGGCGAGAGCTACTTGAAGCTCACCGACCAACCATCAAGGCTAAATCCAGCAGCATGCTGCCCCGCCTCAGGGGGTTTTGTGGTGACTTGTCTAGAGCTTGAAGCTAATTCCATAACAAGAACTCCCGCCTAAATCCAGTCACCAGGGCTGGGTTGCCATTTCCCCATCTCCCCAGCTCGGACACAGTGCAGAGGAGCAAGCTGGGGGCGTGACGAAGTCCGTCTGGGACCTGCCCAGGGCTCGGTACCCCTGCTACTGCCCAGGGGGTGCAGAACAGTAAAGACACACAGGCCTGGGGTGAGGGGCTTGTCACCTGTAGACAGATGGTTTGCTTACAAAGGTTCCTGGCAGGGTCCCATCTTGCCTCAAGCACCAGGGGCAATGACGCCACTCCCCTGAGACAGAAAGCTCCTCTACTGAAGGCCAACAAGAGCCAACACTTGCTATGGCTTTTTGACCACATGCCATAGGGTGCTTGCTCTGACCTTGCCTTGCTGGAAACCTGCACTTGCTGTCTTTCATTAGGGATTTTTCCTAGAGGATATATTGATAGATTGGTCGTTGTCAGGGAGAAGACAGTTTGTCTAAATTACAGAGCATGCAGATCTATAGATCCGTTCAGGATTTATCTGAATCTTCTTAGGCGCCTTGGAGGTGGGCTTTCTCTTCTGCTGCCTCTGGTTGGGGCTCGTTCAGTAAACGAGTCAGGGCTACTCGTTTACTGAAAACAAGTGGGAACAGTTCTCACTAGGTTCACCCAGGCACTGCCAAGCACATGGTCTTTGGTGAGGGTCATTATTGCTTTCTACAACTTGAGGCACTGTGGGTTTTAAACAGGCATCCTGAGATCATGCATGAAGTTGATGCTACAAAAGGCCCATCAACCACCTGCTCTGGCTTCTGAGAAGGAAACCCGGCAGGAAACACTGTTACAAATGGGCATTGTATCATAGCTTGTTTTCAGTGCTACCTTTCCTGATACTTCCTCAAAATAAAACCACAAGGTACGGGTGGTCGGGGGTAGGACAGGACAGGAGGGAGGTGACACACAAGACCACTGTTGACCAGAGTAGGGGAGCTGGGAAGACAAGGGGCTTTGCTGTTTTTCACCCAGTACCCGGGGTTACAAAGCCCCTCTGGAGCAGCAGCTAGGCCCACCCACTGTGACTTGTCAACGGGCCACCATACCCTGAGGAACTTGTGATTTCAACAACCTGCTACAAGCCGCTTTCGTATCTGCCTTTTGAGCCAAGAAAGTTAGCAGCCATGAGGGGAAGTACAGAAAGCTAACCATCCCTTTAGTAGGTAGTGGAGTAAAACAGAACCCAAACTGCAGAGGTTGGAGAGCAACTCTACGGGGTCTAACCAGAAGGCTACACAGCCTCGCTTGTGCTCATCCTACTGGACTCGGGGCTGAGTAAACAGGGACCTCAGAGACGGCCTCAGTTCCCCAGATCCCATCTCCCTCTTCTCCCCTATCATAGGGAAACCGAGGCATCCCTGGGAGACCACCACGTCTTTCAAAATACATAGTCCAGAAAGTAGGGCTTCCACTTAGCAAGGTGAGACCAGACTGTGACAGTTACCTGTCCGCTAATGGTTAAGCCAACCAAGATCTTGAGTTTATTTAGACTGGGGCTTGGGGTGTGGAAACTGGAGAGGTCTGGTCTCTCAATCTCCCTCTCCAACGGACCTTTCCGGTTCCTGGTGGGGAGGAAAGAGAAAAGGCAGAAATGAAGCTAAAGGATGCTCACAGAGCCAGCCTACTTCAAAGGGGCACTGGCTGCCTGCCATAGTAGGCAGCTCTGTCCTGGCGACATTGGGCGCTACAGACCCGGGCCCAGTCTTTTCCCTCAGTCTCGGAGGTAAGACTGTGCCAGTGACCTGATTTCTTGTCTTTATTTCATCTCTCAAGTCCCAAGGTGACCTGGGCATAGGGCGTGAATGCACAGTGAATAAGCCTAACCTCACTTCCTGCATCACAGATCTTCAGATCAATGAAAAGATAAAAAGGTCTCTTAGGACGTGCTGACTGCCCCACAGGGTAAGCTTACGTGCCCTGCACAGTCTGAGCGGTGGCAGGCTGGGCAAATGCAGAGACTCCTCTCAGCACTGCCGACAGCCGTGGCCACAGCAGCTCTGCCACCTGCCCGAGAGCAGAGGCTGCCCCATGAACAGGGCTCGGCTCTCCCCGCCACCCAAGGCCCAGAGCAGGGCACGGGGTCGTTAGCACTTGGCCCAACTCCACCAAACGGGGTTTAACTCATACAGTCCTGCGATGGACACATTTCTTTGGTTCTAGCGTTTTTCTGTCAGAAATTTACTTAAGATAACAGATGTCCAGAAGCAGAGGTTGGATTTGCTCACAAGGCCTATGTTCCCAGTCATTCTGCTGCACTTCCTGGTAAAATAAGGCTTAACCATCAACTATCATGGAATCAGGACGTGTTCCAGAAACACATTAGAATTACTGATGAGACCTATGTGAACTGTCATTTGTTTTTCAGTCCGGTCCTTACTGATCTAATGAAGACCTTGGTGGCCAAGTTTTAACACCCCTCACCCCCTGAAGAATCACGTTATTTATCAACTGCCTCATTTCTGAATGCACCACCTGTTCACTAACACAGGCGGTGGAAGGCTTGTCTTGTAGACGGTTCCCGGGCTCTGAATGAGCAAGCCAGAGCGACACTCCAGCCATTTTAAAACAAGCCCATGGTGCTGAAACCAGGGCTAATCTGACCATCGCAGGTAAGGAGGCAAATTGCTAAGGCAGTCACCTCGCCAGGAAACAATGCTGTCCTACGGAAGGCTTTACTGAGACGCCCGACTGTGGGAAGCAGAGAGTTAATGAGGTGTGTTAAAACGACAGTGAGTTAATAAATAAAAGTGACTTATTCCACCTCCAGGCTCTTCCACTCAAAGACAGATGCAGCAACAGCACCCCTTGCCTGAGGTTCGACATTTCTTAAGGGAACCAGTAAGCCTGTTTAGAGGAGAGGCAGAATGGGACAGGACGGCATTCTTAAACCTTCTGCGTATCACCACGAGGAGGACGCAGCACTGGTCCTGTGCTGTTGTCCACAGGATAGAAACGGATGCACTTGTTAGACGTTAAGAAACTTTATATTTAAAAAAAAAAAAAAAAGCTTTCTAATAGTATATATAAAAACAAAAGACGTGTGTATGCATATATACAGAATTTTCATACTGGATGTATACACTTACACTGGGAAACAGATCTCCTTGTAAGTCTGTGCTCCCACAAGCTTTTTGTTAAAGAGTTACGTGTACAAGCTTAACTCCTTTTAAAAGCAGCCTTTGGATGACTACGGTTCTCCAGTGGCTGGGATGGGAAGCGTGGGTGGAGGCAGCAAGGTTGTGTACACCCTAAGAACACAGTAAAGGAACCCTGAGATTCTACTGCAGCAGCTGTCTCCTCCTAATGTCGGTTGGTAAGTTAGGAACAAACCAGTCTGGCTTTCCCTGAGGTCACACTTGTAAGGGTAAAGGAGAGGCAGAGGGTGATGGTGGAGAGGACAGAGAAGACCTGGAGCCAGTGTGTGGTTTTCATGGGGGAGGGGGAGGGAGTCTCACCTCCAACATCACGCGTATGCTGCATACGGCTGGCATGTCACAGATACAAAGCTGGGGGCTCCAGCCCCAGCTCAGCCCAGAGGCACAGTGATCTCAGACACACCGTGAGCAGTGGTGTCCTGACAAGGAGCTGAGCCTCCGGACCGCGCCCACCTAACCTCGCCCTGCATTCCGCCTGCCGCCGAGCCACCCCAGGGTTCCCCACACAGTCATGAAAACACCTTAGAAAGAAATGAATTAGTGTGTGAAAGGCATGGATGGATTTTATTTATTACCCTATATCTACAATTTAATTTGAGGTAAAATATAAGCAACACATAAAAATGCCTATTTCTGCTACGATGTAATATAATTCTCCATCGTGAATATTGTGATAAAGCTAATGAAAACTCTATGCCATCACATACTCTAGCTTTTCATATAGCTGGTATTTTACAACTCTTACTGTTTGTGAAATCTCAACACATGTAAGATTCTCCTACAAATGGCGCAGAATATCAGAGGGTGCCGAATCAGCTTACTGACCCCTCATTCCCCACACTGAAGCCTCAATGTTACAAGTAGAATTGTAAAGTAACGAAGGCAACGAAACCCCCTTGAGTCTGATCCAAGCTGGAATAGTGTTCCAAAGAATTCCACACCACAGTGGGTTACATGATAGTGAGGCTTTAGTGTCATTCAGCTTGCCCAAACACTTATACCTGATCTGAAACTTCTGGTACACCATGCATTTTATTTGGATGAAAAGTAAATGTGGATGGAAGAGGTTCTCTGTACTCCATCTATAAGCCACACGCTGAGATACTGACCTCTTACTGGCTGTTAGGTGATCCAGATGGTTGGTTTTTAATTACGATAAAAAACATATGAACCATGATAGAGAGCTTAGGAAAAGGTTTAGTCAAATATACAGATACTAACTGTTCACTCAGTCATTAAGGAGAACCGTGAACAAAAGGATCAATTAAGTGATTTTTCAAATAGAAAAACTAAAGAGCTGAATTATCACAGGTATTTTCTTCACACTGCAGAAGCTGAGATGTTCCAGTAGGAGAGATCTTCACTTGATTGGGAGACAAACACCACAGCTGAAGGCTCTGCTGAATACGTAAAAAATCTGATGCGATTCATCCCTGTCATTTTCCCTGTCGTTTTTCCAGCACTGCTGTAAAATCCTTATAATACATTCCAAAGGAAACCAGCCATTCCAAATCTACAGTCACTCTGCTCTTTAATTCAATTCACAGAACTGCTGAAAAAGTAGACATTTCTATCTAAAAGTAGAAAAAAAGGTTTGTATAGAAGGTATTTCTGTTATACAAGTATATTACACAGCTTGGGGCAGTAACAGGTCCGAAAAGCTCTTCTCACCCACTGATACTTTAAGCTAAAATAGGAGAGAAAACAGACAAGCAAGAAAACAGGTTAATCTGATTATAGGGATTTATGATTCACTAATATCTCAACTTAATTACCACGTAAATCCATGGACTGACAGTACATGGCCAATTCCATGACCAAAAAAAAGTCTCTGGAGTGTCAGGTACAGATGAGAGCTAACTGTATCCTCTAACTATCATGAAAACATTCAACAGCTGGGGCTTAGTGTGGTTCAATATGACATGAAAACCAAGTTTCATTGACTCCTGGTCTAGAGCTGCCCCTCCTGGGTAGTAACCTGGCCAAGTTTAAGATGTTTGGAATAACTGGATCAGGCTTATAACTTAATTATGCAAGATGCACAATGGATCGTGTAGCTCAGCCAGACTCTGCAAATACTATTATTATGATTAGGGGAAAAAAGTCAGTCTGTTGATACTGGCTCACAGTGAACTCCAATGGCAAGGACAAGATTTAACCTATAGATTAGAAACAAAACATTTTCCATTGGAGGCAAAGCGCTTTACCATCTTTGCCTGACATATATTGATCCAAGGAAAATCCCTCTGCTTGAATCTTCTAGCTCAAACCACCCAGTATGCTTATACTTTGTCCTCACGTGCCCTGAAGGCGGGGCCACCATTTATGGCTGAAGCAGGGAAAACACTTTAGCTTATGAATATGCAGGTGGGTTCAGGTAAGATACCACATGGCATCCTGGACACAGAAGGTGATTTACCCTAAGGAGGGAAGAGGTCTACCACGTAGGGTCTGGTTCTTGCTTGATTTGAGAGCTTCCATCAGTCTCCTTTATTTCTATCAAGTAAAACAAAAGGGAACCGATTAACTGCACTATTAATGCAAATCTGTTCAATTATAAATCTACTCATACCAAACTATCATTACAATGACTTAATAGGAATTATAAGATACTAAAAACGATAAGACTGTTCTCTAGCAGTAAGTTCTAAATTTTGTTACTTAGATTTTCAAAGTAACAAACATCTTATTATGCATGTAAAGGACCCACACTAGCTATATCTAGGTTATACAGCAGCCATTCAACTATTTCAGAATTCATTAAGAGTCATTTGGGGAAAATGGAGGAAAAGAACCCATGAGTCATCTCTAAACACAATGTTTCTGGGCATAAACTACAAATCCAGTTCACCCAGAAACAAAACCACCACACAGGTCCAGTGAAACAGCTTTAAAAACACAATTAATCCTTTGTCTTTGGCACTTAATTTTTGACAACCAGACTACTCTTTTTACCTTCTGTTGCAGGAACCTCCAACTGGCTTGGCTCGGCTGATTCTGAAGAGAAATACATGAAGATTTTACTTTAACATTTTTCAAAAGTTGCTTTCAGTTATTTAAAGAGCCTAGAGGGAGAAAGCTCTCTAAGACGTTGTACACAAAGCCCAGGTCTAGGTGAGACAGCAGCCACAGATTCTTGGGATTAAATACACTGTTACTCAACCAGACTCTCAAAAACCTGCTTTTCTGAAACCTGTTAAATTTGCCTACACAATCGAAATCTTAAATAACAATCTTAATTAACATAGCTCTAACATGAAAGTAGGAGTTTCTTTCTCTGTCTTTTTCCCCTTTCTTCTGTGGGTTCCCTTTTAATAAAAGCCTTTCGTTACTTTCAATGAATCACACAGCTGGCCTAAACACTTTGTTTCTAAGGAATTTTTTAAACTACAATGCATGCATTTCCACCCAACATAATTTTGGTTTATAGCAACTATTGGAAACAAGTGGCATAAGAAGCCAAGTTAAAAAACAACATTCTCCCCCCACCACCCCACAACTGCATTCTTCGCCACTGGTCTCAGGGTTCCTGACCTGGGACGGTGGGAACAAATGGCATGTGGTCCAGTTCTCAATGAGGACCTATGGCTTGAGCTTATATAGGCTTTCAGACAAAGGAATCCAAGCAAACAAGTCTGCATGTGCACGAGTGTGTGCGTATGTGTGTACATGTGTGCTGTGGAATTAACTTTCCTTGAAGTCAGGTAAACGTAAGCATGTGAGGCCACACAATTTATGTGACCTGTTTTATTGACTAAGTAGGAATACTTCTATATTTTACCATGCTTAATTTACCTTGGATCACTGGGCTTTCTGACTCACTCTGATCAACCAACTCTGAAAAGAAAGCAGATTCATTTAAGTAATAATTTAATGATATGTTGTTACATTTGAAAAGCATTTTTTACATACATTCTCTAATCTGATGCTCCAACTTCGCTGTAACAGGCACTATTTTCCTTATGACAAGAACAAATATTAAAAATTCTAGTATGTCCCATCAAAGTAACTAATTCATAGTAATTACCATAAAATTCTATAATAGACTAGTGCACAAGGAGAAGAACAAAACTGAACATTTTAAACATAAGGTAAAGGAGCAGGGAGGCATAAAATACAGTGTCTTCTGATATTAAAAATTACACAGAAGGTAGATGAATTGGGATCAATAAATTTTTTTCCCCAAAAAAACCCCCACACCTTATCATGGGGTTTCTTTAAATGACAAAGTTCCTGGGTGTAGTTAAAGCTGAATGCCAAAGATGACTGAAAATCTATGAAGCAAGGTTTACTTCTCTTTCATTCATTACTGACATCCCCAGATACTAACATACTTGGCCAAGATAGTATAATAAAAACAGATTCTACAAAAAAAGAACTCATGGCTTGGGGGAAAAAGCAAATAAATATATTTTGTGATAAAGTGAAACTCGAAACTTGGAGGCAGAAGAGACATAACCAAATCCGTGACACTGAAGGAGTGGTGGCCACAGAATAGCAACAGTAGTGTGAAGCAGAACAGGGGGGTGGGGTCAGGCACAAGAGCGGCCCAATTTCTCAGCTCAGGGGGCAAACCAGCAACTCACGAGGCTCAGCTGCTCATTGACCACTGAAAACTCCTGAATACTTTCCCAACAAAGTATACAATTGAATACTCAATACAGATGGATTTTAAAGAGTTGGAATAATACCAGTTGGAAAAAAAGACTGAAAATGCTAATGGTATTAGTTAAGGATAATTCTCACTTTTGAAATTTTTTAACAATAAAGTTAACAGAAGAACATAAAACATACTAGCATAATTAAGTTTTGCTAAAAAAACACTGTTTAAAATGATACGAACATCAGGGAACTGGAAGAACACTTACACTTGTTCATGTAACAGTGTCTGAGCGCCCAGTGGCTGCCAGACACTAGGCCTAAATATTAACAGAAGTAGCTAAATCACATGAAAAGACTTACTTTTTCCAGCCCAGTAATTACAAACTAGTAGTAAAAGTAATAACAGTAGTAGTAAAGACAGTAACAAATATAGATTTTGCTTACTGAGCACATACTAGGTCAGGGGTCAACAAACTTGATTACAAAGAGGCAGTAAGTATTTCAGGCTTTGCAGGTCAGTCCAGTTTGCCATGAGCAAATGGGCCTGGCAGTGCTGTAATAAAACTTTATTGACACGGGCCGCAGCTTGCTGGTCCCTGTTTTAGAGGCCTGACGCATAATGTGTCAATTAAAATGCTCTAAAACTCCCAAAATGGGTACTAATATCATTACCATTTTCCTAGTAAGTAAACTGAGATTTAAAAAGGCGAAGCAACTCGCCCAATTTTACGTCTAGAAAGTGCCTGGTGCCTCACACACTGAGGGCTAAAACGACGACTTTGAATGATTACTGCTGTAGGTGAAGTAATAAAATGTTACACTCTCAGGTAAGTGTACGTGCAAGTGCACACACACACACACCCCCACCCCCTTCTCACATCCCAGAAAAGAGAAAAACCAAAACGACTTCAAGAAATACTCACGGTTATTAATCACAAGTCCTGGAAATGGTCTAAAGAGAGAAACAAATTGTACAAGTTTTTTTTTCTACTCTACAAGAGTTTACACGTATATTCAGTTTATTCAACTAATATTTAGCCCATGTCACTTACGTGCTAGAATGAGAAAAGCTGTCCACTACTGTTTAATCTTATACTTTTTAATCTATAGACAGACAGATATACGAATAACTAATATGGCACATTATTAGAAAATGCTACACCAAGACGGTGGAAAAAAATAGGAACAATGCAAAGGGAATAGAGAAATTTTAGTGAAATGAGGAAAAAGCCTTGGGAAGGTAATACATTAGCTATTTCTGAGTGTTGGTCCTATGCAGACAGTGGGAACTTGACAATGAATGGGTGTATTTAGTAACAGCTAAGTTTGGGGAGGTGGAAGAAAAGAGTGAAGGGCACTTGGGACTTCTGCTTAGGTGGATGACAAAAGGATACCGTAAGACTTACTGTGACAAGCACACATCAAAGACTGTAATTCTCACAATGCTGTTAGAGGGCAGGTGTAACCATCATTCCTACTCTGTGGATAAGGAGCTAACACTCTCAAAGGAAACAACTACGATCTCACTGGACAGACAAGGAAACAGAAGTGACTTAGTATTGAATCCCTGTCTGATCCAAAGCCTGTGAACAGATGCCTGAGGCAGAGGCTGGCAACATTTTTCTGTAAAGGGCCAGACAGTAAATATTTCCAGCTTTGTAGACCACACTGTCTCTGTCCCAACTACTTAATTTTACCACTGCAATATGAAAGCAGCCACAGATGATATGTAAACAAACGGATGTGACTGGGTTATAATAAGACATAAAACTAAAATAAAAGCAGATGGCAGGCTGGAGCTGGTCCACAGGCCATGGTGTGCTAACAATCCCCTGCCTTAAAAACCAGAGAACTGAGTCAGCACAAGGAGGAAAGAATCTAATAGTACAGTACTGAAGAATTTCATTATAGTTCATTTCATTACACGGTAAACGTAACTACATATGACTACATTTTGGAAGATGACTCAGCCTCAATGATCTGCAGGTTCATTCTTATGACCAAGCAAGGAACTCTCACGTACCTAATGACTGTGAATTTAATGAACTCAGCAGAATCTAAGATCCTTCTCATGGAGCTGATTTCCAGATAGCTGGGGGCTTTGAATGACACTCCAGGAGGCATGCCATCAACCACCACACAGCCAGGGTTAATTGTGATTTTCCTGTAGGGAACTTTCACAGGGAAACCCATACCAATGGCTTCACCTATAGCAAGACAAACGGCATAAAAGCACAGATGAACCTAGCACCTTAGTTGAGTGTTGTAAAAGCACAGATTAAAACTACCTGAGCATAATTTACTTTTAAGATCTTACTGAGACAAAATTTCCTTGCTTACTGCAAGCTATACTATGCAAATGAAAAACTTACCAAATTTTCGACTGAAGAGGTCATTAACTTGTTCTCTTAGCTGTCTAGCTTTTTCAACTTTTGACAGTCTTTCATTATCATCGTCTAAAAAGGTTAAGAGAAAGTTGTAACTTAATAATGCGATTTTAATACCAGATAAATTTTTAGGTGCTTTATGTAACTCCACTTTATGTTTTTGGAATGTTTTAAAAAACGAATCAAGATTGAAATGATTTAACCAAACAATTTAATAATAACACCAAACTGACAATGTTGCAGTTATGAAGAGCTTTTTGCTTGCTGTCTTATACAAATTTTTTAAACAACACACTAGGCATCTGGGTAGCCTACAGGTTTTAGCTCATGCTGAGTCTAGTAACTGCCAAGAGCTGTTCAGCGATAAACTGACAAGGTGATGTATTTGGTTAACAACTTCTGCAGGGGCTGGTGGGGACAGCACACAATGTGCAGTGTATTCAACATCCATGAAGCCCCACAAACTATGATTAAGGCAGAGAGATCATACCTGGAATTGTCACCTGAATGATGTTAAGATCTTCAACACCTGATGCAGTAGTATTAACATTGGGCGATGAATTTATTTTCCCTTAAAACAGAAACTTGAGATTAGAACATATACAAATGTAATTAAATCTTCCCTAATAAAGTGCTTACAGTTCAGACTACAAAAGATAGTATTTTAACCCAACTTTGTTCCTTTTCATGACATGTTTTGTTGTTCTGTGATATGAGGCTTCCTGAAAGACATTTTTCACTTTTTTCTCTTCCTTGTGGTGCTTCGTAGAGCATCAGATATGTGGAGATCCTTAGGTATTAAAGAACTTAAAAATCGTAAACTAGTCCAAACCCCAACCTTGAATGAGCTTTCCTGGTTTTATCTCAGCAGCCACTCTTTCAACAATTTTCTAAATTAGTGCTGCAAAGTAAGTGTCTAACAGCATGTTTTCTGTAGGACATGCTTACTTACTTGGAGGGCTCTTCGAGGAGGAGGTGCTCTCCTTAATTGCTGTCTCAAACATTTCAGGCCTAAGAACAAGAAAAGAGAAAAAACTTTTGGGCTATCATTCCAATAGTAAAACATTAAAAATTAAACAAATAAGAGATTTTAAAAGCCAGTAACTTTCTATAAATACACATTCTTAGTAATGGAAGAACAGAAGTAACATGGATCTCTAAAGGAACGCACACATAAAGACTAATTATATTTGTGATTTTAACATCCACCCCAGCCCCATCTAGTATAAAGAGCTTCTTCCTGTGGTTTCAGTATATCCTGGAAAGAGTCGATGCTAGACTGGAGAAGGAAACAGGAAGAGACCCGAGTGCAGGTAGCATGGAAACAGAAGACAGGCTGTAAAAACCTGAACACAAGAGACTGTCTCTCTTAGGGAGCAGAAGCAGGGGCCTCAGCCTCTACAGACCTGGCTGAAGGTACAGAGGGAGGCCACTCTGGTTGGCAATGTCAGCTTTGATTATTTGACGGCATCCTTAGGGAACTCAGAAGTAACCTTTAATAAATAAAATCTAAAATTCCTTTCAATCCATTTCAAATGCATTTTGTTAACTCTAATTGTTTCCATTTATTTCAATTGTGCTGGCATAACTCACAGATTTCCAAGCAAACAGGAGAGAAATTTAAAATATTCTGGAAGCTGGAGAAATAAAAGGGCTTTATAAAACTGAACCACTGCCTAGACTCCAGTAGTATCAACCATTAAGATATCACTGTGAGGCTTCCCTGGTGGCACAGTGGTTAGGAATCCACCTGCCAGTGCAGGGGACACGGGTTCCAGCCCTGGTCCGGGATGATCCCACGTGCCACAGAGCAACTAAGCCCGTGTGTCACAACTACTGAGCCTGCGCTCTAGAGCCCACGTGCCAGAACTATTGAAGCCCGCACACCTAGAGCCCGTGCTCTGCAACAACAGAAGCCACCACAATGAGAAGCCCGCGCACTGCAACGATGAGTAGCCCCTGCTCGACGCAACTACAGAAAGCCCGCGCGCAACAATGAAGACCCAACACAGCCAAAAATAAAAATAAATAAAAAATAAAATTATATTAAAAAAAAAATGTCACCGTGCACAGACTTCACAAAATCAAGTTGTTATCCCTCTGATAAGCCATAGCCCTCCCTCTTTTGACCAGTTACAAAAAATTTAAAATATATACAAAGGTACAGCTTAAAGAGCTTCTTTGACCCTAAGGTTAGTTTGGCTGAGCTCCAAAGTTGAATCCATGTGCCATCTCCCAGCGTCAAACTGTATCAACTCATGGCCAATCTTGTTTCATCTTATTTCCTTACTTTTTAATGATGAACTTAATTTTGGCTTTGTTTCTGAGTATCTTCTCCAGCCTTGGAATGCCAAAAGTAGATGGTCGTCGGAATGGCACACCCTCGGGTAAGCCTTCCACGTAAAAGTCTTCAGGGAAAGACTCAAATAATGCAAACGGCACTTTCACAGCTTGTTTAAGGCCAAGAGCTTCACCTAAAAGAACAAAAACAAAACACATTTACTGGTTCTCATATTTATAACTTTTTAAAAAACTAATAAACCTTTTTAAAAACCGTATTTTAAATTACATTGTGCAGCTACTAAAACCTTTCTTTTTAAAAAAGTCACATTAATTTTAGAAAAATTTCTTCAATTTCTTGGTGCTCAGAAATGTGGAAATTATAAAATTCACGCCTGCAAAACCCACACACTTCTGATGACAGTAATATATAAATGCTGAACAATTTTACCATGCTCACATTTTTCTACTTTATAATAAAGCTACCTCATATTTTAATAATAGTATTTCAAAATAAACTTACCACATTTTTCATTGAAAAGATTTTCAACTTTCTGTTTTAGGTCAGTGATTTTGGCATTCCAGGCCTCTGCATATAAAAAAAACAAGAGCGATTTAAGATGTTAGTAATAGTTACTAGTATACATCCAATGGCAGGAACTTCTTCATCTTTTATTGTGCATCTTTAAGCAATACAAAATAAAAAATACATAGGTTTTAAACACAGGCATGTCTTGATAACTACTCTAATCCTGATGCATTATTTAACTGTTTTATTATATTACTAATATGTTGGCTATGAATAAATGAAAAAACAAATGAAAACCAAAATATGCCCCCCCCAAAACAATTACAGTATCTACTACGTGCCAGATACAGTTTTACCCTTTAAATGATCTGGTATTTATCATCTTCCTAATAACCCTATGGAACAGGAAGTAATGTTATCCCCACTTACAGATAAGGAAACTGAGGCCCAGAGAGGTTAAGCAGCCTGCTCAAGGTCACAGAATTATAAAGTACTGGCACCAGATTTGAATTCAGTCTGGCTCTATAATCTGTGCCTTTAATTGCTAATATATACTAACTCACCAAATAAAAACAAGAAAACAATTCAACTAGTAAAATATTTTACTAACTCCTTTTATTTAAAATAATGAAATAAAGAAAAACATAACACGTATTTACCAAAGGAAAACTCTCTCCCTCGAGGCTTGAAGGGAACATTAGAACCATTAGTCTGGGTAGGGGTTCGAACAGCTGAGGTTTGAGGGTTGCTGTTATTAGGGCCTAAAGAATTAAAACACATAAACAAGAAACATAATCAGCACATATATTCAATCATCCTTACGTCCTGCTCGTGATTTCTCTAGGACACGCTCTTGAAGTCCAACCTGCGCTGGAAAAGTTAAGTTCAGTGTGTATACAAGCACTCTGCAATGAGAACAGCCACTGCTGTCAGTTTTACAGACCTCCATCCATTTTCCTACTTCCATCCCTATAATTAGGCATTTCCCCCTAAAACACATCTAGCTTTCTGGCTGATCTGAGGACCTTTCAATTCACTTAATGATTCATTACGCCATTTTGAAGCCACTGGTTACCTATGTTTGCCTTTATGTTTTTCTTTCGGCCTTTGAACATAAACACGACTTTAGATACAACTATTTCGTCTCCACCATATGAAGCTTTCCCTTTGGACTCTCTAGCTGACACTGACATATGCTTTCTCTGAATTCTTAGTAAATATACAGAAACGATGTTACGGGTTATCAGTTGTTTTCCATTCAAAGCCTGACAATGGCTGCAGAATCGAATAAAATATCAAGATTCAACATTCTAATCTTTAACTACTTCAAACTCCCGAATAAAAACCACAGCTTCCGTAAAGAGCATAGTGATAAAAGCAAAGCATTTCTGGACCAGCTGGATCTAGCAGCCTGGTTGACCTGGCAGGTGTAATAACCAGACAGAGGAACTCAGTATATCCTACTACCATACTTCTTTAACAGGCTACCAAGATCACTCAACTAACATCTCTTTTTATACTCCATGTTCATAAAGCAGCCTTTTAATAGTAACAGGGCAAGACAGGAAGAGACTTGTGATCACCTGACAGAATTAAGCTGACTGAAATATCTACTTCTGATTCAAAAATCAATAAACTGTCATTCTGGTTTATGCTTAAGTGAAATGACACTACACACCCACTAGAACGGCTAAAATAAAAAGAATGACGGTATCAAGTACTGTGAGGATGTGTGGCAACTGGAATTCTCACACATTCCTGGCAGAAGTGTAAAGCGATACAATCAGTTTGGTAAACTGTTTCTTAGAAAGTGAAAAACCCAGTAATCCCACTCTAAATATCTATTCAAGAGAAGGAAAGCATATGCCATGTTTTGTACACAAATGTTCATATAGCATCTTTACTAGACATAGACAGGAAGTAAACCCAAATGCCCACTGACAAATGCATAAATTAATTCTGGTGAATCCACGCAATGGAGTAATACTCAGCAATAAAAAGAAATACTGAAACATGCAGCAAGTATAAATCTAACAACATTGTGCTAAACAAAAGAAGGCAACCATAAAAAGGAATGATACAACATGATTCCATTTATATGAAATTCTACAACAGGCAGAAGTGTTCTATGGTGACAAAAAGGGGATCAGTGGTTGCCTGTGGCCTGGCCTGTGAGGGAGTGACTGCCAAGGAGCGTGTGGGAGAAGTTTTAGGGTGAGGGAGATGTTCTATCCATTGACTAAAGCGGTCCTACAAACATTTTTCAAAACTCAAACTGTACAATTAAAATGCATGCATTTTATCGCATATAAAGTGTACTCAATAAATTTGATTTTTAAAGTAATAAAAAAATCCATTTACAAGCATGAAGTATAATTTAAACGAAAACATTAGTATGGTGGGAAAAAAAAGTCCCTCCTTGCTATCACACTCTTGAAAAAAAGTCCCTGAACATGGACACAGTTCTTTACTACTCAAATTAGTTAGTGTTAAACCACTAACAACTATTTTGTGGTATTTTAACAAATATAAATTAAATTTGAGGTCTATTTATAGCCCTGGTTAAGCAAAAGAAAGCTACTGTGGGACAAGGTCCTCTGTGGCTTGGGTAAGACAACAGAAAGAGATTCTCTGTTAATCTGAAGGCAGGTCAAAACCACTTTTCATTAACCCATCACTGCCCTTGTACACAAATGTTCAGAGCAGCATTACTCATAAATAGCCAAAAAGCAGTACAAACCAAATGTCCATCAATTGATGAATAGACAAAATATGGTATATCCACACAATGAAATACTAGTCATCAATAAAAAGGAATGGACACCCATTAGGATGGATATTACCTAAAAAGCAGAAAGTAACAAGTGGTGGCGAGGCTATGGAGAAATATCACCTTGTAATTGAAATTGTTAATTAGAAACATTTAGAAGTCTAACTTTCGGACTACCCTGGTGGCGCAATGGTTAAGAATCCGCCTGCCAACGCAGGGGACACGGGTTCAAGCCCTGGTCCGGGATGATCCCACATGCCCCGAAGCAACTAAGCCCATGTGCCACAACTACTGAAGCCCGCGCGCCTAGAGCCCGTGCTCCGCAACAAGAGAAGCCACTGCACCGCAATGAAGAGTAACCCCCGCTCGCTGCAACTAGAGAAAGCCCACACGCAGCAACGAAGACCCAACAGAGCCAAAAATAAATAAATAAATTAAAAAAAAAAAGAAATCTAGCTTTATCGCAGTTAAGTGTTCTGCACCTAAAACAAGTTTTATAAAAACTCATTTGCATAAAAATATAAATAGTAAAGTGAAGAAGCAACAGATTAACTAGTGAATTGGAGAGCAGACAGGAACGGGCCACAGAGCAACCTCACCTTCAACAGTGACCTCAATTTCAGGAACTTTTGAATTACTCCCAGGGCTTCGTGGTCTTTTCGGGGACTGCAAAGCTGTAAAGTAAGCATACAATTTCTTTTGCACATTGTAAAACATCCAGAAGGAGATGCTTTATAAAAGCAGAGTATTAAAATTCATACAGTTTGGCTCTTTTCAAAGAAACCTGAAGAATTAAACTGGTAGTGTAATCCTCCACATGAGTCTCAACAAAGCTGTGGAAACATGAATGAAGGAGGATTGCAAACGTGAAACTGCCAATGAAATGTTTACTTTTAAGAGACAGAGAGGAGGGAGGGAGGGAGGGAGAGAGGGAGGGAGAGAGAGAGAGAGAGAGAGAGAGAGAGAGAGGGAGGGAGGGAGAGAGAGAGAGGGAGGAGGGGGGTTCATTAAATAAAATACCATAAAAAGCAAAGAAACAAACCGAAAGCCCCAAAAAGATATCTGCCAATAACTCAGTATGTTTTAACGCACTGAAGTATAACGAAGGTATACATAATCTCTTACCTTTAGTGTTTATTTTACTAGCCATTCCAGGAGGCAAGTAGGAAATAACTAGTTCAGGTCTAGAGAGAAAACCAAGAAACATTACAGTGGCCAGTATAATATTGGTCTTCACAGCTAGTAAAAATTGTGATGACCAATGTTTTTTTATAAAGGCGACCACAAAATAACTCTGTAATGTAACAATAGTTTCTACTGTTATGGACCAAAAAAATTCACTTTTCCTTCCTACAAATACCTGCTAAATGATTTTATGAAGAGTAAATGACTTCTTTCATGAAAATGAAAATTAACTATCACTAGTTTAGTTTCTTCAACTACTGAAATTCTGCAGACATATAAATGAGAAACTTAATCACTGAAATTCAGCTGCCAATAAGTTTAACCAGGAATAACAGAGCACATAAAAATCAGCACTTTCATCCTTCCCTCAAGTATCTATCTATCAATAGTAAGAGACAACATAGCATCTCTTTACAAACTTCACCTCCACCAATGTGAGGCAGGTACAACTCTCCTCGTCCTGATGAAGAAAATCAAGGACAAGTTAAAGGATGGGAGGCAATGGAGAAGGCCAGGACTGTAGCTCAATGCTACGCTTTCCATCGTGGACTTCAAAGCCTTAGCCGTAACCTGAAGCTAGAAAAAAATTTAAATAGAAATATGCCTTGATTGTTCTAATTCCAGAAATGACTACATTGGCAAAGAGAACTTACTTTTTTACAACAAACTTGATTTTATTACTTCCACGGACAATCCTTTCAAGTCGTGGAATTCCAAACCAGGTAGGGCTTCGAAAGGGAATTCCTTCTGGCAAGCCTTCTACATAAAGGAACTCGGGGTTCGATTCAAACACGGGGTACGGTACTTTTACTGCCTCCGTGAGTCCAAGAGCTTGAGCTGAAAGTGTAAGAGAACATAACTTATGGAAGGTAAAATTTTACAGACAGTCTTTTAGTTTTGTCTGACAGCAGTCTCTGTTTATGTTTTATATATATATTTTAAATTGTGATATAATGAACATATAATGTATTAGTTTCAAGTGTATAGCACAATGATTTGCTATCTGTATATATTGTTAAATGATCGCCATACTAAGTGTAGTTGACATCTGGGCATTGTCAAATACGTCGTGCAAAAGTTCCCAACAATCTAGCAATTTCCACCTAGTAATATAGGTATTTTGCTTAGTATATTGTGTAAAATTGAAGAAGAAGCCTAAAAAATAAGAGGAACATTTTACCACTTCAAATCAAAGGGATAATTAATCAAAATTGTCTCCGTGCTCTGGGCAGAAATGAACTATAGCCATTTCATTGCCATACTACCGAAATGGCAACTATCCAGCCCCTGTGTTATCGTCTAGGTGCAAGTTTGCTGTTTAAAAGATAAGAGGGAATTCCCTGGCAGTCCAGTGGTTAGGCCTCTGTGCCTGCACTGCCGAGGGGCAGGGTGCGATCCCTGGTCGGGAACTAAGATCCCACAAGCTGCGCGGGGCACGGCCCCCCCAAAAAAACAAAAAAGAAAGAAAGAAAGAAAGAAAGAAAAAAGATAAGAGGTGCATAAGATGCATCTGAGCAGAACTGGTCAAGAGTATTGAAGATTCCTGATCCAGGACACAAACGTCAATACCAGTTATTAAAACGACGATGGCAACGCCCCAGGAATATTGATATCACTCCACTCCTTACTTCCTTCTCCATGACAGACACACCCAATCAACTGAAACACTCTTGCTGAGCCTCCTCAGAATCCTCAAGACAGCGCGCCAGGAAACCGCTGTCAACAAATCTACGTTGAAACAGATGATGAAACCTATTTGCCACAGGTGTTAGCCAGGTTACAAGTACAGACAGCGGAACTGAGATTCCTCCCCAACTCCTCCCTTCCTCTCCCACTCTGACACACGAGAAAACGGAATCCAGGAGACAGAAAGTAACTCGCTCAGTTTAAGTAGTGAATGTAGTAGCAGAAAGTCAAACCCAGTTTCTGGGACCTTCTTTCTTTAGGTCCTGAACTGCTATAATGTTCATTCAAAACACTGCCTTTCATTAATGTTTTTAAATTAAGACATAATCACTGTGTTTTACTTACCAAATTTCAAATTAAAAATCTCTTCCACTTGCTTCCGTAGCTTGGTAATTCTGACATTCCAATCTTCTTTGACTAGAAAGGAAAAATAAATCTATTTAACAATGTCCCTTACGGATGCTGACACAAAATTAGACTGGATGCTGTTCTTTCCAGTGATGCTATTTTTAAAAAAATTGAGATATAACTGACATATAACATTGTATAAGTTTTAGGTGTACAATCCAGTGACACTCTTCATAAAATTTTGCTTAAAAGCAAAAACTTCAGATTAGGAAAAGAAGGATTTCCTGCACTTGTCAAATATCAGAAGTACAGGGAGATAGAATTCAAATTGAAGTTTACATTGTAAATAAAGAAGAACCTGTCCGTTAAGTATTTAGAATGAATGGTTTTCAAACACTTTTCCTTGGAGGTACATCAAAGAACCCTCGCAGGGTTGGGAGGACCAGCGATATAAAGATCCAGGCCTCCTACGCCAGGTTCAACCAGAGGAGCTTCACTTGCATTTGCTTTCTAAACAGGCATTCCTTGTTTTATCGAACACGTGTGCCTACAGATTTACACAAAGGAAAACTTCACTAATCACAGCAAGAAATAAATGATAAAGTGATTAGGGAGATGTTACTCAGCACTACTCATATCTAGAATCCAGTTCATTTCCTTACCCCTCATTTATAAGACAACCATCCCCTTTTAAATACAACATAAAAATAAAGAAAAAATAAGCTATTGTAAAAGACACGTAGGGTGGCACTTACTTGGGCAGAAAATCGGGGCTTGTTTGGTGGAGCTGAGGATGGAGAGGACGGAGGTAGACTTGGAGACAATGGAGGATGGTTGGAGGTATTGGATAAGGAAAGGAGGGAAAGAGAGAGTAAGAGGAAAGGGTAGAGAGTGCAAGAATCGCACTACGTGTGAAAGTCACTTGTGTCTGTGGACAAGGCGACAGGAAATGTTGGAGAAGTTCTGAAAATACTGCTAAAGGTTGGGAGCCTCAGAAAATCTTTCATTTCCACTTTACTTTTACTGTGAAAGTACTTTAAAACCTTTTCTTTAAAAGAAAACCCAGCATCTCAAGGGTTTAATATGGTAACTCGGCCATTCGACCAGACGAAGTCAGTCTGGTATAAACCAAATTTGAATATCACTATAATAATATCTAGACTCTCCTTCTCCGAGGTAAAGGGCTTCTGTTAACCTGGTGCTCAGTCTCCCCTTCTGCCTCACCCTGCACTTCCTTCTCTGGTATTTGCTGCTCTAATACAAAAAGATCTCTGTACCATTCTACACAAGAACCAAGTACCTTCTCATTCTTCCCCTTCAAAGCTCAGCTATCTGGCTAGTGCCACAACTTCCTCACATGTTGACATCTACCTTTCACCAAATTGAGAACAAAGTGCACCCGCGTGTGTTTAAGCATACAGCTGCTACCTCAGAGTTAAGCAGATGTCTCTGATGGCAAGAACTAATACAATTCTTCTGTCAGGTGCGCTGGGACTGGAATTGGCCCAGCGAGACTAACGCCTGGGTGACTGGCAGACCCAGTAACATTTTGTTGCAATGAAGAAGGACAACCTTTGATTCTTTCCAAGGTCTTCTACGAATGGTAGAAGGCCAAGCATTGTTAATAATTGGGAGAACGGAGAGTCTTTTGATAATAGGCCTGTAACCATCTATGCTAGAAAACAGCAGATCAAGTACTACTGAAAATATTACTAAATCCTCGGAGTTAACTTGTATGGTGCCTACAGATCGTTCCAATAATACATGTTTAACATCCTCAATTTGCAGTCATTATTAGAATTGCTCCTAATAGAAGCAGTGATCACATTAATCACAAGCTTGAACTTGAGGTCTGTCTTGCAAAACGAAAACTCATACATAGACTTTCATCATACTCAGACTAATGCATATTAAAGCGTTACCTTTGGGAATATTTGTCTTTGCATTACTTTGCTTAGCAAAGTCTCTGTCACGTCCAGTCTTCAATTTGTCACCAATATTTTGTTTCTCTGCCTAAAGCAAAAGCATTCTGGGGAGCTTGCTGGGTTAACGTTGCTGCTCAACCTGAGAAGTTAAGCCTCAACTCTATCTTCTCCCCGGCAGGATTCTGGGCACAAGATAGTTTGTTTCCCTAGTACAGTATTTCTCAAATACTTCTCATGCCATGATAAACAAAAGATTATACAATCTATTTGGCATACTGGTGACCTTCACCGGTTGCCTCCAGGTACCCTAAAAGCTCAAGAATCAGTATTACAGTTCAGACAAATAACCCCTCCTGTATAGTAGTTCACCTTAGCAATTACAAAAATGATTAACTGCAAAAATGAAAGAGAAGGAAGGAAGGAAGAAAGGAAGGAAGGAAGGAAGGAAGGAAGGAAGGGAGGGAGGGAGGGAGGGAGGGAGGGAGGGAGGAAGGGAGCGGGGGAGAGAGGGAGGGAAAAGATTAACTGCAACAATTCAGAAACACCCATTGGTTCTTAGCAACAGAAGTTCCTAAGGTTGTAGAAGATCTACGAGTTGTGGTCACTTTTTCTGACATTATGGAATGGAAAACAAAAAGATGGGAAAGAAATAAAGGCACACTTATACCTCAAAGAAAATAAAACCATTCAGACAACTGAGACCGAGACTTTTAAAGTTCTTTTCTACTGGGCATGATGTCAGCACAGCTGCTGCAATCACAGTATTTGTCATTTTAAAAACAAGGTCCTTGTGAACAGATTAAGGCCTAAATCTGCATGGTCTGGCACATTAGCCACATGTGGGCAACTGAGCGCTTGAAATGTCGCTACTTGAATTAAGATGTGCTGTTAAGTGTGTAATACACACCAGAGTTTCAAATAAAGAATGTAAATATATGAAATGAAAAATGTAAACTAACTCATCATGTATTTATGTTGATTACAGGATGAAAAACAGATTTGGCTACTAGAAAATTTTACATGACATATATGGCTTGCATTTGTGACGCACGTTATATTTCTACTGAACACCACTGGTCTAAATTCAAAGCTCGAGTTCCCCCCAGACTGCTTATGTTCATGTGGATAAATCAAGGAGTGCCTGTATTGACCTTC
This sequence comes from Balaenoptera physalus, assembly GCF_965194825.1. NCBI lineage: Eukaryota > Metazoa > Chordata > Mammalia > Artiodactyla > Balaenopteridae > Balaenoptera > Balaenoptera physalus. The sequence continues at coordinate 82,603,098 of NC_138898.1, forward strand.
CACAAAAGACTTTTTGGGTGGGAGGGAGAAAAAAGAGGAATTCCATGGCTGTAAAAAGATTAAAAAAAGCTTAGAAACTACTTACTTAAGCTTTTAAAAAGGATTTCACAGCTATCTTACCTGGTGTATTCGTTCTTGGCTGAGTAACTTCAGTAGTGCTGTGAGTCAGAAGTTCTGGTCTGTAAAAATACAATTGACATCAGGATGAGAGCATTTAAGCCCACCTTAATTTCCAGTGTGGTTCACTCTACCTTCATTTGCAGTGACAATATCATTTTGGTGACTTTAATTATTCTTAAAGTAGCAATTTACAAAGATTCAGGTGGAACCACCTGTATGTCCTCAAAGGAATTTTAAGCTTAACTTGTGCAAAACAGTTGTTTTGCCCCAAAGCAGTCCGACCTCCTGTTTCTGAAACTTCAGATGAACTAGAGCACAATACAGGCAGATATATCTAGCTATGTCACCCTAAAGCGTGTCCCAACAAACAGACATACAAATGCACAACCCCCAATCAGCAAGCAAATTCTATCCCAACGACAATTCTTCTTTATTAAATGGGCCTTCTGTTCCCACTCCCTGCCCTCAAATTACCCACTCTGCTATCCTTCAAACTCAAGCCAAAATAACACTCTTAAGGTCCAATTCAAATTATTTTAAGAGGAATCAGCTTTAAAACCTCTTCAATACTCTGCTGACTGTGAAGGACATAAAGCCTTCCTCCACTGGGCCATCTCAGTCTGTCTATCATGCTATGCCCTCAAGGTCATCAATCCTTCCATACAGAATGGTGTGGTTATCCGAACATTCGAGTACATCTGACACCTCCCTGTGCCTACCTACTTAGGTTATTTCCTTTATTTGAACCCCCTTCTTGTGTTCTCTACGCACAAGTGACCAAACTGCATGCCACCCTTGCCTTCTCCCCCAAAGTGTTCAAGTAGCACTTTACTGCATTGATCTATATAATAAGCCTCCCAAGGACAGGATTCCTGTTGGACCCAATTTTGTACATCTGGTGCCTGGTACTACATAGACACTTGCTCAAAAACTGAATCTAAATGTAATACCTTAACCTTAAATATGGAGAGTAAGTCCAACTGGGAGGGGGAAAAGCCCACTTTTATAAAATTAATTTTTTCTTAATGACATTAAATTTGTTTCTGCAAATTATAATCCTACCTTTTAATAACAAATTTAATTCGATTGCCCACTTGAATAATTTTTTCCAGCCTTGGGATTCCATACCACGAGGGACTTCTAAAAGGAATGTTTTCTGGTAGTCCTTCCACATAGAGATCATTAGGATGTGCTTCAAATTTCTGGTAAGGTACAGCCTTGGCTTCGGTGCTCCCTAAGGCTTCAGCTTTACAGAAGAAAAGCAATTCAAAAGACTGGAGACTAAGTTTCCGCTGAAATCATATTTTAATACAATCCATAGCAAAGTATATGTCAACTTTTTAAAAAGCAAAGTATACTCTGAAAACATCAACACCAACTACTGAAATAGACTTAATACAGCAAATGCAAATATTAAATGACCCATGATCAAGAAGTAACTTTCAGTGAATTTAAGTTTCCTGATACTACGGCCATCTTAATAGCTCTAAGATCTTATTTTTATGTATTCTTTTTTAAAAGATATTTATTTGGCTGCGCTGGGTCTCAGTTGCGGCATGCGGGATCTTTAGTTGCAGCATGCATGTGGGATCTAGTTCCCTGACCAGGGATTGAACCCGGGCCCCCTGCATTGGGAGCGTGAAGTCTTAGCCACTGGACCACCAGGGAAGTCCCTCTAAGATCTTATTTTTTAAATTCTCAATATCTTTGAGAATAAATAAAGAGAAGAAAATCATGACCAACAATAAAGAACGCAACTTAAATACTACTTTTTCAAATATCCGGAGGCAGACTTTTGCTACTTAATGCTTCATGAGTACAATAAACTTTTTATTGGCTCTTGCACACTAACTTACTTCAGGCTATACTTTTATCTGTATTGCAACCATGAGATTACTGTTCTTTACCCCTTAAACCTCATCAGTGTACCATTTTCCAAGGAAATAATTCATGGAATGACAAATAAAAATAGTAAGCAGAGGCTGGTTTAGATTAAAAGAGATATATCAAGCAAAATTAAGGCACGAAACTTTATTGTTTAAATCCAGGTTCGAAGCAAAAAGATACTTTTCAGATAAATGAGGAAACTCAATGAAGGACTGGGTAAGAGCAGAGAGACTGTTAATTCTGTCAAGCGTGATGAGGACACTGAGACTGTGTTTAAAACGTCAATGCTGGGACTTCTCTGGTGGCGCAGTGGCTGGGAATCCACCTGCCAACGCAGGGGACACGGGTTCGATCCCTGGTCTGGGAAGATCCCGCATGCCGTGAAGCAACTAAGCCCGTGCACCACAACTACTGAGCCCGTGTGCCACAACTACTGAAGCCCGTGCACCTAGAGCCCGTGCTCCACAACAAGAGAAGCCACCACAATGAGAAGCCCACGCACCGCAACGAAGACCCAACGCAGCCAAAAATAAAATAATATAAATAAAACTCAATGTTGTTCAATGGTGCACACTGAACAAGGAAAATGACACAATGCCTGTGATATGCTTTATGAAATTCCTACAAGGGGAACGAAAGAAGAAAGGATGAACAAAATGTGGAAAATCTTAAAGATCACTGATTACAAAAATGGGTATATGGGAATGCATTGTACTATTTTTCTACTTTTGAATAGGTGTGGCATTGAAATTTTAAAATGTAGAAATGTAATTACTAACCCCTACTATGAAGCCACATCCAAACAGAGCTTGTAAGAAGAAACATCCAAACAATTTACAAAATATCAGCATTTAAGCATTTATAGGTCTCCCTTGTATTGTGTTACATTTAAATATTTTACAATCTGATGGTTGAAAAAAGAGTGGCTCCTTGAAGAATCTGCATTTCTTTGATTGTTAGTTTGACTTTCCTCTCAAATTCAAAGGCCTTCTGTCTTAATTTCTTCCTTCATTTCATTAGCACCAAATCTGAAGGGCTCAGGTATAGGATCTCTTTGATAAAAGTAAGGAGTGTGTATTTGAAAAACCAAATACAATTTTAGATCATGGCTGTTATAAGAAATATTCCCTTTTAAAATATGGTAAAGGCTTTCACACTCACACCTAGGAGTAATATTAATTGTAATTATTCTGTTAAATATAACAAAAAAGAACATAATCCTAATTCTAACAAACTTTCTATAAAATAAAAAAGAACCAAACTGTTGGAGTTGAGAGAGAAACAGCACAAGTTACAGAAAAGAGGAAGGCCAAGTGCATTAGTGTTCATCACATCATCAACGAGGTCTCCCCTATATTAAGTAACCAACCCTCTGTCTCCCTATCCCCCTCATTTTGCTTAATTTTTTCCTGAACACTTAACACCTTCTAATATACTGCACATTTACTGGTTGCTTTGCTACGCATATTTCCCTAAGTTATAAACGAATGCTTCCCAGGGGAAGCATTCACCACCCTCTGTGCTGCTGAGTTCTCAGCACCTGACACACGGAGGGGTTCACAGGTGCTGAATGACTACGCTGCTGCTGCTATACAACTTTCAAGACTTGTGCTTGATACGACAGACAGTCTGATGTTTTCTTCCTCCCCTTTCAGTAACCTTAAAGAAAGCAACAATTCTGCTGGCTTCTCACTCTCTAAAGTAACTCCAGTCCCAAATGACCCACCTGAGGCCACAAGCAGGATTTTGTTGTTTGTAATGTAACAATACATAAACTCTTATTTATTTTCTTGGCTCGGATACAATGAGAAAATATTTTCTACAGGCTAATTTTTCTTTCTATGAATACACTATCTCACCCACAGCTTTCTCCTTCCATGAGGGAAAAGTCAGCTTGCTGGCCGGCAGGCACCCATGATCTAATAGGATTGGCTGTTTCTTACCCCAGGCTGAATTTCTAGAACTAAATGTGAGGCCAAAGTTTAAGCCTGTTAATGTAGATGCACATTATCCTATGTCAGCTACTCATGAATTATGACGACACTGTGGTGGCATCACAAATGACAAATAAGGTTCATAATCTTATTTCACTAAATGTCTTAGAAATATAATGATTTTTAAAGTGGTGAAGATTCTCTAGTTTATTGTTCATTAGCTGATTTCTGACCAGATGTACGAGGAGATACATTTTCATTAAGGTCCTACATTCATGTTGGGCGGTCAAGGATACTGATGAGGAAAAACTTACACTCTGACTTTTTCTCAGGGCTCAGTAATTTCTCAGTAATTTTTAAAAAACTGTTCCATGTATTTTTTTTTTTTTTTAAATATTTATTTATTTATTTATTTATGGCTGCGTTGGGTCTTCGTTTCTGTGCTAGGGCTTTCTCTTCTTGTGGCAAGCGGGGGCCACTCTTCATCGCGGTGCGCAGGCCTCTCACTATCGCGGCCTCTCTTGTTGCGGAGCACAGGCTCCAGACGCGCAGGCTCAGTAGTTGTGGCTCACGGGCCTAGCCGCTCCGCGGCATGTGGGATCCTCCCAGACCAGGGCTCGAACCCGTGTCCCCTGCATTAGCAGGCAGATTCTCAACCACTGTGCCACCAGGGAAGCCCCTGTTCCATGTATTTTTATTTTTTAATTAAAAAAATTTTTTTTGAGTCACACTTTTATTTATTTGTTTGTTTGCCAAGGGGCATGTGTGATCTTAGCTCCCTGACCAGGGATCTAACCCGTGCCCCCTGCTTTGGAAGGGCACAGTCTTAACCACTGGACCGCCAGGGAAGTCCTTTTGAGTAATTTTTAATGACACTGGTCCATTCAGTATTTGTTGAGTACCTGCCCAAGCACCAAGCACTGTACTACTAATAGCCAAGAGAGACAAGATCTGGGCTGCTGTTTGAACTGTGTTGTAGTGGAAGGAAAACGGTAGCCATTAGTGCTTTAAGAAAAATCAAAGGGTGATGACATACAGTGTGCTTCGTGGTTTATGTTAGACGGGCAGGCAGTAAAATCTGGCTGCTCTGGGGCACTGACTTTGACTACAGTGACAGACAGCAGTGAAGAAGAAAAAGATATGGATTTGCAGTGTGTTTTAAATGTAGAGTCAGCAGGAGGCCTTGTGGAAATGAAGAAATCAATCGTGACTGCTAGGGGGTTTGGCTGGAAGACTAGGTAGAGTGTGGTGCCACTGAGAGGACTGGGAAAGGAACAAGCTGGAGGGGGAATCAAGGACTCTATCTAGGACCTGTGACGTCTGAAGAGCTGTCAAGCAGCTGGGTGAATATAAAGGTGTGGTGTAAGAGGAGTTTGCAGGGCTAGAAACTTGAATGTGAAAGTCATCGGGAATATAGACAATACACTATTTTTGAGATAGAGTGGGACTATCTGTGGACGGCTCAGGACTGAGCTGTAGAGTAGCACCCCAAAATTTAAAGAATGGACTCAAGGGAGGTACCGACAACAGAATGAAGAGGACAGCCAATAAGACATGAAGAAACCCGGGAACAAACCAAGAGTCAATAATGTTTGAAACTTCCCGAAAGAATACTTTAAAATGCTTAAGAAAGGATAAAAAATAAGACAACTTGTTGAACACTGCTGAAAAGTACAATAAAGCAAGGGAGTTACTTCTGGTAACAAAAGATGTTGCAATGATAAACCAAACCTGAGTATTTTAAGTGTTTAGGGATGCAAGCACAGCAAGCACTACAAACAAGACAACCAAAACACTGCTAACCAGCAGCCTGCCCTCCAGGGACAGACTGCTCCTGGTGGTCCCCTATATCCCACTGTGGTACACTATTAAAAGGTACGAAGACAAAAGGATTCCCAAACTGTGAAATGCCCTGTGCCGAATAACCTGCACACAGTATAACTAACTTAGTCAAGAGTACATGGGTGTCCATTACACTATTCTCTTCCCTTCTGTACGGACTTAAAACTTTTCACAGTATATGTTAGAAAAGCAACAATAAAAGAAAACTGGAGATGAGTCATCCATTGTATTTACTTTCTTAAAGCAAAATCTGGAAAAGTTATTCTGTAATATACTTTAGCTAGGGGGGAAATTAAACTTACCAAATTTTTTGCAGAAAAGCTGATCTACCATCTTTCGTAACTTAGTGATTCTGGCATACCACTCTTCTTTTACTGTAAGGGTAATACACACAAATTCTTCAATTTGATGACATTAATCAATTATTAAATGTTACTAAATAAATTATTAAATAGGTGGTATTGTTTTCCTGTTCTAACTAAAATTACTTCTAAGATTTTAGAATGTGTTTATTAAAACAGTGCTGACATTGAAAGTGTAAGAACTAACGAAACAATAACAAAATGAAAATTCACAATTAACAGTAATTTTACAGAGATACACTAAAAGTGTCACCACTAAAGCTAGGAAATAGAATTCATTTTACTCAAGATCAGCTAGCAGGTGATTTTTGTGATGATAAATTTGGGGCTACAATAATGCTGGCAATCCTTTCATTACACCAACTCTAAGTGATGCAATTTCCATTTCATATCCCCACCGTACTCCCTCCACTCCAGAGCAAAAGAGACTAAGAAAACAGATCATGATTGGATTTCCTTCAAAACACATCTAACCAACAAGTGATGATACCCATGGCTATGTACTCTAAGAAATAAGTCTTTGACTCCTGGGTATAATGATGGATGATCATTCAACTGATACTAATACAGACTAGGATACTACAGACTAGGATAATAAACTGTTCAATACATTATGCCAGAAAAATTCTGCATCTCAAACACAGAATAGACATGGTCCTTTTATAGTTTATCCAGAAATGTGATGTTTACATTTATTTATAATGGGTTATTAAGAACAAAATGGGTTTATTATTCTAGAGAATCCTGGACAATACTCCTTGTACATCACGTTCTGATTTGACATACAATTTGGCACAAGACTGGAGACCTACCTCCTGAAGCTGGTTTATCAAGCTGTAAGTCTTCACGTGTTGAATTCAAAAGTTCATGTCTGAAAGGTGAGAAAAATTACTAAATATTTACCAGATAATATTCAGCAAAAGTAATAACTACTAGTACTTATGTCATATTCAGTCATCAAAGCCAGTTTTTAAAAGACAGCCTGAACTCCTGAGAACAACTAAATCCTAATTTCTTGAGATTTCCAGAGTAATAAAACCAAATGGTAACTGCAAATTGTTTCATAATGTGCTTCACGGAGTGTGTGTACGCACACACACGCGTGCGCGCACACAGAGAGTAAACTTTGTAAATCAAAGGTATTTCATAAAAGCAAAACACCAAAGGAAGCAAACTGCAAAAATTTTAAATGGGAGTCTTCAATTTTACATTACATTCAAGACAACCTTACTTAAAAACATCTATAATCTGGTTATAAAAACCATATATATTTCAAAACTAACATTTGCAGGACAGTATACATGCTTTTAAAAAATTCTTCCAAATACACAAACACCCCACAGAATTTGTACAATCTAACTTATGTATCCCGCCTCACTCTATTTTGTTGTAATATCCTGAAGTAACAGGGAAGGGGGGAGGAGACAGAGATCACAGAGAAGCATGACCATATATTAACCATAATCCTGAAAATGTTAGAAACTAATATAGGGTTAAGTCAATGGAAGAGCTGTGAAATAAAACATTTGCTGAAGTATAGCATTACCCTTCTAAATAAACATAATAGTTTCTGTTTATCAAGACTAACCACATTAACCTTTGGGGAAAGGCTTACAAAGTCCCTTCCAAATGTGAGCGATGGCTTCCCATAAATAAGGACATCGAAAGCACTTGAACAGAACCTGCATAGCATGAGTACCTTGTGGTGAGCTTGCACAAACACTTAAATACCCAAAGATAGAGTTTTATATGCTTTAAGATCAGCAACCATGAGCAAAATCTATAAAATTATTTGTATGTTTTCCTTAGTTATTCAAATAAAAATTTCAAAACTTCGAACAAATTAAAACGCAAGCACTGTAAGAAAATGACAGTACAAAAGAGTTCTTAGAACAGGCTTATTAATATATCAATATGTAGGAGGGAAGGAGTGGTTATTTGATTCCTGACTAGGACTGGTGTCAGGGTTTTATAACAAGCCTTTTTTGTTTACCATTCAATTTCATGAGAGACTACGAAATATTTACTTATTTATTCATTCTTTCATTCTTTCTTCCTTCCTTCTCATTGCCTTGTTTCCTCATCTGCTAAAAAAAGTGTGGGTGATAATGTAAATTCCTTGACTGTACTGGACACATCGGGCTGAATTGCCATTATTATTATTCTGACTTCAAAGCTTGTTCTCCACACCAGGGTGTCTCAAACTTTAATGAGCACTGGAATCACTTGGGATCCTCATCACATGCAGGTTGGATCCAGTAGATCTAGGTAGGATCTCAGATGTGGTGTCTCTGAAAGCTCCCAGGTGATGCCAATGCTGCTAGTCTGCATGGCTGCCTACCACGTTGTCTCGTGTAAGGAGAGTTTCACTTGAATTGTTCATAGAAAAATGGAGGACAAAATCTTTTAAACTATAATTTATCTGAAAGAAAAATATCTGTTAGCAACAAGTTTCTCTGTGGAGGACAGCTCACCTATTACCTATGGTATTTCTTGGGTCCTTTTTATCCTTAGTTAAATCCTATCATTCCCTTGTTTAATACCAATACAGAGGCAAGTCTGCTTGGTTGTAATCTTTGATCAAGGTGTTTATTAATTTCCCCACTTTCTCAACAGTATCAGAGCATTGCCAGAAAAATGAACATGAATACTTCCACAAATGACAATCATTCTGCTACTGTTACTGACTTTACTATTTATAGCCCAAAGATACGTGGGAAAAAATTAAATCAGTTATAATATGCACGTGACTCAAAAAGACTCATTCCTATTAGAACTTAACATGAAAGCCACGTAATTCAGGGGAAGTGAACCCCGCCCTCACTCACTGAAGGGTGAGTACTACACGGTCTACACCCATCATGGTGCTATCTTTCCCATGCCTGTGCCTGGCTGAGGAATAAGCACTTGACATGATCCTAAGCAAAGAGAAGTAAGGCCATATTCCAAGGTTTCCTTCTCTCAGAGAAACACAGGTAGCTACTGCCCCTCCTAGTAGACATGTCTGGCTGTGAGTGCTGGAACTATTGCATCCAGCTCACTAGTCTAGTCTAAGGAAACTATCAGCACAAGGAAGGAAAAATCTGGAAAGGAGCAGAAGCAGAGCCCCAAGATCACTGTTTTATTTATTTTCTAATTTTTCTTTTTCTTTTTTTTGGCCGCACTATGCGGCATGCAGGATCTTAGTTCCTGACGGGGGATCGAACCTGTGCCCCCTGCAGTGAAAGCGCAGAGTCCTAACCACTGGACTGCCAGGGAAGTCCCCAAGTATCACTGTTTTAATCACCCTATCTCTGACCCCCTTGCTACGTGAGATAAGAATCTTACTGTAACAAGCCAATTTGAATAAGCATTTTTGTTACTTGGTGCTAGAGACATCCCAACTGCCACCCAACCTCTTTCATGCTGCAATCTCTATTTGCTTTCATGCATGTTTGGCTACAGAATTCAAGGTTCAAATCATTTCCAATTTGAACTTGGAAAGAATGACTTAATAGCGTTACATCCATTACTGCTCAAATCAAGTATATGATATCTGTGTGATTTTCATTCTTTATGATGACATGGTCTTCTTCTCTGGAACCTAATGATTTCTACCTTTATCCTTAGGACACTGAAACTTTATGAAATGTGACCAGGCATATAGCTTTATTTTATTCTCATCCTTTCTCATGTCTCATATACACAATCATCTTTACAATTTATAATACTAACAATCTTTTAGCCCTTTCATTGAAAATTTTAGTTTAGCAATTATATTTGATAACTTCCTAGACAACTATTCTCCAATTGTTCCTGTTTACAAATGCATCTAATACTTGCTTCATGCATCTAATAGAAAGTTTTCATATATCGACATTTGCTGAAATATGTTGATATATGCCCTCTTTGTTTTTTAAAACTTTTATTGTAATCTTAATAGAATTTTAGTCAGTAGAAATTATGGAAATGTGTGATGTGGCTGCCATTTTTAAATGGAAGCATTTACACTTCCAACTGCTGCACGTAAATTTTTTTTTAAAGCTCCTTGCTACAACCCTTACGTCAGTGCTAAAGAATTTATAGCATTCTGCTATTTTTTTCTTTTCATTCTTACTTCTATTGTTTATTTTTATTTTTACAATCGACTTTATTTCCACCTATGCTTTTTAAAATTCAGGCCTAAAAAATAAGACACTGATACTTCAATATTTTCTTTAGCATACGTAGAGAAAAATTGTAAAAGAAAATAACAGTTGTATGCCAGTCAGGCATGGACAGGTGTTCATACTCCAAAAGCCAACCCTGGCATAACTTACATAGACACATTGAAAAGTAGAAATAAAACAACATATAATAACTCAAACTTAATTTAAATATAGCCCTAGTGGTTAGTGAATATTTGTCAACAATATAAAAAGATGCACTAATCAAGAACAAAGACAAAAGTCCAAGAGTCTTACTTCTTTATCACAAAACGAATCCTTTCCTTTGCAAGTAATATCCTCTCAAGGCGAGGAATTCCGTAAGTAGATGGCCTTCTAAAAGGGATTCCTTCCGGAAGTCCTTCTACATAAAGATCTTCCACGTGGGACTGGAAAAGAGGGTACGGGATCGTCACAGGACCTTTGGCTTTTATAGCTTGAGCTTTAAGGGTAAAAAGAGAAAGGGAAAATTATGAAATGACAAGGATTAAGCACAGTTTGTAGAAAAGAATAATAATCGAATACATACATATTGCTTTGTAACTTTTATTATCACTGCATCAGAAGCAAAATAGTACAAAAGAACTAAGAGGAAAAGAACACCAAAGGTGCCAGTACTCTACTTAGTCAAAACTGCAATGAAATAATATATTATTTTGAAATAATGTAGATATAGGCAGACTTTCTACTCAAATTTGAACCACAAATGACCCCAGAAAAATATACCAGTTAATTTCAGCTAATACATACAGCATATAATGAAAGAGAAGTAATATTTTAAAAACATAAATGTTCATGTAAAAAGGATTTTTTAATAAAATAAGTGAAGCAGAACATTTTTCTGAACTGTAAAAATTCTAAGATTTATTTACCGAGAGTAAAATAATACAACAGCTGCAACAAGCCAAATGCACAAGGAATCTTAAGAATCAAACACAATGAATAGACTTTGATAGTTTTATTAAACAAACTACAAAGAGTCAGTTTTTCTAAACGATAGGGGACATTTAAATATCACTGGGTATTAAACAGTGTAATGTTTTTAGGTGTGACAATGGAACTGAGATTAAGACAATGCATTCCTCTCACCCAACTCGGCATTTTACAATTTAGAGTTTTGAGAGGTGAAATGACATGATGTCTTGGACATCAGACTTTTAAAATGTTCTTGCATCACAAAGAGGACAGGAAAGGACAAGAAAGAAAATATTATAAAATATTAAACACTGTTGAACTTGGGTGATGGATATTTAAATAGAGGGTCTCTGGAAGTATGAATTTCATAATAAAAAGTTTTAAAAAGCATCAGTTTACGTTCATCTACAACACAAGCACATTTTTAGCTAGCATTAAGAATTGCACAAACATTTTGATACTAAGTAAAGCAATGCCAAATTCTCCATGACTACATAGCAAACACCACTAATTCTTTCAAAGGTTTCTAGTTCATGTAATTAACATATAGCACAGTTATATAAACTGCTTTCCAGTGAACAGAACAGCACAGATGCTACTGACCTTGCCAGAAAGGTTCCAAAGCAAAAATGACTACGGTTGACTCCCCTCAGCCCCTGCTCCCTCAGGAATCACCTCTCAGAACAGGTCCACTTTTTTGCTGGTATTTTATGTAAAAGTTTATTTGCTAAACATTAATCTTTGTACTCAAGTTTCAAGTGTACCATATTACACATTAATTCTGAGTTAGATTTAATATCCTTCGTTGATATACTACATCTGAAAATCATATTCACATTTAACAATGAAAATACCTTCCCCGAAGGCAATTACCATTAAAGATGCTTTGAAATTATGAAATGTGAATATTGTTATTATAATTTCACAATGATTGGTAAACATTATTCTCTTATATGCAAAATAATCAAATAAATATATCACCATCACAAGAAAAGTAAAAACATAACCTTTGCTTCTCTTTATGAGAAACACAGAAATTTATAAAACTGTGATAAGTAAATTACTTTAATTCATAATAGTACTAAATTAAGAAAACAATAACAAAAATATAAACAGGAGGCATTTATTACATACTTACATCCCAAGTATTATAGGAAGCACTTCACAAGCACTATCTCATCTATCTCAGCAAATCTTCAGAGTAGAGCTATAGTTCTCATGCCTTTCACAAATGGCTCAGAGAAGACTAAGAGAACATGGCCAGACAGCCTGTCCCCATAGCCTGTAATCTTAACCACCACGTTATAGTGCTTCCATGTAGAAAGAATATGTTGTGAGTTTTTACTTTGAAATGGTCTAATTAAAATGACAGGCAATAGGACTTCCCTACTGGCACTGTGGTTAAGAATCCACTTGCCAATGCAGGGGACACAGGTTCGAGGCCTGGTCCAGGAAGATCCCATATGCCGCGGAGCAACTAAGCCCGTGTGCCACAGCTACTGAGCCTGCGCTCCAGAGCCCACGAGCTACAACTACTGAAGCCCACGTGCCTAGAGCCTGCACACTGCAATGAAGAGTAGCTCCCGCTCACCGCAACTAGAGGAAGCCCGCACGCAGCAACGAAGACCCAACGCAGCCAAAAATAAAATATAAATAAATAAATTTATAAAAAAAAAAAAAAAATCACAGGCAATAGACTCTGACTACTGAAACATGGGAAAAATACTGAGAACCTTAAGAAAATAACTGAAAATATTAAAGAAAAAGTTACTGAATTCCTCATGAAGTTTACTCTAATTCTAGATCTTCACTGAGGAGTATTATAATCCGTGATAGGGAACTTGTTCAAGTTACTTAAAGTAAATAATCCCAATGTGGTTTATCATTTAAAAACTTCACTTAGAGGGGCTTCCCTGGTAGTGCAGTGGTTGGGAGTCTGCCTGCCAATGCAGGGGACACAGGTTAGAGCCCTGATCTGGGAGGATCCCACATGCTGCGGAGCAGCTGGGACCGTGCGCCACAACTACTGAGCTTGCACTCTACAGCCCGCGAGCCACAACTACTGAGCCCACGCACCACAACTGCTGAAGCCTGCGTGCCTAGAGCCCGTGTTCTGCAACAGGGGAGGCTGCCGCGGTGAGGGGCCCGCGCCCCGCAGCGAGGAGTGGCCCCCCGCTTGCCGCAGCTAGGGAGAGCCCGCGCGCAGTGGCGAAGACCCAACGCAACCAAAAGTAAAAATGGATAAAACAGATTTATAAAAAATAAAATTAAATTAAAAATTCACTTAGAGAAATTCAGTAATGCAGGATAGCATTACAGACTTTCAAGTTAAAATTCAGTGTATTATACAATTTTACAGCTTTGCCAGTCATTTGCAAAGAACTCTCCAAATTTAAAAAACCCAACAAAACAGGTATTTTTAAACAAATTTTGCTATTTCTAGGTGAGCATTTGATACCAGGTGATAATAAATCTTGTTTCTCTGATTACTATATAAAGGTAGCTAAGGGACGTAATACTAAAAGGAAAAGAGAATTTGAGATCTAACAAACTCAGGTATCTATTGAGAGGAGGGGAAATAAGGGCATCTAGATGAATACTAGATTTAACACATCAGGTTTAAGGAAGACTATTGCTTAAGAAAATACTCTTCAATTAAATCTCCAAGATTCAAGATTTTGCAACAAATATATAAATAAACTCCCAAACATGCATGCTGAAAGTTTAACGGAAATACTAATTGATAATTAAAGAAAGGAAACTTCTAAAGCTTTGTTGTGATCTGGAAAAAAAATTTCTAATATTTGGACAGACACTATCCACTACCCTTCCAGGGACAGATAAGTAAGGAAGGCACAAACACTGCTAGAATGGGACTTGCTCACATTAGATGAACAGTAATTCCACTGTTAAAAAGCTTACGGACAAAACCTTACAGGAATTTTTGAGTTTAGACTTACCATACTTTCTTTCAAACAACTCTTCAACTTGTTTACGCAGGTCAGTAATTCGAGCATTCCATTTCTCTGAAAATTGAGAGAAAGTTAAAACTCAATGATAAATCCCTGTTTGGAGGCACTAATATGTTCTTAAGATGACCCAACATCTAACAACTTATTTTCTATATAATATATCCTGATTTTTAATAATCCACCTGTCTATATAATTTTACTGTTTTCCAAAGGACTTTCTCTTTTTTGTGGTTCTTATAATTGGTTCAGTGAGAGATTATAGGATTGTTTAAAGATTATTTTCAGAACACTTCATGCTGAGTACCTCTTTTTAAACTTATAAATTCTGAAAAGCAGGAGGGCAGAAAAGACCCATCAATTAAACACTACAAAGTGAGGAGAAAAAGAGAAAGGTCCCCAAGACTGTGCAGGAAACCTTCTAAAACATGTCTAAGTTGTACGGAAATAAGACTTTATATATAGTTGCAACTTATAATAGCATGCTAAAGAATATATATAAACTTACTATATATATAACTTCAATTTATATTCAGTAATTATGACTAAGACAACTTAAAATATTAAAGTACTATTTAAAAAACGTATAAAGCTAAATGTTCCATCTATTCAAAATAGGTATCACAAACACATCTTGCCACTAATATTTTACTTAGTCCCTTCAAAAGGATACCACTGTGGTTTGATTAGAGGCCAGCAGTTACACAAAGCAAGAAAAATTAATATAAAAATTATAACTGAAATAAAAAAGTGATCTAAATCTCAGACAAATAACTGAATTACTAAGTCATTAACACTGATTTTTAAGTCTACCCATTTTTTTTTTGGCCACATTATGGCTTGTGGGATCTTACTTCCCTGACCAGGGACTGAAGCCGGGTCCCAGCAGTGAAAGCATCACGTCCTAGCGACTGGACTGCCAGGAAATTCCCTTAAGTCTACCAATTCTAGTTAACAACAGAAGACACAATGTCTTATGCTCTGGTATACACAAACATGTGTAAGCAGTGTCTGTAAGGTTACTTCAAACTGTCCATGGCTTTCCTCAGCTTAGATTATAAGGCAGTAATATATTTAAGGCATCCTCCCCAAAGAATGCTGTAACTCTTCAGTAACAGAAAAAGTTCGGAAGGAAAAAAAAGAAAAGAGGACCACATTTAATTGAGAACTTACCGAAGTTGAACTCCCTCACTTTCCGTTTGCCGGCATTGGCAGGTTCTGTGACTGGCGGCTGGGGAGGCTCATTGCTCTTTGGTCTCTTGGTAGGTGGAGAATAATCATCATCTTGAAAAAGAAAACTATCATCACTGGAGGAACAGTCTAAATGAGTGACAGCCACTGCCTGTAAAATCCTCAGCATTCGAAAGACGTGGGGGGATTTAAATATGATTGGGACAGCAACCATTATTTCTGTATTGCCATTTTCAGCATATTTTTTCCCAGTTACATTTCCAGCTTTTCTACTCTTTTCGGAGGTGCTCAAGTGAATAACACTCGTTTTCCTTTGTCTTGCTCCTTTTTTTCAGTCTGCTTAATTTGAATTAAGTCATATAAATTTCCCCTTCTCCTAACTCCTCTCAGAGAGTTGTCTAGAATTATAGTGTATTTTAAGTCTTCCAAGAAGAGGGTTTTAATGGAGACAGCTACCAACAACTATACAAATATATAAGAAAACGGGGAGAAAACATATCTTGAATGGAAAAATATTTAAGCTTATACAAAATTCAAGCATACATAAAGGAGGCTGGATAACTGCAGTTAAAAACTTTTAACAAACGAAACTAAAAGAAGTAAGATTATGTTATTTGTGAAACAGGTATTGTTCATTCATCCAATACAATACCCATGAATGTAGAAAATGAGCAATCATATATTTAAGCACTGAATATAGACTACCCAAGACTTTGTAGTAAGAGTTCTTTGTGGCTATGCCTGCAACTCAACTCTGCCGTGATACTTCAATACATCTGGTGCTAGAATAAAGGACACTGGATCAAGTAAGAAAAGCTATCAACTGTCGTCTTCTTCTGGTCCCTGAAAATATCAGTTGGCACACTACTGAGATTTCTGCTCAAACACCATCTATAAATTATTGAAAATACCATTTTCAGGTATCTATACTTTAAAAAAATGTGGGATGAAGAAGAAAATAATTACTGGGTTAAAGGCAACAGCAGTAACAAAAAGATACCATAAGATACACTAAGTTCCCCTTTTCAGTATAATTTTCATTCTCATTTTATAGCTAAACAAACAAGATCAGAGAATGCTATATGACTTAACCATGTCATATGCTAGATAGTGCAGCTGAGATGAAATTATGGGTATCATTCTTTCAGCTAAGCAGGTTAACTCTCAAAAAACAGTAAGAAATTCAAATTTAGCCTAATATACAATGATGCCTTGGACAGCAATGGCTAACTTTTATATACTTTGTATGTTAATCAAGGGAAAATCTGACTAAAGCCTAAAATACTTAAATCTCATTCCTATCATAGCATCAGAGAACACAGACATGGCTGCCCTTGTTCACTGACTTTGGGTTCTTCCTTTACAGACAAAGCCTGTGGAAACGAAAATCCACGGATGCTCAAGTCGCTTATATAAATTGGCATATTATTCACATATAACCTACGCACATCTTCCTTTATACTTTAAATCATCTCTAGATTACTTCTAATACCTAAGACAATGTAAGTGCTATGTAAATAGTTGTCTGGCACATGGCAAATTCAAGTTTTGCTTTTTAGAATTTTCTAAAAAACTCTTTCTGAATACCTTCCATCTGCAGTTGGTTAAAGCTTGCAGATATGGTGGGCCAACTGTAATGTCAACAGATATTCTGACTACCTAAAATCATTTACTAACTGACTATTCAAACCAATAAGAGAAAAAGGTATCAATGTCACTGATACCAGATAAAGTCATATTAGGACCCATTTATGTGCTGGGAAAGGGAATACTATTTCAGGAACAAGTTATCATATAAACAACTTACGACACTACAAAAACTTTCACGCGTTGAATTCCACTGTAGAAACCCATGTTCAAATCCAGAAAAAAACAAAAAAAAAATTTGTAGTAAAAAACAATTTAAAAAAGACAAACTACCAGTAAAATAAAACTTGACTATGTAACATGGGCTCATAATGATTAAACTACTACAAGGATTAAAAATGGTCAGAAGATTCTTAAATAGGTTATTAAATAGATTCACACCTAAGTAGATACATTTTGGAAAACGTATTAGGTATTTCTCTAATGTCTGGCTTTCAATTCTGAAAACAGACTGACAAAATCCCCCCTTTCCAATTTCCAAATAGATTTTTAGACGCCTGAGAGTATTTTCAGGCTAATTTGCAAATGGTAAAATGAAATATACTCATTTCACCTATGAATATTGTCAAAGCATTTTAAATGCTTAGTATTAATATTTCTTTACAAACATTAAGCAATGACATTTAAAACAAAAGTATTTTCCTTACAGGCCAATGCAGCCTAAATATTTCTATAGATTATCATTTAAAATTATTGCTAATTGAATTATATAACATGAAAACCGAAAGACTATAAAATAAAAAAGAAAATATAGCTTTAGGATGGTAATGAAAAGTCAGTGCTCTATTATATTCATCCCAATTGTAATCCGAACGGTTTGAAATTGAGGCCAAGGGGAAAGGGCAAGAGAGCTTTTCTTTAGTGTCCAAGACCTCATTTGTTCAATCAGATTAACTTATTTTAAAACAAAAGGATTTAATAGTATAAATATATTTTATGAAAGTACCTCATCGACCATAAATAAAAAATGACAAATCTAGAAGAGTGTTTTTTAACAAGATAACAAATGATTTAACAGACTGTAAAATATTAAAAAGTGATTATCACATTTCTCTCCAGTGACAAATAATGAAGTCAATCTATTAAATGTAAACAGATGAAATTAATTATGTGTGATGATAAAATACCACAACATATATTTTATTAAAAGACTAACCCATTTCATATATTTATTACCGGATCTTAGAGTGTTTTAATTCATATGAAACATGGAATGAGATCAAGAAGAGCTATGAACTCAACCACACCTTCTATTTTTTTTCTACTCTTGCAGCAAAAAACTCTGATTTTGAAAAAGTATGAAAACCTGTTACTCTTGACCTCAAAATCTCTTTCACAAAGGATCCAAATTATTTCCGTGTAGCAGAAACCAGTCTGCCTCTAACAATCACTCCAGCAGGTAGCACTGTTTTCTATCATGGTGCTTCAACATTATAAACAACCACTTTTGTGTAAAAAGACACATATCTCTGGACACTTCCAATTTAAGCCCAAACTAAAAATATTTACATCATCAAAACTAAAAGCTTATAAAATGAATTTCAAGATATTTTAACATGCAAAAGCTGCAATTCAGTGAGGAATATGTCACAGCTATGCCTCAGTCTTAAAAACAAGCCTCCCACCCCTTGAAAAAAGGCAGTAACAGACCCTAACCCCAAATTACTATCTAGAAAAATCCTGTTTTCCTTTTTGCAACATACTTACAAATATGCCTATAGATAACACAGACCTCAGAGCTAAAATGTGTTACTAAACTCATCTAATTCTTTTTTTTTTTTTAGTTAATTTATCTATTTAATTTTGGCTGTGTTGGGTCTTCGTTTCTGTGCGAGAGCTTTCTCTAGTTGCGGCAAGCGGGGGCCACTCTTCATCGCGGTGCGCGGGCCTCTCATTGTCGCAGCCTCTCTTGTTGCGGAGCACAAGCTCCAGACGCGCAGGCTCAGTAGTTGTGGCTCACGGGCCTAGTTGCTCCGCGGCATGTGGTATCTTCCCGGACCAGGGCTTGAACCCGTGTCCCCTGCATTAGCAGGCAGATTCTCAACCACTGCGCCACCAGGGAAGCCCAAACTCATCTAATTCTTGATGAATGCATTAATAGCATATAAAAATTTTTTCTGATACTCTTTTCAACATAATCAAATTGGTAATGTTTTATCAAATAATCTGACACCTATTCAAAGTAAAAGAAACAAATCAAAATAAACCAGGCACTCTTTCTCTTAATTAATTACCCCTACACATTTCAAATTAATAGGTGGCATTTTCCACCCATGGACCCATGTCCTAAATCCTCCAAAAGTCTAATTTTTACATAATAATTGGATGTTCACTAAGTGATTTGTTAGCAACTATGAAGTTGAAAATACAAAATATTCAAATGATAACCTACCCAATTACATAGATTCTATGAACTCTCATGTAACATTTATCAGATAAGCATGATAACTACACGGTGACAAATAGCAAAGACTATTATTGCTCTATCTTCAGAAATGCCCAGAATTCAGTCACTCCTTATCCCTACTGTCACCATCCAGTTCTAAAGCACCTCCCTCTCTGCCCTGGATAACTACAATAGCTTTGCTTCCACTATGGTCTGCTCTCAGTCTTTACAGCAGCCCTGTTTCTTCAACAAGGAGGACAGAACTTGTCACTTCTCTGTTCAAAACTCTTCAATGGACTTGCCTACCTTGTTCACTCCTTAGCACCTAGTACAACCCCCAGCACACACAAGGTGCCTGGTATTTGTGGACTGATTAAATGAACATTTGAACAGTGCAGTCCTTAATTTTGTGCGGCAGCCAAGTATTTATCAATGTCCTACGCATAAATTTCATGAAAAAGGATACCATCAGAGGATGAAATCCAACTATTCAAACTCTAAAACAGTGTTATCCAAAGTGGCCCTGGCGTAGGGCTGTGGTGGTGCGCGGGGACCCGGTGCGGTGACAGTGGTTGCTGCAGGGCTGATGAGAAACTACTAAAGTTCCTGTGCACGCAAAGTAGAATTTCATAAGAACATAGTGGATGGAGAAGAGAAAACCTACAGTGGCTATAAGGGCCCTGATGCCATGCATGTAAAATTGATATCTTCGGATGGTCACGAATTTACTGTAAAAAGAGAACATGCGCTAACATCAGGAACAATAAAAGCCATGTTGAGTGGCCCAGGTCAGTTTGCTGAGAACGAAACTAATGAAGTCAATTTTAGAGAGATCCCTTCACATGTGCTATCAAAAGTATGCATGTATTTTACCTACAAGGTTTGCTACACTAACAGCTCCATGGAGATTCCTGAATTCCAACTGCACCTGAAATTGCACTGGAACTGCTGATGGCTGCAAACTTCCTAGATTGTTAAATAAATTATTTTAAAAAAAAACAAAAAAGTATAGTCCATATATAGGTGGTACTGTGAACTCCACTCCGGTGTGTAAATATTTATGTATAGTTTTCAATTTATTTAAGAAAGAAAATTTCAAAGAGTCTTACTTAAGACACAAAATTAAACTTTTTAATCTACTTAAAATCAATTTGAAGGGACTTCCGTGGTGGTCCAGTGGTAAAGAATCCGCCTTCCAATGCAGGGGACTCGGGCTCGATCCTTGGTCGGAGAACTAAGATCCCACATGCCACAGGGCAACTAAGCCCGCGCGCCACAACTACAGAGCCCGTGTGCCTCAACTAGAGAGGCAGCGTGCCACAAACTACAGAGCCCACGCGCCCTGGAGCCCACGTGCCACAACTAGAGAGAGAACACCCACTAGCCACAACTAGAGATAAGCCCGCGCGCACCACAACTAAGACCCGACACAGCCAAATAAATAAATATAAATAAATAAAATTTAAAAAAATCAATTTGAAGACAAATTAAGTTAAGAAACAATCAGGGCGTTAGGCCACAGCAGAATAAACGTGTGAATGACTCAAGTTCGTGGGAAAACGTGTTGAAAGTGAACTGCACTGTAAGGAGACCTCTTCTCAAGCAAAACGCTTCCCATTATTAGCACACCCATGACAGCCAGACCTCAAACAACTCTTAGGTAAGATTGTCTCTGTACTTATCAAAGACATGCATGTGTCAAAGACCTGACAACAGTCTGATTTTACCCAGAAATGTAGTCATGATGTTTATGAAATTAAGGCACGCACAGCCATATTACTCCAAGGGGGTATTTCCCAAACCTAAGTCAAAAAGTTATACATGCGCACCAATGTCTTCAAGAACAAATTGATCATCACAAATGGAAGAGCACATCTCAGCTCAATAGACTATTTCTTGCAGTTTAACGTGTCTGCATCAATCTCAATTAAACCCTTCATAACTTCACATAATTGCAAATAAAGATATCAAGGTTAAAGTACTGTGGCAAATCTTACAAACTTACTTGATGACAAAGTTTCTTTTTTCTTTTCTATAAACTTTTTGGGAAATGCAGAAAGATACAATATGAGAAAACAAAAGTCACCCCCAGGCAAGCAGGATTATCTTATTTCCTTCCAAGCACAAGTATTTTCCTAAACAAAACTAACATAGTTCTATAGATACACTTTTCCTTTTAAAGGTGACTTGTTCTTGCAAGGCAGGGTTTTTTTTTTTTTCACAAAGCATATTACACTAGGGGTCTTTTTTCAGATCACATATTTAAAAAAAAAAAGTTACCATTTCAATGCCAATATATTTTTTCTAATATGAGAATGTATCAAAATTTAATTTTCTAACTATGGATATTTTCCTAGTTTCTAGCATTTTATAATCATCTTTCCAGAAAAAAATACAATATACTTATAAAAAGATGTGCATGTGAGTTCTCATTTGACCTTCCTTGTTAGTATCACAGATTACATTTTACCTTCCTTAATGTATGGATAACAATTAATTAGCAATTTAATTAGAGTCGGTATATAATAGTTTGTTCGTAAACATATATCCCACAGAAAATGCTACCCTGTAAAGTAATTACGTTACACAGACCTGGTATTTCACTAGTCTTCTGAACATAAGGCAGCAGCCTTAATAGCAAAAGTCTACTTGTTGACAAATTTGGATGATGTATCAAACTTCTGGTACTATGTCTTAGTTTAAAAGAAATGGGATTTATCACTCCCTCCAAAGAGTTAAAACTGAAAAGATTGACACACATTTCAAGTTTATAAGTCATTTATTTCATAATTATCTTGACATCCCTTTAAAGGTCTTATACTATTAAAAACAAGTGTTTATTTTCTAAACAATTCTAACAAATTGTTTATCTGTTCTTTATCAGATAAAGATAAACAAATTGTTTATCTTTATCTGTTTATCTTTAACTTTATCTGTTTTAAGATTTGTTTTCAGATAAATCAATGTGGTTATTAGTCCTATTTAAAAGCTTTATGCTAATAATTTTAATCATCAATTTTTCTTATCTCTATAGGAAGGAAAAGGTTCTTAGTGTTCATAATATAAATATAATATTTATAAATTTTCTTCTCATAGTTGAGTTTCAAATTAAAAAGCAATTAAATTCAATTATTGTGGACTAGCCCTCCATGAAGACTCTGTGCAACAGGCTGGGGTTCGATCCCTGGCTGGGGAATTAAGATCCCACATGCCGCCCGGTGTGGACACATTAGCTAATTACTTACTTACTTGACTAGAAACAATTCAAAACTGCTTTTAGGTTAGTAAAATTATGTTAATGATAAAATATGTATATTAAATTAATTGAGATGTTAATACACAAAGTATGAGAAAATGTCTGATATTAGGTAAAAGCTACCAATCAACTTATAATTTAGAAGCAATGAAGACAAACACTTTGAATAGCTTGAAGTAGCCAAACACCGTAAATAACCAAGTGGACACCAGTAGGAGACAGGTTATTTAAAAAAAAAAAAAAGGAGAGACAAAGATAGCAAACCAAGAAAGGTTATGTAGCAGTTAAAAAAAATAATAATGATGAAGTACCAAGATGTAAAGTTATGGGAAGAAAAAACTACGGGAAATGTGATATGTGTGTATTTTATTTGTTCATACACAATAAAGTGCCATCTACCACTGAGTAGAGGGTCACTGGAGCAGGGCGGGGGTTAACAGAGCTGTATTTTTACCTTAGAAAAAACTACTTTGAGGAGAAAAAACTTATAGAGGAATAGTGTGAGAAAACTTCAAAGGAAAAAAAAATCAATACACATTTAATAATTACTAAATATAAAGCGTGATACTGTTAATAATTAGCTGAATCTTTCAATAATTCAGGACAAACTGGCTCATCTGCATTCATGCATTATCTTTGAAGAAAAACTACATTTGAAGCAACTTTAACTATATAGAGAGATTACTTTAGAATATTTTTGTAGCTGCTGCTTCAAAAAAGTTTTGAAGGACAGATTATATGCTAGCCTCTAACTGCATTTTATGGGGGAAAACTATCAACACCTTCTCCTCCACTTCACTAAGGTAGACACAGGGGTTCCAGTACTAATTAAGTCTCTTATATCACACCCAATAACAGGTTATAAATCTGTTTTCGTGTGCATCCAGTCTGGTCATAGTTTTCGCTTTTTAAAAATTCTCTATTCCCAATGATAGAAAGTATATAGCTTGGCCCACTGCTCATTTTCACGGCTTACTTTTGTTGTCTAAAACTCCCAAAGCACTGGGTGTGCTGGTGGGATATGGGCTGCTTTGGTCACACATACACATATATGCTTCAGGTTTTTTTTTTCACAAGTTTCCTTTAAAAATGAATGAAATGCATACTTAGCAATGTGAATGTGACAAATATTTTTATGACCAGAAGTAAACTTTTGGAATCAATGCTTTTAGATAACTAACCTTCAATAGTCACCTCAACTTCGGGGTCCTCACTTGTTTCTGAAGGGACATGTTGAGTAGAATCTTGAAAAAAATAAAATTCTAAAATGACATTCATTATAAAGCACTTTCTATTATGTTCCAACATTTTACTGATTTGATATTCCAAAAGCAGCCTACTATAAAATTTTACTGGCATTTTAATTCATCTCGTATTTGTTAAATTAAAATATCTGACCCTTTTCATTGTAAGTAGGGATAAAAGAAAATAAAAAGTAGAGAAACTCTGGAAAACTATTAGACAATACCAAATTACCTGCATTAATGGACTCAAAAAACTTTTATTTTTAGAGGAATAAAATTATAATGAAGTACAATTATTTTCCTGCTGTAACTAGAAGACGCTAGGATAAAAACAAAGGCTTTATTATTCTTTTTAAACTATTTCTCCTCTTCTTTCAGAAATCCTAGGAGTGGCTTATATTGTTAAATAAAACCACAATCAAATTTTTTGCAATGGGGACCTTCATATCAAAACAGTGACTATAACAAATGCATACAGGACCGTATCACCTAACTTTATATGCAACATACTTTACAAAATTAAATATTTGTGTTACTACACAAAACAAATGTACATCAGAATGTTAGTGCTGGAAGCTCAGCTAGAGAGTATCTTCATCAACTCTCTTTTCATTTTGCAAAGGCTGAGAGATTAATTGATTTGCCAAAGATTATGTTTACTTGTTAGTAAAGGAATAAAGAACAGAACCGAACTTCAATTCGACTCTATTAACACTGCAATATGACAATAAAAATTTCCTCAAAAATAAAGCAGTTCAAAGCCTAATATCTAATTCACATTGCCCAATGAACCCCAGTACAATTTGTCTTGTATACAGGTATCTCCTTGCTATAAATACTACCTATCCAAAACAGAGGATTTTGTCACAGAGGAAATATCTAATTACCTACACACAGTAAAAGAAAACAAAAAAATTTCATCCACACCATCGTCTATTAAAAAAACAAGAAATTTAAAATGAGCATTTCAATACTTCTGCAAGAAATGTATTCCAATTAGAATACTCTAATTCTAAAACTGAATTTGGAAAGATCAGTCAACTTTCCAGGGACCTTCAGAACTCCCTCCACTCGAAGAAAGTAAAAGATCAAATTACTGATTTTTAAAAAATAAAACAAAAAAGCAAATATAAGGAATAAAAAGGTACAGAATAGAGTTCCTTTTTATTCTTAAAAAAATAAGGCTTGACATGACCAGTTTATGTGAGAAATAATAATTCTACAACAATGTCCAGTTACCTTAACCAGTTATTTTCCTTGGGAGAAATCTACAAAAATTCTTTTGGAACTATCTAAATGGTTTAGCAACAGGAAGCCATTCTGCATGGTAACCGTTTAACTCAAGATTCCAATAACTAAAACAGCTGTACCATAGTTGAATATCCATTCAATCCTACAATCAGAGGAGGATGGTTGGCTAAGAGACAAAGCAGTCCACGGGGTGGCTGTGGATATAAAAATGAACCGAGAGGAGATCTTTCTTTCATTAATCGTATGGAGAATACATTACCCTACTTTAAAAAATGGTACTAATAGTATGTTTTAAAATGAAATATGAACAGAGCCAGTAATAATTTTAATTCTAACTATCAAAACCATTCTTTCAAAATATGGCAAAAAATGACCAAGAAAAAATGGGCAGCATTTTGCATTTACTTACCACTTAAGTTTTCCTCCCCATATGCTTTATTATTCAGTACAATAAAAGAGGTATATTAAATATCATCTTAGGACTAAAAAAACAACCTGTTGGCTAAGAAGGCATACCATAACAATCATCATTTCATTTCCAAATAAGGTGTTTTAAGGATAATATTCTCTATAGAACAGAACAACATAATACAAGTACAGCAAAGTAAAAATCCCTGTATCTAACCTTCTGCTGGTACTTCCATTTCTGTTCCTTCATTGCCCTCTGAAGAATGATGGCTTCCTAAAAAGAAAATATACCACATATAATAAACCAATAAACACTGATATTGGAAGAAGAGATACTAGGTAACAATGCAAATAATAACATGAATACAAACTGATTCCTTAACTCCTTAGCAGTTAATTCAAACAATGTTATCTAATTCAGAAAAACATGTAACACTTCTGTATGAAAGCTCAAAAAATTATTTTAAAACATAAACATATAGATTAAACCGAAGTAGGTTTGGGGATTTACTATTAGTTACTGGAACTACACAATATAATTACTGATAGATGTTAGAATTTGAGAAGTAGAATAGTATGTTTCAAAGTGCCATGCTCATCTGTCAATGACACACACACAAAAACACACACCAGAGTAAATTTCTTCTTTGCTCATAGACTCTATCAAGGCTAGATAAACAAGTTCAGGTTGGGCTGTGAAATGTTTCCTGCTTTCCATTTTTACTACGGTGGAAGCTATGGAAACTCAATCCCCATTATTTAACCAAAGTTGCACTTAAAGGAAACTCGTAAGTTAAAACTTAAGATACTACCTTTAGTCTCAAAAGCATTTTAATTCAGGTAATATAATCTGCCTGCTTCTAAACACTGGAACATAAAGCAATGTATCAGGTTAGGCAGTCAAAAGGGAAACAGGCTCACCCTATCAGAGAAGCAGCTTGACTCACAAATAGGAAAGAAGTAATCTAAAACCCAAGAGAGCCAATGAGGACAAGTGCCCAAACTGCCCCAGAATATTTATCCTCTGTCCTTAAATGTCTGAGCTACTAACATAGAAAAGATTGAAAATCACTGCCTTCGTGTATAAATAAAAATATATTACCTATAAGGAAGAATAAAGCACAAAGGGGGAGGGGAAGCAAAATCAGGTCTATTTTGTCATCCATTGGTAACTAATTAAAGAAACTATACTAAAGGTACAATTCCCAGACACAGGTTTCAAATACACTTTATCTTGATTTTTAAAGAACACTGACTACAAACACTGTCATTCAGTGCCTAGCACCTTTGAATTTTAAAGTGCCATGCAAAGACCAAATGTTTTTGGTTTTCAATGTCTAACTTTATGGTGCTGTAATTATCTGGGGATTCTTTTCCACTTATTTCATATTCTGAAAACTCACCTGAGCTCAAAACACTAGATAAATCTATAAATCTGTAGCCATGAATTATTTCTTTATTGAACTTCTTAAATACGCTTTCTCAACGCACAGCCCCCACCCCCCAATTAAACGTTAACATTTGAATTCATGGAGCATTGGGTTCTTTGACTATAATGCCAAAGAAAACAAAAATGTGAGGTCAAAACAATCAATGAGAGATAACGGAGAAGAGGCCAGTACTTAATAAAAAGGCAAGATTGGGTAAGAATAAGAAAAATTAAGGTGATTGTCCCACCCGGTCAGAATATTACAAGAGTACATGTAAACAATGACTCTACGTGTACTTTTTGTTCTTTAAAAATCTGAAATAAGCAATTACATTTATATTAAAAGTAAAGCTAAATAAAATAAATCTTATGAGCTAAAAGCCAGAATAGACAGAAGTAAAGTAAAAGCCAGCACAAATAGCCTATGATCATCAAGTTAGGGAACACTACACAGAAATTCCCAAAGAGGTATTCAATCAATAAACTTAGGGATTTACAAATGATATCTTACAACCTTTCTAAAAACTAAGTATCAACATGACCTTATTGATATTTACATTACTAACTATGCAATATAAGCCTTATTTCTGACTATTCTGATATAAGGTATAAATGTGTACTTTACCTTAAATATGAAAGTGTGTCATGTACCCATTTCGAGATTCATTACTAGATTCACAAAAGGGAAAATTGGTTTTGAAAAATTGTTGCTTGTGAAGTTCATTTATATGTTTAAAAAAAAAAAGGCCAATACATTTCTTTTTCCTTTTCCATTTAGAAAAGTAATAATACAGATATAAATACTAAAACACAGTCTGTCCAATATAAAGAAACATTAAATAAGAACAGTATGTGGGAAAATGGAAGTGAAAAAGTTATACCTTGCAAAGACTTCGAAAGGGGGAGTTTGTCATCAACATCATCAGTTTCAGAAGGGCCTGCTTTGGGATACAAAGATAATACTTCAAAAGTAATCCCAAAAATGTATTTTGGGTCACTTCAGCAAACAAATTTGGGCGAGAGATATGGAATAATACAGCCTTTTCATGAACAAAAAAGGCAAAAAAAAAAAAAAAAAAAAGAAAAGAAAAAAAAAAGACTGACAAAATGAATGGTGTCAATTTATGGTCTTAGTGAATGGAAAAGGTGTATTCAGATAAACTCATATACAGACAGTCAAAAGAAATTTTGAAAACAACTAACTCGACATGAATTGAATGGGAACAATATGTCTAAAATGGTGGATATGGGTAATGTTCATGACAGCAAACTGCAACTTTTACTTCATACAGATTTTAAGTGCAGATATATCTTACAAGGTGCATTTGTTTCTTCCTTGCCAAATATTTGGCTTAATGTTTTGTCATACTAAAGAAAAATGCAGAATCAAATTGTTACACCTTCCTTAGAATCTCTAAAATAATGCAATTAACCTATCAATAAGCTTGAATCTCCACTGAAATAGAAACATGACAAACAGTTAATTCAGAATCCTCCCTTCCTGAAGATCCATAAACACTTTTTAATAACTTAACATGGTTTTTCCCAATTATTAACATACAATGTATTTTGTGTTAATTAAACCTTCACAGAATGCTATAGATTTTGACAACACACCTGCATGTATTATGCTTTTAGTGAAAGTAATAGATTTAAGAGAACAAAACATTGTGTTTTCAATGACTACTTAACATAAACAGGTCCTTGCATTAATATGAATACAAACCACTTCACTACCTCTGAATATTTTTTGGAAAATATCCTAAGACTTTTGAAAGACTTTGCAAATGCATGAGGGATTTCACGAAGAGGCACAAAACTACACATTATAAATAAAGGACACAGCATAGAAGAAAATAATTTCATAGAAAATAGAAAAATTATTTGTATTTGGAATCTCAACTACGAGCAAGATGATAAATGAAAGACACCTGAATTCAAATGCCAGATTCACTGCTTCCTAGTCATGTGATCCTGGGTAAAAATATACAGAAGAAATAAATTATGTGATAGCTAAAGGTACTAACTGACTTCCAAACACTGCTTCAGCGGCTGTTCCGCAAGTCTAGCTATGTATCGTTATCGACATTGTTCTGTTCTAAATTACTTTAATTAGGTCCTCTTCAAGTCAATAAAAGTGTATTTCTTAGGATTCCCACTGTACAGCATTTCTATTTTAAATAACATGCTTATTATTGACTTCTAATTTAACTAATTACATTACACTCGGGGAATTCTTTAAGGCTACCTGTGAACAAATATAAAAGTCAACTTTTGTAAAAGATCCATGTCTCGTAAATAAACATTTATTTGCTGGGTAAAGAGTTCTGGATATACAACAACTAGCTTATGTTTGTAAATTTCAGAGTTCAAATACTCTATTTACCATTTATAAACATTTTAAAAAAGCATTTTAGAAATACAGCCAGCCATCTGTATCCCTGCATTCAGCATCTGCAGAGTCAACCAACCATGGATCAAAAAATTGGGAACAAAAAAATCCCAGAAAGTTCCAAAATGCAAAATTTGAATTTGCAGCATGCTGGCAACTATTTAGATAGCATTTACATTGTATTAGATATTTAAGTTATCTAGACATGATTTAAATAAAGTATAGGGGTGGGTGTTTGTAGGTTATATTCAAATACTACACCGTTTTATATAAAGGACTTGATCATCTGTGGGTTTTGATACTGGGGGGTGGCCCCGGAACCAGTCCCCCTGTGGATACCAAAGGATGACTGTACAATACAGCAATGCAAATAAACAACCTATAAGTACACCCAACAAAATGTCTCACAAATTACATGTTTACAGAAGAAGCCCGATACATGCCGACAGATTCTATTTATATGAACTACAAAAACAGACAAAACTAACCTAGGTTGTTACAAATCAGGACAATGGTCTGCATTGGAAAGGGGCTGCCAGGAAAGGAGCCCAAGGGAAAAGGAGCTTCTAGCATAGTGATCCCTAACAATGCATGAAGCAAAGTGAAAGAACTGGAAGGAGAAATAGACAGAGGCAGCTGGAGACTTCAATACTTTTGTAGTGGATAGAAGTAAAGAGAAACGTCAGTACAGATATAGCAGGTCTGAATGACCGTCAAGCAACCTTAACAAAGCTGAAATAACTGAAATTATACAAAGAATGTTCTCCAACCATAATGGAAATAAACTAAAAATCAGTAACAAAGCTACCTGACAAGTCCACAAGTATGTGGAGATTAAGACTACACTTCTACAGGGAATTCCCAGGCGGTCTCAGTGGTTAGGGCTCTGCACTTTCACTGCCGAGGGCCTGGGTAAGATCCCTGGACAGGGAACTAGGATCCCACAAGCCATGTGGTGCGGCCAAAAAAAGAAAAAAAGAAAAAAAAAGACTACATTTCTACGTAAACCAGAGGACAAAGGGGAAATTAGAAAATGTTTTGAAATGAATGAAAATAACCATATCAAAGTTTATAGGGTGCAGTTAACTAATGCTTAAGAGGGAAGTTTATGGCATTAAATGCTTACATTGGAAAATATTTCAATGATTTAAGCTCCCATCTTAAGAAACATAAAACAAAACCAAATTAAAATTAAAGCAACCAAAAAGAAAGAAAGAAAGAAACATAAGAGCAAAAAAAAATCACTGAAATTTTGTAAAAGCTAGATCTTTGAGGAAAAAAGAAAAAAACTGAGAAAGTTCTAGAGCAAGAGCAACGGTTCTCCACTGGAAGTGATACTGTCCCCAAGGGACATATGGCAACGTCTGGAGACGTTGTGGCTTGTCACAACTAGGGAGATGCTACTGGTATACATCTAGCAGGGAGGCCAGGGAGGATACTAAACATCCTACAATGCAGAGCATAAGACAGATACTGACAACAATGAATTGTCTGATCAAAATGTCAGTATTGCCAAGTTTTAAGACAAAGCCCTGAGCTAGAATGACCAATAAGAAACAAACAAAAAAAAGACACAAATTACTATAATTAAATTACTACAGACCCAGCAAACGTTAAAATTAAAAAAAAAGAAAGAAAACTTAGGACAAAGTAGACAAATTCCTTAAAAGACACAAACTGCCGACTCTTAATCAAGAAGAAATACATAACCCGAGCAGACCTACAATGATTAAAAGAAATTTTAAAATTAAAAAATGGAGCAAATTTTTAAACCTTCCATTAGAGAAACCTCAAGGTCCAGGTGGATTCATTGGGAAATTTTATCAAAAATATATAGAAATGGAATAATATCAATTCTACAAAAAAATTCTTCAAATATATCATTTCCCAATTCACTTAGGCCAGTATTACCAAAACCAAATAAGGACATTTACAAGAAAAGAAACTTCTAACTAATATCTCTTAAGAACATTTGAAAACGTTCTTAAGAGATATTAGTCAGAACCGACATTTGAAAATTAATGTTGATGGCCATTTTAACAGATTAAACGAGAAAAATGATGTAATCATCTCCAGAGATACAGAAAACACCTTTCACAAAATTCAACATCCAATCACCATAAAAACTCTTTACAGGGCTTCCCTGGTGGCACAGTGGTTGAGAATCTGCCTGCCAATGCAGGGGACACGGGTTCGAGCCCTGGTCTGGGAAGATCCCACATGCTGCGGAGCAACTAGGCCCGTGAGCCACAACTACTGAGCCTGCGTGTCTGGAGCCTGTGCTCCGCAACAAGAGAGGCCGCGATAGTGAGAGGCCCGCGCACCGCGATGAAGAGTGGCCCCCGCTTGCCGCAACTAGAGGAAACCCTCGCACAGAAACGAAGACCCAACACAGCCAAAAATAAATAAATAAATAAATAAATAAATAAATAAATAAATAAATAAATAAAAATAAAGGAATTCCTTTAAAAAAAAAAACTCTTTACAAACTCTGAACTGAAGGAAATTTCTTCAATCTGATGAAGGGCAACTACAAAAAACCTACAGCTTTCACAGAGAAAGAGTTCCTTCTAAAACTGCAAACAAGGTAAGGATGCCTACTCTCACTACTATTCATCGTAACACTGGAATGTTGAAGAGCTGGTGCAATTAACACAAGAAAATGAAAGGAAAGAAATAATACTGTCTACTTACAAAATCCCAAAGATTTTTTCCCAAAGAGTTGCTATATACTAATACATGAATTTTAACTAGGTCACAAGATACAAGGTCCGTATGTAAAAGTCAACTGTAGTTCTACATATTAGCAATATAGTTGGAAGCTGAAACTGTAAAAGAACAGTACACCATTTACAGTAACACTGGAAAACATTAAATACTTACATATAAATCTTACAAAATATGTACAAGACCTGTATGCTGAAAACAAAGCACTGATGAAAGGAATCAAGAAAGAGCTAAATAGATAAGATACATATATATCATGCTCATGAATCAGAAGATTCAATATTAAGATATTCAACCTAAATTAGTCTATAGATTCAGCACAATCTCCATCAAAATCCCCACGGGGGGGAAGGGGGAAGGACTTCCCTGGTGGTCCAGTGGTTAAGACTTCGCCTTCCAATGCAGGGGGTGCGGGTTTGATCCCTGGTTGGGGAGGTAAGAAGATCCCACATGCCTCCAGCCAAAAAGCAAAACATAAAACAGAAGCAATACTGTAACAAATTCAACAAAGACTTTAAAAATGGTCCACATCAAAAAGAATTAAAAAATAAAAAAATAAATCTTGGGCTTCCCTGGTGGCGCAGTGGTTAAGAATCCACCTGCCTTGCATTGGCAAGGGACACTGGTTTGAGCCCTGGTCCGGGAAGATCCCACATGTCGTGGAGCAACTAAGCCCATGTGCCACAACTACTGAAGCCTGCGTGCCTAGAGCCCATGCTCTGCAACAAGAGAAGCCACCGCAGTGAGAAGCCCACGCACTGCAACAAAGAGCAGCCCTGCTCGCCGCAACTAGAGAAGCCTGTGTGAGGCAACGAAGACCCAACTCAGCCAAAAATAAAATAATTTAAAAAAAAAAAAAATCTTTAAAAAAAAAAGTCCCCACAGGGCTTTTTGAACAAATCAATAAGCTGATTTTAAAAATTTATATGAAAAGGAGCTAAAATAGGCAAAATCATGTTGAAAAAGAAGGATAATTTTGGTGGACTCTCACAATCTGATTTTAAGACTTATTATATAAACTATAGTCCTCAAGACAATGTAATTTTGGAAAAACATAGAAACAGATCAATGTAACAGAATATACTCGACAAAACTGACAGAGACGTAAAGGTAATGCAATAGAAAAAGAACAGTCTTTGGGCTTCCCTGGTGGCGCAGTGGTTAAGAATCCGCCTGCCAATGCAGGGGATGCGGGTTCGAGCCCTGGTCCGGGAAGATCCCACATGCTGCGGAGCAACTAAGCCTGTGCACCACAACTACGGAGCCTGTGCGCCACAACTACTGAGCCTGTGCTCTAGAGCCCGCGAGCCACAGCTACTGAAGCCTGTGCGTCACAACTACTGAAGCCCAAGAGCCTAGAGCCCGTGCTCTGCAACAAGAGAAGCCACCCCAATGAGAAGCCCGTAGACCGCAACGAAGAGTAGCCCCCACTCGCCACAACTAGAGAAAGCCCGCCAACGCAGCCAAAAATAAACAAAACAAAACAAAAAAAAAAACAGTCATTTCAACAAAAGGTACTGGAAAAACTGGATATCTGTATGCCTTAAGTTTGAACCTGGTATTCTGCACACTATACAAAAATTAGGTCTAAACCAATCACAGACCTAAATGTAAAACTATGAAAACTTTTATACGACACAGAAGAAAATCTTTGTGACACTGGGTCGGACCAAGATTTCTTAGCTATGATACTTAAGCACAACTCATATAAGAAAAAAAAAAAAAAAAAGCACTAAGTTGGACACCATCAAATTAACCTATTTGCAAATCACATCACAAAGGACTTTTATTCAGAATATACAAAGAATTGTCAAAGCTTAATTATTAAGAGAAGTACCCAAACTGCATGGACTGTATCTCTCAGCCTAGATGAAAAACTAATAGTCTGGCTCCCACCTTCTTCAGCTGCACTTAAATTATTATCATTTCAGCAATCTTTTCCTCTATAAACATCTGATTTCCACTCTTATTACTTAAATCACTCACACTCGCTATTTCAAAGGGGGAAAAAAAAGCTTCTATAATCCTGCCTAGTAATAGCAAAGCTAAAAAAGGCAATACCAAAGATAAAGGCAGACATTTTATTTTAAAAATTAAATATAATGTGCTAAAAAGATTTTATTAAACAGTATTTATTAAATATATGTTAGTAAGGTACCAACAACTGCTATAAAGGCTAAATATTTTCCAAATTTTTAACTTTTTAATTAAAAATCCTCAGAATTATCCCAACCTTTTAGCCATGTGATTACTAACATCACAAGCAATAAAATATTCAAATCTGACAGATAAAAGTTATGAAATTCAAATATCTATATACAGATATTCACATGATTACAAACAGAACAAATTTATTCATAACTTTTTTATAATACTCCAGAACTGATAAAGCCTTATCTTTTTAAATGAACTAAACCTATTAGGCAAAGGCACATTAAAACCAAAAAGAGGTATCATAAGACATCCACTGAAGTGGCTAAAAATAATAATGCGGACCATTCAAGTGCTGATAAGGATGTGGAGCCACTAGAACTATTGTCCCCGCTTATGGAAATGTACAATAGTAAAAGCACAGTGGAAAACAGCTTAAATACCTACCATATATCTCAGCTATTCCAGTTCTAGGGATCTACTCAAGAGAAATGAAGGCGTATTTCCAAACAAATGTTTCAGCACCTTTACTTTTAATAGCCCCAAACTGGAAACAACCAAAATGTCCATCAATAGACAGAGGGATAAACAAATTGTGGTACAGCCAAACAATGGAATAATAGCAATAAAATGGAATTTGCCATCAATATATGCCACACTATGGATGACATTTCAGAACAATTATGTGGAATTTAAGAAGTCATAGCTCCCCACCCCAAGAAAACAGTACATACTTTATGATGATTCCATTTACATACATTTCTTAAAAATGCAAACTAATCTAAAATGATAGAAAACAGATCGGTGGTTGGCTGGGGAGGGCTGTGAATTACAAAGAGACTCAAGGGAACTTGAGGGTTATGGACAGTTCTTTATCTTGACTGCAGTGAAGATAGTTTTATGGGTATATACATAAAACCAATCAGATCTTATACTTTAAATGTTTAATGTACTTTATGCATCTATAAAAATTAAACTTACCATGAACTACTATAGATGTTCTTCTAAACTAAAACCCATCAAAGCATAAAAGCAAACTGCATTGTGAAATTATGACCTTTAATTCCCTCTTGATAATCAAGCAGCTACAGAACAAGATGATAAATACCTAAAATTAATCTTATCTTTTATAGATTTTTAACATAGTGATAATGCAGTTATTTTTACTGCACAAATAGAGATATTAAACGTTCAGAAGACCTCTTATGCCTTGCAAATAACTGAAAATTCAAACTTAATTCTAAATTGTGCCACAACTTTTGCTTGTCCTTTTAAGAATATTAATGATTATTTAACATTTCCCCTGTAAACTGAGTTTATTTTAGTGCCCCATTTTTGAAATTTATTTTATTCCAGTGATAAATTACAAGTATACATGCTAGTCAAGGACCAAAGGACCAATCCATAAAATAGTATCTAAGGAATTCGGGCAATTAACGAATTTTAATTTTAACCACCGATAACTTCTGGAAAGAAAAATTGCATTAAACAGTATTACCTTGAATGTTATATTGATAGTAATCAGGATCTTCTGATTCTTCCTTTACTGTCACAGCTGCCATTTCCAGAGAAATGCCTGTAAAAGCAAATTAAATTTTTTTTTTAATTAAATTATATAATTACACTTCAGGGCATTCAGACAGTATAGGGAAATCCCTTCTGCCCTCCTAATAATGCAGAATAATGCATACATATTTTAAAGGCTTTCAAAAGACAAAAGTTTGCTAGGCGCCAGGGGGACAAAAATAACCTAAAACCCAACCTAGACTACTATTACTAGTAGTACTAGTGGTAGTACTAATAGTACTACCAACTACTAGTGTAGTAGTTTTAACCACACTACTAATATTCTGGGATTATTTAATCCTAAATTTGTTCTCTGACAAGTTCTGATCTTTGCAATTAAAGAAAATTAGTCACACTCTATTTTCACTCAATATTAAAAATATTTTTATAAATCACTGAAAATCACCTGCAAACATGAATTTTAATAACTCACTATTCCAGAATAAATATGGCATAACCATTTTAATAATGAGACACATTAATTTTTTCCCCCCTCTTAATATATCCCTTTTTTAACAAGGGTAACAAATCATACCTTTCAGCATAACACTTTGCCCACAATGAGGATAAATAATTTGAAGTACACCTTTGTGGCCAGATATAAATGAGTGCATATTTTACAATTCCATGTAGAGGAAGGTCAAAATTAGAGAAAAGAAATTTATGTTTTTAAAATTCAAGTAATGTCAATTATCCCTCAAGAAAGTTGAAGAAAAATTAAAATGCACAAGCCTTAGGTTAAAAAAAAAACACTCAAGCAAGTAGTTGATTTTGGGAGAAGAGTAATGAGAGGGGGAAGGAGAAGACCTTCTTGGGGTGTTATTAATGTTCTGTATCCATAAGTGTTAGGTTACAGGAGTGTGTACTTTTTATTTATTGAGCATATATACACTTATACTTTGCATACATTATACTTCAATTAAAAGTTTTAAGAAAGAAGATTCTTACAAATTCTTTAATGAATTCTTAATAAAGATATATTCCCCATATATTCAAAAACAAAGAGCCCTTGGCTGGGGAGCCTCAAAGGGTTTCACAGGAGGGGCTTTCAGAAATGAAATGCTGATTTCACCAAATGGTTGCAGTTCCTACTCTCTCTCTTTCTCATCTGCCATGTCAGGAGTAGATGATACTCTCAGACAAGTTTAAGAAATCAACAGTGGATGGGTGTATGTACACAGTTCAGACTAAGATATCAGCTATAATCATACCAGTCCCATCACGGACTTAATATTGAGCTGGTGCTATGTGACTTTAGAAAGTTTGTACAGAGTATTTTCAACTGAAGAAATACTTCAAAAAGAGAGTTAGCTGGATACACTAAAGGACATTTATCCCTGAAGCCACAAGCAAAGGAGGGGGTTACTCTATGGACAGCAATCACCAATGGAAGGTTAGTTTGCTGCCAGAAGATGGTGGTAGGGAACTTGTCTGGAAACCCTGGGATTCTGTGGGGTGGCTAGTACTTCCATGCTCATCAGCAGAAGTTAATAGAAAATCAAAGCAAACAAAAAAGGCAGAGCCATTGCGGAATGAAGGTTTGGGTCACCTCAACCAGGTAAAGAACCTTCCCGGATAGGGTCCTGGCTGAAGGCAAATAAAACATAATATAATGCGTAATGAATTAAGAAAGGTATGAATTTTTGTGACAAGCTGCAGAAATGGGGACACTGCATGTTTTCTTCCTTGTTAGGAGTATGTGTGTTTCTGTAAATATTATATATTTGGTTATATTAACTGTTCTCTCTTATCCTTCCCATTATTATTTTACAAAAATTTTGTTGGAGGTTTCCTTTGCCGGTTAGCCCTTAGATAAGAGAATAAATAGGTTGGGGGTATATTTGAGGAGTAATTAACATAGCCCATGACTGGGCAGTAAATCAGTCTCCCAGAGACGGGTACCATGACTATTGGAACATTTTATCTCCTCGTTGTGAGGAGAGGGCAAAAATGGTTCCCTCTGTAGGAAAGGAAAGTTGCATCCCGTCAGATGGGACCTTTGTTTAGTTGTTACATGAAGGTTTAAATATGCGGAGGTGTGTGCGGATGCCAAGCAGCCAAAGGGGTAGCCTGTGTGAGTCATTGAGCTGCTGTCTCAGGTCCAGACCTGCCCTCTTAGACTCTTCTGAAGCACGGACTGCAAACCAGTTGGTTCCTTGAGAATCTCTGCCACAAGGGAATAGAGTAGGGAGGCTACAAGGCTAGAAGAGAGAAAAGGGACTTGCGCCTTTCTTTTGGCTTGCTGCATCCTGTTCCCATCAGGGTCACTCACTCCTTGGTATATTCCTTTAATCTAGTGAAAGCAGACCCTTCCCATAGCAACATCTGGATCCACCTTACAAGTTTTCCAACACAACCAGAACCAGTTTCAACATGTCCCCCACATATCCCCCACATACACCTTTACCATCCAAATAGTATCCCACCTTAGAAATCAGAATCGAAGTTTTAGGGGTGGCAGCCAATTCCTTGAGTCATTACTTACATGATACCTTAGAATATAGTCCTTTTTATTACAACTAATTAATCTGTAAATTTTTTCCATAACAATAACTGGTATGGTTCAAATAACTGGTATGGCTGTTTTCTCCTAAACAGACCACAACTGTTATGCCCAAGAAATATAAAAAATAAAATAAAATGGAAATTTTAAAAGAAACTGCAAGAAAAGTTAAGACACACACATACACACAAAAGAATATAAAGACAAAAAGTGTAGGGGCTTTCCTGGTGGCACAGTGATTGAGAATCTGCCTGCCAATGCAGGGGACACGGGTTCGAGCCCTGGTCTGGGAAGATCCCACATGCTGCGGAGCAACTGGGCCCGTGAGCCACAACTACTGAGCCTGCGCGTCTGGAGCCTGTGCTCCGCAACAAGAGAGGCCGCGATAGTGAGAGGCCCGTGCACCGCGATTAAGAGTGGCTCCCGGTTGCCACAACTAGAGAAAGCCCTCGCACAGAAACGAAGACCCAACACAGCCAAAAATAAAATAAAATTAATTAATTAATTTAAAAAAAAAAAGACAAAGTGTAAGGCAGAAAAAAATAAACCTCTATGATAATGATGTGTACTATTGTATCTATACTTAAGATGTATAAAGAATTCCAAAAATATGATTTTTCTCCAGTCTGCATGTTTATTTTTGGATGCAAACTATTCAGAAGAGGAATATATAAATAAAGGGAAGAAGATTTGCGAACGGTGATTTCAGCACAATAAACTAAAAACTAAACCGAAAATTGAAATTTCCTGTGACATGGAAAAAAGGGGGGAAAGAAAAAAACTTCTGTAAAAGAAACAGAGCAATAGATTCAAATACTTACTCCCAAAAAGGAGAATTCAACACTGCCTGTCTTGCAGACCTCCCTAAAAATAACATACATAAAAAGTCTCATTCATTCACTCACATATACTCATACACACAGAATTCTCTTTCTCCCTATCCCAACAATTCATTCCAAATGCCGCTAGATTACGCTGACCAAGATAGGCAGCTGCGTCGAGGAGGTTTGATGGTCCAAAGCAGGGTAGCAGAATGAGACTATTTATATGAGGGGGGAGAGGAAACTGAGTAACAGGTCTGGGAGACTGAGACAAATGGGGGACAAGCATGAGTGGTGACAGCCCAACGAAGGGTGTCAAAGTGTCAGCAAGGCAAGGAGGCTGGCAATAAGACATGGCTTCAACGAAGTACGTAAACATACTGAGAATATCTGGCTGCTATGATTCTAACTGTGACAAAGAATACTCTCTAGGAAAGGGAGGGAAAAAACCTTGGGGTCTCAAGAGCGGAACTGAAGATATGGGCATGAAAAAACATAGATGTAAATGGATGTACATATGTATATAATTATGTGTATGTCAATACAAATAAACAGATACCCTAGCTTTGTCCACTTAG
Source organism: Balaenoptera physalus (assembly GCF_965194825.1). NCBI lineage: Eukaryota > Metazoa > Chordata > Mammalia > Artiodactyla > Balaenopteridae > Balaenoptera > Balaenoptera physalus. The sequence continues at coordinate 82,642,861 of NC_138898.1, forward strand.
AAGCAATGACATCCCAACTGCAATAAGAACATCTAGCACCTAGGTTATGATTTCTTAATAAATAACACTCTCCACAGTGAGGAACCACGGCTGACTCTAGTGCTGGATTAGGGAAAGAATAAGATGAACCCTAACAACCTTGCTTAGCAAAAAATTAAAAGTTCTCTAAAAACGATGGGGATATTTACAAACAACACAAGGAAAGGACACGAGGGACATCTTGAAGTGGTTCCCAATGGCCAAAGCAAGGACTATTTGCAAATCAAAATAAATAATGATAATAATGAATTGTAATACACTGAATAAAACAGAAATATACTATAAAATAGAAATAGAGTGTACTCTAATATAAATGAATTAATTTTAAGTGGAAGTTTGATGAGTGGTATATATTTCCATAGTCTCAGAGAAACTCCCATGAATATAATAATTACAAAGGAAATACAATTAATATAAAGAAATTACAGTGGAGAAGCCTAGAAAAACTAACTCTGGTCACATAAATAATACCTTCAGTAAAGGGATAAATAGAAAACAACTTCCACCTGATATGAAAGGAGAAAAAAAAACACGGCATCGTTTCTGTGCTGTTTTTGCAAAACTCGCATTACATGAATCTAATCATGAGGAAATATCAGACACTTCCTTCAGAAGTGTCATGGTCATAGAAGACCAGAAAAGCCTGAGAAAGCTGAAGAAGCCATTAATGGGAAAGCAAACAAACCAACAAACCCAAAACTTGAAAAGGGTTTGAGAATTAGGAGTAATTTATCTTCCTTATTTTGATGATTATATTGTAGTAATGTGGGACAATATCCTTGCTTCTAAGAATCACACGCTGAAGTAGCTGAAAGAGTGATAGGGGAGACACTGCTTTGGGAAAGATCCCTGGTGTCCTTGCTGCACACTAAACACACCTGGTGTTCTTGCTTTTCCCTCCCCACCAAAAAAAAAAGATAGGGTATCACATTGGCAACTTACTGTCAAATGGTACAGGAAAAAGATCCTTATACTATACATGCAGGTTTTTGTTTTTTTTTTAACAAATGGACTTATCTATTTATTTATTTATTTTATATTTATTTTTGGCTGTGTTGGGTCTTCGTTTCTGTGCGAGGGCTTTCTCTAGTTGCGGCGTGCGGGGGCCACTCATCATCGCGGTGCGCGGGCCTCTCTTCACTATCGCGGCCTCTCTTGTTATGGAGCACAGGCTCCAGACGCGCAGGCTCAGTAGCTGTGGCTCACGGGCCCAGTTGCTCCGCGGCATGTGGGATCTTCCCAGACCAGGGCTCGAACCCGTGTCCCCTGCATTAGCAGGCAGATTCTCAACCACTGCGCCACCAGGGAAGCCCCTACATGCAGGTTTTTTATTAGCTTGCAATAATTTCAAAATGTAACATTTTTAAATAAAAAGTTTAAGGCATTACAATATTATTCATTTCTTTCATCACATCTAGCTTTTCTCTAGCTAACAAGTAGTCTGTCTTATAGATACTTGTGCAGCAGTGGATACAGACCTATGGCCTCACTGTGTTCAAAGACAACACAGAATTCACTAACGGAGCTGCGGGTTAATTGCTCTTTTTGCAAAGCAGCAATGGGTCAAAGAACATGAGCATCTCCAAATGAGAGATATTACCGAAGTATCTTCCATAAGACAGCAATAATTATTACACACATCAAGAATTTTTAAAACTGCCTGTTTCTCTACACCATTACTGAGACTGGGTATAAACAGAATTTAATGTCTGCCAATCTGCTGAGTGCAAAACTTTATCTTTCTTGGATTTTTATCTCCATTTCTTTAACTAAACTGAGCATTTTCTCTTGAATCTTTGGTCATTTATTTCTTGGATTAGCTCTTTCTAAGTCAAGTAAAACAACCCTTTCTCATTTGTCTTGCAAATAGCCATTCCCTGTTTCTTACATGTCCTTTGATACATTTTGGCTGATTTTGCCATACAAAATTTTTAGAATTTTTCCTTAGTCAAATTTTATTGCTTAGAAAGCTTTCAAAGGATTATTAAATTTTTTTTCAATCATTTTTAATCTAAGTTGTTATTATCTGCAGACTTTTTAACACTTCTTGAAGTAGAATAGATTATGGATGTTTTGTTTTTAGTAGTTTTCTAGTTGATTCTCTTTAGTGTTCTGTATACATAATCTTATCACCTGTAAAAGTTAATGGTACCCTGCATTTTCTAATTACTTACTGTTATTTGTAATGGTTTGGACATCTGGAACACTGGTAAGAAACATGAGAATGTGCTAGTGTCTTACGAGGAGTGCTTCTTGTGGTTCACTATTAAACACAATGAGGGGGTGGCATTTACAATTATACATAATATTCCACCCAATCATGTTAAGAATTTCTGCTGCCTTTCATCATCTACCTAAATGATATATTATTTGTAATTAGTTCAATAACATAAGTGAATTAAGAGATTTTCTAATAAAATCATCCTCATGTTCCTAGATGAACTCTAAATCTGAAATTCACTGTATAAGATAATTTCTGAAGTCATCTGAGAATACAGCAAAAGCCCCACAGTGACAGGCCCTGCAACAGTGAGAATCAGATGTAACACAACGTAATACCAACTGGCATCCATCCTCTGCAAGAGGTCGAACAGGAGACATCATAGTTTATATGTGCCTTTAGTAAGAAAAAGCCGTAAAAATCCATTTTTTCCTTACCAATCACCAAGACTAATTTAAAAATATATCCCTAGTAATAATATGATGACCTTTAAAAATTATATATTATTTTTAAAAGATGAAGTTGCTTTCATTCTGACTCTTATCATAGAACCAGAATAACAATAAATTATTACAAAAAAATTGTAATCAAGTCAGGAAGACCTGTATGTTTTTAAAATAAGCAAAAATACTCTGCCTTAGAAATGGAACATGGCAAGAACGCAAACATTAAGTAAAATATCCAAGACAATGCTCAGTTCTAAAAGAACCTGAATGGTAAAAATCAATTTACCTCTATGATAAAAGTGGGGAAAAGAGAAGAAGTATTGGAAACAAGTGGTAAAGTAATTATATTCTCATTTTCCACGTTAACAGGCAACAAAAAAACCCAAACCTTAAAACTACATGAAGGGCTTCCCTGGTGGCACAGTGGTTAAGAATCAGCTTGCCAATGCAGGGGACACGGGTTCGAGCCCTGGTCTAGGAAGATCCCACATGCCGCGAAGTGACTAAGCCCGTGCGCTACAACTACTGAGCCTGCGCTCTAAAGCCCATGAGCCACAACTACTGAGCCTACGTGCCACAACTACTGAAGCCCGCGTGCCTAGAGCTCCGTGTTCCGCAAAAAGAGAAGCCACCGCAATGAGAAGACAGTGCACCGCAACGAAGAGTGGCCCCCGCTCGCCACGACTACAGAAAGCCTGCATGCAGCAACGAAGACCCAATGCAGCCAAAAATAAATAAAATAAAAAGTAAATAAATTTTAAAAAAAAACCTACATGAAATACAGTAGGGTACTGGCCTAAGAATAGGCATTAGAGTTCAGTGGAATACAGTTGAATGTGCAGAAGTAAACTTGGTCAACTGATTTTTGACAAACATGCCAATAAGGCAATCCAATGGAGAAAGAGTATCTTTTCACAAATGATGCTCGGACAACAGGATATTCACATGATAAGTGTGGTAAATGATAAATTTAGACCCTTACATCACAACATGCACAAAAATTAACTGAAAATTGCTCTTAGACCAAAATATAAGAGTTAAAACTATAAATTCAGGAAGAAAGCCTAAGTATAAAAATCGTTATGACTTTAGGTTGGGCAAAGATTTTCTAGATGTAACACCAAAGGCACAAGTGACAGAAGAAAAACTTGGAAAACTGGATCAAAATTAAAAACTTCTAGGCTTCAAAGGACATCATTAAGAAAAGAAAAGCCACAGGACTTCCCTGGTGGCGCAGTGGTTAAGAATCTGCCTGTCGGTGCAGAGGACACGGGTTCGAGCCCTGGTCCGGGAAGATCCCACATGCCGCGGAGCAACTAAGCCCGTGCGCCACAACTACTGAGCCTGCACTCTAGAGCCCGCGAGCCACAACTACTGAGTCCGCGTGCCACAACTACTGAAGCCCACGCGCCTAGAGCCCGTGCTCAACAAGAGAAGCCACCGCAATAAGAAGCCCACGCATCACAATGAAGAGTAGCCCCCGCTCGCCGCAACTAGAGAAAGCCCGCACACAGCAACAAAGACCCAATGCAGCCAAAAATAAATAAAGTAAATAAATTTATAAAAAGAAAACCATATGAAATAGTATGAGAATGACATTTAAAAATAAGGAATTACTAAGCAATACTTTGTAATGGGGAAGAATCTAAATGTGGGAAAAGAATCTAAAAAAAACAGGGACTTCCCTGGTGGTCCAGTGGTAAAGAATCTGGCTTCCAATGCAGGGGATGCGGGTTCCATCCCTGGTTGGGCAACTAAGGCCATGTGAAACAACTACCGAGCTCGCATGCGGCAAACTAGAGCCCACACACAACTAGAGAGACAGAGGGAAAAAAAAAAACAAACCCGCATGCCACCATAAAGAGCCTGCACACCTCAACAAAAAAGATCCTGCATGCCGCAACTAAGACCCAACACAGCCAGAAAAAAAAAAAAAAATCTGAAGAGTGGATATATGTGTATGTATAACTGATTCACTTTGCTGTACACCTAAAACTAACACTGTAAATCAACTATACTCTAATAAAAATTTTTTAAATAAATAAATAATAAAAATGAAAATAAAGAATTAAATACCAAAGACAGTTTCCCTGGGGAGTAAAAAAAATGGGAATGCAATGGGAAAAGGCAGAGTCAAGACGATATTATATTGATTTTTGTAAAAAGCACTATAGGACTAGATGACATTTATTATTATTATTCCTGTGTAATTGGAAAAAACTATTAATAAATTTTGTCTATAAATGTGTAATTAGTAATGAATTTCTAGCTACCACTTTGTCAAACAAATTACTATCTTGGGGTTTTAGAATAATATAGTAACATTAACAACGTCACCTTTGGAATAAATTTGTTCTGTCTACTTCTCACCAAGCAATAAGTAATGAGTCAAAATACAACCTTCTACATTAAGGAAAAGGTTTCTTACATTTCATAATTGAGTCTAAAAGCACAAGTACATACCAGAATCTTCTGTGGGTTCAGTTTTCACTTTGATGGAGCCACAACTGAAAGGAAAAGAAGCCCTGATGAAGCGTTGCATTGTGAGGGCCACTCACACGGTGCTCAGATGCCCTGGATCTCACTGTATAAACTCATTCACCTGACCAAGCTCAATGCAAAACTGACTCACTTTAAAATTTACATATTTATTTCTTGCATAAATAACCTGTCAACTGAATTTAGTACTTTAATTCCAATCAACCATATGGGAGGGAAAAGTATAATAAAACAACACCGAGTAGCAAATCCCATCTTACTATAAGGTCTTGCTATTCACAATGTGGTCATCAGACCAATCACATCAGCTTCACACAGGAACTATTACCATTCAAAACTACTAAGTTAAAAAGTGCATTTTCACAGGACCGCCAAAGGATTCAACTGCATTATTAAACATCGAGATGTGTGACACGGGGCTTTTTAATATTCTAATACCTCAATAATCTAAACACTAAAACTTGCTGAGGTGTAGAGGTTCATTAGTACTAATGAGATATGCTTTACCTTCCACCTGGAGATAGCATTGACCTTTCAGCATCTGTTACCGTCACTCGACCACCTATGTACAAAAAAAATTAGATTTAGATTTTTCCAATACTTGAAGTATGACTAATATTTCCAAAGGTCCTAAATACAGAATGACCTGGGGAAGGGAGTTCACAGCTCTGGGTCATCAGAATGAGTATGGTGTTAGTTTAAGAGTGTCCTTCATTCTCCCCTGTAAGGAAGATAATTAGGGATGATAATCACCTAACAGCTTTTATCCCCTCAACCCTCCAGAACCCTCCCTTTAATGGGAAAGCTCTTATTCTTATCAGTGAAACAAATACACCAATACACTATTCCTGAATAAGACAATACCGATGTATAAATGATGCCAGATTTCTATTAAGAGTAGATCTGGATCAGAAGCACCGGGGAAACAGTAACTGCTAACAGGTACAGTGTTCTTCTTGAGGGGATGAGACAGGGTGATAGCTGTACGTCTTATAAATATCCTAAAACCCACTGATTTACACAACATAAAATAGGGAATTTTATGTTTGTGAAAATAAAAAAGGAAAGACGGACCCCACCCCCACCCCCGCCCAAATGGTGACAAAGATGTAGAACAACTAGAATTCACACACTGCTGCTGGGAGCGTAAACTGGAACAACCACATTGAAAGCCAGTTTGTCAGTGTCTTAAAAAGGTAAATATGTAACTATCTACCATATGATCTCACTATTCCCTTTCAGGTATTTACCCAAGAGAAATGAAAATATATGCCCACATGAAAACCTGCCCTCAAATATCATAGTGGCTTTCTTTATAACAGCCAAGAAATGGAAACCCAAATATTCATGGGCAAGAGAATGAGTAAATAAATTGTGGTATATCTATACAATGGAACACTAATCAGCAATAAAAAAAATAACTACCGATACATGAAACATGGATAAATCGCACAACAAGAAGCAAAACAAACAAACGAAAAAGAGTACATACTATAAGATTCCATTTCTGTTAAAAAAAAAAAAAACCTAGAAAATGCAGACACATCTATGCTGATGACAAAAAGATGAGTGATTGCCTGGGGACGAGGCAGAGAGAAGAAAAGAAGAATTACCAAGGGGTGTGAGGAAGCCTGTGGGTGAAGGACATTTCATTACCCTGATTGCAGTGATGGTTTTCACAGAATATTCATGTGTCAAAACTTAACTGTACACTTTAAATAAGTGTAGTTTATTGTATGTCAATTGTATCTCAATAAGCCTGTTAAAAATTTTTTACACTGGAAAATACAATCCCATTACAATCGCAACTTTTCAATTACTTTGAAAGCTGGTACGGCAAAAGAGCTGAGTCATACAAACCCACCCACTTGGATAACTCATTATTATAAAACACCCTATAGAAATATTCTTTAATTAACCACCAGGCCCCAATGTTTCAGAACAAGTTTCTAGAATCAAAGACCTCATAAAATACGAATAGCAAACTAAAGATACTTAGTTTACTTAGTATACTTAGAGTACTTCAGGGAAAAAAATACTGATCACGAAAAAGTGAATTTTAATTTAAATATGACAAATAAATCTACACTTTCTCAATCTTAAAACGGGCATATACAAAAACCAACAACTAACATCATAATGGTGAAAGCCTGAATGCCTTCCACCTAGTATCAGGAACAAGGCGATGTATGCTACGGCCACTTCTACTCAATACTGCATTGGACATCCTTGCCAGAGCAACAAAATTAAAAAATAAAAAGCATTCAGATTGCGAAGTAAACTATCTTGATTTACACACAACATGACTCACTGTAGAAAGTCCAGAAATAAACAGGGTCAACTAAGTTGCCAAAGCAATTCCATATACTACAGGGACTATATACTTAAAATGTGTGAACTTTATGGCATGTCAACTATACCTCAACAAAGTTTCTAAAATATTAATCTTTTTATCATCGTGAGAATAACAAAGGTTACTTATCAGAAAACAATATACACTTGGGTGTCTATATATTATTTTGCCCTTTCACGTTTACGTTGCTTAAGGGGTTGCCAATGACAACGGTTATTTCCTTTTAAAAGTCTCAAATAACCCTGGCTCCAAAGGGTACTAGTCTTCTAAATATCCCTTTTCCCTTCAAATGGAATGTCTGGCCTTCCCAGAAGGAAGTCCTATTGAAATCCTCTTCTTTCTTCAAGGACCCATCTTAATGCCCTCTTCCTCATAAACATCTTCCTGGGCTTCCTCCAACGAACCTCCACTAACCATTCCTACAATGTGTACGCTGTGCTCTTCTTGTGGTGACGTTACGGGTTTTTATCTCCACCACTAGACTACCAGCACTAAAAAGCTTTAATGCTTATACATGGTTTTGTATCCCCTCCTCACCCAATCTTATGCCCAATATTTCCGTGCCTGCTCAGTGAACACTATGTAAATTAAATCACTCATAATTCTGGGAAATGAGGGCAGATCCAGGATATGACCTTACACATTGCAAACATAAAACCTTGAATACATCATAAAGCAAGCAGCTGAGTTGAAAACAAAAAACAAGTCTCTGGTTTTTCAGCTCGATGACTTTTCACTGGTTTATATAAACACCATAACACTCCACTCCAAAATGCCTTACAACATATTCTCAAAGAAAATAAAGGAGAAATCATTAAAATGTATTAAATTTGACACAACAGGTTTAGGAACCCATCCTGTTATCATGTAAGCAAAACAATCACTTACCTAGGAGCTTCTTTGGCTCTAGGAAAGGTCTGCATTAAAACAAAACAAAAACTATACGTAAATACACAAAATTATCATAAAGCATAAATTTAAATGACTTCTACAGTAAACAAGAATTTTAAAAACATATTAACATAACTTAAATATTCAACTTTATGGGAATAAACTGTTGAGGGCAAGGGAAAAAGTACTTCACCTCTTAATGATAAATGAAATCCCTGCTTTGTTCTCCAAAATCCACTTCAGGGTTGCAAGATCATAGTTTTCAGGGTGTTTAAAGGATACTCCTTCTGGAAGCCCCTGAACCACCACAGCTGACTGATCTCGTAGCATCTTTTCATATGGGACAGGTACCACTGTTGATTTGCCTAAAGCTTTCCCTGAGGTTAAGAGACAGGGATGAGGTAAAAAAAAAAAAGGATAATCATTAAATGGTAAGATTTGAAAACACTAAACCAACATTAGTCATCATGGCTTAATAGATGGTATTCGTGGGGTTTTTTTGGGTTTTTTTGGCCACGCGGCTTACAGGATCTCAGTTCCCCAACCAGGGATTGAACCCAGGCCACAACAGTGAAAGCCCGAAATCCTAACCACTAGGCCACCGGGGAATTCCCTGGCATTCATATTTTTGTAATATCTGATTTCAAAACTACTTTCAAATACTATAGGGCCCTATTCCCATGTTAGCAGAAGTCTAAACCTGAAATGAATTCAAAAGGCCAAAATGAAAAAGATATAAAACACTTACATAAAACCCACACAAAAGGAAAGGAACAATGGCCCCACCCTGGTATAACACAATCTTTTCATATGCAATTCAGCCTCAGAACATGGAACCCTGACAAACCCAACTGTTACCATTAACATACCAGGCAGTTTTTGGCTAATATTCTCATTGAAAACTTACTAGATAAACACACGCTACATTCACAAATGAATATATCCTGTCAGCTGTCTGTGTGTATCAGTGAGCCCACACATGCTAGAAACTCCATTCCCCAGAGTTGAGTTTTACCTACAATCTCACAGCGCAACCTATTATCCTCCCCCTCTTTCCCTTATTCTTAAAAAGACCTGTTTACTGCATAATTAGACTAACAAAAGGTGGTTTTCCCCTGGGATTTGGCTCGACCAGCACACATGTCAAACATAAACAGCCCTCTTTAGGTGACTGTGACGTGTACTGTAGTTTCTCTGGTGGGGATGCTGACAGGGGGGAAGCTATGCATGTGCGGGGCAGGGTCATGTGGGAAATCTCTGTACCCTCCTCTTAATTCTGCTGTGAACCTTAAAACTGCTCTTTAATTAAAAACAAAACAAAACCTCTAACAGCTACATTTATTTCTGGGCTCCCACAAACTGGAACTAGAAAGTAAGGTCATTTCCATAAAATCTACTTTATCCAAAAAAAAGAAGAAGAAAAGAAAGGTCATGTGTAATGTTAACCCAATATTTGGGAATTAACCCATTCATTTGTAAAAGTATGTTACATGAATGTTAAGTCAATTATGTGATCTGCCCTTTAGAAAAGTCAACTGTATAACATATCTTTTAGAAAATTCAAGTGTATAACCCTACCATAGCAAAAGCAGAAATAGTCCTCAACTGTTTTTCTGAGTGTTTCAATCTCTACAGCATCTACATTCATTCGATTTGCCTGCGTTGTTGATTTCATTTTATGCATCTCTGCAGCCTTTTCTTCTTCTTCAACACCTGTAAAATATTAATGATATATAAGGTCCATATCCATTATCTTAATATTTGATTTTTTACTAAGAATATTTTTTCATAATACTAACATTTATGATTTGACAGAAAGGAAAGGGAGGAGGAGGAACTTTAAAAATAAACACCTAGGGGCTTCCCTGGTGGTGCAGTGGGTGGGAGCCCACCTGTCAATGCAGGGGACACAGGTTCGATCCCTGGCCTGGGAAGATCCCACATGTCATGGAGCAACTAAGCCCATGCGCCACAACTACTGAGCCTGTACTCTGGAGCCCACCTGCAGCAACTGCTGAGGCCCGCGCACCTAGAGCCCGTGCTCCGAAGCGGGAGAGGCCACCGCAATGAGAAGCCCGCACACCACAACAAAGAGTAGCCCCTGCTCGCCGCAACTAGAGAAAGCCCGCACACAGCAACGAAGACCCAACGCAGCCAAAAATAAAAATAAATAAAATCTTAAAAAAATAAAAAAATAAAAAATAAATAAACACCTAAAAGACATAAATGACTTGAATGGAAATGATAAGAAACGGTGATTATCTCTGAAATAAGAGTAGCTATAACCATTCTACAAAGTAAAAATTAGGTAACAGTAGTTTTAAAATGGAAAGATACCTTAAGACTAACTACAAGCTTAAATATGGGAAGATTATCACCACAAAAAACACTCTTGTTGCAAAGTTTAACACAATAGCCACTAAACACCTGTGGTTACTGAGCACTTGAAATGTGACCAGTCCGAATTAAGATGTGTTTTAAGTTTACAATATACACTAGATTTTGAAGACTTAGTACAAAAAACAGTGTGCAAAATGCCCCACTGATAATTTTTTACATTGATTACATGTTGAAAGATGTTTTAGACACCAGTTTAAAATACGACTAAAGTGAATTACTTGTTTCTCCTTACTTTTTATTAGAAAATTTTAAATTACCTAAGTGATTTACATTACATTATTTCTATTGGACAGTGCTTTTCAAAACTCTGGAAGAGAGCTTAGAATTTTTTTCCAAGAATTTCTAAAACTGACTCATAGGGACTTCCCTGGTGGCACAGTGGTTAAGAATCTGCCTGCTAGTGCAGGGGACATGGGTTCGAGCCCTGGTCCGGGAAGATCCCACGTGCCACGGAGCAACTAAGCCTGTGTGCCACAACTACAGAGCCTGCGCTCTAGAGTCCGTGAGCCACAACTACTGAGCCCACGTGCCACAACTACTGAAGCCCACGCATCTAGAGCCCATGCTCCACAACAAGAGAAGCCACTGCAACGAGAAGCGTAGCCCCCCCCACCACAACTAGAGAAAGCCTGCGCGCAGCAACGAAGACGCAACGCAGCCAAAAATAAATAAATAAATAAATTTTAAAAAACAAAACTGACTCATACACCTATTGTTTTGGTTTCAGAAGACAACTATTGATCCTTGTCTGCAGAATAATTTATAGAAACAAATATTAGGAACTTAAGAATTATATCCAAAGATTATTCTCTGTGGCATCAAATTATTGGTAACAAAAAAAAGTATGAATACTAATAGGCAGGGACTACAATTTGCAACTGAGGACAATTCCCCTAATGCTTAGTTCTAACCACTGAAGAACCACATTAGCAAGACAGTATAGAGAACGGAAATGTAAACACAGCTGCCAGTTGGATTACAGTATTCATAGGACAGATGGCAACTGATATACACATAATCAAAGCAACATTATTAATATAAATTTAAACACATAAACATAATCAAAGTCTTAAACATTCTCAAAATGATAAGAAATAATGGAAAAAATTTAAATAGATTGCTACCATAAAGCTTAAAAGATTATACGGGGGGGGGGGGATGTTTTACAGTGGAGGGGATGTTTTTTAAAAATACAATTGAGAATTGAAATTAATGAATTAAGTAAACTATTTTTATTCACCCATTATCTGCTTGTTGCATCATGAATTGGATCTAACTGGATAATGGAAATTTAAGTTTGGATCTTAAAGACATACATATTATATGCTGATAGACATGTTTAAGAAAATGCTGTATCACTGAGTTAACATAAAACCTATGGAGAGTGTTAGGTTAAACACAGATACGAAAACTGTCACACTGTCAGAGGTCCTAGGTATTAACACCCTACAGTAAATTTCTCTACTGCATTTGTTCTGGTATCAAATAAGTACACTACTTGGATGAACTCCTGCTGGAGGATCACAGAACTGACTGAGGACAGAGGATGAGATGATTCCACTGAGGGAGTCAGGAAGACCTGTTTAACTTTGCTTCATGCTTACTCAAATTTAATGCACAGAGAAAAACTTTTTTTTTTTCCCAACGCACCAAACATCTATCAGGGAAAGACCTGCTTATCTGAATAAGAAATTTTAATCAGTTTGACATTTCTCTACCTTGTAACATGTTTCACTAATCCAGAGTAATGTCAAGCAAGGAGCACAGTACAATAAACATTTACCATTTTTCTTAAGCTCTTCAGTATTTCCCCTAATATGTTACCATGTCAGTGATTCACTTTTGAGCATTCTGAAATGTCTCCATGGACTTCATAAAGTCTTTTCTGGGTATAAATCTCATTCAGCTTTAGAAGAAAATACGATGTGTTATCCATAAATATTTAGGTTTAATATTTATGAAATACTGAAGATAAAAATACAATACTTACAGTATTTTACGAAATCTTTCTGAAAATCCTTTCTGGTGTTGACAAAAGCACGTCCTCTCTCTGTTCCAACAACAAATACGTCTGTTTCATACACTGCGATGCAGGCCACTTCTGCCTTGGACTTGGCCAGTTCTTTACACTGAAATACACAAATAGCAAATCTTATGTTATATACAGATGTTTAAAAGCACTGTTTCTGCTGGATGAATAAAAAATCTTATCACTTGACCTGCCTTAATACCTAACGTGGATGAGGTGAAGTTTCTAATTTTGGCCTTAAGTTATCATATACACAACAGAGTCCCCATTTTTTTTTTTTTTTTAAAGAAATTCACGTTCTTTTATTTATTTATTTATTTATTTATGACTGTGTTGAGTCTTCGTTTCTGTGCGAGGGCTTTCTCTAGTTGTGGCAAGCGGGGACCACTCTTCATCGCGGTGCGCGGGCCTCTCACTGTCGCGGCCTCTCTTGTTGCGGAGCACAGGCTCCAGACACGCAGGCTCAGTAATTGTGGCTCACGGGCCCAGTTGCTCCGTGGCATGTGGGATCTTCCCAGACCAGGGCTCGAACCCGTGTCCCCTGCATTGGCAGGCAGATTCTCAACCACTGCGCCACCAGGGAAGCCCCCCATTTTTTTTTAAGGGACCTCTCTTTCTAACAGATAGTTTACAACCCTGATTTTATTTTATTTTATTTTTTGATATTTATTTATTTATTTATTGTGGCTGCACCGGGTCTTAGTTGCGGCACGCAGGATCTTTGTTGCAGCATCCAGGATCTTTTAGTTGCAGCATGAGGGCTTTTAGTTGCGGTACGCGGGGCTTCTTAGTTGTGGCATGCGTGCGGGATCTAGTTCCCCGACCAGGGATCGAACCCAGGCCACCTCCATTGGGAGCATGGAGTCTTACCCACTGGACGACCAGGGAAGTTCCAACAACCCTGATTCTAAACAGAAGAAATCACACAATTTATAAGAAAAAAGGTAGAAATCCTTTGTAATCTGTTATAGGTCAAATATCCAAGAAAGAGACTCAGATTTGCACACAGGCTTACTGGCGAGCACTCCCAATGACAACAGCTGTGTGCTGTGAGGGGGCAGGATTCCGCAGAGGGGGAATCAACAGCTGCCACAGACGCACCACAGAAATTCTGGAGCTGGGATGGGCCTCCCCAAGGAAGGGGAAAGACCCTGGGCAAGGGAGCCTCTGACACTCACAGAAACTGGGGGATTAGTGCCATCAGTCCTGAATGGGGGAGCTGGGGTCTGGAAGCCACACTACAACTTCCATCACATAATCCCACCTCCAGAAGTATCTCCATATGTATACACCAGGAATCCCATTTAGAAGAGTATACTTTTACTGAATATATTCCTATGAGATTAAATATTCTTTACACTTTTAATAGAGTATATACCATCCATTCCATTTTATGGATAAACAATAATTCATTTAGTGCAAACCTCATTGAAAACATTGCTGATTCTAAGTATCACTCCTAAGAATAACAATGAAATGCTCATCTGGGAACAAAATATTTACGTGTATCTTGAGTGACTGTCTCAGAACAGAGTCAGAGACATGAAAACAACATAGTCAAAAAACTCTGACTCTGAAAGTAAATACTTTTAAGGTTCTCAAAACCTACTAAAAATTGCTTTCTAAGAAGGTTCTATCAGTTGATAATCCCATCTGCACTTCTAGAAGAGCTAACTCACAATATCCTAGCAAATGTTATTGTGCAACTTTCCCAGAACCATTTAAAAAGGGTACTTTAGGACTTCCCTGGTGGCGCAGTAGTTAAGAATCCACCTGCCAGTGCAGGGGACACAGGTTCGAGCCCTGGTCTGGGAAGATCCCACAAGCCGCGGAGCAACTAAGCCCGTGCACCACAACTACTGAGCCTGCGCTCTAGAGCCTGTGAGCCACAACTACTGAGCCCGCGTGCCACAACTACTGAAGCCCACGTGCCTAGAGCCCATGCTCTGCAACAAGAGAAGCCACTGCAATGAGAAGCCCGCACACTGCAACGAAGAGTAGCCCCCGCTCGCCAAGACTAGAGAAAGCCTGTGTGCAGCAACAAAGACCCAACGCAGCCAAAAATAAAAATAAATAAAATCGAGTATTGTACCTTGGACAGTTTTTTGTAAATTAGGCTAACTTTAGCTTATTTTTCTACTATGTTAAGTGTTTCCCTATTAATGCATAACAGTGCCTCACTGATTTTAGGCATAGAAAAGCTGTTTATGGAATTAAATACGTAATTATACATATTTTCTTCTGGTTTTTTTAGTTTATCTTAATATGACAATTTTTTAAAATTTTTACTCATCTAGAGTTTAACTTGACACACAATAAAGACTTTCTTCCCCCAAAGAACCTATGTTCTCAGCATCATTTGTTGAAAACTACAGCTTCCTCGATTTGTTTTTTATTTTTTAAATTTATTTATTTTATTTATTTATTTTTGGCTGGGTTGGGTCTTGGTTGCTGTGTGCGGGCTTTCTCTAGTTGAGGTGAGCAGGGGCTACTCTTCATTGCGGTGCATGGGCTTCTCATTGCGGTGGCTTCTCTTGTTGCGGAGCACTGGCTCTAAGGCATGCGGGCTTCAGTAGTTGTGGCACACGGGCTTAGCTGCTCCGCGGCATGTGGGATCTTCCCGGACCAGGGCTCGAACCTGTGTCCCCTGCATTGGCAGGCGGATTCTTAACCACTGTGCCGCCAGGGAAGCCCCCTCCATTTGTTTTTGATTTGTACAATTACCACCTTCTAATTTCTTAAATGGAAATTACTTGAATAATATCACTTAAAAACAGTATCTCAGGGGCTCCCCTGGTGGCGCAGTGGTTGAGAATCTGCCTGCTAATGCAGGGGACACGGGTTCGAGCCCTGGTCTGGGAAGATCCCACATGCCGCGGAGCAACTGGGCCCGTGAGCCACAACTACTGAGCCTGCGCGTCTGGAGCCTGTGCTCCATAACAAGAGAGGCCGCGACAGTGAGAGGCCAGCGCACCGCGATGAAGAGTGGCCCCCGCTCGCCGCAACTAGAGAAAGCCCTAGCACAGAAACGAAGACTCAACATAGCGATCAATCAATCAAATCAATAAATCTTTAAAAAAAAAAAAAAACAGTATCTCAAATAAATAATTTTATACCTCCTGTCACGATCAGAAATCTTTTGAACTGTAATAAAGCCACAGTAGAGAACTTGTGACCGAGGTGAGCCGACAATCGTTCCCAGTACAGTGAACAGTGCTGTACTGTAATTTTGTTATATGACATTTCTATGATGTGTTATATGGTACATATCTATGAGATGTACCATGGCTGCTCACCTGTAAGGAACTATTATTTACTTACCTTGTGATAAATGAGGGTGCATTCTTGCTGCACTATCCACACTCTTAGTTGGACAACCCTGTCTCCAAAGGCAGTATTTAGGAAATAGTAAAGCAAGATTCATGTACTGTCTAAGGATTAGATCAAAGAAATCTATGGGCCAAAGGAAGAAGGATGAAGCCGACCTATACACCTATAAATTATACTTCACAGTATACAACTGGGAACAGGAGGAGAGATCCTCTTACTTCTGCCAAATATGAGAAAACTATAAAGACATTCTAAGGAAGGGAATGGGTCCTATGTGACCCTATTTCATTCTACATAGAGAGTAGTATTAAAGAAAATTATTTAATATCAACAGAATAGGATTTAATCTCTAAATTATTTAACGTTACAGCCACAAATTTTGGCTAACTTTATGACCAAAAGCGAGAAATAAGTGACAGTCAGAAAGTAATAGTAGGAAAAAAAAAAGAAAAGAAAGTAATAGTAGGGACTTCCCTGGTGGTCCAGTGGTTAAGACTCCATGATCCCAATGCAGGGGGCCTGGGTTCGATCCCTGGTCGGGGAACTAGATCCCACATGCCGCAACTAAGAGCCCGCATGATGAAATTAAGACTTGGTGCAGCCAAATAAATAAATACTTAAAAAAAAAAAAAAAAGTAATAGTATATATAGCCACTAACCATTCTAAAATTTCTTTCTTTAAGGAGATAATTTTTTTAATTCTTATACAGCAGAAAGAAGAAAAAAAATGCCCTAATGGTAAAACAAAAAAGATTCCATGAACTATGTCATATTGAGAACTGTGAGGTTAAATGCTATATAATACTAGTCAATGCTTAAGACAGGAAATACACAGCATCCTCCTGCTTAGAATATATAACTTCATTGTGTCAGAAAATACTTAAGTCTGATGTTTCTTAAATCTATGAGTTCAAATACATATTAAGAAAAACAAAATAAGCAAACTGTATTACTACCATGATAGTAATATAAAAGTACAGCAAAAGAATACTACTTAATATTTTGCAATTATGTGTACAAGTTTTTTAAAAATAAAGAGTTAACACACTACATATTGGGTAGAAGGTCACAGAATTCAGACAATTATGAAGCACAGCACACAAAATAAAGAATAGATGTAAAATAGTGAATATGCTCTTATGACCCAAAATTGTGGTAATGTTCTTTACATAGATACAATAAGACACCAGCACCACACTATAATATACAAACTCATTCTGAGTAACTTCAAATATTACACTTAAATTCAAAGTTAATGCTTGCAAAACAAAGGATTGCCTATGATACTGGGAGGTAAAAAATTGAAATTAAATGTAAAAAATTACACATCCGGATAAGTTAAGAACATTCTGAAACATGCAATAAAATTTGAAAGGCTTAAATCCATAACTATCACTCAAGCAAAAAAAATGTGTATTTATTAAAAATAAAAGACACAGCGTATGTTTTCCAAAAACAACTCAATCTCATTCACAAGCCCAATTTTATTCAACTATGGAAAACTTTATAGAACTGCAAAGCCATCTCACCATGGACTCAAGAGCAGACATAAGGAATGTCACCACCATCCTGCTCTCCGAAGACTCCTCATCTTCGACGGGCAGGGTAGACATTGCTACTTGGGCCATGATCCCTAGGAAAGAGAAGTATTAGGAAAGTGAGTGGTAGAAATTCAGTGTCTTGCTCAACATATGTTTAGAGCTGTGAGGGTCCGCCATAAATTGCCTAATTTACAGTTTTCTTGCTTAAGAGAAAAAATAAGACTTAAAAACCAAGTAATCTATCAATATTTGCCCCAAACTCCTATTATCCTGTAAGATAGAGAATCTATCCCCCAACTTTCCATCTAGTTTTAGTTCCATAAAACTAGGTCAGCATCACCTCCCAAAATAAATTTAGGTGTCACTCAGAACCAGTTAAAAAATTTCCCAATGAGGAAGAGGTGCTGCACTTCACAGTCCAGTGATAGTTTCTCACAGTTCCACACAGGAAACAGACACAACCTCCCCTTTCTCCCATGCGCACACTGATTACTGAAGAGTGGGTTAAGTAGACTAAGGCTGGGTGAAGAGAATTCCTCCTTTCTTATTAAGAAGGAAATACGTTGCAGGACAAATAAGAGCTAAGATTCCTTTATAATACATTCTCTTTAGAAAACACTGATACTTTTGCATCAGCAAAGAGGCTCAGCTGAATTTCAAGCACTATGAAAATACAAACACAAAAACCATTCAACAGTAAGTGCTGGCAAGGATGTGGAGAAATGAGAACCCCTGTGCATTGCTCTTAGGAGTGTAAAATGGTACATCCACTGTGGAAAACAGTTTGGTAGTTCTCTAAAAAATTAAACAGAATTACCATGATGCAGCAATTCCACTTCCGGGTATATACTCAAGAGAACTGAAAGCAGGGACTTGAACAGATATTTGTACACTCATGTTCACAGCAGCATTATTCGTAACAGCCAAAAGGTGGAAACCAAAGTGTCCACTGTCAGATGAATAAACAAAATATGATATTATCCATACAATGGAATGTAAGTCAGCCTTAAAAAGGAATGAAGTTCTGATACACACCACAATATAGATGAACCTTACAAATATTATTCTAAGTGAGATAATCCAGACACAAATGGATAAATGTGTGATCCACTCACATGAAATTACCTATAATAATCAAATTCACAGAGACAGAAAGTAGAATGATGGTTGCCAGGGTCTAGAGGGAGGGAGCAATGACAATTTATTATTTAACGCATACAGAGTTTTAGTTTGGGATGACAAGAAAGTTCTGGAGATAGATAGTGATGATGGTCACACAACAATGTGAATGTCAAAAAGAGACATGTACCACAATGTTCACTGCAGCACGATTTATGGTGGCCAGGACATGGAAACAACCTAAACGCCCACTGACAGATGAATGGATAAAGAAGATACTGCATATATATACAATGGAATATTACTCAGATATAAAAAGAAACGCAATTGAATTACTTGTAGTGAGGTGGATGGACCTAGAGTCTGTCATACAGAGTGAAGTCAGAAAGAGAAAAACAAATACCGGACGCTAA
This sequence comes from Balaenoptera physalus, assembly GCF_965194825.1. Classification (NCBI taxonomy): domain Eukaryota; kingdom Metazoa; phylum Chordata; class Mammalia; order Artiodactyla; family Balaenopteridae; genus Balaenoptera; species Balaenoptera physalus. Next base: position 82,662,142 of record NC_138898.1, read on the forward strand.
CGCATATATATGGAGTCTAAAAAAAATGATACTGATGAACCTAGTGGCAGGGCAGGAATAAAGACGCAGACGTAGAGAACAGACTTGAGGACAAGGGGTAGGGGGGAAGCTGGGGTGAAGTGAGAGTAGCATTGACGTATATACACTACCAAATGTAAAACAGCTAGCTAGTGGGAAGCAGCAGCATAGCACAGGGAGATCTGCTCGGTGCTTTCGATGACCTAGAGGGGTGGGACAGGGAGGGTGGGAGGGAGGCTCAAGAGGGAGGGGATATGGGGACATATGTATGCATATGCCTGATTCACTTTGTTGTACAACAGAAACTAACACTGCATTGTGAAGCAATTATACTCCAATAAAGATGTATAAAAAAATTTTCTTAATAGAATAAAAAAAACCCCACAATGTGAATGTACTCAATGCCAGGGGAACTGTACATGTTAAAATGGTAAATTTTATGTCATATATATTTCATCAAAATTTAAAAATTAAAAGGCGAAAATACATCCCATAAAGACATTCTAAGAAGCCAAAACCTAAAGCAAAGTTTTAAAAATTCTAATACTAAAAGAACTGTCTTTCTATAAATAGCATGCAAATTAGATGCCTATTAAAAAGTACCCCTTTTCAATTTGGTTAATTCTAGGTTTTAGCAAGAGACCAAATAATCAAATGAAACTAATACGAAAGGATGACTGAAAAATTAATGACTGGAAGCATAAATAGAAATTCTAAAAATAAATCTGTGTATATAAGTTAATTTACTAAAGACACCTGGGTGTTCCTTAACTGAAGGCCCAATATTAGAGAACATGCTGTGCTGCTAGCATGAAAAGTTGTTTTGGCTAAAAATGTATGTAAATCTTTTCCCTATTATTAAAGAGGATCATCAGGGAAGGGAGGAGGGGCAAGATACGGATAAGGGATTATAAGGTACCAACTACTATAGTAAATAAATAAGCTACAAGGATATATTGTACAGCACAGGAGAATATTGTCAATATTTTATAATAACTTTAAATGGAGTACAAGCTATAAAAATATTGAATCACTATGTTGTACACCTGAAATTAATATAGTATTGTAAATCAACTAAATTTCAATTTTTAAAAAAAAGAGGATGATTTCCCTATTATTAAAAACTGTGATCTAGCTCCACCATCTGTTAGCATGTGAATTAACTGCTAGGCTAGATTTGGGCATCAAAAACTAATGAAGTACACATACTTAGGAAATAAAATTTTATAATAAAAAATTGACACATCCCCATACCTGTTAACAAAAAGAATTTTGTTTCCCAAAACAGAAAAGGCAGTATCAAGCCGGAGAATGGTTAGATGATAGAAATTATTTTCCGTAACAGCCTAGGTCCTGTTCTCTTCTCTTGGATAAATAAGTTTTAAGTAAACTTATAGTAAAATGTGGCTCAGTCAAAATGGACAACAAGGCGTAATATTTTTCCCTAATAACCTTCACTTAGAATATACTATCATTATTTCTGAAAGTTCATAATATATCTTAATAATCTCACTTTTCCTTTAATTCTCTGGCAGGAGAAAAAGATGTGCTCTCATTTTACAAATGCAATGATTTGTCAAGGTCGTATAGCCACTATCCCAGGCAGAACATTAACACTAGGACAACTTTCTGCCTACTGCTATTTCCACTTCTCACCCTCAATTGCCACAGATCTGCTATGATGTCAATCACATTCAGTGTGTGATAAGAAATGGGAGGGACACCATACCAACAGCCTGTGGGGATGCCACAGGCGATGAGAAATCCTATTCCATTACCAGAACTTTTCAAGAGCAGCTTAGTACATTTTGATGGTAAGAACCCTGGAGGTGACCAAGTCCAGTCAGGCTTGATGGGGAAGGATGCATTTTGTTTGGGGCTTTCTGCTCTCTAGAAATGGCTGTATCTGGATTACAACAGAAATTCACTGAACTGTTCTTTGCCTGCCCCAAGAGGTCATTTCCCTGGATAGTCCTTAGTCAACACTGTTCATGGAACATTCCCTGCACCCCTAACCCGGTGACTGCATCCTCTCCTGTTCCCTTTGCCAGAAACTGCCATCACACAGTGGCATTAACAGTGAACACCAGAGGACACACGAGGTCAGGGTGGTGACGCAAGCTTACAGGGCATGAGGCATGACGGGCTGGTCCTCACAGAAGCAGGAGCCAGGAAAGCCAGGTTGTGGGTTCCCCAGACCACCAGCCTGCTCTGGGACCCCAGTGGGCAGCGGCCCTCAGGCTCCTCCTCTATGAACGGAGACTCTAAATCAATCACTTACCATGAAGGTTCCTTTCACCTCTGACCCTATAAAATAACTCAATTTAAAATAAGAGCAAGATAAACAAAAAATAAACACTCACATATACCTATCATGTTTTGTTAGTCACCTTTTTAATATTTACAACCACCCTGTGAGGGAGAAAGAGTAAGAGTAGAAAAGCAAAATCGAAGTATCCAGGGAGCCTAGAAAAAAAGACTTGTGAAGGAGATAGCATCTCATAAGCCACTAGGGCAGGAACCGTGCACTCTTTTTCTGATTTAATTTAAACAGGGTGTGTGTGTGTGTGTGTGTGTGTGTGCATGTGTGTCACTAGAAATGAACAACAAATATCACCAGGGTGTGTGTGTGTGTGTGTCACTAGAAATGAACAACAAATACCACCAGGATATGATGTTATATCTATCCTGTCAAAACTCAGAAGTCTCCCAATTAAAAAGACCATGGGGGGACTTCCCTGGTGGTCCACTGGTAAAGAATTAGTCTTCCAGTTCAGTGGACATGGATTCGATCCCTCGTTGGAGAACTAAGATCCCACGCACTGCGGGGCAACTAAGCCCACGTGCCACAACCAGTGACTCGCGGGCCTCAACTAGAGCCCGCGTGCCACAACGGAGAGCCCACACGCGCCTCAACGAAAGATCCCACATGCCACAACTGAGACCGGATGCAGCGATAGACAGATAGATAGGTAGGTAGGTAGAAAGAAAGGAAAGAAAGAAAAGAAAGAAGGAAAAGAAGAAAAAAAAAAGAAAGAGAGAGAGAAAGAAAAAAAAAGAAAGAAAGAAAGAAAAAGGAAGAAAGGAAGAAAGAAAAAGAAAGAAAGAGGGCTTCCCTGGTGGCTCAGTGGTTGGGAGTCCGCCTGCCAGTGCAGGGGACACGGGTTCGTGTCCCGGTCCGGGAAGATCCCACATGCCGCGGAGCGGCTAGGCCCGTGCGCCACAACTACTGAGCCTGCGCATCTGGAGCCTGTGCTCTGCAACGGGAGAGGCCGCGACAGTGAGAGGCCCGCGCACCGCGATGAAGAGTGGCCCCCACTTGCCGCAACTGGAGAAAGCCCTCGCACAGAAACGAAGACCCAACACAGCCAAAAATAAATAAATACATTTTTTTTAAAAAAAGAAAAAAAGAAAGATCATGGGGAACTCCCTGGCGATCCAGTGGTTAGGACTCCACGCTTTCACTGCCCAGGGTCCGGGTTCAATCCCTGGTCGGGGAACTAAGATCCCGCATGCCACGCGGCGTGGCCAAAAAATAAAAGAAAATAAAATAAAAATAAAGTGACCATGAAACAAAAATTTGAAGTACCTAAAATGGGACAGTTAGTTCTTTGGAACAAAAAGGAAAATGACCAAAATGATCATGTCCTCCATAAAACAGTAAATATAAAAATGGTAGATCCCTTTTAATCTTTTTAAACACAGCGAAGGAAGAAAAACTTAACTGAGACAATTCAGAAGGTGAGCCCAGGGACTTCCCTGGCGGTCCAGTGGGTAAGACTCTGCACTCCCAATGCAGGGAGCCCGGGTTCGATCCCTGTTCGGGGAACTAGATCCCGCATGCATGCCGCAACTAAGAGTCCGCATGCCACAGTTAAAAAAAAAAAAAAAAAAAAAAAAGACCCCACATGCTGCAGCAAAGATCCTGCGTGCCGCAACTAAGATCCAGTACAGCCAAAAAAAATAAAAATGAATAAATAAATATTACACACACACACACACACTACAGGAAACTAACTTTAAAAAAAAAGATGAGCCCAATGTTAGACAAGAAAATGACTTCTGGGATTTGTACCACAATGTATTTATTCCCCATTGTCTTATCTCTGATGCTGTCTCGGTAAAGGAGGGGTGATGTGGGGAGAAATGGTGATCTCTCTTTGTAAGGAAGGAGGCAATAATCCAAGGCAGAAAATCAGCAGTCAAGGAAACCCCTGGAAGGTATGTATCCCTCTAGAGATGTGCTATCCAATACGGTAGCCAATAACCACAGGTAGTTATTTAAATTTAAATTAATCGAGATTAAGTAAAATTAAAAATTCAGTTCCTCAGTAGTTTTAGCCACAGTTCAAGTGTTTAGCAGCCACACGTAGTGACTTTTGCAGTGAAGAATCACAGATATAGAACTTTTCCATTATCACAAATTAAACTATGTTGAGTAAACTTTTAAATTCTCATGACCTCTTGAGCCACCACGGTAGTAGCTATAGCAAAAGAATGAACTAATCAATGGAAAATAAACTTAAAGGAACATGAGCCAGGAAACAAAGGCCAATCCCAACTCTGTGTGAGCATTCTTCACTGCCAATCTCCAAGGATTTTTTTTTTTAATTAATTAATTTATTTGGCTGCGTTGGGTCTCCATTGTTGCACACGGGCTTTCTCTAGTTACTGCGAGCGGGGGCTACTCTTCGTTGCAGTGTGCAGCCTTCTCACTGCAGTGGCTTCTCTTGTTGCGGAGCACGGGCTCTAGGCACGCGGGCTTCAGTAGTTGTGGCACGCGGGTTCCAGAGCGCAGGCTCAGTACTTGTGGTGCACGGGCCCAGTTGCTCCACGGCATGTGGATCCAACCGGACCAGGGTTCGAACCCAAGTCCCCCACACTGGCAGGCAGATTCCTAACCACTGCGCCACCAGGGAAGTCCGAATCTCCAAGGATTATTGCTACAAGAGTATCCCCATAGAACAGAGTACCAATGTAGCCTGCCTGAGAAAAAGAACACAGAAAAGGAACGGAGAAGTACAGTTTTATGATATAGTAAAGTTAAAATGCATACACAAGACATCTGGGACGCAGATTCTCAGAATAAATTAGTAAAATTACAAAGAGCCTAACCCACTATGAGTACAGTGACCTTGCCTTAATGATCAATTAGCATCATCTACCTGTCATGTTACATATTCTTACAGAACAAGGTATTTAAATAGCTGCATAATAGCCCATCGAAATGGAATCATACAATTTCTCTCAACATCTTCATAAAATTGGCTTTTGCCTTTTTATTTCTGTATTTTAAAAATACTGAAATATAGCATGAAAATCTTTATACCTCTTAATACATAATGCTAAAATTTTTCCATTGCTACCAGAAATGTTTAAAAACACTAAATTCATCAGTCTCACCAACATATTGGAGAACTATGACCTAATCACTATGAATACCTTATTATTACTACTAAAACAGCTGAATTTCTTTGCTTACTAAAGAAACACTTCTCATAGTTTTATCATCTGTATTTCTTCCTGAGTGACTCATCTACTTAGGGTCCTATGCCCATTACTAAACTGACCTCTGATGATGACTACATACACATTGCATGAACTGTCAGAATTCTGATAATTATTATGTGGATATACCTCCTTAATGACTCAGCTTTTGTGTATGTGTATTTTAATTCTGTATTCTTAATGCAATATTATTTGTTTCGAACAATTTAATTTTCATTTTGATTTAACCACATACATATTTATGAAATTCTTTGCTCATTCTTTTCTTGCATCTCAGATTTTCCTTCTGCCTAAAGTTAATCCTTTACAGTTTCTTTCTCATGGCAAACTTATTGTTTGCTAAAAATTCTTTATTCTTGAAAGATACTTTCAACTAGGATAAGAATCTGGGTTGACAAATACTTCCTGTCAGCACACTGAGGTTATTTCATTATCTTTTGGCTTCATTTTATTTTGGCTTCCATTGTTGCTATTCAGAAGTCATCTAGAATCTCTTTTAAAGGTAATCCCAATCCTCACCCCTGCTGTTTTTAAGATGTTTTGTCTCTGGTTTTCTACAGTTTCACTCTGTATAGTGTGTGTGTGTGTAGTGTAGATTTCTTCTTATTCAGTACATTTATCATTCACTGGGCTAAGGACTGTCATCTTTCAGTAGTGGCAAATTCTCAGCTGTTATCTCTACAGGTATTGTCTCTGTCCCATTGTCTATCTCCTATCCTACACAGAGACTCAGACTAAATGTATGCTAATCCTTAAATCTCTTACCCTCTTCTGAATTTTTCTCATTTTTCCTCCCTGACTTATCTTTCTTCTGACTTATCTTCCATTTCACTAATTCCTTCTTCACTTGTACTTATTCTGTTGTTAAAACCACCCGTCAGGTTTTTTATTTTGTTTATAATTTTCATTTATACAATTTCTATTTGTTGCCATGTCACATTTAGAGTTTCCTACTCCCTAAAGATTTTCAAGCTCGACATATTTCTTTAAACATAGCACGGGTAGTTGTTTTACAGTCTATGATAATTCAAAAATCTCAAGTCTTTGCAGGTGTATTTCTGATGTTTCTCATAGTTCTAGCTCATACTCACGGTTCTCGTTCCCATGTATGCCTGATTGTCTTTTACTGTATGCTGGTCGTTTTACATCAAAACACTTTTAAATATGAGACCTGGTATCTGGGAACAACACCTGCCTGGGATCACCGTAACCCGAAGCTTCAGGCTCCTCTTCAGGTTCCTCGGATCACCCAGAGATGTTAACCCAGGCCACAAATAGGGATGCAAGCTGGCTTATTTCTTAATCAGCCTTAACCAATTTGAGGTCTCAACTTATTGAGGGGAAGGGTCTATCTGTCCCCTGAATTTTGTGCAGATTCTGGGCTTTGATTTCAGCCTCTCATCTCACATGGTTTTCAAAACTCAAGTTCATATGGTGAAACTGGCAGATGCCCTTAGGGCAAAAGAGTTTCCCACTTCTACTATTAGTTCCTATTTTCCTTTTTTTTTTTTTTTTTAATTTTGCCTGCGCAGCAGGACTTGCAGGATCTTAGTTCCTGGTTAAACCCATGCCCCCTGCAGGGGAAGTGAGGCGTCCTAGCCACTGGACCACCAGGGAATGCCCCCATTTTCCTTTTAATATTAGCTTCTCATAATAGCTCTTCAAAATTCCTATCTTATCAACTTTTTGGTATTTTTACAAAAGTTTTGTTTTATAATTCTAGAACATTCTTATTAGTCCCACCAACTCTGGGAACCACACCTTACTTAAAATAGTCTTCTATTTTCAAGAACAATTTATGAATTAGCCAGAACTATCTTACACTGCAAGGTTACAAATACCCAATTCAAACCACCACAAGTGAACAAAGGAATTTTTATTGTTTTATTTAACTATCCAGTCTAAACACTGCACTGATTCTATACACAGCTAGATCGAGGAACACAAGAGATATCATTAGAGTTCTCTCTATTCCCTCCCTGCAGGCCTCACTTCTTGAGCAGATGGGTTTCTTTCCTAAGACAATGGTGGCCACATGCATCTTTATGCTTACCACACACCTACACTGTGATCCTAGAGGCAGCGGACTATCATATCTTCCTGCTATTTTTTGCACAAAAGTTCTGGGGATTTGTGTCACGAGCCTATCCCAAGCCCACGTGGCTAGTCAGAACAAGATTACCTGGGATACACTGTGATTCGCAGTCTAGCCAGAACCATGTGGAATAGGATGGTAAGCAGTTAAAAGGCAAAGCATGACACTGTTATCAGGAGAAAAGGGTTGATAAAGTGTGCCAGTACACAAAAACAATAGCTACCAGAGTCCGTTCCATTTTCTTCCCCATTTTTTTCAATTTCCTTAATTCTTCAATTCTGAACTTTTTTTTGACTTCATTTTCTGTTTCCTTGATTTGATTTTAATTCTCCTTTAAGTTTAAAGCTGAACTTAAAAAAAAAAAAAAAAAGCTGAACTTAATTGGCCTGTTGCTGTTTCATCTTTTTATCTTTTATCCTGTCAGCTACTGTTTAATAGAAGCAATGCCTTCTTTTATGTCTCTGAAAACAGACTCCAGCCATTCTTTAAAATCTTCTTGTGTTTCTTATTGGAGATCCATTTCAGGGATTAGGTTTATCTGTGTCATTACTGTACTGATCCGTTCTACCTCAAAATAAGCCCATAATTAATTCTATGTAAGTGTTTTTATTTGACCACACTTTTGCTTTTAATTTATTGATCCTTGCCGTTAATGCTGAACAGCAAAAAATAAAAAGAGATTTTACAATGAGTCAAAGAGAACTCTAAAACACTTTCAGGGACCTTCCTGGTGGCGCAGTTGTTAAGAATCCGTCTGCCAATGCAGGGGGGCACAGGTTCGAGCCCTGGTCCAGGAAGATCCCACATGCCACGAAGCAACTAAGCCCATGCGTCACAACTACAAAGCCTGAACTCTAGAGCCCCCAAGCCACGACTACTGAGCCCACGTGCCACAACTACTGAAGCCCGCGCACCTAGAGCCCATGCTCTGCAACAAGAGAAGCCATCAAAAGGAGAAGCCCACGCACTGCAACGAAGAGTAGCCCTGGCTCGCCACAACTAGAGAAAGCCCACGCGCAGCAACAAAGACCCAAGGCAGCCAAAAATAGATAAATAAAATAAATTAAAACACTTTCACACAGGCCGTCATCACTCTAACAAAAAATTGAGATTCTCAATATTTCTGATTATGTTGATTTCTAAAATATTCTAAATTTTCAACGTGTTTCTGCTTCAAATTAAGGTTCAGGTCAGACTGTTCAGTCTGTGGGAGGTGGGGGGTGGGGACCCATAACACTGATCTGGTTTCTTTTATACCATTTATGTCTTATTTCTTTTTTGTGGTATTATTTTGTTATTTTCAACAAACATTTCTCCATTTCAATCTTAAAACTTACAATCTTAGATAAAGAAGAAAATTCAAGGGACTTCCCTGATGGTGCCGTGGTTAAGACTCCATGCTCCCAATGCAGAGGGCCTGGGTTCGATCCTTCGTCAGGGAAATAGACCCCACATGCATGCCAAAACCAAGAGTTCGCATGCCACAACTAAGAAGCCTGCGTGTCGCACCTAAGGAGCCCACCTGAAGCAACTAAGCCCCGGTGCGACCAAATAAATAAATATTAAAAACAACAAACAAATCTGTCTCTGCCACTGCTGCCTCCGAAAAGAGGCTTCTTCTACAAAAGAGCCCTGTCGATGCATCGTGCTCCGTAATTCTCTTCTCCAAACCAAGCATCCCCAGTTTGTCCCGTGCTTTACCTGTAACATGATTTCCAAAATATTCCTCAGCGGCACCATTCTCAAGATATTCTCTAGTTTGTCCAGGCAATGTCCCAGAAGTGGACAGAACATTTTGGATGAGATCAGTCTGCCAGAGACTACACTAGGACCTGTAACTCCCAGAATTTCCTTATTCCTTGCCTATTAACACAGAGGAATATTTTAATACGCATCTCTAAGAGCTTATCTCTATAGGCTTAATAGGTATTTTCAAAGGGAATAAATTAGGTTGGTGTTTCGTCAGAGGTTCCATTTTACAAATATTTAATAAAAGAATACACAGTATCACAATTTATATTAATATGGTAACATATATTTAACATATACATCTCAGCAAACAGAAATAGAGCCAAAGAGACCATTTAGAAAGAAAATCAGAAATCCCTAAAACAAACCTTTGATCAAGATTGATTTTTAAAAGTCAAGGCTTTTAAGTTTTCATAGCAGGCTATGCTTACATTTTAAGATACTAAAATTTTTATTTCTTTCTGCTGAAATAACGCTGGTAATTTTATCAGTAAACACCAAGTGATCTCTCGGGAAGAAACAAAATACATTTGAAAGGTTAAGATTTGAAGTGATCTGCAAGTGTGTTTATTTTTATACTTAAAACTTTATACCCTCTCCACCCCATTTCCAAAATACTGTTGAGATAGCTAACAAAAATAGCTAAATTTTATCTTTTTTTAAAAAGCCAGGTTAAGGGAAGAAGGATAAAATTTTAAAAATGAAGGCATGGAAAGAGAATCTGCCCAAAGGTGGATCACACAAGTTCAATACTGAGCGTCACAGCAGCCAAAACACTGTCTTTGAAACAAACAAACACCTTATCAACTATTCAGGAAGACCCACAACTTTTCTTGGCACTAGTTTGAAATTTTTCACAAATGTGTAAGTTACACTTTTAAATTGACAGTGCAGATTTTTTAAAAGTAGCAGCTTTCTCTGCCAATACACAAAGAATGTGCCCCTTTGTCCTTACTTCAGATTTAAAAAACATTTGGTAGTTGATAAGCTGGCTCACTTGTTCTTTTTCTAACTTTGTATGAATTGGAAGAGGAAATGAAAATCAAGTAACTGTGACCTAAAAGTTCCATCTTTATCTTTTTAACGTATTGTTTACAGAAAGCAGGCAACAGAGCAAAGCTATTACGAATAGCAGCTTTGGAATCATGCCAAATTCTGAATTCAAGTCCTAGCTCCAATATTAGATATGGTTGACTGTGGGATTCTTTAATCCCAAATATACTAATCCGGAAAATGACAATAATATGTGTACTTACCTCACAAGGTTGGTATCAGAAGCTATTAAGTACTTGACAGAGTGCTTAACACAAGCATTCAATAAATTGAGTAAGCATTTAATTTTGTTTTTTTTTAAATATTTATTTATTTATTTGGCTGCGTGGGTCTTAGTTGAGGCATGCGGGATCTTCACTGCGGCATGCAGGACCTTTAGTTGATCCATGCGGGATCCTTAGTTGCAGCATGTGGGATTTTTAGTTGCAGTATGCGAACTCTTAGTTGCGGCATGTGGGATCGAATAATTCCCTGACCAGGGGTTGAACCCAGGCCCCTTGCATTGGGAGCGCAGAGTCTTAGCCACTGAACCACCAGGGAAGTCCCAGCACTTAACTTTAAATTTAATTAGGGATTTCCCTGGTGGCAGAGTGGTTAAGAATCAACCTGCCAGCGCAGGGGACACAGGCTCGATCCCTGGTCTGGGAAGATCCCACATGCCACGGAGCAACTAAGCCCATGTGCCACAACTACTGAGCTTGCGCTCTAGAGCCTGCGAGCCACAACTACTGAAGCCCACGCGCCTAGAGCCTGTGCTCTGCCACAAAGAGTAGCCCCTGCTCACCGCAATTAGAGAAATCCCGCGCACAGCAACAAAGACTTGACGCAGCCAAAAAATAAAATAAATTTTAAAAATTTTTAATTTAATTACTTATTTTTAAAATACACATATATGTAATACCTATTTATCTACCTATAAACTCTCCAAATCCAAGTCTGACAAATGAAAATTTCCCAACTAACTGCTTTAATACTGCTAAATAAAATAACCTATTTTCTGATGGGACAGGAAAAATAATAAGAAAGTTGTCAAAATAAATCACTGCTTTTTTTTAACCATTTATTTTTTTTCCCAGCTTTTTTTTGAGATATAATTGACCTACAACATTGTGTAAATTTAAGATAAACAACAAATCACTGCTTTGAAATACAGTATGTGCACCTTTTAAAGCATACATCCAACAAGCATGAAAATTTGCTTATATCAAACCTACTCCTCAAAGATTGTTTTACAATTTAAGTTTAAAAGTCACCTTGCGCCAAATACCAAAAAAAGTAAACTAGACTGAATATACAAACTGAACTAAGGAGTCTTTATTGTGAAGCTCTCAACAAACAATAGAATTTGCCCATACCAGCATTCTCCTAGAAATAGACTGTGTTCTGGGGGTTGTGTTCTGAGGGTGTCACACAATACCTAACCCACCCAGAAGGCCTTCAATACGTTGGGTAAGTAGATAAATGAGTACTGTTCCAAATGTGGTAAGGGATCTCTTCTTTTCCAAAGCTTAAAACATAGACAATGAATAGTGAACAATAGTTCAAACACTCATTTTGTTATTATAAAGAAAACTGATTTTCCTATAGGTAAGACTACAAATAAAGAAAAAAATTATGAAGTATCTAGTTGGGTAAAGTGACTACCCCACTGTTTTACAACATACCCTAAGAAAAAGTACTCTAAAAGCTTTACAGAAGCAATCAACACAACAAAAATACATAATCAGAAAATAATTAACATATAATAAAAAATACTATGGTCTCTAGAGACAGTGTATGCAAATGGAATCAAAACACACAACAATTTTCCAAAGTATGGGACCTATACAATCAGAAATCTTCACAGGCTCAGTCTAACCAGGGTTGATTTTAACCAAATACCCTAAATAGGATCAAACTCTTCACTACTCTCCACTTCTATAATTATACCATAATATAGTCATATACAGTACTTTAAAAAAATTACCTCCTTTGCCATACTATAAAAACAAAAACTTTAAAAATCACTATAACGATCAAAAAGGATGGAAATTCTGACACATCCTAAAACATGGATGAACCGTTGAGGACATTACGCTAAATGAAATAAACCAATCACAAAAGGACAAATACTGTCCAAATAATTCCACTTATATGAGGTACTTAAAACAGTCAAATTTGGGACTTCCCTGGTGGTCCAGTGGTTAAGACTCCACGCTTGCAGTGTAAGGGGCACCAGTTCCATCCCTGGTCAGGGAACTAAGATCCCACATGCCTCACAGCAGGTGCCAGGGGCTGGAGGGAAGAGGGAATGGGAATTACTCTTTAACGGGCAATTTCAGTTTAGGAAGATGAAAAAGTCCTGGAGATGGATGGTGTGATGGCTGCTCAACAACGTGACTGTACAAACTGTGCACTTAACACTGTGTGTTAAGTTCTATGTTATGTATATTTTACCAATTTTTTGCTACTTTTTTTTTTTTTTTTTGACCGTGCCACATGGCGTGCGCGGCCCCTGCAGTGGAAGCGCGGAGTCTTAACCACTGGACTGCCAGGGAAGTCCCTACCACAATTTTTTAAAAATCACTATAAGGGGACTTCCCTGGTGGCGCAGTGGATAAGACTCCACGCTCCCAATGCAGGGGGTCCGGGTTCAATCCCTGGTCAAGGAACTAGATCCCACATGCGTGCCGCAACTAAGGAGCCGGTGAGCCACAAATAAGGGGCCCGCCTACTGCAACTAAAACCCAGCGCAACGAAATAAATAAATATTAAAAAAAAAAAAAGAACCTATGTCTATACCCACTAAGCCATACTCCCTCTCTCTCAATTATAAATTCACTTTGCCTCAAGTTACTTTTTAAATAAACTAACTCTTTTAAAATCCTCTATAATTTTTCATCAAGTTAAACCAAGGAACATGAGTCAATCCGCCATCAACTCTGACAGTCCCTGGTTATATGGAACTTTCTTACTTTCCCACTAGATCAAAGTGTTTAAAGCAAAGGAGTAGTGCCAGAGACAGGCATGGGATATGAACACAAGGATTGCAGAAACAAAGAGGAAAAAACAAAACACAAAAACAGGGAAACTGCATCGTTGAGCATTCCAGTAAAGGAAAGACAAGAAAGAGGGAAAATGATAAAGGAAGAAAGAGGTAAGAATGGAAAATGAAGAATATTAAGATAATACCTTCAGGGCTTCCCTGGTGGCGCAGTGGTTGAGAGTCTACCTGCCAATGCAGGGGACATGGGTTCGAGCCCTGGTCTGGGAAGATCCCACATGCCGCGGAGCAACTAGGCCCGTGAGCCACAACTACTGAGCCTGCGCATCTGAAGCCTGTGCTCCGCAACAAGAGAGGCCGCGATAGTGAGAGGCCTGCGCACCGCGATGAAGAGTGGCCCCCGCTTGCCGCAACTAGAGAAAGCCCTCGCACAGAAACGAAGACCCAACACAGCCATAAATAATAAATAAATAAATAAATAATTAAAAAAAATAATAATACCTTCAGCACTTCTGATGTATCCACATGATTTTTTCCGTAATTTTCCCATAATTTTTAATACATCCTCTAAAACACTAATCCTTAATTTTACTCTCCCAGGCAGGTAGCCTCAGCTACACTTTGTTTAACCAAATTTTATTCTTCATATTGCTATGCTGCCATTTAAGCCCCTTGATTACAAGGAAACTCAACTCTACAATTATAATGAATAACTGATTAATTGCATTTCCTTTCTTTCAGTTAGTAACAATGAATAACCTTAACCCAAATAAATGTAGACAACTTTTGAAGAAAAATGGTACCAATGACATTTGGTAAACTGCTATTAATAAAATTCATGGTATTTATCTTTCAGGTAGATTACCTCATGCATTTCGGGAAAAGTGAAATACCATTCTCAAAGGGTATTACTTCTCAAACAACTCAAAGGGTATTACTTCTCAAACAGCTCTTCAAAAAATGCTTTCCCTTAGACATACATAAAAATTACTTATCAGCATCTGTTTAAGCCAGTGATTAAGACAAGTTCATGTTAATTATACCACAGCAGTTATATGAAGAGGATTGCAATATTTTAAAAATTCATGTTTTCAATGAAGAAAGAAACAATGGTAGAACTGAATTAGGTAGAATGCAATGCAAATAGCTACACACCAGTAATAACAGAAAAGGTTAAGTGTTTTATTTACTGCTCCTTTAGGTAATAACAACCTGGAGCGGGGACCTTGTCTTTTATATTTTATGTTTTGGAACACACCATTGATCTATGGATCATCCAAAAAATGATAGAAGAGAGACTTCCCCGGTAGCGCAGGGGTTAAGAATCCACCTGCCAATGCAGGGGACACGGGTTCGATCCCTGGTCCAGGATCACATGCCGCAGAACAACTAAGCCCGCGTGCCACAACGACTGAAACCACGCGCGCCCTAGAGCCCGCACGCCGCAACTACTGAGCCCGCCTACTGCAACTACTGAAGCTCACGCACCTAGAGCCCGTGCCCCACAAGAGAAGCCCCCGCAATGAGAAGCTGCGCACCACAACGAAGACCCAACGCAGCCAAAAAATAAATAAATAAAATTTTTAAAATGATAGATTACCGTAAACTAATCCCACTCCTACCTGATTTGAGATTACTTACTTTCCTCAGAAAGAAATCCATTACACCAAAAAAACTAAAAATCATTCTCACCAAGTCTTGTGCGCCAAGAAAAAGAAGCCCAAAGCCTACATTTTAATGACAAAGTCTTTGTAGCCATTTTCTTAAAAGTTAGCCAAATCATTGGTGCATGGAACTGGCAGGAGGGAGGAGTTACGGAGCTCCAGCAGCTCTGCCTGCCCCGGCCTGGCCCAGCCGACCTCAGGTCCAAGCTCAGGTCCTATCTTTAGGCTTTGGTGAGGATAGGATGCTACAGGCATCACTTGAAAGAGATAAATGCCTGTGCCATGAAAAAATTAATAAATGAATGAGAGGGGGAAAAAAAGCCAAGATTAGATTTCTAATTGTATTCTGTACTCAAATCCATGGCTCCTTTTTAAACTGGAGACCTATTAAACTTTAATTTTGTAACCAACGCTAAGAAAAATTCTTAACTCTCAGTTTTCCAAGCAATCTACAGTAAGCAGTACGAATTACTTTTGGTTCTTTAAGATCTCATTTTAAAGTAATGAAGAGCAAGCATCTAGAATAAACTTCCCTCACAACTTAACTTCCTACCGCGGTGAACAGCTCGCAAAGCGTCGGTCCTGGGAGCAGCAGCAGCAGCACCTGGGAACCAGTTAGAATCGCAGATTCTCCGGCCCCACCCCAGACCTGCAGAATCAGAATGTCTGGGGCGGGGCCCAGCTATTGTGTTTTAACAAGCCCTCCAGGGGAGGATGACGCTTGCTCGGGTTTTCAGAACCACTGGCTTTGGGGTTAAGAGTCATACTGCCCAGGTTCAAATCTTGGATTCAAGGTTTACTTGCTGGGTAACCAAGAGGTAATTACCCAGCTTCTCTAGCCTTGTTCCTCATCTATAGGAACGGGGTTGTTATGAATATTAAATAAGAAAAACATACCTTAAGTGCTTAAGAGCGATGCCAGGCATGTAAACATTATTCAAGCGTTAGCTGTCGCTACTAATATAAACAAAGCACTTTGACGGCTGTAGACTGGAAGGGGGTGAAAGACAAAGACGGAAAAGGCTTAATCCTTACCGCTCCAGGAGTTTAATACCTAGTGTCTAGGTCAGACACGTGTATACAGAGCATAACCAAACCCACTCCAAGAGGAAATAAAGACGCCAGCCTAGGAGGGGCAAACAAGTTGACTGTATGAAGAGGCAACAAATTCTGACCCAACGTTATAAGATATGGCTTTAAAGAAGTAATTGCGTGTGAGCAAGAAAGAGTTCCACAGCCTCAAGCGAAGAAAAAGTTATTCCAGCCTACAGGTGTGAGCCAAGATCCCAAGAAGCGGGAGAAGCTAAAGTGCAAGGCAGTAGACTACAGTGGCTGGAAAACGGACAAAGCAAAAATATGTAGTAGGAAATAAAATCGGATATCCCAAATCCTAGGGCTTAGCGGGGAGGGGTGAGGGGGGAACACGGGGTGAGGGGGGAACACCCGGCCTCCTCAGGGCACTCTACGGCACTCTCATTTGCAAACTTAACTTCCCCTTTTGTTTCCTGAACACCCGGAGACCACTTTTATGCAGTGGCCCATCAAGCCATTGTCTGCAGCAAAGTTGAATGCAGGAAGGTGAGAAGTCTGCCCGGAGCCCCGCATTCCGAGGAGTGAGCACCACACCAACAGGGCCCAACACCTGAACATTCTCAGACGCAAATGAGCGCAAAACCGTAACATTAAATACAAAAAAGAAACTATTAAAAGGCAAAACTTGGATAAGCACAAGTAGCGGGGAAAGAGAGCAGTTTTTTGTCTTCTTCCCCGAACCCCCGACCGGGTGCTGGCAGAATCCAGACGGCTTATTTTCACAGCCTGCAGGCTGAGGTTTTCCTTCCGGTCATTGTGTTTATTTCCCCAAAAGAGCAGGCCCCGCGGGGCAGGCGCGCCGGCCGGGCCGGGGACAAAGCCCACTCCGGGCTCCACCTGGGCGCGGGTAGGGGCGGGCAGGGGCAGCGGCGAGGAGGGGCGGCGCTCCGGGGCCCGCCCGCCGGCCCGCAGTTACCAGGCAGCGCGGCACCGCCCCCGCCGCCCGCCGGCCAATCCGGCGCGTCTGCTGCCCGGGCGCACGAGCCCCGGAGACACCAGGCCGAGCGCGACCCCACGGCTCGGGCCTGGCACCGCGCGCGCACCCGCATCGCCGGAGCCGGCCAATCAGCGGCCGGGCATGCGCAGCCCGCAGGCTCGCTCGCGCGCGGGCCTCACGCGTGAGGAGCCCCCCCACGCCGCGCCGGCGCGCGCGCCCCTCCCCCACGCACCCAGGCGCGCGCGTGCAACTGTCGTCCCCCGCGACCGCGTCTGCTTCTGCCCCACCCCCAACGCCGGCGGGCCGGGGTTGGGGGGGGGGGCTGTGGCCCCCAACACGGCCGCCGACGGTCCCTGGACCCCTGTCAGTGCAGGCCCCGGAGGGAGCGAGTCTCAAATAAAGACCGTGCTCGCGATAGCAACCGGGGCGGGGGACCGGAGATGAGGCGACAGGGACTCACCCGAGTGCAGCCGCCTCCAGGCAGCGCCGGGGCTGGGGATGCTGAAGGGAAGCGAGTGTGGGCCGCGCGCGAACTGCGGCTGCGGCGGAGCACCCTCGGGCTGAGGCTGGCTGGCGAGCGGGCAGGAGGTGAGAGGGCGAGGGGCCCGAGCGTCTCGGCCGAGCTCCTGTCACCGCCGCATGGCCGCCCCGGCAGGGCCTCGCTCAGCGCCTAGATCCGCTCACTGGGGACCGAGGGATAGGCCGGGGTAACCGCAGCAGGCGGGCAGCCACGGCTAGAGAGCGCGTGCGGGAAAGCGGGGGGGCGATCGGCGGCCCCTTTCCTCTGCTCTCCGAGCTTCTCTCTCACCCTCCTCCTCTTTTTTTTTTTTTTTTTTTTTTTTGTTCCTCGAAGGCGCGCTGCGCGTGCGCACCCGCAACACCGCCCAGCGGGAGTTGTAGTCTCTGATTCGTCCCCACCAACGCGACGGCGGGGGCACTGGACTACGACTCCCAGGAAGCCTCGCGCCGACAAGCCCAGAGCCCGAGGACGCGGCGAGCGCGGCGCCCGGCCCTCTCGGGCAAGGACTGTCAATGGAGGCGCGGGTGGTGGGAGCGAGGAACATGGCTGCACCTGGGGCCTGCGCTGCTGCTCGGGTGGGGGAGGGGAGCCGGGGCGCAGGGATGAAAATCCAGGCCGGGCGAGCTCCAGCCTGCTCCCTGCCGCTCTGCAGCCGGCCTCAGCCACGGTCCAAGGCTCGCACTCACTCTTGCACCCGAGATTCCCTGCAAATTGAGAGGTCGGACCACTGCAAAGGCCGGAGAGTCCCAGGACGGCCTGCCGCCTTCCATGCTCCGCCAAGGGACTTCCTCCGCCCTGCACCACCCTCCGGAACACAAAGAACTCCTGTTAGTTTTGAAAGCTTGCCTCAAAAGCGGCCAAAAGAGACTGTTGCCCCAACTTTGGATGGGTGAGGGAAGGGCACCCTTCTGTTTTTATTCACCCTTCAACCCCCAGGCTTTGCTCACTTTCACTCAACATTTAGAAAGTTAAAGTGGAAAAGCCATGGAGGGGAGCAGAAAACGTGGTTTGCAGCCCGTTTTGTTCTGTCAACCGCTAGGCAATTTTACTCAAGCCCCTCCCCCCGATAATTTTTTGCATCTCAACTTTCATTAGCTCGTGAATTTCGAAAATGGTGAGACGTTACTGTTCACCCAAGTTAGAAGTTCAAAAAACTCGAGCCCAGAGATTTTAGATGTTTATGTAAAGAACAAAATCGAGTGATTTTGTGATGTTTCTCCCCACCGGAGATTCGGGCCCCGCCGGCCATCCTCCCCCTCCCCCTCCTCCTCGGTAGGTGGCGACCACGGCGCTTTTTCCAGCCTTTGTCGCTCGCAAGAAAACTTTCCGAGCAGCTAGTCTTTTGATGTAGGTCCAAAACCTTTCCTTTGAAATTGGGTTCACAGATTGGCGTTCCCCATCTTCTTTCTTCCGTCGACCGCACCCATAATGCCTCGTCTAGAATGTCCATGTTGGATTTCTTTAAAATAGATGGAGAATTTAAAGGTCCCTGCGAAGCAATCTGATTACAGAAGACTTCCACATTTTTCCCATTTCCCTTGCAATCTTTTACAGTCATTTTGTCTTCACCTAAATCGATTAGAACTCTCCTTTGTCAAGTCTCTCCGCAGCGTTTAGTTTTTCATAAGGACAATTTTTGCCCTCATATTTCTTAACATTTTGGAATATTTAATTAAATTCCGTCTTCCCAATACCAAGTACACCTGACATATTTAGGAACAAACATTAACTCTTGAGAAGCCTACAACTCAGCTGCTAAGAGCAGCCAGCCTACGAGCTGCAAACCCATCAGCTGCTGTGAGCATCAGTGAGTACGTTTTATAGAGGGACTGGAGTCCTGAACCGTTTCTTGGGAAGACTGGGAGGTTGAGGACAGGGAAGGCAGGATGCACTGGGTGTGGTGGAGCCATGGAGTAGCATTGGAAGGGTGTCACAAAGTGAGTTAGTAAAGCAAAAGTTCACTTAGTCGAGATTACCCTTGCCATTGACTTATTTAGGAGATAGTCCCTTCCCTTTTTATGAATTGCACAGCTCAGTGTGAAATTTTGCTGCTGCTTCATGAACAACTCCAGCTTCCTTGGAGGTTGAAGTGGTTCCTAAAACTATCAAATCCTAACGCAGGTCCTAAAACTTTAGCTGGCTTTGAATTGCCTCTGGACAGAAAGCTGGCCCTTTGGGGACAATGAATGTGTGGAACGGTATGTGGTGTGAACAGTGTGTAGAGAGCAAGCTTTTTCCCAGTGTACGGCTGTTGGCAGGTGTAACCCTCAAATTCATGGCTCACAGTCATAAATCTCATGCATTTTCAGTTCTCCCTAAAGCCTGGCTTACCACCTTGGCTGCTAGTGATACGCTTGTTGCTGTTTGTTAGCCAGTTTCTCTCTCACATCATTGGTCCAGATGCTATGTCAATGGTGACCAGAGTTACAAGCCACTTGGATACCAGCTCAGTACAGCCAGTTGTTTTTCCAGCACAGGATTGCACTGCTGTTTTTTGGGTTGAGCAAGAAATGAAAAAAACAAAAAAAACAAAAAAAAAAACATTGATTTGTATTTAGGGATGATTTCGTGTGGAATCCTTTGTTTAAATCACACTCAACTTAACTTTGTTTAGAATCACATTCAACATAAAAAGATGTGTGTACCAAGACCGAGATTGCAGGAAGAGAAGATTCCCAGCTCCTGGCTCCTAATCACTTGAGACATGAGTACACAGAGGCCAACAGTTGGCAGAATCTTGCAGGTTATTTCAAATTATTTTAAATATTTCTCTCTTTTTAATGTTTAACTTAGTGGATGCAGTCCTGCAGGTGAGTGTCCAAATAACATGACACTCCATTCTACTGCATACAGTAACCCCTCCTTATGCCTGGGGGATACATTCCAAGACCCCTAAGTGGATGCCTGAAACCAAAGATAATACTGAACCCTCCATATACTATGTTTTTTCCTATATGCCTATATGCACATACCTATGATAAAGTTTAATTTATAAATTAGGCACAGTAAGAGATTAATAATAACATAAATAGGGACTTCCCTGGTGGTCCAGTGGCTAAGACTCCGTGCTCCCAATTCAGGGTGCCCTGGTCAGAGAACTAGATCCGCATGCCACAACCAAGATCTTGCATGCCACAACTAAGAGCCGGCGAAGCCAAATGAATAAATAAATAAATATTTAAAAAATAAAAAGATCATGTCCTAGAAATTTCCAATGAGAGAAAGTATTCATTAAAAAATAACAGAATAATTATAACAATATATATTACAATAAAAGTTATGTGAATGTGGTTTCTCTCAAAATATCTTATTAGGACTTCCCTGGAGGTCCAGTGGTTAGGACTCCATGTTTCCAATGCAGGGGGCGCTGGTTCGACCCCTGTTTGAGAAGCTAGGATCCCACATGCTGCGCGGCGAGGCCAAAAAATAAAATTTAAAAAAAATTCAAAATGTCTTATTATACTGTACTTACCCTTCTTGTGATGATGTGAGATGCCAGGTAGCACCAGAGTTAATCTGTCCTTCCGTGTTTTATGCCCTGGTGCCTCCTTTGCACTTTTATGAATGTAGGTTCTATTGGGCATCTTCTTCCAGAAGAGCCCAGTTTCATCACAATTGAAGACTTGCTTTGGATAATATTCTCTGTCCTTAATCAGCTTCTTCAACTCTGCTGGAAGTGTGGCAGCAGCTTCTTCCTTAGCAGACACAGCCTTTCCAGTAATTTTTATATTTTTCAGTCCAAACCTATTCCTGAATCTGTGTAACCATCCCTTACTCGCAGTAAATGGCTTGGTGTCACCCGTTTCTGGGGATCCCTGGCTGAAGTCTTCGTACAGGCTCAGCGCTTTCCGGCGCAACACATTGCTGTCAATGGGAACACGTTTTCTGTTCATGTCTTCCACCCACAAATTTAATGCCTCTTCCATCTTAACTATGCACTTATCACGCACTGTGGCTGTAACTTTTGCAGTTTGAGGCGCTACAGCAAAACTAGCACGGATTTCTTTTTCCTTCTTCACAATTTCACGGATAGAAGATTCGTTCTTACCGTAGATTTTAGCAACCTCAGCATACGATTTTTTTTCTTTCCTTACTAAGTCGAGAACTTTCACTTTTTCAATTAAAGGAAGCACTTTACGGCTTCTCTTTGGCATATCCGAACTGCCAGCATCACTGCTCTTGCGCTTTGGGGCCATTATTAAGTAAAATAAGGGTTACTTGAGCACAAGCACTGCAATACCTGGCAGTTGATCTGATAACCCAGGCGGCTACTAAGTGACTACCGGGCAGGATACGCTGGACAAAGGGATGATTCACGACCCAGGCAGGACGGAGCGGGCGGGCGTGAAATTTAAAACTTATGAATTGTTTATTTCTGGAATTTTCCATCTGCAGTCAGCCCTCCGTATCCGCGGGTTCTGCATCTGCGGATTCAGCAAACCATGGATGGAAAATAGTCGAAAACAAACAAACAAAAAAATGCCAGAAACTTTCAAAAAGCAAAACTTGAATTTGCTGGCTGGGTGCCCGGCAACTATTTACATAGCATTTACATTGGTTTACAACTATTTACATAGCAGTTACATTGTATTAGGTATTATAAATTCAGAGATGATTAAAAGTACACGGGAGGATGTGTGTAGGTTGTATGCTAATACTACAGCCATTTTATATAAGGGACTTGAGCATCTGCAGATTTTGGCATCTGGGGAGTGTTGGGGGGGGGCGGGGCGGTCCTGGAACCAATCCCCCTTCGAGACCAAGGGACGGCTGTAATATTTTCCAAATGCCTGTAACTGAAACCGTGGAAAGTGAAACCGCAGATAAGGGGGTCTACTGTACTGTGGGAGACAAAAGCCAAGTCAGAAGGGCCACAGCCAGGATAGATAAGGATCTAAACCAAGTGTGAGCTCTTCCACCAACTTAAATGCATCTTCATACAGTCTCTGAGCACTTACAGACTTGGTAATTGCTTTTAAATAGCAAGTGATGTGGCAATGTTTGAATGTCTTCACTAGTCCTGAAAAATAATCACCTTCTTCTTGGATTTTTAATACTGGTATCAGGAGTCTGCTTTCTCCATTATCATGGGACCCACCCCCATAGGAAACCCCTATCAGCTACCCATGCTGACAGAACCACACTTAACACCACTTGGTCAAGGTCACTGTGGTTGAGATTATTTAGTGGGGTTTTTTAGGGTTTTTTTCGGGGGGAGCACGGGTTATGCTGTGATCTTAGTTCCCCAACCAGAGATCGAACCCGTACCAACAGTGAGAGCACCGAGTCCTAACCACTGGACCTCCAAGGAATTCCCTAGTGTTAAAAAGATGCTCTTTGGAATCCAAACTGAATAATTAATCTTTTTGTGACCCTGTCGTATATTTTAGATTGCTCAAAACCGTAACTCTAGCAAAAGCTGAGACACTCTTTTTTTATTAATTTTTTTTTAAATTTACTTATTTATTTTGGCTGTACCAAGTCTTAGTTGCGGCATGCGGGATCTAGTTCCCCGACCAGGGATCGAACCCGGGCCCTGTGCGTTGCGAGAGCGAGTCTTACCCACTGGACCACCAGGGAAGTCCCCAAGCTGAGACACTCTTGACACACCCTTTTTTCGAAGTACATCAGTCTTTTGATGAACACTAAACAGAGGTCTTTTTTTTTCCCATGACTCTGCTTCATGCAGGACCCAAATTTCTGGGTCCAATTTCTTGGTTTTTCTTTACAGTATATACATAGTACAGTATATAGAGAGAATGGGATGTAACATATCTATCATGTGTAAAATAACAGTTTGATCTTTTAGATCTGGGATCCCAGTTAGGAATTGCATGCCTAGTCCAGATCACATGGGTAGGGCCAAAATGACATCTGGAGCTTCTGCATGGGTGTCTGCCCTGTAACAGATAACTCCTTTGTTATTACAAGGATGCTTTTTTAACTGCTTATAAAACACTCTTTTTGAGCAGTTTTTTGTTTGGACAATTTGAATATTTCGAATCCTGAATAAATTACCTTTTAGAGAACTCTTCCAAAGGTGGAAAAAAAAAACTAAGTCCAAGTTATAATTTATTCATAATAATTAATAATGTAGATGTAACCTAAATAGACCTTCTAGCTCTTGCTATGCCTTTTTGTGCAAACATCTGCCCTATGCAGTAAATCTAATATTCATGTAACATCAATTGAAATAAACAGTTTTATTTGTTGTTTTAACAGGATTTAAATGAATGTTATCTTCTATTTAGTATTTTGTTACTATTGCTGTAATTGTTGTGTAAGTTCATTTTTTTTTTTTTTAATAAATTTATTTATTTATTTATTTTAGCTGTGTTGGGTCTTCATTTCTGTGCGAGGCTTTCTCTAGTTGCGGCAAGCAGGGGTCACTCTTCATTGCGGTGCGCGGGCCTCTCACTATCGCGGCCTCTCCTGTTGCGGAGCACAGGCTCCAGATGCGCAGGCTCAGTAGTTGTGGCTCACGGGCCCAGTTGCTCCGCGGCATGTGGGATCTTCCCAGACCAGGGCTCGAACCCATGTCCCCTGCATTGGCAGGCAGACTCTCAACCACTGCGCCACCAGGGAAGCCCGTAAGTTCATTTTTAAAACATAAAAATCTCTATAGTATTTTCTCTGCCTCCCTTAGGGATTTGGGGAAACCAGGCAATATGTAAATGAAAATACTTTATAAACTCTTAGTTAAGTGTTCTGTAAATATTAAATGGTATAACTTAGCATTCAAAACAGTATTTTAAAATATCTTATGAACAAAATGTTCATGTTTCTTTTCAAACTAAAGAATTTAAAAAATGCTTTTTGTTCTAAGATTTAAGAAAATATATTTACAGATACTAACACTTATCATTGGATTCAGGTGGACTTGTTATCATATCTGACTGATCAAGTGATGCAACTAATAAAATAACTGGCATTATAAGCAACACATCCTTTCAGAATATATCTCTGCCAAGATTATTATACTCAGAAACCTTTGAGTAAAAAATCGAATCAAGGAAAGTTATTTCCAAACAAAATGCATAATCGATAGCCGTGCAATGTGTCATTCCTAAAATCAAGAAAAGGATAATCTGGCCTTAATTCTGAAAACAAATAGCCCCATTCTTTCCCTTTATTTATTTTAATATTTATTTATTTATTCGGCTGCGTCTGGTCTTAGTTGCGGCACTCAGGATCTTCCTTGCGGCATGCGGACTCTTAGTTGCAGCATTCGGGATCTAGTTCCCTGACCAGGGATCAAATCCGGCCCCCTGCATTGGGATCGAGGAGTCTTAGCCACTGGACCACCACAGAAGTCCCTCTTTCCCTTTTCTATTTTTGTTTCCAATATCAACTTAATGTCCAGGTGCTTGATTATTATCTTTGCATTTACCAAGCCTTTACTCTTTTTCTGGTGAATCAAAGCAACCTTTTTAACCCCCTCCTGGCTCTGTGTTTGTTATAATTAAGGTAAATACATTGGGAAAGTTTTCATCTAAGAATAAAGGGAAATTTTGAACAACGGATTAGAGGGAAAAAAAAAGAAGCCAAAAATAACGATGCTGTTCAAATGTGAAGTTAGCCCATCATCAAGTAGTCAAGTACTACTTTAAATTGTTTTCCCAGCAGTGGGAAGGTATGCTAACCATCTTGTCTCTTCCCCCTGAATCTAAGGAGAGGGGTTGGGCAGGCTCTGTGTTGTACCTGGGGCCTTTGACTTCATTCATTCCAGCAAACTACGTGGTCCAATCCCCAGTGAACTCAGATTAACCCCAAAGTGAGTAACAGGAAAGAGGCTGAGACTGCTTCTGTCCTCCAGAAATGTATAATAAAGGCTAACATTTATCGAGCATTCCCTCCATGCCACTTGCTTTGCTCAGCACTTAGTAGATTATCTCACTGCACTGACAGCTACCCCCCGTGGTAGGTGCTTAGAACCTCCTCATATGCTAAAAAGGCTCTGAAAGGTTAAGTTCCTTGGCCAATGATACACAGATGGCAAAATCCAGATTCATCTAAATCAGCCTGTGTCCAAGTCTGAATTTTTAACTATTGTTGTCTATTTATTTGTAGGCTACAGTCGTCTCATCCAGGTTGATGTGACACATGAATCAAATACAAGGTACACTCCGGTAAACACCATGAGATAGTACAAGATGGGTGGAGATAAAGCAGGCAATTTTAAATGGAGGAGGCAGCATTTGCAATAACTATTAAAGGATATATGGAATTTTAAAAATAATAACATGGATTTTTTTTTAAAGGGGGAGGAACTCTCTTAGCCTTCTGTGAAATGAAATTCATATTTTATGGCAAGACAAGAAAAATTTAAACATAAAAATTCTTCTCTGCCCTTTGGCCTCCTCTCTCCCCTCATCGTGCATTGTGTATTTGCATTATGCATCGACCAGACCTCCCCCATCCTCAGGAATACCTGCTCAACCATAAACAACAACATTCTCCCCACATCGACAAGACAACTCCTTAAAAGATAACATTCCTGAGGGATGGGTTGGGAGTTTGGTTTAGCAGATGCAAACTATTATATAGAGAATGGATAAACAACAAGGTCCTACTGTATAGCACAGGGAACTATATTCAATATCCTGTGATAAACCATAATGGAAAACAATGTGAAAAAGAATGTGTATATATGTATAATGGAATCACTTTGCTGTACAGCAGAAATTAACACATTATAAATCAACTATACCTCAATAATAATAAAATAACTTAAAAAAAAACATTATTTGATGTACAGCCCTCTGCCTCAAAAAACTTATATGACTGTGCCTTGACTTCTAACAGGCAGAACAGTTCTCAGAGCTTTCTGAGATGATCTTCCCAGGTTATAATCCTCAAATACGGCTTGAATAAAATTTTCCATTTCCTTCTTAGATTGACTGGTTAATTTTTCATTGACACTTCTAATACTTCTCATCAAAGTCATCCTGGTGGTGGGGGCATGGAAGTCTATAGTGGTGTATACACATTGCTTAAAAATGTATAGAGATGAGAACATACTATGAGTATTCTTCTAATCAATTCCTTAATGATGGACCTTTAGGTTGTTTCTCATATTGGCATGTTTTTAAAGCAAATTCTTGGCAGCAAAATTATCACGTAAAAGGATCTGTGCACGCTCCTATGTTCATTGCAGCACTATTCACAGTAGCTCAGATGTGGAAACAACCTAAATTTGTCATCCACAGATAAATGGATAAAAAAAAAAAAATGTGATCCATATATATATATAATACTATTCAGCCTTAAAAAAGAAGGAAATTCTGCAGTATGGAACAACATGGATGAACCTTGAGAACATTATGCTAGCTGAAATAAGCCAGTCACAGAAAGACAAATACAGCATGATTTCACGAATATGAGGTATCTAAAATAGACACTCATAGACTCAAAGAGTAGAATGGTGGTTGTCAGGGGTTGAGGAAAAGGGGAAATGGGAGTTATTAATCAACAGGCATGAAGTTTGTTAAGCAAGATGAATAGGTTCTAGAAATCTGCTGTACAATACTGTACCTGTAGTCAACAATGATGTAAACTTAAAACTTTGTCAAGACCACAGATCTCATGTCAAGTGTTCTTACCACAATAAAAATTTTGAATGACTTTTTATTTTATTTTTTTAAATTTATTTATTTGGTTGCACCATGTCTTGGTTGCGGCTGGCGGGATCCTTAGTTGTGGCATGTGAACTCTTAGTTGCAACATGCATGTGGGATCTAGTTCCCTGACCAGGGATCGAACCCAGGCCCTCTGCATTAGGAGCGTGGAGTCTTAACCACTGCACCACCAGGAAGTCCCTGACTTCTTGAATGTTAAAAAAATACAAACCTGTGCACCTAAAACTTTGATACACATTGCCAGTTTGCCCTCCAAAAAGATAGCACCACTATACATACAAGGTGTGAAAATGCCCATTTCCTCCACACCTGCCCAATTTTGGTGGAAAGTAACTTTTTATTTTAGTGGTCCTAATGTACACATTGTGAACGAAGTTGGGCATCTTTTCATATTTTTATTAGCCATTTACATTTATGTTTTTGCAAACTAATCATGTGCATTTTCCCAATTAGGTCTTTGCTCTTTTTTCCCCCCCCCTTATTTTCTTATATGAGTGCTGTTTATTTATTTATTTTTAATTGACGTATAGCTGATGTACAATGCAGTGTTAGTTTCAGGTATACAGCAAAGTGATTCAGATATAGATATAGGTATGTATATATAATATATATTCTTTTTCAGATTCTTTTCCCTTATAGGTTATTACAAAATATTGAGTATAGTTCCCTGTGCTATACAGCAGGTCCTTGTTGATTATCTATTTTATATATAGTAGTTTCTATCTGCTAATCCCAAACTCCTAATTTATCGCTCCCCACTCCTTAAGTGGTTTTTAAATGAAAGAAATTCTCCTTTTGTTTAAAGTGTTACAAGTATTTCCCCAGATTGTCTTTGTGACATTTTTTGTGTGTTGCTGTCATACTGAAGTTTCATTTTTACATGGTCAAAGTTAGCCATTTTTTTCTCCATGTCATCAGTGTTATAAATCAATGGTAAGAAAAGCCTCCCCCACACCAAGATAGGGGTGTGTGTGTGTGTGAGAGCGAGAGAGAGATGTGTACATACACACACATATTCTCCCCACAGCAATATTTCTATATTTCTCTGGCTCTTTCATCTTTTCCTTCCTTTGCTTGGCCTGTCTGGGGCTTTCCATTTCATGGTCTCTTTTAAGCCTCTCCCTCTGGGTCCCGCGGGTCCAGGTGGGCTGCGTTGGCGCCTGGAGTCATCCTTTCCCGCGCGCCCCTCTCGGCGTGGGGCCGCCTCCAGGGCTCCAGAGACCCCGCAGGCTCGTCACTTCCCTTGCAGCCCCGGGCCATCATTTTCCAGGCACAGCGGAAGTCGACCTTCCCTTCCCTTCCGCTCGCACCACTGGCTTATCTGCTTCAACGGTGGTCCCGAGCACGCTGGCTCTGAGCATCCCTGCAAATCCCAGAAGCACGTGGCCGAAGGAAAGTCTCGTTAGGGTACTTAGGTCCTGGGTGAGGAAGTGGGAGAAAGGGCCAAGGATACCGCTGAATCCTGCCGCAATCTTTCTCGGGCAGCTGCCAAGCAACGGGGAAATCCCCATCTAGGGAGGGCTTTCCCTCTCCATATAGTTTGCAGACAGAACATAAACAGCTTAGAACAAAAGCCCCTTTGGTCCGTCGGACATTTCTGTTTCTCATTATAAACTGTGAATAGGTAAATGGGTATTTTGGTTTTATAGTTCCGTCTTCGGGAGCTTGCTTAGCACGGGTTAGCTTCCGCCATCCTCGTCTGAGTCCTGTTCAGCCAGACGGCTTCGTTACCTAAATGGTGAAAAGGGTTTCCCTTTAACACGCCCTTTTGATCTTTACAAGTAAGTTGAAGAGAGTCTCAGTTTGGTACGGATTTTGGTTTTGTTTTATTGCAGTAAAATATGTATAACATAAAATTTACCATTTTAAGTGTAAAATTCAATGGTATTACATGCATTCACAATGTTGTGTAACCATCATCACTGTTTCCAGAACTTTCGTCATCACCCAAAAAACTGTATCGATTAAGCAATACCCCCCACTCTCTTCTCTCCCCCCTCTCCTGGTAACCTCTATTCTACCTTGTGTCTCTGAATTTGCCTATTTTAGATACCTCATAAAACTGGAATCATACAACATTTGTCCTTTTGTTACTGGTTTATTTCATTTAGCATGTTTTTAAGATTACATGCTGTTGTACGCATCAGAAATTCATTCGCTTTTATGGCTGAATAATATTCCATTGTAGGTATACACCATGTTTGCTTTACCTCTTCATCAGTTGGATCATTTCCACCAGTTGGCTATTGTGAATAACACTGCTATGACCATTCATGTACAAGTATCTGTTTGAGTTCCTGTTTTCATTTATTTTAGATATAGACCTAGAAGTGGACTTGTTGGGCCTTACGGTAATAATATGTTTAACTTTTTTAAAAAATTAATTAATTTATTTATTTATTTTTGGCTGCATTGGGTCTTCGTTGCTGCGTGCAGGCTTTCTCTAGTTGCGGCAAGCGGGGACTATTCTTCCTTGCGGTGCCCAGCCTTCTCATTGCAGTGGCTTCTCTTTGTTGCAGAGCACAGGCTCTAGGTGCGTATGCTTCAGTAGTTGTGGCACTCGGGCTTAGTTGCTCCTCGGCATGTGGGATCTTCCCGGACCAGGGCTCAAACCCGTGTTCCCTGCATTGGCAGGTGGATTCTTAACCAGTGCACCACCAGGGAAGTCCCTTTTCTTGCCTATTGATCAGGCTAACGTTTCTGGTACTACATTGCATAGAAGTGGTGAAAGTTAACATCCTAGTTTTGTTCCTGATCTCAGGGGAAAAGCTTTCAGCCTTTCATCATTGAGTATGATGTTTGCTGTGGGTTTTTCATATATGGCCTTTATCATGCTCAGGAAGTTTTCTTCTATTCCTTGTTTGTTGCATGTTTTTATTACGAAAGGGTGTTGGATTTTGTCAAATTATTTTTCTGCATCAATTGAGATAATCGTGTAGTTTTTTCCCCTTCTTTCTGTTAATGCTGTGTGTTACATTGATATTTGTATGTTGAACTAACCTTACATACAGGGATATAGGGATATATCCTACTTGGTCATAGAATATAATCCTTTTTTTTTTTTTTTAATTTGTACACGTTATACAGCTTGCGGGATCCTAGTTCCCTGACCAGGGACTGAACCCGGGCCCTCAGCAGTGAAAGCGCGGAGTTCTAACCACTGGACCACCAGATAATTCCCTATATTCCTTTTAATATGCTGCTGAATTCAGTTTGGCAGTATTTTGTTGCAAATTTTTGCATCTGTGTGTACCCATAAGGGACATTGTCCAGTAGTTTTCTTTTCTTGCAGCGTCTTTGTCTGGCTTTGATATCAGGGTAATGCTGATCACATAGGGTAAGAGGTGTTCTCACCTCTCCAGTACCTTGGACAAGTTTGAGAAAGATTAGTGTCAATTATTCTTTAAATGTTTGGTAGAATTCACCAGTTAAGCCATCCAGTCCTGAGATTTTCTTTGTTGACAGGTTTCTGATTTCTGGTTTAATCTTTTTCCTTGTTAAAGGTCTGTTGAGATTTTTTCTTTTTGAGTCAGTTTTGGTAGCTTGTGTGTTTTTAGAAACTTGTGCATTTCATCTAGATTATCCAACTTGTTGGCATATAATTGTTCACAGTATTCTCTTCTCTTATAACTCTTTTTATTTCTGTAGAGTTGATAGTAATGTCTCTAGTTTCATTTCTGATTTTCGTAATTTAAGTCCTCTCTTTTTTCTTAGTCAGTCTGGCTAAGATTTGTCAATTTTGTTGAACTTTTCAAAGAACCAACTGTTGGTTTCATTGATTTTCTCTATTGTTTTTCTGTTCTCTATTTTGTTTAACTCCACTCAATTCTTTAATATTTCCTTCCTTCTATTAGCCTTAGGTTTAGTTTGCTGTTCTTTTTCTAGTCTCTTGAATTGTACAGTTAGGTTATAGACATTTTTCTTCTTCTTTAGTATGGATATTTACAGTTATAAATTTTCCTCTTAGCACTGTTTTCACTGCATCGTATTAGTTTTATTTATTTATTTTTTAAATTTATTTATTTATTTATCTTTTTATTTTTGGCTGCACTGGGTCTTTGTTGCTGTGCACAGGCTTTCTCTAGTTGCGGCGAGCGGGGGCTACTCTTCGTTGCAGTGCACGGGCTTCTTATTGTGGTGGCTTCTCTTATTGCGGAGCACGGGCTCTAGGCATGTGGGCTTCAGTAGTTGTGGCACGCAGGCTCATTAGCTGTGGCTCCCAGGCTCTAGAGCGCAGGCTCAGTAGTTGTGGCTCACAGGCTTAGTTGCTCCGTGGCATGTAGGATCTTCCCAGACCAGGGCCCGAACCCATATCCCTTGCATTGGCAGGCGGATTCTTAACCACTGCGCCACCAGGGAAGTCCTGCATCCTGTTAGTTTTAGTATATGTTTTATTTTCATTCATCTCAAAGTATTTTCTAATTTCCCTTATGATTTCTTCTTTGACTCATTAGCTGTTTAAGAACATGTTGTGTAATAGCCACATATTTGTGAATTTTCCAATTTTCCTACTGTAATTGATTTCTAATTTCACCCCATTGGGACCAGGAAAGATACTTTGCATGATTTCAATCTTTTCAACTTTGTTAAGACTTGTGGTCTATTCTCAAGAATGATCCATGTTTACTTGAGAAAAATTGTTGTTGAGTGAAGTGTTACTTATATCTATTAGGTCTAATTGGTTTGTATTATTGTTCAAGTCCTCTGTTTCCTTATTGATCTTCTATCTGGTTGTTCTATCAGTTATTAAAAGTCAGGTATTGGAGTCTCCTATTGTAGAACAGTCTTTCTCTCTTCAGTTCTGCCAATTTTTGCTTCATGTATTTTCGGGCTCTGTAAGTATATGTTAAATCCCTTTAGTGAAATTTTCATTTCAGTTGTTGTGTTTTTTCCATTACAGAATTTGATTGGTTCTTTTTGATAATTTCTATCTTTTATTGATATTCTCATTTTGCTTATACATTATTTCCCTGATTGCTTTTAGTTCTCTGTCCATAGTTTCCTTTAGCTTGTTGGGCATATTTAAAATAGTGATTTAATATCTTAACTAGTAATTCCAGTGTCTTTGCTTCTTCAGGGATGATTTCTGTCAGATTCTTTTCTTCCTATGAATGGGTCATACTTTCCTGTTTCTTTACATGCTTTGTAATTTTTTGCTGAGAACTGGGCGTTCTAAGTATTATAATGTGGTAGCTCTAGAAAATCTGATTCTCTCAGTCCTCAGGGATTGCTGATTTTGCTTGTTGAGGACTGGGACTGTCTGTGTCTTTTCCAAACTGTTTTCATAAGATGTATTTATTGTATGTGGTCACTGAAGTTTATATTCCATTATCTCTGCAGTCAACCAGTGACCTAGGGACTTCCCTGGTGGTCCAGTGGTTAAGAATCTGCCTTCCAATGCAGGGGATGCGCGTTTGATCCCTGGTCAGGGAACTAAGATCCCACATGCCGCGGGGCAACTAAGCCCGCACACCGCAACTACTGAGCCCGCCCACCACAACTAGAGAGAGAAGCCCACACGCCACAATGAAGAGCCCACGCACTGCAACAAAAGATCCCGCATGCCGCAATAGGATCCCGTGTGCCGCAACTAAGACCCAACACGGCCCAAAATAAATAAGTAAGTAAATAAATAAATAATTTTAAAAAGAAGGCAAAAGGAGTAAAAGCATTTATATCCACAATAAGTAGTTAAGGGATACACACACGCACACACACACAAAACCAGTGACCTAGAAAGAGTCCCACCTCCCCCCCACCCCACAAAAAAATGTTCTGGTCCCTTAAATCTTCCAATAAGTACTGCCAGGGAACCTGCAGTAGCCCAAGGGGGGCAAAACCAAGGCAAGTGTCTGCACTAGTCCCTCCAGCCAAAATGCACAACCCCAGAGATCCCCACTACCTACCCTGGCACAAGTCCAGCTGCTCCAGGAACATAGGCTGCTATCCCTACAGTCATGGTGGGACTGAGGAATCGGCAATAGTAGCTGGTTTGTGCACACCAGTTGTGAAAAATCAGCGCCTCTCCCTCATCAAGCACTCTCCTGGTTGTTATAAGTGTTTGATCAGGTTCCAGAGTCTGGAAATAGTGGATTACAGTCATTCTTGCCAGCTCAAAGTTTGCTTCAATGGAGGAGGGACTAATCCCCAGAGCTTCCTACTCCACCATCTCGTGTGACACTGGAATGGACTTTTTTTTTTTTTTTTGGTCATAAGAATTTATTTTTTATGTTTTTCCCAGCTTTATTGAGATATACATGACATATAATATTGTGTAAGCTTAAGGTATACAACGTGATGACTTGATCTATGTATATATTGTGAGGTGATCACCATAATAAGGTCAGTTAACACATTCATCAGCTCACATAGTTACCTTTGTGTGTATGCTAAGAATAGAATGGAATTTTAAAAAATCAACTTAAATATGTTCATTTTAAAAGTACAGTTCTTTGGGGCTTCCCTGGTGGCGCAGTGGTTGAGAATCTGCCTGCCAATGCAGGGGACACGGGTTCGAGCCCTGGTCTGGGAAGATCCCACATGCCACAGAGCAACTGGGCCCGTGAGCCACAATTACTGAGCCTGCGCGTCTGGAGCCTGTGCTCCACAACAAGAGAGGCCACGATGGTGAGAGGCCCGCGCACTGCGATGAAGAGTGGTCCCCACTTGCCACAACTAGAGAAAGCCCTCGCACAGAAACGAAGACCCAACACAGTCATAAATAAATAAATAAATAAATAAAAGAACGTGAATTAAAAAAAAAAAAAAAAAAAAAAGTACAGTTCTTTGAGTTTTGACAAATATGTAATGACTGTTGTCATCAAAGTAGAGTCCATTTGTAGCTCCTTCCTATTCAATCCTCAACCAGCCCTAGGCCACCATGGGTCCTATAACCATAGATTAGATTTGTCACTCCTGACTTTTCATACAAATGGAGTCATACTATATGCAATCTTTTGTATCTGTCTTTTTTTTTTTAATAACATCTTTATTGGAGTACAATTGCTTTACAGTGGTTAGTTTCTGCTTTATAACAAAGTGAATCAGCTGTACGTATACATATATCCCCATATCTCCTCCCTCTTGCATCTCCCTCCCACCCTCCTTATCCCACCCCTCTAGGTGGTCACAAAGCACAGAGCTGATCTCCCTGTGCTATGCGGCTGCTTCCCACTAGCTATCTATTTCACATTTGGTAGTATATATAAGTCCATGCCACTCTCTCACTTCGTCCCAGCTTATCTGTCTTCTATCACCCAGCACAGTGTTTTTGATACTCAATTGCATTGTTTCCTGTGTTGGTAGTTTTTGGTCATTTGCCTTTTTATTTCGTTTTGTTTTCTTACTAAGTAGTATTCTATTGTACAGATATGCCACAATTTGTTTATTCCAGCACTTGGTGTTTTTTTTTTTGGCCGCACAACAGGACATATGGGGATCTTAGTTCCCGGACCAGGGATTGAACCCGCGCCCCCTGCATTGGGAGTGTGTAGTCTTAACCATTGCACGGCCAGAGAAGTCTGTATCCAATCACTTGTTGATGAATATTTGGGTTGCTTCCATTTGGGGGATATAAAGCTGCTATGAACATTTTTATATGAATATCTCCATTTTTCTTGGGTAAATACCTAGAAGTGGAATTGCAGGGTCTTATGGTTAGTAATTTTATAAGAAACTGACAAATTGTGTTCCAAAGTGGGTACACTATTTTATATTCTCACCTTTCCCCACTGAATTACCTCGGTACCCTGGTCAAAAATCAACTGTCCATATGTGTGTAGTCTATTTCTGGACTCTCTGTTCTATTCCAATGATCTGTGTGTCTATAGTGATTTTCTTCCATTTGAGGTAGTGATATAAAGATTTCTTACTAAATATATAAATGTACTTAAACTTTTATGCACAACAATGTTCATTGCAGCATTATTTACAGTATCCAAGATATGGAAGCAACCCGTGTCCATGGATACATGAATGGATAAAGAAGATGTTGTACACATATAAAATGGAATATTACTCAGTCATTAAAAAAAAAATGAAATCTTGCCATCTGCAACAACATGGATGGATCAGGAAGGTATTATGCTAAAGGAAATAGGTTGGAGAAAGACAAGTACCATGTGATCTCACATATATGTGGAATATAAAAAACAAAACAAAGGAAAGAAAATGAAAATGTATATCGTAGATACTGAGAACAAAGAAAATGTATCTCATAGATACAGAGAACGAAGGAATGGTTGCCAGAGAGGAGGGGAGTGGGGGGAGCAAAAGAGGTGAAAGGGATTAAAAGGTATAAACCACCTCCAGGGACTTCCCTGGCAGTCCAGTGGTTAGGACTCTGTGCTTCCACTGCAGGGGGGCCTGGGATTGACCCTTGCTGGGGAACTAAAATCCTGCATGCTGCATGGCATGGCAAAAAACAAAAACAAAAAACCAAACAAACAGAAAAAATACTCCACTTATACAATAAATAAGCCAATAAGCCATGGGCATGTAATGTGTAGTGTAAGTAATGTGGTCAATAATATTGTAATAATTTTGTATGGACACAGATGGTTACTACACTTATAGTGGTGATCATTTCCGAATGTATGCAAATGTCAAATCACTATGTAGTATACCTGAAACTAACATAATGTTGTACATCAACTATATTTCAATTTTTTAAAAAGTACTTAAAATTTTAAAAGTCTTTATATATGTAAATTTATATAACTATTATGTTATCATATTTATGTCATTTAATAAATATTTAGATTATATTATAAATATTCTTAATATTTTATATGAATACTTATATATAATATTTATATATAAATCTGTGCAATTGGTACAAAGATATTGCAAAAATTATAAATATTGAACACAAGTACCTGAAAAGTTTTAGGACAAAAACATTCCCTAAATAGTATTAGTTAATTCTCAAAGTATCTTCCTTTGGTGACCTATCCCAGTGGTTATTTGGTTTTTCTCAAGTAATACTCTGCGTCATTGTAAAAACTTCTACCAACTTTTGCAAAGTCCAAATGACACTTGCTTCAAAAAATTTTCTGTAGCTGGGGACATATGTTTTTGAATAAGTAGATTTACCTTAGCATTATTCATAACAGCAGAAAAGTAAAAAACATGTAAATGCTCAATAATAGAGCACTAGATAAAATGATGTTGGTGCATCTATACATTATGAGATAAAATGCCTCAGGATTTTATCCAGGATTCTGGGGACTTCCCTGGTGGTGCAGTGGTTAAGAATCTGCCTGCCAATGCAGGGGACACGGGTTCGAACCATGGTCTGGGAAGATCCCACATGTCGTGGAGCAACTAAGCCCGTGTGCCACAACTACTGAGCCTGCACTCTAGAGCCCATGAGCCACAACTACTGAGCCTGTGCGCCACAACTACTGAAGCCTGCGTGCCTAGAGCCCATGCTCCGCAACAAGAGAAGCCACCACAATGAGAAGCCTGTGCACCACAATGAAGAGTAGCCCCAACTCGCTGCAACTAAAAAGAAAGCCCACGCGCAGCAACGAAGACCCAATGCAGCCAAAAATAAATAAATTAATTAATTAATTAATTTTTAAAAATTCCAAAAAAAAAACCAAACAGGATTCTGAAACAATAATGACATGGAAAATCCTCACACCATATCTTGGGCAACTAAAAGCAGGCTATAAATATGATATGTCATTTTTATTAAGATATACACACAAAAAAATAAGATTGGAAGAAATATACCAAAATGTGTGGAGGTACTATGGTTGAGTTTTGTTTCTGTTTGTTTGTTTTTTGGCCCTGCCATGTGGCTTGAGGGATCTTAGTTCCCCAACCAGGGATTGAACCCAGGCCACGGCAGTGAAAGCACTGAGTCCTAACTACTGGACCACCCGGGAACTCCTGGTTGAGTGTTTTTTAAATAGTCATTTATATGTATGAATCTTCTAATTTTTCTACAATAAGAATGTTTTATTTATAATTGGAAAAACATGGTAAAGGCCTTGGTGAGCTCTCTATTGATATGTGATTTCTTCCTTCTTTGGAATTTTATAGCTTTCTATAAATCTCTTAGGACACATACCACATTCTAGCTTGCATTATAACTATCTGTATACCTCTCTTATCTTACTTTTTCGATTCTGATTTCTTGAAAACAAAGATCTCATCTCATTCATTTTTTGATCCCAGTCCTGGCACAGTGCAAATGCCTGTCACATGTCAGATACCTGACAAAATAAATGTGAATCAGCCAGTTGCTGCCAATCAGGAACATAGTTCTCTTGTCACCGAATTTTCTGATTAAGAGAAACCAGACAATTTGAATTTTGGTGGAACTCCATTGATTTTTTAATCATATAAATATTCAGAGTTAAAAGGGAAAAAATTTAAATAAATACAAGAGGAAGGAGTTTTCAAATGAGCATCATTAGTATTGGAATAGTGCTAGCTGCTTAGCTTACAGAATTGGCTGGTGTGGGGTCTCTGGAACCTGAAAATGTCCCTGGGCTTCGTTTACCAAAGTGGCATTCTCATGTGTGTTCACCTTGTCAAACTTAGCACCTAAGCATCGCTTACTAAACAACAAAACAAGAAATCAGGAGGTGTGCTAAGTAGGAAATGAACTATGGGGAACATTTTATTTCTGTACATCATGTACCTTTTTAAAGGTATTTATTTCTTTATGAAACAATAATGTATGGAATATTACTCAGCCATAAAAAAGAATGAAATTATGCCATTTGCAGCAACATGGATGGACCTAGAGATTGTCATACTGAGTGAAGTAAATCAGACAAAGACAAATATCATATGATATCGCTCACATGTGGAATCAAAAAAAAAGGGTACAAATGAACTTATCTACAAAACAGAAATAGAGTTACAGATGTAGAAAACAAACTTATGGTTACCAGGGGGTAAGGGAGGGGAGGGTTAAATTGGAAGAATGGGATTGACATATACCCACTACTATATATGAAATAGATAATTAATAAGGACCTACTGTATACCTCAGGGAACTCTACTCAATACTCTGTAATGGCCTACATGGGAAAAGAATCTAAAAAAGAGTGGATATATGTATATGTATAACTGATTCACTTTGCTGTACACCTGAAACTAACACAACATTGTAAATCAACTATACTCCAATAAAAATTTTTTTAAAAAGTAAGAACACATTGAAGCCATCAAAAAAGAAAGAAAAAAGGAACAGTCATATTGGGCAAAATCCTGAGAAATCAATCCATTAAGATAGATATGGGTAATCTTATAGATTATCTTAGAACAAAGGTCCAAAAT
This sequence comes from Balaenoptera physalus, assembly GCF_965194825.1. NCBI lineage: Eukaryota > Metazoa > Chordata > Mammalia > Artiodactyla > Balaenopteridae > Balaenoptera > Balaenoptera physalus. The sequence continues at coordinate 82,700,697 of NC_138898.1, forward strand.
GTTGACTAAATTAAATGAAACTGTTAATTCAATGAAGTAGAATTAAAAACTCAAAACAAATTTTACCTTATTGTCACTACTTCCTGGTTTACAGAAGATAAAGGGCAATTGGAGGAAAACCCCTCATTTTATCTAGAAAAGGTGCTGAAATTTGGTTTCAACACATTTTTCATTTTTGTTGACATAGGCCATGCATACAGACAGGAGCACAAATGTTGAATAGCTTTATAAACTTTCACAGTGAGCACACCTGTGTAATCAGAACTCAGATCAAGAAATAGCACAGTGACAGCATCCCAGGAGGCCCCCTGGACCCCCTTCATAGTTACTACCCCCCAGTGAGAACCACAGCCCTTACTTCCTTTCCTACAGATCCATTTTGCCTCTTTTTGAGGAATCATGACATGTATATACTCTTTTGTATTCTTTTTCCTCCCTCAATATTATGAGATTCACCCATGTTGTTCTAAGTAGCAATACTTTGGTTTCATCATATCTTGATGATAGGTTTAATTTTTATAAAAACATAAAGTAAAATATAGGCACTAATTTCTAAATTGCATTGTTCTCGGTGGGACCATGTAGTAAAATATTTAGCACAAATTTATCTGTTCCACCAACCAATTGGAAAGCAGGTGAAAACAAGTAACACCCGGCCCCAAATCAGAGGTTAACTTTGTTTTCAAGTAAAGTGAAATGATCTCTGAGCTATTTCCTGACATATTGCAGACAGACATAGGAAATGAAAGTTTTTTTTGTTTTTGTTTTTTTTTAGAAATCTGACTAGGAAAGTTCACTCTCTCAAAATCAAGTTTCAGCAAATGAAATGGACAAAACTTATAACAAATATCTGGACATTTAGTCCATTTCAGCGCTGTTCAAGGCACCGGAAAAGCCATTAAGTTTATAAATGGACAGGGAAAGTTATGTTTGGTCCCTTACATGTGTGATGGCCACATACTCCAAACTCAAATTCTAGCAAAAATGCAAGCAGTGCCAGCATCAACCTAGTTAATAAAACCAACCAGATTTTTCATAACACAGCAGTGACTATAAGCCCACGAAAGAACTATAAATCCATTAGCCAAACCAGTTCCTTAGATCCATAGCTGGCTGCCCTTGAGAGGGAGCGTGCAAAGGTTCCATGGATTAGGTCCCTCAGGGCGTGTGTGGAGGTGTGCATAGAGAGGAAATAGCGGGCCCCTGCTGTACATACTGGTGCGTGCTGGTGCAGACAGCAAAGAAGAGGAAAGGTAGCTTGTATTCATTCATTCATTTATTCAGTGTTTGAATATATGTTTGCACTATCTGTGAACTTTTCTCCTCCCTGAGCTTCAGTCATTTTCCCACCCTCTGGGTCTAGGACAGTGCCTCACGCACACAGTAGGCCTTTGGTTTTTGTTGACTGACTGAGTAAGGTAAAGAGCACAGGCTTCGAAGCCTTAGATTTAACTCCACCACATCCTGCCTCTGAGATATTCAGCATCGTTGCCTAAACTCTCTGAACTGCATTTTCCTCATCTGCACGTTGAGGAGAATAGCATCTATTTCTTCGGGAGGCTGTGAGAATTTATTTAGCAAATTTATTTAGGCCTACCGTATTGCCTAACAGGCATTCAAGGGAATCTGCTAGCTGCTTTGAAGGATGAAGGAAGGAATATGGCCCTGTCCTTGACCTCAGGGAGTCTACAGACTTGTGGGAGGACAGAGTAATAAACAGGTTATCACACAGTATGACTGGTACACTGTCATGAGGCCCTGAGGAGGTGGGGAAGGGACCCTTGAGTCAGGCTTTGAAGGATGCATGGAAGTTTCCAGCAGAGAAGATGGAGGGTGGAGGGTATTGAAGGCAAAGAGAAGAGCGTGTCAAGGATACGGAAGTGTCAATGTGCACGGCTCACAGAGGGGGTGCTGGCAGGGGCTCATGGCCAGGAGCAGACCAGGCTGCAGAGGGACTTGTGTCTGATCACAATGGGCCTTCTGTGCCACCTAAGAAGTTTGTGCTGGACACGTTAGTCAGGATGCCTGTCATTCCAGCTTCTATTTCCAGGCAAAATTGTGCCACCCACTCAGGGAAGCTGGACTAAGCGGCTTTAAACAAATAACAAAACCTTCATTCAAGTATTTTATTGACACAGAATAAAATGATTCCTTTTTGTGTGTTGAGTTAAATGAGTTTTGACAAATGTGTTTACCCACATAACCCCCTGCCACCATCAAGATATAGCACATTTCCATCACCTTAAAAAGTTCCCTCCTGCCCTTCTGCATGCATTGATCCCACCCACATCCACTCCAGGCATGGCCTCACCTGATCTGCTTTCTGTCACTAGTCTTCCTGTTACAGAATTTCATAGAAATGGAGTCATCCAACATGTAGTTTTTGTGTCAAGCTTATTTCACTCACTCAGCCTAGCATTTTGGAGATTAATTCATGCTATTGTATGTATTTGTAATTCATTCCTCTTTACTACTGGGTACTATTCCTTTGTATAGATGTGCCACTGACTTCATCCATGATGAACACTTGGATTGTCTCCAGTTTGGGGTTATTATGGACCAGGCTGGATGTTCTTTTTTTTTATTTTTCTTTTTTGCAATTGACAAGGAAATTTAGTTATTTCTGAGATATACATTTTAAAGTAATAACTAGAATTATGACTTATAACATTATACCAGAACATATAAGATTTTTAGAAATTTCATGTAATGTCTGAAACATTTATATTAACATATTTCCATACAAATAACCTAAAGTTTAGTATTAGTTGTTTTTTGTTTGTTTATACTGCAGGTTATTATTAGTCATCAGTTTTATACACATCAGTGTATACATGTCAATCCCAATCCAGGCTGGATGTTCTTATGGAAGTCTTCGTGTGGACATGTTTTCACTTCTCTTGGATTAACAGCTGGAAGTGGAATTGTTGGCTGTGAGGGTAAATGTGCGTTTAACTTTTAAGAAACTGCGGAACTGTTAGAGAGAGAGAAGGAGGGAAGTGGGAGGCAGAGAGATAGTGACAGATAAGAGAGAGGGACTTCCCTGGTGGGCCGGTGGTTAAGATTCTTTCTTCCACTGCAGGGGAGGAGGGAGGGGTCAATGGATCCCTGGTAGGGGAACTAAGATCCTGCATGCCCCCTGGCTGCTGCCAAAAAAAAAAAAAGAGAGAGAGACAGTGCGAGCTTCTCAAACCACTGGGGGAATTAAGATTAGAAAGCAGCAGCCGGATTATTTGGGCGGGGGCGGGGAGGCACGTGCAGGGCGGCCCCGCATCCACATCTGTGTCCCGGCCCCACCAGCATGGCCACCGCAGCATCCGGAGGAAGCGCCTTCTCCTCCCAACACGTAAAGCCACACGGAATAGTACACGGAACCCGAGGCGCCCCCATGAAAGAGCCAGAGCGGGTGCCGCCAGGAGTCCCCGGAAGCCTGAGACCACGTGCAGTTGGGAGCGGAGGCGGTCTGGACCCCGGGGATCAAGGCCTTGGAGGGCAGGCAGGGTGGGATGCGTGGAGAGGCGGCGCCCACCCGGTCTTCCCGAGGCCCCCTACAGGCATGAGGATGGAGGCCCGGAGGCCGGAGGAAGCGCCTGTCCCGTGAGCCCACCTGCCAGGCCCCGGGAGCGGCCTGCTCAGGCCCACCTGGCCGCCGGCGGCCAGCACAGGCGGCCACACCCTGCAAGCGCTTCAAGATGGAGGAACTCTCCGGAGATATCCTACTGCGGCAAAGGGAGGGGGGAAGAATAACATTGCAGAGTACTTAGTGAAGGCCCCTCCCCACCCGCATTCCTGACGCCCCACCTTGGGAAGCGGGAGAAGCCACAGGCCGGGCGCACCGCCCCGCGTCCCTGGCAAGGCGGGGCACCCAGGCTGCGGGCCTCTGCGCCCCACTCTGCCCCTGTCACCAGCAGAGCAGCCAGCAATGGCTTCCACCCCTGAGCAAATTTGCCAGAACCTTTTATGAAGCAAGAACACAGTGGTTTTCAGCGTGGAGACAGTAAGAAGGGCTCCCAATGGGCTTCCTGTCTCCATCGTCACGGCACCTGCTCTCTGGTTTCTCCTGGATCCAGCCTACCTTGACGCTGGGCCAAGTTGGCCCAGGAGATGCAAATAGCATTGGAAGGCCTAGGAGCACAGCCTCAAAGCCAAAACTGCAGAACCAGATGAGGCTTCTGTGAAATTCCCGGGCCAGAGCTCTGAGCCCCGAGGCCTCTTTGCACGCCTGGCCCTGGGTTTGATCTCAGAGGCGGCTGCTGTTCCCTCCTGCCATCGCCACTGGTTTCGTGTCGACTTTCAGCTGTAGGTTGTGTCCTGAGAACCCTCTCAGCATGTCCATTCTTTTTTTTTTTTTGGTGGGTGAGGGAGCCTTTCCAGCAGTATGAATTTTTTTTTTTTTTTTTGGCTGTGCTGGGTCTTCGTTGCTGTGCGCGGGCTTTCTCCAGTTGCGGTGAGCAGGGGCTACTCTTCATTGCAGTGCGCAGGCTTCTCATTGAGGTAGCTTCTCCTGTTGTGGAGCACGGGCTCTAGGTGCGTGGGCTTCAGTAGTTGTGGTTCGCGGGCTCTAGAGCGCAGGCTCAGTAGTTGCAGCGCACGGGCTTAGTTGCTCCGCGGCATGTGGGATCTTCCCGGACCAGGGCTCGAACCCATGTCCCCTGCATTGGCAGGCAGATTCCTATCCACTGTGCCACCAGAGAAGCCCCTGCATGTCCATTCTTGTATAACTTGAAGGACCTTGACCCTTCCGGGCTGTCATAAGCACACCTTTCTTTTCTGCTCACTCAGATGAAACACCTGGGGCAGCAATCTTGCACAACAGGCCTTCGGTGGCCCCCACAGATGGACTTTGTCCCAGGCTCAGTGCTGTGGGAAGCATGTGTCTGGAGTCTGTGTGTATGTGTAGTGTGTTTTACATACTTATTCATAAAGTTCAAGTTTTCAGATCTTCTGCTTTCTGGCTATGAATTCGATGGGACACAATTACGGTTAAAAACATTTGCTTGCACGAAAAGACAAATACTGTATGATTCCACTTGTATGCAGTACTTAGAGTAGTCACATTCATAGAGACAGAAAATAGAATGGTGGTTGCCAGGGGCTGAGAGGTGGAGGGAAAGAGGAGTTGTTGAATGGGTATAGAGTTTCAGTTTTGCAAGATGAAAACAGTTCTGGAGCTGGATTGCACAATACCGTGAATATACTTAACACTACTGAACTGTACACTTAAAAATGGTTACGATGATTCATTTGATGTTATGTGCATTTTACCACAATTAAACAACAATTTGCGGGGGGTGGGGGAGGGAAGGATTGGGAGTTTGAGATTAGCAGATGCAAACCATTATATATAGCATGGATAAATGACAAGGTCCTATTGTATAGCACAGGGAACTATAGTCAGTATCCTATAATAAACCACAATGGAAAAGAATATGAAAAAGAATATATATATGTGTAACTGAATCACTTTGCTGTACAGCAGAAATTAACACAACATTGTAAATCAACTATACTTCAATAAAAATTTTTTTTTCAATTTACGTGGCCTACAGAAGATCATGAATATTTTATGGCTTTGTAAGACCCAAGAGTGGATGGCTTTATGTATAGCGATAGTTGTCAGATATAAGCATTTCGCAGGCCCAGAGTATGAATCAGAAGTTAGGATGCTGGGGGGAAGGGGAGCGAAATAGGTGAAGGGGATTAACAGGCACAAACCTCCAGTTATAAAATAAATAAGCCCCAGGGATGTGGCTTATTTATATACAGTGTAAGAAATATGGTCAATGATATTGTAATAACTTTGTATGGGGACAGATGGTTACTAGACTTATGGTGGTGATCATTTCATGCTGTATGCAAATATCAAATCACTATGTTAGTACATCTGAAACTAACATAAAAGTATGTCAACTATATTTCAATAAAAAAAAGAAAGAAGTAGTTATGATGGGCCATGGCTGTGGTTAGGATGATATAATGAAGGCGTTACAGATATGCAATCTGGCTACATCCCAGTGAATGTGTGGCCCCTAATAGAGAAATACCTGGACCCCAGCAGCCTGAATTTTGCATTTGGCCAGAAGTTGCTGCCCTCCCTTGGTTTCCAAGGCTGCAAGACAGAGTTTATTTTGAAGAGGTGAAGTTCATCGCACATTTGTTTTCTACCATGGCATTTCAGGACCACATTTTACAAGAAGGCCTTGTTTCATTTGCTATTATTCCTGGAAAGGAAAGTTGTATGAAATTATTCTGGTTTTATTACAGAATGGTTTTTCTTTTTTTAAATTTAGGACTTATTTTGAAAAATGATGAGTTCAATTCAAATGTGTGCAGATACCTTCCAGAGAAAGGTAATTTTATAGCAAATTAATCTTGATCAGATAGCATGGAGAAATTTTCTGGAATATTCTTTTTTTTTTTTTTTTTTGGCTGTGCATTGCGGCATGTGGGATCTTAGTTCCCCGACCAGGAATCAAACCCGTGCTCCCTGCAGTGGAAGTGTGAATTCCTAACCACTGGACCGCCAGGGAATTCCCTGGAATATTCATATTTGAAGATTATTAATGATGCCTCTGATTTTATTTATTTATTTATTTATTTATTTATTTATTTATTTATGGCTGTGTTGGGTCTTCATTGCTGCGTGCAGGCTTTCTCTAGTTGCGGTGAGCGGGGGCTACTCTTCATTGCGTTGCGCGGGCTTCTCGTTGCGGTGGCTTCTCTTGTTGCAGAGCACGGGCTCTAGGCGCGTAGGCTTCAGTAGTTGTGGCACGTGGGCTCAGTAGTTGTGGCTCACAGGCTCTAGAGCGCAGGCTCAGTAGTTGTGGCGCACGGGCTTAGTTGCTCCACGGCATGTGGGATCTTCCCGGACCAGGGCTCGAACCCGTGTCCCCTTCATTGGCAGGTGGATTCTTAACCACTGAGCCACCAGGGAAGTCCCTCTGATTTAAAACTAACCAAAAACTGCTAATATTTTCACTAGAGGGGCTTAATAAACTTGGTCGCAATAAATGAAGTACTTAAAATTAGTTAAAAACTCTGAATTTAAGCATCGTTTTGCAGAAGAGATGGGGAATGGAGGAAGGAAGGTGTTAAAATAATGTATGAATAGGACTTCCCTGGTAGTCCAGTGGGTAAGACTGCGCTTCCAATGCAGGGGGCCCAGGTTCAATCCCGCACGCATGCTGCAACTAAAGATCCCTCATGCCACAACGAAGATCCCGTGTGCCGCAACTAAGACCCGGCACAGCCTAAGTAAATAAATAAATATTTTTTAAAACATTAAGGTAGACAAAAATAATAATAATAATGTATGAGGGTAGTCATCTAGTGCCTTTGGTTATTTGGACGTTAATTTCCGAAGTGTCTCTATAATTATAGTAAAGATCTTTCAAATTATAGGCCACAGATATCCACTTTCAATGTTGAATAATTCTATAAAGATGCTAGTTAAAATGAATGAAAGGATGTCCATTTAACTCAGCGAGGTCAGGCTGGCTTTAGCCCCCAAGGGATCTGTTAGGTTGAATTTGAAGCAGCTGTTTCACAGACTCATTTAAGCAAAAGCTTTGGTTTCTTGGCTGGCAGTGTCCTCAGCAAGGAAACCATGTGACCACTCAGGGTAAGGCCAAGTCCCTTCAAGGACATTCAGAGGTTTATGAAGTGGCTGCTTCAAGTCCACGCCCTACCCCAGAGGGACTGTGGTGATTGCCCCAGGCTGGGGTGAGGGCTCCCTGGTGATTCTGATGTGCAGCTGGGGATGAAAACCAGCCAAGAATTGACTGACAAGAGGATGATGACTTTGGTCTTACTTCCATTGTCTGTCCTGCATGGGAGACTGGCGAAGAAGAAAAAGCCGGTGGATAAAAATATTTTGGTGACCTGGTAAATGTCTGCTCTAACTCCAGCTAATGTGTACGGCACGTGAAGAGCTTTTAAAGTGTTTTCAAAGATGTTCTCTGCTTTGCACTCTACAATCCCGTGAATAGATATTGCTGTCATTATGTTTACGGTTGAAAAAAACTGGTTTAGAGAGATCAGGTGAGGGGCCCAGCTGGCAAGAGGCGGAGCTAGGGCTCAGAGTGGCTTAATCCATCTGCCCCTTTGTTCTGAGACGGAAACAATTCTCTTCTGTAAGGGCCCATCCATTCTACTTTTTGTTCTCTGCCGCAATCCAGCTAGCTTAGTTCTTTTCTTATTCTTTTTCTTACAGTGTAAATTGAGATCAGTGTAATTTCCGAGAAACTAGAAATTAACAGGGCAGCCATCCTGAGAGTGAAAAGTAAGGGACACAGTTGGTCGGTCTTGAAGCATGAAACACTTCCAGATGCCAAAATCACTTACTGCCCGCTGCACTTTCTTTGGCAGGGCTAAAATTAAAGACTGCTTTCCAGTAGCTGGGATGGGAACTGAATTTTTGCATCTTTTGTTAGACGCTTTGGAAGTGACCTTGAAAGACAGAAGAACCTCAATTTTTGTTCCTTGGTAGAAAATACTGTCAAGAGAAGAGCAACACTTAAAAACAGTTTCCATTTTTAATCTGAAGGACTTGTAAATCACAGATTTTATTTCAAGACAGGCAAAATTCAAGGGTAGGAAAGAGATCACTTTATTGGCAAACATTTTTTTTTAATTTTCAAGCAAGATTATTTTCCACAACTACTTGAAGAACTGCTGCCACCTCACGGAAAATTTTTATAAACTTCCAGTTTAGGCAAGAATCCATGTTTGCTGTCTTCTAAGGCCTTCTAGTCACCGCTACTGTGTAACACTCCCTGGGACCAAACCCCCTGGGGATCTTTGGCCTGCCAACTGCAGCTTTTATATCCTTTGAGGTCACTTCGAAAATGGTTAGCATGTCGTAGAAACATTGGGATTAGCTATTAAGTAATAATACTTATTCTTAAAATATTTTAAATGTAAAATTTTTTAATTTAAATTTTTAAATAGTTCTTTTTAAAATAAATGTTATTTCAGTTGTAGTTGAAATGAGCAGAGAGGACCTAATGATGAAATGTGTTCTCTGTAGCTCATGCCTGCCCGGTCTTGCACATACGTGAAATGACCTTCCCAGCATTGGGTTTGGATGAATTCTTTTTTTTTTTTTTTTAATTAATTAATTAATTTATTTATTCATTCATTCATTCATTTTTGGCTGCGTTGGGTCTTCGTTGCTGCACGCGGGCTTCTCATTGCGGTGGCTTCTCTTGTTGCGGAGCACGGGCTCTAGGCGTGCGGGCTTCAGTAGTTGTGGCACGTGGGCTCAGTAGTTGTGGCTCACGGGCTCTAGAGCGCAGGCTCAGTAGTTGTGGCGCGCAGGCTTAGTTGCTCCGTGGCATGTGGGATCTTCCCAGACCAGGGCTCGAACCCGTGTGCCCTGCACTGGCAGGCGGATTCTTAACCACTGTGCCACCAGGGAAGTCCTCCGGTGAATTCTTTTTTCAAAGCTCAGCTAAGGAATGGCTCCTCCGTGGAAACATCCTTCAGCTCATCCAGGCAGAGTGGGTCGTGTTTCCCTCTTTGTTTCCGCAGGAAACTGTGCCCACTGCTAGGGTCATATTTACTGTTACCATATTTACTGCTGTAGCACTTTATTCCTTTTACTGTAATAATTTTGTAGAGGGAATGAATAGTGTGAGAGCTGAGAGCTCCCACTCGGGTTCAAATCCTGGCTTTGCCTATTACTAGCTGTGTAGCCATGAGCAAGTTTTCTCTGGCGTAAATGGAAGATAATAATAGTCTTACCTCAAAGGGTTATTATAAGCCTTCAATGAGCTAATAGCCGTCAGGCGCCTAGAACAGGGCCTGGCACAGAGGCAACCCTCTGGAAGTGTGAACTCGTTGCTGCTCTCCACATTGTAATGCCCCACGTGCAGGTCTGTCTCTCCCAAGGACAGGCCTTTTGCAACTCTGATTCCTCCATTTAGAACAAAGTGAGTCAAGCAGTGCTCAGTCGTGTTTGGTGAATGCAGGTGTGCACAAATGAGACGTTTAAAAGCTCATTTTCCACACAAATATTGTCACAATGGTGATCTCTGAGGGAGTGTGTGTGTGCTGGGGCCGGAGCTCTCTCTCCCCTGCCCGGGCATGTTCTAGCTCCCCATTCCAAGTCTAGTTCTAACTTGTATACATTACACCAGGCTTAGGAGAGGGCAAGCTCCAGGCAGCCTCAGGCACGCAAAGTTTTTTGTTTTTTTAAAAATATTTATTTATTTGTTTGTTTGTTTTGTTGCATTGGATCTTACTTGTGGCAGGCAGCCTCCTTAGTTGTGGCATGCAAGCTCTTAGTTGTGGCATGTGTGTGGGATCTAGTTCCTTGACCAGGGATCGAACCCGGGCCCCCTGCATTGGGAGTGCGGAGTGTTATCTACTGCGCCACCAGGGAAGTCCCATCAGGCATGCAAAGTTGACATCAGCTAACACGCAGCCCAGAACAGAACCTGTGCACATGATGGTAACGCATCTGGGTCAGAAGCCCAGCGTTGGAAGAAACGTTTCCTTTCCAGACCCCGAGCTGCAGATACCTCCAGTTGCCTCCCCATATCTCCATTTTCTCCTCTGTTTTAGTTATTGTGTTAATTTCCTAGGGCTGCCGTGATAAAGTACCATAAACTAAAAATAAAAATATCAGAAATGTATTGTCTCAGTTCTGGAGGCTAGAAGTCCAAGATCAAGGTGTTAGCAGAGTTGGTTCCTTCTGAGGGTGGGGAGGGAGCATCTGTTACAGGTCTCTCTCCTAGCTTCCTGTGGTTTACCAGTGGTCTTTGGAATTCCTTTGCTTTCACGTGGCATTCTCCCTGTGTCTCTTCACATTGTCTTCCCCTGTGCTTGTCCGTTTCTGTGTCCAAATTTCCCCTTTTTATAAGGACATTAGTCATACTGAATTAGGGCCAACCCTAATGACATCATTTTAACTTAATTACCTCTGTGATGACCCTATTTCCCAATAAGGTCACATTCTAAGGTACTGGGGATGAAGATTTCAACATATCTTTTTTGGGAGGACACAATTCAACCCATAACAGTTATGGAGAAGATTTGAAGATATTACTGCTAGAGGATTGGTAGAATTGCCATGTTCTTAACCTTTGTGGGTGAAGTTGAAGCCAATGTGATATAGTATTTCAGATTTGGGGGCTACTATTTTTTCCCTGGTTTTACTGAGATATAATTGACATAGAGCACTGTATAAGTTTAAGGTGTACAGCATAATGATTTGATTTACATATATTGTGAAATATTATTTGGTTTTTAAAGGGCACAGGGATCAGCACAGATGTTCATTGCTGGGTTATTTATAATGGTCAAATAGAGGAAATATCTAAATGTCCCACAGTAGGAGGATAGTTAAATAGACGCTGATGATGAGAATGATAACCAACATTCCTCATGGCTTACTCTGTGCCAAACACTGTACCAATGACTTTATATGAAAATTACCATTTAAGTGTAAGTTACGGTTCACAGCCTGATAAAGAACATCTACAAAACCCCCCACAGCTAACATCATACTTAATAGTCAGAGACTAAAAAGCTAAAATCAGGAACAAGATGACGATGGCGATTCTCACCATTGCTATTCAACTTTGGTTGTTTTTTTGTTAATTAACTAATTAATTTATTTTGGCTGTGCCAGTTCTTAGTTGTGGCATATGGGATCTTTAGTTGTGGCATGCGAACTCTTAGTTGTGGCATGCATCTGGGATGCCCCGCCCAGGGATCGAACCGGGCCCCCTGCATTGGGAGTGCAGAGTCGTACACACTGAACCACCAGGGAAGTCCTGCTGTTCAACTTTGTACTGGACGTTCAAGCCAGGACAATTAAGCAAGAAGAAGAAATAAAAGGCATCCAGGTCGAAATGAAAGAACTAAATTACTTCTACTTGCAGATGACATGATCATGTATATATAAAACCTAAGGAAGCCATTACACACACACACACACACACACACACACACACACACACACACACACAACTATTAGAGCAAATGAATGAGCTTAGCAAGGTTGTAGGATGCAAGACGAGTATACAAAAACATCAACTGCATTTCAATCCAAAAATGGTATTAAGAAAAGAATTCTGCTTACAATGCTAACACATATATATGGAATTTTAAAAAGTGGTACTGATGAACCTAGTGGCAGGGCAGGAATAAAGACGCAGACGTAGAGAATGGACTTGAGGGCACAGCAGGGGAAGGGGAAGCTGGGATGAAGTGAGAGAGTAGCACTGACATATATACACTACCAAATGTAAAATAGATAGCTAGTGAGAAGCTGCTGCATAGCACAGGGAGATCAGCTCGATGCTTTGTGACAACCTAGAGGGGTGGGATAGGGAGGGTGGGAGGAAGGCTCAAGAGGGAGGGGATATGGGGATATATGTATACATATAGCTGATTCACTTTGTTGTACAGCAGAAACTAACACAACATTGTAAAGCATTTATACTCCAATAAAGATGTGAAAAAAAAAAGAATTCTACTTATAACAAACTCAAAAATAATACAATATTTAGGAATAACATTTTAAAAAGTAATGAGAGATTTGTACACTGAAGACTATAAAACATCATTAAAGAAATTAAGGAATGGGACTGCCCTGGTGGCACAGTGGTTAAGAATCTGCTTGCCAATGCAGGGGACACGGGTTCAAGCCCTGGTCCAGCCTTGGATGGGGTAAGATCCCACATGCTGCGGAGCAAGTAAGCCTGTGCACCACAACTACTGAGCCTGCGCTTTAGAGCCTGCGAGCCACAACTACTGAGCCTGAGTACCACAGCTAGTGAAGCCCGCGTGCCTAGAGCCTGTGCTCCGCAACAAGAGAAGCCACGGCAATGAGAAGCCCGCACACTGCAACGAAGACCAGTCCCCGCTCACCGCAACTAGAGAAAGCCCGTGCACAGCAACAAAGACCCAACGCAGCCAAAAGTAAATAAATAAATTTATAAATTAATTAATTAATCAAAAAAAAAGAAATTAAGGAAGACCTCAATTAATGTAAAGACATCCCATGCTCATGGATTAGAAGACTTAATGTTATTAAGATGATAATACTCCCCAAATTGATTTATAGATTCCAAGTGATCCCTATCAAAATCCCAACTAGCTTTTTTGAGCAGAAATTAAGAAGTTGATCCTAAGATTTATATGGAAATGTAAATGACCCAGAATAGCCAAAACAATCTTGAAAAAGGAGAACAAAGTTGGAGGACTCACTACTTCCTGATTTCAAAACTTCTATAATAGAGTGCAGTACTGGCATGAGGATAGATACCTGTATCAATGGGACAGAACTGACAGCCCAGAAATGAACTCTCACTTCTAGTCAATCGATCTTTGACAAGTGTGCCAAGACCAATCAATGGGGAAAAAATTGTCCTGTCAACAAATGGGACTGGTAGAGTTTTATATATGCATGCAAAAGAATGAAATTAGATGGCTATTTCACACCATATACAAAAATTAACTCAAAATGGGACATCAACCTAAATGTAAGAGCTTAAAACTCAGTCTCAGAAGAGGGTAAATCTTTGTGACCTTGGATTAGGCAGTGGCTTCTTAGATATGACCACTAAAGCAACAAGAGAAAAAACAGGTAAGTTGGTAGCCAGCCACTGGGGGAACATAGACCCCAAAGTTCCCTGCCTCCTGGTAGTCACACCCTTGTGTAGTCCTCTTAAGTTGTACTAGGTGTGGTCTGTGTGATCAACAGCAGAAGGCAGAAGTGATGATCTTAGGTGATTAAAAAGCCTGTGGCTTCTGGTTTTGGTGCTCATTTTCTCTCTTGAATCACTCTTTCTGGGGGAAGCATGCTGCCACGTTGTCAGCAGTCCTAAGGCGAGGCCTATGTGCTGGGAAACTAAAGCTGCTGGCCAACAACCATCAAGAAACTGAGGTTTGGGTTTCCCTGGTGGCGCAGTGGTTAAGAATCTGCCTGCCAATCCAGGGGAAACAGGTTCGAGCCCTGGTCCGGGAAGATCCCACATACCGTGGAGCAGCTAAGCCCGTGCGCCACAACTACTGAGTCTGCACTCTAGAGCCCACGAGCCACAACTACTGAGCCTGTGAGCCACAGCTACTGAAGCCTGTGCGCCTAGAGCCCGTGCTCTGCAACAAGAGAAGCCACCGCAATGAGAAGCCTGCATGCTGCAACGAAGAGTAGTCTCCACTCGCCACAACTAGAGAAAGCCTGTGCACAGCAATGAAGACTCAACACAGCCAAAAATAAATAAATAAAATAAATACATTTATTTAAAAAAAAGGAAAAGAAACTGAGGTTTGCCGACAGCCATGCAAGTAAGCTTGGAGCAGATTCTCCTGCCCCAATTGAACCTTCAGATGACTGCAGCCCAACCCACAGCTTGAGTGCAACTTCCTAGGAAACTCTGATCCAAAACCACCCATTTAAGCTGCTCTTAGATTCCTGACCCTCAGAATCAATATTAGATAATAAATGTTTGTTATTTTAAGCTATGAAATGTCAGGGTAATTGGTTCACAGCAATTGATAAAAGCAATAGATGCCCCTCTTTCATGCAGTAAGCCACTTTGGGTAAATCTAAACTTCAGAAACAGAAGCAACCAGCAGTAAAGGATGTATCTACAAGGATGTTTATTGCCACTGGCTTTGTTTTGGAAAATGATTCGGTATAATTATAAATTATGGTGGTACTGTTCTGTAGGACTATTGTACAGCTTTTGATAGGAATCTGAAAAGATTTGTGATACATCAAGTGCGGAGAAAAAGAGTTGCTGAGTTATTGGTATGGTATCTACAGTAGGCATTGCTGGATGTGTCTCCCCAATACCTGTACTCCCCTTCTTCCTTATTCACAGGCCATGTACCCAGCTTAAAAAATAAACCTTGGGACTTCCCTGGCGGTCCAGTGGTTAAGACTCCCCCTTCCAGTGCAGGGGGTACGGGTTTGATCCCTGGTCGGGGAGCTAAGATAGCACATCCTCACAGCCAAAAAACCAAAACATAAAACAAAAGTAATATTGTAAGAAATTCAATAAAGACTTTAGAAATGGTCCACATCAAAAAAATCTAAAATCAATCAATCAATCAATCAATCTTGATTTCTCAGCTATCCTTGCAGCTAGGCATGACCACATGACATATTTCTGGCTAATGAGATCTATCAGCAGAAATCTACAGGAAGGAACCTCTGGGGAAACTATTGTTTTTCTTGTAGCACGTTATTGTGCTTTTAATCAGAGTCAGCTGGTATATGCCTGTTATCTTTTGCCTTCCTTCTTCTGTCCGCCTGGAACATGGACTCAGCGGATGCAAGGCAGAGCCGTCTTGTGACCAGGGGACCAAAGTCACACTTCAGGATGGGGAAACATAAAGAGATGTGTGCCTGAGTGGCGGCAGCAGCCCACATCAGCTAACAAAACACATTTCTTACTTAAGCCACCATTTAGGTGCCGCATGCACTCCTGATTACCGTAGGATCCATTTTCATTTAAAGGAAAAAAAAGGGAGAAAAATTACCAGTGGATGTATGTGTGTGATGAATTATGCCAGCATAAAGATGTTGAAGGATACACATGTCACCATGAACATTGACAGTTAATAGCAACGGATAAGCCTGGAGGCAAAGTCGAGATTATGAAGTTTCCGTTTGTACTCTATGTTGTTGACATTGGTACAGGAAATGTTCGTTAATTTCGTTATAAAATACAATAATGTCCCAAAACCTTATAAAAAAAAGAGAGGAAGGGACTTCCCTGGCGGTCCAGTGGTTAAGACTCTGAGCTTCCACTGCAGGGGGCACGGGTTCAATCCCTGCTTGGGGAACTAAGATCCTGCATGATGCGTGGTGTGGCCAAACAAAAACAAAAACAAAACAACAAAAAAAAAAGGGAGAGAGGAAGAAAGAAAAAGGGTGCAACACCTTCTTGGAATTATGTGTTATCACTCAGCCAGCTCAGGTTCAAGGCAAGCTGGGCCCCAGTGACTGGGCAGGTACTACGGAGAGTGTCGCGGAGCCAGGCGTGGGGAGACTGAGGAAATGGAAGATTCAGAAGAGCTCTGCAGTTTGAGCCAACACCACCAGGCCCCAGTGACTGGGCAGGTACTACGGAGAGTGTCGCGGAGCCAGGCGTGGGGAGACTGAGGAAATGGAAGATTCAGAAGAGCTCTGCAGTTTGAGCCAACACCACCAGCTTCAGAGTGTTCCGCAGGCCTTGGCGTGGAGGGTGGGGCCCTAGCGCTGGCAGCCTAACAAGGCAGGCACCCAGGAGATCATCAGAGCCCCGCCTGGAGACAGGAGGCTCCAGGGTCAGGTGCAGCCTGGCAGAGAAGGGGAGCTGCCAGGGGTAGCTGGGGCCCTGGACCAGTGGACGGACACAAGGCAGGGGTCCTGACCTGTGGCCTAGCACGGCTGTGGCATGTAGCGTGGGCCCCAGGCTCCCCAGTGGTCCTGGCTTTCAGGAGCAGGGCTCAGTTACCTTGCCTGCTCTGGGGGCCTGGCCTTGGGGCTGGATTCCGCCGTACGTGCAGCTGAGCAGGGCTGCGGTACACAGGAGCCAGGTGTCCGGACCAAATCACAAACAAAATTGTGCAGCTGACTGTGCTTGGGCTTTTCAGCGACTCTTCACTTTCTGGAGCCGTCATGGCCCTCACTCTGTGCCACCCAGGGGTCGGGGTGAGGGCCACAGTGCTGCTGTCCTGGACCCACCTCCCCCAGCGCTGCCTCCCTGCTCCAATTTCCTCTCTCGAGGCAGCCAGAAGCTTCCTGTCCTCTCCGGCTGTCTGAGCAGCTTCCTCATTTATCTCTCGACGTCTTGCAGCAGGTGTCTGGATTGCTTCTGTGCTGAGAAAGGCAGACAGGCTGGGAGCAAACAGAGAGCCTCTGGGATTGTTCAGAGGTGCGCCGTGGAAGGGATGGCAGCTCAGCTTGGCGGGGCCCAGCTAGGTTCTGGGGGAGCCGGTGGAGAGAGGCCACCATCTTCCTGAACCAGGCCTGATCGCTCTGTTTCTTCCTCCATCCTCCCCCGCTCAAAGGCCGCCTTCTCTCTGCAGATAACAGAGTCTGGCTTCTAGGGGAGGGTTGCCAGAAAAATACAGAAATTTGAATTCCAGATCAACACCAAATAATTTCTTTTAGTGTAAGTTCTGTCTCAAATATTGCATAGGATATACATATACCAAAGAATTATTTGGTGTAGATCTGAAAATCACATTTAACAGAGCATCCTGTATTTTTATTTGCTAAATCTGGCAACCCGATCCTAAGATGGCTCGGCTTTCAAAGTTCAAATCAGATTTCCCAGAAAGAGAACAAAAGAAAAGAAAGAAAAAAAAAAAAAAAAAAACCCGGTGAAAAGAGCATGTGTGTGACTCAACAGCTGCCCCTCCTCAGGGTCTGAGGGCGGAGGGACCTCCCCCCCGGGGTGGGGGGGGCCCGAGACAGAGTGAGGGTCAGTCTGGGAGGGGGCACCCGGGTCCAATCCTGACTCAGACGCCAACTTCCTGTTGGTCACCCTGGGCAGGGGCTGGGCCTCCCTGGGCTCCCAGGCTGGCGTCTGCGGCCTCAGCACCCGTTCATTCATCACACTGGTTCTGAGAAACCCCTCCGTGTGTCAGACTCAGGCCTGGGAGAGGAGCGGGATTCCTGGACCCTTGAGCGACTGGCCAGCCGTTGGTATGTGCAAGATACAGTCACATAAAAGGATCCCCATGATCCAGAGAGACAGAATTTCCTCCTCCCTCCAGATGGAGAGTGACTCAGCCCCCACTGGGCCCTGAACCTGCCCTCTTCCTGGTGCCTGTGGCCACTCAGGGATCTGCAGGGACTGCCTCCGGGAAGCACCGCCTGTCATGGCACTTAGAGTACTCAGCACTGGCTCTGCCATCACTGGCAAAAAGCCCTCTGCAGCTACTCTCTCTGTTAGGGGAACCACTGACGGAAACCACCCACCCTGGCCGGGCAAGATAGTAGTCACTTGCAACAGGAGGTCCTGGTAAGGAATGCGGAACTAACAAGCTACCACCAACCAGAAGAATTCGGGAAAGGTCAAAAGGAGAGAGGAGATGCCAGTCCATATGTCCTACCAACCTCCCAGAATCCTTCTCGCTGAAATCCACCCTGGCTGAGTGATGCGCGTGCCACCAGGAAGGACGTTGAGTCAGAGTGATTGGCCAGAGACAACCCAATAACCATAAAACCTGAGACTGTAAGCCACATGGCAGAGCGGTTCTCCTGGGTTCCCTTACCCTGCTGCTCTCTGCCTGGGCCCCCTTCCCAATAAAGTCTCTTGCTTTGTCAGCACGTGTGTCTCCTTGGACAATTCATTTCCGAGTGTTAGACAAGAGCCCATTCTCGGGCCCTGGAAGGGGTCCCCCTACCTGCAAAATTTCTCTACAGTGGTGTAGTTTCAAGATGCTCTGGAGGGACTTGCTTTCCCTGGACCAGCTGGGTTGGGTTGGATCAAGACAAGCTTGAGTCTCCCAGATGCCCACCTATAAGTGTCCAAGGGGCTTCCGATCACCTGGGTGGGCCAGGGAATCTTTGAATGGCAGGCTGAGGATGGTATGGTCAATAATACATGCTTTTTCCAGCATGGATGGATGGTGGGAAAAACGGAAGGAGAGAACTTGATTTCGATGACTAGAGAGGTCATCTAGATGCCACCACTGTCCTCCATACAGCAGCCAGAATGCTTAAAAAATTTTTTGTTTTTAATCATGGTAAAAAATACTGGGGCTTCCCTGGTGGCGCAGTGGTTGAGAATCCACCTGCCAGTGCAGGGGACGCGGGTTCGAGCCCTGGTTTGGGAAGATCCCACATGCCGCAGAGCAACTGGGCCCGTGAGCCACAACTACTGAGCCTGCGCGTCTGGAGCCTGTGCTCCGCAACAAGAGAGGCCGCGATAGTGAGAGGCCCGTGCACCGCGATGAAGAGTGGCCCCCGCTCACCGCAATTAGAGAAAGCCCTCGCACAGAAACAAAGACCCAACACAGCCAAAAATAAATAAATAAATTAAAAAAATATATATATATATATAACACTCACTATTTAGGTGCATAACTCAGTGGCACTAAGTACACTCACAATGATGTGTAACCATCACCACTATTTCCAGAACGTTTTCATCATCCCAAACAGAAACTCTGTACCCATTAAATAATCATTCCCCAGGGAATTCCCTGGAAGTCCAGTGGTAGGACTCTGTGCTTTCATTGCCGAGGGCCCAGGTTCGACCCCTGGTCAGGGAACTAAGATCCCACAAGCTGTGTGGCGCAGCCAAAAAAAAAAAAAGAAAGAAAGAATAATCATTCCCCATTCTTTCCCCTCCCCTCCTAGCCGCTGGTAACCTCGAATCTCCTTTCTGTCTCTGTGAATTTGCCTGTCCAAATACCTTATAGAAATGGAGCCATACACTATTTTCCCTTTTGTGTCTGGCTTCTCTCACTCAGCGTGTTTTCAAGGTTCATCCCTGTTGCAGCAGGTATCAGAACTTCATTCCTTTTTGTGGCTAAATCATATTCCATTGTATGGATACACTACATTTTGCTTATCAGTTCATCTGTTGGTGGACTTCAGGTTGTTTCCACCTTTTGGCTATTGTGAATAATGTTGCAATGAACATTGGTATACAAATACCTATTTGAGTCCCTGCTTTCAATTCCTTAGGGTAACGCCTTAGAGTGGACTTGCTGGGTGAAAATGAAAAACTCCTGTGTCTCTCCTCTATTACAACATTCTGCATTTCTGGTCACCAGATGTGTGGGGGTTTTCCCACACCAACCAATTTTCAGACACCAGCTTAGTGGGTCTACAATTTAACTCAATTTTAATGCTATCTACCTGGAGATAGCATCAGATCCCACAGGTTAAGGGCTCAATTCCACAAGACTGACCCCACTTTGGATGCCAATCCTAAGTCCAGGTTGTCACCTGAGCTTCTGAAGGGCCGGTGATAAATTGGAGGTTTCCATGACTCCCTTCTTGGGTTCAGTCATTTGCTAGAGTGGCTCACAGAATCCGGTTAACAATTTACTTACTGGATTTACAGTTTGTTACAAAGGATGTTAAAGGATATGAATGAACAGCCAGATGAAGAGGTACATAGGGCCAGGTCCAGAAGGGTCCAGAGCACAGGGACTTCTGTCCCAATGGAGTTTGAGGTGCGCCACCCTCCTGGCACATGGAGGCGTTCTGGTTCATCCACTTGGAAGCTCTCTGAACCTGTACCGTAGGGATTTTTATGAAGGCTTCATTACTTAGGCAAGACTGATTAAATCATTGGCCATTGGTGAGTAATTGAATCTAGCCCCCTTTCCCTCCTCGGAGTTCAGGGGGTGGGGCTGAAAGTTCCAACCCTCTAACTATAAGGCTGATTCACCTGGCAACCAGCCTCCTTCTTTAGGGGCGGTCCAAAAGTCACCTCATTAACATAAACTCAGGTGTGTGTGAAGGGCTTGTTATGAATAACAAAAGACACCTCTGTTGCTCTTATCACTTAGGAAATCCCAACGGTTTTTGGAGGTGGTACCGGGAAAACAGGTGAAGACCAAAATATATATTTATCATATCACAATATCACACTGGTCATATGATAATTCCATGTTTAACTTTTTGAAAAACTGCCAGTTGCTTTCCCACAGAGGCTGCACCATTTCACGTTCCCACCAGCAATGCAGGATGTTTCCAGTTTCTCCACATCCTCTCCAACCCTTGCTATTTTCTGTTTTATTTTTTATCATAGACATCCTAGTAGGTGGTACCTCATTGTGGGGTTTTTTTTTTTTTTTTTTTTTAATTTTTGGCCACGCTGTGTGGCATGCGGGATTTTAGTTCCCCGACCAGGGATCGAACCTGTATCCCTTGCACTGGGAGCGCAGAGTCTTAACCACTGGACCACCAGGGAAGTCCCCCTCATCGTGGTTTTGATTTGCATTTCCCTAATGACTAATGATGTTAAGCATCTTTTCATTCATTGATTGGCCATTTGTATATCTTCTTTGGAGAAATATCCACTCAAGTCTTTTGCCCATTTTTTACTTGGGTTGTGTGTGTTTTCTGTTGAGTTGCTGGAGTTCTTTACATTCTCCACAGAGCAACCAGAGTGAGTTCTGAAGAAGCATAAATTGGATCATGTTGCGCCCATGACTAAATAAAACTCTTTGGCAGTGGCCAGGACACTGCGGATGAAGTCTTGCTTCTCCAGCTCCATCCCATGGCTCTCTCCCCTTCACCCACCACTCGTCACCTCCACAGAAAGAAGCCCACTTCCTCCCCAATCCCCACCTCAGGGCCCCCATGCCCTGCTCCCTCTCTCTGGAGACGTCTGCCTTCGTCCTGCTCTTTGCTTGGCTGACTCCTACTGACCTTTAAAGACTCAGTCTCATCCTCATCTCTTCCCTGGCCCACCCCAGCCTTGGTTCCTACGCCTTGTTCATTTCCTTCACAGCTCTGGTCTTGTAGTTACATGTCGGCTGTTGACTTGATTCTTGTCCATCACAGGCAGGAGGCACGGGGTCTTGGCAAAGATGCTTCATGAGTGTTTGTTTAATCACTACATAAGCCAATGAACTGTCACTCCAATGGGCTTATGACCTTTCAGGAGGACGCTTTCTGGTCACTTTCACCTCCTGGTCCTGACAGCCAATTCAAGAGTTTCACAAATCTACTGAAGACACAGCAGGTAACTCCCCCAACTGCTCTGCAGTCCCTGCCCCTTTTCCAGATTCACTTCAAACCATTCTCTTCATTGGGATCCAGGGAACCAGGTGCTTAGGCCCTGAGGATGTCTGAGGTCTGGAGAGCAGGAAGTCCCTCGGGTGATGAGGCAAGTATGTGAGCCTCCCAGAGTCCTAGAAACACCTCCTCCGATAGGAGGTGGGGGCAGTAGCAGAGCAGAGAGAGAGAAGGAAGGAGGCAGAAGCAAAGGGAGCGGAAGCAGCCTGGGGTACTCCCTGGCGGTCCAGTGGTTAGGACTCTGCGCTTTCACTGCTGCAGGCATGGGCTCGATCCCTGGTCGGGGAACTAAGATCCTGTAAGCCGAGTGGCACGGCCAAAAAAAAAAAAAGCAGCAGCCTGCAGCTGCAGGGCTGGCTGACAGCAGAGCAGGGCAAGCTCTTGGAGAAGGAAAAAGGGTCAGAGACCCCCCTCAAAAAAAATGAGGTTTCAACAAACTACCGAATGGGAGAAAATATATGCAAATCACATAGCTGATAAGGGGTTAATATCCAAGATGTATAACGAACTCACACAACGCAAGAGCAAAAAGCAAACAATGGGCAGAGGAAGTAAGTCAGAAAGAGAAAGACAAATATCATATGATATCACTTATATGTGGAATCTAGCAAAAAAAAAAGATACAAATGAACTCTTTTACAAAACAGAAACAGACTCACAGATCTCAAAATCAAACTTATGGTTACCAAAGGGGAAACATGGGGGGAAGTGATAAATTAGGAGATTAGGATTAACATATACACACTACTATATATAAAATAGATAACTAACAAGGACCTACTGTATAGCACGGGGAGCTCTACTCAATATTCTGTAATAACCTGTATGGGAAAAGAATCTGAAAAAGAATGGATAAATATATATGTATAACTGATTCACTTTGCTGTACACCTGAAACTAACACAACATTGTAAATCAACTATACTCCAGAAAAAAAAAAATGGGCAGAGGATCTCAATAGACATTTTCCCATAGAAGAGGTACAGATGGCCAATAGGTACATGAAAAGGTGCTCAAAATCACTGATCATCAGGGAGATGCAAATCAAAACCACAATGAGATATCAACTCACACCTGTTAGAATGGCTGTTATCAAAAAGACAACAAATAATAAATGCTGGCAAGGATGTGGAGAAAAGATAACCCTTGTGCACTGTTGGTGGGGATGTAAATTAGCATAGCGACTCTGGAAAACAGTATGGAGGTTCCTAAAAATTAGAAATAGAACTACCATATGATCCAGCAATTCCACTTTAGGGTATTTATTGGAAGGAAACAAAAACACTACCTTGAAAAGATACCTGTACCTCTGTGTTCACTACAGCATTATTTGCAATAGCCAAGACACGGAAGCAACCTAAGTGTCCCTGGATGGATGAATGGTTAAAGATGTGGTATAAATATATACCCACACAATAGAATATCACTCAGTCACAAAAAAGAATGAAATCTTGCCATTTGTAACAACATGGATGGACTTAGAGGGTATTACACTAAGTGAAATAAATCAGAGAAAGACAAATACCATATGATTTCACTTATATGTGGAATCTAAAAAACAAAATAACAAATAAAACAACAAAAAACTGGGACTTCCCTGGTGGCGCAGTGGTTATGAATCCGCCTGCCAATGCAAAGGACATGGGTTCGAGCCCTGGTCCGAGAAGATGCCACATGCCACGGAGCAACTAAGCCTGTGCGCCGCAACTACTGAGCCTGTGCTCTAGAGCCCACTAGCCACAACTACTGAGCCCGCATGCCTAAAGCCCATGCTCCACAACAAGAGAAGCCACTGCAATGAGCCCGTGCACCAAAACGAAGAGTAGCCCCCGCTCGCCGCAACTACAGAAAGCCCAGGTGTAGCAACTAAGACCAACGCAGCCAAAAATAAATTTTAAAAAATAAAAAATCCTTACAGATACAGATAGATTGGTAGTTGGCAGAGGCAGGGAGTGGAGGATGGGTGAAATGGGTGAAGGTGGTCCAAAGGTACAAACTCCCACTTATAAAATAAATAAGTCATGGGGATGTAATGTACACCATGGTAGGGGGGAAAAAATGAAAAAACGAGAAATGAGACTTCAAGAGGAACAGCAGATTTCCTGAGCAAGGAAGGCTTGTATCTCAGACTTCAGAGCAGGATGTCTGGAAGGCGACAGAGAAGAAAAGGACATTCTTTTTGCTGGGGGATGTTTAGGAGATATTAGGAGCTAGTGTTTCAGGCTGTGTGTTCAATAAGCTCTTTTTTTTTTTTCAGGGGACAATAGCACATTGTGTGGAGTTTTCTGAGAGCACCTGCTGGGCCGGGACCGCCTGGGGAGGTGGCACAAGAGAGGACCTTCCTGCTGGACCACAGAGCAGGGCAGACCCTTGTGAAGCACAGGAAAGGGGAAGGGCCAGTCAGGCTGAAAGCCGGGGCAGAGGCGGGGAGGTATGTTAGGCTCTAGAATGTTCTGAGAACAGTAAGGACATGGTTTGGCTGGAGCCCAAGGCACACTGGGAGATACAGAAGGAGCTGTTGGGGGCTGGGCCCCAGATGCCGGAGTGAGGCCGGAGAATTTCCTCCTGGGGCAGTGGGGGCCACCAGAGCTGTGTGCTGGCAGGGCCGGGTGTGTTCAGAGCTGTGGCTGAGGATGGCTCCTCTCTGTGGCACTTTCTCAGATGCCAGTCCAACATCTGTGAGCCAAGCACTCTGCTATAATTGGGGATTGTGACAACACCTCTAATTAACCGTTTTAAAAATATGTGCACGTATGTGTATGAGTCTGTGTGA
The DNA here is from genome assembly GCF_965194825.1 of Balaenoptera physalus. Lineage (NCBI taxonomy): Eukaryota > Metazoa > Chordata > Mammalia > Artiodactyla > Balaenopteridae > Balaenoptera > Balaenoptera physalus. Next base: position 82,725,182 of record NC_138898.1, read on the forward strand.
GTGTGTATACGTGAGATTGTATGTGTTTGTATTTCTCTAGTCCTTCCAGCTGTGGCCTCTTGTTAATGTCCCTTTCCTGTGGACTAAGAGGAGTGTCTTAGCAACTTTTCTGGGCGAGCCTTTAACTGGTACCCATTTTCCCCCCTTCTTTTTTTTTTAAAATAAATTTATTTATTTTATTTATTTATTTTTGGCTGCATTGGGTCCTCGTTGCTGCACGCAGGCTTTCTCTAGTTGCAGAGAGTGGGGGCTACTCTTCATTGTGGTGTGCAGGCTTCTCATTGCGGTGGCTTCTCTTGTTGCAGAGCCCAGGCTCTAGGTACGCGGGCTTCAGTAGTCGTGGCACTCAGACTGAGTAGTTGTGGCTCGTGGGCTGTAGAGCGCAGGCTCAGTAGTTGTGGAGCACAGGCTTAGTTGCTCCGCGGCATGTGGGATCTTCCCGGACCAGGGCTTGAACCCGTGTCACCTGCATTGGCAGGTGGATTCTTAACCACTGTGCCACGAGGGAAGCCCTCCCCCTTTTTAAAATTTTTTTAATAAATTTATTTATTATTTATTTATTTATTATTATTTTTGGCTGCGTTGGGTCTTTGTTGCTGCCCGTGGGCTTTCTGTAGTTGCGGCGAGCAGGGGTTACTCTTCGTTGCAGTGCACGGGCTTCTCATTGCGGTGGCTTCTCTTGTTGCGGAGCACGGGCTCTAGGCACGCAGGCTCAGTAGTTGTGGCACCAGACTCTAGGGCGCAGGCTCAGTAGTTGTGGCGCAGTGGCCTAGTTGCTCCGCGGCATGTGGGATCTTCCCAGACCAGGGCACGAACCTGTGTGCCCTGCATTGGCAGGCAGATTCTTAACCACTGTGCCACCAGGGAAGCCCCCCTCTTTTTAAATGTACCTCTGTTCTTCTTCAAACAAGGAGGAAACGAGAAGAGAACTCCTCCCAGCTGGAGGTTGCCCACTGCTTTCCCACCCCTTGCCATGTACCCAGAGCGGGGAGGGGCAGCTGCATGCAGGATCTACCCTGGGGCAGTGCTTGGTGGCCTGAATCCTCTGAGTCAGGCAGCCCTAGCTTTGAATCCTGGCTTGGTGCTCAATTTTTCCTAGTTGTGTAACACTGGATAATAACCCTTGATCTTTTTTGAACCTCAAATTCTTCATCTATAAGAGGAAGAAAGAATATTTACCTTGCAGGGCTGTGAGGATTAACAGTGCACACAAAAGGTCTTACCTAATGGCTCTGACATTGTAGACAGTTAGTATATAGTGGTTATTTTACTATTATCTGCAGAAGTGTAAGCCACGTGGAGTGTTTTTCGTACCTCTTGTAGCACCTAGTGTTTATCCTGGCTCCCATTTCCTACATCTTAGGTGGACTGTTTCAGGGACATTGATGTTGAAACATCGGGCTTCTGGAGTCTAAACGCTTGACCAGAAATCAAGCAAGCAGGCTTTAATGGTGGAAAACAGGCTGAGGCACCTGTCCCGGTTCCCCATAGATGGGAGGGTGATGGGGGTGGGGGCAAGGTTACTGGAATCACTAGGAAGGAGGATCTAGAGTTAAAGGAAGGGAGTTCCCTGGAGGTCCAGTGGTTTTAGGACTCGGCGCTTTCACTGCTGAGGGCTCGGGTTCAATCCCTGGTCGGGGAACTAAGATCCTGCAAGCTGAGCGGTGCAGCCAAAAAAAAAAAAAAAAAAAATAGAGTTAAGGGAAGGCTCACTTTCTGCCCCCTGTGGAGATGAGTGCAGTAATAACATGGTTTTTTTTTTAAAGGAGGTGAAATTTAAAAATTATGAGGTGGAGGGTATTTCTGCTTTAGACTGGGTGGTCTGGAGAGGCCTCTGTGGAGGGGACATTTCAGTGAAAGGTAAAACAGGAAGGCGCTGCCACGTGAGTTGGGAAGGAGGAGAGGCCGCTTTGAGGAAGTGAAAGAAGGACCCCCAACCCCATGTGACAGAAGGGCAGTGCTGGGGAGACACGGCCTGGGAGATGAGATCAGGGGAGCACGGGGCAGAGGGCAGATCACTCAAAGAGAGTCTTGGGGATGTTGGGGTCCTGCTTCAATCCACACACGTCAACTTCTACCCCCTTCCCACTCCTGCATCCTCCAAACTCGATCACCCAGAAACTCTGACACCAAGAGCTGCCCATCCTGTGACCACCAGCCTCCAGCTCTGCTCCTCCACTGTCTTCGTGCCTCAGTTTCCCCACCGAAAAATCCTTAATACCATTTTCCCCGAAGAGCCACTACACGAGGCTTCAAAGAGGTGTTACCATCCCTCTCCATCTTTTCTCTTCTTTCTCCTTCTCTGCCTGGCCCAGGTGGGAGGGAGCAGACCCTACACCTTGGAGGTCAGCAGCTGAGCCTTAATAAAGCTTTGACTCCTTACTTAAAAAGGTATCTAGAAGGGTTGTTGTGAAGCCCCTGCCAGTAGAGCTCAGGCTCACCCTCCTCCTTTTTTAGCAGAAGGGAAGCAGCTGGGCAGGTGAGGGAGGCTCCCTGCAGGGGAGCAGGTGCATGAGAGCTGCTCCCCGCCCCCCTCCGGCCTCACCCTCGCTTTGTCCCTGCTCTGATTATTGCTTTATTACTGTTTTCAGTCAGATATAATTCCGGCATTTTCTATAATCTTGATCTTTTCATTGATACCAGATTTCTATACAAAGATTTGTATATAAAATGATTATGTACCCACCAGAATACATTCCCCATTCCCCAGCAATTAGAACGCCTAAGATGCAGCTCCTAACATTCCTTCTGCACATTCCTCATTTATTACTTTTGAAAGTGTTTTGTGATTTTTTTTTTTTTTTTTTTTGGTGCATGTGTTTACAAATCCAATAACAATTCTCATTTAGAGTTGCAAAACACGAAGCCAATTTTGAACCCAGACAGATGGCAGCTAAATGAAGTTTAATTAAAGAATGAGTGCTTTGAATCAAATCACTTTAAAAAGTACAGTACACTGAGATTCTGGAGAGGTTGCATAAACAGCATCTGGCTCTCTTGCAGAAAGCAGGGGCTGCTTGGGAGGACATACTTGGTAAGGCATCCCCCAGCGTATCTGGGGGTGCTGGCTGGGCACACTGTGGGCAAAGCGAGCAGGCGGGGTGGGGGGTGGAGGGGAGGTGGCCAGCGGCCCCCAAGCACATCATCCTCCGTACTCAGCCCGGACACACCTCCCAAAGCCCAGAGCTCCCGGGACAGGAGGGGAAACGGACACAGGTCACCTCTTGGTTCAAAAGCTTTGACTTGGAGGGGGGGGGGGGTCCCCTTTACGCTTTTATGAAATGAAGTCCGGCAACAAGGCGCGAAGGTTTGCTGCACCAACCTACCTATTTTCACACGTCCGAAAGATGACAGATGCAGAGACTCTGCAGTCCGCAGCGCTGGTGTTTCGGGGTTCCAGCGCCTTTCCCCGGGGCTCCCCGCCTCTCCGCGCAGCCGGCGGCGGGCACCGTCTCGGGCACGCGGAGCCCCGCCCGCCCGGGGCCGGAGCCACTTCCGGCTCTGGCCGCAGATCTGAGCCCGGGGGCGGGGCGGCCCTGGCCGGTCTAGACAACCGGGAGGCGCCAGCTGGGTTGCGGGGGCGCCAGGTGGACCCAAGTCCCAGGCCGGCCGGGCCGCGGTGAGGCCGGTGCCAAGGCTGCAGCCGCTCACTGCTCTGTGGCTGACGTGGAGAAGAAAGGGGACAGATCGGTGGGATGAGAGGCAGAGGAGGGGGACAGACCGGGAGGGCCAAGAAGTTGGCACTCAGTGCTGCGGGGGAGGGAAAGCAGTGGGGTTTTTTAATCCAGGGAGAGACAGGATGAGATGGGGTAAGGCTGGGTGCCAAGAGAAGGGGGCTGAAGGCAAGGTGGCAGCTGCAACGATGTCCTTGATCTCCTAGGCAGTTTATGCCTTGAGGGTGTGGTCAGTATAGGGGGTCGCCTCTCCCCTGATCCTGGAGATTACAAGGCCAGCTGGGCCCAGGGCCAGGGGCCTGAGGATGGAGTGGAGAGCCCTGGCAGGTCCTGGGGCCACTGGCATGTGGCAGAGAGAGGACAAGTTTGGGTGGGGCATGCCAAGCTCGTGGTTCTGGCTTCTTGCATCTTTCTAGGAGGAAGCAGAGTCTGCAAGGCTGGGACAGGGCCTTCCCTCCCAGCTCTGGGCACCGGCCTAACCCAGAGGGCTGGCAGAAGCTCCTGAACTATTTGGATCGTGTACTTAGCTGATTTCAGGACTCAGTTCCTCCAAGCCGTAGGCCTCCTGCTGGACCTTGGCTGGACCCCGTGGTCACCCTGACTCCTCCACGCCCCAGCACTTGCATCCAGTTGACCTCCAAGTCCTGTTGGCTGACCTCCCTGTTATTCTCCACCTGGCTCAAAGCCCCTGCCAGCTCTCGCTGGAACAACTACAAGAGCCTCCCACGTGGCCTCCAGCTTCTCTCTCCTCTGAAGTTTCCTCTCTGCCGGAAGTGGACCCTTCCAAAATGCAGATCTGGTCTTGGTTCTCCCCTGGTACTCCGTGCTGTGGCTCTCACCACCATCCCCCATCACCTTTGCCCGGCCCATAAGGTCTTCCACCAGGGCCGGGGAGAACAGGATGCAACGTGCAAGGCTGGGCCAGCAGAACCCAGGCTGCATTTCTGCCCCCGTCCACCTCTCGATCACAGCACCATGTGCAGGGAACAGCCTGCTGGGAACACACCCACCCACCTATCTGCCTATCTGTCACACTTCCAGCCACTCTCCTCGAGTCCTCTGCTCCAGCGACTCCTTGTTCCTGGAACTTCCAGGTTCTCAGTCCGGGCCTCCCTGCCTTGGCACGTGCGGCTCTCCCCCGCTTTGTCCCACCGTCCTGCGCCAGCCCTCCCCGCTTTGTCCCACCAACTCCTAATGTGCTTCTAGGACCATTTCCTGATTCTGCGCTAGGTAAGGGCGCCCTGCCTTCCCCACCAGGACTGAATGAGCGGCCACTGGGTGCCAGGCCTGGACTACCACCAGGCCCTTTTGACTTGTCTTTCTGCCTCCGGTCTCATCCTTTCCTTCACCTTTCCACCTGCCACCAAAGTGGTCTTTCTGAGAAGCAGCTGTGGCCCATCACTCTGCTTCAGTACCCAGAACTCTATCACAAACCCACCCCAGGTGCTGGCTTTGGCAGCACATACACTAAAATTGGAACGATACAGAGATTAGCATGGCCCCTGCGCAAGGATGACACGCAAATTCGTGAAGCGTTCCGTATTTTTAAGATAAAAACAAATACCGTATGCAAACACATATATATGGAATCTAAAAAAAAAAAAAAAAAATGGTTCTGAAGAACCTAGGGGCAGGATAGGAATAAAGACGCAGACAGAGAGAATGGACTTGAGGACACGGGGAGGGGGAAGATAAGCTGGGATGAAGTGAGAGAGTGGCATGGACAGATATATGCTACCAAATGTAAATAGCTAGTGGGAAGCAGCCGCATAGCACAGGGAGATCAGCTCGGTGCTTTGTGTCCACCTAGAGGGGTGGGATAGGGAGGGTGGGAGGGAGACGCAAGAGAGGGGAGATATGGGGATATATGTATATGTATAGCTGTTCACTTTGTTGTACAGCAGAAACTAACACACCATTGCAAAGCAATTATACTCCAATAAAGATGTTAAAAAAAAACACACACAAAAAAACCCCACCCCAGCCCTCCAGGCCCAACCCAAAGCCCCTTCGCCAAGATGCCTTCCCTCCAACTATGGAGATTCCATACTTGCTTATCATACTTGACTTTAAAAAATATATATATATATATATTTATTTATTTGGTTGCATCAGGTCTTAGCTGCGGCAGGCAGGCTCCTTAGTTGCAGCTCGCTGGCTCCTTTGTTGCAGCACTTGGGCTCCTTAGTTGCGGCATGTAGGACCTAGTTCCTGGACCAGGGATCGAACCCAGGCCCCCTGAATTGGGAGCTCGGAATCTTAATCGCTGTGCCACCAGGGAAGTCCCCATACTTGACTTTTCTGACTTCACCTGAGTTACTGGGGCAAGGACAAGACGGCCCCTTACCACACTGAATGATCCTTGAGGCCAGGGGGGTCAGCCTAGCACTTTGCCTTCCGTGTTGCCGCATCCTGAGGTCATGTGACCCCAGCAGCAGCCAAATGAGTGAAGTCTGTACCCAGGGCCCCATGGTCAGGGCCACCGCCTCTGTTTTGGCAAGGACGGAGGGCCTGAGCAGGCCACCTGAGCTGGGTTTCCTGACCTCGTTCCAGTGACAGCTGCAGCCACAAATTCCAAGAGAGAACACGCAACAGTTAGGAACAAAAGCAATGCTTTTTTTTTTTTTTTTTTTTTTTTTTTTACTTATTTAAAAAGGCCTTGCCGGCAGGAATATAGTGTAAAAATCATTGGAAAAACTAAAAGGCATCGATACATATCCGAATATACACTTTGTACATAAATTACATTTCCTTTAGTCTTTCTGAGTGAGGTCCTGATTCAGCACTGAGGTCTAGTAATTCAGAGGTCCCGGGAGCTGCACATTCAGGCCGGCATAGTCCACCATGTACATTGGCCATTGCTAGAAAGAGGGGGACAGAGAGCCCGGGTTAGGACTCCAGGTGACGTGGAGAGCACATCAGAACACTCAGCGCTGCTTTCTGAAGGGCTTCCTCAGATGCTATTTATTTGGAGGCCATGGAATGCCCAGAGAGGGGACGTGACCTATCTAAGGTCACGCAGTTCACCAGTGGCGTGGGGCCTGGGCTGGAGCCTTCTGACCTATTCCCACCTGTGTCCCGGGGGCTAACCATGTGAGCAGACGTGTGGGGAGGGAATTGGGGATTGGCTCAGAACTGCTGGTCACCCCCATCAACTCAGCCCCCTCCAGGCCTCAGGCTCCAAAGCAGCTGTCCTGTCTCTCTGGGTGGTGGGAGGGGCTCGGGACCCTCTGTGGGCACTCTGGCAGGAACAGAGGCAAAGCCTGAGCTTCGGGGTTTAGCAGGAAGGGGTCCAAGGATAAACAAATCCTTAAGTCATTTTCAACTGTCTTCCAATGTTCTCCCCATTTGGACTTGGGATTTCAAAGCTAGTATTTTGAAATCAGAAAGAACCCTCAAGTGTGTGCTCTTAATGAGGTTTTCCTCGTGGGTGGGAGAGAAAAATCCAGCCACATGACAGAACAGGTGGAGCTTTGGAGGTGGGGTCTCCATCCGCCACTGACCAGCCATGAGGCCACAGAGTCATTCGGCCTCTGACCCTGGTTTTCCTTGTCTACATACTGCAGGGAACACCTCACAGGGCTGTGGCTCAGAGCATGTGATGTGAGTACAGAGATTAGTCTAGCATCTGATTGCCCCGGGAACCCAGGAGTCTGCTTGAGGTCCTGCCGAGTGGGTGGTCAGGTCCCTTCCCTCTCCTCGGCCTCAGCTTGCCCATCTGCACAGTGGGGGTATGAACTCCTTCCCCGGGCGCCTGTGGGCACCTGAAGAGAGGGGGTTGGACCATCTCATGCGTAGGGCAGGCAGATGTGTCTGCAGACTCTACTCAGCGCCCAGCATCTCCCCGCGCCCCAGACCCACGCTCCAGAGTAGACGAGCCTGCCCGAGTGCCGGCTGAAAGCCAGAGAGAAGAGCAGTCAGGTCCAGGTCTGTGCAACTTTACCACGAGTGAGATCTGGTTGGTGGATGCCACTGACTCCGGGTTAGAGGAGGAGGAAGAGGAGATGGAATTCCCTTCGGAGACACGCTTTCTCTTGCGCTTGGGGAGGCTGCTGTCTTTGGCTGGTGGGAGAAAGGGTTGCTGACGCCGGGTGCCAGGGCCACTGTGTCTTGGCCTCCTGACCCCCCCTGGAGAAGGCCTCGCTCTCAGGTTTGAAGTCCCCTTCTCAGCACTCAAGGCTCCCGACCCACCAGCGGCTGAGGCCCGTCTCTCCAGCCTCCTTCCCTAAGCAGCCCCACGCCCCACTCGCCCACCCTCCTGCTCCCGCTCACCTGTCTGCTTTGCTAACAATAGAGCCTCCTCCTCCAGGCAGGTCTCCCCAGCAGGCTCAGCTCAGGCCCAGGGTTTCCTTATACCCTCCCCAGACCATGTAGCCTGTGGGCTCCCAGCCTCCCCAGAACCCCCAGACTCAGAGCCACACAGACTTAAGTCTTAGGGGGAGTCACTTAGTGGCCAACGGGCCTTCATTTTGTCACAAGTAAAATGTAAGATCCTGCAGGCTTGCTGGGAGAGTCACATGAGCTAATGTGCCTGGTCCCCAGTAAACAGTCAGAAACTGAGAATTGGTATCAGTATCGTTGCTACTGTTACCGCTGATGTGTGATGACCCAGATCTGACGACCCAGATCTGATTTGCTGTGAATGATAACAGGTCACAGGTACTAGTAGACAGGCAGTGTCCCAATGGAAAGAAACCCTGGTTTAGAGCCAGAAGTCCTAAGTTCAAACTCCACTGCTGCCACTTACTAGCTGTGTGACCCTGGTAAATTGATTAACCTCTCTGAGCCAAGAGGGGACAACTGTGATATGAGACTCAAAGGAGATTATGTGTATGAAAGAGCCTAGTACCAAGCCCAGCACAGAGCAGGACTAGCAGGGGTTGTGTTGCTGCTGAATTCAATTCATGTGAATATGTAAGACTTATCAAAAAGATTTGCAGCTGTATATTGGGGAATTCCCTGGCGGTCCAGTGGTTAGGACTCTGCACTTCCACCGCAGGGGACGGGGTTCCATCCCTGGTCGGGGAACTAAGATCCCGCATTCTCGAGGCCAAAAAAAACCGATTTGCAGCTGTGTGATGCATAGGTGGGGATTGGGCTTGACTGAGTGGATGGACAGGTTACTGATACAGCCCACCAGAAGGGTCTTAATGACAAGCATGAGGGCAGGCTGGGCCCAGGGGGCAATTGTTTGTTCAGCTGCTGAAGCAAAACCAGAGCCTGGCGTCTGGGATGTGGTATAAAGACCCCGGGAAATAGGAGACTCTGGAGGCAGGAGGAGCCCAGGTTGTGAGCCAGGGAGGAGGGATTTTTGTAGGAGGCTCCACATGCAAACAAGTCAGAGGTGCTGGCCCCGGGCTGTGGCCACCCTAGGGTCACTGTAAGACCCTAAAGATGGCCATGGTGGGGGGGGGGGTGGATGTAAGTGACAGCATCCAGTCTCTGATCATTTGTCCCAAACTCTCCTCCCTGAGGCCTCCATGGAGCCTTCTGCGTGTCTGCCTTTGACTTGGGAGCAGCCCCCAAACCTAGTCACCTCCCTACCATGAGTGCCTAGTGCCATGCCCGTGGCATCAGCACATGCTAGAAGGAGGTGGCTGCTGGCTGCCTGTGCCACCCCGGGCTGTGGTGTCCCAGGGGAACTGGGACCATCTGGAGTTGGACCATCTTGGGTCTCAGGCTGGGGTGGGGCCATCTCGCTGAATTCCGTCACTGTCCCCATTAAACAGCCACACTGGGGCCTGCAGTCCACGGTGGCCTGTGGTTCAGAGGGATGGTCCGGACACCAGGTTCTAGGCGGCCACCAACTCACTACGTGGCCTTGGCAAGTCCCTTCCCCTCCCTGGGCCTCAGTTTCCCAGAGGTACCATGAGAGGTGGGACTAGATGGGTGTTTCTTAATCAGAGGTGCACCTCCCAATCCCCAGGGCTCCATCCTCTCGAGCTCTATGGCACACCTGCTTAATCAGAATCCCAGAGTTTCCCAGGTTCTTGCGCCCTGAAAGGTTCCAGAAGACCAGGGTCTGGTGCAGGTGCTGCCCTGCAAATGCAGGCAGAATCTAGGGGGCCCAGCCAGTCTCGGGCAGTGCCCGCCTACCTCACCCCTGCTGACCCCACGTCACCCCTCCTCCCCTCCCCAGGTGACTTTCCCCATCCTACCTGATGTCCCCTCTTGCTGGTTCCAGCCTGTCCCTCATCCTCTCTAGCAGATCTGACACCCTCTCTAGCTGATCTGGCCCTCCGTGGCAGGGCCTCTCTGAAAGGCGCCTGCAGGCTTCCTGGCCTTCCAGCACCTGGGGATACTGGTGCTGCAGAAGGAGATCTCAGGCTCCCTGGGGAGGTACTGGGCAGGGGGACTACACTTCCCTCTATTGCATGCCACTTGGCCCAGATCTGTTCATAGACTCTGGTCCCTGAGAGGCAGAAGGGTGGCCTTTTTTTTTTTTTAATTCCAGCCACACCGCGTGGCTTGTGGGATCTTAGTTCCCTGACCAGGGATTGAACCTGTGCCCCCTGCAGTGGAAGCTCAGAGTCCTAACCACTGGACTGCCAGGGATTTCCCAAGGATGGCCTCTTTAGCCTCTGACTTACCTGGCACCTTGGCATCATTGCAGATTTCTGCAAAAGGTCTGAAAAAGAGAAAGATGAGGTGGCAGTTAGAAAATGAGGTTTCCCCTCCTCCTTCTCACCTGCTCCCTGAGTCTGGGCGACATCTCTCGTGAGATGACATGAGATGAGATGCCGTCACTGCTGGAACATTAGCCAGGTAAGACCTGAATGAAAACGGTCAGCATCCCCGCCCAGAGCAGGTGCATGATCGCCAGTCTCGGGACCTGGTTTCCTCTAGAGAGCGAGGGTGTCGTCTGACCAAGTGATCAAAAGTGTGTGCCTAGATTTATGTAAATGGATATTTGAGACAGTAGTATATTTTAATATATCTTTTACTTTTTATTTTATTGATTATTTTACTTGCAGTGTTATTATATGAACCACCCCCCACAAATTAGACGTAACCTAAATGTCCATCAGTAGAGGACATTATGGTCTATCTAAACAGTCATTAAAGGGAGTTATCATGGAAATGGATAATGGTCAAATACATGCAAGATAGCCAGAGAGGAAACAGCAAGTTTTACTTACTGTCTACAGATAAATACTGTTTGATCTCAGTTTCATTTTTCAAAATATATATCTGACAGGCATTAAAAGAAAAGTGGAAACATTGAAGGAAAATCCCAGAATGTCTTTGGTGGTTCTCTGTGGGAAGTATGCCTACAGGGTGTGGGGTGGGCATTTTCTCCTATTTTCCAGAAGTTACTTCAGGGGGTGGACTGTAGTTGGGAAGGAAGGGAAACCTCTACTTTTCATTTGAGACCCCTCTGAATAATTTGATTTTTTTGACACATGCAAATACTATTTTCATTTTAAAACATGGAGTGTAAAATGGAAAAGAAAATATGGGTAGAGGAAAAACTAAGAAAGAAATTCACCACCAGGGACTTCCCCGGTGGTCCAGCGGTTAAGAATTCTGTGCTCCTAGTGCAGGGGGCCCCGGGTTCGATCCCTGGTCAGGGAACTAGATCCCACATGCTGCAACTGAAGATCCTGCATGCTGCAACAAAGACCCGGCGCAGCCAAATAAATAAATAAATAAATAAATATTAAAAAAAAAAAAAAAAGCACCACCAGTGTTAACTCTGAATAGGAGTGTTATGGGTTATTTTCCTCGTTTTTCTACCTTTTTGTATTTTCCCAAGTTTGCCGTGTGTATTGTTTCTAAATCCCAAAATAGTCAAATAAACTACTGTATTTTTTAAAAAACACTACAAGGATATATAGTAAAATACAGACAGTGGTTGTCTCTGGGGGGTGGGGGTACTGAATTACTGTTATTTTCTAAATACAGTAAAATGGGTAAACATGAGGGGAATAGTAAAAAAAAAAAAAATCAAATTTAGTTAAAATCAAAAAAATAAACAAACACCCATGAATGCTGAGGCCTTGTGTTTCAGTTGAAAGGGGTTGTAATCAGGACATCCAGGGCTACAGACTGAATGCTGGTGTCCCCCCAAAATTCAAATGTTGAAACCTAATCCCCCATGTGATGGTATTTGTTGGTGGGGTCTTTGGGAGGTGATTAGGTCAGGAGGGTGGAGCCCTCGAGAACAGGATTAGTGCCCTTATTAGAGGCCCCAGATTGCTCCCTTGTCCCTTCCTTCCCTTGAGGACACAGCAAAAAGAGGGCCATCTGTGAACCAAGAAGAGCCTCACCAGATGCCAAATCTGCTGGCACCTTGATCTTGGACTTGCCAGCCTCCAGAAGGGTGAGAAATACACTTCTTTTGTTTAAGCTACCCGGTCTGTGGTATTTTGTTACAGCAGCCCGAATGGACTAAGATACCTGGGTCTAGAGCCCAGCTGACCCACGGTAACTTACACTGTCCCTTTCCTCACTCTGGGTATCAGTTGCCCGATCTTTAAGATGGGAGTGTTAAGCTAGTCCATCTCCTGGATTCTGTGCAAGTGAAAGGTCCCTCTCTCTCCTTTTCTCTCTGTCTCTCTCCCTCTCTGACTCCTGGCTGGGCCTGCTTTGGGGATTCCCCTCCCAGATCCAAGCAGCACCCTCTCCCATGGCCCCCGCCACCCTGCCCACCCTGACGCAGGTGCTGGGGCCACTCACTGGAGCTGGTTGATGATGACCATGCGGACGTGCTCCCGGGCCTTCAGGATCTTCTCCAGCCGGTGTATGTCATATGTGTTGGGGTTCCGGAAAGGGATGTCATCGGGCAGGCCTGTGACCTCGACAGCATCTGGGCTGTCCCGAATCAGTTTGTAAGGGACCAGCACAGGCCGGTTCAGGCCCAGGGCCTCACCTAGAGGGCACAGGGAGTCAGGGAAGATGTCCCCTGTCAAAGCCAAGCTCTGTGGGGAACGGCTGGGGCCCAGCACAGCCCCACTCAGTAGCCACCGCACCACAGAGAGTTTATAAGTCAACACACACTTCACTTTTTTTTATCCAATTAGCAAAACTAAAAATCCAGAAGGGGTGGGGGAGGGAAGGAGTGGGAGGTTGGGATTAGCAAATACAAACTAGTATATACAGGATGAATAAACAACAAGGTCCTGCTGTATAGCACAGGGAACTATATTCAATATCCTGTGATAAACCAGAATGGAAAAGAATATGAAAAAGAATATATATAACTGAGTCACTTTGCTGTAGAGCAGAAATAATACAACACTGTAAATCAACTATACTTCAATAAACTTAAAAAAAAAAAAAATCCATCGAATTCCCTGGCAGTTCAGTGGTCAGACTCCACACTACCACTGCAGGGGGCATGGGTTCGATCCCTGGTCAGGGAACTAAGATCCCGCATGCCTCAAGGCTCGGCCAAAAAAAAAAAAAAAAATTCAATATCCAACACTGGCAATGAAACAGGTACTTTCACACATGCCCAGTGCAATGATTTGTTAAGTGTGCACGCCTGGACCTGACAAATGAGGACCTGATGCCTGCTAAAAATCCACTCTTATTGTGTTAGAAAACATAAAAGTCCTTACTTAGGTATTTGTGGCTGAAATGATGGGATGTCTTAGATTTGTTTTAAAGTACTAAACCTATCAAAGTGTGCCTGTGGAAATAGATGAAATAAGATTGGCAAAATGTTGGTAAGCACAGAAGCCGGGTTTGGGTTACATGGTGGGTCATTTTGTCATTCTCTCTGCTTTTGTATATGTTTGAAAACTGATTCCAAAATTAAAAGTGAAAAAGACACCACAAACCACCAGCAGAGGTGCTTCCTGTTACTCTCAAAATGAAACCCCAACTTGGAGTCCTGGCCTGCCCACCTCTCCCCACCCCGTCATCGGGACATCTTCCCACTCCAGGCCCTCCTGCCTTCTCGCTGCTCCCCAGTCACCGAGCTGTTCCCTCTGCCTGGCAAGCTTCCTTCTAATGTCTGTCCCCGCCTGACATTCAAGTTCTGGCTAAAACGTCCCTTCTTCCAAGGAGCTTTCTTTCTTTCTTTTTTTTCCCCTAATTAATTAATTAATTAATTATATTTTTGGCTGCGTTGGGTCTTCGTTGCTGCGCGCGGGCTTTCTCTAGTTGCGGCGAGTGGGGGCTACTCTTCGTTGGGGTGCACGGGCTTCTCATTGCAGTGGCTTCTCTTGTTGCGGAGCATGGGCTCTAGGTGCGTGGGCTTCAGTAGTTGTGGCACGCGGGCTCAGTAGTTGTGGCTCGCGGGCTGTAGAGCGCAGGCTCAGTAGTTGTGGAGCACAGGCTTAGTTGCTCCGCAGCATGTGGGATCTTCCTGGACCAGGGCTTGAACCCGTGTCCCCTACATTGGCAGGCGGATTCTTAACCACTGCGCCACCAGAGAAGTCCCCAAGGAGCTTTCTGGTTCACCAATCCAGACAGGCCACGGCTACCCCCTCTTACCCTCATCACACTTCTACATTTTCCTGTTTTCCTTTGTCACTCTCTGAAATTCTTTTTTTTTTTTAACTGTCTTTCTCTGCTACAATACAAAGTGGAGCCAATACTACTAAATTCATCACAAACAAAATGTATATAGAGCACCTAGTGCAGCCTGGCACCCACTAATCTAGAAAATGCTCCATCAGTGGTAACCGTATTATCAACTGCACCATCCTGGGTTCCGCCCTGGCACCTGGATGCCTTCTGCACAGGACCTGGCACCTTTCATACATTCCACGGCCAGTTCCCTCCCGACACGGAGCCCCTGGACAGCGGGATCAGATGCCTTCCTCTGGAATCTCAGGGCTGAGTGTGTGTTGGGCAGACAAGCGTCTGCGTGAACAAGCACTTGGCCGTGGGGCACGGCCTCTGCCACACAGCCCAGCCCTAGAGAAACAGAAATGCTGACCACAGCCATCCCCACTGTGTGCACCACAGATCAGGGTTTTTTCCCCTTTCTTGGGTGGGGAGAATGAGGGATCAGCTCCCATCAGTCTCGGACAGGGCAACTATGTCCCCAGGGAGCGGACAGGCCAGCTGGGGGCAACTGGAGGCCAGGCTGGCTGCAGAGGGAGGGGCGCCTCCAAGGAAGGCTGCCCCCCAGGCCCTGCCCTCCCCCGCCACGCACTGACCGTATTTCTCGTTGAAGAGCTCCTTCACCTGCTCCCGGAGGATCACCTTCTCCCCAAGTCTGTTGGCATCATCTTCATCTACAAGAGGAAGACGAGGGGGCGTGAGGGTCGGCACGGTCTCGGCCACCGGACCTGCTCCTTCTCCCCCATGGCGGCCCAGACCCTCACCTGCTGGCGCAGACTCTCCAGGGCCCGCCCACTCCCCTGCAGCCTGTCTCTGGCCTCAGCCGTCTGTCTGTACATCCATCCACCCGTCCCGCGTCCTCTGAACACCTTCCCCCGTACAGGCCCCACGTCAGGCATGGAGCACCCCGAGGAGAGGGAGGCCGTGGGCCTCCTCCCAGGAACTCACAGCCCAGCAGGGGCGGCGCCCAGAAGTGCGACGGGGGACACCCCCGGGGAGACGTGGGGCATGAATCGGGGTGCCTACCCCGTCCGTGCAAGCCTGGGGAGGCCCCCTGGGAGAGCAGGAAGTTCAAGTGGTCTCTTGGAAGGCAGGTAGGGGTCTGTGACGAGTGGGGTGCGGGTGGGAAAAGACAGCAGGTGTAGGACTGGCCCATGCGTGGGCACTGAAGGGAGAAAGGTCACAACGTGCTGGATGCGGCTAAAGCCCGGGACGGTGCCAGGGGAGGGGGCAGGGGTGGGTCCAGCAGTGTGTGCTGGCCTGACTGAGCTGGGCTCTCAGAACTCACCCTGGTTGCCTTGCAGACCAAGAGCCCCAGGCCTGTGACCAGGGAGACAGGCGTGTTTTGGGGGTGTAGGGGCCGTACACGCTTCCGGCCTAGCATCCAGGGCAGCCCTCCACGGGCACTTTCTGCTTGGCCCCTGTGCTCCCCTCACTCCTCTCCTTGGCCTAGAAGAGCAGCTGGGGTCCGTGGAGGCCCCCAGAGGCAGGGCCGGGCTGGGCGGGAGTGGATGGCATGGAGAAGGTCCGGGCTGCGGGCTAGTGCCCTGGGTTGGGGAGGGAGCTGGAGTTCCAGGAAGGGCCCGGGCACCCTCGCACAGTAAGCACTGGGCTGGGCCTCTGGGGTGGGGTGGGGACTAGGAGCTGGCAGCCAGCAGGGAGCCAGGGCCTGGGCGGTGAGGGGCAGAGCAGACAGAATGGGTCTGTGAAGAAAAACAACTCCTGTGCTAATCTGGAAAATCTCACAGAACTCGGTTCCATTTAGGAAGCCAAGGGCTCTGTGCCACTCAGACTGTCTGCTGCCCCCGCCTGCCCTTCACACCCCAGCCAGGAGGCCCAGCCCTCTCCCTGCACCACCGCCAGGGAGGGGCCTCCATTCCCAGCCCAGGGCCGCCCCGCAGGGCAGAGAGCTTCCCGCACTGCCTGGCGCCTCCTCCTCCTTCACCCGCTGTCCCTGGTCTGGCCCTGTTCTTGCCCGCGCTCCTGACTCTGGAACCTGGATCTGCCGTATCTCGGAGTTCCTGAATCTCTCTCTTCAACCACGGCCAACCAGCCACCTGGGTGCCCACGAGACACTGCAAGTGTCAGGCATCCCAGATAACATCCTCCTCCTGTGTCCCCATCTTGGGGAGTGATGGCTCCCCTCGGCCACACCAAGACCCCAAACTCAGCACCCCCTGGAGCCCTCCATCTTCCCACACGCTCCAACATGGCCCTTCCAGATGGTTTTCAGGACCCCAGATGTGGCGAGAATCAACCTGACCCTCCTCCAGGTCAGCAGACAACTAGGACCGAGCGCTGGGCACCAGGGCCACCTAGAGCCTGCAGAGAGGTGGAGGACACTCTCTATCTAGCTAACCCCCTGCCACCAGGGATTGCTCTGGTGGCCGGCATTCTGCACAGGCACGGCAGCACCACACAGGCCAGGGAAAGATCAGCCTGGATTCACCCAACGAGCGCTTGGATGCTCTGCTGGCAGCTTTCCCGGACGCGGTCACGGCCACTGCTCACCACAGTCAAGGACACAAAGGTTCAGAGAGGTTAAGTAACCTGCTCAAGGTCACACAGCCGCTAAGTGCCAGGAATACTCTGTCTGACCCAAAAGTCCTCGTCTTTCACTCTACCACGCACTCTGGGTTTCCTGAAGTCTCAGTTTCCCATCTGTAGAAAGAAGGGTTGATCTTTAAGGTGTTTCCTCTAAATCTCTCATTCCATCAGCTCATAGTTCCATGCCTCTGTCTCCTCTCAAGCCCAGGGCAGGGCCGGACTCAGTCGGTACATGACAAAAAGCCTTCTGGATTAAAAGACAGCACCTCAAAGCAAGCCCACAATCTCAGGTCCCCGTAGTTGCTGGACATGGCCGTCACCTGTGCACCTCTCTGGGAGCGCAGGACTCACTCACCAACCCCACCTCCCCCTGCAGGCTCCTGCTGCACCACTGCCAGTGGGTGGAGAGAGACAAAGACAGGGCAGGCCTGGGCTGCACACTGCCCTCGCCTTGTGAGAGGCAACGCCAGGCCCCAAAGGGCCACGCGTGGGTCACGCCATGTCACCTCTCAGCATTTCAGCCCACTGTCTTGATATAGTATTTGTCTTGGACAAATATTTCATGAGCACCGTCCCATCTGGATGCGGTGCTGCCCTTGGGCATTTAGCAGAGTACAGAGCACAGCCCTAGACGAGGCAGGGGACGGTGAGGAACACTCGGTGACCCACTGGGCTTGACAACTGTCAGTGCATGGCTCGTGGAAACATGGGGTGGGGGGGGACAACCCCAACCCAGCCAGGAATCAAGGAGGGCTTCCCAGAGGAGGTGACACCCATGCCACCCAAGGCCCCGTGGGACGCAGACTTAGCTGCACATTGGGGCTGCAGGCATCCCGTGGGTGCTCAACACATGTTAGGGGACATGGAAAATTTCCCCTCCCCTATGTCCTGTCTGATCTGCCGGGGACAGCACCCCCAAACCAGGCTGCAGCTGGCAGGGAGGGGTGACACCACATCACAGGGCAGCCAGCAGGAAGAGCACACGGGCCGGTCCCGGGCAGCAAACTGTGGCAGCAGTTAAATGTCAGGAAAGTGGGACCTGGGTTGCCTGAGGGACGCTGGTGGCACCGGGAGGTGTCCTGAATGCCTCTGGAGTGTGGTGGGAGTTTAGGGGCCTTTTTCCGTAATACCAAGAATAATCACAGCTGCTGAGTGGACCAAGCATGTCCCACGTGCAGACTGTCCGGCCCACGACGCGCGTTACCACTGGATCCTCCCGGCTCAGCGTCGGGCCTCTGAGAGGATGCCCACTTTTCTCCACAGCTGCTCCTGGCTTCTCCCCAACCTCTTTGTTTTTACTTAATTTGGAGGAAGGGAGTTCCATTTTTCTTAGAGGACTAGTTTTTGAATGAAATAGGCCAGGTCAGCCTCTGGCGGGGGCTGGAGGGGAGAGAGGCGTTGGTCCTCTGTGTACTCAGAGGAAACTGGAGGCAACCCCTCGGGTGGTGAGGGCAAAGGAGTGACGCAGTTGCTGGGAGGTTGAACCTGAACCCCAGGTGAAGAGGCCCTGCCTGTGTTCCTGCTCGAGCCCCAGCCCTACAGCTCCACGCAGGGGGGAGGGCTGAACACGCTTGTGTCGGGGGGCTTGGAGGTGCCCAGGACAGAGCTGGTCTCCTGTGACGTGAATCATGGCCACCGTCCTCAGTTGGCCTCTGGCCGAGTCCTGGCGAGCCCCGGTGTGGAGGAGGAAGGCCATGCACCCTGCTAGCCTGCACCTCCAGCCAAGTGGGCCTGTTGGCAGGCTGTGGGCAGGTCACAGGACTCCTTCCTGACAGAGCCAGGCTCCTGCCACCACCGTCACACACCCACCGTCTGGAGAGGGGGTGGCCAGGCCTGTGGTCACCAGGGACCTCCCCAAGGGTGGCTGTGGGCAGCAGCTGTCCTAGCCTAGGCTGGGTGGGACGGTCCCGGCAGCCATCACCTCTGAGTCTGGTCTGCTTGTGGGCGAAACTAGGATCAGGAAACATGAGAACATGGGGAGGGGGGTGAGGCACAATCACTGGGGCCCTGGCCGTAAACCCAGTGGTCTTTCCCGGGCTCTGAGGTGCAGCCCTGTTGCCAGGAGTTAAGACCACACGCTCTGAAGTCTGACTGTCTGGTCTCAAATCTTGGCTCTGTTATTAGCTCGTGACCTTAGACAACCACTGGCTTTCCTCCTTTGGCAAGTAGCAACAGGGCTTCCTTGGTGGCGCAGTGGTTGAGAGTCCGCCTGCCAAGGGGACAAGGGTTTGAGCCCGGGTTCGAGCCCTGGTCCAGGAAGATCCCACATGCTGCAGAGCAGCTGCGCCTGTGCGCCACAGCTGCTGAGCCCGTGCTCCACAACTACTGAAGCCTGCGCTCCACAACTACTGAAGCCCGTGCACCTAGAGCCCATGCTCCGCAACAGGGGAGGCTGCCGCAGTGAGAAGCCCGCTCAGTGCAACGAAGAGTAGCCCCCGCTCGCCGCAACTAGAGAAAGCCCGTGCGCAGCAGCGAAGACCCAACTCAGCCTAAAATTAAAAAAAAACCGAAAAACAACAAAAAAAAACCTTAAAAAATAAAAATTAGCAGCAACGACCACATGGAGGTGCCGTGAGGATGAGGTGAGGACGTTATGCCCATGCCTGGCACAGTCTACAGTCTAGTTATTACTCTTCTTCTCTGGGGGGGTCCTGCCTGAGCTTCTCTGAACCCAGGTTGGCTGTAAGGACACCAACGGTTGCAAACATTTCAGAATGTTCTCCATTTGGAAATGTCACAGGGCTCCATGTGGAGTGTGGTGTGCCCTCAATGTACCTGCTTGAATGCCTGTAGACAGTGGGGAGAAAGGGGGTCCTCAGGGCCAGAGACAGGGAAGTTCCCTGGCCCAGCAGGTTGCAAGGCAATCTTGACTGTAACCCTAATGCTGTGTGGTATTTGGAAAAGCACTCAACCTCTGTGAGCCTCAGTTTCCACATCCCTCAAATAGGAATCCTGGCCTGTTGGGAGGGATCCAATGATACTGTGCATAAAAAAATTTAAGGTTTTATGCCATCAGTGTCAAGTTATCATTGATGTTATTACCAGGTCAGTGCCTCAGTTATCTTGTGTAGTCTCAGGAAACGAAATCTTCCATACGAAACTCTTCCAGACGATGGAAGTTTGTTCTCTTAAGTCCCTGGGTTTGCTTTACCCATGTGGGGAAGACCATTTTCTAAAACTCATCAACTACCCCTTTCTCATTAAGCACATGGTTGGGGGTAGGCGGAGGTCACCCTCATGACCTGACCGCCAGTGCCGTCCAGAAAGTGCTATTGAACTTGCCCTGGCTGCAGTGACCTGTCCCCCACTGCCCCAGGCTGGCATTTCTCCTGCCTCTTGCTGCTGTTTCCAGTTTTCTGGTCTCCTCTCTCCCACTACTGTCTATCTCACTACTGTAGCTCTCATCCTGTTGTTTCTAATCTGCTGTCTGTTAGCCTGAGGATTAACTGAATTTTGCCTGGGGAAAGAAAGCAACCAAGCTTATTAAACCACAGCCATGCTATGTACACAGTTTTACGCCAGTCAGCTCGGGGTGAGGCCTGGGGTGGCCTCACAGCCCGCTCCTGGGGCAAAGTACATGAGCCCTGAGCAGCCTGGCCTTTCTGTGCCTGGTCTGAGGTCCCCAGCTCAGGCTGATGACTGTGAGCTGACAGTCATGATCCAAAATGACACAGAGGCAGCCCGCAGCAAGGAACGCCGCTCAGAGGGAGAGACCAGATCTCTGGGGAAGAGTGCAATAACTATTCCTCCTCAACCCTCTCGAAGCAGCCTCTCCTCTCTGCCAGGCTTGGGCTGGGCGATCCAGGCAGAAAGCAGACCTGGGAGGGCCTGGCTCCCAAGAGAGCAGAGGCTGGATATCCACGGGCACCCCACCTTGGCAGAACAGCTGCCTTGTGCAGGGAGCGGAGCCAAGTCCCTCTCTGGGACCCTGCGACTTGCATGATACCTCCTTTCCTGGCACCAGACCTTTGCCAGGATAAAACTCAGTTCGTCTCTTAACCCCTTCCATGATCTGTATTTAGGGGCAGCAGGAACTCTGGGGTTTTTTTGGCCATGCTGTGCGGCCTGTGGGATCTTAGTTCCCCGACCAGGGATTGAACCCGGGCCCTCGGCAGTGAAAATGCCAAGTCCTAACCACTGGACCCCCAAGGAAGTCCTCCATCTGTTTTACAGACGGAGAAGTTGAGGCTCAGAGAGGGGATGGCCGTGCTGCAGTGGGGTGGAAGCCCTCCCCGGGCCCATGATCTCATGTACCCAAGAGAATCTTTCGTATGTGTGCCAAAGAAGACATGCTCAAGCGTGCTAAGAGCACTCTTAGTAACAGCAAGACCATGGAGGGAACCCAGATGGCCAAGGACAGGAGAATGGACAAATCAATCGTGGTACAGTCACTCAACGGAATATTACAGAGCCCTGAAAACAAACAGCTATGGCCACACATTTCAATCTTGTGTTACGTCATGTTAAGTGACAGAAGCAAGTCCCAGGCTTGTTACAATAGGACACCTTGGTTAGAAAAGTTAAAAAAAAAAGGGGCTTCCCTGGTGGCAAAGTGGATAAGACTCTGCACTCCCAATGCAGAGGGCCTGGGTTCGATCCCTGGTTAGGGAACTAGATCCCACATGCGTGCCGCAACTAAGGAGCCTGCTTGCCACAACTAAGACCTAGTGTAACTAAATAAATTAATAATAATTTTTAAAAAGTTAAAAAAAAAAAGCAAAATGAAACAATTTTGGTTTAGGCCCGTATTATATGCAATAGACATGTTAAAAGAAATCAACCTGTGAGCAGTGATTAAATCACGGGGGACAACAGTGTCAAAGACATGTTTGGGAAATTGAATACAGACTGTCTATTAGATGATAGGGAGTTAGTAAGTTTTATAAGTGTGACAACGGTATTGTGGATCTGCAAAAGAATAGCATTGTTCTGGAGAGTTGTGGGTTGTGTGTTGAAATATTTAGGCGTGAACAGTCAAGATGTCTGCAACTTACTTTGAATGGAGAAAGAGGCAGAGACAGAAATCAATGGGGCGGGGTCTGTGCCTGTGGGAGAGACAGAGAGGGACGGAGGGACGGAGGGAGGGAGGGAGGGAGGGAAGGAATTTGGCAAAAAACGTTAAGAATTAATGACTCCAAGGACTTCCCTGGTGGTCCAGCGGTTGGGACTCCACACTCCCAATGCAGGGGACCTGGGTTCGATCCCTGCTCGGGGAACTAGATCCCACATGCATGCCGCAACTAAAAGATCCTGCATGCCACAGCTAAAGATCCCGTGTTCCGCAATGAAGATCCCGAGTGCCGCAACTAAGACCTGGCACAGCCAAATAAATAAATAAATAAATATTTTTTTAAAAAGGAAAGTATTAATGACTCCAGGGAATTCCCTGGCGGTCCAACGGTTAGAACTTGGCGCTTTCACTGCTAAGGGCCTGGGTTCAACCCCTGGTTGGGGAAATAAGATCCCGAATGTCTGGGCTTCCCTGGTGGCGCAGTGGTTAAGAATCCGCCTGCCAAAGCAGGGGACACGGGTTCGAGCCCTGGTCCAAGAAGATCCCACATGCCGCAGAGCAACTAAGCCCGCGCGCCACAACTACTGAGCCTGCGCTCTAGAGCCCGGGGGCAACAGCTACTGAGCCCGTGTGCCGCAACTACTGAAGCCCGAACACCTAGAGCCCATGCTCTGCAACAAAAGAAGTCACCGCAATGAGAAGCCCGTGCACTGCAACGAAGAGTAGCCCCCGCTCGCCCCAACTAGAGAAAGCCCATGTGCAGCAACGAAGCCCCAACGCAGCCAAAAATTAAAAAAAAATAAATTTATTAAAAAAAAAAAAAAGATCCCGAATGTTACATGGCGAGGCCAAAAAATAAAAAATAAAATAAAATAAATAAAATAAAAAGAAGAAGAAAGAAGAATTAACACACACAAACACAAAAAAGAGAATTAATGAATCCAGACAAAGAATATATAGGCAGGCATTATACTATTCTTTTTTTTTTTCCTGCAGTTTTGCAATTTTGAAGGGAAAGAAACCGAGAATGACACACATAAAATTCAGAATATTTGTTCTGGGGAGAGAGGCAGACAGGATGAGGGAGAGCACGTAGGTGGATGTACGTTATTGGTTCTGTTCTGATTCTTAGACGGGTGGTGGGTTCATGGGCATTCACCATAGTATTTATTAACGAGTGAGCAAACAAATATGTGGGAATACGAATGAAAGAATAAAAATAAATGAATGCTAAATGCAATGTGGTATCCTGGATTGGATTCTGGAATGTGAAAACGACATCGGTGGAAAAACTGAAGAAATCTACATAAAGCCTGTAGCTTAGTTAATCGCATGGCACCAATCGATGTTAATTTCTTAGTTTTGACAAATGGACCATGGTTATGCAAGATGTTAACATCCTACATGGGTCAGACGGTATTTGGGAACTCTGTGCTATCTTTGCAACTTTTTGTAAATTAAAAATCATTTCAAAATAAAAAGTTACAACCATCAATCGATTGATTGATTGATGGTTACATGCAGGGATTGATGGCAGAGTGGGTTATGAGCCAGGGATCATGACGGATCTGATCAGTGCATGGGGTTCACTGGGGAGGGGGACAGGGGAGGGAAGAAAGCAAGCCTTCTCCCCCAGAGTTCCCTCGAGCTGGGCTCTGTGCCCCCGTCAATCCATCTCCCTTCCCTGGGATGGAGGGGCGTGGTGGGTGGACCACAACCTGCCTGGGCAGGTGATCCAGGTTCCTCCCTGGAGCCCAGATGTCTGACCTTCAGCTGACCCACGGCACACAAGAGCCTGGAACAATGGCCAACAGAGAGCTGTCTGGCTGGGGCGTCCCCTGTTGGGGCTCCAGGCCCTTTCACTGCCCTCCCAGCTGCCAGACACTGGGATGCAAATCCTCCATCTGCCGATGCCACGTGCCCACCAGAGACGGTACCTGGCGATTTACGCAGTGATGCTCTATCTTCCTCACGACAAGCCTGACCTCTAGGTGTTATGATCCTCATTTTACACATAAGGAAACCGAGGCTCAGAGGAGTCAAGGTGCCTGTTCCCAGCCACCAAGGCCGCATTGTTTGCGATGGGTGGCGCTGAGGCTCAAACCCAGGTCTCTCTGACCCCTGGGTGCTGCTTTCCCATCCGGGAACAGCCCAGTACCTCCTCAGAGGGCTTTCTCACAAACTCTCCTGCAGCTCCATGCTCGAACCTGCAAACCTGGCTGGGCAGAGCAAGTGCCAGGTTCTCCTGTGGGGGTCTGTCTTGGACAGACGGTCCTGGGAGCAGACATGGCCAAGGCCCTTCCCAAGGGAAATCGTCTCCTTCCCTCTCCTCTCCCCTTCCCTCCTCCCATGGTCCCAAGGCCGAACTGTGGCCACGACTGGCCAGGTACGGAATGCCACACACTAAGCGTGATGAGCAGGGCATCAGCACCCAGCCCGGGCGAGGTGGGCAGACGGAGGCAGCGGACCGCACAGGCGAGGGAGGGCTCTACTGCCTTACGCGGGGAGGGGGGGTACCGATCCCGATCCTCATGCTGTACAGCAAACTCTGCAGCCAACGACCCGAGAACAGATGCTTCCTGTGGGCTGAGCGTGCAGTCTGTTTGCCCGTGTTCGGGATTACAGCCCCGGCACCCGCAGTAACACCCGACACATCACAAGCGCTCGGTAAATAACTGTCTGAGAAATTAAGCTCCTGCGTGCCCAGCACTCTTCCTAGATCTTTGCACGGATTCCTTCACTTAATCCTTCTGACAACCTTACGAAGTTGGTCCTAGGAGTGTCTGCATCCTACAGACGAGGAGACTGAGGCACACAGAGGAAGCCACGTGCCCCGGGTTACACAGTGAGTTAGAGGGACAGCCAGGATTCACCCCAACCCACTGACCACCTGGCAGTAAGGCCTCGTTCTGCTGTGGCTGGGAGGACAGGGCAGGAGTGTCCGACTCAGCTGCTGCACACGGGGAGGGAAGAGATCTTCCTTCTGTTCCATCCATGCTGCTGTTTCTTCTCTCTCTGCACCCGCAACCCCCAAACCCATGTTTCCGCCTGCTCCCTCGAGCACCTTTGATTCCTCACATCCCAGGCCGGCTTCTCCAGGTCCCCTCAAACCTGTCGCTCCTCCCTTCTCGTGGGTCCCTGGCTCCAACCTCCCACATGGTCGCTCAGGAAAGAAACCTCGGCTGAGCAGTGGCTCCCAAAGCTGACCACGCCCTAATCCCCGGAGCCTGTGACTATGTTTCTTTACATGGCAGAAGGGACTTTGCTGGTGTGATAGTTAAGGATCTTGAGGTGGCTAGATTATCCTGGGTTATTCGAGTGGACCCTAAATGTAATCACAAGGGTCCTTGTAAGGAGGCAAGGTCAAATGCAGAGGGAGAGGGGACAACAGAGGTTGGACGGATGCGCTTTGAAGATGCGGGAGGGGCTGCAAGCCAAGGAATGCAGGCGGCCTCTAGAAGATGGAAAAGACAAGGAAACAGATTCTCCCTCGGAGCCTTGGGAAGGAACCCGCTCTGCGGACACCGTGACTAGCCCTGTGAGACTCATTTCCGACTTCTTAGCTCTACAACTGTAAGGAGATAAACCTGTGTTGCTTTCAGCCACCGAGTGGGTAATTTGTTACAGCAGCCAACAAAACCCCTCTGTGCCCCCTTGTCTCCAACCAAAAATCCAGGTGGGTCTTCTCACCTGCCCTCCCCAAATTCATACTCAGCTTTGCAAGCTACTCAGATTTTTCTAAACAGTCTATCTGACCATGTCCTTCCCTTGCTTTAAACTCGCTGAGGGCTCTCTGTTGTCCGTGGGGCAAATCCATCCTCCTTTCCCCGGCGAAGAAGATCCTCTGCTGGTACCAGTGAAGTTGTTTTCACCCAGCCCTGCCACTCTCCAGGTCCCCACCCAAGAGGGCGTGCAGAACCTGTTGTTTCATGGAACAGACAGTGGAAACCCGGGGCTCCCCTACTTCGTGGAGCGGAGGGGAAACCTCCCGCTTGCCTTGGGTGGCATCTATAATCCGGCACAGTGGGCCTGGGGCCTGCTGAGAAGCCATCGTTGCTCAGGGCCTGACCCCTGACGTCCCTGCAAGATGCTCAGCCGCGTCTCTGGGCCGTGGGAGCCTCACGGCCACAAGGGGAGAAGGGCCTCCCCCAGGGAGAACGGGGTTCTTCCACTCAGCCCCAGGACACCACCCACTCCTGGCTCCTCCCGGTTTTTTCCTTACCCACAAAGGCTGAAGGCACCAGGGCCCTGGCCCTCTGACTCCACTCACTCCCGATGATCTCATTCTGTTAGGGCTTTAAATACCAGCAACAGGCTTGTGATTCCCCAAATTATACCTCAAGCCTGGAACACTCCCTGGACACGCCCCCCGCCCCCACTGTACATGGAACAGCGCCTGGATAATACCCCAGACTTAACACGCCACAAACACGCCTGAGACTCCCCCTCTCCCCCCCACCCCCCCAGCCAGCTCCTCCTGCATCTTCCTCGTCTCAGCTACCTACCGGCACCTCCATCCTTCCAGAAGCTCAGCCCAAATCCCTGAGGTCAAACTCGACTCCTTTCTCTCTCACAGCCCACATCAGCAAACTGTCGGCTTCAGCTACAAACTCTGCCCAGAGTCAAGGACTTACCACCACTGCTGCCACTACTGGGCCTCACCTGCTTTGCTAGGACCAACTCCCTACATCGTCCCCTGCTGCCACCCTGTGTGTCCTCACCCAGCAGCCAGAAGGATCCTGTTAGATCCTAAACTGGACTCTGTCTCTCCTCTGCTCAGAAGCCTGCCCTGGCTCCCAGCTCACTCGGAACAAGGGTCAGCATCCTGACCTCCTGACCCATCGTCCACAGTCGGCCTTCTCTCCCATTTCCACCTCATCTCCTACCCGGTCCCCCACCCGACCTGGCCTCCCACCCTGGCAGGGGACCTCAGGGCCTTTGCAGTCTGTACTCGGCCTGCCAGGCTCTTCTCTATGCCCTCCTGGCTCATTACCGCCGCCTTCAGGCCTCTGCTCACCAACCCTCCCCGGCCACCGCACATCTAGGGTTGTGACTTCTCAGCACTCACACCTGGTACACTTTACCCTTCGCACATGGTCTGTTCTCTGCATCCACACCAAAACGTAAGTTCCATGAGGCAGGGTTCTCTTTAATTGGTGTTGATCAAAAGCTACTTACACCCAGCCCAGTGCCCGGCCCAGCAGACACCTCGGAACCGTTCACAGACTAAGTACCTGGCCCTGAGCTCCCAAACCTGCAGGGGTCCCTCCGCAGGCTGTGCTGTCCTGTCCCCATCCCCACCTCCCACCAGGAGGTCTCTTTGGCCACCAGACCCTTCCCCACCCCACCCCACCCAGCCCAGGAGGTTGGAAAGATCCGGTCCACCCAGTAAGCCACGTGTGCTGAGCCATCCGTTGTGGCCCGCCCCCCAGGCCTCCACTTGCATGTCTCAAAGACGCATTTATCAGCCAGCTAGAGAGCTTCTGTTCCTCACGCAGTGCCTGGTGACCCTGAGAGCTGATCTCATTCCAGCCTAAATAAAGGCGTTGGTTGTTCCTGTCGGCTTGGGTGGTCCCAGCTGGGGAACTAGTTTCGGTGAGGTTTTCTGGAATGCTGCAGAAGAGCCTGAAGCCCCCCACTGCTCGCTCCTGGGGCCTGAGGAGCCCCCTGTCTAACAGCCGCTGGGAACCTTGAGGTGCCCTTCCCCCACCTGGCAGAGCTGAGGGAGGGCAGGGCTGGGACCACTGACCAGCCCAGGGGCACACTGGGGCGGCCACGACCCAGCTGGAAAGGGCGGGGCCTCCCTGACATCAGTCACAGTGTTCCGTGGCCCACTGGGCCGCCTCTCCTGCAGGAAAGGAGGCAGCCAGCCAATTCTGGGCCTGGCAGCCGGGCGTCTGCCCACAAAGGCCTCCAGGCCCCACCCAGCAGATGCCAGCTCTTCCCGGGAAGGCAGAAGTGAGATCATTACTGGAGCCTAATTAACAAAGAAAAGCAGAGATAATGAAGTGGAGAAACATGTGGCTGGCACTGGAACTGTGACATCTTTAGAAACTTGAGAAAGGAGGGTTTTATTTTGAGCTCTTACGAGTTGGAAGGGTGGAGGGGGGTGGCGTAGGGAAGAGAGGGAGGCAGGGGTGCGTGACAAGGGTCAGAGGGTGGACCATGAAGGCTGTCCCTGCTCCATGTGACCTCGAGGCCCAGAGGTAGCAAGTTCACTTATCCAGGGTCACAGACAGTAAGTTAACTCATCCAAGGTCACCCAGCTCCCGAGGGCCCAGCAGGTGACTTGTTCCTGCTCCTATTCAGTCCCTCCCCCCACTCCCAAATGCCCTCTGCTGAGGTCAATCCCAGGCCCGGCTCAGGTCCCCTTCTCCAGGAAGCCCACTCCTCCCAGCACCCGATGAGTGACAGGAGACCCCGCAGAGGCCCCAGTGGGGACCATGACAAGAGGTGCCATTTGGGGCTGGAGCCGTTCCCCCCTTGTAGCCTCCCCGCAAATGGGATCACAGCCCTCCCCTCCGCAGACCCTTCACCCACAGCTGAGCTTCTCAAACTGGGCCTCAGGCAACGCTGGGGGTGGGATGTAGGTCAAGTGGGAAGATCTATTGTCTCAGCAGAACGTAATCTGACATAGTTCCTTGAATGAAAACTCAAGTGGAGACTCTCCGGAATGGGGCCTTCCTAGGTAGAGCTGGGGCCCGGCAGAGCTTCGGCCCTGTCCCGCGGGGGTGCTCGGGCTCCGGCCTCGGGGACGTCAGCGGAAGAGCTTGCCAAGGCCGGGTCTGCAGGGTCCAGTCCACGCTGCAAAGCCAGGCCTTCCAGGCCCTCCACGCTCCGGCCTGGCCGGCCTCTCCGCCTCACCCCTCCCGCGCGCGACGGGCCATTTATTCCTCCTCTCCTTGCCCTGCTGGGGCACCCCGGGGCAGCCCTGCTGTGACTATTCCCACTTTGCAAACAGGGAAAGCGAGGCCCAGGCAGGCAAACCGGACTTGCTGCTGGAGTCACACAGCAAGTCGGCAGCTCTGCTCTGTCTGCGGGGCCGGAGCCCCTGCTCCGGAGTGGGGGCGGCTGGCTGCTCGCCAGGGAGCTCCCCCAAGCTGGCAGGGAGGGCTGAGCTGCTGGGGTCCAAAGAACCAAACCAAAAGGAGAGGAAGCTGGAAGCCTGTGTTTGGCCAGAAGGGAGCCGGGGCAGGGCAGCTGTGGGGAAGCCTGGAGCCGGGCAGCAGAGGGAAGTGAGTCAGTGGGTGGGGAGACCCCTCTGTCTGCGCCCTCCCTGGTTCTAAAGGGCTGGGGCTCCGGGCAGACAGGCACGGGATGCACAAGCCGAAGGTAGCTGCAGCGGGCAAAGCCCCTCCCGCCTCTCCTGCAGTGCCTCCAGGTGAGTGGCTGCTCGGATGCCTCCAGTGATGGGGAACTCACTACCTAACAAGGCGTTTTGTTTTTTTTTAAAAGCCACTGCTATTCGAGAACCGTTGGAGAATGTTCATTTCCTTGATCTCTCTGGTGTTGCCTAGGACTCTGCTCTCGTGGGAGATTTGCAAACAGCTGCCTGACTCAGCGCTTCTAACCCGCAAATCCCTCCACCTCCTTTCCTGGGGCTCCACCTCCTCTGTTCCTTCACAGGCTCCTCTCGCTCAAGATCTCTTGGAGGTCGGTGTGCTCCCGGCTCTGCCCTGGGCCCTCTCTGCTGGCTCCACGCTCACCCAGGCCAGCCCCAGCACCACCCTGCAGGCTCTCAGCACCACGACTGCTCCGGGATGTCCCACAGGCCTGCAGACCCCGCCTTGGGGATGGACACCACCATCACCCTTCTGGAACCTTCTGCCCTCTCTCCCTCCTCACGCCCCACTGCCACCTCTAGATCCTAACCCCACCCATCTCTGGGTCCCACAGCCCACGCTGCTCCAGTTTTGCCTTCTCCCATCTACCTTGGTAGGTGGAAGTGTGGTTACCATGGTAATCGTAAGACAATACAAATCCAACCCTATCATTTCCTTGACTGAAAAAGCCTCCAATGCCACCAGAGAAAGCTTGAGTCCCCAGCGTTTAGGTCAAGGCCGTGCATGATTCGGCCTTATTCCTTTGCTGCGATCTTCCCCCCACTGCCCAACCAGCCCAGGCTCCAGAACGGCACGGCCGTGGGTATGACTTCAGCCCTGTGTTACCTATGTGACTGCTTCCTTCAGCCTCAGTGTGCTTAGCTGCAAAATGGGAATGAAAACAGTATCTACCTCGCAGGCTTGCTGTGAAGACCCCACGAGGCTCTGGGGGAAAGGCCTGGGGCCTGGCACGCCTTGGGCACTCAGCGAGGGTTGGGCATGGATGGTCATTTCAGGGCTCTCCACCTCTGCAAGTGCTGCCCCTCAGCCTGGAATCCTCCCATCCCCCGGGAGGAATGTCATCTCCCTGGGAAGCTCTCTCAGACCCCCAGATGCGCGTGGCCTGCCTGCGGGGCGCTGGTTCTCCTGGGGGAGGGGGAGGACTGGTCTTTGCCTGCAGATGGCACTGAACTTGCACGGGGCTCAGGACACCCACACCGCTGCCATCCGTCCTGTTTCCTGGGGATCAACGTGCGGGCAGAGACGCCTTCCAAGCCCCTGGCCCTCCCTGTCTCTACCTCCTCTCCTCTTTCCAGTCACGTCTAAACCCCTTGGTCATCAACATTGGTGGCCCCTCCACGGTGTCCAGGTCATACTTCCTTCTGAGACTGTCCCTTCCCATCTTTCTAGCCCTCCCTCTAGGACCCTGACTCCAACAATCTTCCCTCCGCCCCAGTCACCCTTCCCCTGTCCCCCTGTGTGCGGAGGGGTTCTGGCAGTGCTCTCAGCACCCCCTTCCCCACCTCCTGTTCTCAGGCGGACGTCCCTCCTCTGCCCACTCTCCCCACCCTCTCAGCTGCCATATCATCCATTTCTCTAAAATCACAGTCACTATTCAATCTCTGAAACCCTCTCCTCATCCCATTTCACCCTGCAGCTCCCACCCCACCTCTCCTCTGTCCCTAAAGGGCCATCATCTGCAGCTGGTGAGTTCATTTCTTTTCTCTTGTTCTCCCCTGAGCCCGATTCCACTCAGATCCTCTCCCCTCCCTGAAACTGCTCTTTTTTTTTTTTCTTTAATAAATGTATTTATTTTATTTATTTATTTTTGGCTGCGTTGGGTCTTCGTTGCTGTGCGCGGGCTTTCTCTAGTTGTGACGAGGGGGCTACTCTTCGTTGCGATGCACGGGCTTATTGCGGTGGCTTCTCTTGTTGTGGAGCACGGGCTCTAGGCGCGCGGGCTTCAGAAGTTGTGGCACGCGGGCTCAGTTGTTGTGGCTCGCAGGCTCTAGAGTGCAGGCTCAGTAGTTGTGGCGCATGGGCTTCATTGCTCTGCGGCATGTGGGATCTTCCCGAACCAGGGCTTGAACCCGTGTCCCCTGAATTGGCAGGCGGATTCTTAACCACTGCGCTACCAGGGAAGCCCCCGAAACTGCTCTTGACCGTGCCATCCCTGGACCTCTGGGCTGCTCCATCCCACAGGCCCATCTCAGGTCTGAACCTGACCTTGCAGCAGCACTGGGCCCAGGTGATCACTCTCCTTCGTCAACAGTTTCTCACTCAGCTTCCAGGACATCACACCCTCTGGGGGTTCACTTGTCTCTCCTCAGCTCTAAATGCTGGAGGGCCCCAGGGTTCATCCTCGGACCCCTTCTGACTCTCCATGCTGAACCCCACTGTGATCCACCAGTTTCATGACTAAAATGCATGAAATACAGAATGGCTCCCAACTGCACATCTCCAGGGGGACTCTCTCTGTAGTCAAATGCTCTATCCCTGAGCTATACCCCTCCGTGCGGCTCTGATTTGTCGATCCAACTGCCTTCCCAACCTGTCCACTTCGGTGTCAAATTTGCCCACCACTCAGATCCTCACCTCCCCTTCCCTCTCCAGCTGCTTGGGACAAAATCTTGATGCTATCCTGTTTTGTTTTGGGTTTTTCTGTTGCCACACCATGTGGCTTGCGGGATATCTTAGTTCCCCGACCAGGGATCAAACCCATGTCCCCTGCAGTGGAAGTGTGCAGTCCTAACCACTGGGCCACCAGGGAAGTCCCTTGATGCCATCCTTGATCTCTCTCCTTCCCCCTCCCCACATTCACTCTCAGCAATCCTGTTGGCCCTACTTTCAAAATATGTCCAGGGCCCCAGGGCCTTTGCACTGACAACTCTTCTCCCTGGATGTCTCGACCTAGATTTCTTTCTTTCTTTTTTTTAAACATTGATTTATTATTTATTTAGTTAGTTAATTTATTTCTGGCTGCACCGGGTCTTAGTTGTGGCACGCGGGATCTTCATTGAGGCACGAGGGATCTTTCGTTGTGGCACGGGCTCTTCGTTGTGGTGCGCGGGCTTCTCTCTAGTTGTGGCGTGTGGGTTTTCTCTTCACTAGTTGTGGCATGTGGGCTCCAGGGCACGTGGGCTCTGTAGTTTGTGGCACGGGGGCTCTAGTTGAGGTGCGCGAGCTCAGTAGTTGTGGCACGCAGGCTTAGTTGCCCCACGGCATGTGGGATCTTAGTTCCCTGACCATTGACCTAGATTTCTACATGGCTTATACCCTGTCTTCATTCAGGCCTTAACTTCTGGTGGCCTCTCTAAAATTGTGCTCTTGACAGACAGTCCTATCCTTTGTATTTGTCTCCACGGCACTTGTCACTATTGAATATGATACTATTTGTTCTTATTTACCTGTCTCCCCTATTAGAATATAAGCACCACAGGGGGTATAGATTTTTTTCTATTTTGTATTCGCAGATCTTGCTTGGCGTACAACAGGCATTCAATAATCTTTTTATTGTTGTTGTGCAAATAAATGAACTCAAAGGATTATGAGCCTTAAGGATTAGACAGGCAGGACTAATGTTATAGATGCTGATAGCCAGAAGGGGGCAGCAAAGACATACCCAGTGTGGATGAAAGGTCGGGGGTGGGGAAAGCCTGGGCACATGGCTGTGTGACCTCCAGCGAGTTCCTTAACCTCTCTGAGCCTGTTTCTTCCTGTAGGACTGGTTATTGGGGGAGATCAAATGTGCTGGTATGGGAAGGCTTGGTAATCAGCAAATCATCAGCATGTTGTGGATGTTAGGTATCCACGGTTTGAGGAGTTGCCCCAATGTCCACTCTTGGGGGACAGGACTGTTATATAACTATGATGCACCCTGATGACAGACCATTGTAAAGTGTTTTAAAGACATGAGAATGTTGTAAAGCAATTATACTCCAATAAAGATGTTAAAAAAATAAAATAAAATAAAATAAAGACATGGGAAAATGCTATGCTTAAGCGTGTATGTAAATTTATGGAAAGGACGAGATATACAATTAATAAGCTTGGGGAAAAATCTGGAAGAAATGTATCATCGTAAAAATAAACAGCCATCTGGGCAGTGAGATCTCCATATTTTCCAGATTTCCACCATGGGTATGTATTCGTGTTTCCCGACCTACTAGAATGTTCTACAGCTGTTGCTACACCAGCTACCTGGGCGGAGGGCCTCTCCTTCCTTAGTCACCACTGATCTTTCCCAACATATCATGAACAGCCCCCTTTGCTGTCCTGGGCTTGCACAGCCTCGGGCCCCTCTGGGTCTGGGGAGAGACCCACCTTGACTTGGTGCTGCTGAGGCCAGAGACTGTCCCCAGCCACCTGCCTCTCTGGCCCCTGGCCCAGTGTCCCTAATTTAACTCAGTGCTGCTGCAGGCAGGTGGGTGACGTGGGGAGCAGCTGGCCAGGTGACAAGGAGCTTCCAGTGGTGTGCACCTTGCCCAGGCCTCACTCACTCAGGCCCCTGGGATTGAGCCTGGTTTAGTCAGACACCCGCTCTGTGCCCTCACTTAGGCTGTGCCCTGTGTTAGAACTACACCCCCTTCTGCTCAACTCCAAGGCCCAGCTTAATGTCCCCTCCTCCAGGAAGCCTTCCCGACCCCCAGGAATAACAATAACAACTGCCAACCCCATTGGCTGAGCCCTTCCCATCACAGCCGGTCCAGGGCTGAGGGCTTCACAAACATCTCTCTCAAGCATCAGCAGGGGGAAAACCGTCCTCCATGGCTCACCCACCACTGCCCACCATTCATTCACTCAGATCACCTGGGGAGGCAGATATGACCATCTCCATCTCACCGATGAGGAAGTGGAGGCTCGGAGATGTGAAATAATGAGCCCAGAGTCACAGGCTTAGTAAGAGGCGTCTGGGGTTTCACCCTGGCTCTGTCTGAGCACCAGCCTGTGCTCTCCCGTGGCCCCCACACCACCTCGGCCCCCAATCCCAAAGCACATCATCTGCCACCCCTCCACGCGCACAGGTATAGCCTACCTTTCTCCAGGCTATGGCACCTGCCAACGTTCTGCCTCCCCTAGAGACCTGACCTCCTGCTCCAATTCACCTCAGAACCCCAGGAGCTGGCCCGCATCAGGCTTCAGCGACTGTCTAATGGACAGTTTGGGAACAGCCCTTTCTGGGGCAGGAGCTGCACCCGGCGACCTCTGGTGAACCCTCGGAGGCCCCTGTGAGTCTGGACACCTTCCCAGCCCAGCGTGACAAATGGCGTTAGGAAGCACACAGCTGGCCTGCCAGCCCATCTGCCCCGGTCCCTCCAGGCTGACACCTGGCCCAGAGCGCCAATGCCTGGAAAGGCGCTGGCAGTTCCATCCCTGAGGCCTGGGGCCAGGGCCAGGTGCCCATCTCTTCTTCTAGGCAGCCTGCCACCCTCTCCCATACCACGTGGGCAGAGGAAGCATTTCCAAGGGCCCTCTCTGCACACAGAGGGGCCACAGGGAAGGCCGATGGGTGGGCGGGCAGACTGGCACAGAGAAATGGGGGGCAGATGGCCACCCTGGGGTGATGGTTTTGATTCAAGAAGCTGTTCGAACAGGAAGATGAGCTGCCGAGCCCCCCTTGCTGGAGGGCGAGCCGTGGTCAGTGGAGGAGGTCACCCCCCCAGAAGGGGGCGATGGCTGCTGGCTGCCTCTCTGCCCCCAGTGTTTCTCCCCAAAGCCCGACGCTCCGCTATTTGGTGGCTGCTCTGAATTACGTGCCGCCCGCCTGGCATCAGTGGGCCTCCCTGACGGAGCAGGGAGCCAGATGTGGAACCAACGCTTCCTACACTACAGGTTGGGCGTCCCAGGCAAGTCACTGAAGTTCCCTTGGCCTCAGTTTCTTCATCCGTAAAAAGGGGACAAAAAAAGGTGATACGCCAAGCGCTGAACTCACAGCCCAGCATACGATCACGCGTATTTCTTGCTTTTCAAACTCGTTAAAATACGTGCATACCCCTGGAGCAGCTATGTTTTCAGGCCTCCGTGGGGCCCTTCCTTCTGGGTAAGAGGGGCTGGGGATCACAGGGTGTGCAGGGGGAGGCCGACGGACTGCCTCGCCGTGTTTCTCCTCTCCATCAGCAGAGGGAGGCCCGGCCATCCTTCCCGCTGCCGCTCATGGGAAGAGGACGGACACTGCCCGGCTCTGACACCAACTTGGGCAGAAAGTGAAGTCGGGACGGGCAGTGGCTTGAAGCTGACTCAGTGGCACAGGGCTGACAGGGTCACGGGGCCCCTGCTGCGGGGCAGGCGCGTGGACCACAGGCTGCCCACCACGGTCCTGGAGCAAGGCAGGTCCACAGAGGGCTGAGTGGCCTGTCACAGAGCAGGGATGGGCCAGGGGCCCCAGGTGGCACCAGGGAAGGTGTGTCCTGCCCCCCATGGCCAATGAGAAGAGGGTCCCCGGGCCTGTGATGTTCTCACGAGCACCTGAGCCCTCGTACCCTTGTTCTGTCCTGCAGCCCCCAGAAGCACAGGCCTACCTCTCCACGGGGGCGAAGTGCTCTAGATCACGGGCCTAGAGGCCGGCCAGGCCACTTGCTAGCCGTGTGACGTGGGCACACTGCTGAAACGCGAGCCTCAGTTTCCCCCTGAAGGTCAGGCTCTGGCGCCAACCTCACAGGTGTGAGGAGTAAACGAGATGCCTCCTCTGTCTGTAACCATGGTACCCAGACCACTGCCCAGCCCTAGGAGGAAGGACCTCCGGAAACATGTGTAAAATGGACCCACGGGAAGCGGTCAGCACAGGGTCTGACACCCAGTAATCTCTTGGCAAGGTTTCCGCCGGGGCCACCACTGCTGCATTTTGCTGCCCTTACCTCACCATCTCTACCTTCCTAATATCATCCAACGGCTTTCACACCTCTCAGAGTTCTGGAAAAACACCCTGGGCGTAGGCCTTGGACCCCTGCTGCTTCCCCAGCTGACCACCTGCCTCTCCCTCCGTCTCGTCCTGGCCCTCCAAGTCCTGCTCTCCCCTGAGGCCCCACGAGAGCCTTCCTCTCCAGGAAACCCTCCCAAGCACCCCTTCCTCTGCTCCTCCTCCTTGGGGTCCCTGCAGCCCGACGGCAGCTGCCACATGGCTACGCCCCTCAGTGAGTCTGGCCCCCCTCCAGGTCGCCCCTTCCCCTGGCGCAGGGAGTGAACAGCTATAGGTGGCAGGGTCAGGGCGGATGGCGGTGGGTGAGGAGTGAAGTGGATGTGACTGTGACTGTGAAATTGGATTCCTGTACTGCAGGCTTTCTCTGTTCCCAGCACAGCCTCCCCAAGGGCCCAGGGCTGCCAGTGACTCCGAGTGAGGGGAGGGGAGAGGCGGCAGAGCTCCTCCCCATCTCTCCACACGCAGGCTCTGGGGTCTGCGTATGCAGCTGCCTCCTTGGAGGCCCGGCCAGCCCTGAGTGCTGACCAGGTGGTCATGTCACCCCCTGCAGGGACAGCCCCTGCTCATTCAGGGTTTGGGAGGGCCAGGACATAGCCCGGGGGATGGTGGGGGGTGGTGGATGCCTTGAAATGGGGCCAGGAGAAGCATTTTACGAAGTGGGTAAGCACTCACCCACATCCCACCGCCAAGCTCGCAGGTTCCCCTGCAGACACCCCTCCCTCTGAGGTTAGGAACCCACCCACCATCAACCTCATCAGTTCACTAAGGCCCCTGCATTAGGGAAAGTGGGGGGCACTGACCCGGCCAGGCCCCTCCCTCCTGAACCCCCATCCCAGGCTTAAAAGTCACCAGTGCCACCCCACCATCCCTTTCTCTGTCCCAGGAACCGGGGCCAGGCTCCAGCTTGGCCTTCCTCCTCCCTGCTGGGGCCAGAGCCCAGGGAAGCGGGAGGACAGAAGGGTGGGGGCTCCTGCTCCAGGGCCCTGGAACCGGTACCCCACGGTGAGCTCCACTCCGGCCTCTGGCCCCCAGCACCATGGCCCACCCCCTGTGTCAAGTGGTCCCCCATAGCCAGCGCCTCTTACCAGGCTTTGGGATGAGTCCTTGAAAAGGCCTGGAAGAGAAACAGAGATGGGGGTGTCAGGGGAGGGCCTGGGAGCTTGTGAGGAATGCGTGGGACACACCCCAGAACTGCTGAACCAGAATCTGCATTTTAACAAGATGCCCGGTGCTTTGTGCGCACGGGACCCTGGGGACCCTGGGACGATGCGGCAGGGCCGCCGTGCACCAGGCCAAGCAGGGTCTCCCGCTGGCTCTGCCCTGCTGGCTCCACCCAGCTAGCTCTGTGGCCTGGGGCAAATCACTCGTCTCGGTTTCCTCTGCTCTGACACGGGCCAAACGCCTCTTCCAGGGGACTAGGAGGGAGTGCAGGTGCTGCAGCAGGTAGATGGGGCCCACGAAGGCTGCCCCCGCTATGGTGGCTGGGGGGCAGGGGAGCTAGTCTCACCTCTGTGGGGCTCCCTGCACCCTGGCTGGCCTGCAGTCCCCCTTCCTCCAACCCCCAGGACCCAGGGTGGTGCTGGAAGAGCTGCCTTGTCCATGGAGGGCAGGTCCACCCGAAGGAAAGGCCAAGGGTCTGTGGTGCGAGCCCCCTCCCGTGGTAGCCTCGCCTCCTCTCTCTCCCCCTTCCCCTGAGTACCTGGTGACGGTGAACTTGATCTTGTCAGCCACCGCAAGGATCCTCTCCAGGTTCTGGGAGCCAAAGGTGCAGGGCTTTCGGAAGGGGATCCCGGGGGGCAGCCCCTCGATGATCACCGAGCCGGGGTTACTCTTGATCCTCTTGTAGGGGACCTGGACCGGGTACTTGATGCCCA
Source organism: Balaenoptera physalus (assembly GCF_965194825.1). Taxonomy (NCBI): domain Eukaryota; kingdom Metazoa; phylum Chordata; class Mammalia; order Artiodactyla; family Balaenopteridae; genus Balaenoptera; species Balaenoptera physalus. The sequence continues at coordinate 82,763,044 of NC_138898.1, forward strand.
AGGCTTCCCCTGCGGACGAGAGGGACAGAGGAAGTGTTGTCAGGAGCCAGAGGCGGGGCTGGTGGGTTGTCAGCAGCCAGGGGGTGCTCCAGGCACGAGTGTGATACACCCCGTGCACAGGGGGCTACGGTGGGGGGCTGTGGTGTAGCACTGCAGAAAGGCACAGTCAGTGAGGGACTGGGAGGCAGGGGCCCTAGGGGGGCGGGGGTGTGGGTCTGTGCCCAGGGCAGGCTGAGGAGTGGCCAGGGGACGTGTGGCTATGACTGCTGGGAGAGGGCAGGGGCTAACGTCAGAGGCCTCACAGCTTGAGAATCTGAAAGCCGTCTCAAGGACGGTACCTCGTGGGCACAGCTGGCCCTTCCCTACAACGCCTGATCCTCCATCAGCCCCACAGGCTCTGCCTCACCCTGGTTCAGGATGGGCCTGGCCTAAAAGGGCAGATCGCATCTGGGAGCAGGGAGGCCAGCCAGGGTGCGGCTCAGGCCTCAGGGCTCTCTTTCCATATCTGGGGCTTGGCCTCATTCCTGTCGCCAATCCCCTCTGCAGAGGGCTGTGGCATGTCCATCCCAGGGACTGTACTTTGTCTCACAGCCTGGGAGCAATCCTGAGTCCACTGCTGATCTACTCTGGGCCAAGGCCTGCTGCCTGCTGTCAGGCTGATGTGAACGTCCATGGCTCTCTGACTTAGGTGGGGTGCACCATGGGAGCCCCCTCCTGGACGGAGGGCTGGACACTCCTCAGTGTCACAGGATGCCCCTTCACAAAGATGTGCTGCAGAAATCTCTGCACGTCTTTGCACTAGGAGAAGTAGCTGAACTTTTTCTGGGCAATAAACTAATTTTTATCTCGTGGACACTGGGAATGGTATAACTGGCCTCATTTCCCTTTTTGCTCTGGCTCCTAGGAAACTCAGAGCTTGATGCATGCCCCGCATCTAGCAAGTACAGAATGGCTGAGTCTTCATGTCACCCCGGCTTCGTGCCATTGCTTCAGCTTGTCTGTTTGGCTTTATTTAATTGAGATGTAATTCACATACCATAACATTTACCATCTTAAACAATCCAGTGGTTTTTAGCGTACTCAGGAGGTTGTGAAATCATCACCACTATCTAACTCCAGAGCGTTTTCGTCACCCCAAAAAGAAACCCCATCCCCATTAGCAGTCACACCTCACTCCTTCCCTCCGTGCCCTGGCAACCAAACTAATCCACTTTCTGTTTCTATGCATTTCCAGCCTGTTTTAAATTCTTTATCCTGACTTTGCTGCAGACAGAAATGTACTTATACCCATCATCCATGAATGGGAACACTGCCATCTCTACTTCCTCACTCCTTGCCCCCAAAAGGGCTCTTGCTAAAATGATTGACGGCCTCTGTGTTGCCCAACCCAGAAGGTATTTGCTCTCTTTTGGCAAAATCCAACACAGATGACCACTCTCCCCTCCTCGAAGCCCTGTCCTTGGTGTCCGTGATGCCTCACTTTCTTGGTTTCCCCTTTCTGGCCACTCCTCCCCCTCCTGGACTTGACCTCTGAACACGGGGCTCCCTGGATTTCTGCATGGGTCCTCTTTCTGCTCTCTTTGCACCCCTAGGGGTGTCTCCTCTGCTCCTATGGTCTAATTTTTGCATCCAATCCAGACACCTCTCCTGAACAGCAGACTTGTCTCTCTGCCTGCCTATGAGACATCTCCACTCACACTTCAGACTCAACATATCCAAATGCAACCCATCATCTCCCCTCTTCAAACTCAGTGAGGGTGCTGCCCCTTCTCCCTGGCTGGCAGTTTGGGTATCTACCTGTCTCTGGCAGCTCTGTACTCCCCCCTCCTCCCCCTTGTCACGGTGACAGGTCTGGGTAACCCAGGCCTAAGCCAATGAGCACGTGGCATTTCTCTGCCATGGGGATTGGGTAAAGACTGGACATGTGACTCAATGGGGATCAATGAGAAACCGGAGAGGGCCCAGGGAATTCTGGGAAACTATCAGGCTTTCCTGAGAAAGCCTGTGGAAAAGCCAGCTCTCTCCCTGGATGGGATGTCCGGACCTGCTGTGGTCATTCTGCTAGCAAGCAGGAAGTCAGCCTGAGATGATTCTGACACAGTGGAAAGACATCAAGTTCATTCCCTGAGCTGCTGGATCCAGCTAATCCTGAAAGCCACCCTACTGCTGGATTTCCTGAGTTATGGCTAACTGTACTGTCCAAAGACAGCTGCACCAATCTTTCTCCCATCCCACATGCTCCTCTTATAGTGTAACATCGACACTCCCCATAGAGAATGGGGTCTATATTCCCTCCTCTTACACTTGGGTGGAACTTTGTAACTGCCTTGACCAATGCAGTATGGCAGAGGGGACACTGAACAACCTCTGAGGCTGGGTCATAAAAGGCAACATGGCTTCCACCTGGCTCTCTCTCTCAGGACACTCAGGAGCCCTGACCAACAAGCAGGAAATCCAGCTACCATGGAGTTGCTATGCCAGAAAGCCCACGTAGAGGGGTCACACAGAAACTGAGAAAGATGCTTGAGGGGCCCAGCTGTTCCAGCAGCAGCTCTTTCCCCAGCCCAGGCATCAGACATGTGAGTGAGGATGCCGTCCAGATGACCCCAGCTTCATCCACCTTCTGCCTGCAACCCCGGGACAGACCGTGGGTGCCAGCTGCCCAGCTCAGCTTGCTCCCAAAGTCCTGACTCGCTGACACCCTCAGAGATAATACATGATCATGGTTATTTTAGGCAACCACGTTTTAAGGTGATCTGTTGCGAAGTCATAGTAACTGAATCATCAGCCAATTAACCCCCTTAACGGTTGAAGCCAGTTTGTTTTTGTTACTTGAGACCAAAAAGCACCTTAACAGATACAGCTTGTTCTCCTCGAGGCAGGATGCAACTGGATGCCTCCGCTCCTCCCGCCGCCCCTGTCAACTTGCGCCAGTGATTCTCCCTCTGAAGCACATCTCACTCCATCCGGTTTCCTGCGGCATCCCGGCCAGGGCCTGCCCAAGCCATCATCACTCTCGCCTAAATACTGCTCCAGCCTCTGGGCTGGTCTCCCAGTGTGCACTCCCACCCTCCCACAGCCACTCACTTTCCTCACAGCAGCCAGGAAGACACTTTAAAAGTGCAAAGCTGCTCCTTTTACTTCAATCCGCCCAAAACACAAACCCGATATCATGGTTCCCTCCAAGGCCCTGGCCCATTGGATCTGTCTTCTGGCCAGCTCCGCAGGGCCCTCCTCTCCCCCAGTGCCTGCCCTTATGCTTCGGCTTTTGGCTCCTTCTTATAGCTGTCTATCTACCTACATATATATACATATATATGTGTATATATATATACACATATATTTTTTTTTTGGCTGCACCGTATGGTTTGCAGGATCTTAGTTCCTTGACCAGGGCCCACGGCAGTGAAAGCACCAAGTCCTAAGCGCTGGACTGCCAGGGAGTTCCCTTGGCTCCTTCTTAAGACAAGCCTCAGGGCCTTTGCACATGCCATTACCTCAGCCAGAATGCCCTTCCTTCACTCTCTGCTTGATTACCCATCGTTCAGTTCTTTCTTCCAAGAGCCCTTCCCTGGCTTCCAATCTAAGGAAAGCTATTTTCTCTAGAGCAGCCTGCTCTTCTCCTGCATAATCATGGGACAACGCCTCACTGTCACTGGATTCTGGGTAGAGCTGTTCAATGTCAGTCTCACGTCACTGGTCTGCAGGGTCCCCCAAGGGCAGGGACTGCGTGGGTTTTTGGTTTGTTTGTTTGTTTTTGGCATGTGGGATCTTAGCTCCCCGACCAGGGATCGAACCCACAGCCCCTGCCGTGGAAGCGTGGAGTCTTAACCACTGGACCACCAGAGAAGTCCCCACGAGACTGCGTGTTTTCTTCACTGCCTTTTCCCCAGTGCCTGGCACACAGTAAGTGCTCAAGACATATCTGTATGCAGGTGAGTGGTCTTCCCAGAGGAGACCATGGCCAGAACTGGTATGCTCCTGCCTCTCCTCCCTCCCGCCAGGGTGTCCCGGGACTCACCGTATTTCTTATTGAACAGATCCTGGACTTGCTCCCTCAGCGTGTTGGCAATGTCGATCCGTGAGAGTCTGGCGTCATAATTTTCTGCAAAGTGAAAAACGGTTACGGATTTGGGCCGTTAAATGAAAAGGCACTTGGTGAGTTTAAAGGAATATGATTTCCTAACTATGGGGAACTCCTTCTCAGGCAATTATCAGCTCCGTGGAGTGGGCCCCTTGGAGTCCTGCAGCACTAACTTCTTGACGGAGACGTGTGTTTTTTCCGGAAGGACGCACACTCTCGCGACAACAGCGATGAGTTGGAAATTAACTGTTGACATTTGAAACCCACACCCATGAGCCAGCCCTGGAGGTGAGAGACGCCATGAAGGGGAGCAGCTTCCTGCGTCATCGGCGGGTGGAGTGGGGCCTCGTCAGGGTCAGGCGGGAGGCAGGAGGCAGCGCAGGGACGTGAGCTCAGCGGACAGGGCAGCCCCGCGGAGGCAGGGAGCCGGCCAGGCAGCCCCCAGTGGTCACTCACCCACCCAGAGGCTAGCTCTTAAGGAGCCCGCGTGTCAGCATCTGCCACGAGACCCCTGGACGAGCCCCCGGCCTTGGGGAGATTAGAGCCTGGCACTCCCTTGTGGGAAGAAAGAGGTGGAGGAGGATGGAGGGAGGGGAGGGGTCTCTGGCCGGTTGGACCCCAGTCTGCTAAGAGGGCTGAGTACGAGGAGTCACGTGGAGAGGTGAGAGCTGGAACTCCCCCATCATAGAAAGTTCCGGCTGCCCAGGAAGGAGTTGAGAGGCTGGGGGGTAAGCAGGTGCCCCTCTGGGATTTGGGTCCCATCTCCCCGGGCTCCTCCACCCACAGGGGCTGGCCCTTCCTGCCGCTGGTCTGGCTGACCCCACTTTCTCCTCAGGGTCACACTGACCACCCAGGGCCCACATGGGGAGCACCTGCCCTAGGGGACTCACAGCCACACCCTAGAGCTGCCCCGACGTGCACGTGGACGGCTGCTCTCAGCCACTGCAGCCCCTACTGATGCTACACTTGATCTTAACCAAAAGGTAATACCAGCCTCCACTGTGGGCAGGGAGCCTCCCCCGTCAGACCCTGGCCCCTCTCTGCGTCTGTTTCTCACGTCCGGTCCTCTCCGCAGTCCTGCACTCAGGCTTCCTCCATCTTCCACGCCTCTTCCTCCAAACTCACGTCCTCCCACCCCTCCTTGGCCCAACCAGAGTCCTGCTTCTCCGGAGAGCCCTCCCTGCCCTCCGTGACCTCCTCTCCTCGGATTTCAAAGCACTAAGAGCACGGCTGGCTGCCTAATACGAAGCGGGCAGGTCAGCTGCTTCCCCAGACGGACAGCGGGCCGGCTCCCACGCCCTGTACCCCTGAACCCCCAGCCACCTTGCGGAGCCTCTCACTGGAGCTGGCAAACTCCAGCCCTGCCTGGCTGCCCGCCTGCCTCACTCAGGCCCCGTGGGCCCTGAGGTTGGCGGCCAGCCCCTCCCACCCCTAGCCTGGCCCTCCAAACCCAAACCAGGTCAAGGTCATGGCACTGGGACTGCGGACCCCATCCTGAGCTGCAACCTTACCTTGAAAGCCCTGTCTCTTCAGGCTCTCGTCCACAAGAGGGTCCCCGGAATCCCTCTCTGGGGGCGGGGGGGAGAGAAGCCAGGGTGAGCAGGCAGCTCCTGGGACCCGGGACAGAGGTGGTATCTGGTGGGGGCAAACCCAGCAGGGAGGGCAATGGGGGGATGCCAGGGCAGACGGGACCAGGACAGAGGAAGCAGGAGGAGGGGTGATGGCAGAAGCCTGGGACCCCTCCCACGCCCAGCCCGCGCCTCGGCCCGTGACCCTGCGCAGGGTACCTTGGCTGTCCGTGAGGGGCTCTTTGACTCCTTCGGTGAGCAGCTCAGGCCTGCAAGACACAAGTGAGGCGATCACCAAGGTCCCTCCAGGGCTCCCCGGTACTACCCAGCTCTCCCCCTGGGCCTCAGTCTGCACATCTGTGCAGTGGGCGCTCCTGGCTCTGGACAGTCAAGGTCTGGGGTTTCTGCGTCCCAGGCAGCTGTCCTGCTGACCCACGTGTGTGATCTGGGGGCTGCGCTGGGCTCTGAGGATCCAGCCAGGAGCGAAACCAGCCTGGTCCTGGCCCGGTGGAGCTGACGCCCTCACTCTCGGTTCCAGGATGCTGTATAACTGCCACTGGCCAGGGTCAGAGCACGTGGTCTGGGGGCCTTCCTACGGAGCTGGTCTGAAGCGTAGACACAGTCTGGGACTGACTGTGGCAAGATCTTGGAGGTGTAGGGAAGGTCCAAGGTTTCTGGCTGACACCATTTCACTCTGGAGTCGGGGCCTCGGGGAACAGACCCAGCTTTACACTAATGTCTGTATCCCTGCAGACTCCACAGAGCCCGTCCTCACATTAGGTAACCCGCCCGACATCCTTGAGGTAGGCACTGTTTCCATCATCCCACTTGCAGGAAGAGGAGACTGAGGCATCGGGAAGGTGAGTAACGTGCCCAAGACCACACAGCGAGAGGGGCAGAGTTCAAACTAGGCATCCCCTCCTCCTCGCCCGCAGCCTCTCCAGCTGAGGGACCCCTCCCACCCCAGGCCTGTTTTCTCATCTGAAATGGAATAATAACCCTGCCCTGGCTCAGAGGGGAACGGGCCTCATAAACCCATGCTTGAAGACACAACAGGACCGCAGAAAGCACTCTGGCCTGGGAGGTGGGAGCCCTGCTCAGTGCCTGTGGGGAAATCATTACATTTTCTGGGCTTCAGTTTCCCCATAAGAAGGCAGAGAGGAAGTGATGGGGGGTCTAAACGCAGTCTGAGGGCTTTTCCAGCTCTTGAAACTGTGATCCAAGGCAGGGCTGTGCCTCCTCCCTCCCTGGCCCTGTAAGCCCAGCTCTGTGTCAGGCACAGATGCCCGCTGCCAGGAGGGACACCAAATCCTCATCCACTTGATGGGGGGGCGGCGCCCTGAGAGTCTGGCCTTTGGCCTCACTCCCAGGCAGGGTCTCCTGTGTCACTGCTTGGATACCCCTGTGAGGAAAAGCTCAGCACCTCCCCGGGAAGCCTCACCCACAGACCCAACCTCACACTGAACCCTGGTCCAGCATCCCTTCCCTTCGGGAGATTTGAAGGAGTGATTCTGGTACCTGTTGCATCCGCCATGCCCTGTCAGCCCTCCTCTGGCCAATGTGACCTCCCCAGTGCCCTCAGCCGGCCATTCAGCCCAGACCCCCGCCACCCAGACAGGCCTGCTACAGCTGGACAAGGTTGCACCAAAAATGGGGCACTTAGAATCAGTGCTGTATAATGTAGCTTGTCTGGCCTTCAAGCCACTGGTATCAGCCAGACCTCTTGACCTCCAGGGAGGGGAGGGGGGCTGGAGACAGTCCAATCACTTGGCCAGTAATCCAGTGAAGGCTAGCAATGAATTCCAGTAAAAGTGTGGACACTGGGGTCGGTGGAGCTGCCTGATCGGTGAACACACTGATGTGCTGGGAGGGTGATGGGCCCTGACTTCACAGGAAGAGGGGATGGAAGCCCCACGTCCAGTCCCTCCCAGACTCTGTCCTTTATGTCTCTTCATTTGGCTGGTCCTGATCTGCATCCTTTCTATAAAACTGTCATTGCAATACAGTGCTTTCCTGGGTCCTGTAAGTCGTGCTAGTTAATTATCACACTTGGGGAGGGGTCCTGGGAACCCCTGAATTTGCAGCCAGCTGCTCAGGAGTGTCGGTGGTCTAGGGACCTTTGAACTTGTAGCTGATGTTGGAAGTGGGGGTGGTCTTGCTGGGGACTGTGTCCTGAATCTGTGGGGTCTGCTAAGTCTGGGAGGTCGGCACCAGAACTGCCCTGCAGCACTGCAATCAGACAGACCTTCTGCCACTCCTCCCCGGACCTCAGTCTCCCATCTGTGTGAATCCACCCATGGTTTTAAATTTCTCAAGGTATTTTTTTTTTTTTAACTTTGGAGAATTTGATGAAAGCAAGGGACCCTATTTCCAGAAGAATGCACAAAAGAATATGAAAATTTTGGATACATGTTTGTTCAAGAATCTGGGTGAAGAATGTTTTTTGATCAAAGATTTAGAGAGTTTGATTTGATTCTGTGCCAACTCTCATCAACTGGCAGTTGCTGTCTGGAGGCTGTTTAGAAGGACATGGAATTCCGGTTTAGGTGGAAGTCAATCCATCAGTGATATCTCCTCCAAGTGATGATTTCTCATATATATTTTTATAGGCTCACTGTATTTCAAAATAAGGTCTTTAAATGAGGACATTAGGGTGGGCCCTAATCCAATCTGACTAGTGTCCTCATAGGGAGAGGAGATTAGGTCACAGAGAGATACCAAGGATGTGTGGACAGACAGAAATGACCATGTGAAGACTTAGCAAGAAGGTGGTTGTCTGCAAGCCAAGGAGACAGACCTCAGGGGAAACGAACCCTGCTGACACCTTGACCTTGAACTTCCAGACTCCAGAATTGCGAGAAATAAATTTCTATTGTTTAAGCCACCCAGTCTGTAGTACTTTGTTATGGCTGCCCTGGCAAGCTAATATATGTATATATATGTGTGTGTGTGTTTATATATATAAACACATACGAACATACATACATAAGACACACATACACACACATACATTTATACTTTATTGAGATGTAATTCACTCTTTAAGGTACACGAATCAGTGGTTTATAGTATATTCACAAAGTTGTTTACGCAGCCATACTTATAATTCCAGAACATTTACATCACCCCCAAAATACATATTTTTTAGAAGTAAGATTAATGAGAAGTGGCGATTTTTCACTAATTTTCCCAATAGTGTTTTTGGCTAATTTTTTAAATGAAGAACAAAATAAATATACTCAAGTGCTCAATCTCTCTTCTCCAATTATCTCTTAGAATCACCCCAACTGGTCCTTAATCCTAACACCCCAGCTGTTCCACTGGACAAAGTTAATCACTCTTTCCCACTTGAATCATTTTCTTCACTTGGCATTCAGAAAACGAATTATCTAAAGAAATAAACCTGATACAGGCAACCACATGGATGAATCTCAAAAGCTGACTGAAAGAGCCAGACCCAATGAGATGCACAATATATGATTCCATTTATATGACATTCTGGAAAAGGCAAAATGGCAAAAAAACTGATCAGCTACCAGGTCGCAGGGTCTGGGGTAGCCAACAAGGGGGCACAAGGGAAGCTTGTGGGGTGATGGAACCGTTTTGTATCTTGGTGGTAGTGATGTGACAGTGTGAGTTTGCCAAAAATCAAAGAGTTGTGGATTTTAAAAGGGTGAGTTTTACTGAATGCAAATTAAACTTCAATAAACCTGATACTAAAAAAAAAAAAAACCCCAAACCATCTTAATTGAGTACCTACACTGTGCCAGGTCTTTTGCTAAACCTTGACCTCCAGGGCCACCCCATGAATGGTACAGTATGCCCCATTTAACACCCTGAACAACCTACCCAAGGTCGGGGGAGTAACAGGAGGAGCTGGACTTGGACCCAGGAGCCTGCGAGTCACCCAAGGGCTTCCAGTTCTCAGTTTGAGGGGATGGATGAGGCAAGCAGCCCCCATGTGCTACGTCCCTCCTGAATGCTGACAGGTTCCCACGTTCTGTCCCCACCCCGACTTCTCTCCTGAGTCTGAACCCCGTAATCCACCTGCCAACCCTCCCTGCACCTCAAACATAACACACAGCAGACTCACATCCCATATATCAGCAAATTCTACCAGCCTCATCTTCAAAACACTGTCTGACTCTGACAACTTTTCACCATCCCACCCCTACCTTTACCTAATCCAAGATGCCACCGTGTCCCCTGGGCCAGGAACAGCCTCCTCACTGGTCCCCGTTTCTGCCCCTGCCCATCCTCCTGAAAAACTTCCGGTGAGTTCTCGTTAAATTTGAAATAAAATCCCGACTCTTTAAACCAGTCTAAGACCCTGTATGATCCAGCTCCTGCTATCTCTTGGGCCTCGCCACTCACACTCTTCCCTCACTCCCCCTGCACCAGTCACAATGGCGCCTTGCTAGACTTCAAACGCACAAGGATGTCCCTGCCTCAGGGCCTTTGCACCTGCTGTTCCCACTGCTTCAATGCTCTTCCATTGCAAATAATTTGCAAACCTTGCTTCATTAGGTCTCTGCTCCAAAGTCCCCTCCATAGACAGGTTCCTCCTGCCTCTCTTTCTTTGCCCCTTTAACCTTCATCACAGCATTTATCTCTACCTGATACTATATCGTGATTTAATTCCGTGAGATCAGCCAACTCGAGGGCAGGACTCGGTGGCATTTGCTGCTGCATCACTCCTGGAACACAGTGGGCACTCAAGATGTATTTGTGGAAGGAAGGAACCATGTGTCCACTATTTGCATCTCCTAGAGCACCACCCTCTCTGCTTCTCCTGGTGCAAACCAGGCCCCACGAGAGAGCTCCCTGCTCCGCACCCCATCACCAGCCTGCCACTTGAGGTGTGAAGGACACTGTGAGTCTCCCAATTTGGGGGCCATCTACTCCCCCAGGGAGAACAAACCCTTAAGAGTCTCCTCTTTCTTGTCACTTCCAACCAAACCAAAAGTAAATTTATAAGACATCACGTTAATACACAGAAGCAAAAAAACACGAAACAGTTCACCCCAGGTCCTCCCTCATCTTTTAAAAATTCAGTAGCTGCCTCCATCTCCTCCAAAGGGACTTTATATCTGAGCTGGCACAAAGGCTGGATACACTGGAGCTCCCTGGGTCCTCGCTGACAAAAATTAGATGCCCTAGGAAACAGAAGGGACTCAAAATGCCAATGGCTGATTTTCCAGTCCTGGGGTCATGGGGCATTGTCCTCAGCCTGGATGCCCCCTGGCCCAGAGGATGCTCAGAATTATCCAGGAGATCAAGCTGGTGGGTGTACTCCCATTCTACAGCTGGGTAAACTGGGGGCTGTTCTCGTGGGACTGAGATGGCATTAGTCTGGTTGCTTAAGGTCCTTCAGGCCTGGGCTGGGCCTGGGCAACCTCGTGCCTGCTCAACTGAGGCCAAACCTCATCGAATGCCCTATTTTCTTTAAAAAAAGCCTTCCCCAGTCTGAAGAGGAAGATGGCTACTTGGCGCTGCTCCTGGGTGCCGGGCAAGCCTGGAAGGGCTCCCGTGGACCCGGCCGGGCCTTACCTCTTGATGACGAACTGGATGCTGTTGCTGGCCTCCAGGATCTTCCGGAGCTTGGCGATCCCGAAGCAGTTGGGCCTGCGGAGGGAGATGCCTTCAGGCAGCCCCACCACAAACAGCTCCTCTGGGTACATCAGGAACTTGGAGTAGGGCACCTTGACAGGCTCCGAGATGCCAATGGCCTTGGCTGCAGAGATACGGCTGCTGTAGGGCCACCCAGATCTATGGGGCCACGGGCCTCAACTCCCACCTCCCATGTCTGCATGGGGGGGCCGCAGGTGCTGGAGCCCTTTTGAAACTTAGCCCTTAGTTGAATCCTCCTGACCCTCCTGAGGTAAGTACTGTTAGCCCCAGGCTGTGGGTAAGAGACCCAGAGCCCAGAGGGGACGTGACCTGTCTCAGGTCTCAGAGTCCCAGAGCAGGGGGATGTGAACCCAAGTAAGTGGGGCCCCCAGACCTACACTCAGTTCGTGCCCTCATACCCTGGCAATGCAGGAGAAACTGCTGACGGCTGGTGAGACCTGGCATCGGCTCCACCCAAGTCCACTTGTCCCCGTGCTGCCCGAAACGCCCTCCAGAGGGTCCCCCTGCCACCATAAATAACCCCAAACCCCTGCATGGCCCAACACCATGCCTTGGGAACCAGAGAGATCTGAGGTCCAGGTCAGGCACTGCCGCTCACTAGTTGTGGGGCCTAGGACAAGCCACATCACTTCCCCAGGCCTCATTCTCATCTGTAAAATGGGCATGAGGACACGGGCATTTTGTGAGATGGGATGGGAGAACTCGTGTGAGGCACCTCGCCAGTGCCTGGCCAACCACGAGGGCTGAATGAAGAGTAGGCTTCTCCCTGCCTCCCTGTTCTCTTTCCTGGTCTTTCTGGTAGGAAAGATCTTATCCATCTGTCCTCCTGAGGACCCTGAACGAGGGTGTCTGTGGGGACAGAGGGGCAGTGACAGCAGTCAGAGTGGCCTCTGCAAGCTGAGGCTGAGGCAGACCGTGAGTGAGTGTGAGCCTGTTGAAGGAGGAGGTGGGGACGCCACGTTTCAGAGGGTGGGGTTCTTTGGCAGTGCCTCAGTCTCCCCGGGAGGGAGGTCTAGAGCTGAGGGAGGGGCAGGGTGGCAGCCCCTGCAGTGCCCCGGCCCTTTCCCAGTGGGTCCCAGCCCCTCCGGTCCCTCCCTCCCCTGTCTCTGTTCAGGGAGCAGCTGGGATGGGGGGTCAGGCCCTCTGAAAACAGGGCAGCTGAAGGGAGGCCTGGATGCCCTTGACCCTACCCGGCTCCTCACTCACCGTATCGCGTGTTGAAAAGCAGCTCCACCTGCTTCCGCAGAGGCCGGATCACGTCACCATGACTGTCTGAAAGGCAAAGAACAGTTTGGTGAGCCTCCTCAGTGGCAGCAGGACCCTGCTTCTCAGCTCATGTCCTAGGTCTGCTGGCACCAAGAATGACCCTGTGCTGGGACCTTGGAATGGGGAAGGGTGATGGTGGCAGGTAACCTACTTCCTCAGAAGTGGCACCCCTGCAGACAGGTCCACAATTCTGGGGCTCAAATACCTGCTTGTGAAATCGGATCTAGGGCATTACCAGGACTGAATGGAAGGTTTTGAGGCCTAAGAATGACCATGGGCCTTTCTATGTGATTGTCACTCTAGACCAGCACCGTAAGTGACTTAGCTAGCATGTGAACTCTAAGCCTGCAAATTGAGTATGCCACCACTAGGTGGCAGTGAATGTTGATTAAAACTTCAGAGTTCCTCCCCTGCCAGGCTGGGTTTGGGATTGGGAAAGTGACGCTCCTCTCCTCTGACACCCACTCATTCCGTTCCAGGGGTGGAAACAGACCCATCCTCACCTTGATCTCCCTGCCTGTCCTACTCCCACCCTCCGCAGGGTGGGAATGAGCAGTGTTCCTGAGATTGAACATGTCTATTGGACACAAAGCCAATTTTGTGCTTTCAGGCCTAAATTCGACTTGCTCAGGAAGACTCAGCCTTAAAACCTTTGTGGAAAGAGGCAGGGCGTATATAAAAACAAAATAAGAAAGGCTTACAATTTCCTTTACCAGAAAGAGCTGCTTCTACCTCTGACCGTGTACCTCTTAGTTCTACAAGACAGGTCTATAAACCTCCTCCCAACTCAGGCAGCCCACAAGACACCCACCCCCAAACCCGGTGTTGGGAAGAGACAAAAAGGAGATGCAGGACAGGGGAGGGGAGGAGACGTGGAGGGGGTGAAAAGTAGGGGGTGAACAGTGCCTCACCCTCCACAGGCCTCTCCTCAGGCCGCGGGTCCTCGCTGGGGCCTTTGTCTGAAAAAGAGGGTGCCAGGCAGCCATGTTCATCATCTCCTGCACCACCAAAGTCAGGGCAGACAGGTGGGGAACGGCAGGCCCAGACTCTGGAGCATGGCATGGTGACTCCCAGATGGGATCAGGGACTCCAATTTTGCACAAGCACCTGCCCTCGCCTCCATGTGAGCTTCAGAGACCAGATATCCTGTGACATTTGGTAAACACCCCATGGAGACCAGCCCTGCACCAGCCTATCCTTCCATCTACTGCCTGCCAGGTTCTGTTCTAGGCATTGAGGACACACGGGAACAAGACAAAGCCTTGTCCTCCTCGTGTGATGTCAGACATTACATACGATGCCAGATGGCGGTGATGCCGTAAAGAAAAACAGAGGGAATTCCTTGGCGGTCCAGTGGTTAGGGCTCCACGCTTCCACTGCAGGGGGCAGAGGTTCTATCCCCGGTCAGGGAACTATGATCCCACATGTCACGTGGCATGGCTGGATAAGGGGATGGAGGAAAGGCAGGTGGGGGCGTGGAGCCATCTAGGGTCTTGTGGTCCCGGGGCGTCTGACAAGATGACACTGGCTCTGGACTGGGCCCAAGGGACCCAACCTTGTCCCCAGGTGCCCATCCAAAAGGCAGCAAGGTCGTGGCACAGTGAACAACAGGGGAGGTGAGGACTCAAGCTGTATGGGGGAGGGGAGAGACTGGCCTTGGGGGGCCGAGGGGGGGTACACCTGGGCTGGACCCAAGTGCCCAGGGAACGCAGTGGGGTGGGAGAGGGACACAGGCAGGGAGTGGGGAACAGTGTGTGGGGGGAGAGTGGTGACAAACTCAGAGATGGCGGATTTCCGCAGGAGGATGAACTCCAAGTGCGGACAGTGGAAGTGGGGTGCAGGGGGCGGGGCACAGGCCGACCGGCGGGCTGCAGGGCCTCCATCAGCAGCAGCTCTTTGGTGCCAAGAGCTGGAGGAAGGCGTGGGGACTTTCAACACTTGAAACAACCAGAAGGAAACTGCGACTTAGGAAGTTTGCCGTGTTTGCCAGGTGCTTTCCCAGGCAAGGCTAACCCTTAAACAGCCCTTCTCAGCCCCTGACACGAGGCTGAGCTGGTGAGGGGTGGAGCAGTCGGACCCCGGGTCTGCTCTTGGCCAGCTGGTGGAGAGGACGCTCGGTGATGAGGAATGCAGGGATGGTCCAGACGGGATCGTGAGTGGGAATGAAAGGGGCTGATCCTGGGAGAGCTGCCCACGGTCAAGGCCCACTCATGGACGGAGGGAAGGGGAGCCTGCATCTGGGATTGCCAGACAAGCCTAAGCCTTGGGGCTCAGCCTGGAAGGTTCTGGAAGGTTTCATCTATGCTCAGCCTCTGACTTAAAAAGGGCCAGGCCTGAGCTTTCGGCCTAAATTTTCCTCATGGCAATAGGTACACTATGGGCAGGTAGATGCTGGGCCCACCTGACTCTGCCTGGAGGCTTTTTTCTGGCTGTGGGAGCAGACCAGCAAGGTACAAGGGCTGGGATCAATGCCTGGAAACAGCTCTCAGCCAGTGACGGAGGGCAGATCACCAGCCCAGCTCCCAGCTTCCTCAGCTGCGTTAACTCAGGCGTGCGACTTACGTGGGCTCCCGTGGTCCCTCAGCTCAGCTGCCCACAGGGGTGACCGGCCTGACGGCACTGCTGTCCTGCCCAGTCCCCCTTTGTACCTGGACTGCCCTTCCCTGACTCTCCTCCCAAATGAACGAAGGCCCCTGTCTCAGGGGGAAGCCCCTGGGGGATCCCAAACTCATCAACTTCATCTTTGCCATTTCTAGACAGAGAGGGGCAGACAAGAGTAGAGGAGTCCGGTGGGGACAGAGGGACAAGCAGTGCTGCCAGGGAGGGTTCCCTGAATCAGGGAGCTGGATCTGTCTCAGGGCGGAGGGAGATGCCCAGATGTCACAGCGGCAGCACCGATCAAGTTCACGAACTGGCTTGAGAGGAACAAGAGGGGAGACCAGGAAGTCTGTCCCCGCTCTGAGCTGTCCGTGTGTGCAGGGCCACCCCCAGGCGGTAGCAGCAATCTGAGAGCCAAGCAGGAGATGACCGGACCCAGACACCCACAGGGAACCAGCTCAGCTCTGTGGCTCTACTAAGCAGAGGTCACTAAGGAGGGGCTTCTGCCAGCCTTTGTTATAGGACCCTGAAAACAGAAGGAAGCGGGGCCAGGTCCTCTCCTGGGGGGCGGGGGGCTCTTTCAAAAGCAGCAGGAGATGATGACCTGTGTACTCTGGGGGCCCTAATTCCAAACGTGAGAAAGTTGCCTGCTTTCCCCCCCGCCCCCTGGCATGGGGGCTGGGCTACTTACCCTGAACAAACCCGTCCATGTGCTCAATGCCTCCCCATTTTCAACCTTGGTAAACGATCGAGGGCATGAGCAGAGACGCCCAAGCCACCAGGTGAGCAAACGAGGGATGATTTGTACAATACAGTAACACCATTTGGGAGAAGCCTTTCCAATAGAAATGGCACCATGCTGGTCCACGGCCCCCCAACCCCAGGGGCCTCCAGATCGGGACCCCCTTGGTCTTCCTCTTTTTTTTTTAACTTATTAAATTTATTTATTTTTGGCTGAGTTGGGTCTTTGTTGCTGTGCGCGGGCTTTCTCTAGTTGCGGCGAGCGGTGGCTACTCTTTGTTGCGGTGCGTGGGCTTCTCTCATCGCGGTGGCTTCTCTTGTTGCGGAGCATGGGCTCTAGGCGCGCGGGCTTCAGTAGTTGTGGTTTGAGGGTTTAGTTGCTCCATGGCATGTGGGATCTTCCCGGACCGGGGATAAAACCCATGTCCCCTACACTGGCAGATGGATTCTTAACCACTGCACCTCCAGGGAAATCCCCCTCGGTCTTCTTAATACGGCTGTGAATGCAGCCAGGTGACATGCGACCTCTTAAAGACCAGGCCACACCGTCAGCTCATTCTGAGCCTTTGGTCCACTACACTCCCCACACAGTCACCGGATTGCTTCCAATTCCACTCACGCCCAGTCCGTGCCTGACAATATTCTTTCTTCATTACCAAGGTATTAAAAGCACATCGCAACTGATTTAGGGAGTGACAAAGATAAATCACTTAACCTAACATAGCTACTTTTTTGATATTCCCCCCCCCAAAAACAGTGATTATGTTTTCAACACAGTTGTAAACACCATCACAGTTTTGCATCTTCTACAGTCTCCCTTGTTGCCTATTTTTAGTGCCTGCCTAATAGTCCATCAGGAGGATACCATTAACAGTTCCCTGACAGCTGGACCAGCTTGTTGCAATTTTTCACGGTCATCATTAACGTTGGCACGAACATCTCTGTGCAGAAAACATTGTTCACATTTCAGACAATTTCCTCGGACCCGGTTCCTGCTGGACGTATGGGGGAGGGGGTGGTGGTGCTCATTTTTATGGCTCTTCAAGCTGACAAATTTCTCTAAAAAGCAACTTGCCCATTTGCGTTCTTACCAGCACCAGGTCTGTGCCCATTTCCCCATGTGCTCAGCAAAAGTTCTGTTGAGTTAAAAGGTGCAAGAGATGCCCCTTTGTTCAAGCCCTTGTTTCTCTGTGGCTGCATGTGTTTGTTTACTGTCTCTCTCTTCTTCTGTGGCAGGTACTGGGATGTATTTACTACTCAGATCCCCTTCAAGGAAGAGCTTGTTGGCCTAGCAGCGGGGAGTGTGGTCAGCGGGCAGCTGCCCCTTCAAGGACTGCCCTTCCAGGGTGGCCCGCATCTCGTGACCGACTGAGGTGGAGGTATAAAGGCCACGATATCCAGTGCAACTGGGAGCAACTCTAAGGGGCCTTTCTGGCTCCGAGCTCCCTGTGGGGTTGGAAGACGTGTTGCTGCAGCCAGATCATGGCTTGCCTTCTCCCTCGTCCCCCTTGTGCTTCGGTCCCCTGCCTTACATAGGTGTTGATCCCAAGGGCAGCCCCTAATAAACACCCCACACATTAAACTCCATCTCAGAGACTGGGCCCCAGGGAACACAACCTATGACACCCGTCCTGGGGCTGTGAATTTTTCTTGTGCGTTTCAGCCCAGTGTTCTGGTCTGTCAAGGCCATGGGGAACATCATTCTTGGATGGACTGACCATTCCTCCCCAAGGATCTGCAAATTGCATCATCTTGCTGCCTAAGGTCCCTTTATCCGACTAACTGACAAATGTTTGAGGAAGGACCAAGCCCTCCAGGACAACAGGGGAAACCTTCCCCATGTGGAGGCTGGGGTCCCCCTGCAGCCCTCCCTTTTTTTTTGCTTGAAATTCAAATAACTTTTATTTAAATTGAAAACAATACTTAAAACTGCATTTAGAGTCAAAACCTTTTTGTTTATAAAGATCATGAGGAGCTTCCGCAGCTGGCCCAGGGTCATCTGGAGATCTTGATGTCGTATGAGCCAACTCAGTCCTGTGGATGACCCCACACTGGGTCCCCTCTGATGGCTTACAGTCGCCCATGTAGAAATCTGTTCCAGAACTGTGCCTGGGACTAACGCACGGTCCACCTGTTTGCAATTTGGGCAAAACCTCATCTCCAAGTCTATCTCTGTTGTCAGCTGTGACTTCTCACGTCCTACGGACGTCTTAGGTGTTATCCGTAGATCACACTCATCCACAGCTGCTCTGGGGACCCTTTATATCTCCTTATTGAACTGGACTCCCAGGTCCTCCTCACTCTTTCCTGTTTCCAGACCATTCTCCCTGACAGAGAAAACGGAAGCAGACGAGGAGCAGAGATATTCTGCCTTTATTCTGTCACCAATTAACGCGGCACCACCCATCTGGGCCTGTAGGAAACCTTCTTATTTATTTTTCCAGTCACTTGTTTATTTTTGGTAGGGGAAAAGTTAAAAAGCGCAGTAAAGCATACAGAATATTATAACAAACACTCATGGACCTATCAGCCGGAATGAATACACATTAGCATTTTGTCATATTTGCACACGGTTTTTTAAAATAAAACATTAGCAATACTATTTTTACGTCTCCAAATTTATAGAAGTGCTATATTGTCTATATCCTTCTGCACTTGCTTTTCACATTGAACATTATGAGATTTCTTCACACTGTTCATTTAAATACACCTACTATGCTTTTGCACAGTATCCTTAAGCAATACCCACCCCTCTCCCCACCTAATCAAGCCCACACCAGACATCACAGGCAAGGGAAACAAATTCCAGCCATCTTCCTAAAGTTTCCTGCCCTGGCCCTGCATCCCTTATTACAGAGCCTTCCAAACTCAAATCATCTAAGTACTAATATTGTTTTCTGCCGTATCCGCAAACCTTCTATAATTTACATACTATTTGTCTTTATAATGATTCACTTAAAAAAATTTTTTTTTTTATTTTTTGGCTGTGCCACACGGCACGCCGGATCTTAGTTCCCCAACCAGGGATCGAACCTGCACCCCCTGCAGTGGAAGCGCGGAGTCTTAACAACTGGACCGCCAGGGAAGTCCTATAATGATTCACTTTTTAAAAACATTAACTATGTGTAATAATTCTTACTTCTTATTATCAATAATAACATCTGTTGAGAATGGTTGGAGCTGAGAGTTGGGCATGTGAGATTCATTAAGCTATTCTTTTCAACTTTGGGTGGTTTTGAACATTTCCAAAATAAACTTAAAAAAACAAAACCCACAGAACCCTACCCTCTCCCTGCTGCTATCCACCTGCCCAACCATTCCTCTTGCCTAAATTATTGTCAGAGTCTGTTTCTGTCTTTGTCCCCAGACCTTCTGCAGTCTGTTCTCAGCTCCACGGTCAGAGTAAACACTGTTAAAATGTACTCCATTAGCGCCAACCCCCGCCCTGGTTCCTGTCTCTTCAGAGTTAAGTCTCCAGTCCTTCCTTTGATGTACACAACCCTGCATAACTCACCCACCACCTCCCTTTCCCCACCTCACTCTGTTCCAGCCACCCGGCCTCCTTGCTCAGACATGCTGGACATAGCCCACCTCAGGGCCTTTGCCCATGCTGCTCCCTCTGCCTGGAAAGTTCTGTCCTGATATCCACATGGCTCCTGCCCGCACCTCCTTCAGATCTTTGCTCCAATGTCATTTTCTCAGTGAGGTCCTCTCTGACCACTCAAATCCTGTAATAACCACCCCCTCCTGCCCCTGATACTTCCCCTCCTGGCTTTGTGTCTCCCTATAGCACTTACCACCATCTGACTTTCTATTTTTCTTTTTCCTTTTTTGGGGGGCCGCACTGCACAGCTTGCAGGATCTTAGTTCTCTGAACAGGGATCAAACCCGGGCTCCTGGCAGTGAAAGCCTGGAATCCTAACCACTGGACTGCCAGGGAATTCCCCTATTTTTCTTACTGATTTGCTTACTACCTGTCTCCCTGCACTGGGATGTCAGCCCACAAGGGCGGGGACTTTGTTCTGTTGGGTTCACTGCTCTGTCCCCAGCACCTTGCACAGGACCTTGTAGGTGCTCAGTAAATAGTTACTGAATAAACAAACAAATTTATCCAAATGGGAGCTCCTGGGAAAGACATAGTAACCAGACTTAATATTAACTCAAGGCCTATTTCAAGTTTTCAGAAAGGAACCTGGCCTGGATGGGGGAGCCAGGCATATACTGAGTTTCTTCTAAGGGGGACAGTCAATACCAAGAAAAGTCTAGAGGCTTCCTGGCCCACCCCTCTCCCTGTTACATCCCAGGGAGGTGGGTCCCCAGCCCATTTCTTACCAGTCAGCATCTCCATCCCGTAACCGGAATCTTCCGAGGGCACATGTCCAGGCATCGAGTCTGTCATTTCCTCAGAGGCTGGGGAAGGGTCTGGAGGCAAAACTCCAAATGACAACAGCATCTTCTGTCTGTCCCACCCCGTCACGGTCCCTCAGGGACCTCCCAGCCCAGCACGCCCACAGAGCAGGACCCTTACGGAAGCTGCACCCTGGACTCTGGGAGGGT
The DNA here is from genome assembly GCF_965194825.1 of Balaenoptera physalus. Classification (NCBI taxonomy): domain Eukaryota; kingdom Metazoa; phylum Chordata; class Mammalia; order Artiodactyla; family Balaenopteridae; genus Balaenoptera; species Balaenoptera physalus. Next base: position 82,783,489 of record NC_138898.1, read on the forward strand.
AGCTGTGCCAGAGGACAGCGGGGACCCAACGGGCCTGGAGCCTGTGGTTACCCCATACTGAGCCTCCAGATGACAAGTACATGCCCCTCTTCACAGATGTGGAAACTGACGCTCAGAGGGATCCAGGTCTGGAGTCAAACTCAGATCCTCTTACTCCAATGACCTTTTCTTCTCCCCCGCAGCCTCTCAAATCCCAGGGAAGCCAGGCCAGAGAGGTGAAGGCTGCGGGGACCTTTAGGAAGGTCGGAGCTGAGACCTGACCCCCAGCCCAGAGGGCAGACGTGGCTACAGAAAGCACACGCAATGCTGCACCCTTTCACGATCAGACCAGAGAAGCAGCGGCCTGGCGACCCCTTCTTGGCCGGCGCAGGTGCTCGGGAGACAGAACAGGACAGCCCGGGAGGGGACACGGTGGTGTTCGATCCCTGTACCTTCAGGCGGGGGTGGCAGGATCAGCCCTTACCTGGGACAGTGACCTGAATGATATCTAGATCCTCTGGCTCGATTTTGATGGGTCTCAGCCCACCCAGCTCCCCGGAGGTTCCTGTGAGGGGGAAACGAGGGATCTGGTCAAGTGTGGGCGTGAGCTTGGCCGGGCAGGGGAGTCATTCCTGAACATTCTCCTGTGACTTGTTAGTAGTGCCAGGAAAAGTCACGTCAGCCCTGGTGTCTGAGCTATAGGTAGATACAACGTATAGACCTGGCAACTGAGGCCTGCATCGCCAGGGATGTGGAGGCAGAGGTGATACCCGAATCCAGGTCTCCCACAAAGCCACCCACATCCCACCTACCCCTCCCGGCCCCCAGCGAGCTCCCAGCATGCTCTGCGGCCTGGGGGAGGGTCAGGGGAGAGGGGTGGACAGAGGACATTCATGAATACCCAGGCTCATGGTCTGAGCCGGCCTCCTCCCCAGAGCTGCTGAGTGGGGCTGGTGGACGCCCTCCCACCCCAGACACATGCAGTGGGGTCCAGCTCCTCACCTGGCCCACAGTCTTCAGAGAGACTGCTTTTGTCCGACCTGTGGGAAGGAAGCCGAGAAATGACATGGCATCAGTCCCAGCTTTCCCCCTCCAAGCAGTCAGGAGCCCACGGCGGCTGCCAATTCAAGATCCACCCCTGACCACATCTGCTCCCATCCCACCAGGATCCACGCCTCGCCTCCCCACGCCAGCAAGGTTCCCAGTGCCCCACGTCCCGGACAACAGTCCCCTGGCCGCCCCACCCGAGCTCCTGCTCCCTATCCTGGGGTGACGTTCTGGGCGTCCACCTTGCCCACCAACCGGGAGCTCCTGAGGCCTGGGTCTGGCCAGTCTAGGAGCCCCACCACTTAGTGCAGTGAGGGTTTGATCAGTGCTTGTCGGGGGGACTGAGAGCTGTAGGGACCACCCGCCTGGAGAGGGTTCAGGAGTCTGGGGAGGGGCTTGGGGAGTGAAGCTGGGCAGGACCCTGGGATGGAGGATTTGGTTCATTCATAGAACACTGTCGGGGAGGCCTGGGCTGGACGTGGGGATTCCGGGAGAGATGGCCCATCCCTGGCCTGAGGGGGGGGGCACTGGTGAATGGCAACCAGGCCGTGAGCTGAGTGCGAGGCCTTGTGGACATGCACGGCAGATTCCTGACCTAGTCTGGGTGCCAGGGAAGGCCTTTGAGACTAGATAACGTATGGATAGATCCCAAGGGGTGACAAGAGTCCTCCAGGTGGAAGAAAATTGGCGAAATCTCTGTTCTCCTTCTGGGTCCCTTTAGATTCTCCCTGGGCCACAGTGGGGTGAGGTGCACAGGTGCCTGTGCGGGGTGTCCAGGTGGAGTGAGACGCTGGGCCCAGCATCCTCCAGCCAGCCCTAGGCCTTGCTCCTCCCTGCAGAGCTGGGGTAGAGCCGGGGTGTGGCCTTACCGAGCAGTCCCAGCCAGGTCCAGGACGGCAGCACGGGAGACCTCCGCAGAGATGTCCTCGGGCGGGCTGGCTGGCTCCAGCTTTGTGGGGTCTTTGGTAAACTTGTTCCCTGTAGGGAGAGCCGGGGAGGGGCAGGGTGGTCAGGGCGAAGGTTCTCCAGCCTCCTCTGCCTGCGGGGCACCCAGCAGGGGCCTCTGGGGGAAGCTCCTGGGGGCACCCCTCAGGTGTGGTCTAGCCTCTGTCCCTCCTTCTTGTGGCCTCCATGTCCAGCCAAGCCAGGAAGGGGTCCAGGGAGAGATGCCTCCCCTGGGATGAGGAATAAGGATGCCGGGGATCTCAAAGGATTGGGCAGGAGGAAGAAGCCAGAAACGGCTGTCCTGACCTCAGGACAGGGGCTATGCTATTGGGGCTGAGGGAGCCCTTGGGAAAGGGACCGAGTCTCTCCCAAGGCTGTACCATGAGACCATTCTCTCATTTAGTTATCCCAGGAACCCAGAGGATGGTGCTCTTATCTTTTCACAGATGTGGAAACTGAGGCCCACATGACCGTGCCCAAGGTCCCAAAGCTGGGGGAAGGTAGGGCCGGTATTGGGACTCAGATATGTTGCACCCCAAGATCCGTGCTCCCTTTGCTGCACCTGGCAGAGCCCGCCTCTTCCTCCTGAGAGGCAGGCCACCTACTGGTCATGGCCTGGGCACTTTGGTTTGCATCTAGACCCCAGTGCTCACTAGCTAGACTTCAGGGAAAAAACCAGAACCCGCTTTATAGGACTGTTGAAAACTAAATTAAACTAAAATTAAATACGCTAACAGCTTAGGAGAGTAGCCATCACATGTTAGTATTCAGCAAATGTTAGCTTTATTATTCCCCATCCAGGGCTTCCCAGGTCTGGAGGGGATGTCCTGACAGTCTGTCTGCGCCTGGGAGCTGGGGCCCCCGGAAACAGAAGCCACACCCAGGCTCCCTCGGGTCCGGTGTGGTGGCAGCTCAAGCACTCTTGGGGGCATCAGCTTGGTGGCTTCAGAACAGACTAGACGGTACCCACACATACCTGTGAAAATTCGCTCATCGAACATCCTGGGGAGAGAGGAGAGATGGGCGTGAGAGGGGAGCCGGCCTCCAGGTCCCCTCAGTGATGGTCACTCGAGTCCCACGTGCATGGCCGCAGACCTGGGCACCGGGCTGGCCTCACATGGGGGCAGGAGAGGGCACGGTCCAGAATAGCCAGATACCCCCAAACCACCAGACATCCCAAACCATTTCTCCACGGCCAGGGGAGGCACTGGCCAGCCCCTGTGGGGGTCCCGGAGGGTCCAACCTGTTCAGCTCGACAACCCAGGTTAGGGGGCAAGGCTTCCTCCGGCCCTGAGCTCTCCTCGGCCACAGCTGGCGGATAACTCACACCCCTTTCCCACCAGGGCTCCGCAGCCTTTACCCACCACCACCTGTGTCTCAGCGACAGGCACGGGGTAGGCCCTGCTCCCAGGAAGCTCTCTGTCAATGGCACAAGCCAGGAGCGTCCCAGGTCACAGCCTCACAGCGTGGCATGTGGGACCCCTCAGGTGTGTCTCAGAAGCCAAGGGGGCCCAAGCAGGGAGGGGGTCAGGAAAGACTTCATGGAGTTGGGGATGGCGAACCCAGGTGAGAGGGCTGAGAGGTTGTCCAGGTAAAGGCATAGGGAGGGCTGGCGGCTCCATCTGGCCGGCTGGAGGCGTCCTGTGGGAGGCGACCAGCCTTCAGTGCTGTGCCCAGGCATGTGGTCTCTACACCGTGGGCAACGGGGAGCCCCCAGGGGGCATGGCACCCTCAGATCACTCCATCATCACATAGAGGATGGCTTGGAGGGGGGATGGCTAGGGGCCCAGGGGCCATTTGGGGACTCCTGAGTCACCCTGTTAAGACACCTGAAATTCTCATTCCTGGAAGACGAGGATGGAGTAAAGGTCAGCGAGGGAGCTGGGATCACCTGGCTGCCTACCCGCAGGGCTGCTGTCCTTTGTGCTCTGCTCCCAGGCCCCCCAGGGTGGCTCCCAGCGGGTTGGGGGGCCCCAGGCAGCTGGCCTGGGGGGCCTGCAGCAGAGCCTGCGTGCCACGGAGCGGCTGGACAAGGGGACATGGCTTTGGCCACTCAACTGGCACCCCCAGAGGCGACATGGGACAAATGAAGTCCCGCTCGTCTGAGTCCAAATACAAGGGGGCCGACGGTGCCCAAGGCGGGCCCAGAGGGAAATTCAAACAGAGGCAAAAAGGTCAGTGACAGAAGGCAGAGCGTGGGTTACCAGGGCGGTGAGACCCCAAGCATGGCGTCCTGTTCTCATTCTGAGAGGCGCCAGGTTCCCCCACTCTTCCTGGAGGCTCACGCTCGTCTGGGTCCCCCAAGGCCGAGAAGCAGCCACAGGGAATAATTCTGGAGGAAACTGGCTTCCACAGCGAGGCATGCTTCCTCAGCTCTACCCAATGACGGGGAGGCTCCCAGCGTTAACAGCAGGTTTTATTATTTATGGTTATGTTTACTTATCAGGGAGCACGGGGGAGGGGGTGTGAGACCTTGGCCTGCAGTTCCTAGTGGCTTTGGCGGGCGGGGAGGGGGGAGACAGATGACAGGGAGAAGGTCTGATCTGACGTGGCTCCAGTGCTGTGCCAGACGCCCTCATGGGCTGCCCGGCCTGGAAGGGCCCACCTGATGAGCGCTGACTAAGGGTCGCTGTTGCACACTGCAGAGTTCTAGGACCCCCTCCAGACACTTTTCCCTCTGAAGTCCGCCCTTAGGTAGAACCGACACATGTGAACTCAGCCTCTCGCTCTGGGCTTGTGTCCTGGGGGGAACCGGGGATTTAGGGGTCAGGGCTGGGCATGAGTGGGGACCCAGGCGCCAGGGAGCCCCCTTCCACTAATAACAAGACCCCCAGGCCTTGTGGAGGGGCTTCTCCCTTTTGTCAGGAGAGCACCCTGACCTCCCCGCCCCCTGCAGACACCGGGGCTGGGGCGGAAACTCCCCCTCCTGGCTGCTTCCTAAGCGCTCTGGTCTCTGACTCCCTTCTGCTAGGACGATCGCAAATGTGATCTCAAATGTCTCCCTGACGAGGCTGGGATGTGCAACAGTGAAAATGCACTGGGGCTCAGAAAGGAGCAGCCTCTGTTCTAAGCACCTTGCTCACATCCATGTAGTCTCCCATCAGCACTATGAGGCCTGAACAATCATTAGCCGCATTTTATTTTATTTTATTCTTTAGCCACACGGTGCAGCACGTGGGATCTCGATTCCCCCACCAGGGATCGAACCCATGCCCCCTGCAGTGGCAGCGCAGAGCCCTAACCACTGGACCGCCAGGGAATTTGCCTCATTAGCCCCATTTTATAGACGAGGAAAGTAAGGCAGAGCAGTTAAGTAACTTGCCTAAGGACACACAGCTGGAAAATGGTAGGGCCAGGATTCGAACCCAGGTTGTCAGCACTGATTAACTACTTCTCTATACGTGAAGGAGATGAGGTCAAGGGATAAGGCTCGCGTTTATTGAGCATCTGTTCCATGCCAGGTATGTTATGTCTACCTCCTCATACTATGTTGAGAAAAACCTGAGGAATAGGGCATCACTGTCCCTATTTTTACAAATGAGGAAACTGAGGCTCAGAAGAGAAGTGCTAGTCAAGGTTATCATGCGGTGTGTGGCTTCAAGCCCAGTCTGCCTGATGCCAAGCCTCCTCCTCCAGGAAGCCCCACAGGCTTGCTGCTCAGATGTCATCGAGTCTACACCTGGAAACATGCTGTTTGATGCTCCCAGGACTCATCACACCACCCCCCATAACTCGCGGTAGCCCCTGGGGGCAGATGGGGACTGTGCCTGCTGTTTCGTGAAGTCCTCAGTAGAGCTCAGTGAAGGGCTGGGCCTGCAGGAGGCGCCTGGCAAATACTAGTGAAGGATTAAACGACCTACAGTTTGGACAGAGGGAGATGAAGGTCAGCCACAGTGAGGACTCAAATACCACGGTCAGGAATGTAAGGGGTCACTGGGATGCCCTTGCTGCTTTCTGCTCTCCTAGCCTCCTCCCTTGCTACCAGGAGTCAACTGAAGGAAAAGGACTTAGGCAGCAGCAAGAGAGACTTAAGCTAGACAACAGGAGGCACTGCCTGACAGAAGGCCGAATGATTTTGTTTTTGGCCCCGCCACGCCACTCGGTTTGCGGGATGTTAGTTCCCCAGCCAGGGATCGAACCCAGGCCCTCAGCAATGGAAGTGCAAAGTCCTAACCACTGGACCACCAGGGAATTCCCTCAAATGATTTCAAATTCACCCCCAGAATGATTTATCAAGTGGGACCCCTGGTAGGGGTTGAGAGGGCACAGAGGTGGCTCAGATGTGGTCCCACTGCCGCCAGTGATCAGGGTGATGGGGGGCTGGTGGGGACGCGGATGCGGGGAAGAAGCCACCTGCTGCCGGAGGGGGAAATTCTTTCCGACTGAGGACAGGGGAGGGCTTCTAGACAGAATAGTGAGCCTTGAAAGACAGGACAGGTGGGAAGGAGGGCGGGGAGCAGCTCCAGGCAAAGGAAAGGGCTTCAGCAAAGGCTGGAGGCACGTGAGGAGGCAGGAGTTCAGAGAAACAGGAGGGAAGGCGGAGCGGCACTAAGGCGGGCACAGTGGCTGCTGACAGGCTGGAGTGTGGTACCCTGGGAGCCGCTACACCGGGGCTCACGGAGAGTGGGGGAGCGGTGAAGGGTTCTGAGCAGGAGTGCCCCACAGTCAGAGCTGACTCTCAGAATCACCTCCCTCGGTGGCAGTGAGATGCCCGCCCAGCTCCCTGGCCACTCTCAGCCTCCTCTGCTGGCGGCCCCTCCTCATCCTGGCCTCAGCCTCTAACGTGGGGATCCCGGAGTCCATCTGAGCCCTCGCCACCGCTTCTCCTTTTTTTTTCTTTCTTTTTTTTTTTTTGGCCACGCTGCATGGCTTGTGGGATCTTAGTTCCCTGACCAGGAAATTGAAGCCGGGCCCTCAGCAGGGAAGAGTGGAGTCCTAACCACTGGACCACCAGGGAATTGCCCCTCTCTTCTCTTCTCTGTTTCTCTCCTGCCCGTGATCCCTTCCTGGCCCACGCTGCCAACTCTCAGATTTTTATCTCTAACCCCCAGACCTCCCTCCCGAGCTTCTGACCTCTCAGCTGGGCTTCTGAAAATTCCATCTCCTGCTCATCTCCAAGGTGAACTCACTCGGAAACATGGGGGTGAGCCTTCCTCCCCACTCCCCTCCCCACTTGCACGGTCCACTCACCAGCACACCCCGTCACCGCTCGGATTCCATCCCCACCCCAGCTGCTCTCTCCCGTGCCCACCACGCCGACCTGGCCCACGGCTGCAGCAGCCTCCTCGCCAGTCTCCTGCTTCTGTTCCCTAGAGTCCGTTCTCCCCCAGCAGCCAGGGGGCCGGGCAGACCCCAGCTCTGGCATCCAGCAACCCTGCAGACGTCCTTCCCAAGACTCAGAACAACTCCACGCTCTCAGGGTCAATCCCCACCCTCTTGTACCCCAGCCATCTGGGCTGCTCACTGAGGTCAATTCTTCTGCCAGACACTGCCCAGCTGGGTGCAGGCGGCCCTTCTCAACCTCCCAGCTCTGGCTTAACCAATGGGACTTTCTCTCAGAGGCCCCCGGACCACCCTAGACAGGTCTCCTCATCCCCACGCACCCACAATTTTTCTCTCTCCTATTACCCTATTTCCTAAGCTCTAACAAGTTAGATGGCCCCAGTCCAAATTTAGACAAGCACTTTCATCCATCCATCCATTTATTCCACAGATATGTACTGGCATCTCCTGCATGCCAGGGACTGCTGTGGGCACTGGGGATTCAGCAACGAGACACACAGTCCCTGCTTACAGTCTAGGGCAACAAACAAGCAAGCAGGCGCGTGGGTGCGTGCACACGCTGGGAGCACGCCCTCAGCGGGCTCCCAGAATGGATGCCTGGGAAGGGCCTGATGCAGGCAGTGCTGCTGGAGGCAGGGGGCTGGACGGCATGGCCTCTGGCCCCCTCCCTCTCTAACTATTTAGGAGGAAGCATCCCAGGAAGTCTGGCATTGCCTGGAGATGCCTGCTCACTGGTGAGTCCGGCCAGCTGTGAGGACAAAGCCCCCTGTGGGTGTTGGGAGACAAGGCTGGGGGGTGGGTGGCAGCAGGTCAGGGGGAAGGGGCTGCAGTTCCAGAGTCCATAGTGCTCTGCCTTCTCCCACCCACCCGCACCTGCACCAGGGAAACTGGCCACCTGGGAGGACAGGAAAGGTGGACAAACTACCAGCAGGCAGGGTAGTCTGATGGGAGGTACAGAAAGGGAGAGGCTGGCCCAGCCCCACCTGAGCTCAGGTGGGCTCCTCTCTGAAGGGAGGTAAGTACAAAGGCCTCAGGTCTTCTTTAGGGGCAGGAAAACACCTCTAAGAACTTAGCCAGCGCCTACTCGGGTCAGGCATTGTGCCTCCATTTTTCCATTCAATACTCAAAAGAGGCCAGAAGGAGGAGGCCACGTAGCTGTCAGGTTACAGAACCCCTTCGTTCCACTCCTGACCCCTGTTGCCTCCCCAGGGCCCTGCCTTGTGCCTGCTGTCGCCCCCTTTCCCAGCCCTGCCCCCCTGCACGCCACCCCCTACCTCTTAATGACAAAGTGGATGCTGTGCCGCTCCTCCAGGATCCGCTTCAGCTTGGGGACCCCGTAGGTGCAGGGGCGCTTGAAGGGGATCTTGTCCGGGATGCCCACGATCTCCACAGCCTCCGGGTCGCAGGCGATCTTCCTGTAGGGGACGGGGACCATGTGGTCCAGGCCCAGGGCTTCCGCTGGAAGGGCAACGGCAAGGCTGAACGCGGGATGGAGGCTGCAGGACATGCAGGGCCCCAGGGCCTGGTCATCACCACCTCCCACCTCCCAGGCACCACTCTGGCCACTCAGCAGCCAGAGGGATCCTCCTGAAACACCAAATACATCACTGCTCTCTTAAAAAATGCCCATAGGCTCCCCTCCCACTCAGTGATGGCCAAAGCCCTACAAGGCCCTATGTGACCAGAACCCCATCACCTCTGGCCTTATCTCCATCTTTCACCCCTCTGCTTGCTCACTCCGGTCTCTCTGGCCTCCTTGTTGCTTCCCTAACACGCCAAGCACGCACTCATCCCAGGGCCTTTGCACCTGCTCTTCTGTCTACTCAGACACTCTTCTTCCAGATCACCATACCCTTCCCTCCCTCCCTCTCTCCATTCAAGCATCTGCTCAAATGTCACTTCACCAGCCTAAAACAGCCCCCTCCATCCCTCCCTAGCCCACCCTGCTTTGTTTTTCATCCCACATTTATCATAATCTGACGTTACAAATATATTCATCTGTGCGTTGGATCACCGTCTGGAACCTAAATAGGGCAGGACACGAAGTAGCTGCTTCCTGCATATTTGGGAGTGAATGAGAGGCTGAGGGAAGCTTCCAGGCTGGAGGCGGACTCTTGGCAAGATGCTTCCAGCTGTACAGGTGCGCCCTTTCCTCCAGGGAGGGGCCCAGCACTCCGCTCACTCGTCAGTGACATGAGACGCCGCTGGAAGCTGACAGCTTTGTCAACAGCAGTGTAGACAGAACCCGAGCTCAGGAAGTGGTTACTTGCTCTCTTCCTCCAAACCATTAGGTGCGGTCCTGTGCCATTTCAGTCACTCATACACCCCAGCTCCTCCTTTTCATTCATTCACTCACCAAATACTTCTTGAGCACCTACTATGTGCTTGATGGTACTTTCATGGGGCCCCAAGGCCTGGGAGACGAGCTGAGCTGGGTGTCCACTTCACTCCTGCCTCTCCCAAGGGTCACTCCAACCTCTCCCAAGGGTTCCATGTCTTCTCGCTGTTCCTCAGGCCCCTCCCCATCCTGGCCTGGCTCCTCGGGCCACACCAGGATTTGTCTGTGTCCTGACAAGTGCCAGCCCAGAGCCGGACCCCCTGCAGTCATGCCAGGACCAGGGCAGGGCAGAGTCACCTGTCTGTGGCCCTCCCTGGGGCACCGCCAAGATTGTTTTCCTGTTGATGCGGCCAAGGTCTGCGCTGGAGGCTTTGGCAGCCAGATCCCACTGTGAAGTCACACTTAGCTCGTCATCTAATTAAACCCTCACCATCTCAGCAGCTGTCAAACCATCTCTTCCCCTGACCCCCAGCATCACCAGCCACCCCCCAGCCCCTGCACTTGAGCGATGGGCTCTTGGGTTCCTCGAGTCTACGTGAATCCACCTCCCCTCGGGTCCATCTGACTTGCTAGGCCTGTCTTTTCAGCCCAGGGCACAGAAGCTCCAGCCCGCCCAGCCTCCAGCCGCTGCCCACTGGGAAGAGGAGGATGGAGCCGCCACGCACAATCGTTAGACCCTGGTGTAATCTCAACCTCTCCCTGGGTGACAGAGAGACACTGCGGCTTCCTCAAGGCTGGGGTTCCCCCCATTTCTCTTCTGTTCTCTCCCCCGCTCTGCACCCCCAGCAATGTCGCTGGCCCACTTGGCCCGGAGTTGGTAGCTGAAAGGGCGGAACCAGGAGCAGGACCTGCTCGTCCTGGGTCTGCAGGATGGTTCAGGCTGCCAAATGTCCCCACCCCTGCCACAGGATCCCCCAGTACTCATGGGGCGGGGGGCAGCGGGCGGCAGCTTCTCCCCAGGGCAGCTGAAGGGACAGCTCAGAGGGAGCTCTGGCCTGAGGAGGGGCAAGGCCTCAACCACTCCAAGCCCAACACTCTTCCTTGGATTTGGCCACGGTGGTGGGCCCAAGTGCTGACCTCTAGGAAAGGCTCAACATTCTGGAAACATCCAGCACACACAACAGGCTGGAAGACTGGCAGCTGTCATGCCCGCAGGGGTGGGGCAGAACCCACCCAATGTGGACAGAGCCAGCCCTCCCCAGCTCCCCTCTCCCTACTCCCCGTCCTGCTCACACCTGGCTAGGGAGGGAGGGGAGAAACTTGGGTACAGACAGGCCCCTGTAGTACGGGGCCTCGCTCAGCCCCACCCCAACCAGGATGGCCCAGCCCACCAAGCCCATGTGACCAAGCCTCCCCGGCCCCAGGGTGGATCAAAGAACACCTCCTCCATGAAGCCTCCCCTGACTCCCCAAGCCTATCGAGAGACCTCACCTTCCTCTGAGCCGTCCTCCCTTTCTGAGGGCCCCCACCCCTCCACGTTACTACGTACTAGAATGTACTACCATACACCACTGCATGTACTGCAGACCCAACTTCAGCCACTTGCTGAAGCACCTTGAGACCAGAGTTGGTCTGAGTGCCTGGCACAAGGTAGGGGGCTCAAAACGCGATTAGAGGGACTTCCCTGGTGGCGCAGTGGTTAAGAATCTGCCTGCCAATGCAGGGGACACGGGTTCAAGCCCTGGTCCGGGAAGATCCCACATGCTGCGGAGCAACTAAGCCTGTGCGTCACAACTACTGAGCCCGCGTGCCTAGGGCCCCTGCTCCACAACAAGAGAAGCCACCACAGTGAGAAGCCCGCACACTGCAAGGAAGAGTAGCCCCCGCTCGCCGCAACTAGAGAAAGCCCGCGTGCAGCAACGAAGACCCAAGGCAGCCAAAAATAAATAAATTAAAAATAAAATTAAAAAAAGAAGACCCAACACAGCCAAAAATAAATTAATTAATTAAAACAAAAACAAAAACGCGATTAGAGGGTTGGAAACATCCCCCACTCCTGGGAGGGGACACGGGCTGGAGACTGAGCTCATCACCAATGGCCAATGGTTAAATCAATCACACCTACTTAATGCAACCTCTGTAAAAACTCTAACCGAAGGGGTTCAGAGAGCTTCCATGTGTCAGGAGGCTGGTGCACCCTAGATTCCACGGGGACAGAAGCTCCTGTGCTCAAGACCCTTCCGGACCTTTCACCATGTACCTCTTCATCTGGCTGTTCATCTGTATCCTTTCTAGTAAACGGGTCAACAGAAGCAAAGTGTTTCCTCCCTCAGTTCTGTGAGCCATTATGGAAAACTGCCGAACCGCGGAGGGGGGTCCTGGGAACCACGGGTGTGCAGCCAAATTGGATGGAAGTGTGGGTATCCTGGGGACCCACTACTTGTGACTGGCATCTGAAGTGGGGTGCTGTCTTGGGGGACTGAGCCCTTAACCTGGGGAGGGGTCTGTGTAACTCCGGGGAGTTAGGGTCAGAATTGAATCGAGTTGTAGGGCCCCTAGCTGGTGTCCACAAAGAACTGGAGGGTTGCGTGGCGTGGAAAACCCACACTTCTGCTGTCAGAAGTGTTTTGAGTAGAGAAAGAGGGTTTTTTGTAGCCAAGCAGGAGGGGAGGGAGGGCAGGGAGGGCAGTGAAGCCCTACCCCGGCAGGTCTGGTCTGGTCATGGTGAGAAGGCCAAGGTTAGGGAGGGAGACTGGCCATCTCCAGGGCATCCGGCAAGCGTCCGTGGACTCCCAGGGCAGTGCTCTCCCCTGACCCGCACATGTAGGCGGCCCGGGACCCTCCTCTCTGTCCCTGCAGCTCTGGGTGGTGCCCCTCCCCCCAGCCCCCTCCCTTGGTCCCATCGTGCAGAGGGACTTCCCCAGGGAGGGGTTGCGCGATTCACGTGGGGTTCAATGACGTCACGCCTGCGTGCTGAGTGATCTGTGGGTACCTGCATCATCTCCCCAGTGACTGAGAGCCACCCACCCTGGCCAGAGCCACGCTGGGTCTGACCGTTGAGCGGGGCTTATAGATGGAGCGCAACAGAGGCTGAGCGAATAAGTGAGAGTGAGCGAGGACTGCTGAGGGGACAAAGGAGACCAGGTGTGGGAGGGCACTCGGGGGTCCCAGGACCCAGAGTGGGAAGGGCTTACAGGCCCGTCTGGTCCAGCCCCTGCCGTCTAGCCAACGAGTGGCCACACTTTGCACTTGGCTGAAGCTCTACCACACGGAGGGCACCCCTGCCCCGGTTACCACCTGTGTCTGCTGCCCAGAGTGCGGTGAGCCGACACGTGCTCTGAGCTCGGCTCTGTCCTGGGTGCTGGGGGCACAGAGGGGCCGGTACTGTCCTGGCCTTCACGGGGACAGATACAGACAAGGCGCATCAAGCGTGTGACATGGAACAGAGAGGAAACCATCGGAGCTTTAAGGGCTGAGTCTTGAAGAACAGGTAGGAGTCTGCCCGCAATAGGTGCAAAGGGCACGCCGGGCAGGGGGCACGGCACGGGCAAAGGTGAGGAGGCAGGAGACAGGGTGGTGCGTGGGGGACTTGCAGGCACAAGAGGCCAACAGCCGTTTTCCCGGATGGTCGCCACCGCCCCCCCAAGCGGCCCGCCTCCCACAGGTGAGCCAAGGTCTGGGGCTTTGCCATCAGTCCCGCCCCCTGGAGAATCTGGAAGGGAAATATTGACACAACCACCCCCTACCCAGACAGGAGGTGACACTTGCGTTGACAGCGCGTGGGGCCAGCATATGGCTCCCACCGTCATGTTGGGGAACACGAGTGATTGCCACATAATGAGATGCTCAGTGCAGTGCTGGGGCCACACCACAGGCCGTGCCGCCCACTCACCATATCTGCTGTTAAACAGGATCTGCACACACTCCCGGAGCGTGTTGATGTCCTCGGTTTCTTTTATGAAGGCGTCCCACTTCTCTATCAAAACACAGGGGGTACAAGTGAGGGCCCGTCGGAGCAGGGACCCCATGGCTTGGCTGCCTCTTGCGTCTCTGTCCACCCCCACGGCAGCAGATATTGTGCGGGCTCAGCCAGTCCATCCTGGGCCCCTCCTGAGTCTTGACCTTGAAATCCTAACCCTCATGCCTTGTGCACCCGGGGTCTCACCCAGCTTTGGCCCTGTTGGAGTCCCTCGAACCCTCAGCCCTGCTGGCCTCTCCCATAAAACCAAAGCCTCTGCTTCAATTTAATATTAATAACTAGAGCGATCATTTGGTTCATTAAATTTATAAAAGGAACATCTTTAATTTATTAAGTGCTCATCTGTGCTAAGTACTCAATATGTATAATATCCTAGTTAATCCCTCAGGACAATGTGCTGAAATAGATATTATTCCCATTTTGCAGATGGGAAAACTGAGGCTCAGAGAGGCTGAGTAACTTGCCTGAGATCACCCAGCTAGTACCTGGTGAGATTCTATCTCTGCTTGTATCCCTTGCCCACCACGGCCTCCCACAATGCTGTTCTGCCTGGACATCCAGGTTCCCTCCCTGCCCGGGATGCAGCTTGTTTGTGGCAGTGGTGGTCTCCATTCTGATCCCAGGAAACTAGGTTTCTTAAAGAACCTTTCACTGAAGGTGAGGCTGAGACCTCCACAAGGCAAAGTTGCTGGAAAGTCTCACTATATCCCTTTTTGGTACAAATGAATCCCAAACCTTCTGGTTCTCTGTACTGTGTGGTACTCTTAAAAACTGTCTACATATTTTTTTGACGCTTGTTCCTTCATGAGGCAGAGTTTAATTCCTCTCTCTCCCTTGAGTATGAACTGGACCAAGTTCCTGGCTTCTAATGGGTAGGATATGGCAGAAGTGACAGTGATTTCTGAGGCTGGGTCATAAAAGACGTGGTTCCCTCCTTACTCTCTCTCAGGTCACTAGCTCCAGGAAACCAGTCGCCACGTTGTCAGGACACTCAAGCAGCCCCGAAGAGGCCCAGGTAGTAAGGAATAGGTATCCTGCCAACAACCACATGGGTGAGCTGGAAGTGGATCCTCCAGCCCCAGTCGAGCCTTCAGATGATCACGGCCCCAGCTGAGATCCTGAGAGATTCTGAGCCAGGACCACCCAGCTAAGCTGCTCCTGAATTCTGACCCACAGAAACCGTAAGGTATAAATGGCATAAATGCTTGTCATTTTAAGCTACGTTTTGGGGCAATCTGGCATGCAGCAATATGTAACTATTATATATTGGCTTTACGCTGGTTTCACTCACAAGTCCCTTGTGAGGTGCTGTTCCTCCTTTCTCTCACAGAGACCCAGGGGACACACATCCGTTTCAGTAATAAGCACCACCCCAGTCCTGGATCCCCACTCTGGTCAGGGTGCTGCCACCGGCACTGTCCTACCTGACTTGTCATGGACGATGGAGAAGAGGATGCGCTTAGAGGCATGGACGTTCTGAATGAGAGGACCGCCAGGCCCAGTGGGCTTCTGTCCTGGACAAGGGAGCGGAAAGGTACAGGTTCCAGGTGGGCCCCAAGAGGGGTTCCCCAGATCTGGCCTGAGTGCATGGGCTGGGGCTCTGGGGTAACAGTCTCCCCCACCAGGGAGAACCCAGGACTGAGCCCTGTGATCATGAACTCAAGGCAAGTTCCCTGACCAGAGGCCTGAGACATTCTTTAGCAGAGTGTGCTCTCCGAATGGCAGATCGGGGAGGGCAGGACGTCCCAGGTCACATTTTACAGATGGGGACACTTGTTTCAGGCATATAAGTCCCATCCTCCTGCTCAGCCCTCATGGCTGTGGAGGGGAGTGGGTGTCCTTTTTTCTCCTTCTCAAAATAACAATAACAGTTAAGTATAACTTATAAGCACCTACTCTGTGCCAAGCACTGGACTCGGCGCTTTAATACAGAGGTTCTCAAACTTTAGCACCCGTCGGAAACACTTGGTGGACTCGTCAATTTGCAGGCGGCTGGGGCTCGCCCGCCCCCAAAGTGCCAGATTCAGCAGGGCTGTGGCTGGGCCTGAGAATGTGCATTTCTAACGTGCCCTGTCATTTCATCATGATGACAGCCCAGCGAGACAGGTACTATTGGCATCTCCATTTTACAGATGAGGAAACTGAGGCTCAAAGAGGTAGAGATTTGCCCTGGGACACGTAGCCATTAAGTAGAGGGGCCAAAATATGGACACAGGTCTTTCTCGTGCCCAGCTGTTCCTTTTCTTATGTTTCCAGTACCCCTAATCCACGCTGGGTGGAGGTAGTAGGTGCTCATTAAATGCACATACCTGATTAGCATGTCTACTCTCTCCCTCCATAGACTCCCCTGGGAGTCCTTTCGGGCATCTCGTGGTCCCAGGCCAAGGATACTGTTCACAGATGACTGGGCAGAGGCCCGGGGTCTGACTGAGTCCGAGCTACCACGCCTTCTGTCCCGCCCCAGCTCCTCGCTCCGACGTGCCCCCTGCAGCCCTGAGCACCCTGACCTGCCCTGGGAAGCTGCCCCTGCATGAGTGACCTCTGTCCCACCCGCCCCAGGCTCGGGAGTCCCAGCAGCAGCTTACCACAGCAGTCTGGGACGTCTTGGGCAGCGGGGGCCTGGGGCTCAGGCCCGGGCCGGCCGAGGCCCAGGTCACTGGAGGCAAGAGGGCAGGCGGGTGCCTCCTGCTTGAGCTCCCGCACGGTGTGGTTGGCAAGGGCGGTGCTGTACAGGAAGCTGGCCACGGACGAGGAGGTGGCGGTTGGGGGCAGGTCCTGGGGCGGCCCCTTGGGGGCCTGGCCGTGCAGGCCACAGTCCCGAGTCCCCTTGGCTATCAGGGAGATGCCGTTCAGCTCCACCAGGGCCTTCGAGTCCCGCCCGCCATCCTCGAGCGGCCTGGGTGAAGGAAAGGACACGTGACAGCTTCACCTACCTGTCCCGCCAGGGGCATGTCTTCCCCGAGCCCTCCCTCTGCAGAACACGACAGCCCGTGAAGTATGCAGGACCAGTCCCCATTTTACAGGTCGGGGTGCAGGCCCGGGTGGGGGTGTGACGTGCCCAGGGCCACACGGCTGGGCCACCCGAGGACCTGGGCCCTGCCCCCTGGCCTCTGTGCCCCCTCTCCACCAATCGCATCCTTTCAGCTGCAGCTGATCGTCTCACACCTCCTAACGCATCCTTCCTCCCTGGGCTCGTGCACTGGCCGTGGTGCCCAAGCCCTGATGGACCACGTTCAGCCCTCAGGCTGCTTCCCAGCTGCCCCAGCGATCGGTACCCTCCCCGGCCCAGCCTCCATGACCTCATGGCCCGTCAGTCCCTAATGGAGCCCTCGGCTGACAACCCAAGCAGGCACCCACGATGCGGCTTCCCGCCTCCACGCTTTTGCACGGGCTGTTCCTGATACCTGGAGTGCTGCTGGTGCTATTTCTTCCCCAACCAAGCCTCTCTGCAACACAGAAGCCCCCCGGGAAGACGTCCACACCTGGCTCAGAGCATGCTCTGCGACTGAGCTTCTGCCTCACCTCTGCCATCGGACTGGGAGCTCTTACAACCAGGGTCCCCTGTGGGAGTCTGAAGTCCCCTCCCCTCGGGCAGGACAAGCGGCCATGAGCGGCTGAGCCCGCACGGAAGCAGGTCACCGCCCGGCCCGGCCTGGCCCCCGGGGTCCAGCCACCAGGCCCCGGGCCGCTCCCAGGTGGGCTGCCTCACTCACCTCTTGAGCTTGAAGCGGATCCGGTGGCTGTGCTCCAGGATGGCCATGAGGGCCTTGGGGTCGTACTCGGCCGGCCTCCGGAAGGCCAGGCCCTCGGGCAGCCCCTGCACTGCCAGCAGCCCCGGCTCCCGGAGCAGCCTCTCGTAGGGCAGCGGCACCACGCTGGCCCGGCCCAGGGCCTCGCCTGTGGGAGGGGGTCGAGGAGGGGGCCTAGTATGAGGCGGCAGCCGGGCTGTGGTGAGGGCCGGGCGCGCCCCGGAGCTGGGGCCGTGCTGAGTGACTCCCCGTGGTGCCGGACCCCCAGGAAACAGGACCCCAGAGGCCCCTGCACTGCAAACCTCCCACAGAATAAGCCCCTGCCGGCGGTGAGGGGGGCGGCAGGGCCTGTGGACAGGGGCCTGCGGCCTGCACCTGAGGGCCGGGGCTGCCCCATCGAGGGGGTTCCCTGCTGCCCCCGCCATTCTCTTCTCTGGGCATCTGGGTGGAGGGGAAAGCAGGCCCCGGGGCTGCGAGCAGGAGGTGAGGAGAGAGGGGTGAGAGAGAGAAACTGCAAGAAAAAAGCCACAGGAAGGAAGGGAAAAGGAAAATGAGAGAGAGGAGGGCAGGTAAGGAAGAGAGGAATGGAGAGGAAGCAGAAGAGAGAGAAGAGACAGGATGAGAAGCTGGTGAGCACGTGGGAAGCAGGGAGGGGAGGGAGGGCCGAGAGTCTGGGCTCACAGACATCTGTTGCCTCCCACCTGGAGCCAGAAGGAAGCCCCTCCCCTCACAGTCACCTCTGATTCTGCCCGAGGCAGGCAAGGGGGGTCGGGGCAGAGTGAGCAGGGGTGCAAGGGGGCTCGGGGCGTGAACCTTGCATCTGGCAAAAGCGTCTGCAGTGGCACAGCCAACCATGCGTGACAAGTCCTCCCGTCCCCGGGGCCAGCATGCCCACCAGGGCCTCCGGGCCCCCTACCCCTGTTGGCCTCCTCCTGACATCTAGACAACGGCAGGAGTCCCCCCACCCCACCCCGACCTTTGCTCCACAGAACCAAAGGCTGCGGTGGGGAAAGGAATAAAGCAAATTAAAAATCATGGGGTGGGACCCTTAGGGACGGAAGGGACCCGCATGAGGTTACCCAGGGAGTGTGAAGGTCACCACTGGGCCAGAGATTCTGCAACCTGACACTTCCCAAGGGAGACCAGGCCTGCCTGTCCCCTCCCCTCCTCCACCCCAAAGGAAGTGCTTGGCTGGGCAGTTAGCCTTCACTCAGTCATTCAACAAACACCCTCTGAGCGCCCGCTGTTGCTGGGCTCTGAAGTGCAGGCTAGGAACAGCAGAAAGGGCAGATACAGTCCCTGATCCTGGAGAGCAACCGGGCGAGTGAGGGCACAGGGCACAGTGGGTGCCCAGAGGAGGCCTTAACCCAGTGCAGAGCTGGGGGCTTCCTGGAGCTGAGCCTTAGAGAGCAACGCGGCGTCCACCAGACAGAGGAGGGGAAGGTCGGCCCAAAGGTCACAGCAGGTGTGAAATGAAGCCAGAATGAGCGGGAGGATAAGAGGTGGGTCAGCATGGCTGGAGGGGGCTGGGGACGGGCCATGGTAGGGTCTGATGCCACGCCCAGGGGGATAGGGAGCCCGAGAAGGCAGTGGAGGGAAGAGCTTTGTGGTCAGACTTGTGCTTCAGGAAGATGCCCTTGGTCACAGGGCAGGTGGGGGCAGCAGGGAGCTGGGCTGGTGGCGAGGAGACCAGGGCAAGCCTGGGGCCTCTTCCAGGCGCGAGTGAGCGGTGAGCAGCACCAGGGCGGGGTGGTAGGGATGGTGGTTCAGGAAACGGGGCTGGGACGGAAGAGCTATGCCTGGGGATGCAGAATGAGGGCGGGCTGGGGGTGGGGAGAGAAGGAACCCACGCCTTGAGGTTCCGCCCAGGGCCTGCAGTGGGGCAGGAGGGGGCCTCCTCCTCTGGGCAGGGCCGGGGGCTCCCACCCGCCTGGGGGCCCCGAATGGAATGAGGAAGGATCTTACTATAAAGAACATCAAACACCTCCTCTACCATCTTCCGCAGAAGGTACACGTCCGAGCCATGTTCCAGGGCAGGCCGTGGGGCGTTCCGGCTGCCACCCTCACCCCGAGACACCTTCCTGGGGTGCTCTGCCTCCGGCTCCTTCCACGGGGGCCCTCCTGTGCGACACAGAGCATGCGGGGCCGTGGTGAGCGCTCATCACACCACCAGCCCAGTGAGCTGGGGCGCCCCTGCCCTGTGCTAAGCCCTGTAGCTGGGCACCCAGCGCGGACTGCAAGTGGATGAATGAAGGAAGAATAAAGGGGCGAGTAAGCCCTGCCCCAGCTGCCCTGCCTAGGGCCAGGGCTGCTTGCCTCAGGGTTCCCAGTGCCCAGCAGAGGGCGTTCGTCCCCAGTCACCTCCAACTCGCTGTGTGACCTTACGCAAGTCCCTTCCCTCTCTGGGCCTCAGTCTGTGAGCTCTCACGAGAGACCAGCGGGGCTGGCTCAGAACTGGGGTTCAACGAATGTCTGTTCCATCACCTATTTCTTTTCTTTTTTTAACATTTATTTATTTATTATTTATTTACTTTGGCTGTGCCGGGTCTTAGTTGCAGCACGCAGGATCTTTAGGTGCGGCATGTGGACTCTTAGTTGTGGCATGCAGACTTCTTAGTTGCGGCATGCAGACTTCTTAGTTGCGGCATGCATGCGGGATCTAGTTCCCCAACAAGGGATCGAACCCGGGCCCCCTGCACTGGGAGCATGGAGTCTTACCCACTGGACCACCAGGGAAGTCCCCCATCACCTATTTCTGAATTAACCAGTTGAGGCCCTTGTTTTCTGCTCTGCCAAATGGGGAGACGATGGGGACCCCACCAGGAGGCTGAGGGACTGGGAAGAGGCAGGTTCATGCCAGGCTGGGCCAGGGTGGGGGCCTGGGAGTGTCAGTGGATCCCTGGGTTGGGAAGATGCTAGGAACTGCACTGGAAAGGGGATGAGAAGAGGGCTTGGGGGCGCCCCTCCCAGCTTGTTGTGTGCTCTCCTCCGGGACCTGAGAAGCTTGAAATAAACCAGCCAAGTTCCCGGTGCTATAAATAGCAGCTCTGCCTGGCTCTGGGAAGCCAGGTGCACCTTCCCCAGGCCCCAGTCTGGCTCCCAGCCTGGCCATCTAGGGCCACAGGACCCTGCCACTGCCCACCCTACACCGGTCCAGCCCCTCGCCTAACCTTGGAGAGGGTACAGGTTTTGAGGGCCGGGTGGGAGAGGGGGCTGGCTGGGGAAGCGGCTGGACCCCAGTAACGATATGCCCCAGCACGGGGGGAGCGGGGACAGCCTTCCCAGAAATGGCTGATCCCAGGGTCGAGGCCCAGGCAGGGGTCGGGTAATGAAAATGCTAATAACGGTGAGGAAAACAACAGCTGGCGTTTAGTGAGTGTGAACTAAGTGCCAGACATTGTTCTAAGTGCTCGCCATGTATGAATTCGTTTAATCCTCAGACCGACCCAGGAGAGGGTAGCACTGTCCTCCCCTCTCACAGATGAGGAGGCTGAGGCCCAGCAGGCAGCAGCTGGCAGAGCCAGGATGTGGCCCCAGGGGTCTGACTCTAGGGCCTGCTCTTAACCCCAAGATCTCTGAGTCCCAACATCTGGGCTAGAATGCCCGCCCAGGCTCTAACCCCATAGGACTTCATCCACCATGAAAGGGAAAGTGACCTGCCTCGGGAGCTCACCGCCAAGCTGGGGCACAGGCGTGGATGGAAGTTCAGGGCACAGGAAGCTGCAAGGGGTGGGGGGCAGTGAAGCATGGGCGCTGGGGCGGAGGGGCACCGATGGGGCCAGGAGCGGGAGGGATGTCAGTCTGGAGGCTGGGGAGGCATCTGCCAGGCAGAGGGGAGGAGCGAGGGCCTTCCAGGTGGGGAACAGCAGGGACAAAAGGCAGTGGTGAGCAGGGACACACAGAGCCGGGGAACGTGCACTTTAGCACAGTGCAGCCTGGTGAGCACCAGGGATGCTGGGAGGAGAGAATGCAGAGGCCGGGGCTGCTTATGAGGGGCCCTGAAGGCCTAGGTAGCATTGAAGAGTTGGGGGCTTCAGAACGACCCCTCTGCCTCGGGGCTCCCGGCTCACAGCTCTGAGTGCTGGTGCTGGTTTCTTCCAGGAGCGACCAGGACCCCTTGGCAGGGGTCCCGGGGGTGTCCATGCTGCATCCCTCGTTTTTTTTTTTTTTTGGCTGCGCCACGTGGCATGTGGGATCTTAGTTCCCTAACCAGGGCTTGAACCCGCGTCTCCTGCATTGGAAGCACGGAGTCTTAATCACCGGACCTCCAGGGAAGTCCCTGCATCCCCCCTGTTTTGAAAGGGTGCAGCCGAAAGAGCAAACTCCACCTCCATCACTCGTCAGCTGTGTGTCCCCTGGTTACACTCACTGCATCTCATTTTCTCGTTTGTAGACCGGTGATGACTGTTTCCCGAGCCTGCTGGGAACAGTAAACAGCACCAGCACGTGGCCCAGCCTGCGGCTCCATTTATCACATCATCCCTAACTGCTCCCGTTTCTAGAGCATTTCCTACGTGCTGGACAAGTCCTCAGTCACTTCATCCCCACGGGCCACCAGGAGGCGGCTCCAAGATTCTGCTACTGTAACAGGGTCAGTGCCAGCCTCTGACGTCAGGGTAATAAGTGAGTTAGTGCTCAAAGGGTGTCGCACACAACAGGCGCTCAGTAAGTATTAGCTGAGCACGTGCACTCGGTCCCTGCATCAGGGACGCACAGGAACTGGGCCACAGCACTGGGCCTCAGTGTCCCCTTCTGTCCATGAGCACACGGAGGCAGCTGGGTCTGGCCTGCCCGGAGTCTCTATTGGCTGAGGGGCTGCTGTGTGACTCCAACAAAAACTGTGGCCGCCCCTGATGACGCCACATTGGGAAGCTTGCACCAGCCCCTCCTGCCCAGTGCCTCCTCCCACACAGGGCCACCCGGTGTTGCTCCAGGGACCCAGCAAAGCGCCAGAGCTCCTCCCCTCAGGGACGGTGGGGACTGGCCCTCCGGAGCCCCGGGTACTCACGGCAGAACCTGAGGAAGTCTGACTGCAGCTCCTTGCGTGCGTTCAGGAACATCCTGCCCTTCTCGGTGCCGAGCACGAAGGCGCTCTCATCATGCACAGCGACACAGGCCACTTCTGCGTTCAGCTTGGAGAGTGCTGAGCACTGCAGGGGGAGCAGGGATGTGAGCCGGGGGAAGGACCCCCCCACTCCGGACACCCCCAGTGCCAGCTTTGGGGGGTGGGAGGTGAGCTCCCAGCTGCCCGAGATCCCATCAGCAGCTCCAGGAAGAGGTCACCCTCCCAACGTTCTGGGTCTTAGACTGCAGTGGGAATGAACCAACGACACCCACAGAGCTTGGCCAAGGTCAGGGGAAGAAGACAAGGTTACAGGGGCTGGAGGAGGACAAAGGCACACGTGGCCTGTGCCCCTTCCTCCTCCCAGACCCTCCTTGCTCTGGGGTGGGCTTCCTGCCTCAGGCCTGGCCCCAGCCTCAGGGATGATCCTATCCTGGGCGCTCTCCAAGTCCTGGATGAGGAGGTGGGATGGGTCCCAGGAGAATCAAGGCTCAGACAGATCCAGGCTTCAATCCTGCATCAGCCTCTTCCTGCAAGTCATGCCCTTCTCTGGGCCCCAATTTCCAAATCTGCAGAATGCGGGCAAGCAGCCCAGCTCCCAGAGTTGCAATGGGCTTGTTGTGGGGATTCAATGGGGCGTGGCTGGTGGGAAAAAAATCTCTAAACCGGGGCATCCCGTGTGGGCATGAGGCAAAGAGGTTCTTTTTGCAGCCCCAGAGTTGAGATTGGCAGGCCTACTGCACAGGAAGCCCTAACACAGGGGGCCCTGCGACCAAGACCACCAGCATCTCAGGCCTACTTCACTGGGAAAACCCTGCCCGCAAAGCTCGTGGCATACGGTCGGTGCCTGATAAATGCTGGTTTTTATCTGAGTTAGCGCTCTGTGGACAGTCGGGAGGTCTGGCTTCTAATCGCAGTTCCACTGCTGTGTGATCTAGGACAGGTTCTACAACCTCTCTGGGCCGTGATCATGCCTTTAGTGCCAGCTCCGGCTTGGAGTCGCTCCGGTGAGGAAGCTGGGGACATCTCAGGGCCAGCAGGACTGTCCCCTGGGAGCTCCTGGGGGGACGGGGGGGGGATGGTGTTCATTTCCTGCTCTCTAAGATTAAAACCAAACCCCACTGCTCCCTTGCCCTGTGGCAACACTGTATAACAAAGAAGACAAACAGATTCAGCTGTTTCCAAAGAGTGGCCAGCAGAGCTGGAGGACAGCCTTCCCTGCGCTGCATGGCCACTTCTCAGCTGAAGAAGTTGAGGCCACAGCAGGGAGTAGCCTCACCCAAAGGCACAGAGAATGGGGGTCGGGAGGAAATGCCTGGAAAAGGGTCTGAGACTGGGTGGGGGGAGGTGATGAACGGACAGCACTTTGGCCCCAATCCTCCTGCAGACCGCCTGAGGACCCGGCCCCAGGCCCGCTGGGTGC
Organism: Balaenoptera physalus; assembly: GCF_965194825.1. NCBI lineage: Eukaryota > Metazoa > Chordata > Mammalia > Artiodactyla > Balaenopteridae > Balaenoptera > Balaenoptera physalus. Next base: position 82,807,234 of record NC_138898.1, read on the forward strand.
TGGTGTTAAGTCACTGCCAAGTAAGTGCCGCTGTCACCCACGAGGTCCCTTAGGAAACCTGTAAAGGCCTTGTCGCAGGGCGGGGGGAGCCTGTCTTGTTCATGCCACCAGGACAGCTACAGGGTCACTGGCTCCTCCAAGGAGCCTCTGAAACAGCCTCTAGACCAGCAGTGGACCCTGGAATTTCTGCAATGATGAAAATGTTCTATTTCTACACTGTCTGATACCATAGCCACTAGCCACGTGTGGCCACTGAGCTCTTGAAATGAAGCTAGTGTGATGAAGTAACTGAACTGTTTAATTTTCACAAATTACAATTTAAGCATCAATTGTCACATGGGGCTAGTGGCTGTGGCATTGGCCATCGCTGCCCGTGTCAACTGTACCTCCACCACCACACCAAGCTAACACTGCTACCGGCACAGGGCTGAGCTCCTGGGGCCCCCCTCCTCATGAAGGCCACTCTGTACAGGGGAGGGGTCAAACCCAGCTGGCCTTCCCAGGGGTGTCTACCACCTCTGCCCCAAATACCACCTAAGCAGCCCTTGAGCTGCCTGCAGCTGGAATAGCCTGAAGGGAGGCCCTTTGTCCTTGGGAAACTGTAGATTTTGCCCCTTGGAGCCCACTTTAAAAACTGATCATGCTGTGTGACATCAGGCAAAGTACGCCCTCTCTGAAGTTCAACTTCACTGAACCAAAATGCAGGGGGTGCAGCTAACTGATGCCAGATTTCTTTTTTTTTTAAAGACACCTGCCTACCCTCTATCACAGAACTTGCCCCAGGAAAAGTCTACAGGAAAATGACATTATTATTTTCTCTCTCTTTTTTTTTTTTTTTGGCTGAGACGTGCTGCTTGTGGGATCTTAGTTCCCCTACCGGGGATCAAACCCGGGCCCTTGGCAGTGAAAGCTCTGAGACCTAACCGCTGGACCGCCAGGGAATTCCCTATTATTTTCTCATTTGGGATAAACTGCTATAGGTTTAGGTATGGAGGCAAGGGTGTCAGAGGAGTGATGCAGTTACAGCCCTGGCTTTAACAACGGGGGTGACAGCTTTCTAATGAATCACTGTGACACATTACCCTCCACGTGACCTGCTGGGAGGGAGACTTGTGACCATCCCAGGGATGGGACTTCAACTGTAAGAGGTGACGAAACGAAGACGGGGTGAGGGGGCGAGGGGGCGGGGGCTGGAGTTCCACACACTTGACCTCACTTAAGTCTCCCACCCACGGCGTCGGCAGAGAGGCCTTGTAGCAGATGGGGACACTGAGGCCCAGGTCGGCGAGGGCTCCTGTGAGAGGCAGAGGTTACAAAGGCTGGCTGCCCCACTCCTCCAGGGGTGGGCAGGGGCACTCACCATGGAATCTAAGGCAGACACGAGGCTGGTGATGATCTCGTCTTTGCGGGCGATGGCGGAGTTCCAGCGGTCAGGCCCACAGCCGTTTGTGGGGACGTCGCAGTGCTTTCCCAGCAAGGCCATGGTCGCCTGGATGGAGGAAAGGAGGAGGTGGAGGTGGCCGTGGGCCATAGGGCGTGGCACACGTGGTGGCACACCGCTAACCCGCCAGGCCCCCGGGATCCCCAAGGCCACCTCCGCCTCCCAGGTGGGACAAATCAAGAGCTGGCCTTCTCTTCACCTAAGGGTCTTATACGCATGATGGGGTTTGAGCTTTGACAGGCCTGGACACACAGCAGCCTGCACACGGCCTGTACACGGTGTGGGAACAGACAGCAGGATAACGGAGCGGGGTGCCCCAGGGCGTGTCTCCCCAACTCTGCACCCCCAGAGCCAAACCCACAAGCAGTCTGTCTGGCAGGCCCTGAATCCAACTCTCCCCACACACATCCCTCTGGCCATGGCCCTCCCTTGCTCACACAGCCTCCATAGCTCCCTACTGCCCACATTAGCTCTTGACTCCTCAGCTTGGTATTCAAGGTTCCAGACTCTTGTCCCTCGCCTCAACTCCTCCTTATACCCCATGCTCTAGGCACTCTAAGTGTCACCATCCTCCAAACATACGTACATCCTTCACAGCTCCTCAGCTGTCACCAGTTCTGTTCTCCCTGAGTGCCCTCCCTGGCCCCTTCGGCATCTACTGACTGCCCCCTTAGCTTTTAACTGTCACCTCTGCTGGGAAGGTGCCCCGGATTGCCCCACCTCCTGCCCCTTCCTGCCCAGGCTGGGCAGGTGTCCCTGGCCTCCCACCTGTCCCCGAGCCCCCTCATCACAGCTGTGTATCAAGTCACATGCTCCCCGGGGGAAGGCCACCACCCCAAGGCCGTGGAGCTTTGGTCTACTTCCTGGCTTCCAGGACTGAATCTCAGGGGTGCAGAGAGATACCACGGGGCAGAGGCCCCTTCATCTCAGATGAGGTTTCCCCAACACAGGACGTTGCCCCTCGTCATGAGGTTCCCGGAGGACAGAGCTGTATCCTCCCCCCTTGCTGAGGCGCCCTCAGATCAGGGCGTCATATCGGGACTACACCAGGCAGGGAACAAGTCTGCTGGCCCTGTATTACCCAGCCGGGCCTGGGCCCCACTAGATACAAAGGTCAGCCTCCCTCGGTCCCCGATCCATCCTGCCCCTCCCTTTTCTGACCCCAGGAATCAGGTCCAGGGGGCCCACCCACAGGATGCCCCAGTGCCAGCATCTTCCTATGGGGCAGCTCGCCAATCCAAGCAAAGGAGAGGGTAGAGGGCAGAGGCAGGAACGCTCAGTTTCCCTCCCCGGGCTCAGACCCTCTAGTGCTCTGTGCAAGGGCCCCAGGTGGCCAGTTCAGGGGCGGGAGCAGGGAACAGAGCTGCAGGCAACAGAGGGAGCCTGTGAGTCCTGCCCTCTCTGCTTCTTGGGGGTAAAAGAGTCTGTGCATGCAACTGGGGTTGGGGGTCGGAGGTCCTGGGCAGGTGACGGCTGGGCCTGGCACCTAATACAGTGCCAAGTCCATAGTGTCTTCTGCCACCACAGCTGCCCGCTGGACTGTAAGCTCTACGAGGGCAGGGACCGGTCTGCCAATCACTGCTGCACCCCCCGTGTCCAGCTCAGTGTAGTCCAAACCACAGACTGTAGCCTTTTAGTGGGTTGTAAAGTCGATGACACGGAACAACAATCAGAGCACGTCACACATAACAAGGTGAGACGCATCCAATGACAGAGATGGAAACATTCAAAGGAATTAGGGATGCACCAGAGCTTGGCTCTGGACTCCGTCCTGGCCCAAGTTGGCTACTTGGCTGTAGATAAATACTGACTTTAATAACAGGCCAGAGACTTCCCTGGTGGCGCAGTGGTTAAGAATCTGCTTGCCAATGCAGGGGACACGAGTTCGAGCCCTGGTCTGCGAAGATCCTCCATGCTGTGGAGCAACTAAGCCCGTGCACCACAACTACTGAGTCCGTGTGCTGCAACTACTGAAGCCTGCACGCCTAGAGCCCAGGCTCCGCAATAAGAGAAGCCACCGCAATGAGAAGCCTGTGCACCATAACAAAGAGTAGCCCCCGCTCGCCGCAACTAGAGAAAAGCCAGCGCACAGCAACGAAGACCCAACGCAGCCAAAAATAAATAAAATAAAATAAATTAATTAAAACAAAACAAACAAAAAAAACAACTGGCCAGGTCAGCAGTTGGCCAAAATGTGTATGGGTTCACTTCTAAATGTTTATAAAATGTATTTCTTCTCCTAGGTTGCCTTATTTATTTATTTATTTATTTTTGGCCGTGCCGCCTGCATGTGGGATCTTAGTTCCCCAACCAGGGATCCGAACCTGTGCCCCCTGCAGTGGAAGCGTGGAGCCCTAACCACTGGACCACCAGGGAAGTCCCGGTTGCCTTATTTTTAATAAAAGCTTGAAACCCACGTTATTAAGGGATGCTGAGGGTACGACAGGCCCCGGATGGGACCTGCTAATGGACCAAGCATCAGCCAGGGGCCTTCTGTGGCACGAAGCCCAATCGCAGGTCTGTTGCATGGCCAGCTGAGAGGTTTGCCTGCCTGGGGCGCGTGAAGTCTTGCCCCCTCCCCTCAGCCACCCCCTGCACCCCAGTCCCTTGAGCCACTTCCAGAAAGGCCTCAGGCTGCCAGCCTCCCAGCTGCTGGAGCCCAAATCGAATCAGGGCAAAGCAGGAGGCACCAGACAGCGCTCCAGCCCTGGCCTCCGGTCGCCCCAGACGGCTGCTGGCTCCTTCCGGCAAAGGTCCTAATCCATTTAGGAAGGAGCCAGGGACTCAGGGAGGGAGGAGGAGGGGGCCGGGCTGTGGGCCATCCCCTGACTCCGGTCCATCTGGGCTCCCAGGACGCTCTGTCTGGAGCCGGAGCCCAAGGAGGCCGAGCCCTAGGCAGGTGGGTGCGTCTGGGTAGGAGGGCAGGAGAAGACCCTCCCGGGCCTCGGAGAGAGGGGCAGGTCCCCGTGGCTGGAGCTGCTGCGGGTGGAACAGGGGGGCCAGAGCGCTGGGCTGGGAGCCACGAGCCGTGATCCACGCACACGGTGAGACCCAGGCCTGGGGCTGCCAGGACCACATTGGACCAACCACCTAAACCCTCCGTTTTCTCATTTGTAAGGTGGGGCTACTTCTAATCTGAAAACGAGGGAGAAGAAAACCACCCAATGAAACCAACAAATGACACAGAACAGAGCGCGAAGTATGCTAGTTAACCAGGAGGCAAGTGCCCAAAAAACGAACAGGAGAAAGTCCCCAGAGGGAGTGGATGGCAAGAAGAGAGGCCACTGCCTGAGCGGTCACACACGCCACACACCAGCAAGCGAGGACAAGGGGCCGGGCGAGGCTGGAGGCAGCTAAGGGCTGCTCTGTGTCACCTGAGAGAGGATATCAGAAGTGACATCCTGGGTGACGGGTGGCTGGCGCCTGACCTGGGGCACAAGTGGCCAGGAAGCCCTCAGTGACAAGGGACTTCCACCCACCCCCGGGTTCCTGGTGGGGTGAGGCCTACGAGGGCCGAGAGGCAGCAGGGAGCTGGGAGTACCCCTCCCCAAACCCTTCTCCCAGGGCTGCCCAGGGCCACACACCTGGCTTCCCCCCCACCGCCCGGCCACGCCCCTCCTGGCACTGACCGCTGACCGCTGGAGGGTCCTGGGCCCTCTTCTCATCCCCGTCCAACTCCCTCCCTCGCTGCGAGGCAATCTCGCGGCTTCCATGTCACCTGTATACTGGTGACTCTCCGTTTCTCTCTCCCCTCCCCTGGCTCCTGAGATGCTACCTCCTCCCCGTCTCCTGTTCAACGTCTAACAAGCAACCCAAACGGAACACGGCCCGCATTTCCCGCTCAGATCCGCTCCTCTCCTGCCATCAGCTCAGATGCAGGCTGACACTGAGGCCTCACCCCCGGCTCTCTTCTCCCACGTCCCTGAAACAATCCAGGGAGAGTCCTACGAGCTCGGCTCCAGGATGCACCCAGGTCTGCCCGCTTCTCGCCGCCTCCCCGTCCAGGCCACCATCCTCGCTCACCCACGTGGGGACAGTGGCCCGTCACTAGCCTCCCTGCCCTCCTCCTGCCCCCACGGTCCCCCTGCAAACAGCTGCCACATCAGTCTCACGTGGCTCTCCCGCTAAGAAGCTTCCAGGGGGTTCCCACCGCAGGCAGAATGCCACCTCCCCACGCTGCAGGCCCGTGTGACCTGGGCCTGTCTGCCCTCCCCGCTCTGTGCTGGGCTCCAGCACTGCCCTCTTTCTGTCCCCAAAACACACCGTGTGCTCCCTTCTGGGGCCTCGGACTCGCGGCTCCTCCCGCGCGAAACGCTCTGCCCGGTCCCCGTCTCCTCCCGCTGCCCCCTTTGCCCCATCAAGCCTCAGCCCAACCACCGGGTCCTCTGCGCCTTCCCTGACCCCGCAGCCAGGCAGCAACCCCCACCCCTTGCCCCCCTCTCTTCGTTTATTTCCTTCATAACATCCGAAGTGACCTGTTCACGTGCTTCCTGCCAGATTTCCCCACCTGGAATGTGGCTCCGGGAGACCAGAGGCTGTCAGGTTTACCATATTTTCACTGCCTTGAGCACCTGCTTGGGTTTTCAAGGACACTCAACAAATATTCGGGGAAACGGGGACTTCCCTGGCCATCCAGTGATTAGGACTCCGAGCTTCCACTGCAGGGGGCAAGGGTTCGATCCCTGGTCAGGCAAACTAAGATCGGGGAGCTAAGATCCCGCAGGCTGCGTGGAGTGGCCAAAAACAAAAATATCTGGGGAACTGACAACAAGTGTGATGGGTCAGCCACTTTGGGTGGGAGCCAGGATGTTTGCAAGCTATAAGCAGGGTGGTCTGACAACGCTGGCCTTGCCTGGCTCTCAAAATAAAAAGGTAACATGGGGGATTGGAACTTTGGATGTATTTGGATCACGAAGGAGGAACAGTCCAGGAACTGAAAATGAGGGAGGCTGCTGGGTCAGACAGGTGTCCTGCACAGGTGCTCCTCCAAGTGCGGTCCCAGGACCTGCAGCAGCAGCACCGCCTCGACGCCTGTCAGAACGTGAGCCGCCTTCCTTGCTATATCATCACTCCATCACAGACGGTAGTGAGCGTGAGCTCCGTCCATCTGTCCCTCTGTCACCAAGCCCGGTCCTCTCCCGTCAACATGCACCACGAGGACTGTACTCCCCACACCTGCCAGGACGCGGGAAGCAGGAAGACCGGCCGATCGAATCTACAGCTGATGCTCAGACAGGCTGAACAACTCGCCCTGGTTTGCCTGGGACCTTCCTGCGTTTAGTACAGAAACCCCTTCGTCCCAGGCAAAGCAGGATGGTGGGTCTCCCCATGACACAGGGACCAGCAGAACCGGGAGCCCAAATGCCCCTCTCGGCCACTGAGGACAAGGACAGACACCAGTAAGGAAGGCAAAGCCATGGACATTAGGTCCTGCCCTTGGGCCCAAAATATCCAGTTTCACTTAGAGATGAGAGGCAGGCTTGGGGGCTCGTCGGGGTGGTGGGGGACAAAGGGGGAGGGTCTCCCAGAGGAGGAGGCAGGGCTGTTTCATCCAGGAGATCCCAGGAGGGGAGGAAGCCACTCTCTTGATGTGTTTGAAGGTCACACAGGGACCAGAGGGGACAACCTTGTTTTATGAAGCCCCAAAACGCAGAGCTGGGGCAGGTGGAGGGAAGATCTGGGTCCCCGGTCTGCAGGGACACTGCTGTGTGACACCTGCCCCATCACCCGGCTTTCCAGCCTCCCTTTGCCCATCTGTGAGTGAGGCGGGCAGGTGGCCCAGCTGCCGCCAACACCTGCCGGTCCAGCTCCCAGCTTCCTGGGGCCCACCCCCTAGAAGCCCTGAGGTGACAAGTCTACCTCAGGCCCTGGACGCTGTATTTTTCAGCCCCTGGGAGATTCTGACACGCAGTCAGGTACAGGGCCTGGACGATCTCTGGGGATGTTTCCAAGCAACTCAGTTTTTCTGCCCGCCGCCTGCCACCTACACTTGTCCGGGATTCCTGGCCCAGACAGTGGCAGCTTTGCCGGCCACCGAGAGGTGGAGGCCTTCCCGGTCCCTGAGCCAAAGGTTAGCTGAGTGCTGTGTCCGTGGCTGAGTCACCGCTGCCCCAGCTCAAGGCAGACTTGCCCCCGGGAGGGAGGCCCCCATGGCAGTCGGGCCCAGAAAGGCCACTCCCCCGGGCCCTGGGCGAAGGTGAGGAGACAGCACTTGGGCTGGGGTTTCCAATCCTAAACACCCCGCACTGGGCCACTGAGAGGCTAAGGGGGGACTGTCCTGGAACTTGTTCTTACTGCTGTCCATGGCCTGGGCCCTTGGGAAGACAGGTGCTCACTCTGGAGGGAACCTGACCTCCCCCAGTGACAGGGGGCCCCGCAGGAGAAGTGGATGGGGCTGCTGGGGGGGGGGGTGGAGGGGAGAAGGGTGTGTAGGTAAAAAATCAGGGCTGCAGATAAACCTCCCAACTCAACCCATAAAAAACCCCCCTTTCCCCACCCACCATCCTAGACGCCCCCTTCATCCAGGGGTTCAGCACCCTGCACACCCTTCCCTCCTTGCCCTGCTTCCCCTGCCAGCTCCCTCTTCCTCTCCCTGGCTGAAGAGCCACCCTCTTGCCCACCTCCCCTGGGAGTGCCCGTTTACGAGCACACTGACACCTGTGACCTCCACCCCTGGAGCGCAGCAGGATGGAGGGAACTGGGCCCATTTTAAGGGTGAAAAAACCAAGTCCCAGAGGCAGCACATTTTTGCTCAAAGTGAGTGATGAAGCCAGGATGAGATCAGGGACATCTGACACTCCCAGTCCGTTCTCTTTTGCTCCTCCTTGGCGCAGGACTCCTAATTCAGAGGAACGGGGCTAAGGGTGGAACCCCAGGCACGGTGACAGGACAGACAGGTGGCTGAGGAGACCGGTGGGCTGGCCCCACTCCTGGCTGGAGCCAGGCAGACAGGAACCAGGGCAGGGTTTGTGCACTTGACCGCAGGAGCCCAGGCGCTGGTCCTCCACACCATGAGCCCAGGGACTCGGGGCCGCACGCAGAGGACACGCAAAGTGGGCCAGAGCCAGAACAGCAGGTGCCCAGGGGAGGGAGGGAAAAAGCCGCAGCACTGCTCCCCAGGTGCCCAGGACTGGTTAGGCCCCGATGCACGGTTAATTTTCACAACCACCCTCATCCTACAGAGAAGGATTTCGAATTTCAAGCGTCCCAAAGCCAGGATGTGGCAAAGCCAGGACCTGAGTCCAGATCACGTCGACTAATCCCGGTTCCTTCCACCCCACAATGCAGCCTTCAACTCACTTCCCTCTGGAGCAGCGACAGATTGGTGGGCTCAGCCCAGCTGGCAGAGAAGGGGGCCCACCCTGCACCCTGCTTCCCTGCCCGTGGGACCCCAGGGCAGGCGCAGGTAAGGAGACTCCTGCCAGGAGGGTATATTTCTCCTTCCTGGGGCTGCAGGAAGCAAGCCTGTCCCCAGAGCCCAGGGCCACCTTTGACAGGTTCCTTACCTGGACAGTGGCCCAACTGAGAATCCCACGTCCCTCAAGTCTCCCCAGAGGCTGAAGAGTACATGTTGAAAGAGGCAGAAGTGTGAGTGAGCATTCATGTGTCAGCATGGGGATGAGTAAAAAAAAGAGACAGTGTGTGTATGACACACACAGAACAAGAGTAGCCACTCGTCAGAGTGAGACCAAGAGGCCTGGTCTCACCAGGCTGGGGAGGGTCACTTGTCCCTGCTGGCTTGGGGGTGAACCAAGAAACAAACGCCACCCGCCCTCCTGCAAGTGGCCTATCTAGGGGGTGGCGAGCAACGGGCTACCCACGGGCCGGGTCTGCAGCAGCCCAAGCCCTCCTCCCACGTGCCGGCACGTCCGGGTCCCCCAGTATCAGGGGCACATGTGTTGGGCGCCCCTCCTTCCTTTCCACACACATTTGTTGAACCCCGAGGGCTACACTGGGTGCTTATCAGCCACCCAGCAAGGCCACACTGGGAAGAACACAGAGCACACCTCCACCTGGCCATCAGTGGGGTCAAAGTCCCAAGGCAATGTGCTCTTGGTGGGGGGGGGGCGGGGGCGGGCAGCCTACAACAACTCAGCAGAAGCTGGAGGTCTGGCCACCTGTGGGGAGGCCCCAGGGGAGATGCTTCCCAGGCCTCCTTTCTCCCCAGTTTGTTTACTTAACACCTCCTGGAAATGACTCAGACAGCCGTGCCTGTCCTCCTAGAGCTCACAGGACCAGGCCACAAAAAATTACAGAACCAGGGACTTCCCTGGTGGCTCAGTGGTTAAGAATCCACCTGCCAATGCAGGGGACACGGGTTCGAGCCCTGGTCTGGGAAGATTCCACATGCCGCGGAGCAACTAAGCCCGTGCGCCACAACTACTGAGCCTGCGCTCTAGAGCCCACGAGCCACAAGTACTGAGCCCATGTGCCACAACTACTGAAGCCCGCACGCCTAAAGCCCGTGCTCCAGAGCAAGAGAAGCCACCGTGATGAGAAGCCCGCACACTGCAATGAAGAGTAGCCCCGGCTCGCCACAACTAGAGAAAGCCCGCATGCAGCAACGAAGACCCAACGCAGCCAAAAATAAATGAATTAAAAAAAAATTACAGAACCATGAAATGAGAATAAGCGGAGAAGCTCACCCAGGCAACAGGGCTTGATATGGGGGAAAAGGGCTCCTCCCCTCTTTATTTGTTTATCAAATATTTATTTATTTATTTATTTGGCTGTGCCAGGTCTTAGTTGTGGCACATGGGATCTTTAGTTGCAGCATGTGGGATCTAGTTCCCTGACCAGGGATCAAACCCGGGCCCCCTGCATTGGGAGTGCAGAGTCTTAACCTCTGGACCACAAGGGAAGTTCCCCCCTCCTTTTATTTAAACAATTTCTGTTTATTTAGCTTTGGGGGAGTCAGGGTTTCCAAACAAGGTTTTCCTGAGTTGATGATTGTTGAGAAGGGCTTTGAAGGGTGAATAGGAGTTCTCTGAGAACACAAATGGACAGACAGTATTCGCATTTCTGCAGAGAGAGGCACAGGCAAGGAGCATGGCTTGGAGATACATAACACTCACTCTATGAGTAAGGGGAAGCGTTTGGTTGTACTCACTAAGTGTCAACACTAAAATGAGAGTGGCTGCTCAGTGACCTCTGCTGGAATGGGGCAAGGGGGAGAAGAAGAGTGTACCTGACAAACACATCTCTGACCCACAGGTGAGTGTGAGCACTAGCAACCCAAACACACACTTACCCACATCACAGGTGCACACACAAGTATGCTAATGCAAGTCCTGCTGGGGCTCCCCCCGTAGGGAGACAGTCAGAGAGAAGGCACCAACCCAAGCCCAGGCCCAGCAGTGCCACACACACAGATGAACAGGACACAAACCTTGCCCTCGGGGTCACTGTCCTGTCCAAAGTCACTGCTACGCCAGGAGATGAACTGATCCCTGATCCCAGCCTCGCTGCCCTCCCTCTGGTGCCCAACACACCAGCCTACAGGCCCCTGGACATGCCTGACCTCTGGCTTCTGGGCCGTAGCACCCCTGTGCCCTTCAGAAGAGACACCCTTCCCTCTGCCTGGCTCACTCTTTGCTGTGGTCAGGCATGTCCTGACCCTCCAGGCTGGCCTGCTGCCCCTCGTCTGGGCACCCACAGCTCCTTCTTCCCTCCAACCCTGCACCTCTCCTTCAGCTAGGATGCAGAGGCGTCTGGGCCCCCATGAGACCACCAGTTCCTGTGTGCCCCCCAGGCCTGCTGAGTACCGGCCTGGTACACAAAGGCCTGGAAAGGTGTCTGATGGGAGGGGCTGTTTCTGCAGGTTTGAAACAATCAGGAGACATGAACAAGGTGGGTGGGGAGGAAGGGAGCTCTCTGGACAGGAGGTGGCATAGGCAAAGACCCTGAGTCACTAGCAAGCATGATGTGGCTCAGGGTCGTCAGTGAGGCTGGGAGGGCAGATGGCTGAAGCACTTTCAACACAGACCACGGTCAGGTTCTGGGACTGTCTAGTAGGAATCCCACCCTTGACCTCAGAGCCTGGGACTGCACTTCAGAGGTCCTGCTCCAGCCCTGGCCCAAGGGGCAAGCAGCCTACAAGCCTAAGAGGACACACCCCGCCACGAGCCCGTAGCTGCTCCAGACCACCTTCTGGGCACTCAGGCCCCTGGAATCCACTGGGCAAGTAATTCCCCGTTCTGGACCCCCAGGGGGCCTCTTCTCTGGTGTGTCCACCCAAGGTGGCTTTAAACATGATGGCAAATTCTTTGACACTTCTCCCATCCAATGGTGACATCCAATTCCCATCCTCTTGAATATGGGCCTTAATCACTCACATTTTTTTTTTTTAATTTTTTTTTTTTAATTTATTTTTGGCTGTGTTGGGTCTTTGTTTCTGTGCGAGGGCTCTCTCTAGTTGTGGCGAGCGGGGGCCACTCTTCATCGCAGTGCGCGGGCCTCTCACTATCGCGGCCTCTCTTGTTGCAGAGCACAGGCTCCAGACACGCAGGCTCAGTAGTTGTGGCTCACGGGCCCAGTTGCTCTGTGGCATGTGGGATCTTCCCAGACCAGGGCTCGAACCCGTGTCCCCTGCATTGGCAGGCAGATTCTCAACCACTGTGCCACCAGGGAAGCCCCTTCTTTTTCTAAGAAAATTAATTAATTAATTAATCTGGCTGCACCGGGTCTTAGCTGTGGCTCACGGGGGTCTTCATTGCCATGTGCGGGATCTTTAGTTGTGACATGCAGGATCTTTAGTTGCGGCACGCAGGATCTAGTTCCCTGACAAGGGATGGAACCCGGGCCCCCTGCCCTGGCAGCGAGGAGTCTTAACTGCTGGACCACCAGGGACGTCCCTTAATCACTCACTTCTAACCAACAGATGTTCTGGAGATGCCACCCTGACCTCCAAGGCCAGGTCCCAAAGGGTGCTTGGTTTCTCCTGGCATCTTGCTCTCTTGGAGACACTCAACATCAGAGCTCTGGGTCAACGTATAAGCAGTCTGGCTGTCCTGAAGCCACTGTGCTGGACAGGTTGAGTGGATCTAGAGATGCCTGAGGAGCCCCAGCTCTTTCCCAGGCCAGGCACCAGCCTCGTGAGTAAGGAAGTCTTTGAGACAACCCCGACCCCAGCCATCTTTTGACTGTAATTGTAGGAGAGACCTCGAACAAGAACCATCTAGCTGAGTCTAGTCAAATCCCAAACTGTGAGAGATTAAAATGAGAAATGACTGCTGTTTGACATTGCTAAGTTTGGGGCTATTTGTTATGCAGTGATAGGTAACTGATACACCTGAGGGCAGACCATGCAGGTGCAGGTGCATCCCCAGGGGGCAGCTGTTTGGGAGGGTGAATGGAACTTGGGTACATGTTTAGGGTGTCCACAGGCATGTGTGCAAGGTTGCCCCCAGTGTGGGGCAGAGCTGAGATGGGAAGAGAAACGGGGGTCAGCTGGGAATTTCCACCCACCCCCTCTTCCTGGTTGGTATATATTACCAGAGAGCCCTTCTATAAGAACAGCTGCTCAAATTTGCCCTTAAGGACTTGTGGTAGGCCCAGAAAAGGCCCCGCAAAGACAGTCATGTCCTAATCCCTGGAGCCTGAAATGTCACCTTATGTGGAAAAATCACTTTCGCAGATGTGATTAAGTTAATGACCTTGCAATGCGGAGATTATCCTGGATTATCTGGGTGGGCCTTAAATGCCATTACATGTGTCCTTATAAGGAGGCAGAAGGAGATTTGACCCACACAGAAGGCCACATGAAGACAGAGCAGAGAGAGATGGGAAGATGCCGGCCTTCAAGACTGTAGTGATGCGGCCACAAGCCACAGAATGCCAGCAGCCACCAGAAGCCGGAAGAGGCGGGGACAGATTCTCCCTGAGAGCCTCTAGAGATAGCACAACCCTACTGACACCTTGATTTTGACCCAGTGGTACTGATTCTGGTTCTGGTCTCCCACACTATAAGAAAAAAAATTCGGTTGTTTTAAGGCACTAAGTTTATGGTAATTGTTACAGCAGCCTCAGGAATGAATCCAGGACCCCTTCACTCACCACGTCCCCCTCACAAACCCCAGTCCACATCCTCAACCTCCCGGACGCACATTCCTCAGTTCAGACTTCTACAGAGCTCAGACCTGGGTTTGCTGGAAAGTTCTCCCATCCCTTCCCTATAGGAAATGCCAGGAGCCACCACTGGAAAGAGCTGGATTTCTTCCGGATGCCAGGGGAGCACCTTTGACTCAAGTCTCAATGCCCGATGTACTAGCTGGGCACTGGAGCCAGTGGAGAAAAATACTATCACCACGCCAAAGGCAAGAGCACACACACCACCCAAACACGGCCCCCGCACCATCCGCTGCCATATGCCTGTGTTTCTTGAAAAAGAAGCTTGAGAGAACAAACAAAAAGAAATTTCTCCCCTCCTGAGGGGAGGGGGGGCATCCCTTCTCCCCAGCAGCCCTACCCACCATGGGATCTCCTGTCCCAGGGGCTCCCAGTGGGGATGGAATTACCTGGGGCCCTGAGTTCTCGCCCCCTCCCCGCTGTCCACCCATCGCTGCAGCTGGCAGAGAATAAAGCAGGCCACCGCCCTGAGTTCCACACCAGCGGGGCAGCTGGAGGGGGTCTTACACTGGCCACAGTACAATGGAAGGCAGCCTGGATTTGTGGTCGAGACACCAGAATCCCAATCCCACCTCTGACCCCGGTCCTTTCCCTCCTCCCTGCTAACAGAGCCCCCGTTAGGTCCTGGCACCTAAATTCACACCTGGGGCAGCAAATTTTGGTGGCGCCCTGAGGCTTAGGTCAAGGCAATCCCATTCCCTCACCTGGGATTGGTTTAAGGAGAAGCATGGAACCCACTTCTGGGGTTCTGGGGTTCATGGAACCCCATGGCCACGGAGACACGAGGCTTCTAGGAAAGTTTCCCCTGCTCTTAGAAAGGGACTGAAACGAGGATGTCGGGATGGTCTGAATGTGACACCCCCAACCGTGACAGCCGTCTGAGGACCGCGAGAGCAGCCAGCACAGGAGGTGAAGCCATCATGCAGAGGACAGCAGAGCAGACCTGTGGAAGAACCTGGACGCTCACGATCTGGACCTGCCACCTCCGGGCTTCAGGCTGGATATAATAAAAGCCCACGTTTCATAAGTCTCGCTCAGTGGAGGTTTCTTTTTCTTGTAGCATCCTAGTTAAGTCAACCTTTACCAGTTGTAAAAAAAAAAAAAAAAATCACCCATTTGGGGAATTCCCTGGCAGTCCAAGGGTTAGGACTCGGCGCTTTCACTGTCAGGGCCCGGGTTCAATCCCTGGTTGGGGAACTAAGATCCTGCAAGCCTCACAGTGGGACCAAAGAAAAAAATCATCCATCTGTTTTTGCCTCCTGGTCTATTTTATAACAGACCAACACTCCTTTCGCAACTGGTGACTAGAGAGTGGCCATCCCATTTGGTGATCGACCCGCAGGAAGAATCTAGGATTCTGTGGCCAACGGTGTAGCTGGTTCACTCAATCCTCTTGTCTCCCGCCCACAGAGCAGGTACTGGCTGCCCCACCCCTTCCACCTGCTGCCTGGTGGCCCACAGTCCCGTGTACCTCAGGATGACCAAAGCCACCACCTAGGATGGAAAAGCCAGGGAAGGGAAGCCACTGGTCTCCCTGAAGTCCCAGAAGGCTGCCCCAGGGCTGGGCCACCTGCCTCCAGACTTCTCATTATAGGAGAAAACAAACCCCTCACTTCTTTTTTTTTTTTTAATATATTTTTCTGTATTTATTTATTTATTTATTTATTTATGGCTGTGTCAGGTCTCAGTTGCGACACGTGGGATCTTTCGTTGCATTGCGTGGGCTCTTCATTGTGGCACGGGCTTCTCTCTAGTTGTGGTGCGCGGGCTCAGTAGTCGCGGCTCGAGGGCTTAGTTGCCCTGCGGCATGTGGGCTCTTAGTTCCCCAACCAGGGATTGAACCCGCATCCCCTGCACTGGGAGATGGATTCTTTACTACTGGACCACCGGGGAAGTCCCAACCCTCACTTCTTAAGTCTCTGTTGATCAGATTGCTTGCAACTGAACACAGTCCTAATGGAAACAGACCCCACGGCACGCATCTTCATCAAACTTAGACTCACTTCTGCTTCCGTGTCAGGCCACAACCTTTGTTTTTTACTGTCTTTTTAAAAATTTTTAATGAATTTGTTACAATACTGCTTCTGTTTTATGTTTTGGTTTTTTGGCTGCAAGGCATGTGGGATCTTAGCTCCCCAACCAGGGACTGAACCTGCACCCCCTGCATTCAAGGCGAAGTCTTAACCACTGGACCACCAGGGAAGTCCTTCAACCATCTTGCTATATAGTTTATGTTTCTTTATGAATCTTTCAAATCCCTTCTGAAATAAGGTGGAATATAAATAAACAAAAATAAATCAATCCAATAACCTTTAAAAAGCCCCAGTGCCGGGCACCGTTCAAGGAGAAAAAGCCCTTCCTTCCAGGAAGCAAGTTATTTCATCTCCCCAAACCTTGCTTTCCTCATCTGGAAAACAGGGCAAATCAGATGTACCTCACTGCACTGTTGAGGGATTAATTCCTGTCAGTTGAAATGGAATCTATTCTTATAGACCTCAGTCTCCAAGACTCTCTTGATAAATATCACCATCCCCTAATCCTTGCCATGGAGGAACATTGGCCCAAGCATCAAATTCGAGTTTCTCCTGCCAAAGCCCCCACTGCTTCCTTCTAGTGGGTCATCTGGAGACAGAGGGGATGGCTGGTTGAACTTCCCTCTACCATGATCCCTCTCACAAAGCCTCTTTCCTCCACCCTATGCCACCCCAGTTCCTGGCACTCAGATGGTCAGAGGTGTTAGAAGGTAGTAGGGCTCTCATCCCACCCCTGGCATGCATCCAAGGCCGGAAGAAGTCTCAGCAGGATACTGGATGGACCGACTCAAGCACTGAAGGAGGGATCGAAAGAGGTGACTTCTCAGAACCATCCCAGGTTTGAGATCCTATATCGATAATAGCAGTGTTGATAATAATAAAATAATATTATTATTTTATTATAATAATAATTTATAATAATTAAAAATAATTTTACTAATGTTATTATTATCAGTCTCCAAGAGATAGTTATACACCTATGTCCATAGCAGCATTATTCACAATAGCCAAGTGTCCACTGACGGATGAATGGATAAAGAAAATGTGGTCTATACATACAATGGAATATTATGCAGCCTTAAAAAGGAAATTCTGGGGGCTTCCCTGGTGGCGCAGTAGTTGAGAATCTGCCTGCCAATGCAGGGGACACGGGTTCGAGCCCTGGTGTGGGAAGATCCCACATGCCGCAGAGCAACTAGGCCCGTGAGCCACAATTACTGAGCCTGCGCGTCTGGAGCCTGTGCTCCGCAACAAGAGAGGCCGCGATAGTGAGAGGCCCGCGCACCACGATGAAGAGTGGCCCCCGCTCGCCGCAGCTAGAGAAAGCCCTTGCACAGAAACGAAGACCCAACACAGCCATAAATAAATAAATAAATAATTAAATTAAAAAAAAAAAAAAAGGAAATTCTGACACCTGCTACCACATGGATGAACCTCGAGGACATTATGCCAAGAGAAACAAGCCAGTCACAGAAAGACAAATACCATGTGATTCTACTTATAAGCGGTACCCAGAGTAGTCAAATTCACAGAGGCAGAGTCACATGGTGGGTGCCAGGGGCTGGGGAGAGGGGGGAGGGGGAGTTAGTGTTCTAGGGGGATAGAGTTTCTGTTTGGGAAGAAGAAACTGGAGATTTGTTGCACAATGATGTGAATGTACCTAAAGCCACTGAACTGTACACTTAAATATGGTTAAGATGGTAAATTTTACGTGATGGGTATTTTACCACAGTTAAAAAGTAATAAGGGGGCTTCCCTGGTGGCACAGTGGTTGAGAATCTGCCTGCTAATGCAGAGGACACGGGTTCGAGCCCTGGTCTGGGAAGATCCCACATGCCGCGGAGCAACTGGGCCTGTGAGCCACAACTACTGAGCCTGCGCGTCTGGAGCCTGTGCTCCACAAAAAGAGAGGCCGCGATAGTGAGAGGTCCGCGCACCACTATGAAGAGTGGCCCCCGCTTGCAGCAACTAGAGAAAGCCCTCGCACAGAAACGAAGACCCAACACAGCCAAAAATTAATTAATTAATTAATTAATTAATTTTTAAAAAAACAAACAAAAAAACACGTTTGCCTTTAAAAAAAAAAAAAGTAATAAGAACACTAACAGTAACTCCTACCATTTACCGAGCGCTATCAAGGGGGCCCATGATGCCAGGCCTGGTGATGCCCGTCATCTCCCCAATCTTTGATTCCATGACTGGCTCCTGAAGTCCCACACTAGTCCATGTGCATTCATGTCACACTGGTAGAGGTTACAGGGATACAGGCTTTGACTCAACACAGGAAAAGCTACCCCACCGGGAGGGCTGTCCCCAAATGGAAGACCAGGAGCCTCGTGGGCCCCGGGGTTCCCCATCCCTGGGGGTTTTCAAGTGGAAGTTGCCCACTTATCAAGGCCTCTTACAGAGGGTCTGTGCAAGTTTTTAAAGGAGAGACGGGCACCATCTGCAAAGATCCTTCTGTCAAGTCACCTGGCCTCGGGGTAATGTGGGCAGAGGTCAAAGACAGCTCACATTCACTTTATGTAGAAAGTGAGGCAAGTTGGTAAATAGGATCACGAGACCAAACTTCACCCACTTTAGAAAAGAAACTCTTAGTGCTTCTAAGTATACAATGTCATAGCACTCAGAGCTGGATGGACCCCCATCCGACCACCTCCACGTGCATTCTGGGGAAACTAAGGCCCAGAGGGGACGGACTGTACCCCAGATCCCTGCACACTCAGTGCAAGTTCATCCCATGACACGGCGTGCTCTCCCATGAGCTTAAGTGCTGTGCTGGTTGCAGAGTCTTTCTTATTCACCAGAGCAGGGCCTTTAGGGAGACACACTTTATATCTTTGAAAATGGGCAATAATTCAGATGGTATCCTGCTTTCAGTGCGTTGCCCATGTGTTTGCCTCCAATGCATTCTCCCTGATGCCTGGTCTGTTGAAAAAGACATCAGATGTATGAACAAACTCAGCTACACGCCATGCCACGGCAGAGGCTCTCCAATACGATGAAAGAATCCAGGTGCGAAAGGTCACGCTGTAGGATTCCTTTAATGTGCGGTTCAAACACAGGCCAAACTCTGACGTTACAGGTCGGGATGGTGGTCATGTTGGTAGGGAAGTGGGGTGGGGTGGTTGCTGGAAGGGGGCATGATAGAGGCCTCTGGGGGGGCTGGGAATGCTCCAAACTTGATCTGGGTAGTTACCTGGGTGACTTGCTTTCTAACACTTATCGAGCTGCTGACGTAATAAATAGCTTTTTCCCCCCTCAAGAAACCGCTTTAAAGAGACAGGTTTGGGATTCCCAGTTACGCAACACACAAGAAAGTTGCCTTGACACGTCTCCAGAGCTTTAACCAAGTTCCCACCCTTTGACCCACTCCTTTAATCAATTTATCCTTTTTTTTTTTTTTCTCTTGGCCGAGCCGCAAGGCATGCGGGATCTTAGTTCCCCGACCAGGGACTGAACTAGGCAGTGAAAGTGTGAAGCCCTGACCACTGGACAGCCAGGGAATTCCCTAACAATTTATCCTGAGAAAATTATCCAAAACACAAAGATTTATGTACAAAAACGTTTCACCAAAGCATGTCCTACATCCGTAAATACACACGCCAACACACAGAAAGGGGAAATGGCAGACAACCTAAGTGCCCCACCGGGGCTGAAACCGGCATCATACAGACTAATGACCTCGCGGAAAAGCCTGGGATGGAGACTCCAGACATTTCATCTCAGTGGGCGGCATGCACAAGTGACTTTCTCTCCTCTACTCTTCTGCGTTTTGTAAATGATCTGAGGTGAGGAGCAGAACTTTTGCAATTTGGAAAGAAATAACAGAAACCTCATTCCTAAAAAAAAAAAGTTTTTTTAAAGAACCAACCCACGTGCTGCCCCACCCCCAGGACAGGAAAGCAGCCCAGGCCCGGGCAAAGGGCAGACACGTGCATCATGCTGCTTCCTGGGGAAACGAGGGAGGCCTTCTGCCTTCCCCGCCTTCCGCTTGGAGGAGGAGCTGGGGCCTGGCCGTGGGAATCCCCGCCCCTGCTGAGCCCCGGATTCTGGAAGGTGGGGCTTTAGCCCTCTCAGGTGGGGAGGGGGGCTCATGAAGGTGAGCTCTCTTCTCAGAGCGGGCTCCCGAGGACCAGGCTAGGGCCACGCCTGTGCTCAGGGCGCTAGCCAACGAAGGGAACCCCCAAAGCCAGGCTCTGCCCCAGAGGAGACAGGGCAGGTGCTGTTGGCAGCCTGCGGGTGTCTGGGTCGCCTCAGGGGCCTGTCCCAGCGGGAGGGGAGGCCAGGCTCCGGTGGGCAGACAGCTCCCCGGGGGTCAGGTTTCCATTTCGTTATTTAAAGCCCGGCTCCTGGCGGGCGGGCAGGGGCGGCCACCGCCTGCGTGACCAGGATGAGGAATCGCAATCCTGACTCGGGCCCGCGTGCCCATGGCAACTGGCGTCGTGGCCTTGGAGACTAATCTCTAGGCTGCCAGCCGGCAGGGGCCTCTCCGGGCGGGGCGTTGCTCCTTGCGGAGGCCCTGGGCTGGGGAGCGGGATCAGGCACTCTCCCAGCTGAGGAGGGGGCATCTGGCCTCGCAACAGGGCCCCCAGCCAGGCTCAAAATGCACCAGTTCCCATGGGCACAGCCTCTGCCACACCCCGCCCCCAACTCATGGTCACGCATGTGGGGACATGACCATATGCGCACACACGCCAAAACCATCACACTTCATTCCACAGAGCACTGGGACAGACAGCAGGTGTTCCTGCCCTAGAGAGAGTCCCAGGCTGGGAGGAGCTAGGATAGTTACAATAAAACAGACTTAGAAAAAAAGAGATTAAAACACAGGGTGACACTTCTTGATTTGAGTGGTGGTTACACGGGGCATATACATAGGTTAAAACTCATCACGCTGGACACTTACGATTTACGCATTTTACTGTTAAGCAAATTATACTTTCGTCAAAGGTAAAAAGTGACACACAAGAAGCACAGGATGGTGGAAGGCGGAATCAGGGAAGACTCCTTGGAGGAGGCGATACCCAAGCTGACTGCAGTGTCGTGTCACGTGGGAGCAGGAGTTTGCAGGGGAGGAGAAAAGCCAGAGCAGCAATACCCAGGCACTGCTCACCTACAAGGGGGATGACTGCTCTGCCCCCACCCCCCCGCAGGGCCCACCTCCTTGGAATAAAATGCTGAGCAAACATGGCAGGACTGCTTGAAGGAAAGCCAAATTAGGCAGGACTGTTTGAAGGAAAGCCAAATTACCGGCTGCTCAGGAAACCCAACCACCAGCCAGGGCCGCCCATGTGTCTTGGTCGAGCCTGAGCAGAGCGCTAGGTTGAGTGGGGACAGGGCCTGGCAGGAAGTGGTGGGTAAAGACGTGGGCGTGGTTGCTGGGGCCAGGTCAAGGACCTTGGAAGGTCATTGTTTAGGGGATGGGAACCACCAGCAGGTTTGGGGCGGGGGCAAGACAAGGTTAGTTTAGGGGGGTCCTGGCAGGTGAACTACTGGAGATGGGGAACTGGGAGCTACCAAGCTTCTGCAACAGTCCAGGCCAGGGATGGCCACGTCTGAGGCAGATGGTGGCAGTGGGACAGAGAAGACGATGGATGTGATCACTGAGCAGGGCAGAGCTTTGTGACTGAGTGGATGGGGGTGTCCTGAGAGGGAGGCGCCTGGAGTGACATCCGGGTATCTGGTTCTGTTGGTAGAGCAGATGAGGGTGCCCCCAGCTCAGCACGGAACAGAGGGAGGAGGCTGGCGGACAGGAGGCCCAGAGGCTGAGACTGGGATCCCGAGGGACACCTGTAACCCCTGGGTGATCAGGGGCTGGGCTTGGTCGGGAGCTCTGGGCAGAAGGGACAAGATCTGCAAGGCACGCAGCAGGGCAGTAGCAAAGGCCTAGCGTGCCAGGGAGAACATAGTGGGAGAAATCAGGGACACTGAGAACAAGGGAGAGTCAGAGAGTCAGGGGAGGGGAAAAGGGTGGAGGTCAGAGGTCAGGAGGCTGGCCAAGGAGCCTAGAGGAACACAAACACGGGGGTGGGAGGCGCGGCAAAAGGGTGACCCCAGGGGAGCAGATGTAGAGTGGAAGCAGGTGGAGGCCGTGGGGTGTGGGCGAGAAAGGAGGTACAGAAAGCGGGGTGGGGAGGGCTCAAAAGGGCTTCATCCTTTAGGACAAGAAAACCTGGAACCAATCGGGTTGGATGGAGACACAGTCTCCGCTGGGGACCAGGCCTCCCGGGTCCTTCCAGATGGACCCCAAAGCCTCTGAGTTCAGGACACAGGCCCAAGAACCCTTGTGCCAAGCCCTCTGCCAATCCAGGACAATGAAGAGTGCCGACCCCACGGCCGCTTCGTTCCATCGGACGGGAAGGTGTGTGCCAGTCAGCAGAGGCTGGACCCAAAGACCAGCCAGGGAGGCAGAGAGAGTGCTGGTCTCACCAGCCTCCCCAACAGGACGTGCCCACGTGGGGAGGGGATTTTGTTTTGTTCACGGCTGTCCCCCAGAACCACAGCGGGCAGTCCATAATACTTGCTGGGTGGATGAATGAGTCACTAAAAGGAACCAGAAGTCTGAAGAGTGAGGGAGAGGCAAAACCAAGCTGAGCCAAACTCCACCATCCTTGGCATCCAAGGCCCTGCCCCGGCATGTCCAACCCTACCACACCTGCACCCGGCCGGCCTGAGTCCCCCTGCTGCCCTGTCTGCCCCTCTTGGCGTGAGGAGGCGGGGAAGTGCCTGGGCTTTGGGGTCAACCAAAGCTGGGATCAGGAGTGCACCCAGCTATCACCAGCCTGTGACTTCCACTGGGCACCCAAACCCTCCACGTGTTTCCTCCTGAGCAAAATGGCATCACCAAATGCGCCGCTCTCAGCATCGAGAGGATCACGCATGAGATAACGTGTGAAAAGTGTCTGGCTCGGGCCTGGAGATCTTACGGGCTCATTAAAGAGGCAGCCGAGATGACGGTGATGAGGGCTTCGCACTGACATCACCTGCTGAGTGGCTGTCTCCCCCTGACATCACCTGTCTCATCATCTCCAGGTCAGCTCACCCGGGGCTCCTGGGGGGCAGCACAAGGACCCTTCTGTTCCCCTATGTGCTGGGGGGACTTGGGTGGGAAATGCAGGCCTGGCACTCAGCTGGGCATCAGGGGAGCTGGCTGACCCTGGGCAGCTCATCACTGAGCTGAGTGGCAGCACCGGTTCTCAGGCACCTGCAGAGCTTGGGGGTTGGGTGTCAGGAGACAGTGGGAAGAAGCTAGGTGGTGCCAGCCCCTGGGGCGAGCGCATCTCCCGAGAGCCCCCCTGCCAGACGTAAACAGGCCTTCTCAGAAGGATGAGAAACATGGATGAGGAGCACCAGGCCTTGTCTTGTCGGGAAAAGGCCGGGCGGAAAAAAGCTAATCACTTGTGGGTGAGCTAATCGGGCCGCTGGGCTGGCTCACAGGCCCCCACCCCAATTGGCAACCCAGCCCCGCCCTCCTGAGCCAGCCCACTCCCTCCTTCCTCCTGTTTCTGGCTTCTACTCAACCCGGCCCCCTGACCTGTGAGCCACCAGGGGTGGGGAGCAAGGGTCCCAGGAACCCATGGGAAGGAACCTAGCTTCTCACTCCTGATGACACCCTGAAGCGGAGCCTGGGCACCACCCATCTCTGAGCCTCAGTTTCCCCATCTGTAACTGGAGAACTTGGGCTAGAAGTGCTCAGCTCCAGATGGAAGGACCACCACGACCCCTCCCCGGCATCTGGCCTCTATACCTGCCCTGATCTACTCCAGAGCAGTCATCTGAGTCACCCGCCCCCTCACACCCCTTCCTCATTTCTGGCCTGTCCACAGGCACCACCCCCAACCTGGATGCCCTCCAGCCCCCTCACCCTCTTGTTCTTACTCCTTTATTTCATTCTATTTTTAAAAATGTTGTCTTTATCTATCTGTTTATTTATTTATTTTGGCTGCGCAGGGATCTTAGAAGCAGTACACAGGATCTTCCTTGTGGCACGTGGGATCTTTATTTGCGGCATGCGGACTTCTTAGTTGCGGCGTGCATGCGGAATCTAGGTCTCCGACCAGGGATTGAATCCGGGCTCCCTGCAATGGGAGCACAGAGCTCCCACTGGACCACCAGGGAAGTCCCCTGTTCCTGCTCCTTTAAATCCTGACCACGTACACTCCAGGACCTTTTCCTCCTGCCTTCCCCATTCCGGGGTCTCCCCCAGTCCTAGTCCTGGGCCTGTCCACCCCCCTGAGCCCCTTATCCACCTGAAGGATGCCACAGGACCCTAACTAATTGCACAGTATTTTCACTGCACCTGTTATGACATGGACCCAGAACTGGGGTGACTCAGGCCCAGTTCCCACCCCAGAGCTCCCAGGTGGGGAAAGAGAAGCCAAAGGTTATAAATGGTGACCCACACATGAGACAGGAGGCCACCTCCCTTCAGAGGTCCACTCATCAGGTATTTGTCAACTGCACCTGCTGCCTCCCAAGGTCCCTGCACCCTCTGTCCACACACTCACGCACACATCTCATGGCTGACACGTGCTGGTGCCCCAAGTCCCATTCATTCCTTTCACAAATAGTTAAGTATCACCTGCAGACCCACTGTGTGCTCTAGACGAGGAACGCCACCAGACGGGGAAGATGGAGCCACACGGTCCATCCTGGGGGTGTTATGGTGAATCCCTGCCCCTGCAGGATCAGGGGATTGGCTCACAGCAATGACCAGGTCCCCAGGGGATGACACGCACTCTTTTGTGCCTGGACACTCACAGGCTCCCACACACAGGTGCGCACCGATCAGCCCTCCCCAGGCACAGCTGCTTTCACACGTCACATCTGAGGCCCCAGCACCCTGGGAAGGGGGCAGGATCTAGATCATCATCCATCCTACACTGGACAGCTGAGGCCCAGCGGGTAGGTGACCCGCCCTCCACCGCACAAGCCAGGGGGAGCCAGGGCTCCAGGCCACATTCCCGCTCCTCTCCCCGGCCCTCCCCTCCTGTGTGTACTCAGGCTGGTGCACAGACACCACTTCCTTCTCCGAACTCACGCCCCCACCTCCACCCTCACTTGGGCGAGGGGAGCCTAGCTACCTCGATCCACCGGGGACAACCTGGGGCTCCGCTAAAGCTCCAGCCAGGTGATGTGATTCAATAAAGTGCCCCGTGCCTGCCCTTCTCTCCCAACCCCAGGGACGGGGAGAGCCTGGAGGAGCCCAGCCCAGCTCACACCATTCCCTCCTTAGGGCCCGATCACTGCTGACGGGCAGCCCCCACTTCCAAAAGCCCATGGTCTCGGGAGCGTGCACAGGGCCAGCCCTTGGGAGATCTGGGTCTAACTGACGGTGTGCCACCTACCGGGGCTGTGTGACGTGGGGCAACCTGCTTCCCCTCTCTGGGCCTGTCTCCTCCTCCCGTAGACACCTATGGCACCCTGCTCCTTCCTTCCTCACAGAGCAGGGGTGGGAGGTGAGAGCCAGGCCCCAACGGAGCCTTTCTATCCAAATCCCACCTTGGCCTGGGTCCTGGCTGAACCCCACTTTTCCACGAAGCCTCAGTCGCAGTACGGCCATCCTCATCAGCAGCCACGTGTGACCACCCAGTGCTGTGCCGTCAGCATCCTTCTTTCAACCCCCTGCAGCAACCCTCCAAGCACAACTCTACCCATCTGACAGATGAGGACACGGGCGCTCAGCAAGGCTGAGTAGCTTGCCCGAGGTCACACAGCAGGAAGACTTCGGGGCCAGCTGCAAAGCAAAGTCTGCCAGAAGCAAACATGTGCCCGACACCCACACACCTCCCCTGAGCAGCCCCCCAGGCACGGCTCACCGCCCAGTGGCTCGCGTGCGGGTATCTGCAGAAAGGCTGGGGGGTCCTCCCCTGGTTCATTATTCCAAACTGTCTTTTTTGCCTCCCTCCAGAGAGCGAGGGGCTTCAGGACAGGGGCCGGGCCTCCTTTCTGGGGTCGCAGTGAGGCCCAAGGTGGGCTTCCCGGAGTCATCATGGGTCCTGACAACCAGAAGGGACCCTACAGATACGGAGATGTACCTTTCTGAGTCAAAAACAGGGCGGAGGGCGGTGCCAAGATCGTGGGCCTTCCGGGATGTTGGGGTGAGTTGTGGAGACGGTGGAGGAGAATTCTGGCAGCTGCCAGCCCTCCATGACATGGGGTCACCCAGTCTGCCCTCATGTCTGCAGCAGCAGACGCCAAGCCGAGAAAATGGGAGCAAGGAGGCACTGGTTTCATTTCCAGAAAAGAAACCCTGTCTGAAGCCTGGGATGAGAACATCACTCCTCTTCCAAAGTTCTGTCCCTGCAGAGGAGCAGGCCGGCAGGGAGGGGTCCCAGGCACTGCCCCTGGCATCCCTACGTCCCCTCCCATTGGGCTCCAGGGTCCTGGCCCTCCAAGGCCTGCAGAGTGAGAACCCTCCTGGTGGGACTGACATAGCTCTGAACTGGCTCCCCAAGGTGGGTGGTGGGCACCTGGACCTTAGCCAGCGCCAGCTCTGTGCCACGCCCACCTGCCCACCACCCCACGTGCTCACGGAAGTCTCGAGAGCGCTCCGCAGCGCCATGAGGACGGACGCGGCCCACACAGGCAGTGACTCAACGTTACACCAGATAAATGTAGCACCTGCATCACCAAGACTGGGTCCACCCGTACCAGGAGCGTCACTACCCACGATACTCCACCTGCCCACCCCTGCCCCCGGGCTCCAGGGGTCTCTTTTTTAGGCAGTCCTTCCAGTTCGTCAGCCCCATTCGACAGACCCCAAGGGTGGTGTCCACTGGGATTTACCTGGACACACGACGAGGCGTGAGGTTTCCCCGAGGTGACACCATGAGCCCCTGGGGGCAGAAATCGGTGCCCCTCTCTCCTGCTCGGTCCCAGGGGCCATCAGCCTACACTCCATCGCATCATCTGCTCACCAGCCTCCTGCCTCCCGCCTCCGAGCAGAATCTACAGCCACCAGGTCCCGCTGCAGGCTCTCCTCTCTCCTCATCTGGGGTGTTTCCCATACCCTGATCACTCTCACTCCCCTACCACCACCCCCCTCACCACAGTCTGCCCCCAGACGTCCCGCCAGCTGTTCTGCCTCAATGCGCCCACCCAGCCTCCTGAAGAGGAAGCCCGGGGAGGCTCCGGGGCACCTGCAGGAGGACAGGGAGCCCTGGACCAAGAGTCACGAGATGTGGTTTTGGATCCTGATTCTTGTAACTCTGGGACCTTAGCCACGTGTCTTCCCAGCCCTGGGCCTCGGCTTCTCCATCTGAAAAGGAAAAGAGGTCAACGTATCCCGAGGTCCCCTCCAGCTCTAAGGGTTGTGGCACACCCCATCCAGGAGGCTCAGGAGTAGGGGAGGGAGAAGGGTGCCTGAGGAAGGTGGCAGGGGGGCTCCCACAGAAGCTCTGGGCCCCAGCCCTGGGCAGAAGTCACATCCTGAAAGACAGACCCCGACTGGTTGCCAGGGGATGGGTGTGTGTGGATCTACTTAATGGGTCAGGACTTCTTTTTGGAGTGATGAAATGCTCTGAAATTAGACCATGGTGAACACCGCACAACTTTATGAATATACGAAAACACACTGCAGTGTACATTTTACTTTTTTTTTTTTTTTTGGCCGCACATGGGATCTTAGTTCCCCGACCAGGGATCGAACTCGGGCCCCCCGTAGTGGAAGCACGGAGTCTTAACCACTGGACCGCCAGGGAAGTCCTGAAGTGTACCTTTTAAAGGAAATAATTTTCAAGAAAAAAAAAAATCCAACATGCTAGAGAGGAAGAGAACAAAGTCCCTAAAGGCACCACCAAGCCCCAACCCGAGGCTCTGAGGACCCACCCACAGGCTTCTTCTTGGGGGGAATACATAAACCCCTCTTTGTTTATGCCTCTGCACTTGGGTTTTCTATTGCCTGTAGCCAAACACGCTCCTAACTGATGGTCTCGTCCCTGTGCCACCCGCCGGGACTAGAGGGGCTCCGCACGCTGGGCGGCACGTGTCTGAGGCTGGTGGTCAGGACTCAGCTAAACGTCAAGTTACTGGGCACGGTCGCTGCCAGCGGCCTCTGGACCACCGCACAGATGTGTGCACACGCACGTGCACGCACAAAAAGCGTGTGTCTAAATAGTCCAGGGGATTAACTGTCCTGAGGCTTCACACTTGTGCTCTCTCCACACGCACCAGCTGCCCTTCACGGAGGGGGAACCCCCCAAACTGGTGTGCACACAGCGCCCCCCCCGACCATTGCCATTACCCTCTGGATGCCTCTGAGAGGCACAGCCAGGCCAGCAGACTGGCCAGCAACTGGGGACGATGGGGTGAGCCTGTGAGAGCTGGGATGGAAGGGTGGAAAAGCCCCTTGACCTTCCAAGGCCCCGCCCCAAATGTCCCGGCACCCAGCTTGCTTCTACTTCACTTAGCAAGTTGGTACAGGACACTCACTGTGTCAGGCAGCGAGCTGGGGGCAGGGATGCGGAGGGACAGGGCAGCACGGCCCCGACCCATTGGAGGGAGACAGACAAGTACAAGGCCAGTTGGAACACCGCAGGTGAGGAGCGCTGAGGTGTAGGAACACAGAGGAGGGGCACTTAACACAGACCCGGGAGGGGACAACAGAGAAGGCTTCCGGAGGAAAGTGACATTCAAGCTGGGACCTGCAAGAATTAGCCCAGTGAAATGGATGGGGAGCAGTAAAACGTGTTTAAAGGAGAAGCAATAGCACATTGTGAAGCAAGACGGGAACGCAGTATGTTCTGAAAACTGATGAAGCTCATCGTGGCTATCATAGAAACAGGCAGGGCCTGGCTGGGAGTGAGGCAATCAGATGAAGGTCTTCACCTGGACCCAACACAAGGCCCCCAAGTTGGTCCCCGCGGAAGGCCTTCTGGAGTGTCGTTTCCCATCTCTGGACCCTTTCCTACATTGCTGCCCCCACCTCGCCCCACCCCAGAATGCCCACCCCAGACTACTCCTGAATCCCACCCGTCCTCCAGTCACCTCCTGCAGGCTGCCCTCAGGCCCTCTGGGGAGAACGGTGGGGCCCATACCCCTGGGTAGCCCAGCACCAAGGTAGGGCTTGGCATCGGGATGCCTCATCACCCACCCCAAGGGTCTGAGAGGTGGACAGGCCAAGGGGACTAAGCACTTCTACCCCTGGGGTTTTCCCAGCTTACAGAAACAGACACTCAGGCACGGCACAGCCCACGCTCTGTGGGCAGAGTAGGCAAGAGCAGTGCAGGGAATGATGGCATCCAGTTCCTCTCTGGGCAGACCTGGGGCTCTCCAAGGGCCAGCCTCTGGGATCATCGTGTGACAAGTTGAGAAAACACTTCACTGGGATGGGGACCAGCTTCTCCCAACTGAACAAGCGGATCCTCCCAAGAACCCTGTCATGCAGGGATAACCACACTCATTTGTTCAGATGAGGCTCAGAGAGGTAAAGTCACTCGCCTGAAGTCACACAGCAGGTGAGGGGTAGAAGTGGGACTCGAACCCTTGCCTGTCTGGTTTCAAAGGCTCTGATGGTTAAATGGCACCCTGTCGGGAAGTGGGGAGGCTCTAAGGCAGCCAAAGGAGCCTGCCCCCAAGGAGGGGCACTGGCCTCCCACCCAGGGCATCCAGGAGCATCTCCCCGCCCTGGATGTGCGGAGAACAGAGCATCTGAGGCAGTGGCTGGCTCCGGGCGGGCGGGTGGCCAATGGACCAGGATCAGAGGGAGGCTGTGGTTAGCCTATCCACCCAGAGGGCTGCACCCCCAGCCAGGGCATACATGGAGAACGGGGGCACCCAGCTCCTTCCCAGAGGCCCTACCTTTCCCAAGCTGGGCCTCTCTGCTGAAAGCCACCACACCTGAAAAACCAGCTCCTGGATAAACATGAGACACCAGATGGGCCCAGTCACAAGACCCCCTTGGAGCCCGCCAGGACCACCTTGGAGCTGGCTGGGTGGGCGGGCAGGCAGGAGTCCTGCCTGCTCCAGGGAGCCACCCAGGGGCACCCGAGGGCCCTTCTGCACAGGGCTAGCCTGCCATGGTCCCTCCACCGAGTACAGCCCAAGGGTGGGACTCAGGGGTCCAGCTTTTGAGGACATGGGGGAGGGGACAATGGTGGGGTGGAGGGGGGGGCAGCTGGCTCATCAGGAAAAGTCAATGACTTCCTCACAAGAAACAGTTAAGGGCTTCCCTGGTGGCACAGTGGTTGAGAATCTGCCTGCCAATGCAGGGGACAGGGGTTCGAGCCCTGGTCTGGGAAGATCCCACATGCCGCGGAGCAACTAGGCCCGTGAGCCACAACTACTGAGCCTGCGCGTCTGGAGCCTGTGCTCCGCAACAAGAGAGGCCACGATAGTGAGAGGCCCGCGCACCGCGATGAAGAGTGGCCCCCGCTTGCCGCAATTAGAGAAAGCCCTCGCACAGAAATGAAGACCCAACACAGCCAAAAATAAATAAATAAATAAATAAATAAATAATAGAAATAAAGGAATTCCTTTAAAAAAAAAGAAACAGTTAAAACCCCCCAAATCTCTCAAGACACCCATGCAAGCCATGCTGTTGTCACCCACGGTGTTCCCTTTTCTTAGGAAGCCACAACCCCTGGGGGGGCCCCCCTTCACTCAGGGACCGCCATTCATGAGCCCACAGGCAGTGCTGCCTCCGTTTTCTAGATGGTCAAACTGAGGCTCAGCTGACTGGCAGCCATCCAAGCCACGTGCAGCAGGCAGGCGGCAGAGCTGGAATCGGCCTGACCAGAAGCTTCTGTGACCAACCGAAATCTCAGTGCTGCCGCCCACGCGAACATTCAGGAGAACAGCCGCAGCCAACTGTGGATCTCAGATGTTTGTCAACCAACGTTTTATTTAGAGCCCTAAAAGGTAACTTGGATAGAAGTGGCCCTACTCCAACTCAGAGGGGGACACAGGGTGCTGGAAGCCCGCATGTCCCCACCTCCTTCCCCCGCGGGGTCCCGTGCCCTCCAGGGCTCTGTGGAAGCCCAGCAGCTTGTGTGACCCCTGCTGAGTCTCACGCTGGCCCTGGAAACCAGATGCTCTGTTCTCCTGTTCACAGATGACCACGCCGAAGCACAGAGATGTGGTGTCACTCACCCGAGGTCACACAGTCCCATTCTGTTTGACCCTACATCATGCTCCTGCCTGCCCTCCTTCCATATCCGCTTGTTTCAGGAAAACACAGAATTTGTATCCCAAACTATAGAGCAGGAGAAGTGGAGACCAGGGACTCACTGCCAGAGACCCCCAGACTCCTTGGGGAGTGGGGCACACAGAGACGGGCAAGACACCACTGGGCACAGACAGCTTCCCTCCCTTCAGGTTCACACTCTGCCCCCAGAGCATCAATTGTCCAGGGAGCCACCTGGTCGATGGGCGGGTGGAAGACTGCAGCCCTGAGGGCGGCTCGCAGGCAGGTGTAATTTCATCGGGAGCTCCCCGTCTGTGCAAGTCACCAGAAACGGAGGATGAAATTCCAGCTCTGCGGACAGAAGTGTGCAGCGATCCTGGCTCAGGGTCGGCTCTCAAAGCGGGTGGGGAGGGGGTGTCTTTGTGAACATGAGGAAAAGATGCCCCCTCCTCTGGGCGGCCCCGAGCCGGAGCTCAGCTCTCCTCCACGAGAAGAGTGGCGGAGCTCTGTGGTATAGCCGTGCCATGGAGTACTACTCAGCCCCCAAAAGCACCAGCTCCCGATGCCCCGACAATGCATTAGGCGGAATGGAAGAAGCTAGACGCAGGCTGCATACCGCGTGATTGCATTTATGTGACGCTCTGGAGGATGCGAAGCCATAGAGACAGAAACCCGATCAGTGGCTGCCAGGGGCTGGGGGAGGGGAGGGGGCTGGCTGCACACGGGCTTGAGAGAACCTTTGGGGGGGATGGAATGTTCTATGTCTTGACAGGGGCTGGTCTATGTGAATGCATGCATTGGTTGAGTTCCTTGGACGGCACACTTAAGCCCTGGGCATTTCACCAGATATTCCTCATCCCTCGACAATATATATGATAACACGTGGGGTGAGCCCTTCCTACGTGCCAGCCTGGGGCTGGATGCCAGGACCTGAGACCCTGCAGACCTGGTGCCTCTGCAAGTTTCTCACTAGCTTATGGAGTGACCGATGGATGGATGGACAGATACAGACCCCCCCCATAGGGCAATTCTGCCAGGAGCCAGAAAACGTACCTTGAGACCCCACTAGACCCCACCAGCAAACAGGCCTGGCCCTGCCCAAGCCTCCAGGAGAGAAGCAGCCTGAAGGGTCTCCTCCAGCTACAGGCCAGGAAGGGACATGGCCTCAGCTGTCCCTCCTTCCCCAACCACACAGCCAGGCCAGGCACCTATGAGCTGCCCAGGACCCCAAGCCCTCAAGCTGGGACCTCTCGCCTCTGGCTTCCCACCCCGTCTCCACTCCAGACCTGCAGCAGTGTGACCCACCTACCCCTCTGTGGGGCCTCCACCATGCAACACTGAACCCCCAAAACCACAGCACCGCCACTGGGCTCGGGCAAAGCGGGGGGATCATCGCCACTTTACACACAAGCACACAGCCAGCTGGGGGGAGGGGACATGGGTCACTCCCTGGCCTTGGGCCCTCCTGCGACATTCCAGGGGCCTCAGTGCAACACAGGGGCTGGGGCTTCTGCCTCGGATGGCGGCGTGGCAGCGGGGAGGTAATTCCCAGCAACCGGCATGCTGTACTCACCCGGCATCCCTTTAAAGGGACAACCCCTCAAACCTGTGACCAGACCAACAAGGACCCTCCCCTACCAGGGGCCCCGGGGGCGCAATCTCCAGCCTTGGCGGGGGGCGGGGGGTGGGGAGCACCAGAGAAACAGCCTCCCAGGGCTCAGGCCTGGCCCTGCAAATCCTAATTCGGTGTCAGATAGGGCGACCCCGGTAATTTCCCTGCTCCTCCCAACACTTCTTAATACACCATATGGACCGCAGTGGCACAGAAGACTCTGAACGCCAGGGCCTTGCAGGCTGGGGATCCCTGAGGCCCCATGCTACCCAGGCCTAACAGGAGATCTGGACGCTTGGACCCCAGACAGGAGAAAGCCCAACCGAGGAAATCAGAATCGCCGCTGCCTGATTCAGACTCGCTCTAGACCATCCCCCCGAGCCTCAGGTTGAGTCCTGACCCCAACTCCAGGCCCCAGCCACACCCTGAGTCCCTCCCTAGCCCCCAACAGTCTCACTGCCCAGAGGCCGCAGCTGAAAGGTTGCCAGAAAAAACACAAGACCCCCAGTTCAGTCTGAACTTCAGGTAAACAGGAAGTAAATTTTTAGTGTCATTTAGAGCCCCAATACCGCATTATCTGTCGCTTATCCGAAATCCAAATGTAACTGGGTGTCCCTCTTTTAACTGGCTAAGTCTGGCAGCCCGGAGCAGGTGGTCCTGAAGCAGAGAGACAGGTGGGCACACAAATAGCTGTGGGTCAGCCAGGCCCAGCTCGGGACCAGGAGGAAGGGAGTTTGGAGCGAGAGTTCTGCTCCCTGCCTGGCACACCCCCGCCAGTCACCCCAAGCCCGTGCCTGGACAAAGCACAGCCTCACCCAGCTCACTCAGGAAACCTAACTCACCCCGAAGTGAACAAGGGCTGTGCCCCATGCGCCATCCTCCCCCAGGGCTCTGAGCCTCTTTGTATCATCAGACATAACCCACAGCACTAAGTCTGAAGTGACGAAATATCGATCCCAGTGAGACAGTCCCAGCCAGACATCCTGCAAATGAGGAATCTGGGTGCCCAGCGAGGCTGGCTCCCATTGGAACTCACCTGGACACCCCAACATTTACACCCAGAAGTCCCCACTGTCACCCTGTCACCAAAGGGGTGACGTGCCACTGTCTTCGGACCAGGTTCGTCTCCTTCACTTCTCCCATATAAAACAATCTTCCCCACAGTCTGCCCCTGCTTGTGAATTCCTGCCGGGAATTCCCTTCCAGTCACCACAAGGGGTCACATCTCATAGGCCCCACATCCTCCCGGGGGATCCCGAGCCCTCCCGAGCCCTCGGTCCTGGGTCTCGCTCTGCTCTCTGGGACTTGTGAATTAACCCTGCAGTTCTTGTTCCCAGTGCCCCCTGAGGCCTCCACAGACCCCCTGGAGCTGGCACACCCTCCTGGTCTGTCCCAAGGAACTTGGCTGTGTCTTGGCTGCAGAGCGTCAAAGAGAGAGACGTCCGCAAATCGCTGAGAGTCGGAGGATCAAGAGACGCTGGATGGGGCTTCCCTGGTGGCGCAGTGGTTAAGAATCTGCCTGCCAATGCAGGGGACACGGGTTCGAGCCCTGGTCTGGGAAGATCCCACATGCCGCGGAGCAACTAGGCCCGTGAGCCACAACTACTGAGCCTGCGCGTCTGGAGCCTGTGCTCCACAACAAGAGAGGCCGCGATAATGAGAGGCCCGCGCACTGCGATGAAGAGTGGCCCCCGCTTGCCACAGCTGGAGAAAGCCCTCGCACAGAAACGAAGACCCAACACAGCCATAAATAAATAAATAAATAAATAAATAAATAAATAAATAAATAAATAAGTAAGTAAGTAAGTAAGTAAGTAAGTAAATTTATTAAAAAAAATGAGACGCTGGATGGATGACACTCAGGGAGCAAAGCCCCAGGCTCAGGTTTGGGGGAGACACAGGCTGGGGTGATGGGGTGAGGAGCCTCCCAGAGGATGTGGGGCAGGAAGCTCAGGGAAAGACCCTGGGATTCCAACCATTGTGGGAACCTGCCCCAGAGATGGGAACTCAGGAGCAACACGAGAAACTGTGCTTAGCAATGTGGACCCTGGGGCAGGACTTCATTCATTCATTCACTCAATAAGTATTTGGGGACCAGCCCTGGGGCACCACGGAACCGAAAGCAAGCCTCAGTCCCCGCCCTGTCCCTAGTACAATCGGGACGTGTAACTCTTGATTAAGATCAATGTTGGGACAGGGGAAGGACAGAATGTCATGGGGACACCGAGGTAGCACCTTGGCCAGTCCTGGGAAGGCTTGGGAAGGCTTCCGGCTGGAGGACATGACAGCCAGCTGAGTCCGGACAGAGGAGAGGAAAAAGGCAAATTCTACAGCTCTTATCCCCAGTCCTCACCAAGTGGGGCCATTTAAGGAAGCCCTGCCCCCGCAGGTGGGAAGAACCTCTGAGGTGAGAGGAACGGCACGTGCAAAGGCCATTCAGGAAAACTGCAAGCTTGCAGGTTTCAAAGAATGGGCCCAGGAGGCAGCGGGTGGGCAGACGAGAGCCAGAGGACACGAAGCAGAACCTGGAATGAGGATGGACCAGCAGATGTGGTCTGTGGTTCCAAGGTCACGCTTAGGACACGAGAGCCCCAAGCTGTCACCCATCACATCACCCTGAGATCCCCACCCGGGGTCTCCAACAACTGGGCCATTGCCAAACTGGGGACGCCCTGGCTGCTGGAGACAGGGAGGCTGCAAGAACAGCTGTCTCCGAGACCCCTATCATTACGTCTGCCTTTCCGACTATTTCCAAGCATCAAACAACTGGAACCACGTCAGAAGGCTAGCCAGCTCGGGGAGACTGCCTTAAATGAACAGATGAAGCACGTTGCAAATAAATGACCCTTCCTCCAGCATCTAGAGAACAGTCCTCTTAAGTAGGTTAAGCCTGCCCCTACAATGCTATCTTCCCAGACCCAGTTTTGCAACCTTTTCCCCCCAAGTCCACACACATTTTGAACGAGTGGTCAGTGAGTGGCGGCCGAGTCCCAACCCTGCCTCGCTTCCTCCGCTGGGGTCCTCTGGGATTCTTTGAGTCAGAGCCACAACTTTCTAGGTCACCCTCGGAGCAGGGTACAGAATGGGGTGTGGTCTTCAGCTCCCCACCTCCCAAAAGCACATTGGGGGCTCCGACATCCTGTCCCCTTGGGGCCAGGCCTGTCCCTTGGTCCACTGGTCCCTGTTCAGAAGAAGGCAGAGTGTACCTCCCACCCTCCTGGGCCCCTGCTCCTGATGGCCACGTGACCGCCCCCATCCTTTTTGCCCTTGTGCCCGGCCCCTCCCTGACAGCAGTCACCAACCTCCCCACCACCACTGCCTCTCACTCTGAATAAATAATCGATGCCGATGCCCTTACCCTTTGGGAATGACGCTGCTGAAATAAATGGGCTGCTCAGAGGCACTTCCCCAGCCCGGAGGCCCCAGGTCAGTACCAGGGAGCAGCAGTCCTAGCCACCGAGCAACCAGACACACGAGGGAGACGATGGCCAGAGGGGTCAGAGCAGCTTCTGGCCACCCCTTCCTTCTGCTGTGGGCAGTAAGAGAAACCCCCGCAAATGCCCACTCCTCTAGAAGCTGTCCGGGCCTGCCCCACGCCCCACATCAACAGCACCATACTCCACCCAAGGCCATCGCTTTCCCCACGTGCCGGGCAAGGAGACCCCTACAAGCCGAGCTCCCTCACTTGGGCTGTGATGTGGACATAGGAGCCTCCCACCCCAGGTCTAGTCCTGGGAGCCTGGGTCACAGGGCCAGATGTCCAGGGCTCGAGTCCCCTCCAGCAATGCCAGGAGGGTGGAACTCTCAACTGCACTGTCCCCCTCTGCCCTGGGCCCAGGCCGGGGCATCACCCCTCTCCCTGGCCACAGGCAGGGGCTGGGGGACCCAGGAAAGGCATTAAGCCCATCATACCCAAAGCCCATCCAGCATCCTATGGCTGCTCCAGGGGCCTCCCCACCCATCTGCGGGAACTCAGAGACCACCCACAGACAGGGCATCCCCAACTTGCTCCTCTGAAAGCTTTGCGACCCCCTGCTGCCATCCTCTGAGTCTCCTTCCCCCCACCCCACGAGGAGCTCAGCTGCCACCACTCAGGCCAGCCCCCTCCCCAGGGACCCCAACAGGAACCACTGTGCCGGGGCAGTCCTGCCTGGCTGTCCTGTTCAGTCCTGCCTGAACTCAGCCTATAAGTGGGGGACACCGGCCAGGAGACCGGCCCAGCCCGAGAAAGGCGGAGGTGGGGGGAACTGGGGGGCGGGGGCCGCGGCCTTCCCAGCCCCCTCCGCTCCCACACTGGCGCCCGCCGCCTGGGCAGCACAACTGACCTCATTCGCCAAATGCAGCAGCCTGCGGGCGCCCGCTGCCCGCCCCGGGCGCCCCTACCTCCGGAAGGGACGGGGGGTGACAGCTCCCGACTGCCACCCCCTCCCGGCAGGTGGGGGCGGCCGTCCCTCCCCTCCCCCGGCCCGAATTATAATCCCAGTCACGTGCCTCCCAATGCACCCAAAAGCCGGACCCAGATTCTGTAACACCTTGAGGGGGAGGGGCGGGGGCCCCGGGGGTGTGGGAGGAGAGGGGAGAAGGGCCTCGGCGCCCGCCCCCCGCAAAAGTTTCTCCTACCTTGGAGGATCCCCAAGCGCTCCTGCCAGCGGCGCCCCGGCCCCGGCCCGCGGCCAGGACTCAGCCTCCTGCCGCTGCCTCCTTAATTAATCCAGGAGAATGGGGGAAGGAGAGGCAGAGGGAGGCGCGGAGCGGCGGAGGGGGCGGGCGGGAGGAGAGCGGGGCGCTGGGCGGGGAGGGGGCCCGGCGGGGGCTCTCGGGCCGGCCGGGGGGCTGGCGCTCGGCGGCCCCCACCCCCGGCGCGGGCTGCGGCGGAGGGCGGGGCGCGGCGCGGGGAGCGGAGCCGAGAGCGGGAGCGCAGGGAGGCTCTTTGTTCTGTAATCCCAGTAAGATTGCCAGCCATTCGCCCCGGCCCTAATCCCAGCCCCGCGCAACACCACCCTCCATTGGCTGCCATTTACATACGGGATTAGCCCGCCCTGCCCGCCCAGCGCCCCGGCCTGGGCACCGCGGGGGGAGCGCCGTGCCCCCGCCCCGCGCCCGGCGCCCTGAGCGCGCTCCGCCCCAGCGCCCGCCGCCAGGGTGGCCCGCAGGAGGGGCGGCCTCGGCGCCCCCTGGCTGCCCGCGACTCCCCTCTGCCTTCCCAGGTCAGGCCGGGGCGGATTAGAAAGCCGCGGCTCGGCCCGGGAGACCGGGGCGCAGCAGCCGGGCCGGAGGGTCAAGGTCACTCAGCGGGCACCGGGAGGATACCCGGGAGACACCAGGGCCCGGAGCGACCCGACGTAGGCCCGGCGCGCCACGCGCTGGGGAAACTGGAAGTGCAGCGGCTGGTCACCCCTGCCGTGCCCAGGTTATTTCCCGGTGGCTTGGCCCGGGTGCCTCTTTCAGCCTTTGTCTCCTGGGATGGAAAGGAAGGCAGTGAGTGACATGCCCAAGGTCGCAGCAGATGCAGTTGAACACGTCAGGTCCCATCTTGTCTGGGCAGCCCTCCTGATTCCCCCGACCCAGGCCACCCCCTTCCCCTCCATACCAGCCGTGCTAAGGAGTCAGAAGCACACCTCCGATCCTCTGCAAAGCGTGCATCTTAATTCATCACGAGGAGCACGGTGGTTCATCGCAGTGCCCTGAGCCCTGTGCTAGGCCCTTGCTATGCTGGACACTGTGGGGAGGAAAACAGACCAGGCAGGCCCCAACCCCAGGGAGTGCCTGGCCTAGATGGAGGGAGTCAGATTGAGAATCTACTAGGTCCTAGCAAAGCCCACTGGGGCCCTGCCGGGCACACAACGGGCCCTTGGTAAAGGCTGACCTTGGCTGGCCAGGTGTCCCCCTGGCAGGCTGTGTCCACACTGCCCAGCCCGAGGCCAAGCCCAGAGGGGCCCTTGTGCCCAATGAATGCCTTGCCCGCAGAGGGTATCAGCCAGAGCAGGGGATTGGGAATGAGGCCACAGTCATGCCCTCCATCCCATGCTGCCCCGGCCTCTTGGGGATACTCTCTCATCTTCTTTGTCGCCGGGAGGCCTGGGGACACCTTGAAGCACCCTGTCTTGTGGTCCCCCTCAGACTCACATCCCCACCTGCCCTGTGCTGGCCCTGGTGTGGCAGAGTGACTAAGGGCAAGGGCCAGGGTCTGGAGCCTGACCGGGTGGCTTCAAATCCTGGCTCTTACCACCGTGTGACCTTGGGCAAGGCAGTTCACCCCCAGAGCCTCCATTTCCCCCTTCCTGCAGCCTCTCAGTGAACCACGGCGTGGCCTCTGCAGATAACAGTGAGGATGGGCGCTGTGTTAAGCATCTACTAGGCACCTGTATCTACTAGGCATATTACCTAGGCTATCGCCATTCCTTACATGAAGCCTGCAAGGCAGTATTATTGGCCTCGTTTTGTAATGAGATGAAGTGACTTGCTTAGGGACATGCAGCATGTGAATGGCATTGCTGGGACCCTCTCCATAGCCCTCATTCTGCCCACTGGCCTATGGTCCCTCCATTACATCTGCACAGACCCATGAGGTTTTGGGGGTTAGGCATGGCCTCGGTGGGCCCAGCTAGGGGAAGCTGGTCCCAGGAAGGGCTGGCTGGCTGAGCTGTTGGTTTCTGGGCAGAATGCTTCCTGGACCCCAAGTCCAGGGGCAGAGTGCCAGAAACCTCTGGACCCCGGGGCCTAAAGGATCGGAAGCTTGGTGTGTGCTCAGGACTGCCCTCTGCAGGCAGAATCCAGAGCGGCAGACAAACAAGTGGAGTGCTGAGAGGGCACGGCCTGCCTCTGGGCTGCTCCTCCCAGTGGGAACAGCCAGCCTCACTTCAGCCTCACCCAGGCAGAGACTGGGGGCAGTGTGATACAGCAGAAGGCCCTGGCCTGGCATGTCCAGGCCCCGCTCAGTTGCGTGTGACTGGGGTATGACAGCTGGCTCCACGTTCACTGGCTGTGTCCTAGGCCAAGTTAGTTGCCCTCTCTGGGCCTCAGCTTCCTCATCTGTAAAATGGAGTCAAGATAGTCCTTTCTTAGGAACGAAATTGGGTCATTTGTAGAGAAGTGGATGGACCTAGAGACTGTCATACAGAGTGAAGTAAATCAGAAAGAGAAAAACAAATATTGTATATTAGTGCATATATGTGGAAACTAGAAAAATGGTACAGATGAACCGGCTTGCAAGGCAGAAATAAAGACACAGATGTAGAGAACAAACGTATGGACACAAGGGGGGAAAGCGGGGTGGGGGGGATGAATTGGGAGATTGGGATGAACATATATACACTAATATGTATAAAATAGGTAACTAATATCTATTAGAACTTGCTGTATAAAAAAATAAATTTTAAAAAAAGGTAGTCCTTTCTTCATAAGATTGCTATGAGGATTAAATGGCATGTAATACAGGAAAATGTTTAGCAAAGTGCTTGATGCATAGTAGGTGCTTGACAAAGGGCAATTCTCATTTAAAAAATTTGTTGGTTTCATCTAGGGGCAAAGTCAGACGTGGAGTTTTTGCTTGGACTGCTCTTCATAAGGAGGTGGGGATTCAAAGGACAAGGTCATGGACACTCACATTTCTGTCAAGTTCAATTCCTTCTCCCGAGAAGGGCAGCAACATCTCCTTAAGCAGAGAGGGGAGTTTGGTTGAGAAATCCTTGCCAGTGGCTTCTTTCCACCTACAGGAACTTCTCCTGCCAGCTTTCTGAAGTGCATTTGCACTGGCCCTGCCCCATCCTCGCCCAGGTCTGGCCAGGTCCCCACTATTACACAGATGTGGAAACCAAGGCTCTTCTCTCCACCTTCCTCCTAACTCTCTCAAAGCCACAGGATTGCTCCCATGACAAAGCCCTTTCCACGCCCTCGTTCACTTAACCAGGTGGGCCTGCCAGTCTCCATTTCACAGGTGGGAATGTAGGATGGTTGGTCATTTGTGGAAGTGACGGTGCATCTGGGCGTCCTGTCTCCCCATCAGCCC
Organism: Balaenoptera physalus; assembly: GCF_965194825.1. Classification (NCBI taxonomy): domain Eukaryota; kingdom Metazoa; phylum Chordata; class Mammalia; order Artiodactyla; family Balaenopteridae; genus Balaenoptera; species Balaenoptera physalus. Next base: position 82,847,581 of record NC_138898.1, read on the forward strand.
AGGAACTCCCAGGCAGGAGCCGGTGTCTTCTTCCTGGCCCAGTGTGTTTGATTCAGGATCTCTGACCAGCAGACTGGCCACCCGAGAGACCTACCATATGGACTCTGCCCTCTGCTCCCCAGGGGGTTTGGGCCCAACCTGGATCCCTGACCTCCTTGTGCATTGTTTCCTTTCCCACGATTCTGGGCCACTTCTGGCTCCTTGTTCCTTGGAGGTGAGACTCCACGGGGTGGGGGTGGGAGTGGAGGGTAGAAGGACAGCCTAGCCATCTCCATCAAGGTATCCCTTTTCTGAACACTGGGACAAGCCCAGAGGGAGCCTGGGGCTTGGCTGCCCTGGATGTGAACACAAGGACCAAAGGTGAGGACGGTGAGCCCAACGCTCTCATCTTACAGGTAAGCAGCCCGCAGTACCGAGAGGGGAAGGATCAACCCACAGCAGCCCAGCGGCGAGTGGCAGGCGAGGACCTCTGGACTCCCAATCCCCCCAACTGCCGTTCTTTTCTGCCATCTCCGTGGCTTTCCTTGGATTTTCAGGAAGAATGATTTTATCTGATAATAACTATCTAGCCTTTAAAAATGAGACTTGAATGGTTTCTGGATTTAACTACTCCTGTTTCTCTTCAGAGCAACCTATCTCTTATTCCATCATGGAAACCAAAGGGAAAATAGATTCGATGTATGGAAGTGTGCTTTCAAGGCAGCATGTAGGAGCCATAAAACAAGGTCAGGCAAGGTGAGCAGAGAATCTGTAAGCCTAGATGTTATATGTTATCCCTATCAGCCAGGGTGCTCAGATGGTGTGAGGGCTGCGAAGGAGCAAAGGATTGGTGATGGGCTTGCTTGGGGGCCCCAAGTCTGGGACCCAGATTTCCAACCCCCTCCCCCAACAAAGGGCCATCCCTCAGGCCTCCGGGCATCTCCTTTCATCCCCTGCCTGGGCCCTGTCCTCCCAGATTTTTCTTTCCATGGCTCATCCAGAAGGCTAAGGGCAGAAATCATCTCCCTTCTTCCAAGCTTTCCAGACCCCAGAGAGCAAAGCCCTAATACTGGGATTTCGGGCACCCTGGCAAGCTGGGGCAGACAACTGGGAGGCAGGGAGGTCTCCCTTTCATGACACAGGCAGCTCTGCAGCCCCAGCCTCCCAGGCCCCGGGGTTTGGCCCTGGTTAGTAGTGTACGGCCACACGGGCCAACAGAAATAGAATATGAGCCACAGATGCATGCCACGGAGGAAATTTTAAATTTCCTAGTAGCCGTGTTGAAAGAGTAAAAGAACTAGGCGAAATTCATTTTAGTCGTATATTTGATTTAACCCAACATACCCAAAGTGTGTTCAACATGTAATATTTTTAAGAATTGAGATATTTTACATTCTTTTCCTTGTACTAAGTCTTTGAAATCAGTGTCTATTTCACACTTAAAACACATCCCAGTTTGGGCCAGACAGACTTTAATATGTAACTAGTGGCCATGTGTTGGACAATGCGGGTCTGTGGGGTAATTTTCCAACCCTTTTTAAGTGGCAAAATCTTTTTTTCCAATAAACTTGCAAAGAAGCTCAGTCCATATGCTGCTCTGGATGGGAGCAGAAGTGGAGGTCCTGGAGCTGCCTCGAAATTCCCTTCATCTGCTGATTCCTCTGAGAAGCCCCTGTAGACCCCCTGCCCCCCGCTTTCCATCCCTCCCTTCCCTGCTCCACAGAGCAAACATTGAAAAATACTAATAATAACAATAACGTGGGAGTTGCCTGATGGTCCAGTGGTTAGGTCCAAGACTAGGTGCTTTCACTGCCGTGGGCCTGGGTTCAATCCCTGCAAGCCACGCGGCACAGCCAAAAAAAAAAAACCAAAAACCAAAAAAAAACAGAATAACTAACATTTACTGAATGTTTCCTCTAAGCCAGGCATGGTGATCAGCATCTTCCATCAAGCCCATTCTGTGGAAGAAACAGGCTCAGGGAGGTACCTGAGAAACACGGTCAAGGTTACAATTCCATCATCCCACCCAGAAGTTAGGCTGAGGCCGCCGGTGAGTCTTCCGTGGCCCCAACTTGGAGGATGTGGGACAAGGGGGAGCAGAGCCTTTGTCCCTCACATCATCCCCCACGAGGGGCCCCTGCTTCTCAGGTCTTGGCCCTCCAGCCCCCCGCTCCCACCCCCACCCCCAGCGGGAACCAGCAGGCTTGACTTTCCGGCAAGTACCAGGCAGCAGCTCTGCTAAGCAAATTTAGAGTTATAAATTAGTGAAGACTTAGAACAACTTCAGGGCCAGAAAAGGAAAAAACAAGGGGAAAACACTTCAAAGCAACTTCCCCAGAAACTATAGGAAAAGAGCAAAGTCAGTAGAAAAGCTCTGGGGGGACTTCCCGCTCTGAGTGTGTGTCCACGGAGGGTGCGGGGAAGAGAGGAGCAGCCGGGAACCCCCTCCCTGCTGGAAGTCTAGCACAGCAAGAACTGAAGCTCAGCTGCGTTGTTTGGGTACTTTCTCTTCTCCAAGCCTCAGTTTTCTCATCTGCAGAGGGGGTTTCTAACATAGCCCAAGGCCTATAGTGAGTTGAGTCCCAGCCCAGTGCTTGACACAAGGGCAGGGAACCAGGTGAGGCAAGTGGACGAGCTGGAACCGGGGGTCGTGTTGTGGCATCTTCCATCTCAGCTCGGCTACTGACGGGGGGACTTGGGCCTCAGTCTCCTCCCCTGTGCTTGTTAAAAGCGCAGGTCCAGGGACTTCCCTGGTGGTCCAGTGGTTAAGACCCTGTGCTTCCATTGCAGGGGGCAAGGGTTTGATCCCTGGTTGGGGAACTGCATGCTGCACGGTGGCCAAAAAAAAAAACAAAAA